>NC_051854.1:62415462-63665462 GCF_905115235.1 Hermetia illucens | reverse complement strand
TTAAAATTTAATAATCCAAAAAGATTAAGAGGTTTTCGGCCCAGAAAATACTAGTGACATTGCAGTTTCGAAAATGCACTCGGACTTATCCGACCATGGTTGACTCTAATTGGCGTGGAATCGATAAAATGTACGTCAGAGATATTATAAATTGACTTGTGAAAAGCTCAGTCAACAAATGCAACTCCTTGCCTGAATAGCTTGAACATTTTCACGAGTGCTTGCTCTATTTGAATTTATTTTTCGAATGATAAATGTTCACCAACGTTGCACAATTTCTTGTGACATTCCTTCAATTCAGAAAATCAAATTTACATATAGCTCATTAAAACCTTTTTCTCATGCCCATTCAACTGACATTTCCCTTGATTTATGATCCAAACAATTTCAAGAGCTATAATTGAAACTCAGAGACCCGTAATAAATTTTCTTAGCGCTATAATTATGTGTTAATTAAATTGCTTTGTATACCGGCATCGTATTACTACGCCGTTAACCAGTAATACAACTTTCGGGCCAAAGCGTCGTCAGTTGGCTCCTCGATAGCTTGAGCACTGTTAATACCTTTCAATCCAGGACTATGGAGAACTTGCAATATTATAGACTCACCCGATATAATACATCAGACAGATTCTATAGTGTCAATGGTAATTCCTAACCACTGTAACACCTACTCTTTTTCCACATATTGTATTCCCCAATGAAAACTCATCATCACACTCCAGCTACATACATACGTCTATAGAATCAATATGCGTACTTGGTTGCTTGGATGGTACTTAGGTTCAAATCGGAAAATTCAATCTACCCGGATGATGTAATCTGAGATAATCTTCTGTGCTTATGAGCATTTATGCAAATCAAACGTTAACAATTCGTTTCAGATATTATGTGGGAGATGAGAGCGATGAATACCATCTATTCACGTGTGATAATACAAATAGAACCTGGTATGTGATAATGACCCGTTGAATATGCTATATTGCTAGAATGTACTCGTTCTATACATAATATATTGCAATGTTACCTTAGAAATATGCCTCGAAATATGTGTGTCCAGCTTAATAAATCTTATTATAGCGGCCTGTGAATATAGGACTTAATTCTTGTGTGCGACCATTGCAATAACGCTAGGTGGATTTTCGCTGATTCCGAAATAATTATGAAGAGATTCGCATTGAAAGGTATTATACCGGCACCCATAATTTTCTTGCAATTTGATTCATACCCTGATTCAAAGTAAAGATTATAGAGGGATAATTATTAAAACTTGAGAAGAATCCCACATTAAAGTTCACACCTAATAATTTTCATTAAGCTTAAAGTCTCTTTCGAAATGCACCCTACACAATGCAAAATAGTAAAAACTGCCGTCTTGTTGCGATATTGTAATAATTGAGAAGGTTCCCAAAAAGCACTACACTATATTCCTATTCATTTAGAACACTTTTTCAGATACCTCGAACGAGCGTTCCATTTTACTGGTCATAGCAGGTCATAGGCACTTTGGTCGCTTCCTATCGAATTTATTGCTCACACCAATCTTAGCAACTTAGTTATTGTGAAGATGCCTCTCTCTCAATAGGTGCACGATAGGTGCAACCCCCTATCGATCGCGAATAGCCTCAATTTGGATGTAGTCATGGCGGGTTACGCCATTGGTCCAACGCAACACCCTTGTCTCAAATAGCGAGGCGTCGTTCACTACCTTTGATAATCGGGCGGAACTCACACCCAACATGAGGGACAGACGGACGATATTACAGTCGATTTTGGATTTGAGGAATTTGGAAAGTCGGGAACACTTCTTCTTCTTCTTTTTCTTCAGCCTTTGTCCCGTTCGCAAGCGGAGTCGGCTCGACGTGATGAGTTTCGCCATTTGGCTCTATCGATTGTCTGATCTAGGTGCAATCTTGCAGCTTTTAAATCCCCCTCCAGCGTATCAAGCTACCGTTGTTTCGGACTGCCTTTTGGTCGTTTACCATCGATTTCGATGTTCAAATCATTCTTGGCAAGTGAATTTTCGTTAGCATAAATTGCGTGACCATACCATCGAAGATGCGCCTCTCACAATTTTTCCACGATTGAGGCAACCCCATAACGATCACAGATGTCCTCATTTCGGATGTGATCAAAACGTGTCACACCACTAGTCCAACGCAACATCTTCGTCTCCATTACCGCAAGACGTCGTTAATTGTCTTTTATAGTTGGCCAACACTCAGAACAATAGAAAGCGACAGGACGGACATTGCGACAAATTTTCGATTTGAGACTTTCGTTGATACGTCGATAACAAAGAACACCAGTTGTAGAGCACCACTTCATCCAGGATGCGTTAATGCGTGAAGCAATTTCATAACGCCAATAGTGTTGACCCGAGGTATTTAAATTTTAAACACTCAATTCTGGGCAGATCACTGCCGTTGACAGTGATTGTGCCTGTTTCATGGGGATCGGTCGTCAAAAATTCAGTTTTGTTTAAATTCAGTCTGAGACCGTGTTGCATGAGGCGATCATTCCATTTTTGAACAAGTTGCTCGAGATCATTTTTACTATCGGATGCTAGGAAAACATCATTTGCATAAAGCAGTGTAGGGCGCTAGACGTTGGATATCCCGTGTGACGGTGTCCATAACAAGAACAAAGAGGAGTGGTGAGAGGGCGCTTCCTTGATGAACACCAACAGAGACACGAAGCGGTTTTGATACACCCGCCATACTTCGAACTTTACTTTTCGGATCGTGGTAGAGCAACTGAACCCAGCGCACGAGTTCTTGAGGCACTAAGTGTTGTCGTAAAGCATACCAGATGAGTTCGTGTGGTACACGGTCAAACGCTTTCTCTACATCCAGAAAAGCAATGTAAAGAGGGCGACGCTTATCACGGTGTTTCTCCATGAGTAACCGCGCAGCGTGTATTGCGTCAGTAGTTCCGCAGTTCTTGACAAATCCGGCTTGATTTACGGTTATTTCAACGATTTCGCGAATACGGTTGTCAAGAATGCGTTCAAAAATCTTCATGGTATGGGAAAGTAACCGAATCGGACGGTAATTTGAACATTCTACTGGGCTACCTTTCTTTTTCCATATTGGAACAGTGGTACTTTCTTGCCAGTCAGATGGTGTTCTTCCTTCCTGAATAACCCGGTTAAAGAATTCACTGAGCCACAGTGTTGGGTCCCAGCTCTTCGCTTTCCAGAGCTCAGATGCGATGTCGTCAGGTCCTGTTGCTTTCCCCGATTTCATTTGTTTTATTGCCTCCTCGACTTCAGTTGCGTTGACAGGTGGAACTGCTCCAAATGTCGGCAATGATTGTGGAAGTGGAGGATGAGCAAATTCTTCAGTTGAAATCTGCTCTAAGTATTCTCGCCATCTATCCGTTGCGGCTCGACGGTTGGTAAGCAAAGTACCGTTCTTGCCATTAACACCATCCTGTGTGCGTTCATTACGACTTCTAGCAAGTCGATACAGATCTCTCTCTCCATCCCGAGTGCCCAGTTTATCGTAAAGATTTTTGAAATGGTTCGCTCGGGTGACAGCGACCGCTTTCTTTGCTTCCCGGTTGGCATTCTTATAAATTTGCCAATTAGCAGGCTTTTTATCGTCGAGAAATTTGTGGTAGAGGCGTTTCTTTTCACGGACCTTCATTTCAATATTGTCATTCCGAAGCCAAGTATTTCGGTAGAAGTACTGCTTACCCGGTTTGGTGACCCCGAGGGTTGCAGAGGCCACTTTGTGGGTCGTGTTCTTTCACCACATTCTTCTACATTCGTAATGGTCGGTAATCGTGTGAGTGAGATCATTTCTTCGTTTTTTCTCATTAAATCGCCTGAATTAATTTAAGAAAGAAAGAAAGGTCTTTTCTACTGAAGTGGCCTACAAGTTATCTAATTGCTAGAGGGTTAAGTAGAACAGTTACTTAGGCAGAAAGGTAGTCTACTCACAGTTCTCACTTTGTGAACACCACAATGAAAAGCAGGATCGATATTGGATTTAAATATACAAATCAAATATATAACTACGGCTTTCATTAAACCTCTGCTATCGACCTCACCCGGTAATTTTCAAAGTGGCCAGTTTAAAATAGGAAAATTTCCGGGTTCAAGGTAGACGTAAAAGCGGTGATAACGAGAATACCGGGTACACGCCACACGCCTGCAGATAAGAGTATGGCTACGATCGCCATAAACTGGATACGAGTTTTCCAGACTTTAATCCCTGCGACCCTGAGATTAGGTTTATAGTCGTGGAGGCAAGCTTTGTGAAGTATAATATAACAGACCCTCAACTGTAATATTTAGAAGTCATAGCGGTGCTGCCACCGCAGTATGTCACCGAAGTCCGGGATATAATTACAGAGTCCGTGACAGATAGCTAATATAACTGCTTACGCGAGTAATTGACAAAGCAGTTGTGTGCCAACCAGGAGGACAAGATAAGACAGCTCATGGAGGACACATATATGGGTGACGAGAAACCCTACCAGTTCCTTCGCCGCCTACAGTGTCTCGATGGTACTACTGTTCCGCGGCTGCTAATAAGAAGTCTATGGTTCAGACACTTGCCATCTGCTCTTTGACCGATTACGGCGACGATGGATGATCAGCCACTACAGACTGCAGCCGACATAGCTGATAAGATCGCGGAAGCAGCATTAGATGCAACAACATCCGCGTCTTCAGTAGCGGAACCCAGTTTGACGCAGCTAGTCCAGCAATTATTAAGTCAACTTGTAGAGCTGCGAATGGAGCTACACACGAACAAAGAGGAGTCCCAACCCGAGAATTATTCCAGACGCAAAGGCCGACGCTCTCATTTCCGACACACGTGCAGATATATGCGTTTAGATGATTAGCTCTGGACAAGCTGACCATTCCATCAAATAGTCCGTGCACTTCCGACAAGTACCCAGCTAGGCACATTCAAAATTTCGCCCAAACGCTCTATGGTAAAGAAGAAAACATACCAAAGACTGCCGTCACAACACCGTTCGACCTCTCCGAGTTTCCGTTCGTTACATTTGGTGTATGGAATGCGGCGCAAACATTACAACGATTCATCGACGAGGATTTGAGAGGTTTGAATTTCTGCTATGCCTACATCTATAAGACATTAGTGGCTTCATCTTCACGTAAAGAGCGCGTCAGCCATTAACGAACTCTGTTCCAAAGGTTAAAACAATATGGAGTAGTGGTCAATCCAAACAATTGCTTTTTTGGGGATACCTTTTTTTCAAAGGACACAAGTCCCTAGCCAATTAAAGTCAAAGCGATCTAATCATACCTTCAATCAACCAACGTGAAGCAGTTTAGAGCATTCTTGGGTATGTTAAATTTTTACAGAAGGTTCATACCCAGAGTAGCAGCGCTACAGGCATCACTCAACGTGATTCTCCACGGCAAAATGAAATGAAATTAAAATAAAATGGACCGGCAAATCTACCGCGGCTTTTGAAGCTTCCAAAATCGGACTGGAACAGGCAGTGCTACGTGCACATCTAATATCTTACGCACCTTTGGCCATTTTCTGCGCTTCATCTGACTTTGGGGATTGGAGCAGTTCTTCAACACTGGATTAACTGTTACTGGTAACCATTCTCTTTCTTTTCAAGAAAACTCGGTCCTGCGGAAAGTACATACGGAGCTTACGACTGGGAACTACTGGCTATTAATTTCGCCTCTGAATGTTTTCCAGATCAGGTCTTCTTTCAACTGCGGACCTGGTAAAAACTTGAACATCTTTAAATTTCCCAATTCGAGCATGGATTCCTTGCAGAATTCCAAGATACTTTTAATCAAGAGACGACGAGCTTGGTTATAAGTCGGACGCGGTTGGTTATGACCTGTGTAGATGTCTTAGATTCGACATTTGTTTAACCCAAATTTCAGTTGAAATATCACGACTGTACAAATCAACTATGTTCAACATAAAACCAAAGGAATCTCATCAAATACCATCAAAGTCTCTCTATAAATGGGCTCTGAAGTGTTGTTAGCCTCAAATAAAAGTACTGACTGACTTTGCAAGCAAGGTCGAAAATAATATATGCTTCGTTTTACAATTACGCTGAAAATACAGCTTACCTAGTGATCACTATAAGTGTAATATCCTCTGGCTCGCCAGGTGCTTTCTCTCTTCAGTATAGCATTTGTAAAGGTTATGTCAATCGTTGATCATTGCCCTCTAAGTTGGGGCTTAAGAATACACTCGAAGTCTTTCCTGCTTGTCGTAAGAGGCGACTAAAAAAGGATAGGAATTTTGAAATTTTACTGCTACCGAAATCCCAACAACGCCTTGGATATGGACTGACCTAACAGGCACGGTCTTTGACTGTCAACAAAGGCCTATAACTCATTTCTGAAATGTCCGTACGCCCTCAATAACGGCAGCGAGGGTCTTCAGAATGCTTGCTTTCTCCAAGCCGAGTGAGAATTTCGACGATGTAAGGTGGACATTCTAGACGTAACCAGAGTAAGATGGTGGGACTCTGGAGAGTACTCTCTCTCTTGCCACACTAATAGCAATGTGTCTTTGTACTTCGGAAAGCTAAGTGGTAGAAAACACGAATCTGGTGTCGAGGTAGTTCTAACAGCTACCGCAAGGTGCTTCCTTGACCAGGGCCCCGGTTTTTAACAGACAGATTCTGGTCCAGATTAAGGAGCATCACAATTTTACAGTGCTTCGCACTAACGGAAACTTCCGATATAGAGGAGAAGGATGCTTTCTACGAGCAATTGCACGCAGTTCAAGAGAGGCTTGGTAAAGTTGAGATTGTGATCGTAATGAGTTATCTGAATGTCAAGGCGGGGTCCGCCAACACCGTGCTTGGACATGTGATGGAGAAGCACGGTCTTGGCGACCGTAACGATAATTGTGGGAAGTTTGTGGATTTCTGCAGCTCCCACCGCTTCGTCATTGATGATACATAGTTCGAGTACAGAGCTTGCCATAAACTCAGTTGGGTTTCAACTGACTGCAATCGTACGATTAATAAGATCGATCACTTCGTGATCAGTAGTAAATGTAGGATATGTATAAAAAGAAAGGCGCTGATATCGACATGGAAAGTGATCACCATTGAAATTCGCTTGTGTGTTGCGTCCGTCCTTCTTGAAGCGTTGGAGAGCTGCGATCCTCAAAGTTTAAGATCAACCACTGGTAGGATCCAAATGACGCTCGACTGTGGGAGAGCTATCTCGGTGATCGTACTCGTTTTTTGGGTCGACTCCTCATCCAAGATGACGAACAGCTAAAGAGGTGGGAAGAATACTTCACTACGGTTCTTAACCGTATCACATCCAGTGAAGTTCCGCCTCTGGTGGATGAAGTGGCCAGTCACCGTGACATGCGGATAGGGACTGCTCCTCCAATCAGAATTAATGCATCCAAACGGAGTAAAGCTGCTGAACTCGACAGTTATCGCAGATCTGCTACTGCCAGTCGTGAGGAAATCTTGTAAATCCGAGACCTCTCCCAGAGAATGGAAGATGGGGATGATCGTTAAAGTTTTAAAGATGGGCACCCGCTTTGAATGTGACAATTGAAGGGGTATCTGCGAGGCCGATAATAGCGTAACTAATCCTGGAGCGCATCAAAAAAGCTCTCGAAAGCTTGATTGAGAAAGAGCAGGCTGATCTCCCTTCCGGATCCTCCTGCATTGATCCTACGAATATTTTTAAACAGTGCCCGCAGTTTATATCTTCGCGCTTTCGAAAAAGCTTTCGACAACGTAAATAGGTAATGTATCTGTCACAGTAGGGGCGCTCCGGTGAAACTAATAACTATTATCGACACATGATTGCGCAAAATGTCGCGTACTGCATCGAGGTAAAATCTCGAAGGATTTGGAGATCCAAAGTCAGGGTTGCATCCTGTCGTCGAGATTATTTCTTCTTGTTATCGGTGACGTTCATCGTGTTACCTTATCCGGAAGACGTGAAGGAAATAATGACATCTTTCCTCAAACATCTGTTTGCTCTCTCACCGGGCCATGGACTTTGGCCAAATGTCTCTGGATTTGGGAAAAGAGGCAAATAAAGTTCAACTGAGGATTAATACCAACAAAACCGACGCATTAGCAGCACTAAATCCACTTTTCTTGGTTTATCTAAAATCTGGAATTGCAATTATCTTAACTTCAAGATCTGTTCTGTGCTAGTGTTTTTTCTGTGTTGCTATTTGGGAGTAGCATATGGAAAGTGAACACCCTTGTTGCTCAGAAACTCCAAGCTTTCGTTAACGCGTGTCTGTGTCGTATCATCGGAGTACGCTGGCTTGGCACTATTTCAAATGAAGAACTTTATCCGCACAAAGACTCGCACTGGCACGCATTGTGATCGAAAGGCGGAAGTGACAGTGGATAGATCACACATTAAGGAGGGGCAGTAATTGTATTGCTGGTTACGCTATGGATTATAACCCACTTCTCAAGATGACCGCTGAGCGGGTTGTCCCAAGAGCACCCTCTTTCGGAATTATGTAGGTGCTTTCGGAGTTAGCAAGCACAATATCTAGCGATGAATTTTGGTCCCTTGCTATTTGAGATTTTCTATCTGATGGCTTGCGTGTCTCTGTGTTGCATTTTCACAGAAATGGTTGGCCCTACTGGTATGAACTTTGGTAAACATAAACAATCCTAGGTTTGCAATGAATAGCATGAAGAAACTAACATCTAACTGGCCCCTCGACATGTTGTTCGAGTTGTCGAGGGATAGCTTCTGAGGCTGATTTTTACCTCCTGCAACAAATGCTGAGGGGTCACTATTGACAAGGTAATGAACAAGATCCACAATATTTTCTAAATTGACTTTTGTCCTTGACTGAAGTGTGTATCCTTCATCTTTTAGCGCTTGTCGTCGTTCCGTCTATTTTGGGTGCTATTTGTATACTTGAACTCTTTTTAGTGTTTCCTCCAGGAATTGTATTTAAAGCCTATGTAGGATGATTGACCCTCGTAAGTGAGAAGTTTCATTATTTGTTACTCAGCGGAACGTGCTCGTTTTTTGCAGACATTACCGATACTGCGAGAAAATGTTTTTGGTTTTTTTTATTCAACTTTGCCAATGCCACAAAAATCACATATCAGTTTCCGTCATTCATTTGCTCATGGGGCGTTTTAGGGCGAAATATTTGATACATCTTCGTGGAATAATAATAATAAAAAGCCCAATTAGCTTAATTTGTAGAGTGTGTAGTGTATTCTTTGGAGAATATAGCGATTTATTCTTAGCATATCTTCAAAACCAGATACAAACTCCCTGACATTCAATCCCTCGGTTTTATGCAAACGAAACTAATTATAACCTCCTGGTTTGTTTCTTACTTGACATATGTACATGCGGATGATAGATTTATTCTTCTTCGTTGAGAAAGTTTCAAAGATAAAGCCCCAACAAAAACATTCACCAAACTTCCTGCTTGAATCTTCAAGCAAAGTACAATTAGCGGTGTAGTAAAGAAGAGGAGAGTTTTTATGGTCTCATCGGGGATGAGAAGATATCTAAAAATGCTAAACGAAAATACACCATAGAGAATTATTTTACCAAACCATTAAAGCCAAAATCTTTTGTTCTCCTTGCGAAGTTCAATTACGTTTCAAAATTTATTGTTGTACCTCCAAACTTCCTTTCTCTTCTACATTAATTGCCCTGAAAAGATTGTAAATTTTGATAAAAAGTATTATTACATTACAGGTTGCACTAAACTAAGCCAGGAGAGACTACATGCATTTCGACTAGCAACGAAAAAATCCGCGGTCCAGTTCAGTTCGACCCAGTTGAACAGGTGATAAAGTTAACAACCGGTGAACACCCAGGTGAGTGCCTACCTGGATGAAAAGCATAAAAATACACTGTGATTACTATACAATCCATACATTCGGAGCCTCTTGAATCGTTGAGATTTCCGGTAATAATAATTGTAATCCGAAATGAAATTTACATGCTGGCCTGAGACGAAGATTGACACCTACAAATCGAAATACTCGGCTGCCGTGGCTGTTTTAGATAAACAAAAACGTGTTTCGCTCGATATCTTTTATCTTTCTCAGGTTGGGCGAGGTTGATAAGTTGCAGGTACACTTGAGTAATGACAATTTAATAGAATGATTGTTGGGGAAATCCGTAATTGTATTGAGTACTTATGATGACATGGAAGATAGGCCGAGTTTTTTTTATGGGAATTTTTTACATTAGAAGGTTTCAACTTGCTCCATGTAGAATTAAAGAATTCGTGCTCGGATAGTAGTTTATGAATTTTTCAGAATTCTACATGAAGAACTTGAAGGTAATATCCCCAGATAAATAACCTTCTTAATTATTTTATCTTTTGCCTTTAAGGTTTCACAAAATAAAATGATAATTGGTTTGGAATCTGTCTATCTATGGTATTTGTTCACCAGTCCCACAAGGCTCTTTCGTTATTAAGTGTGACCTTTGGGATCAAAGTTAATAAGATGCTTTGTAAATTTGAATGAATACGATTTGGTCTACTCGCTTTCGTAGACAAAAATATTCACGTGGCCTTTGTTGTTTTATTGATAGATGCCAAGTGTAGGGAAGTCAATATTCACTAGGAGTTTACTCTTGATACTGCTAACTCTGTAGTTACGATGGTGTAGCTAATAACGAGGTAGTCCACGGGAGTTTTAACTATTTCCTTGGCATGTCTACGGAGCTTACTTGAAAGGATCTAAAAATTTTGTCATTTTTTGAATGTGTTTAGTGAGGATTGTAGGAGGAGGATTGTTGGTTTCGCAAGAGAACTGCCCTTGGTCTACGATTGTTTGTGAGATCCTTTGAAGCTTATGCTTATTTGCAAACGTAAAAGTTAGCCAGATTAACTTTCGGTATGCGTACTGAAAGCAGGGCTAGCCAAGTTGGAAAACTCCTCTTTCTGATATATGGGTCATTGATTCGGTTTAACAAAATTTGTGGTATTGGATCAGTAAAGGAGGCTAGGATCTTCTACAATTAAGAATTCTTAAGAACAAGAGTTTGTGTCTTGATATTAAACTTGTTGGAAGCAACCATACCGAGAAAATTGGGGTTTTATTATCAATTGGATCAGGGCTTTGAAATGTGTTAGAACACTTCATTCAAGACAGTAATGGTACACTACAGTACACGGTAGGAGCATTGTGGTCAGAATTACGCGCGCCCGTGGTTATTACCCTGATTTGACTCAGATGCGCGAAGAACGACGCGTCAGCTCCATCCCAGCTCGAATGGTTTGTTGAGGGTTGTCCAATGGCGGTGAAAGGAACGCTGGAAGAAGGAGCATCTTAAAAACGCCGGCGCGATGTGTTTGGTGGGAGATTTTGGTTTTCCCGGCAAGAAGCTGAACTGTTTGTTGACCCCAGCTTGCAACGGATGCGCATCAAATTAGCGCCCTGCTCAGTGCTAATAAGTAGTGGTTTAGCAAAACGGCAAATCCCGTCCTCGCAAAAAACGTGGCCAACCGTTTCGCCTTCCTGGTTTGCCGTGGTAAAAGCCTTCGGCCACCGCGAGAATCAGTCCACACATGTAAGACAATATCGGTTTTCCTTGGGATAAGGTAAGATGATTATGGCTATGTGTAAACGCTCAAAACGGGCCGACGGTGATGTGAAGTGCTCTGGCGTTGATAATACGTGCCCATTGTCCTACAATCGGCTTTCATATTAGGCCAGAAGGATCGCTCCGCAGTGTTCTTGACGGTACAAGCTACTCCGGCATGTGGAAGTCCGTACAATGAATGCAGCTTTTGGGAATATTGGTGTGAAGAAAAGATCATCCCTTCCGGTGGAAGTGTCGTAATTAACTCATCCAACTTGACTCATTCTGTTGCACTTTGGAGTTAGTGCCTGCCCTGCCGAGGGCTTCATAGTCGATTGGAATCTTCACAGTTTGGACCAATGCAAATGCGTCGGCAAAGGTGTTATCTCTACGATATCTTCCGTGAAATGGCCTATGCAATCCATATACTCTTGCGTTTTCGTTCGAATGTGAATATGAGTGGTTTGCGGTTGCAGAAAGCGAAGCTCAACTTCGCTGTTGGATACACGGTGGTTGCGTGAGATGGGTAAAATGAACTATGAAGGGTGCTTTGTGATAGGAAATGCCTTGTGTCTTGCAATATTCAGATTTTCTCACAAAAGTAAGGTAAAAGAACTATGATATAAAACGTGAGAGTAGACACATAGTCCTAAAGCTTGATTCTTTTAAGAAGCTGATCAGATGCACAATCTGGAGTTGGTTTCCTTCTTTTACAAAAACTCTTAGGGAGTTGAAAGACTCTTTCCAAATTAATTTGTTGCTCGCCATATTGTGCCTCCTACACTCAGGAACTCCAGACACCCCGGTTTTGCGCCGAGGTCCACAATATCCCTAAAAGCTGTCTGGCGTCCTGACCTACGCCATCGCTCCATCTTAGGCAGGGTCTGCCTCGTCTTCTTTTTTTACCATCGATATTGCCCTTATAGGCTTTCCCGGCTGGATCATCCTCATCCATACGGATTAAGTAACCCGCCCACCGCAACCTGTTGAGCCGGATTTTATCTACAAAGAGACGGCCGTGGTATCGCTCATAGATTTTGTCATTGTGTAGGCTATGGAATCGTCCATCCTCATATAGGGGGCCAAAAATTCTTCGAAGGATTCTTCTCTCGAACGCGGCCAAGAATTCATAATTGTTCTTGCTAAGAACCCAAGTCTCCAAGGACTACATGATGATTGTCAAGATCAGTGTCTTGTACAGCAAGAGCTTTGACCCTATGGTGAGCGAAACAGTTTTTGTAGGCTGTTGGCTGCCAACAACCGTGCGCGGATTTAGTCGTCATAGCTGTTATCGGTTGTGATTTTCGACACTAGATAGGACAAATTTTGAACTGTCTCAAAGTGCTAGTCTCCAATCTTCATTGTTTTCGTTTGACCAGTGTAATTCGATGTTTTTGGTTCTTTTGGTTTTGACGTTGACGTTGCCACCATATATTTCCTCTTGCCTTCATTAATGTGCAGTACAAGATCTTGCTCCGCTTGCTCGATCTTGATGAAGGTAGACGGTACATCTCGGGTTGTTTTTCCCATGATGTTGGTATCATCAGCTTAGGCCAGTAGTTGGGTGGACTTGAAGATGATCATACCGCTTGCATTTACCTCAGCATCACGGATCATTTTCTCGAGGGCGAGGTTAAAGAGGACACATAATAGGGAATTCCCTTGTCGTAGACCGTTGTTGATGTGGAATGGTCTCCAGAGGGATCAGGGTCAGCCTAGTTAGTCTTATCAATTTCGTCGGGATACCGAATTCTCTCATGGCCCTGTACAGTTTTACCCTGGCTATGCTATCATAGGCGGCTTTAAAGTTGATGAATAAATGGCGGAACTGATTTCTATATTCCAACAGTTTTTCATCGCTTGCCGCAGAGAGAAAATCTGACCTGTTGCTGATTTGCCCGGAGTGAAGCCTCTTTGGCATGGGCCAATGATGTTCTGGGCGTATGGGACTATCCGACCTAGGAAGATAATGGAAAATATCTTATAGATGGTACTCTACTACAATATGCCCATTCTGCCGGAAATCCGATTTCCCTCTTTGTTTCGGTAGGATTAGCATCGAGGTGTATAAGGCTTCATTCTGCTGATTTGTTGGTAAAACTTGCGCGGCTGGTGCGATTGCTTCCTGTACTTTTCTAGTTCACAGACTTGTTGGTTATCCCAGGCTTCCTTTTCCGTCTTTGAAGTCCCTTCTCCGATCGACGGAATTCGTTATAAGTCTCTGCGCGTGCCCGAGTTCTTATATGCGGTACGCGGCATTCTTCCTTCGTTGCTAGCTTCAAACCAGCCCTTCCGACTTCTCTTGTGGTTGGGGCCAAGTATCTTTGTGGCCGTATCAATGATAACGTTCTTCAGGTGGTTGTGAAGATCATTTGTTGATGCTTCGTCTCCAGGATCTCTGTTCACTGCGGTTGTTGCGGCATCCATTTCCCCCTCATAAGTGTTGCGGAGGGCTGTGTTGTGTATGGCTTCGGTATTGACTCTCACCTAATTGTCAGAGGGGATTGTAGGTGGTGTCGTAATTCGAGTTCGGAGTATCATGCCAACGAGATAATGATCCGAGTCTATATTGGCCCCCCTATATATTCTGACATTCATCAAGGCTGTGAGGTGGCGGCGTTCAACCAGCGCGTGGTCAATTTGGTTGAAAGTGGGCCTGTGTGGAGAAGCCACGTATGTTTGCGGACCGCCTCCCTGCTAACTGAATAATGCGCAGTCCGTTTTCACTCGTACCCCTATGTAAGATATGGGAGCCGACGTGTCGCCTGAATACGGGTATGATTTTGATATCATACTTGGGACACGCTTCGAGTTTGGGCTCAACTGCCTCGTAGAAGGTATCCTTCTCCGACTCTATAATTTCCTCTGTAGGGGCGTGAATGTTAATGAGGCTTATATTTTTAAATTTGCCCCGTAAAGGCAGAGTGCATAGCCTTTCGCTTATATTTTCAAAGTCATTAACAGCAGGTTTCATGTTTTGGCTGACTAAGAAACCTACTCCGAGCACATTGTTTACTGGATGGCCCTTATAATATATGGTGTAGCGGCTCTTCTCCAGGAAACTGGTCCCTCTCCATTGCATCTCTTGCAATGCTGTTCTTGGACAGGGTATCAGTTAGCTGCTCAGCAGGATTCAGTCTGTACATGCAGCGCTAAATGTGTAAATCGTTAATTCGTTGCCGTTGCCGGGTTCGTCGTTGTAAAATTCATCCTGCCCGAGGTTTCTTCCGTGGCTTCGTAACATCGGTTTTCCGTGTAGGGTTGTCAGCCCTACCTAACCCCCAACCTGGAGTACCAGTTGATACATTTTTGTCCCGTTTTTAGGCGCGGGAGACTCGCCTTCATCCTTCTCCGTCTGCAGTTTTTCATAATACGTGGAGGTGGAGATAGGGTTTGGTAGTAGAGCTTTTGGTGCTGGTTCAGATTTTATGCTCCGTCGTGGGTACCAATCCACGCTTCGCCCTGGGACCTATGCTACCCTTTGAAGTGCCCCATCTTGTTCAACATTATTTCACTTTTATTTGAGCCTCACACTTTCACTATTTCCTTGAATTTAAATTTGCTATTGCGTCAATTACTTCCCAGACAATGGGATGTCTGATGTCTTGCTCCTCCCGAAGAGTGCAGGTTTTTTGGTAGTCTGTGATTATTGCTCTCTTCTTTTTGATCTTTCCTTTGCCATTTTCGTGGCTACCTTCCTCCCATTCAGTTCAGCAAAGAGGACCGTCATTGCTAGCAACCTGTAGCCAGCTATGACTCCAGGGGGGTCAGAGACTACCGCACAGCTGGACGTCCTGCCGATGTTGCCGCATCAGTTCTATATAGGTTCCCATTCCTTCCCTGCCCTGACCCACTCTAGACCAGCAGGTTCCCTACTCTTCTTTTCTCCTCTTAGAGCTTGTCGTTATTAAAGGCTTGCTGGAAATTCTTATAAGTTTTCGATAATCCATTGTTAGCCATGGGATTGCCTATGATCAAACTATAGGAGAAGGGAGCAGATCTATCCCACAAACTAATAATACGGCAGCTGTCAAATTTGCACATGTGCCTTTTGAGGTTCAGAGTTAACTAAAAATCATATGGATTTAATACTATCAGCGCCATCTGTGTGTTAGCCTACGAACTTTTCAGCGCACCTGGTATATTTGGTATGTTTGTTCGATGTCGAATTTGGGAGTTTAACTCCTTTTGCGTGATCAACACTTCCAATACCATATTTTTCTATGTATTACCCTCATAAGGCTTGCGTTATATTTTGCTTTCAGAAAAGCTGTATCGATTATGTTAGAGGCATACGTAGATGATCGATTTGATTGAATTGATGCACATACCATCTTGCGGCTTCAATGATGCGGGAATAAAGTTGAGTTTGCAACTAAGTTCGTGGCAAGTAGCGAAGCCAATCATTCCTCGCTGGCATTAGATGAGATGCCCCTCCCCCCCTGAAATTACTCTATGAATTGTTCCTTCCTAACCTTGGCGTTAAAAACACGGATAAATATTTTTTTCGTCTTTAAAAAACAAGTTACCAACTTTTTTCCTTTAAATTATATGCCAGTATGCCAGGAATATATCAGGTTGTCCACAAAGTTTTCGCACAAATATTAATGTGACAATTAAAAAGCAATTAGCAGACAAACCAAAACAGCAGGTACAACATGTGATATCCCAATGGAAAGGTCAGAGTCCTAACTATAAAATGCATGGTAAATTATCCTTGAAGGATCAGTGTTGTGAAGGATATTCAAGGATAAACATGGAATTCGACAAAGTACATTTTCGTCATTGCATTTTGTACGAGTTTCAAATGGGGACGAAGGTGCCGAAGGCGATTGAAAATTTGTCGAAGGTATTCGGTGAAGGAAAGGTAAAGCGCAGGACAGTTTACGATTGGTTCGAAAAATTCTACAGCGGAGACCTGACACTTGAAGATGAACCTCGCTCAGGAAGACCCTATACGATTGACGACGATATCCTGCGCAACAAACTGGAAGCGAATCCTTTTCTTTCGACACGTGTGCTTGCAGAGGATCTCGGTGTATCAAAATCAGGAGTAGCAGTAGCCATTACGCGTCTTGGATATGTTTTGAAGAGCACAAAGTGGGTACCGCACGAACTGACTGAGCGAAATCTGGCCGATAGAGTGAGAATTTGCTCCGCTAACCTTTTACGGAACGAAAACGACCCTTTTTTGAATCGATTGGTAACTGGCGATGAGAAATGGATTGTGTACGAAAACGTAGCGAAGAAACGAGCCTACACTCATCGAGATCAACCGGGTCCATCGGTAGCAAAGCCGTCTATTCATCAGCAGAAGCGAATGCTCAGTATATGGTGGGACGTTCGTGGCCCCATACACTACGAGCTTTTGGGACCAAACGAGACCATTACCGCCGATAAGTACTGCGAGCAGCTCGACAGATTAAACATCCAGCTACGTTCGAAACGACCAGCATTGGTCAACAGGCGAAATATTGTCTTTCATCATGATAACGCCCGGCCGCATACATCTTTAACTACTCAGCGAAAATTGAGTGAGCTTGGCTGGGAAGTTTTGAGTCATCCTGCGTATAGTCCCGACCTTGCTCCTTCTGATTACCATTTGTTCAGGTCCCTCCAACATTTTCTGGATGGTAAAAAAATGACTTCTGAAGCTGACCTCCAAAGTGCACTTCGCACGTACTTTGAGGGGAAGGGGGAAGAGTTTTATAGAGGGGGGATTTTGAAGTTGCCCGATAGATGGAGGGAAGTCGTATCTAATGGAGGCAATTATATATTAGATTAAATAATTAAAGGTTTTTATAAACTTATCTGCTGAATTCTGTCTTTGATTTGTGCGAAAACTTTGTGGACAACCTGATAGAAAGCTTTTAATTTATTCACTAAAGAATTTACCTTATGAGAGCGATTGATGTTAAGTATCCTTGAAAAATTACAAAATAGGTCAATACCATTCGTATGCAACATTTCAAAAAGCTTTTCATACTTATCCCAATCGTCATATTTCGTTTTTCGTTCTCATGAACGGATTATCATTCAACTTACAAGCCACACTCATCCCTTACCATTTAATTAAAATATTTAAGTTCAGTTGAAATAACATCAAATAAAAGTCAAGTTTCAAACTAACTTTGAATGTGAATTTTCTGCTGAATTATTTCCATGATTTCAGGAAAATGCTTTATCTCCAGATCAGAGTTACCTGAATGAATGTTGCATTAATTCAGATATTGGGTACGTTGAATATTACAGTAAAAAAATGAGGGCATTTCAGGATTATGAATATGCTTCCAGGATGCTTCAAGTGGATTTCACTGAAATGAAATTATGTCTAAAAATATACGCCCAAAAGAACTAATTTGATTGATTCAATTCCGAGGAGTAGCTATTCAATTAAGACATTAACTTTGCAGCGCAGATAAATTTATCTGATATTACGAAGCCAACCCAGCTCATGTTATATATAGTTATATGGATATTTATATTTCTTAATCAGTCCCTTTCATTTCTATGTTTCGTGTCAGTCTATTTAGTGCTAATTGAGCCAGACATGTACAGCTGGGCTTTAGTCCTTGTAACTTTTGTTGTTCATACGTCTGACACTCATATGTGAAATAATGAAACTGGAACATTAAAATATTTCACGATGGAAGGAGTTTGAAGATTTACTTGCATTTATATTTTAGCAAGGATTCCTTTGAAATGTTGCATTATCGATTTAGCATAGAGAGTGTTAGGGGCTTGCAATGAGTACTTGCTCAGGAGGATCGAATTGAAGGCAAATGGAATGCAGCATTAAAACTGTCATTAAAGAATTTATGCAAGATTGATATATGGAACCTGTATCAGTTTATTCTTTCACCTACTCTGATCTGCTTATGAAACTGTAACCGTATAAGTTTTCTGAGATTTTCCCAAGTATTATATAAAAGACAATCTTATTAAAATCAATTGACTGTTTGCTTTTAAGATTTTCTGTCTATTTGTCACATCCAATTTATTTAGAAAAGTGTAAACTTAGACAGACATTAGTAACAAAGAAGAAATGCCTGGGCATAAAAGTTGACTCCAAACTAAATTTTTCGGCTTAAAGGAAATAAAGTTCCATCCAGATCGAGGAAAATTGCTAACATACTATACAAGCTGATGGCCTATTCAGGGCAAACGCAAGCCTCTAATGGCAAAAAAAATTTGGTACTGCAATATGACATCGAAATATAGAGTAATTTACTTCGAGCGTAAAGTCGACGGAGAACAGTATTGTCTGGGTAACCTAGGCTCATCGAGCAGCCTCAGCATATTGCGAAGTATCTGAAACGACAGCGGAACTAGCCGCTCAACAGAGAATACAGATTTGGGATGCCAAAAAATAGGAGCTCCAAGAATTGAGGCGACTGGAGCGGGAGACGAAACCTTTTTTCGGTGTGAGAAAATGGTTCGAAGGAGATTTTTGGCGACATGTTATTCGGACGTTTTCTCAAATTTTTTTCATTGCCAAAAAGTATCCCATATTATATTTTTGGAGCATCATATCAAAATTTGTTGAGGATGTTCTTCGTCCAAAAAATGTGACGTGATGCCGCATCAAGAGGAGCCATTTAATTCATGTTGGTAGCCGTCAACAGGTACATGGTTGAGAAAAAAGAACTTTTTAGAAGCTAGAAAGTAAGCGACCGAGTCAACGAGCATAGTGGGCAAACCAAGAGCAAACCAGCAGCTCTGAGGTGCGTATATTCATTTGCCTGTTGATTATTGGAAAGGAACGCGTTAAACATTTCGAAATTGAAGCGTTTGTGTTTGAATTTAAAGAATTTAATGAAACAAAGAAGACTTTCGTTTTGATAAAGGGAAAATGGCTAAATATAACCACACTAGGATGAAAAAACTATGTAGGTTCGTAAACAGGTTCTGAGGAGGTCGATTTTTGATGTTGAAGGAGTTCAGATAGGAGTTGGGAGAAACAAAACACAGAAGAGCTATTCCAAAACAGCTGTAGAGTATTTTGGGGCCAAATTTTATCACTGACCGGTAATACCCTAAAAATGAAGCTGGATTTCAGTACTTGAAGTTGGGATTCTTAATTAAGAAAAACAAACAACTAGCTCGAATTACGACACCACCTACAATCCCCTTTGACAATCAGGTGAGAGTAAATACCGAAGTATTCAGAACACAGCCCTCCGCATCACCTATAAGGGTGAAATGGATGCCGCAATAACCGCAGTCAACAGAGATTCTGCAGATAAAGCATCAAAAAATGATCTTCATAATCATCTGAAGAACGTTATCATAAATATGGCCACAAACATACTTGGCCCCAGCCGCGGAAAGAGTCGGAACGGCTGGTTTGACGATGAATGTAAGCTAGCTGCCGAACGGAAGAATGCTGCATACCGAGTAATGTTACATTCTCAAAGAACGCGGGCACGGGCAGAGACCTATCACGAACTCCGGCAAGCGAAGAAGCTACTTCGCTGAAGGAAAAAGGAAGCCTGGGAGAACCAACAAGTCTGTGAACTAGAAAAGTACAGAGAGCAACCACACCAGGCGCGGAAGTTTTACCAACAATTCGGCGCCTTATATACCTCGATGCTCATCCTTTCGAGACAAAGAGGGAAATCTGATTTCCGACAGAATGGGCATATTGAAGCGATGGGTTGAGTACTTTGATGAACTACTGAACAACCAGAACATCGGCGAGTTGGGGGTCCCGCCAACTGAAGACGACGGACAAATACTGCCACCACCAACTATAGAAGAAACAGTCCATGCAATTCATCGGCTTAAAAATCATAAGTCGAATTGGTTAAATATGAAGGCGACCAATTACACCAAGTAGTTCATCAACTTGTGTTAAAGGTGTCTGATGACTTGCAAAGACGCATTATTTGTCTCATAAATAAAAAGGGAGATGTCACGCAGTGCAGCAAATATAGAGGTATCACGTTGCTGAGTAATATCTATAAGATATTCTCCGCTATCTTGCTAGGATGGATAGCTCCATACGCTCAGAACATCAGTGGCTCATACGAAAGAGGCTTCACTCCAGGCAAATCAGTAGCAGATCAGATTTTATCTCCGCGGCAAGCGACGGAAAACCTGTTGGAATATGGACATCAGTTGCATCATCTTTTCGTCGGTTTTAGAGCCGCCTATGATAGCATAGCGAGGGTAAAACTGTACACGGCCAAGAGAGAATTCAGTATTCCAACGTAATTAATAAGACTAACTAGGCTGACCCTGACCAATATGGGAGGCCAGATAAAAGCAGCAGGATCACTCTCAAGACCATTCAACATCAACAAATGTCTAAGGCTGTCTAGGGGGATGCCCTATCATGCGTCCTTTTCAATCTGGCCCTGGAGAAAGTGATTCGCGATGCCGATGTAAATTTGAGAGGCACCATCCTCTTCAAGTCCACCCAACTACTGGCCTATGCTGACGATGTCGACATCATTGGAAGAACAACCCAAGATGTACAGTCTATCTTTATCGAGATCGAGCAGGTGGGGCGAGATCTTGGGCTGCACATTAATGAAGGCAAAAAAAAGTACATGGTGGCAACGTCAGCGCCAAAATCAAAAGAACGAACAACATCGAATCGCACTAGTCAAACGAAAACAATGAAGATAGGAGGCTATAACTTTGAGATCGTTGAAAATTTCTCCTATCTAAGGTCGCAAATCACATCCGATAACAGCTATGACGATGAAATCCGCACACGGTTGTTGGCAGCGAACAGAGCGTATTTCAGCTTACAAAAACTGTTCCACTCGAAATGTCTCACCATTGGGTCAAAGCTCTTACTGTAAAAGACTATGATTTTGCCAGTCCTCATGTATTCCTCAGAGACCTGGGTTCTTAGCAAAAAAACTGCAAACTCTTGGTCGCGTTCGAGAGAAGAATCCTCCGAAGAATTTTTGGCCCCCTACATGAGGATGGACGATTCCGTAGCCTACACAATGACGAAATCTATGAGCGATTCCATGACCGTCAGGTTGTGGATAAAATTCGGCTCAACAGGTTGCGGTGGGCGGTTTACTTAATTCGTTTGGATGAGGATGATCCAGCCCGGAAAGTCTATAAGGCCAATATCTATGGTAGAAAAAGAAGACGAGGCAGACCCTGCCTGAGATGGATCGATGGTGTAGTTCAGGACGCCAGACAGCTTTTAGGGATATCGAATTGTTGGACCTCGGCGCAAAATCGGGATGTCTGGAGTTCCTTATTAAGAAAGGCCTAGATCGGATACCGGTTGTTGCGCCGTTGATGATGATGTGCAACAATGTAATTCACTACATGCGTGGGAGTTCACAGTTCCAAACTTTCTACCAAACAGACAATGAACCGATTTTAATATGGACCTAGACCGGATACCGGTTGTTGCGCCTTTGATGATGATGAATTAAGGAAAATGAAACAAATTAAGATGGACTGGAAAACACAAGAAGTATCATAGAAAAAAATCCTTATGCCCTCTTGGTGAGATAGAAGAAGAACATGAGAAGCAGCGGAAGTTACATTTTGATTAAATCAATCCATCCATTCATGAAGGTAGCGAATTTCTCGAACTAAGCCATGATTGTCCTAACCATTTTTGGTAGCAAGTTGAATCGTCTTAGTATTTCTTCAACTTTATCTTCTTTTCCAAGGTTAAGAATACAATATCTGGCAAAACATAAAATAGATCATCGGTAAAAGTGGCAAACAAGTATTTCGTTTCCTTTCTATTTGATCAACATTCACACAATCGGCAGGGGTATAATTGGAAAAAGCGTCTGAATGACCCCTTGGTTGTCCATCGAATTTCTTTCAGTTCTGATGGAATCTTTTAGGAAGGATCTGCTCCATTCTACAAATTTACAAAGATGCGTTACTGGAGACATTTTGTAGCAGAGGTTGAACAGAACTCATAACTGTGTTTCTTGTGGATCCGGGATATCTTTGACCGAAGAGAGACTACAGAGGCCAACCAACACTATATATATAAACAAGTCGAAACCCGGAAGCTCGTCACTTCTGGTGTGGAAGGATTTGTATATTTCTTCAGGAAGAGTTATTATCAATGCTCTATATAATAGCCCAAATCACTGCATTTTTATTACCCAATGATAAACTTAAGGGAGGGGGGGGGGGAAGATCCAGTTACTTTCTTATAAACATAGTAACATAGCATTATTAACTTTATTTGAACAGATATCAGCATGGAGGGTATTTTGATGCAAAACTAATTCCGGCTTCGGAAGTACCGATCGAGATCTATTATTTTCTACCCCACATGACTATTAGGTGAGCAAAAATGTGCACTCTCATTTTGCATTAAACTCAACGTAGAACGATGTTACTCACATGCCTGGGCGTTCTATTCTTCCTACCAAATTTTGTGCCAATCGATACAGCGTATAACAGACAGACAGACGGAAAGATGGATAGACACACCAAAGTTTAAAAATTGCTGAATAGTAACCGTGTAAGTCTGCCTACACCTGAAGAAACGGAAGTGTTAGCCAGTTCAGATGTGCGAGCGGAGTTCTCGACACTTGATTCTCAATGCCATTTTAAAACAAGTTGAAAACCTTCGGGTATGAAGGATTTTTTGAAGTTTATCTCATTTGTATATAGCTTGTAACGGTCATGTCAGATTGTTCATTTTAGTGTAATACTGACATTCAATTTGCAAAAAAAAAGAGACAACTTCGTCGTATTATAACTTTTTAGTAATGGTAGCATCCTCATCAAACTTGGTAGCGCTATGCTCCATATAATAGCAAAAGGCACCATATAGTCTTAGCTTCGTTACTTTTTTCAAATTGTTGGTTCGTGAAAGAAGTGACCAATTTCCAGTCCTCACACTCTCCACTTTTGCATCAAGTGCGAGAACTTATACCAGCTTTGGAAAGTATTAATCAAGACCCTCACAAGACTATATTCGGTGAAAATGAAAAATGAAAAAAAAATTTTACACCCATCTTTCGCATGTATGGAGACCCCCTTCTTAAACTCAACGTAAAACGATGTTACTCATGCATGCGAGAGCATTCTCAGTTTCCACCTTCTTACTTTATTTCGAATCAGTAGGATCAAACGTTTCTGAAAAAATGCTTGTCATAGACAGATAGACAAACTGGACGGGCAGACAGACAATCAGCTGATTTGAATAAGGCTTTCTCTTACATAAAGCCTTAAAAACCACCCCATCATACACATTACCTGTCATAGGTGAAAACAAAAATTTTGTAGGTATAATTACAACTGAATGGTTTGCGAAGTGGACTCCCACTGGCGCTGTGGTGTTGAGTGAATAAATCGACCTGATAATTGTCCATTGTAATCTTTACCGACCTTTGCTTTAACGCATAAAATGAATGAATGATGAAGGGGGGTTTGCAATCAATTACCAAAAATATTACTATTATTAGTAAGACAGACGACAGACAAAGAGATCGATTTTCATAAGATTTTGTTCTACACAAAACCTTAAAAACAGTGACGACTCCGCCACACACATGGAGCCGTAAAATTCCAGACCTGAGTGCTGCGTTCGAGTGGGAAGATCCACGACGGATCGCATTCTCATTCGATGTTTTTACTGCCACAGATGTATAATGAGGCACGGGCTTTGAGATTCCTGCCCTGCCTTGACATCCTCAGGCCATTATTTTAGAGATGTTGATCGGAGGGAGACTCTGCTGTCCAAATTCCTGCGACGTGCTGAAATCGCACCTTTCGGGGAAGAATTAATTAAGCACATTGAATGTATTTGCTATCCCTTCACTACTGGAATATTGTCGCCAACAGACACCTGGAAAACGTGCAGCAGGGGATACGGATGTCCAAATTTCGAATTCTTTATCCAAATTCTGCCGTGGAACGTATGGATCTGCCTCGTGACATCGGGGAGTAGGGGCGTGGTTGATGTAGTGGCACAGCATCACCACCAAGTCGACTTGCGCTTATTTTAAGGAACAGGTAAGTTCCTTGCATGCAGTTGTCTGTAAGGCTGGCGCTACTTAACTTTAAGGATCGATCTTTCAATCTTTTGCGTGGGTCGAAGCCGGACCAAGTGCGTATCGATTTAGGCGTGCCACTTAGGATGGCGTGGTTGCCACTCGAACTGTAAAAAGCTCAGAAGGAGAGAGCAAATGGAGAATGACCAGTGCAGAATGTGTGGTTCGGCGCTAGAAACGTTGGACCAACTTATTTCTGGCTGCACTTTTATGGCAATGGTGCAATGCTGTATGTAAAGTGATCCACCATAACCCTACATGCAAACGTGGGCTGATCACGGAAACATGTCTATTTTACCGATATGAGCCGCAGGCACTACTCGATAGTTCTGTATTGGGATCGGCAAGTCCTAAGGTGGTTGTAGTTCCCATAATATTGTCAGCTACAGGTATTGTACCCACATTCCTCCCTTGATGTCCTGGGACTCTCACATAGTCTTCCTCAAACCATGCAAAAATACACCGTTGTGCATATGTGCAGGGAGTTTTCGATGGATTTTCTTACTAACCTATCACCAGCCACCACCAACAGAGCCGTTTTACTTTCAAGTAAGTAAGATCGACTGTGCATAAATGGTTGACACTTAATGCTAGTATCAGGTAAAATCCGGCATCCGGCGAGATTGTGATAACTCGGATAATTAGTATTATTAACTTTGAATAAATCTCAGTTTGGAGGCATCGTATTGTGGCAACCTCGTTTTTTCAGATTTTTCGGTTGAGTAGGTTCTGAGAATGGGCCCGTGGAAAAAATGGCCACTATTCAGCCCCCGCCCTCCCGCTTGTGTTCTAAATGTCAAAACTAAGATCAGTTTTGAAAAGAATTAATTAAGACCCTCCACTTTAGAGCTCTAAGGGTTAGGTTCATAAGGACAAATTCTATAAAATGTAATTGTGCCACCCTTCGCGCTCCATTTAACAGGTTTATATCCTCTTTCTTAAGAAGTGAGAATCACGTTCGCCCGCTCACTTTTGGAACCCTTTACTTAGTTTGTGTTTTTTTTTCCGCTACGTACTTAATATTTTTCATTAAGGAGGGTACTTGGGATTGCTTGGAATTTTTATTGGAATAACAGATAGTTTGAAGACCTGGAGATTTCATGCGACCAGCATACAAGACATAAAATAAGGTAAAAGGATCGCAGGGAAGTAACAGAAAATCGAAGATGACTTCTGTCTGAGCAGTCAACAGCAGGTTGCGATACCAACAAAAATTGGTCCAGAAATTCCGTAGCCTCGTCCTGAAATGTTCTCTTTTTAATTTGTCTGTTATGAATGCGGAACATTTCAACAATGTTGTGTCAAATTTTTAGAGCTATTGGGGTAAAACTAACCGAGATATGGAATTTTAAACATTTGAAGATCTGAGTCGCTCCGCCCGATCTGTTGAACTTTAAGGGGGTGATCCCGTGTGAAGGCCGTTTTTCGCCTTTTTTGGGAATTTTTTGTGAAGAACTGCATATAGATACAAATACGAATTTTTTACCATATATTTAATCATATCCTGAGTATGCGCAATAATTTTTTCAGTCCGATAGCATAGTTCATTATTGAAAAACAGAGCAATTTATACACCAGTCTCCAAAAAAGGTGTTTTTTGCTAGAGCGCGGTGCACACTCTAAAAAGAAAAAGTAAACGGCATTTTACCGTGCGGACTTAACCAAAGTTCGCAAACCAGGATTATTAAAAAACTTTGAAAGGTAAATTTTTGGCGCCTTGTTAAACATTTTTTTGTAAATTTTGGTGTTATTTCACGCCTTCTGTAATGAATAAAAAAACGCCCAATGAATCCCAATTATCCTAGTTTGCGGACATCAGAAATATGTTCTAAATAAGTTGTGAAAATTTCAAATAATAAACATTGCAGGCTGTGGCGGCAGCAGATTTTCAACATACACTTTCGAGAAAAACGCATTTAAAAATTAGAGCCTTACTATTCATCAAAAAAATTGAACTAATCATTAATCTGCTATACCTAGTCAATAAATCTCCGGTTTTTAAAAAAGAAAAAATGTGAAGCTTTGGTTTCAATTAAGTCATTCGAACGTCGTTCGAAGCAGTAAATTCGCACTTCATTACGTCGGTCGACATAAACCTGACATACGGCACTTAACCTGTTTTACACTGTGATTTCGACTGCGAATGTCGAAAAATCATTTTGCCCAGATATTCTACACTATATCTAGATACAATTGATACTAAAAACCCATTCCTCGGATCCTACACACGGGATGACCCCTTAAAGCGATTTTCCCACAATTCACGTTTTCAAAATCGGTGACGGTTGCAGTTTAAAATCTATTGCACTGATTCTTTTGAAATTTGGTATAGATTTTCCTTGTATAATTCACGAGGTAAGACTGTCGAGTTTTTTTTTAAGTTTGCTGTTATTTTTTATTTTACAGTAGCAAATATGCGGATTTTTGATATTAATATTAATATTTTTCGCTGAATATTTGCGCCGTACTCCCCCTTAAAGTAATTGTAGTTTATACACAAAATTTCATGCACTGTTTGAAGGAAGAAATGTTGCAATTATTAAATGCACTCTATTGTCAGATTGTCACTGGGCAAGGCGAATAAAAAATGGCACATGTCATCAAGCCGCGGACACAACAATGTACAGTGGTTAACGTTGATTAAAATTGGCTTAATTGTCGCTTTGTAATTTACGATTTTCTGAGTTGAGCCAATGTCTACTGTGCAGATCAATCCTTTGGACTAAATTTATTTAAAACTTCTATTGGGATCCCTTGCTATGCCTAATTTATCTTTTTACTATTTTCCGTAGGCAAAACATATTTCCAAATGAATTCTTTATGTATAGAAGCCTTCAGCCTTGTTCCCACTAAATCTCCTAACCGCAAATATGGAGATATTCCTTTTAATTCCTTCCGCTCTTGTTAATATTTTTTCATTAGGCTTTTCGAGTGAGACTCATTTTACATTTTTTTTTAAATCAGGTATTTCTCGCCCTAGAGCTCAGAAAGGTGCGAATCCCTATTCTCGTCCTGAATTCAGCACTTATCTTCGAAGGGCGGCGGAGATTCGTCAGGTAAATTTCTTTCTGCCTTAGGACTGTTTGATTTCTGTTTTTAATAGCTATAGATTTGAGATTATTTTACTTTGCCTTACATTAATTAAAGATATACTCGTATTAACAAATATGTGTGGCTGGTACAGAATAAATTGGTAGTCGTGTTCTTGTTGCTTCTCTCTCCCAATTCAATTAGTACCAAAAAAAAAAAATTTATCTTCCCAACTTACAGTAATCTTAGAGCGAAAATCTATTATGAATAAATTGTCCTAAATCGCCACACTTATAAATTCTGCCACCTGAACTTCCGAATGATAAATTACCTTCACGGTCTTTCCTAAATAAGTTAAAGTAGCAGAAACTTGCTACGACATCAGCCCTCGTTTGTTCTTCAGTATCTTTTCTAAAATAATATCAAGGTCTGCGACAACGAAGGCGGCTTTAAAGACTTTCCGAGTCACTTTCTTTTAGGTTCATATTATCTGATTTATTTCAAATTGCAATGCCCAACAGAAATATAAAAATAGTCTTTCATGAGAATTGCGATGACAACGCACTGCCATTCAAGTGTTGGCCAGGAGATGCTAACATAAGTGTGAAAGGAAAACTCAAGTGTCACACTTGTCTGCTCTCGGCAAGTGTCCCGTCTAATAAGGTGCTTTGGGGAGGAATGGAAGGGTGAAGCCATTAGTTTCTGCATAATTTAAAAAAGTCAAGATTCTCCTTTAGAATTCTCACTAAAACAGCAAAGTCACTGTCTAAAAATTAAAATTTATTTCTTTGAACTTTGACATTCCCACAATATAAACGAGTCTCTGGTATGCGTCACCTACCACACCTCTAACTGTCCTGAAGCCTCTCTAGATTATGGCAAAAGTCACAAGTCCAATTCTAGATGATCTTTGAAACACCTAGCTCTAAATTGTTTTTGATTTATTGCCTGAATATCGTGCCACGAGTGTTTGTATGATCTACGTACTCAGATAGTCCAAAGTGGTACACTCGAAATTGGGCAAAGTGGTCAAGTCGGCTTTTAGAGTATTTAATGGCCGCCGGCTACATGTTTCACCTGTTGTAAATCACTTAGTCGGCGTCTATGTAGATTTGAATTAGAATTTCTTAGTAAAGTCAAGCGTGACGATGTTAGTATCTAGTTAGATACTTATATCTTAAATAAACACTTGTTTGTTCTCTGTGTTCATTAACTTATAAGAAATAAGATTTAGTGTGACTTGGTCGTATCTTGCTAAGTCGATTGCTTCTAGTCTTGCAAATGGTAATGCAAAAATGCTGTTCAGTTGGAGGAATGCAATTTTGTTTTCGAGGGGGAATTAATCAAATACATTGTTGATTGTTTTGTCTTTATTAGTTGAATGTTTCAAGTATGCACATAAAATGTTATCTGTGCGATGGAGAATTCCATTTCATGCATTTGAAAAGCTGTTATGCGAACCATTATAGGTATTTGGATTTCCTGGAAAAAATATATTTTGTTTTACTATTTCACAAAATTTTATCTATCGATCGCATCTAATTTCAGCTCTTAGTTCTGCCTCCGAGATTACTTGGACTGAGGGATAATTCGTATTCCAGGTCTACATAAAGCTAAATAGTTGGTGTAGTTCACCTCATATTGGTTGAACGAACCGCTGACATTAGATCATCCATCCAAAATGAATTGACAACTGGTGTCCTTAAAGTCTGGTACGGAGCCAAAACGACCGTAGAGATCGGAGGTGAACCCTGATGACGTGATGGAATGAGTAGTCATTGGGAGCGCAACATAATGTGCTCGATGGAAGATAGGATGTGATTACATGTTATTTTTAGGACACAGAATAATTATTTTACGTTCAGTTTACCAGCGGTTTTGATTCTGTTTATTATATAACGAAAAACAGTTGATGGTTGCGATTACCCTGTTTTTAAGGTTTTGTTTGCAAAACAAAACCTTATTAAAATCGGTTCAATGTCTATCCGTCTGTTCGTCTGTCTGTTTTTTTTCGGCGTTGCAAGGTGGAACGGTTCAAAACCTACTGCTGGCTCCTGTCACGCGGTTATGTGAGACTTCTACTCACTAAAACCACCTCCTTCTCATTCCACTCTCCCCACGGAACTTCTATAAAGTATTGCGTCGCGGGGCTGGATCAGCTTTTAACTGCGGCTCATTATGGTTCTCTCCTTTCCTTGTTTTCGTCGTAGTTCTTCCTGCCTAAGCTATTGGTGAATAGCTTGCAGTTCCCTTACAACATGGTTCCAGGCATCCGTTGAATCCAGCATGAACTCCACAATGTTTTCGAGTGTTAACCGCCTGTCTGCGACCGCTTCCATTCTTGTTCGGTGCGCGGTGAATCTGGGGCAATCAAATATGACATGCTCCGCATTCTCAGCCACGTTTCCACATCTTAGGCAACATGGTGACTCGTCGTGACCAAATAGATATAAATTCGCACGATAACCTCCATGTCCACTTAAGAATTGTGTTAACTCGTAGCTTAATTCCCCATGGTTTGGTTCAAACCATCTCTGAATATCCGGAATGATGCGGTATGTCCAACGACTAGTTTTTGACTCGTCCCATCGCTTTTGCCACCCTTCGATAGATTCCCACCGTGCTAGTTGCCGTCGAAATGCGCTAGACTCCCCAGCTGCATACGTTTTGTTGTAGAGTCGCCGGCCTTCATTCGTCAAGATGTCTATGGGGAGCATCCCTGCTAGTACATATACTGCTTCTACTGATGTTGTCGGATACGCACTGCATATCCGGAGTGCACTTAGCCGATACGCTATTCCCAATTTTCGGCAGTTCACTTTGTTATTCAGTACAGTTGCCCAAACTAGAGCTGCGTAGAGTAGCACGGAGCCTTCCCTAGAAAACAGAAGACGTCGACTTTGTCTTGGCCCACCAATGTTCGGTAGTATCCTGGAGATCGTTGCAGTGATGGAAGACGCTTTAGTTGCTGCGTAGTCAATGTATCTTTTGTTGTCTTCTGTCAATAATTACTCCGAAGTATTTGAGCGATGGTTGGGAGTAAATTGTTTTTTCGCCAACTTTGATTTTCACAATTGTGTTCTTTCCTCTTGCTAATGAGAACTACTTCTGTTTAATGTTCAGCAAGTGAAAGGAATTTCTCAACTAGGAGTTGATCTCCCATATCGCTTCATTTGCATAGATCTTCTGCTTTGCAACCACTATTATTCCGATATCATAGGCGAAGCCAATAGTTGTCACGTTGTCCGGTAGGCGTAGCATCAACACTCCATCATACATAACTAACCACAGCAAACAACCCAGGACAGAACCCTGTGGCACTCCGCAAGTTCTCGGGAATATTTTTAGCCCATTGTTCGAGTCGCAGTAAAGTCTTCTCCCAAGGAGAAACTCAACTACAATGCGTACAATGTGCTTCGGGGCCTGTATGTTGTCGAGTGCCTCGATGATTTTTTTTTCCATTTTTGAACGCATTTTTTACGTCGAGGGTTATTACTGCGCAGCATTTTCCTCCTTCTATTGCAGCCTGAGCCAAGCCAGTGCGCATGCTGATTGCGTCGACAGTTGATTTCGCCTTAGGGAATCCGAATTGTTTGTCGGAAAGGCCTCCTTCCTTTTCCGCAACAGCGAGCAGCCTGTTATATATTACTCGTTCCGTCTGTCTGTCTGTCTGTCACACGCACTTTTCTCAGAAACGGCTATACCGATTGACACGAAATTTGGTGAGAAGGTGGGAACTGTGAATGCTTGTTGGTGGAAGCATTTGTCCATAGTTTTCAGTTGGTGGAGCTCGCCGATATTCTGATTCTTTAGCATTCCATAAAAATGCTTAACACATCGCTCGGTATGTCCGTATAGCTGGAAATCAGATTTCCCTCTTTGTCCCGGCAGGATGAACATCAAGATATATATGACTTCATCCTGCTAACTTGCTGGTAAAACTTCCGCGCCTGGTGCGGTTGTTCCCTGTACTTCTCGAGCTTGCTCTCCTGCACAATAGGCATTTGTGGTTCCTATTGCATTTCCTGGCAATATGGGCTTTGCCCCCACACCTTCTGCATCGATCGAATCGATCAATGCCGCTGGTGCATGCCTTCACAAAGTGCCCAAACATGAAGCTCCGGACGAATTCGCATGTTTTTCTTTTCCTTTCGTTTTTTTGTTGGTAACTTTATTCCATTGATTCTTTTCGTTCGTCTTGGGCTTCACAGCGCTGGCCGATGTTCCAACATTCGCTGTATACTTTCCCCCTTCAGAATTATTAGTGCTGGTTTTCAGAATTGTTGGTCCGCCTTTTTTTCTCTTAGGCACCTGCTAATTATTTAAAGGATCACTCGTAGTCGTTTATTTCGCCACAATTCGATGGTAGTACGGTTATGCCTCACTTGGGTCGCCTGTGATACTGTTGGGACGGTAGGATTCGGCGTATCTTTAGTATATTTTTGCTCCATCTGTGATCTATTATAAAGGACTCTAATAGTCCTCATCATATTCTTGTGGCTTGGTGCATGTTGTGCTTGTCTTTGATAAACTCGCACAGTTCAACTATTTTTGCCCCAAGCTGGGTGAAAACTAATTCCTCCGGATCAGGACTCTGCTCTCTATCAGCCCCGATGGGGTTACTCCTTTGATACACTCTTTCATTTTTGGAGGACTGTACCATTTCGTTTATTGTCTTTGACATTGGTGAAGATCTCAGAATTAACGAGCTTCTTTAGAATAGTAGTAGTAGTATTATTAGTATTATCACCGTTTTTGTCGTCCAAAGATATGTCTTCGGTTCATCTTTGTTTGGTCCTGCAATCGGTGTTTTCAGTAAGGTGGCACTACGCTGGACCACCAACTTCCACATATTTATACATCAATAGGTATGCCCCTATCCGCCAACGGGGGTCGCGTCTGATGAGAGATGTCGCAACTCTTCACAGGTATGTTTGTCGTTCTGTCTCTCTGTCACACGCCCTTTCCTCAGAAACGGTTACAACTAGTTTGGAACTGTGAACCCCCACACATGCAGTGAATTCCTGCACGGCTGCACGTTGAGTTTGTACACCTAAAAAAAGGTCCAAAATTTGTTTCCACCAGATAAAGTCGATCAAATATAGCGAATCAAATCAAAGGTCTCGAGAAGTATTTTCCGAAGTCGGTTTCCGAATTTTTGTTTATTTTTGAACGAAATACTGAACCTTTATTTTTCAACTGTTCCTTTCTCGACCTTATGTGACCAATGCTGGATCATTTTTAAGCTTTTGTGTGAAAAATCGGTTCAATGTTTGTCTGTCTGTCTATCTGTCACACCTGATTTACTCGGAAACGGAAACTCGGTTTGTTTGAATACATACGCACACTCATACATGTGAAGGGGGCTGCAAATTTTTTCTCACAAAATATGGTCAAATGGGGTATCAAATGAAAGGACTCGGATAGCACTTTTCGACTAATCTGTGAAACAGGTCTCGTTATCAAAACCTATCCAACCGAAAATCTGAAAGAAATTCACAATGGGGCATAAACATGAAATCTAGGCCTAAAAATACATTCCGTAACGACATCTGCACGAATAAAGTCAATAATATGTAGTATTATACCATGTTTTAGAAATTTACCAGAAAAGTTTAAGTTTCTTTGAGTGAAATTATGCGGTGTTTCCAACGATTAATTGAAATAATAAAAACTTGTTGTTTCTTTTTCGTTGGTGTGGATATTTATTCTTGCAAATACCGATATTTCGGGAACCACTTGTTCCCTTCATCAGTGCTAACAAGTTTCAACAGTAACACACCAACGAAAAAGAAACAACAAGTTTTTATTATTTCAGTTTAAGTTTATCCCAGAAATACAAAATTCAGCCGATAATATAGGGCACAATTCTGAAAAGTTTAAAGGAAATCAAACTATTATTAACAAGGTTCTAGACATCATCCTCATATAAAGTGAACTTATATGAACGGCGGGGCCATGGGGACGTCTTAGTTTTCCTTTTTTGGCTTTTCAGTTATTTGCATATCAGTGTCAATTATTCGTAACCAATATAATAAACATGTGTGCACCTGGTAACCAGTGGTTTTTAATTTACTTGCATATGTACCTAAGCATTTGTGCACGGAGTGATGTGGAAGTGTGTAAAGATGCGTTAAATCAATTTAGATGCGCACATACATATACTATATATATATATATCGTCATGCGGTAGTAAACAATATTTGATGATTTAGAATGAAAACAGTATTTGCATCGTTGATATGTGTGAGCATATGTGTAGCTTAGTGTTTGGCAAAATATGACGGAATATTTTGTATTCTTATCGATGTACGAACACATAAGATGAACAGAAAACTTTTATACCGGAAGTGCCCTTGCTTCGGATTAATTTTTTTTTTATAAATTTACTATCGTTTTACCAATCTGTTTATTTTTTCCCCTTTCACAGTTCATGAAGGCGGCACTGCTAGCATTTACCGCCACATACATTGTGAACTAGATACCAAAGCGACAAATGTCAAATATTCTTATATAAGAAATACACGAAACCTTTCATACCTGAAGCGCGGAACTTACGGTTTTCTACTTATTTTTCAAATGGTAAATGAAGAATGAGTTGACCTTTCTTTGTAGATTTCCATTTTAATGCAGCAAAATAATTGGGATTCTCCCCTTCTTGCCTTGTGTGTTTTCTAGATTTGACTTTCCTGAGAAGCGTTGCATGATTAATCCTTTCTATTCCTTTTCGAAGAATTTACCTACAAACCACATTGTTCATAGCTCAAGCGTTTATCCTTTCATTGTGTTCATATTTGCTATTCAAATTAAAGCTTTGGACCTTACGACTGAACCATCCCTTTCTTTATAGGTAATAAACCATTCGAAAAGGATCATCATTTCTATATTGATTACTATTTTGTATGTATAGTTATTTGAAAACAAACTAAAGATACCAACTTTTCATTAATAAAATTCCATAAATCGTTTCGAATAACAATAAAGCAAGCTTCATCGTTTGTGTTAATTCCAACACCGGGCATTTTGCCCTTCTATTTTGTAGTCTCATATCATAGCTGCCACTTGAGAAAATGAATATAGAAAAGGTCCCTATTGAATAAAACTTTTCAGTGCGACCTTTTGACTGCACAATCGAGCAATCGAGCGTGAAAACAGGTTTACAAAATGTCATGGAGTGCATTACCATGTTGTTTGCATTAAGAAAATAACACTCGTAAATTTTGACTGGAGTCTTTTAAGAGCCAGATGCAAGATGGTCTTGTTAAATTGCATCTCTATTAGGTCAGATCTAAATAAATGGCCAGAAACTAAGAAAGCAGCCATCAAGAAATTTCACAGTCCGTTAAATTCTCACTTATCATTACCAAACACTGCAGATGGCCCCTTGATGTAGCTTCAGGAAATGTGACTCTCCGGGAGAATTATTAGAAGAGACGAAGTAATATGTGTACTCACATAATGCATGCAATTAGAGGATGGGCAAGACGATATCTGTCAACGTTGTCCATTAAATTAATTCCAGATACCACCCTGCAGAGCTGTTTCGCTTCGAAAGAGAGGGCTTCAAGGCTCATCAATAAAGTGTCTGTCCGTCCAAATCAGCCGGAAGGTTCTGTTCTACCGCGATGGATCCGTAACCGCATACATTACACTGTTCATTACATATTCCGAGCTAGTATGAAATGTTCTGATATGGACATGTAGCCAAGATAGCAATGCCACACACAACTGAATGTTTGAGTTCGGGTGGAAAACTCGTTTCCAAACGAGTCCAATAACAAAATCTCCTTAAAAAGTTGTCTCATTGCAAATTCCTCGTCTATTGGGAGTTGTTCCTCTTTGTGTGGATTCTTACAGAGATGAGGACCTGAACAATTACACAGAAAAGAATATTTCACTTGTGACTATTATCGGTGTTTCATTCCAGCCATTTCGCTATGCAAATATTATTTTCCCCTAATACCAACTCGTTAGCATCTGCAAATCTTAATTTCATAAAACCAAGTGGAACTATAAAGTGCAATATTTGCATCGTTTCTGAAGAACTCCTGTGGGAAAAGTTGAAGGATAAAATATTCTTGCTAACTACGTGGCAATGTCTTGAAGAGAATAAAGTTCTCTGCAGTGTAGTGAATGTGGACGTTCAGTTCGGGACCAAGACAGTGCATACTTCCTTTTCAGACCACAGAGGACTTCTTCTCAGCAAGAATCAAGTTAAACAACAAAGACCAAAATAAAAGAAAAGACTTAAATGCACACAGTTCGCTGAGGAAGACATGCTGGCTTGCTAGGTGATTGTAACGAAGGGGGACCATGTCTCCATGTTTGTCTTTTCTTATACTCTCAAGTTGTTCTTTACTTTAGATTTGATTTTTCTTTCCCTGGCACTACCGCGACCAAAAATCAGACGAACAACTTCACCGGGAAGCACAAGACAGCGGCATCATATTTCTTTTTGTGTGAAAGATTTAAGATAAGTCTGAACTTTGCTGGAACAGTTTTGCAATTCGTTCGGGATGACTTTGGTCATGACCGGTAAAATCGAGGTGCTATTGCTGGATTCGAAGGTTGGAGTAGTACCGACAAAACTTCTTAGTTAAGAATTGATGGTTCAACGATGTCCGTTGTCGGTACGTCTTGACCATCGTCGTTGTCCTCTTCCGGTGGCCATGGCTAAATCTATCGTTTTATCATGAACGAAAACGGAAAACAAGTTTTCTGTATTTGGGAGAAAAAGGTTGCGAGTGCAGCTATGTAGACAACAATGTTGCTGAGAAGATTCTTAGAATTGTGAGCTGGGCTTCAATAAAAGTTGCCGTGAAACTGTTTTTTTTCCTGACAGACCTACATTTTCGGGGATATGTATACAGTACTACTCTATACCCCTATGTCTGTAGTTGATTTTTTTCCTAATAAATCATCGCATTTGGGCTATACTATATTCTACATCCGCATGTATTTCTATGAGAAAAATAACATTTTTGGTTAATTATATTTCAACTTGAAGTTGACCCCGTTGTATTCACAAGTTCGTAGTTCGTAGTACATGTGATATTGGGTTTCATCTTTGTTGGTTACTTCCTAGTCTTTACAACTTTCTTCTCGCATCGCTTTACAAAAGCATTGACTCTTCAATGAAGTTGAAGAAACCCAGGTTGCAGCATTCAAAAATCGAGAAAAAAAAGTCATATAATGGTTTTCTACCCTTTGCAAACGTCTTGCATACACCTACAACTATATAGCCTTATCTAAAACATCAGGTACTCTAGGGTGAGCGTTTTTAAGGTTTTGTTTGTAAATTCAATGTCTGTCTGTCTGTCTGTCCGTCTGTCTGTCTGTCTTCTTTTTTATTTATGCATGAAGGTGGAAATCTTACAAAGACACTGCCGCGCCAGATTGCAGCAGCGTGTGGGATTCTCACCCACTAAAACCACCCCCACTTTCTCCTTTTTCCTTCCCCGCGGGACCGCCGCAAAGCATTACTTCGCGGGGTGGACTGCGCTTTAAGCGACCACGCCTTCCGTTCTTCGCGTCCTCTTTGCGCGCTTCGCTCTTCCAAGTTCCTCTTGTATTCTTTTGATTGCGGAGTTCACCGCACACCAGTTTCCCTCCGATTTCAACATTTCCCCGACGATGTTCTGCGGGCTTAGGTTGGTTTTCAGGGAGTCTTCCAGACTCCTCCTTTCTGAGAGAAATCGTGGACAGTGGAACATAACATGCTCCGGGTCCTCAGGTGTGCAACCACATTCAGGGCACAAGAGAGAATAATCCAGCCTGAATTGGTGCAGGTACTTCCTGTAACCACCATCCCCTGACAGGAATTGCGTCAGATGGTAGTTAATCTCACCGTGCCGTCGCTGGATCCACTCCTCAATACGGGGAATCAAAGTGTGGGTCCAGCGACCCCTCTGCGAGTCGTCCCACCGTTTCTGCCACTTCTCCAGCGACTCTCGCCTCCCCGCCTTTCGGTATTCTGCATCCTTTTCAAGAGGATTCATTTTCCTTGTCTCGTACAGGCAGCGTGTCTCACTTGCCAGAATGTCTATCGGGATCATTCCCGCAATAATACACGCTGCCTCGCCTGATATTGTTCTGAAGGCGCTGCACACCCTTAGCGCAACTAAGCGGTAAGTCATATTCACCCTCCTACGATTACTCTCACACGCTAATGCTTCCTGCCAAACTGGTGCCGCGTATAATAGTGTGAAGCGAACCACTGCGGCCACAAGTAATCTGCGACTGTACTTTGGACCTCCAATGTTAGGCATCATCCGCGCTAATGATATGCTGGTATTTGCCGCTTTCAAACAGGCATAGTCCAGATGTCCCTTGAAATTGATTTTAGCGTCAATCATCACCCCTAGGTATTTGATAACCGGTTTCGAAGTGATGACGTGACCACCAACACGAATATTAACCGTATTCCTCTTCCTACGATTGGTAATCAAGACCGCCTCCGTCTTTTGTTCCGCAAGGTTAAGTTGAATCATCTCCAGCCACGCTTTTATGGCGCTAATGGTTTCATTAGCATACATTTCAACGTCTTCAAGTTGTTTCGCGACGACAACCACAGCTAGATCATCTGCGAAACCGATTATCGTGGCCTCCTTTGGCACGGGAAGGACAAGGACCCCATTGTACATGACGTTCCACAGGAGAGGACCCAACAGTGAGCCCTGTGGTACTCCTGCGGTGACGGTGTACTGCTTGGATCCCTCATCCCTGTCGTATCAAAGTGTCCTCTTCGAAAGGTAACTGTTGAGGAGCTTAGTCAAATAACTAGGGACACCCGTTTTAGCCAGTGAGCTTTTTATCCACTCCCAGCTTGCGGAATTGAACGCATTTTTGATGTCCAACGTTATCACGGCACAGCATTTTTTAGACGACATCGCGTCTCGAGCCAGCTTCAAAACCACGTCTACGGCGTCGATCGTTGAGTGGGCTTGACGAAATCCAAATTTTCGCTCCGATAATCCATCCTTACATTCGATGATAGGGAGCAATCTGTTGTAGATGACCCTTTCGAGCATCCTTCCTGCCGTGTCGATAAGGCAAATCGGTCGGTATGATGATGGGTGTCCTGGGTGCTTATTCAGCAACGGGAGCAAAACTAGTTTTTGCCTCTTCCACTGGTCGGGGAAAACTCCTTCTACCATGCATTTTTCTAACACGCTGATTAACCAGTCGGGTCTGGTCTTAACAGCGAGTTTAAGAGCTCTATTGGGAACAGAATCCAGATCGGGTGCTTTGTTATCACCAATTCTCCGGCAAATTTGCATAAGTTCCTCCTCAGTTACTGCAGGTATGGTGTAGACGTCCAATGCTTGCTTGTGTTGTTTGCGCTCCCCTTTATCCGGGGGGAAAAGCACCATCACAATAGCGAGCAGAAGACGCGGGCAGGTTAATTGTGGTATTCGCCCTCTCATCTTCTTCATAACTATCCTGTATGCTGTTCCCCAAGGGCTTTGGTCTGTCTCTGTGCAAAGTTCCTTGAAGCATTCTTGCTTACTGGTCCGTGAAGCCTGCTTAAGCCTACCTCGAAGGTTCACATATGCTAGCCGTTTCTCGTCGAAGTCTGGTCTTGCTCTAGATCGTTGGCAGATCTTTCTAGCACGAAAAAATGCATCCCGTAACACCGCGATCTCTTCATTCCACCAATAGTTTGAACGCCTTTTTGCAGCGTCGCGTGCTCTCGTTATGCGTCCCATCATTTACTCTACCTTTTCCGTAGCCGCACCACCGGGATTTTGGCCTCCCAATAGCATCTCTATGATTGCATCCTCCTCAAGCCCTTTCACGGACCAGCTCCGGTTTGCAGCCTCACAGGAACACACATCGACGCATGGCCCATATTCGATCTGGAGGAAAATCGCCTGGTGGTCGCTGTTAGTATAATGCTCACTGACAAGCCATGTCCTCGCCAATATGGTACTCACATATGTCAGATCGACTATTGAGCCCGACCCTGTCCCACGAAAAGTGGAAACGTTTCACGTGTTGGCAAGCACCAAATCTAGCTTCGCGAAAGCCTCGAGCAGGACACGGCCCCTGGGTTCGTAGTGCGACTGCCCCAATCCACGGCCCACGCGTTGAAATCACCAGCTATGATCTTTGGGTTTCGACTTCTTGCATCCGAGACTAGCATACCTAGCATTCCTTTGAATTCTGTTATCGTCGCGCTTGGTGGAACATAGCAACTACATATATAGATACTAGCTTTTGCCCTGACGAATCCAACTTCTGGAAACTCCATCACTTCTTGAATGGCTTGATTTCCACACGCCCATATTGCCGCCTTGCCAGTTTCATCTGCAGTCCAGGCACCGCTCTTATTGTTGCGATAAGGCTTGCTGATTATGGCAGCTTCGATTCCCTTCTCATAGATGGTCTGCGAGAAAAGATCTTGCGCTGCCTCGCAGTGGTTGAGGTTGATTTGTATCAACCTCATTTTTTTACTGCATTCAAGGCTCTCCTAAACACTGGCTGCCTGCAACGTGCCGACAGTCGACCCCCTTTTTTTCCTTGCGGAGCATGCATTCAGGCTCAGCCTTGCACTCCCTGAACATATGGCCTTCTCCCCCACATTTTCTGCAACATTTTGACCTGTCACAGTCACCGGTGCATTTCGCCGCTATGTCTGTCACACGCAGTTTTCTCAGAAACGATTATACCGATTGACACGAAATTTGGTGAGAAGGTGGGACCTGTGGACCCCCAGACATGCAGTGAGTGATATCCTCCTACGTTGAGATTTAGGGAGGGTCCCCATACATGTAAAAGGAGGGTGTAAAATTTTTTTTCACCAAAATATAGTCACGTAGGGTATCAAATGAAAGGTCTCGATTAGTACTTTTCGAAGCCGGTCTTAGTTTTGAGATTCGTTAAAAAGGCGGGGAGTGGGAGGGGTGCAAAGTGATGATTTCTTTAACGGAGCCATTCTCAGAAACTACCCAACCGAAAAATCTGAAAAAAATCTGAAAAAAGCTGCCTCTATACGGTACCCACGCTTCAAAATACTCTCCATATCGATATCTGTTCAAATTAAGTTAATAATAATATATTACCGTTTTTTTGGGAAAATTTAGTAATACCCCCCTTAAATTTATGTCAGAGTTATAAAAGTTGGTAGTGGTACAAAATATAACATAAAGCATATTATCCCCAAGTTTGATCAAAATCATACTATTAGTAGCAAAGTTACAGTAGCTCAAAGTTGACTTTACCGTGTAAATTTACAACCCGAAGTACTAAATCTGATATGCTAAATGCATATTCTTAACGGGCTACGTACAAATGGGATAGTTCTACACTCAAATATACTCAAACAAGAAACAAACAAAACCTTTCATATCTGAAGCGCCCAGCTTCCGGTTTCCCAACTTGTTTTTCCTTGTGAGAATCGGAATCCTTTCACGAAATTTCCAGCTCTCCTATAAATTGCCCCCACTATTTCTATGGGTTCGTATCACTCGAATAGATAGAGTAACAGTTCTTTGACTTTTATACAAACTTTTTCTTTTCCTGTGGTACTACTAAAGTCTTCGTCTCTTCTCTTTTTTTCGAGCGACCCTGTTCTCCTATTTCGGAAACCGAACAGTACATAACGATATACTCTATATGTTCCACCCATTGAAGCTTTGGAATCTGAACATGGATGGCAGCTACTTGTTCATCGCATAATAGGTGCAACCCACCATTGTATCTTTTCCGCCATCCGTTCTTCTGAGGACTCGACTTACGAAAGCATTGATTTATTGTTCTCCGGCCTAGTTCGTCGTCCACATCTTACTGCCGTAACGTGGAACTAACTGAATCCAAATTTAATGTATTTTGATTTTTTCTTCCTGTGTACATTTTTAAGGTTTTGTTAAAAACGAAATCTTATTACCATCGGTACCCTGTCTGTCTATCACACCTATTTTTCTCAGGGCTGTATCGATTTACACGAAATTTGGTGAGAAGGTGGGAATTTTTGAACCCCACGGAAGTGGTGAATTATATTGCTGCTCATTAGACTTAAAGGGGATGTGATCTCATATATTTAAAAGGATTTTTTTCACCGAATATTGTTATGTGGTATCAAATGAAAGGTACCGATTAGTAAGTTTCGAAGCAGATGTTAGTGTTGACTCTGGTTGTAAAGGGGAGGAGTGCGGGGGTCCGAAAAAGAACGATTACTTCAAAGACCAATTCTCGGAAATGACCCAACTGAAAGACCTAAAGAAAAATTATGATGGTACCTGCATATGGTATCTAGGCGTTAATATACTTTCCGTCCCTATATCTGCTCAAATAAAGTAAAGAATATTATAGTTTCATGTTTCGAAAATTTAATGCAAACCCTCCTTAAGGGCATCCTAGGTATTACCTACTTACCTAGTTTTAATAGAGACCATCATACTGCAAAGTTTGATGGAAATCCTAATATTATTAATAAAGTTATAGTAGGTCGAAGTTGCTACTTTCGCGCCAAATAACTACTCACTAAGAGATAAAATATGAGCATCACGTCGAATTGAATTTAGGGTACATTTAACGTATATACAGTACGAGCAATATACAAGTGGAACCATTGTGTAGTCTAATATTTTTACATAGAAAATCGACGAAACCTTTCATATCTGGACCGCTGAGCTTCCGATTTGATACTGGAACGCTGGCATATTACGCTGAAGGCCGCTATAATGGCACACGATGACTCTTTTTGGTCGCAAGTCTTGCCTTTCGTTCTGCCTGGACTCCGTACAGCCCATTATGAAGAGTTTGCCGCCAGCTCCGCCGAGCTGGTATACGGGGAGAACTTGAGGCTCCCTAGCAACCCTGTGCTCGACACTAGGTGAGTCCTTTCCACCATTGGACTTTTGCGGGTGTTCCGGGACACCGTGGTCACTCTCGCCATCCGGTCATTCTTCGGCAAAGGATTACACTCCCAAGGACCTCGACGTCTGCACGCACGTCGTGGATGCTTCCCGACAAGTACTGCAACCACCATATGAGGGCCCATATCAAGTGTTAAACAGGGGGGAACACTTCGTTAGGTTTGACGTTGACGGGAGGTCTAAGAACGTCTTTGTGTCCAAGCTAAAGACATTTGTCCCCGGGACTGACATCTTGGAAAAGAGAGGTACACGCCGCGTGAGATTCGATCTGTGTCCTTAGAGCTGGCGGGTCAGGAGTTGGGTTTTGTCGCTGAAGCCCAGTATCAGCTAGGAGGTAGAGCAGTGTGGAGGCGGTGGAGATTCACCCGAGCTCTCAAAACAGCCGCAGCACAAATCACCATGACTGAGTGACTCAAAACACGCTTGTCTGAGCAACTCGCCCACATGTCGGTATCATGATGAAAGCCGGGAATCGGGCTCGGGATAATCTCCTGCCAGCCCTTGGATAGACAGGCAAATTGATAATTGAATTGACTTTAATTAATTTGTATTAATACATATAGTTGTAATTTAACTAATTATCATAATATATTTCACCCAAATTGATTAATTTATTTACATAGTGAGTGGGGTCAATTGAAACAAAAAGTTTAATTAATTAATATCTTGTTGAATTTTCAATACCTTTTTCCGAGAATTGGTTTGTATCAAAGTTCTATTGAAGGAAATTGATTAGTTTAAATATGAAAAGAAAACTTTAAATAATAAATAAACAACACAGTAACAAATCGAAAATATTTGTGGCGATTGACCCACACATCGAGGCAATTGACGCAGATTAAGTGATTAGTGAATTTTAACATTACGTTCTATGCTATGCCTGTTCGGTAGAAAGTTTGGAACTGTGAACTCCCACACATGTGGTGAATTACATTGTTGCACATCATCATCATCATCATCAACGGCGCAACAACCCGTATCCGGTCTAGGCCTTTCTTAATAAAGAACTCCAGACATCCCGATTTTGCGCCGAGGTCCACCAATTCGATATCCCTAAAAGCTGTTTGGCGTCCTGGCCTACGCCATCGCTCCATCATAGGCAGGGTCTGCCTCGTCTTCTTTTTCTACCATAGATATTGCCCTTATAGACTTTCCTGGTGGGATCATCCTCATCCATACGGATTAAGTAACCCGCCTACTGTAACCTATTGAGCCGGATTTTATCCACAACCGGATGGTCATGGTATTGCTCATAGATTTCGTCATTGTGTATGCTACGGAATCGTGCATCCTCATGTAGGGGGCCAAAAATTCTTCGGAGGATTCTTCTCTCGAACGCGGCCAAGAGTTTCCAATTTTTCTTCCTAAGAACCCGATTTCCCAGGAATAAATGAGGACTGGCAAGATCATTGTCTTGTACAGTAAGAGCTCTGACCCTATGGTGAGACGTTTCGAGCGGAACAGTTTTTGTAAGCTGAAATAGGCTCTGTTGGCTGATAACAACCATGCGCGGATTTCATCATCATAGCTGTTATCGGTTGTGATTTTCGACCCTAGATAGCAGCAATTATCAACGGTCTCAAAGTTGTATTCTCCTATCTTCATTCTTCCCGTTTGACCAGTTCGGTTTGATGCTGTAGGTTGGTTGGTTTTCGGTGCTGACGTTGCCACCATATATTTTGTCTTGCCTTCATTGATGTGCAGCCCAAGATCTCGCGACGCCTGCTTGATCTGGATGAAGGCAGTTTGTACGTCTCGGGTCATTCTTCCCATGATGTCGATATCGTCAGCATAGGCCAGTAGTTGGGTGGACTTAAAGAGGATCGTACCTCTTGCATTTACATCAGCATCACGGATCAATTTCTCGAGCGACATGTTAAAGAGGACGCATGATAGGGGATCCTCTTGTCGTAGACCGTTGTTGATGTCGAATGGTCTTGAGAGTGATCCTGCTGCTTTTATCTGGCCTTGCATATTGGTCAGGGTCAGCCTAGTCAGTCTTATTAATTTCGTCGGGATACCGAATTCTCTCATGGCCGTGTACAGTTTTACCCTGGCTATGCTATCATAGGCGGCTTTAAAGTCGATGAATAGATGGTGCAACTGTTGTCCATATTCCAACAGTTTTTCCATCGCTTGCCGCAGAGAGAAAACCTGATCTGCTGCTGATTTGCCTGGAGTGACGCCTCTTTGGTATGGGTCAATGATGTTCTGGGCGTATGGGGCTATCCGGCCTAGCAAGATAGTGGCGAATATCGTATAGATGGTACTTAGCAACGTGATACCTCTATAATTGCTGCACTGTGTGCTATCTCCCTTTTTATGTATGAGACAGATATTGTCTGGTTGCCAATCGTCAGGCATTGATTCGCTGTCCCATACCTTGAGCACAAGTTGATGAATCATTTGATGTAATTGGTGGCCTCCATATTTAACCAATTCGGCTGTAATTCCATCGGCTGCTGGCGACTTATTATTTTGAAGCCGATGAATTGCACGGACTGTTTCTCCTAAACTTGGTGGTGGCAGTATTTGCCCGTCGTCTTCAGTTGGCGGAACCTCCAACTCGCCGATGTTCTGGCTGTTCATTAGCTTATCAAAGTACTCAACCCATCGCTCCAATATGCCCATTCTGTCGGAAATCAGATTTCCCTCTTTTTCTCGGCAGGATGAACATCGAGTTGTATAAGGCTTGATCCTACTGACTTGTTGGTAAAACTTCCGCGCCTGGTGCGGTTGCCCCCTGCACTTTTCTAGTTCATCGACTTGTTGGTTCTCCCAGGCTTCCTTTTTCCGTCTGTGAAGTCGCTTCTTCGCTCGACGGAGTTCGTGATAAGTCTCTGCGCGTGCCCGCATTCTTCGAGAGTGCAACATTGCTCGATATGCGGCATTCTTCCGTTCCGCTGCTAGCTTACATTCATCGTCCAACCAGCCGTTCCGACTCCTTTTGTGACTGGGGCTAAGTATGTTTGTGGCCGTATCAATGATAACGTTCTTCAGGTGATTGTGAAGATTATTTGTTGATGCTTCATCTTCAGGTGCTCTGCAGTTATTGCGGCATCCATTTCCCTCTTATAGGTGTCGTGGATGGCTTTAGTGTTAACTCTCACCTGATTGTCATAGTGAATTCTGGGTGGTGTTAATATTCGACCTCGGCGCACCATGCCAACGAGATAGTGATCCGAGTCTATATTGGCCCCCCTATATGCTCTGACATTCATCAAGGCTGAGAGGTGGCGGCGTTCGATCAACACGTGGTCAATTTGGTTGAAAGTGGTCCTGTCTGGAGTGGTCCGTGTATGGTTGTGGACCGCTTTCCGCGCAAACTAGGTACTCCCAACAACCATTTCGTGTGACACTGTTAATTGAATAATCGGCAGTCTGTTATCATTTGTATTTTGTTGTAAGCTATGGGAGCCAGCGTATCGCTTGATGATACGGGCTTCTTCCCTACTTGGCTGTTAAAATCCCGAAGTATGATTTTGATTTCATATCTGGGACAGGCTTCGAGGGTTTGTTCTACTGCCTTGTAGAAGGTATCCTTCGCCGACTCTGCAGTCTCCTCTGTAGGGGTGTGAACGTTTATGAGGCTTATATTTCCAAATTTGCCTCGCAAACGCAGAGTGCATAGCCGTTCGCTTATGTTTTCAAAGCCGAGAACAGCAGTTTTCATTTTTTGGCTGACTAAGAAACCTACTCCGAGCACATGGCTTACTAGATGGCCACTAATAGATGTGGTGTAGTGGCTCTTCTCCAGGGAACCGGTCACTGTGCAACGCATCTCCTGTAACGCTGTTATATTAGCCCTATATTGGGACAGGTTATCGGCTAGCTGCTCAGCAGTTTCATCTCTGTACAGGGAGCGCACGTTCCATGAGAAAATGCCCAAATCGTTATTCCTTTGTCGTTGCCGTGTTCGTCGTTGTGTAATCCGCCCAGTCCGAGGCTCCTGTTGTGGCTTCGTAAGAAAAATAGATTTTAGCAATAAATAAATCTCTTATTTAGAATGCCATTACCATATGCACTTATGTATATATGCGGTGCGATAGTACTCTGACATTTGTAGAGAACGGACGTGTCTACAAATTAATATTATTAACAAAAATAATTTAAAATTGAAATTAAATTAACTTTTATCAAGAATATAAAAAGATGTTTATATTACTTAATTAATAATATATAATTTAAAACTTAATTGAAACTAATTTACTTTTGATTTGTTATCTAAGTTACTTTTTCCTTAAAAAGTTTTGAGGAAAAATTCGTTTTTTTTGCTTGGCGGGAATGAACGGCGAGCCGCCGAAGGGTGGCGGACCAGACCGGCCCCCCACCATAGGGCCTAGGGGCACTCGGATCGGTCGTGGAGTCCGCAACGAGGAGGATCCAGACTTGAAAATAGCCAAAGTGAGGATAGCCAATCTTGAAAGAAGAAATGGCGAGCTGGCGAAGACACTCGAAGATTTGAAAAATCAAATGACAATATTGATAAAAAAAATGGAAAGCTTACGGAGCAGCTAATGGCTGGGGTGGCGGGCCCGCCGTCTAAAAAGGTAGCCAGGATAAAAGTGAAGCTTTCTTCGACTACTTTTGCAGTCATGGAGGAACCGGGCTGCCTTGAGGGCGAACAAGTTTTCGGCAGCGAATCTGTCCGCATGGAGGACATAGAGAACAGTAAAGCTGACGATACGAGAGTCAGCGACAACGGTGGCGATGGAAATGTCCCAGAAGAGGGTGCTAACCAGGCAAGTTGTGGTAGTGAAGATGGAAAATTGGGTGAGTTTTTGCTCTATGTTTCTAAAAAATTAAAGAACAAAAACAAAATTCAAGAAAAAATGTTAAATAATGTAAGCACGAGTGAAAATTTAAAAAATGGTCCGACTGGGGATACAATTAGCACCCGAAATAAAGAAAAGGGGGAAAGGGTGCCCCCCATTAATGTTTATGAATTAGGTGGTAGAGATTTAGCCACTCTACTTAATGGGAGCGCGGGGCTCTCGAATTTTGTTATTAAAAAGACGGGGGCCGAAAGAGTCCAAGTCAAATGTAACAAAATTGCAGATTACAAAAGAACATGGGAGGTCCTCGAGCGAGTGAAGGCTCCTCACTTCACCTATACTCCAAAGGAAGAGAAGGTGCAAACCTTCCTTCTGAAAGGCTTGGATGCGGAGGAAGAGCCCGATGAGGTGCTCACAATGCTCCGGGAGACGGGAACTGGGGTCAAGTTCCTCTCAGTGTCATGCTTTAGTACGAGGAGATCCGTTTTGGAAAAACGAATCCTGCCGCACTTCCTCGCGCAGATAAGCCCGGAGAGCCGGGGAAGCGATCTGATCGGCATCAGGTCGCTTAATTACCAGGCCATTCGTTTTAAGCGCCTGCTAAGGGGCGAAATAGTCAAGTGTCGAAGATGCCAGCGCTATGGTCACTCGGCAGTGAACTGTCAAATGACCTTACGATGTGTAAAGTGCGGGAAAGACCATAGTGCAGCCGAATGTTGGCTGACTGAAGCAGATGGCAAGGAAAAAACTTTCTGTGTCAACTGCGGAAGCGGAGGGCAGCCGGCTTCGTACCGTGGATGTCCTGCATACCGCAATGTTAAGGTCACAAGGCAGCAGGTACCGAGATCGGCCCAAAGAACGAAGGTGTCAGCGGCGTTGAACGGTACCGTCCCTTCGGCACCAATCGTCTCGAGTGAGTGAGTGCGTAGGCGCTTGCCTTATAGACATGGAGAAAGCCTTTGATACCGTCTGGTTGGATGGGCTGATTTTCAGACTCCTGAAGAATGAGTTTCCCAGCCACCTCGTAGCGATGATGTGTAGTATGCTGTATGGCAAGTGCTTTGTCATTACGGACGAAAATCTCACTACTAGCAGAGAATTTCATGTTCTGAATGGATTACAGCAAGGGACAGTGACTGCGCCTACACTTTTTGCGGTATTTGCCGGCGAATTACTCAACTCTTTCGATTTTAATCAATTTTTGGTTGCCTTTGCTGACGATGTGATAGCCTACACGGCACACAAAAAGGTAACTGAGGTGCAAGTTGAACTTCAGAAGATGTTCAATGATATTAAGTTCTTCACGAACAGTTGGTGGATGAAAATCAATGCGCAAAAGTGTGAATCGATTCTGTTTCAAAATTCCTTGGCGTATGCCAGTAGGAACTTGAAAAGGAATTGGAGAGATTTCCACATTGTCGCGAACGAGGATAGTACTGACCGCATTCCTCATAAGAAGTGCGTTAGATACCTGGGGGTGCGTCTTGACGAGCGTCTCCAATTTAACGAGCACGTTAAAATCGCGCTAGAAAGCGCTCGCAAGGCATTCATGTCTCTTCGAAGACTCTTTTATGCTCCACATCTTAGCCGGAAGGTTAAGATTATTGGTTATCTTACTTTGGTTAGACCGGTGCTCACCTACGGGTGTGCTATCTGGTTTAATTTGAGTGCTAGCCAAATGGAGAAAATAAGGATCTTTGAAAGGAAATGTCTGCGTGCTTGCACGGGGCTTAATAGGACTGCTTCGTCAAACTATGAGCACTATGTAACTAATGAAGTGATGTATGCAGCTCCTGCTGTGCCAAGAATCAACACAATTATCGTCAGATTGATTCGGAATCATATAGTGCGATCTGCTTCGCATGGTTAGAACCCTTCGGTTTCCCAGCCGTTCTACCCAAATGATGGGTATTTCGAGAAAACTCTCACGACAGGCTTCATTCCTCCCGAAGCGTTCGTGTATCTTGACAGGAATGGTCTAATTCTTGATTCTGCCGGTGGTCCGGTTATGTATCATATACATAGACGGGCCACGGACAAAAGGATAGAATACCCCCCGAATTTGACAGTGGGGGCTCCGGGATTCGACTGGAGATACTCCAGAGCGAGAGCAATTGATATTAAGCGGGATGAAAAAGAGAACTCCTGGTACTGGTGGCTGCGGGATGCCGGTTAGCGGTGGCCGTGCTCAGTTCTGCTATTTGTTTTTTGGTGGGGCTTGGTAAATATGTACATATTGAACGGGTGCTGATTTTGCCTCCAGTTGTATAGTAACTTATACATACATACGTTATTATTCTTTGTTTCTTTGTAAATATTACAACTGTTATTATTACCTTTTCTAACTATGGATGTTATTGTAAAAAAAATAAAAAAAATATATAATATAAAATGTATAATTATGATAGTTTTAAGCACAATAATTTAAGTTAAAAGTATCTTATGAAGCGATAAAACATTTATTACTATTATTACTTTTATATTTCTTTATTTGCCACTAATGAATTCTGTCGGGTTTTTGACCATTGACCAAAAAAATGCTGCTGCCACGAAAAGGTTGTTTACTATCAATTACAATGTATTGCTCATATGTCTGGGAGTCTCTGAAAGTCCTTGACACCTGGGTTCAATAGCCTCCACAAATAAGGTCGAATAAATCGTCAAAGTTCACACCTAACAAAGTAACGTTTTGTCCGCAGACAAGTCTGCGTGATATTTATTCAATCAGATAACTTCTGAGATATTTACGTAAATCCGTTTTCCACCGTCGGGCGTATTGTTTACACTAAATAAATGCGCATTTTCACAACTATTAGTACGTGAGCATTTCACAGCCATACATAGAGAGTGTCTGTCCCAAATTTCGTAACACATCTACTCACTCGTATTTTAGCCCGTCTTGGACGGTTTTTCACCTATTTGATTTTATTACGAATGGAGGGTACCAATCCTGAATTCATGATTAGCATACGCTCGTATGTTCTTACAGATATATGTATGACACGGTCTAGCAATAAATGAGGGACGTGGAATAATTCCAGCATTGAATTGAATAAATTGTGAATTGTACGTAAAATTCAGCATGTGGGATATGGTCTTGTGATTTGTATTGAACTGTGAAATACGCGGATGGATAATATCGAAATGAGTATTCCGGCGAGCACTGAAAAGATTTATTTATCATTTGAAACGGTGCTCGCATCGATTCGCATCTAAATAAATAAATAATGCACAGAAGCTGCTTTTTATCAGAATTGGCAGCAGTGATAAACAAATTCCATGGCAATGCTGAGATTTGCAGTTATTCATGCATTAACCTTTTCCACACTTTACTTTCTCGCGTATATGCAATATCATGTCAGCAAAATGGGAATGATTTGAAATGAGGGAATCGAATAAGTATATATGCAGTGGCACGAAAAGTGATTAAAATAGTTATATGTTTCATATCTATTAAAATTATGATAACAATGGAATACCGTTGCCATAGATACAAAATTGGATTGGTATCCATCGCGGTGCGTCCTGAAAAGTCAATAATCAATGTAGGATGCCTGAAAATTAGAACTTGTTTGTATGCAATTGAATAATGAAGATGCAATAATTAGAATTAATTAATAATATTTGCACATGTAATAATTGTAATTAATTAAATATTTGGTTGGAATTGAAGTTTTCCCTAGAATCTGTGATTAATTTTGCAATTTATTGAAAGGATCCTTGAGGATTTTATACCGGATGGCTAATTTTATAAAAAATCCGGGTGAGAGAGAAACATAACGAGCAAGAAAATTAATAAATAAATAAAACCGAAAATACCCGTGTTCATTGAGTCGTTGGATGAAATTATAATCAATCTCATCTTTGATGGGTTTGACGGTACATCTAAAGGAGTGCCCACTGGGAACGATATGACAGAGTATTGTCTAGTGTATTTGCAGGGTATACATGCTGAAAACACTATTATTAACTTATTTCTGGCCTAGGTAAACGTCTCCGGCTGGCTAAAAAAACAGACAGACAAATGTCGGTGACTAATTTCAGACATCAGACGAACAAATGTACGTGTTAGTGTCATGTCTGTCCTGTATAAATGACTCTTTCAGGCAAACCTCTGTGTCTGTTTCAGACAAAATCTTTTTCTGCATCGGGCTAATGTCTACGCCGGTCTCACACATCAGACAGACATTGGTCAGAAGAATGTCTGAGTCAGCGTTAGACATCAGACAGACAAATGTCTGCGGCTGTGTCAGACAAATGTCTAAGACAGGCAAAATCTGTCTCTGTACGAGACAAATGTCTGTGACTGTCTCACATATTAGAAAAACATTAGTCAGAGAAATGTCTGAGTCCTCTCATGAGACACTGGCTTTTACATGCCAGCGTGTGGGATTCTTGCCCACTAAAATCACTCTCCACTCCCCCCAAGCCCCGTGGAACCATCATAAGATATTTAATCAGAAGGCGTAGTCAGCTCATTTGGCTTGGTCACCTTTCGTCTCTACGCGACGTACGTAACCGCCTTTTTCTCGCCTCCTCTGCCTTTCGCAGTTTGCTTTGGATAGATCTGACAATGAAGTTGAACGCATCCCAGTCTTCTTTACATATAAGTATTCTTGGCACCAGATTTTCTGGTACGAGCACCTCTCCTTGAGTCTCTTCTAGGTTCTTTTTTCTTCCACAAATCTTGTACAGTGGAAAAATATGTGCTGTGGGTCTTTGGGACTTCATTGCAATTTCGGCAATCGGGTGAGGTATCTACTTTAAACTTGTACAGATACTAATGCCATTCTCCATGCCCCCTGAGAAACTGGGTAAGAGTATAATTAATCTTGTCGTGCCGTCTCTTCAACCACACCTTAATAGCAGGGATGAGCCTGTTTGTCCACCGACCCTTTCCCGAACGTTCCCGACGCCCTTGCCATCTATTTAGAGATCTCTCCCTTCGGGCGTTCTTCATCTGCGATAAAGGAGAGATAGACTTCGATAGACTTCGATAGACTTCGCATTGTATATGTTCGTCATTTCATTAGGCAAGATGTCAATGGGTATCATTCTCGAGATATCGAATGCTGCATCATCTGAGATAGTCCTGAATACAGAGCACACCCTTAAGGCAGTTCTGCTGTAACCTACACTCAGTTTGTTAGCGTTAAATGTGGCCTGCGAGGCATTTCCCTAAACTGCATAGAGCAGGATCAAACACACTACCCTAACTATAAGCAACCTGGAAACATACCGTGGCCTTAACACATTCGACATAACCCTTGCCAGGGCCACAATTGCGGTGGATGCTTTGTCATTACCATACTACCCGTGTTGCTTATAGCTGAGCTCCCCGTCTATCATCACTAAAAAATATTTGATGGTAAGCTTAAATGTGATGATATGATTCCCAATTTGCATACGGGCCTAATTTATTTTACGGCGCTTGGTGATGAAGACCACTTCCGTTTTTTCCTCTGCAAGTGTCAGACCACAACTCTCTAGCTAGCTTTTAACAGCGCATCAGTATAACTCAGCATCTTCAAAATCCTTTGCGACTGCAACGAGCGCTATATCGTCAGAACCGGAAGCTTAAGAACGCCGTTGTACATGATGTTCCACACCAGTGGGCCCAGTACGGAACCCTGTGGGACACGCGCAGAGACAACGAACTTCTGGAGTCCATCATCAGTGTCATACCAAAACCTCCGTTCCTGTAAGTAGCTGTCGACAATAGCTGCGAGATAGGTTCCAACTGGCCAAACTGAATGCATTTCTCACGTCCAGGGTCACCACCACGCAATATTTGCTAGTACTACCCTTTCCGTGAATTACATCTTCGGCCAAACCAATAATTAGTTTGATGGCATCAATGGTTGATCTGGTTTTACGGAACCCATACTGGCGACCTGAGAAGCCTCCCTGGCTCTCAACAACCTGGAGTCATCTATTATAGATTACCCGCTCTAGCATTTTTCCTAGAGTCTCCAAAAGGCGTATAAGTCTGTAGAAAGTTAGCTACCCTGGAGGTTTACCAGTCTTAGGCAGTAGTACTAATTTCCGCCACTTCCATGATGCGGGAAATATCCCCTCGGACATGGGTGCTTCGAAAAACTCAGCGATCATGTTCGGATAGGATTTCACGGCAAGCTTAAGGGCCCTATTTCGTATGCCATCTAGACTGGGAGCTTTGTTATCTCCTATTATACCGCAGATCTCCAGCAGCTCGACATTGACTAGCGGTATTGCCGTCACATTCAGAGGTCGCTGGAAGCTCTCAGTGCCCTCCTCTGCTGTGAGAATTACTTCTGGGTGATTTTTAACATGAGGGAAGAGCACGTGATCTTCGGAGGTGAATGGCCTCTGAATCGCCCCATCACGATTCTATAGGCGCTCTCCCACGGGTTTATGTCCACTTCCGAAAAGATCTCCTTAAAGCATCCTACCCCCTTATGAAACGCTCTTCTGGTTCAGTGGCAGGCTGATCGAAGGTTGGCCAGTTCAGTATTCCACTAGTAGCTTTGTCTTCTACTGGGGAATGAGCACCTCCTAGGCATAGACGCGTCACATGTTTTGGCGTTGCATTGGGCAACATGGACCGTTTTTTCCGTGGAGGCGCCTGCTTTATTAGGTTGGGCTAATCACACCTCTATGAAGGTCTGCTCATCCAGAGTTTTCGCGGACTAGCCTGACATCTTTCTCGGTTTTGGGCATGATGGTCCTCTGCCCTGTGGATCCAGCCATAGCTCATAGAACATTGCCTGGGGATCACTGTGGGTGTAGTCGTTGCTGACGCACCGGGACATACCACGCGCCAGTGCAGGTCTGACAATGGTTAGGTCTACGATTGAGGCTGATCCCCCTTTCTGAAAGATGTTAACGTAACCTTCGTTGGGCAGAATTATATCCAAATTTGCAAAAGCGTCTAATAGACTACGGCAATCTTGGACTGCGACCCCTTGCGTCGCGGCTGTCAAGCATTTCCTCGAATTTGGACAGGGTCAGACTTGCGTAACAGGCGTAATAGCTGTACACATATACCCAGTCGAATCTGTAACCCATACGTGGCGGTTTCTATACGGTTCGCTAATAATGGCAATTTTCACCTCAGGTTCGTAGCTGGTCTTCTCGAATAAATCCTGAGCGACCCTGCAATGATTGAGGTTTATTTGAATAAACCTTATTTTCTCATTAAAATCAGCAATTTCCTAAATTCCGGGCATTCAGCACTTCCGGCAATATAGCAGTAATCCGCACAGCAGGGATTTCCTTTCCTGGAGATCACAATTGCTTCTGGGCGAATTCGCACTTTTGCTTTCTTTGCTTCACAGACATCTAAGGGTAATTTCCCGGTATTTCTAGCCATTAAATTACTTGAAATAATTAAGACTTGCCTATTTTCTATTTGTTAGTGATATTCAATAAGCTTGCAAATACCGATATCTCGGTATAAATACCACTAGCGAGCAAGTCTTAATAATTTCAAATACACTACAAATCCAATCTGAAAACTATAAACGAGGTAAGCGGCATTTATGGCACTTATGCTTGGACAAATAAGAAGGCTGGAAACTAGTAGATCCAATGTTGAAGTTACTTCTTCGCGGCTCTATATTTTGGACATCATCCATCTCGGTACGGTTTTCCACGCACTGAGCAATCCGGAGAAGTCAGGGGCAACTTTTTTCTTAGGTGAGCATTTTCAGCTGCCCGCAATTTCCTTGATAGGAGGGGGTCTTCTTTTGAACGGTGAGATGTCGCAAACTGCTGTAATATGTTTCACCCTTAAGTCCATTGGTGATCTACGGATGGCTCTTTTCATTTACGTCCAGATCTTGTCCCCTACCTACCTAGGACCCGATTTTTCATTCTTGTGCTTTCTGATAGCGAACGTTACATCAAAGATAGTGCTGCCGCAGCCAGGGTTTCGGAATGCTGTGGCTATTTAAGACAGTAAGTTCCGCCCTGGAGGTCATATGATAAAAACTATTAAGAGCTGGGATATTTTCCTTCAATGAGAACTTTACAAGTTCTTCTAGTTGTTTTTTTATCGAAAAATCGTGGCTCCCATACTAAAACGAATTTTTATCATGATTACTCCATTTCTCAGTAAATTGTAGCAACTATACAGAATAAGGGAGTAATTTGCTCCCGACATGTGTGTATGTGTACGCACTAAAAAATGTCGTAGTAGGTAGATAGGTAGATAGGTATCAGTCATCGCTCCGAGTGTGTGCCATTTTGCTGCAAATCCTCCTTAACTTGGCACAGTAGGCGAGCATTTGCCATTTGAGGTCCAAGGCTGCTAAGTACAAGTGCCGTTCTATCCTCAACAGTCGCCAGCGGTGTACGGACTGTGCCTACCGGGGGGACTGTCAAGAGCAGAGCCCTACCTGGCCAGTCCGTCAGCCCGCTCATTCCTCTCTATGTTCCTACGACCTGGAATCCATAGGAGGGTGACCTTGAACGTCCCCCACAGACTGTTCAGCACATTCCTACACCGCCCCACCAGCCTGGAAGATGTCGCCGTTGAGTACAAGGACTTAATGGCCACTTAGCTATCGGTCAGAAGGACTATATTACGCTTGAGATTTAGATCATGCTCCAGCCATTGACAGGCTTCCAGTTTCGCCAGTTTTTCCGCTTGGAATACATTCGCGAATCCTAGGGAACCATGCGACTCGACTATAATGTTTGTATTCAAGAAAACTCTGCCTTAACTCCACAGGCATCTTTGAGTCGTGAATACTGTGTCATAGCCTTGCAACACGCCGCCGGTATTCCACTCTGCCCTAATATTAGGTTAAGTTCTATTCTAGTTTTTGCTTAGCGCTTGCCACCACACAATAGTACCACGGTTGTGTACTTCCAGAGAAGTAACATCGAGCGAAGACCCCATTTCCTTGCGAAGGTAGAAGATAGAAGGCTATACAGGCTTTCTTAAAACTCAGTTCAATCTCCAATATACCTTTGGATCTAGGGTTATACCCAGATGCTTTACATTGGAGGAAATAACCATTCTTTGTTCATTAACCCACGGTAAGTGGAAACGGGTACCCTTGTCTTGGTGGTAAATAGCATCAGCTCCGTTTTAGTTGGATTTATACCTGCCACACCTTTCGCAACGCTTCTTCCATGGTGTCACTCCTAACAGAGGAAAACTTCCCTGACACTAATAGAAAGGGAACCACTATTTTTTCAATAGAACTCTCCCTTCCATTTTTCCAATTTCATCCTCCAACACGCCTAGCTTTCCCAAAAAGCATGCTTAGGATCTTTCAGTGTAAGGTAAATGCAAATAAATGCAAAAAAAGTTATCCAGGAATCCAGAAAGAAATACATCTGGCCAGTTATAACCCCGTACTTGTAAGTTAAGGGTACCTCGAACCCGGATGGCATCAGGACCAAATGTGTTGGAACATTACGATAGTGTAAGTATTAGCTTTGTACTCCTATATACCCATTAGTATGCCCATAATTAGGGCGTTTGAAAATTCAAGTTGGAAGGGCCTTCCCTGTATCCTGGGGTTGATCCACCTGATCTATATTTTCTCACCATAAAATGTTGCTTTGCTGCTTTCTCGGTAACGTTAACTATGGCCATCCTTTGCCCTCTGGAGCTGTTAGATTTGACTCCTAACTGGGGAATCGACTACAACAGGGTAGTTTTAGTTTAGTTTAGTTTTGTTAACTGGGGGGAGCCGCAGCTCCGAGCACTCAGGCCATTATTAGGCCCATTGTACTATCCCCGTAAGTTGCCTATTTAATGGCTTCCCGCCTACGATGTTCGCAGGCTTTAGCGCAGGCTTTAGACTAATGGTTTTCTTCACCTCCTCATTATCCACAAGACAATGATAATCTAATAGTTCATGAGTCGTCAGTGGTTTGAGATAGGGAACAACTGCTTTCATATCCTGGATGCTATGCACTATCTGGCAGAGCGTGTTTTTCTTACCACTTCTCGACCCAAGTTACACCTCGCGCTGCTGGTTCGATTTTCTTAAAGAAGACTTTCGGCTACTATCGGCGGAAAGGAGTACCTCTGGTCGTGATGCTTCTATTTCTTTTTTCTTGGCTCCGCTACTACACCACACATAACATCTAGCTACGACTTGCGGACACCTTTGTTCCAGGGCAAATGTGTGACAGGAGTAAATGCATCAAGTTGCTTACATACATTTTAAAGTAACACCTCTTTTCTTTGTCTTTCTTTGAAAGCAGATTGAAAGTTATGGCATTTTACTTTTTGTTTTCAGTTTGTTTTCATCTCGCTCTGGAAATTTTTAATCTAATGTTATGCATTATTTTTTTCAGCTGAAAATACTCACTCAATTTGTGCTGTTAAATCGATCGCTGGTAAATAATTTGGGATATTGTACAAGTAAGTTATAACATAGAATATTGAAGAGCTTAAGTTATTAAATAAAAGAGAGGTCACACAAGGCTCATACATTGTGCACAAATTAGAACTGAAACGTCTGTCATGAATTTAGTAGTAGTTGTAATCACTTCTTGGAAAAGAGGCCCCCGGTGTCTTCTAATTTCTTCTGATGTTTTCCAACGACAAGAAATGCAAAAAATATATGGATATACTAGTATATAAACTTGGACTACAATAACACGTCCTACAAAAGCGGAACGATACAACTACAACAAACAAAAGTCAGATCAAAGATCCTTTCAAACGGAGCAGAGCTCCCAGATTTGAGGGTCTGTTAATAGAATTCTGTTCTAAACTTCTTTTGATTTGCAACAGGAAATGAAACTATAACTTCAAGACAGTGAGACTTTTCCTCAAAAATATGAAGGAATATCATGAAAGTGTGATCGACCAAAAACAGAGCGATTTTCAATCCAAATTCTATTGTTCCAACTATTATACTACTTCATCCAACCCTAACAACTGCAACGGCTTTCCCTACATGCTGATGGGTTCTTTTTGGGCATTAATGAAAAATGCTTTGCTTCTTCTCCTTTTTCTTCAGCCTTTGTCCCGTTCACAAGCAGGGTCGGCTCGTCATGATCGCTCTCGATATTTGACCCTATCAAATGCCTGATCTGGATGCAATCTCTAGGCCTTTAAATCCCATTAACTATCAAGTCATCGTTGTTTCCGCCGGCCTTCTGATCTTTTACCATCGACTTCGATTGTTGGCGCGAATTACGTGACCACACCATCGAAGACGATCGGTGTAACTCCATATCGATCGGGGATATCCTCACTTCGGATGTGATCATAACGTGTCACGCCACTAGTCCAATTCGTCTCCATTACCGCAAGACGCCGCTCACTGTCTTTTATAGTCGGCCAACATTCAGAACCATAGAAGGCGACAGAACGGACGATATTGCGGTAAATTTTAGACAGTTTAGACAGTTGTGGAACACCGCTTCATCAAGGCTGCATTAATGCATGAAGCAATTTCATACGCAGTTCTCCATTGGCTGATAGCGTTCACCCGAAGTATTTAAATTGCTCAGTTGTGGGCGGGTCACTGCCACCGATGGTCACCAAAAATTCAATTTTATTCAGATTCAATCTGAGACCGTGTTGCATAAGGCGATCATTCCATTTTTGGACAAGTTGCTCGAGATCATTTTTGCTATTAGATGCTAGGAAAACATCATTTGCATAAAGCTGTATAGGGCGCTGGACGTTAGATGTCCTGTGTGACGGTGTCCATAACAAGAACAATGAGGAGTAGTGAGAGGGCGCTTCCTTGATGAACACCAATAGAGACACGAAGCGGTTTTGATACACCCGCACCACTTCGAACTTTACTTTTCAGATCGTGGTAGAGCGATTGAACCCAGCGCACGAGTTCTTCTGGCACTAAGTGTTGTCGTAAAGCATACCAGATGAGTTCGTGTGGCATACGGTCAAACGCTTTCTCTAGATCCAGAAATGCAATGTAAAGATGGCGATGCTTCTCACGGTGTTTCTCCATGAGTAACCACGCAGCGTGTATTGCGTCAGCAGTTCCACAGTTCTTGTTATCGGGCTGTTCACTTAAGAACTGTTAAGTGGTGATATATCCAACAGCCAGTTTGTGACTCGTATTTTATGTAGAGCAAGTGATAGGCCGGAATATTTCGAACAAGAGTTGATCTCCCATATTGCTTCGTTTGCGTGGTCTGTCTGTCTGTCAGTAATACGCACTTTTCTCAGAAATGGTTGCACCGATTGATACCAAATTTGGTGGAAAAGTGGGAACTGTGAACGCCAGTGAGTTACAGCGTTCTATGTGAAGCTAAAGGGGAGGATTTCCATGTGTGCATTTCTCAATTCCTTCAAGGATGCAATTTTTGGCAGCTACCCCGATCGAAAAATCTAAAAAAAAGTCACTAAGCTCAGACTATGCCTAGCTAGGCTCCGAAATACCCTCCAAACCAAAATCTGTTTAAATGAAGTTAATAATAGTATATTGTGTGTGTCTAGTGTCCGGAGCACAAGGCTGTTGTACGGAAGGTCGCGGTTCAAATCTCATTGGCGGCAGTGGGATGGGGGAGACTTAGAGCAACGATATAGTTCAGTCATTGAAGCTGAAAATCGTCTGCGACCTTGGAATTCTTTCAGTCGAAACCGATTAACATGAAATTTGGGGTGGGAGTAGAGGGGAGTATAAGAAACAAAAGTTATGGAGTTTCGATGGACGCCTCCAACCCCCGGAGGAGGGCATAAGAAACAAAATTTATATAGTTCCGATGGGCGCCTCCCACTCCCGGAGGATCGTGGCACCCCCCGCCCCCTCTACAGGGTGGCCATTTTTTTTTAAATAAATGCAGAAATCGATTAATTGGTCAATTGTATGGAAGAAAATGTTTTATGAAAATTTTCCGTACAAGTAGTTGTTTTCGAGTTATTCATGTTGAACATGTTTTTCTTCGAAAAAAAAGCATGTTTTTTACACAAGTAACTCGAAAACCATGCATTTTATGTAGAAACGATAAGCGGACACAAAGCACATTTAATAATAAAAAGAATGAATCTCTTCATTTTTTGTGCGTGCATTATCGACTGAGTTAACGATCGTCAAACGTAAATTCGTAATGTCTAAAAAAAACACTTTCAAGGTCAAAAAATGTTAAATCAGTAACTTTCAGTGGAAATTTATCTAAAGATCTTTTAAAGCGCTTGAGATGACCTTTAACATGAGGTATGATAGAAGTCAATGGGATAAATAATAACGAATCTGTGATCAAAATAATGATATTACTTGAATTTTTGATATAAAAACCAATAAAAATAAAAGTTGGTTTTCTCAGATAAATTGTTGAATCCGCTTACGAAAACTGCTCGAAACGCCTCACCATAGGTTAAAGTTCTTACTATCTGCTTACCCGCACATCGGCACTATATAACGTTTGTTTTCTATGCCACCCTCCACTCCCACTCAAAATTTCATGTTAATCGGTCCTAACTGAAGGAATACGGAGGTTAAAAGTTTTAATGATTGATAGGCTGACGCTCTACCTCTTCAAAAATCGCGCGAGTTATGGAACTTGTTCCATAAATAATAAAAATAAAAAAACAAATGGTTTTACTCAAGACGTTTATTTACGTCAATTCAATGCAATACAATACAAATAACTGAATTTACTTTAATTGAGTGCATCATTTATAATGTTACAATAATGCTTACTCAGGTGCATGTGCGTGGAGTGCGTTGACATATTATATGTATTTAGCAAAAAGTAGAGTGCATGGCATGTGTGGCAATCTGATGAGTTAGCATGGCATGTGTTGGTATCGGGTGGTTATGATGGGGTCGTTGACGTAACTCCTCCCCCCTTGGAATAGAGCGTCGGGAACAGGAACTGTGCTTTAGTGGTTGCTGTTGCTGGAGCGGATTGTTGGATGTTGAAGATGGATCCCCGGGGCTTGTAGATAATGTATATTATGACTACACAGATGATGAATCCCTGGGAGCCTAAGAGCACGAAGGTGAGTATATGCTTCTTGTTTGTCGCACTTTGTAGGAGTTCGATGGTTGTCAGGTTTGGGAATTTGTATATTGGCAATGATTTGATTGTGAAGTTGTGTCCAACTGATGTAGGTTTCGTTTTACCGAAGGATGTTATATGCACAGTTGTATCATCCCAGAACTTCTTTGGTTGACCCTCGTAGGTGACTCCGTTTACTCGGATGTTGCAGCCTTCGAAGTGTATAAGTATGGTACCTGACACATTTTTCGGGGCGAATGGACATGAGGATTCGATTGGGATTCCAGGGCTATTGGTGATAAGAATGTAGTTATCTTCAGGTTGAAAAATCTCCGTTCCTCCATTTCCCTCGATGAATTCACAGTTTGAGGGTTTGTTTTGGATTAGGTCACTGATGCATTGAGAAGTTTCCTTATTTCCTTGGTACGGAGGTTTTAGGCAGTAGAAGGTGTTTCCAATTTTGGGACATCTCTCGTCGAAAAGTTGGATATCGTTAGGGTGTAGGATTACATAGGGCTTTGTTATAATTTTTAGGTGGTTTGATGTAGGGACAGGAATAAGGTGAAAAAAGGAATAATTTTCACTCCGGAAGGTGGGTATTTGTACATTGAATATGATGTTAGTGCCATTTATGTAAGCTTGGAGGTTCAAAAATTCATATAAAGATTCTACTGATTCTATTGGGATTTTTTGTTTTAATAAAGTATCATGAATTTCGGAAAGTTCGTCAGAAGTAAGGATTTGTTTTGAAATTATGTTCAATTTTGCAAGTATAATCGCTTCTGCGATGTCGGATAAGTGGTCGTGTAAAATATCGATGTGATAATTTAGTTGGTTTAAAAATTGTATGTTTTGAAGGAGTTCGTGTTCTCTTCTTATTTGGTTATTAATTGTGTTCTCGTTGAGTTTCAAATAGTTCGATATTATTTTCTGTTGTGAATTTATATGATTGGTTATGTTTTCGAATCTTTGTATCATTTTATTATTAAGTAAAGTTTGACGATCAATTGCGTCTTTGGTTTTCGACTGTGTGGCGATCACATTTTCAATCTGTTCGTTTAACCTAATAGCATCGTTAGCATCCATGTTACCAGTAAGGAATTTTATAGCTGTCCCTAGTCCGTTTATAAGTCCTCGTTTATTCCTTCTTTTTGGTAAGAGGGAGTTCAGTTTTAATTGTAGTTCATTGAGTTTAAGATTTGTCGTAGCTAAAGTATTATCAAGTTCATGAATGCTGCCAAGTTCATTAAGTGAATGTCGTATTTTTTCTACGGTGATTGTGTAAGATTGAAGGTTTATGATGTGTATAAAGTTGTTATGTCCAATCTTATTTCTCGCGTTCCCCAGTTGTAGTGGTAGAAGTCCCTGGTTGTTCTGTAGGTCGTGAATTTCTAGTTTCTGTCCTAGCGTCATTGTCAGCCTGAAATTTGCGTTTTTTCTTCAATTTAGATTTGTGTATTTTCTTATTTTTATGGGTGATAATTGTTACTCTATTATTATTTTTTACTATTTGTTTACTGAATCGGGGAGTTAATTTGTTTCTTCTGTTTTCTTTACGGAAAACAATTTCGTGTTCATCGAAAGGTGCGGGGGGTTCTCGTTTTTGATTTAGTTTGTCTATATTTTTCTCTACGGCTTGTTGAAGTTTATCCTTGATAGTTGGGTAAATTAGTTGACGGAATTCATTGAGTTTTTGTAAGAATTCGTGCTCGTTATTGAATTTGACAGTCTCGAGGAACTTGTGTGTTTGTCCCGTGAATAATTCGTAAGGAGTGTGGCCGGTTGCCGAATGAATGGCGTTATTGTACGTTATCACAGCCTCATTCAGGATATCGTCATGGTCTTTGTTTGTTACTTTATTGTAGATAATTCGGTATATTTCCGTGAGGGTTGAATGTGATCTTTCCACAGGGGCATTACTAGTGCTCTGGGCGAATGACGTGAGATGCAGTTGAATGTCATATTGGGAACAGAAATCCTTGAAAAGATTAGCTGTAAATTCAATTCCTTGATCTGCTACTAGCGTTTTTGGAATGCCGTGAAGGCTTATAAAGTGTCTTATGGACTTGATTATCGTGAGGCTGTTTTGGGCAACTAGTGTGTAGGCTGCGATGAATTTTGAGAATTTGTCAGTTATGGTGAGAATTTTTTTATGGTTTATAGCATAAACGTCGATATGAACTATATCTAAGGGTTTACAAGGTGTCGGGGGTTTTTCAAATCTGATTTTTGGAGGATTTCTGTCGTATTTTAATGTTTGACACACTTGGCAGTTGTTTATTGTTTGGGTTATTTTTGATTTCATGAATGGAAAGTAATAGGTTCTTTTGAGGTGAGCTATTGTTTCGTTGATTCCCCTATGGTTGTTTTTATTGTGATATTCGTTAATTACTCTGTCTTGTTGGTCGTTTTCTCTTACGTCAGTCAGTATTGTCGTACATCGGAGTAGCTTGAAAATCTTGCTTCTGGAAAAGAATTTAGAGTATGCTTCTTGCAGTGTTTTAAATGTTTCGTCATCTGTGAATATGGCATTGATTTTATTGGGTGCTAAGAATTTTTTAAATAGTTCTGTTATGTTTTCTAATGTGAAACAATTCATCTTAATGGTGCGTCGTTGTTTATTTTTGAACAAGATTTCGATGGAATTAGAAGGGGGTCCATTGTGGGTTTGCAGGATTAATTGAATATTAAATTCATTCAATGGACGTTCTGAAATGTATATGTGGTCGTCGAGGTTTTCTGGAGCTGAATGAATGGTTGCGCATGTGGAGCTTGCGTCTCCACTATCGGGATTTGCTAGGGTATGCAGGTTAATTTCAGTGCTGGGAGTGGTGTCTTTTGCCAGTTTTATTCGGCTAAGAGCGTCGGCATTGGCGTTTAGCTTCCCTTTTTTATGTATCACTTGGTAGTCGAATTCTTCTAGCTTAAGTCGCCATCGTATAAGCTTCGAGTTAGGATCTTTTAGACTCATGAGCCATAGAAGTGGTTGATGATCCGTTACTATTTGAAACTTACGACCAAATAGGTATGGGCGGAAATATTTTGTTGCCCAAACTATTGCTAGAAGCTCTTTTTCCGACGTAGAATAATTTATTTCTGTATCGGTTAGGGTTCTACTTGCGTAGCATACTGGTCTATCTGTACCAATAGGTCCCTGTGACAGCACAGCCCCAATAGCAAAATTACTTGCATCAGTGGTCAATACAAATGGCCTGGAAAAGTCTGGGTACTGTAATATCGGTTCGTTGGTGAGAAGCTGTTTGCAAAACTCGAATGTTCTGACATAGTTTTGGTTTAAGTCAATGGTTCTATCCTTTTTCAAACATTCGGTGAGAGGTTTTGTTAATTTAGCGAAATCTTTTATGAACTTTCGGTAATATCCGAGAAGTCCTAAGAATGCCTTGATTTCTTTTTTGGTTTTGGGGGTAGGATATTTTCTAATAGCATCAATTTTGTCGGGGTTTGGTCTAACACCTTGGCTTGTAATAATGTGACCTAAGAAACTGACTTCTTTCTTTAGAAATTCGGATTTGTCCAGTTGAATTTTGAAATTTGCTGCTCTTAGTTTGTCAAACACTTTTCTGAGGTTTTCAATATGTTCCTGTAACGACGTAGAAAAGACGATAATATCGTCGAGGTAGACAAGACATGAGGTTCCCTGGATATCTTTTAATATATTATCCATGACCCTTTGGAAGGTAGCGGGGGCGTTTTTCAGCCCAAAAGGCATGCGGATGAATTCATAGTGTCCACCTTCTACAGTAAACGCGGTTTTAGCTATGTCTCGAGGGTCCATCTCAATCTGGTGGAATCCACTTGCCAGATCGATCGTTGAGAAATATAGACATCTCCCGAGTTTGTCCAGGATTTCGTTAATGTTGGGAATTGGGTATTTATCACTGATGGTCTTTTCATTTAGCTTACGGTAGTCTATTACTAGACGCCATTTTTGCTTGCCACTAGCGTCTTTCTTTTTTGGAACAATCCAAATTGGAGAGCTCCAAGGTGAGAAGCTGGACCGTATTATTCTTTGTTCCAACATGTCTTGAATTTGGGATTGGACCTCAGTTTTATGTATGTACGGATATCTGTACGACTTAGTATGTATCGGTACGTCGTCCGTTGTACTAATACGATGTTTGATGGAATTTGTAAAGCTAAGATGTTCTCCAGGTTTAAAGAAGATGTCTTGGTAATCTCTGCAGATTTTGATAATTTGGTCTTTTTCTTCTTCATTCAGGTGAGACGTTCGGATACAATCACTTATGATACAAGGGTTGATTTGGTTTGAAGGCTTCACATAAATGTTGAAGTTGTTGAGTTCACAAAAATTTCCTTTGACATATTCCTTGGCCTTAAGAGGTTGGTCCAAGTACAAAATTTCGTCGAGATCCGATGTGTTGGTTACTTCGACAATGCTAAACCAATTTTGTGTAAGATAAATCCCTTCGGAAATAGTTAGGTTTTTCGAGATTTCTGTTTTAGGCAAGTACACTTCTCCTTCCTTTACGTCTACGGGTAATTTGGCTAGAATTTTTGAATTTCCTGGTACTGTATATTTAGCGGATGCAAAGTTGGGTTTATAAAAAATAGGTATGATTGCGTTTTTTGTTATGAGTGTCTTGTTCTCAAGGTCAACTTTGGCTCCGAGTTTAGAAAGTATGTCCAGTCCTAACAGTCCATCGAAATATTTGTGGAATTTAAAAATGAGGAAACTACACTCACCATGTTGGTTAAATTCCAAGAAGTTGGGTAGTGTAATTCGTTTGCTTAGTTTATGTTGATTTAAAATTGTCGTTATTGTTACTGGATTGACATCTTCCAAATCTTCTGACCGAACAAATTCTGGATTTAGGAAAGAAGCTGATGCTCCTGTATCGATTAAAAATCTTAAGGGACGACCGAATGGAGATGCTATACTTATATATGGAAGGACTGATCCATGTTTATTGACGTCTAAGTAGCCGATTGGCTCGTTGAGGCTATTTGCCAAAAATTTTGATCGTCAATTTCGTAACAAGGATTTTGCTCAGGTGATTGGTTAAAATCTTGTGAAGGGTCCCAGTCTTGGTTTTCGTTTACGAAAAGTTGATCGGCTTCTTCGTCGTGATAGTGTGTTGGTTCCTGAACGTTAGAGCTCATATTTGGATTTGAGTTTTCTAAGGATGAAACATTGAATAGTTCCTTAGAAACGAAATTTGCTGGTCCTGTTGGGTGGAAAAAATTGTTCCGTGGATATTCATTTTGCCTGGAGTTTTGAGTTCGAGTTTGACGTGTATTAGCAGATCCAATTTCCATTGGTTCTGCTTTGGGTAGTTGTGACATGTTTGTTCTATTAAATTGGTAGTTGGGGTTTTGGGGCAGCGATTGGTTAACTTGTATATTATTATGTTGCGGAAATTTCGTTGCCTGGGGTAACTTGTTGGGGTTCGAAATCATTAGTGTCCTGTAGTTTGGATTGCCAGCTATCTGTCTAAAGGTTGGATTCAATGGGTTGTTTTGGGCTAAATATGTTCTATTAGTAGGTCTGACGTATTGCGGTATGCGGAGTGCAGAGTTATCGTACCTTGCGTAAGATATATTCTGCTCTTTAATGCAATAGGCAAAAGCTGTTGCCAGGTTATCAGGCTTCATTGCTCGTACCGTTGCACCAAGAGGTTCTTTTAGACCTGATAGAAATGCGTTTAGGCACATTTCGGTGTATAAGCTCTGTTTTGCTTTCACTACATTATTGTCTTGTTCGTGAATTTGAACATAGTTTGTCATGGTTGCAGATATTTCTATAATTTCGTTGTAGAATTTTTCAACAGGTTTGTTACCTTGTTTGATACTGTGAAGGTCTCTAATTAACGAAGTTTCATTACGTTTGTCGGCGTAATGATGAATGAGATTTTGTTTAATGGTTGCCCAGTCGAGTGGGGTTCCATACATATTTAAAATTTCGTTAGCCGGTCCCTCAATTTTATTTCTGATAGATCGTAATAGTAGGTTCCCATATGGAGTGCCTTCTGTACACGAAATGAGTGAGCGAATTTCGTCAACATTATTGAGGAATTCAAAAAGTAATTTCGGATTACCACTGAACTTTGGTAGATCTTTGATCGCATCCGGGACGCGTAAAGCCTCACAAATGTCCTTTGCAGTGATAACATGGTTGCCAACGTTATCGTTTGTTGCCATTCTGACTAAATGAATCGAGTATAACAACGTCTAATAAGATGGTTCAAAGATTTCGTTTTAGAGATTTAATTATTAATTCACTCGTCGAGATCACTCAGTCGCGATTGTACTTGCTGAACTGAATTTCACTAAATTATTATTTCCGATTTCACAATTTATATATGTTTTTACACTAAAACTATAATGGCATTAAATCTAGGAGTGAGAAGGATGGGTTAAACAAGGAGATATCCACTTACATCAACGTCAGCGAGAGAGCTATCATATTCCTTGATAACCGATGACTGCAACTGGTCCTTAATCTTTCCACACACAACACACTGATTCTAAAATTAGTTGAGATATTGTAGGTTGACCGGTTCTCCGGGGACGATATTCTCTCGTTCCACTACGCGAATTTCCGAATAAATTACCGATAATCCTTCGATACTTGAATTGGAAGGATTCGCAAGAAGAAAACCGAACCGTCGACTGCGCCAGTTATGGAACTTGTTCCATAAATAATAAAAATAAAAAAACAAATGGTTTTACTCAAGACGTTTATTTACGTCAATTCAATGCAATACAATACAAATAACTGAATTTACTTTAATTGAGTGCATCATTTATAATGTTACAATAATGCTTACTCAGGTGCATGTGCGTGGAGTGCGTTGACATATTATATGTATTTAGCAAAAAGTAGAGTGCATGGCATGTGTGGCAATCTGATGAGTTAGCATGGCATGTGTTGGTATCGGGTGGTTATGATGGGGTCGTTGACGTAACTCGCGCGATTGGACTTAAATGCCGATAATGAATATAACGAAGGTACATTGGCAAGGGTTTGGCTATTAAAAAAGTGCGAAAGCATCTCATGCAAATTGTAATCTCTTGCTGTCGCAAAATATAACTATTAAGTAAGGTGGAATATTTTATCAGATTCCCTAGAAATATATTTTCCACTATAGCAAACAATTTCAAAGAAAGTAACATAAACATGATAATGTTGTCAGCCTAACTTTTGTTAAAAATCTACAAGCCAATTGCAATAGTTGGAGTTACTGCCTTTGATAATTACTGTTTATTGCTTTTAACAATTAAATTTAAACCGATCCATTTTTGCAGAAGATATAATAAAAAATACTAAACCATTATAATGGTGGGAATCACAATTAAACAGCGTAGATGAGTATGGTCAACTAACACTTATCTTGTGCTAGTTGTTTGCAGCGGTATCTTGCTATGCGTCTTTTTCAATCTAATCTTCGAAATACGGTGGATAGCGAAAAAATACAAAAGTGGTGTTCTTTTAAAGGTTTTGTTTGCAAAACAAATAATAATAATCGTTGGCGCAACAATCCATATTGGATCAGGGCCTTGAAGTGTGTTAGAGCTTTTCATTCAAGACCGTAACGGTACACTACAGTACCCTGTAGGAGGCAATGTGGCCAGCATTGCGCTCGCGCGAGATTATTACCCTGATTTGCCTCAGGTACTCATTCACAGCTGAGTCGACTGGTATCCGACGTCAAATCATGATACAAATTCCACTGCCACCAGTGGGATTTGAACCGCGACCTTCCGTACGACAGCCGCAAAACAAAACCTTATTAAAATTGGTTCAATGTCTGTCTGTCCTTTTTTTTTGGCTGGGGGAAATCCATCATGGATACGCATCTGGAATCTAGGACACGCATGCCGAACTCTTACCGACTAAAACCTCCCATATTTTCTCCACACTCTACCCGCGGGACCACCGTTCCGGTATTGCTTCGCGGGGCTGTTCAGATCTTAGCTATTCACTCTAAACGAGTTGCTACCGCTTTGCGTGGCGTTAGTTGCAGTAGCTTCCCTTCTATGTCTCCGCTGTACTTCTGTTGCTTTAGTTGCTGGTGGATCCGTTTCAATATTGCAACTACCGTGTCCCATGTTGTATTTGATTGCACCATGTACCTTGTCAGATTTTCCAACGTTAAACGGGTATTTAGCTCTGTTTCGAGCTTTCTCTTTGAGCTTTTAAATCTGGGGCAGGCGAAGAAAACGTGTTCTGCATTCTCGGCTGTACCTTCACGCATATGACAATCGGGCGAATCATCTAGACCGAACCCATAAAGGTAACTTCTGTATCCACCCTGTCCGGTTAAGAACTGAGTCAGATCATAACTCGTCTCACCGTGGTTCCGCATAGTCCACAGGCTTATGTCTGGGATAAACCTGTGTCTCCACCGGCCATTCTCCGCCTGGTCCCATGCTGTTTGCCATGCAGTCAGTGACCGCAAACGCTCACTTTGCTTGTTTAGACTTGCTTCCTGATTTTCGTACAGACGGCTTACCTCATCGGTTAGAATATCTACCGGGATCATCCCCGCAATCACGCATGCTGCCTCATAAGATGTTGTTCGGTAGGCACAACATGTTCGGAGAGCATTTAATCGATATGTAGCTTGAAGCTGTCTACGGTTTTCTCCGATGTTTATCGCCGACACCCATACTGGTGCCGCGTAGAAAAGTACAGAGCTGACGACTCGGGATAAGAGCAATCGTCGACTGTGCTTCGGGCCGCCTACATTTGGAAGCATCCTTGTCAGTGTTGAGCTGATTGTCGCCGCTTTCTGCCTAGTAAGCTTTAGGTGGGGTTTAAAGCTCAGCTTGGAGTCGAATATTACTCCCGGGTATTTCCACGATGGCTGAGAGCTAACAACATGCGCCCCGATGCAAATTTTCACAGTTTTCTGTTTCCGCCGCTTTGTAAAGAGCACCAACTCCGTCTTGTGTTCGGCAAGCTCCAGCCCGTGGTCTTTAAGCCAACAGATGATCGTCCGTATAGTTTCGTTCGCATATATCTGTACTTCGTTGAGGTAATTGGATGTTATGACCACTCCAACGTCATTTGCAAATCCGACGACAACGGCTTATTTAGCTACTGGAAGCCGTAAAACGCCATTATACATTAAGTTCCATAGCAGAGGGCCCAGAACAGACCCCTGCGGAACTCCTGCCGTTATTACATACATCTTCGACCCTTCGTCCGTATCATAAAGTAGCTTCCGCTGCCGGAAGTAATCTAAGATTATATTTAATATGTATTTTGGTGTTTTTGCCGCGATGAGTGCTTCGATGATATGGTTTCATCTGGTAGAATTGAACGCGTCCTTGATGTCAAGAGCCACCAGTGCGCAGTATTTTCCTTCGTCGTAGGCTTTTCTGGCAAGTTCAAAAACCAGTTTGGTAGCATCAACCGTCAACCGAGCCTTCCGGAAGTCAAACTGCGTATTTTATAAATAACCTGCACTATCAATTAATGGATATAGCCGGTTATAGATTACCCGCTCGAGGACCTTGCCTATTGTATTCAGAAGACAGATAGGTCTTTAGGATGTTGTTCACCTATCGGCTTACCTGTCTTCGGGATCAATACAAGCTTTTGTATTTTCCACTCTGCGGGGAAGGACCCTTCTTTTAGGCAGTCTGTAAATAGCCGTGCAAGCATGCTTGGTGCCATTCTCATTGCCAATTTCAGCGCCTTATTGGGGATTCGAACCATGCCGGGGGCTGCGGCATCCAGGACCCTTTTCGCTGCTTCCAAGACTTCGTCTGTGGTTACTGGAGGTATGTTTGTTGAAACTATCTCCCACAATAATCTAGGGCACATAATAGGAGGGGATTTGCCTTTTATTGTTGACATAACGGACTTTTACGCTCCTCTCCACGTCTGTCTGTCTGTCTGTTTGTCCGTCTGTCAGTCACACGCACGTTTCTCAGAAAGGGCTATACCGATTGACACGAAATTCGGTGAGAAGGTGGGAACTGTGAACGCGCAGACATGCAGTGCGTGACATCCTTCAACGTTGAAATTTAGGGGGTCCCCATTCATGCAAAAGGGGAGGTGTAAAATTTTTTTCATCCAATGTACTCATGTTGGGTATCAAATTAAAGGTCTAGGATTAGTACTTTTCGAAATCAGTCTTAGTTTTGAGATTTGTCAGAAAGGCAGGGAGTGGGAGGGGTGGAAAGTAATGATTTCTTTAACGGACCCATTCTCAGAAACTACCCAGCCGAAAAATGTGATAAAAATCATGAAGCTGCCTCTGTATGGTGTCCAGGCCTCAAAATACTCTCCATATTGATATCGGCTCCAATTAAGTTAATAATAAATTGAGTAAAACTCCCCTTAATTTTATCCCAGAATGATAAAAGCTGGTTGACTTTACCGTGTAAATTTACTGCAACTAAACATCAATATCACACTAAAGTGGGCAGTCAGACATGCTAAATTCATATATATAACAGGCTATGTACAAATGGGATAGTTCTACACTCAAATATGATCAGAGAAGAAACAAACAAAACCTTTCATACCTGAAGCGCCCAACTTCCGGTTTCTCGACTTGTTTAAATATTTTAGTAAACAGTTCTCGTTGATTGGTTTTCTTACTCATTTATTGTTTGCTATAATAACAAAGTTTACATTAGTAAATAAAAATTATGCATTTGAACAAGTGTTTTTACTTTATGTAACTGATTTAATTATTATGATTTTGAGTCATCTAATAATAATCTAATAATCTAATAAAATCTTCCCACAAAAAGGCCTCGAATTATCCATGATTTCGAATTACCGAAGTTCGATTTATTAAGGTTCGACTATATTATATGGGAGTAGCACATGTAAGAAAGCATCGCTGCTACTCGAAAGCTCCGAGCCTTCATCCACTCCTGTGCGTCATCGGAGTGCTCAGTTCTGTGGCAATAATAAATGATCAACTTCTTTGTGTATGTGCTAGTTACCCGCGAACGTTTGGATCAAAAGACGAAAATAGCAGTAGATAGGTCATTGAGTAAAGAAATCTGCATTGCGGGTTATGTCATACAATGGAATTCACTATCCCAGGATGCTCTGCGAGTGGATCGCCCTAAAGTTGAATTGAGTAGAACAGTAAAGGAGTTCCAGTTTCTCGAAAATCTTGGGGGCAGCATAATCACATTGTCAGACACCAATAACGATGTTAGTTGGGTGTGGTAAACGCGTTATTCCCATCTTAGTGGTGTATTCCAAACACATGTTATCCAAGCGGGGCAGTTAAATCATTGAGGATTTTTCGTGGGCACCTGTCTGGAAGACTTAATCCTACGGTCTTCTTAAAACACGGATTGATTTTGTGACCACAATCAAAGCCCCGCTGAGACAAGCAACAATGGTACCAGTCTGCACCAAGTGCATGGCTTAGCATTCATACTGGTGGATGCAAGACTAGTTAAATCTCTACCGAACTAAGGAGTACGACACCCGTGTTGAAACGCAACACCGAGGCCCGAAGGTCTCTTCTCGCTTGAGCATAACCACAACCCCCATGAAGCTCCCACTAGGGGGCCAACCGCAAATAACCGAGCTGTACTCACATACAACGGGAGTTCACTCGAAGTATGAGAGTCCAGGAGCTATCTCGGTTCCCATGGGTCCAGTATACCCCTGGTGCCACTTCAGATGAGTCCCCGTGCAGACTCGGGTCTGATCGCCCTAATTAGACTTTTGGAGCATTCGCCTACTGCATCAGGGCCGGCAAGCCAACGTGAGTACAGCATCTCCCGGTGCCACCACTATGGAGGTTCTCCGTCTTCCTCACCGCCACCTCTGAGCACCATCCAAGCGGGGCAGAAGGCTTCAATGTGCAATCGCAAATGGCAGTAGCTGTGACATTTTTGGAAATTCGATACAATTTAGAATTCTGTTTCTATGCTCGCCGGAAACTAAATCTGTGAATTAATTTATTGAAGTATTACTTCAGGTGATACGTTTCCACCTAACAGAATACTTGGCTATTCTACCCAATGGAAATGAGTCACTTGAATCCAGCTTACCTATTTCCGCACTGCAATTTTTGATGTTTCATTTTTTTAGAATTTCCCTTATTTTTTTTTATATGTTAATTCAACCATATTTCATATTCGTATCATGAATTTGCACTAAAATGTGATCTCCCAATGCTAAGTTATTCTAATTGGATAAAAGTTAACCATGAATTTGTCCCTTTTTGTTTGACTTTTGCTTAGTCGGCATTAGTATATGTAATACATACATATCTTGAAAGTATAGTAGGGACATTTCGTTCATTTTTTTTCGTACCCTTCTGAAAATGCTATACCTATAAAGTTAATCATATTTAAATATGGATACAAATGCCGCTACTTAGGCTTATGCGTGAACATTTATGCTTGCAGATATATATTCGGCATCCAGTAACAGCCTGTCATGACATCAAGGAAAAACACGCTCTTTTAGCATATATCTGATCTCAAATTTCCCCACATATGCACGAACCATTCTGGGTAAAATTTCCTTTTAAAGTTCTACTTTAAGAAATTTCGCGCACGAGTGTTTTCTATAGTTGCAAAAATTGCTGACCTTTCAAAAGGTAGCCATCTTTTCAAACCAATAAGGCCGAAAAATCTTGTAGTGGTGACATAGATACATATGTATGAAGTCACGTCACACTTTACAGGTAATGGGTACATTTTGTGCTTGATAGTTTGGATTGTAGGGTTTAAAGAGTTTTAGTTTCTTATAATTGGGGATGAAAGTTTGTAAAAAAAAATGATGTCCATATACTCTGCAACTCGAAAAGCATATTCCTCAGTGTGGAAACTTCGGCGTGAAGGGCGCATGTTGTGATATTTCCTGAAATTAAATCGAAGTTCTATCGAGGATAAGCCCCAGCTCTTTTCTAATAATGAGTATTTCTCTAAGATCTTGTTGGACACTGTGGAGTATAAGCCATGCTTATGATCGTCGACTATTGGTAAAGTTAAAGTGAAGTGTCAACGAAACTTTCTGTTAGTGATATGCACTTTTCAGATGACAATTAGCTAGATTTACTAAGAAAATATATTCCACTACAAGACATGCCCATTATCAAAAAGTAACACGTACTTAATACGTTCACTGCCGAGAGAAAATGTGATGATCTGGTATACTTTTTTGCCGTACCATGTAGCTGTGGTATTCTGATGCCTCTTGCGTCCATGGACTCTTTGTGCGAATGAGACTAGCTTGGCTACAACCAAATTTAGAAGTTCATCCACATCGGCGTTGACATTTAACCTTTGTTATTGGTGCAAAATCTGGTGAACTTGACTTTGTGCTTTTTAATGTAGCAATGCTTGGATACATGATCGTTCCAATTGTACATAGCCTGTAATTGATATGCATTGAGAATGTTTGATTATTCAACTCATTGTGACATTGAAATTTCATACCTTAGGTTGCAGTAATTTCAATCGTATTATTTCCGCCAAATTTCTAGAATCATGCTGAATATTCATGGTTTATGGTTGCATGATGAAATTATGTTGTCGGACTAAACACCTCCCTGTTATCAATGAACTAGCTTGGAACCGTTGTCATATTAGTTCGGGGCATCCCTCCCGCTCTCTCGGCTTAGGGAGCCTTCAAGTCAGGGAATACCTTTTACCAACGGGAGGATAGAGGAGAAAATGAGTTAGTTAGTTCAAAGAGCCCCTTGCTATCCGGTTTCTTCGCCGGTCGACTTCAGTCTTCCTTGCAAGGAGCATGTATCTGCATAGAGTTTCTGATGAAAGCCATCCCTCCTTTCATAAGAGAATTACACGAGAAAAGGGTGTATTTGACGCCATTCGCTACTCGATTGCCGAATACATAATCAGGGGGTCGTGCCTTCCCAATTTTGTGCAGGTAAGATTGAACATTTTTATGCACACCCAGAAGTTCGGTAAGGAAATAATCGATCTCACCATGCTTTCGGTTCAGCTCATTTAGCACTCGGTAAGTGTGCGTATGCGATTTTCACTCACACATCATCTTTTCACTCACACTACATCTCCTTAATCTTTCCTGTTGCGACTGTAGATAGCTTTACGTTCCTTAGAAAGAAGCGCAATGGGGGATCACTCCCGCGATCACCATCACGCCCGGTTCTCAGACAGTACCATAAGCAGACGCCATTTGCAAAACATTCCGTCTCTACACTTAGGCAAGGGGCTTATTACGCCGCTCCCTGCCAAGGACATTGATACATACCTCTGAGCCATACCGTAGAAAAGACTGCGTTGCTCCCTTAAGAAGACGTCTCCAGGTAGATATAGATACCCCAACATTCGCCATTCGCTGACTCAAGACCGAGACGGCCACTGCATCCCTATCCACTGCTGCTTTGATTTGCTCGAAGAAGCTCAAACGAAGGCAGGACTCTAGAGTCAACTCGCCGATCGTTTTTCGAGTTTATTTGTAGTGGGAATGAAAAAAACTCAACAGAAGAGGAAGAGTGTTCTGCCGGGACTGAAAAAGTAAGGTTGATTTTTTTCGCGAATCCTACATTCAAAAGTGTTTTTGTGTATATACGTTAACCCTGATTAAGTTATGATTTTGGGCATTTCATAAAGCTTAGCTGTTCTTGTTAGTGCGTTTGAGGAGAAAGTTCCGCCTGTCTCCGCCATAATTTTTTTTTCAAAAATTATTTATCGAATAATTCGCAGGGTCAGTATTCTTTGGTCTGGTGACTACTTCGGTTTTTTCCCGCACAAGGCTGAAACCATGTACAGTCATCCATCCGCTTACCCGCCGCATCAATATGCCAAGCCTGCTTTGCACCTGTTTAGCAGTGCGTCGTCTGCATAACCGACCAGGAGCGAATCTTCTAGCGTGTGGTATTGTAGGAAACGTTCCAGAGGTCCTACCCTAGGATGGATCCCTATGCTACTCCCGGCGGTATTTCCTCTCCCTCTGGTCTATTAGCATCTCAAAGAGCAGAGAGCGGTCGTTCAGATAATTCCTCAATATCCGCAAAAGATAGTTCAGTATGTACAATGAGTTTTCTAATGTGCCTATCATATCTGTCCATCTTACGAAATTGAAGGCATTTCTGACAACAAGCCTTATGGGGAGCACTTGGAGATCGGCGGCTGTGTGCCTCGGGTAGGTGAACCGTACCCACATCTCCATAATATCACCCACAGTGGATCTACCTACTCTGTACTTGATTTGCCTCGGGGAGTCCTTGGCAGCATGAATCAATTCAGCAAGTGTACTCCCGATGAGCCTTTTGAGCACTTTCCCGGCCGTGTCAAGCATACACAGCAAGCGAAACACCAGTTTGTACACTTCCACCGTAATGGCATCAGTACTTGGCGTCTTCTTGTTTTACGTGATCATAATTGCTCCTTCGAGCTATTTTATTGTGAAAAGGGGGCAGTCCTCGACGCTTTCCACGATGTTGACATTAATCCGTACTGGATATCTGGGAAATAATGCCCGTACAATGCGGTCCATCTAGTTGGCACTTAGTATACAGGATTTTCACAGAGCCCCGATTTTCCGGGTGACAAGCTTATAACCACGGGTCCTCATTTACCTCGTTGATTAGGTTCTCCCAGCCGCGAGCTTCACTTTTAATTATCATGCTTTTTGCTGATCTATACACTGCCTTTAGGGCGCATGCCTCCTTGCGGGCGTGTAAACGTTTCGGAAGATCGGTAATTTCTACCGTCCCCTAGTTGGTGCCTCTTCGGGGGATGGAAGTTGCACAGGCTGTTGTTATCAGGTTCATTAGTGAATTTACAGAAGTGACAGCTGCAACGCTACCACCACCGAAGAATTGCCAGACCCTCACGACGTTCCACGTGCAGGGTTTTTCAAGCCAGCAAGTATGTACTGATGGTCACTTCTAGAACTCGCCGGAATGTTGGCGTGGATCCGGGGTTTAAAATTGTGAGTCCGTACTGGTTCGGCAGGTATCTCCCAGGTTTTGTACACTATCATGGGTACCAGCCTTTGCGTTCCACCTGGGACCTATCCTACTTTTTGATTGGCGATAAGGTAAACTTTTTCTCACTTCCCGTCTTTTTTATAGCTTTTCTAGTTAATTTGGCGTACTGTAGCTTGATATTTCCAAAAGCTTCCTCCAATGTTTTTCACATAAGCAATTTTACGCCGAAGTCCACCGATTTCACATACCCAAAAACTGTCTGGTATCCTGATCTACGCAGGTCTTTCTCTACTATGGATATGCCCCAGTAGACTTTCCAGGCCAGATCATTCTCGCCCATACGCATTAAGTGACCCGCCCACCGCAATCTATTGTATTGAATTTTATCCACGACCAGGCGGCCCACCCAACCTGGAAGACCACTTGATATAATTTGTCCCGTTTTTACATGCGGGTCTAAGATGGCGAAGGCTTACGAGCTGTGCCAAGTCAAGGAGAATTTAGCCCGCTTATAACACAGTCCGATCACGAGAGCTCCTGTGCCAGACGCGTGCAAATGCATTCAAGATTACGGCGGTCTGCACGGGGCACTGGCTCATAGGGGACCATGCCGTTAGGCTCGGCATATCCTACAACTCGCATTGCCGAAGCTGCGGAGAAGGAAGGGAAAGCCTCATGTACTTTCTCTGCGATTGCCCAGCTCTGGCTGGAGTCAGGCTGCGGACACTGGGTAAACCATTCTTTGGAGGCCTTTCTAGCTGCAGGGTCGGAGAGCTGCTTTCCTTCGTGAATGCTACGGGCTGGTTCTGAAGATCCGAGCCGGCTGGACAATGCTTCCCTGTTCCCATAACAACAGTCACGATCTTAGGAGTTTGTGGCATCAAAACGGCGCACCAAAGCGCTAATTGGGCTCCTCGGAGCGGCCACTGATACCTACCTACCTATCTACCTACCTACATGCGGAAAACTTACTTCACTAAGAAAGAACTATCGGCGATGACGACATGGAGATGAAGATAGGATTTGGTAGCAGAGCTGGTACTGATTCAGCAGGCGCTTCCCATATGCTCTATCATGGGTATCAACACTCTTTTGCCTTGAGACATATCATCATCATCATCAACGGCGCAACAACCGGTATCCGGTCTAGGCCTGCCTTAATAAGGAACTCCAGACATCCCGGTTTTGCGCCGAGGTCCACCAATTCGATATCCCTAAAAGCTGTCTGGCGTCCTGGCCCACGCCATCGCTCCATCTTAGGCAGGGTCTGCCTCGTCTTCTTTTCCTACCATAGATATTGCCCTTATAGACTTTCCGGGTGGGATCATCTTCATCCATACGGATTAAGTGACCCGCCCACCGTAACCTATTGAGCCGGATTTTATCCACAACCGTACGGTCATGGTATCGCTCATAGATTTCGTCATTGTGTAGGCTACGGAATCGTCCATCCTCATGTAGGGGGCCAAAAATTCTTCGGAGGATTCTTCTCTCGAACGCGGCCAAGAGTTCGCAATTTTTCTTGCTAAGAACCCAAGTTTCCGAGGAATACATGAGGACTGGCAAGATCATAGTCTTGTACAGTAAGAGCTTTGACCCTATGGTGAGACGTTTCGAGCGGAACAGTCTTTGTAAGCTGAAGTAGGCTCTGTTGGCTGACAACAACCGTGCGCGGATTTCCTCATCGTAGTTGTTATCGGTTGTGATTTTCGACCCTAGATAGGAGAAATTGTCAACGGTCTCAAAGTTGTATTCCCCTATCCTTATTCTTGTTCGTGCTTGTGTTTGACCAGTGCGGTTTGATGTTGTTGGTTGATTCGTCTTCGGTGCTGACGTTGCCACCATGTATTTTGTCTTGCCTTCATTGATGTGCAGCCCAAGATCTCGCGCCGCCTGCTCGATCTGGATGAAGGCAGTTTGAACGTCGGGTGGTTCTTCCCATGATGTCGATATCGTCAGCATAGGCCAGTAGTTGGGTGGACTTGAAGAGGATCGTACCTCTTGCATTCACCTCAGCATCACGGATCACCTTCTCGAGGGCCAGGTTAAAGAGGACGCATGATAGCGCATCCCCTTGTCGTAGACCGTTGTTGATGTCGAATGGTCTTGAGAGTGATCCTGCTGCTTTTATCTGGCCTCGCACATTGGTCAGGGTCAGCCTAGTCAGTCTTATTAATTTCGTCGGGATACCGAATTCTCTCATGGCCGTGTACAGTTTTACCCTGGCTATGCTATCATAGGCGGCTTTAAAGTCGATGAACAGATGGTGCAACTGTTGTCCATATTCCAACAGTTTTTCCATCGCCTGCCGCAGAGAGAAAATCTGATCTGTTGCTGATTTGCCTGGAGTGAAGCCTCTTTGGTATGGGCCAATGATGTTCTGGGCGTATGGGGCTATCCGGCCTAGCAAGATAGTGGAGAATATCTTATAGATGGTACTCAGCAACGTGATACCTCTATAATTGCTGCACTGTGTGATATCTCCCTTTTTATGTATGAGACAGATTATGCCTCGTTGCCAATCGTCAGGCATTGATTCGCTGTCCCATACCTTGAGCACAAGTTGATGAACCACTTGGTGTAACTGGTCGCCTCCATATTTAACCAATTCGGCTGTAATTCCATCGGCTCCTTGCGACTTATGATTTTTTAGCCGATGAATTGCACGGACTGTTTCTCCTAAACTTGGTGGTGGCAGTATTTGTCCGTCGTCTTCAGTTGGCGGGACCTCCAACTCGCCGATGTTCTGGTTGTTCAGTAGCTCATCAAAGTACTCAACCCATCGCTCTAATATGCCCATTCTGTCGGAAATCAGATTTCCCTCTTTGTCTCGGCAGGATGAGCATCGAGGTGTATAAGGCTTCATCCTGCTGACTTGTTGGTAAAACTTCCGCGCCTGGTGCGGTTGCTCCCTGTACTTTTCTAGTTCACAGACTTGTTGGTTCTCCCAGGCTTCCTTTTTCCGTCTGTGAAGTCGCTTCTCCGCTCGACGGAGTTCGTGATAAGTCTCTGCGCGTGCCCGCGTTCTTTGAGAATGCAACATTACTCGGTATGCGGCATTCTTCCGTTCCGTTGCTAGCTTACATTCATCGTCAAACCAGCCGTTCCGACTCCTTTTGCGGCTGGGGCCAAGTATATTTGTGGCCGTATCCATGATAACGTTCTTCAGATGGTTGTGAAGATCATTAGTTGATGCTTCATCTCCAGGTCCTCTATTGACTGCGGTTATTGCGGCATCCATTTCCCTCTTATAGGTGTCGCGGAGGGTTGTGTTGTGGATGGCTTCAGTGTTCACTCTCACCTGATTGTCAGAGGGGATTCTAGGTGGTATTGTTATTCGAGCTCGGAGCACCATGCCAACGAGATAGTGATCCGAGTCTATATTGGCCCCCCTATATGTTCTGACATTCATCAAGGCTGAGAGGTGGCGGCGTTCGATCAACACGTGGTCAATTTGGTTGAAAGTGGTCCCGTCTGGAGAGGCCCACCTATGTTTGTGGACCGCTTTCCGCGCAAACCAGGTACTTCCAACAACCATTTCGTGTGACCCTGCTAATTGAATAGTCCGCAGTCCGTTATCATTTGTTTTTTCGTGTAAGCTATGGGAGCCAACGTATCGCCTGAATACGGGCTCCTTCCCTACTTGGCTGTTGAAATCCCCAAGTATGATTTTGATATCATATCTGGGACAGGCTTCGAGGGCTCTTTCTACTGCCTCGTAGAAGGTATCTTTCTCCGACTCTGCAGTCTCCTCTGTAGGGGCGTGAACGTTTATGAGGCTTATATTTCTAAACTTGCCTCGCAAGCGCAGAGTGCATAGCCGTTCGCTTATACTTTCAAAGCCGATAACAGCAGGTTTCATTTTTTGGCTGACTAAGAAACCTACTCCGAGCACATGGTTTACTGGATGGCCGCTATAATATATGGTGTAGTGGCTCTTCTCCAGGAAACCGGTCCCTGTCCATCGCATCTCTTGCAACGCTGTTACATCAGCCCTATATTGGGACAGGGTATCGGCTAGCTGCTTATCAGCTTCATCTCTGTACAGGGAGCGCACGTTCCATGAGAAAATGCGCAAATCGTTGTTCCTTTGTCGTTGCCGGGTCCGTCGTTTTAATATCCGTCCTATCCGAGGCTCCTGTTGTGGCTTCGTAACGGTTGTTTTCCGTGTAGGGTTGTCAGCCCTACCCAACCCCCAACCTGGAGGACCAGTTGGTACAATTTGTCCCGTTTTTAGGCGCGGGAGACTCGCCTTCATCCTTCTCCGTCTGCAGCTTTTCGTTAAGAAAGAGCTCCCAGCGGTCACCACGTGGAGGTGGAGATAGGGTTTGGTAGTAGAGCTGTTGGTGTTGGTTCAGCAGGCATTTCCCAGGTTTTATGCTCCATCGTGGGTACCAATCCACGTTTCGCCCCGGGACATATACTACCCTTTAACCGACGATTAGGCAAACCTTTCATCACTTCTCGTCTTTCAGTCTTTCAGTCTTTCTGGTTAATTTGGCATGTGATACACCCAAGAGCCTCCCCGTGCAATTCTTCATATAAATGACCTTAGACACTTAGCTTTCGGAGTGGGACTGTTTTAAGACTATTCACCTACTCCACCATAGTTCGTACCAGGGATCTTGCAAAGATCATTTCAGGAGATGGTGATTTTTTTTACTTTACTGATAATAAGTTAAGCCATCAACAAGTTAAACTCAGTTTCATTGAAGTAAACATTTTATCATTTCACATGAGAAACTGGCCTCATCGCCTTTATATAAATGCCTTCAACAATTTGTCAGACATCTCTATTTCACGAAATTACTATCCGAATTTGGCATTAACCAGGACACCCACACGTTCCTCACGTTTTCGCATATAAATGGTTGTTTTAGACCGCATTCAGCTGCTGGATCTTGATTGTTAGATCGTGCTGAAACCAGATACATATACACACATGTTGCCCACACGTCTAAATAAACATTTATTCGTATTTCCATTGCAGACCAAGTTGCATTATGCTCTTATGCGTCCAAGCGATGCGTCGTGCTCCATTAGGGACATTGCAATCATTCTTTTCTTTCCAATGGCTCTGGCATGCGGTTGTGTTGCAATCCCCGCAGTCAAAGGAATTCAGACGATATCTGATATGTTTATCACGCTGCTAAGCCGTATTAGCAATAGGTGCGTAGCAATAGCGATGAGTTGTGAGGGGAAGATCGGAAACCAATACTGAAATTGACTTTTATTGAACACACAACTAGTAAAGGTGCATCCTGTTTTCCTTCAAATGCATTACTAATCCAGGTCACTGTTTTGCTAAATGTGGGACTAATTCAGATGATTAAACGCTTTGAAAATGATAAGGAGCTGCAGGTTTTCAAACTTTAAAAACACTCCGAATATCTTTTCAACAAGACAGCATTGCCTACTTAATCCGTGGTCTGTAAATTGTGAAAGTGGCTACCATAACTTGTTTATCTTGACTTCAGTGCCCAATCCCAGGATGCAGCGACGACATCCAACCGCATAACCACCGTCGCCCAGCCAGTGAAGCTTAAATTGAACTACAAAACACCACGAGCCCAATCTTATCACGAAGATCCCACAAGATTATAGGCTTAACTATAAGATTATCTATCTTACCACTCATCGTGGTCCAGCTGCGAAGATCTTAATGTCACTACACACGTGTGGGTCGGGCTTTCATGAAGGCATGTGGGACGCCTTGGATCTATGATAAATGAAATCAACGCTGAAATTCGTTTGGGAAGACTATTTGGACTGGGCAAGAGACTGATCGTGTTTTAATGTTCTTTTGTTGTCTAATTTGTATAACATTTATGTAATATAATAAAAGAAATGCGGAAGGTTGTTTTCACATTTATTGAGGTGATAAAACCTGAATACGGGGAGACAGTCGCAGTCCATCAGATTAGACAAAGTGGGCAATTATGTATATGAGCGTAGGATTTGGATCGTTGTCATTTTGACTTTAATACGGGCGTTTCGCTATTATCAGAACGATGAATTTCCGTTTTGATTTCCACATTTAATTTATTACAATTCCGCATGAGCTCACTCCCGTCACCTACATACCACCTACTTTCGCTTTTCTAATAAAATATTTATGGTATTGTAATTTGAAGTTATAATGTTTGTAAGGAAGATCGGGGTCAACGTTGGAAACACTTTATACGTTGAAGATGATTGGTTCGAGTAGGGCAAAGGGCAGAATAAGGAGTTTGCGTAATGGAACCATATCCGCTGCTTGAGTTAAGCCAGCATAATTGTCACTAGAAATTTTGGCAAAGAATGAAGCTTTTTTGACACTAAACGTAACCAAATGTGAAGAACTAAACGTTTCTGTCGAAATAAGAATGAATATTTTTTTTGGAATAGGGTAGGTGAATGCGTTTACGCACAGAGTGATGGACTCCCGCAACAGTACGTTGTCGGACTACCAAGTAAACACCTCCCTGCCATCAGAGAACTAGCTTGGTACCGTTTGACGCATTACTTCGGGCTAGCCCGCCTACCCGCCTGCTCTCCCGACCATGAGAGCTTTTAAGTCAGGGAATCCCTTTCACCAACGTGAGGGGCGGAGAGAGGTAGTTGTTAGTTCAGGAAATCCTTTGCCATCCGGTTCCTCCGCCGGTCGAGTTCAATCTTCCTCGCAATAAAAAGAGCCCAAACATAATGCGCAACACAATTCCAGCCGTCAGCGCTCTTCAGCATCTCTCTGAAAATGATGTCTGGACAGAGCTCCCCTATGACTGAAAAGGTGTGGGCAGTGTCGTTAGCCACTCCATTGCAGAACACAGAATCAGAAGATCTTGTCGTGCCAATCCTGTGCAGGTAAAACTGAAAACCTCTATGCCCGCTTAGAAGTTGGGTAAGGAAGTAATCATACTCACCGTGCGTTCGGTTCAGCCATGGGTCTAAATTTTTTATGAGACGCACAGCCCATCTGCCTCTTGGATCATTTTGCCAAGAGAGTTGCTACTCAGTAAGGGTGCGTTGACGTTCTTTACGGGTAACCACTTCTTTTAAGTTTCGCTCTTGCGGCCTTAGATAGCTTTGCGCTCCTTGGCAAGGAGGGCAGCGGGGATCACTTCCGCGATCACCATGACAGCCGGTTCTGAGGCAGTACGAAAAGCAGACGACACTCGCAAAGCACATCGTCTCTGCACTTCGGCAAGGTACTTATGAGGCCTCTCCTTGCCAAGGATATCGACCCATACCACGTGTGTAGCACAGAAAAGACCGCATTGCTCCCATAAGAAGACATCTCCGGGTAGATATAGGGCTCCCAACATTGCCAATTGACCGACTCTAGGCCGAACCTGCAACTCTGTCCACTGCTGCTTTGATTTGCTCGAAGAACCTTATCTTGGAGTGGAGCCTCAAACGAAAATATTTAACCATGTCAATCGCATCAATATGCCAAACCTGCTTTGCGCCTGTTCAACAGTGCGTTGTGAAACAACTGCCGCAACGTCGTCTCGATAACTGACCAGGCGCAACTCTTCCGGTATATCGAGTCTCAGCAGACCATACTATCGTAGGAAGCGATCCAGAGATCCGGCCCTAGGATGGATCTCTGTGCTATTCTCGACGTGATTTCGATCCTCTTCTGGCCCTCCAGGGTCTCATAAAGCAAGGAGCAATCTTTCAGATAATCGCTCAATAGCCGCAAAAGATAGCTTCGCACGTTGAGTGAGTTTTCTAATGTGCCTAGCACATCTTACGAAATTGAAGGCATTTCTGACATCCGGCGTTATGAGGAGCACGATCCGTGGAGATCGGCGGCTGTGTGCGTCGGCAGCATCCACTGTGGATCTCCCTGTTCTGAACCCGAACTGCTTTGGACATAAGTCTCTAGCAGCGCGGATCGCTTCAGTGATTCGACTCTTGGTGAGCTTTTCGAGTACTTTGCAGGCCGTGTTAAGCATACACAGCGAGCGGTATGCAGACGGCAGCTCCGGGTCTCCTTTTTCCTCGCTGATCAGCGCGAGTCTGCCCACGTTCTAGTGACGAGGAAAAATGCCCTCCTTCAAGCAAGCAATGGTAATAGCCGCTTCTCGAGCTCACTCATTGTGAAAACGGGACAATCCTCGACGCTCGAGCGTGTACAGGATGTCTGGGGAATAACACCCGTACAGTGCGGTCCATCTGGTCGGTACTTAGTATGCAGGGCTCCCGCAGAGCCCCGATTTTTAAGGTGACAAGCTTATAGCTAAGTTCCCGCCGGTCCTCATTTACCTCGTTGACTAGGTTCTGCCAGCCGCGAGCTTTGCTACTATTTATCGAGCTGTGGAGTCTCCTTTCTGCTAATCTACACTCTGCCTTTATGGCGCATGCCGCTTCATGGGCGTGTCAACGTTATGATAACGCTATCGTTATCAGGTTCACCACTGAATTTACGACAGTGTCAGCCCTCTGAAGCACCCTCCAGTGCTTCTCTGCCTATTCGAAAAGCTTCGACGAACTTCCTGAAGTTCACCCTCGCAACATTCCACAGGCAGGGGGAGAATTTTGCATCGAGGCTAATTAAAAAACTCGCTAACAAACATGGGGACCGCACCACCCACTAACTATTGATAATTGGTGGCCATTAACCAAAAAATTATAAGATCATCCCTACCTGCATGTGGACCTTTTTACATTTAAACTTTTAAACAACTTTTTATAATTTGTACCTGCAGACCTTTAATTTGTTTTATTTAAAAACAGGAGAAACTACCCAATGACCGTGCAGACTTTCACCATTTGAGCGGTCGGCACTCCTCAGTTAAGTCGCTGATGATTAAGTTTAGGAAGGATTATCTGGACAGTGTTGAAGTCGAATTGGCGCGTGGTAACTTGAAGCCTTTCTAATTTCACATTCGTAACGCCCGCAATGCCTCCCACTCCCCTTTCACTTTCATCAAATTCTCATTGCTATCTCTCCTCAGCTATCCTGTGATTAACTATGCAGTTATTTCCCCTCCGTGCATAACTCCTCTCCCTCTTCTTTCTCTTTCCCCCTTCTGAATACAGCTTCCTCCGAATCTTCTGCCATTTACCTCTTTAGTGGAGTACCTCTTTGACAACCTTGATGCCAATGTCGAACCCGGCCCCGATGGTCTTCCCAACCTCTTCCTAATTAAAACGTCTAAGTTCATTTCTCTTCCTCTCTGCATTATTTTCTTAGCCTCGAAGAGTGTCATTTTTCCAGCCTGTGGAAAGAAGCCCCTATTTTTCCCATACACAAAGGTGGTGGCCATAATTTTGCTGAGAATGGCCGCCCTATCTCGCTCCTCTCATCCTACTCCAAGATCCTCGAGACTTACGTTAATCACTCTTAGACCACAAATTTCGACCACCTTATAGCTAAGGAGCAGCACGGCTTAATAAAACGTCTACCTATTGCTACTAATCTTCTGAACTTCATCAACTCTGTGGCCATTCCTCAACTTTCGGCGGGAAGTCCACGTCATTTATACAGACTTTTCTAAGGTCTTGGATTGCGTTAACCACGAGATACTATTGTCCAAATCCGCCTCTCTTAACATTCCTCCATCACTTACTACATGCCTTGCCTCCTACCTCTCCTTCCGATCCTGTAGCGTCTCCTTTGATATTCACACTTTCAGTCCTTTTTCCCCCTCCTCTTGTGTGCCACAATGATCCATTCTAGGGCTACTTCTATTTTTATTCTTTACTAATGATGTCCCCTCTATCCTAACTTGTCCTTGCTTGTTATACACCGATGACCTCAAGCATCTTCGTTCCAAATAGATTGCGCTTTTCTGCAGTATACTGGATACTTTGTTCCATTGGTGCACACTTAATAAATTGGCTTTTTATGTCAACAATGTTGTATTACTCGCTTAAAAACTCTCTCACCTCTTTCTCCTACTCTCTTGGTGGTTCCTCTCTGTACTATCTGAACTCTATCCTCGACCTGGGCATAATCTTCGACTATAAACTCCGTTTTGACAGCCACTTCTTTGATATCACCAATCGTGCTTCCAAAATGTTAGCTTTCATACTGCGTTCCTGTATTGATTTCATCTCGGTCCAACCCTCCACAACGCTTTTTAACTCGCTCGTGAGATGTATCCTTGAGTATTGTTCCGTAATTTGGTCCCCCTTCCGTAATTGTGATTGTCTTGACCTAGAGAAGATATAGCGCTCCCTTGTGCTGACTATCCCACCCGCCTCCGTACCTTTTGCCTACCTTTTAAGTGTAAACTGCGATCCTTGCTGATTTCAGCCTTTTGAGCCAGGAGCTGATGCAGATTGTGCTTTCTAGCCAAAAAGAAATTGATTCGGTGGCCTCAGAAGTTCCTCATTCAAGAAAAAGAGATGGATGTACCTATTTTTAAAATTACGACCATTAAAGTCGATTGCAACTATGGTGTTTATTCTTGCATTCGAAACCTTGTGCATGTTAACCAATTGTATATACTAAATTTAGACCACGTAAATTACTTTTTAATCGTCAAATACCTGATATTTCTACGTGTTAAATAAACACTTTCTGAATTTAATTGATGCTTTGTATTTAGATTGTTTACTTTCAGTTAACGTTAGATGGATTACTAGAAATGTTGAAAGCTTTCATTTCGTCACGGACATCGAACAATTTAAGTCGGTGGAATATTGAATGTCTGTCCATTCCTGTATTCTAGTTTACTCTTTGTCTCTAATCATCACAGGAACACCCAAATCTAGTTTATCGCCAATCATTGATAGGTTTAATGTGATGGTTCTTGTTAGGTAGATTATAGCCGCCATGTGTGGTTACAGGCGCTAAGTTGTTTATTTACACAGAAGAATTAATGCGTCTGTGGCTATCTATTTTCTAATCTAGTATCTATAGTTAAATAACGCATTTTTCCAGGAGATTAATTGTAGAGTTGTAGAGATGATGTATTGTGCGCAGCATGTTAAAAAAAATTCATTCAATATTCAATAAATTATTCCCACAGAGTGTTTAAATTTATTAGCAGTTTTTAAACCTCATAAATTCTGAGTTTATTTCGCCAATTCAAAAAATTTGATTTCCTCAATAACTTCAGAGAAATAATAAAATTCTCTTAAAAATAATTTCATTATTCCAAAAGCGCCATGTAGCAAAAAATTATTATGACGAGTGCAGTGGCCTCAGATGTGCTTTGATTCAATTTAAGTGACGTAACTGATAAAATCGCAAGTTGCATCGTAAAAAAATATACATGCAAGATACAGTATAAAAATTAGATATAGAAACATAGATATAGAAACAAATATATATTTAGAGACCTTTGTCGTGAGGCATCGACGGGAACCGCGCTCAAGGTGGTCATCGCAGCCGGTGGCTTGAATCGTCTCACTACTGGCAAAATGTTGTCCTTTGGGGATTATCTGAATCCTTAAAAGTAAAATGAAATCAGTTGAAGATAAATTGAAGTTGAAAATGGGCGTGTATATAATATACCTGTAGTGAAAAGTTTCTGGTTTCAAACTATTCCAGATGATCTGTCATCATTATTTTCAACGAAATAGGACATTTTCAATAGTGGTCACTACTACCTACACTTGTAAACAATTATCAAATTCCATCCATCTCATTCTCGTCAATTATTTCATACAGAGGAGGCTATGGCTTTTAAACTATGGCTTACCGTGAGGTTTTATAATATTCTATTGTAATCACAGACAACAAACTATCATTTTTAAAGTTTCTTAAAATTTATTTGGCACACGATTTCTGTTTTTAAAGTTTACGAGCTAAAGGCATTGACGACCGCACATACTAAAAGAAGCACCTCTGATTACCCACGACTATCTACTTTTATGGGTGTACTCTAATAGAGAAGTTCAAGCTGTTTCCCCTGCTCTTACCGCGCTCAGACAATATACTGTCACTAGGGTTATTTTATACGCCTTAAGTGGGTCATCCCGTGTGAAGGCCGTTTTTTTTGCCTTTTTTGAAAAATTATTTTGGACTGGATAAACATAGAAACGTGATTTTTCACCATATGTTTATTGATATCTCTAGTATGTGTGATAAATTTTTCAGCTTGATACTAGCTACGATAGTTTTTGGAATACGTGTCAATTTATGCACCCATCTCCAAAAAAAGGTATTTTTCTGCTGCCACGCTGGAGGGCGCTGTGTTCATCTGAGGAAAAAAAACTAAACGGCATTTTAATGTGGACAATATTCACAATAAACTAGGATAATTAGAAAATATTATAAGGTAAATTTTTGGTGGGCTATTAAACTTATTTTTTTGGATTTTGGTGTTTTTTTACGGCTTTTTTTATGAATAAAAGAAAAGCGACCCGTCCGATTGCAATTATCCTAGTTTGCCGACCGTAGAAAAATGTATTAAAGAAGCCGTGAAAATTTCAAAGAATTTGGTTAGATAGATTTTGAGCTACGGTGGCAGCCGATTTTCAAGATGTAGTTTCGAGAAAAACGCATTTGAAAATTTAAATGTGATTATCAACAGTAAAATTTTAACTCACCATTAATCTGCTATACCTGGTCCATAGAGAGCACCCTCCGTTTCTTCAAAAAAGTCTTGTAAGCCCGATTGTTGCTCTCCGGTTTCAATTCTGGCTCTTTTAGCGAGGTCAGTCGATCGTCGTTCGGACCGCTAAAATCGCGCTTCATTACGGCGGTAGACATAAACCTGACCAACTTGACATCCCATTGTCACTAGGATTTTGAGAATGCCATTGAATCCTTCATTGAAAATAATTACAGCCAGAAAAGTGGCTATTTCTACGACCTTGGCCCGGAATGAAGGTGTTTAGGAGCGAAAGTCCAGACCAATGTATTTAACGACTCATTGTTATTCTGTGTCTGTGCTCCTAAACATCTGTTCAAGAGATCATCTCGTGACAAATCTTCGTAGATTGGTTTGATGACTGTTTAAACTTCTTCAGTTAAAAGTGCCTTCTCATGGTGGAAACTATCCAGTTCTCCTTTAGCTTCCGCTTTGCGCCATTTGCACCGCCTGCTGGACAATTTTGATACTGAGGATTTTCGTCTGTAGAATATTTATGGAAGAAAGTTGCCCAAATTTCTTGCTTCATTTCTTCTCTCAAATTTGCGTGTCGACGAATAGCTAGCCCAAAAAATGTAGTGAGGTCGCTAATAACCTTATCAGTAAGTTTTCCAGCCCTTTCCACCAATGCCTTTGTGATTCTTCTTTGCATTTCTAAGCCGCGTTCCCATTCTTTTCTCGACATGTCCTACGCATACCTTTTTTACTATTAGGTATTTTTTATTATATGCAGAAATTTGCAGGAATACCGGAGAAAACTCCAGCAAAATCCAATATACAATATACAAAGCTTGTCGCAATTGGAACATCCATGTTCATGCTTGCTAAAAGTTTCTTTGCTGATGTTGATGCGCAGTCGTTTTTCTTCTCTGATAAGTATCGATTCCTATGAAATACTCGTTTTTTAGTGCGAGCATGACGTTGAACGTTATAGCGATCTCCCTTCGTAAGATCCATTTAAAAAAATCACTGAACACACAAACAGCACAATACTTACAACAAAATATAACTGAGTATAGCTTGAAAGCCTTTCAGTGCTCACTCTAGACTGGATTATCCTTTTTATTCCAAACAGCAAATAATTTTAGACAATGGATTGGTTTTCCATCTTTTTATATTTATACCTGTGTTCGAATTTATAAGGCTCAGGTAAAAAACTAACAGGTAAAAAAAGATTCGATGCTCTTTCTCATCAAGTACTCTAGCCGCGGCTGCAAACTCCATACCTGTTTAACACCTTAATTTCTGATCAACTCGGAATATCGGAAAACCTTTTTGCCCACATATTCTCCACTATATATAGATACAATTCATGCAAAAAAAACAATCGATTTCTCCAACCCGACACACAGGATGACCCCCTTAATAGAGAAGTTCAAGCTGTTTCCCTTGCTCTTATCGCGCGACAGTATACTGCCAATAGCGTCACCTTATACGCCTTAACCCTAAGGGTCCACGGTCAAATTGGTGCTGCCTATAGCAGGATGGATGTACAGAATGGTAGGGATCTCCTCGGTAATTCAGGGTCTCCAATTTTGAGCATTGTGCTAGCTAGCGAAGCTACAACTTTCTCGCATGTATAAGTCAGGGGTTCCTTGAAAGTTAATGGATATATCAACGTAACATCAAGATACTTCATCAACGGCTTGAACTAACCAAATGCGATCCCACAAGAAACCTCAAAACTTCTTCTACTATAACTAGTACAGCTTCAATTTTGTGTTTCGCCAGCATTACCCCATGTGTTACCAGCCATTCCTTGATTAGTCTAATCTGACATGCCCTCAAGTTGGTTGTCAACTGCTGCAACCGCGATTTCGTCGGTATAATCAATAAGTGTAGCTTGTCGCAAAGGTAATATTTATCACTGAACCTCTCTCATCTACTGAATTCTTTCCGAAATATATAGGTACTTTCAATGCTAGCCAGCACAATAACCAGTAACGAAAAGGCTTCTAGCAATAGTAGTCCCCTGTTTTTTGAAATTCTGATTCCCCACATGCGTTGAACTCTCCTACGACGACGATAATGAGCCTGCGTCTGAGTTCAGTTCATGTAGCATTTGCTCATATTCGACATTTGTCGCGTTTGGCGGAGCATAGCAACTGTAGATGGAAACACCATTAATTTTGCGTTTTTCAAATTCACTATTAGGAGCTCTTGACCGACCGTATCGTAATTGCAGAAGATCATTTATGTCGGATCTCATTGACGACCCATTCGATGTTGACTTGGTCAGCTTCCAGCAACCTGTTCGTCCAATCACCCGGCAAGCTTATAATTGCTATGTGCACACAGCTGTGTACTTTTCGCAAGTTCTTTATAGCTTCAACGGTCTGTCTTCTTCTTTTTCTTCAGCCTTTGTCCCGTTCACAAGCGGGGTCGGCTCGTCGTGATCGGTTTCGCCATTTGGCTCTATCGAATGCCTGATGTGGGTGCAATCTCGAGGCTTTTAAATCCCCATCCAGCGTATCAAGCCACCGTTGTTTAGGCCTGCCTTTTGGTCGTTTACCATCGACTTCGATGTTCAGACCAATCTTGGCAAGTGAATTCTCGTTAGCACGAATTGCGTGACCATACCACCGAAGACGCCTCTCTCGCAACTTTTCCACGATCGATGCAACCCCATAACGATCTGTCTGGAATATCAAATTACCCCACCAATTCTATTGATATGTCCTCCTTGCTCGTTATCTCTTCGACGTCTCTGCACCCCATATCTATCCCTTGATAATCTCTCTGCATGGCTGTCTGTTTGGCTGATACATACATTTTTCACTGAAAAACCGTATTCAAGCAGGTATCACTTACTTAAATATGGTTTGGCCAAAACGACAAATCATAAAAGGTCACTTACGAGCAAAGAGCAAGGAGAGTCCAAAGTCGGAAAAGGATAACTTCTACGAGTCAGTCGAATGAACCCTCGAAACCTGTCCCAGATATGATATCAAACTCATACATGGAAATTTTAACAGCCAAGTAGGGAGTAAGCCGGTGTTTACACTCCCCTAGCTTCTACAAAACTAACACTGACAACTAATTGCGGTTTAGCTACCTAACAGTGTCGCACGAAATGATCGTGAGAAGTACCCGGGTTCGAATAATAAGAACATCTCGAATCGACTCTGGCAATAGGCTGAGAGTGAACACTTAAGCCATCCATAACAACGTCCTTCGTACCACCTATAAGCAGCTACCTGATGACCAGGAGATGAAGCATCAATAAATTATCTTCACAAAAACCTTAGTACCGCCACTGACATATTTGATTCTAGTTGTATAAAATTCGGAACGACTGATTCAAAGATAATTGTAAGCTTGCAAGGGAACAGAAGATTGCCACCTACCGGGCAGTGCAGCAGTCGACCTCCGTCAAGCGAGGAAACAATTTCATAAACAGAAAAAGCAAACCAGGGGAAACCAGCAGGTACACCATCTCGGAAAGTACAGGGAGCAACCGCTGCAGTCACGCAAGTTTCACCAAAAAGTCAACCAAATGAAGCTTTATATACTTCGATGCTCCTCCCATCGAGACAAAGAGGGAATCTGATTTCCGACCGTATGGGCACATTAGATCGATGGGTTGAATACTTTGATGAACTGCTCAACAACCAAAAAATCATCGAGTTGGAGGTCCCGCCAACTGAAGACGACGGATAAATGCTGTTACAACCAAACATGGAAGAAACAGTTCGAGCGTGAATCATAAGTTGCCAGGAGCCCATGGAATTGCGATCTGGTTAAATATGAAGACGACCAGCTACGTCAAGGGGTTCATCGCCCTATACTCAAAGTGGGGGGACATTGAATCAATGCCATTATTTATTCCATTCATGCGAAAATGGATATCATGCAGTGCGGAGCAGTTATAGACGTACAACGTTCCTGAATACCATCTGCAAGATGTTTTTCAACATCTTGCTCTTTATATCCACAACCTCATAGGCCCATACCAAAGAGGCTTTACTCCAGTCAAATTAGCAGCGGTGGGAAAACTGTGCGAATAAGGCCATCAGTCGCACCATTCTTTGACTTCAAGGCCGCTTATGTTAGCATAGCCAGAGTAAAACTGTACACGACCATCATAGAATTCGTTAATAAGGCTCGATCAAATAGCACTGGTCATGAAAACAATAAAAAACAAGTCGGAAAACCGGAAGCTGGACGCTTCAGGTACGAAAGGTTTTGTGTATTTCTTAGTACGTAGCACGTAATATATCCATATATTATGTGAGAGTATCCACTTTCGGGCGATATTGACATTCATCGTCTTCAATTTTCAAAGAACTTTAACGTATTATAACTTTGTTAGTAATAGTGCGATTTCCGCCAAACTTGGTAGGATCATGCTCTATATTATAGCCTACATCACTGCAAAATGATGCTAGGATGAACTTAAGGGGGGTTTCCAGCCAATTACAAAAAATTATAGTAACATACTATCATTAACTTTATTTGAACAGATATCGATATGGAAGGTATTTCGGTGCCTAGGCACCATATAGTGGCAGCCTCCTGATTTTTTTCAGATTTTTCGGCTGGGTAGTTTCTGAGAAACTAAAGAAGTGATCACTTTCAACCCCCCGCACTCCCCACCTTTCCACTAAATGTCAAAACTAAGATCGGCTTTGAAAAGTACTAATCGGGACCTTTAATTTGATATCCCACATGACTATATTTGATGAAAAAAAATTTTACACTCCATTTTGCATGTATGGGGACCCCCCCTTAAATTCGACTTAAAAGGATGTAATTCACTGTATGCGTGAGCGTTCACAGTTTCCACCTTTCTACCAAATTTGGTGTCAATCACTATAACCGTCTCCGAGAAAAATGCGTGTGACGGACAGACAGACAGACAGACAGACGGACAAACAGACAGACAGTAAACCGATTTTAATAAGGTTTTGTGTTTACAGGAGAGGGAGGGAGGAGAGGGAGGTTTTGTGTTTACAGGAGAGGGAGAGGGAGAGGGAGGAGAGGGACGCAAAAGAAAGAGGAAAGACTCTCTCTAGCCCTATTAAAAAATTGTGCCACCAGTTTAAAAAGTGATGGCACTCCAAATTGCGACAATTTTCATGTGAAAACGGTAAGGTGTAACTTTGAATCCCATCCCCCCAGTTGCAGGTTTTCAGCACGTTAATTTTCGAAGGGGGATTATCATCGCATTTTTTCAACCGCTACAAGTTTTATCGGGTTTGAAAAGGGAGGCGTCCCTCTCCCCCAACAAATAGGGGTTGATGCACGAATGGGGCTGAAACTATGAAAGTTATTAACAGGTCGGGAAACTGGAAGCTGGACGCTTCAGGTATGAAAGGTTTTGTGTATTTCTTAGTACGTAGCACGTAATATATGCATATATTATGTGAGAGTATCCACTTTCGGGTGATAGTGTTGAATTTGCAAAGAAGCAACAACTTTGACGTATTATAACTTTGTTAGTAATAGTGCGATTGCCACCAACTTGGTAAGACCATGCTCTATATTATAGCCTACACCACTGCAACATTTAGTGATGCTAGGATGAACTTAAGGAGGGTTTGCAGACAATTATTAAAAATTATAGTAATATACTATCATTAACTTTATTTAAACAGATATTGATATGGAAGGTATTTCGGAGCCCAGACACCATATAGTGGCAGCCTCCTGATTTTTTTCAGATTTTTCGGTTAGGTAGTTTTTGAGAATGGCCCCCTTAAAAAATGATCACTTTCAACCCCCCGCACTCCCCATCTTTCTAACAAATGTCAAAACTAAGACCGGCTTCGAAAAGTACTAACTAAACTAACTAAACTAAGACCTTTAATTTGATACCCCGCATGACCGTTTGATGGAAAAAAAATTTACACCCCCCTTTTGCATGTATGAGGGCCCCCTTAAATTCGACGTAAAAGGATGTAACTCACTATATGCGTTCAGAGTTCCCATCTTTCTACCCAATTTGGTGTCAATCGCTATAACCGTCTCCGAGAAAAATGCGTGTGACGGACAGACAGACAGACGGACAAAGAACACCAGGATAGTCTGCAAAAGCGATGGATGAGCAAACATTCATGGAAGTGTGGCTAGACCTGCCTAGCAAAGCAGGCACCTCCATGGGTAGAGCTCTCTATGTTACACAAGGCATCTCTAAGGCATGTGACGCGTCGATGCCTAGGAGATGCTCATTCTCCACTAGAAAACCCAATTATTGGTGGAATAGTGAACTTGTCAGCCTTCGATTGATTTGCCACAGAGCCTAAGGAACGGCTCAGAGGGCAATAGGTAGGATCGATCAAGGGCAAAAGGAGCATGCCTATAAGGAAACTCGGAAGAACCTTAAGTTCGCCATCCAGCAGACTAAGAGGGAATGTTTTAAGGAGCTCTGTTTGGAAGCGGACATAAATCCGAGCGGTAGCGCCTATAAAATCGTGACAGAGTGATTCAGAGGCCGATCATCTCCGCAGATCACGTGTCCTATGCTTTTGCTGAAAATAATCCAGGGGTTATTTCCTCAACAAGAGGGGGGTACTAACACTTTCCAGCGTCCCCTGAATGTGATGCCGATTCCACCAGTTACCAGGGACCAGCTGATGGAGATCTGCAGTCGAATAGGCCACAGCAAAGCCCCGGGTCTGGACGGCATACCGAATAAGGCCCTCAAACTGAAACTGAAACATGCATGTCCGAGGGTATCTTTCCAGCACCGAGGAAGCGGCAGAAGCTGGTGCTGCTGCCTAAGGCTAGCAAACCGCCAGGGGAACCGTCCTCCTATAGACCCATATGACTTCTAGATATTATGGGGAAAATGTTGGAGCGGGTTATTTATAATAGATTACTCCCAGTTGTCGAGAGCCAAGGGGGCCTATCAGATAGGGAGTATGAGTTCCGTAAAGCCAGATCAACCATTGATGCCATCAAAATGGTTATTGGCGTGGCCAAGAATGCAATTCACGGAAGGGGTTGTACCAGCAAATATTGTGTGGTGGTCACCCTGGATGTGAGGAATGCTTTCAACTTGGCCAATTCCAACCTTATACGAAAGTGTCTGGCGACAATTGGTGTTCCCACCTACCTCGCCGCTATTATAGATAACTATTTGCATGAGCGAACACTCTGGTATAATACTGATGATGGACCCAAATAGTACGTTGTCTCCGCGGGTGTCCCACAGGGCTCCGCACTGAGCCCACTACTGTGGAACATCATGTATAATGATGTGCTTAACCTTCCGGTTCCGGAGGAGGCCACGGTGGTGGGTTACGCCAATGATATAGCACTGGTTGTGATCGCAAAGCATCTCGAGGATGTTGAGTTGTACTCAAGCGAAGCAATCAGTGTTGTTAAGGCTTGGTTAGAGAGTGCTGGACTGGTACTCGCTGACGACAAGACGTAAGCGGTCCTCATCACTAAGCGCCGTAAAAGAAATTACGCCTGCATTAGAATGTACAGGGAGCAACCGCACCAGGCGCGGAAGTTTTACCAACAAGTCAGCAGGATGAAGCCTTATACACCTCGATGCTCATCCTGCCGAGACAAAGAGGGAAATCTGATTTCCGACAGAATGGGCATATTAGAGCGATGGGTTGAGTACTTTGATGAGCTACTGAACAACCAGAACATCGGCGAGTTGGAGGTCCCGCCAACTGAAGACGACGGACAAATACTGCCACCACCAAGTTTAGGAGAAACAGTCCGTGCAATTCATCGGCTAAAAAATCATAAGTCGCAAGGAGCCGATGGAATTACAGCCGAATTGGTTAAATATGGAGGCGACCAGTTACACCAAGTGGTTCATCAACTTGTGCTCAAGGTATGGGACAGCGAATCAATGCCTGACGATTGGCAACGAGGCATAATCTGTCTCATACATAAAAAGGGAGATATCACACAGTGCAGCAATTATAGAGGTATCACGTTGCTGAGTACCATCTATAAGATATTCTCCACTATCTTGCTAGGCCGGATAGCCCCATACGCCCAGAACATCATTGGCCCATACCAAAGAGGCTTCACTCCAGGCAAATCAGCAACAGATCAGATTTTCTCTCTGCGGCAGGCGATGGAAAAACTGTTGGAATATGGACAACAGTTGCACCATCTGTTCATCGACTTTAAAGCCGCCTATGATAGCATAGCCAGGGTAAAACTGTACACGGCCATGAGAGAATTCGGTATCCCAACGAAATTAATAAGACTGGCTAGGCTGACCCTGACCAATGCAGATAAAAGCAGCAGGATCACTCTCAAGACCATTCGACATCAATAACGGTCTACGACAAGGGGATGCGCTATCATGCGTCCTCTTTAACCTGGCCCTAGAGAAAGTGATCCGTGATGCTGAGGTAAATGCAAGAGGTACGATCCTCTTCAAGTCCACCCAACTACTGGCCTATGTTGACGATATCGACATCATGGGAAGAACCACCCGAGACGTGCAAACTGCCTTCATCCAGATCGAGCAGGCGGCGCGAGATCTTGGGTTGCATATCAATGAAGGCAAGACAAAATATATGGTGGCAACGTCAGCACCGAAGACCAATCAACCAACAACATCAAACCGCACTGGTCAAACACAAACACGAACAAGAATAAGGATAGGGGAATACAACTTTGAGACCGTTGACAATTTCTCCTATCTAGGGTCGAAAATCACAACCGATAACAACTACGATGATGAAATCCGCGCACGGTTGTTGTCAGCCAACAGAGCCTATTTCAGCTTACAAAGACTGTTCCACTCGAAACGTCTCACCATAGGGTCAAAGCTCTTACTGTACAAGACTATGATCTTGCCAGTCCTCATGTATTCCTCGGAAACTTGGGTTCTTAGCAAGAAAAATTGCGAACTCTTGGTCGCGTTCGAGAGAAGAATCCTCCGAAGAATTTTTGGCCCCCTACATGAGGATGGACGATTCCGTAGCCTACACAATGACGAAATCTATGAGCGATACCATGACCGTCCGGTTGTGGATAAAATCCGGCTCAATAGGTTACGGTGGGCGGGTCACTTAATCCGTATGGATGAAGATGATCCCACCCGGAAAGTCTATAAGGGCAATATCTATGGTAGGAAAAGAAGACGAGGCAGACCCTGCCTAAGATGGAGCGATGGCGTGGGCCAGGACGCCAGACAGCTTTTAGGGATATCGAATTGGTGGACCTCGGCGCAAAACCGGGATGTCTGGAGTTCCTTATTAAGGCAGGCCTAGACCGGATACCGGTTGTTGCGCCGTTGATGATGATGATGATGATTAGAATCGGGAATCGTATCATCACTTCCAAGCCGACCATCAAATACTTGGGGGTGATGATAGACAGAAAACTTAATTTTAAGCAGCACATAGAACATACTTGCAAAAAAGCATTCACCACGAGTACGGCTCTGGCAAGGATGATGGCGAACGTAGAAGGACCGCGGCATACTTGCAGGCTGCTCATAGCCAGGGTGGTGAGTTCTATCATGCTGTATGCAGTCCCAGTTTGGAGAAACGCGTTGCAGGTTTTAGGCAATGCATATAAACTGAGTACGGTTTACAGAAGAACAGCCTTAAGGGTGTGTTCTGCTTTCAGGACCGTCTCAGACGATGTAGCGTTCGTCATCTCGGGAATGATGCCGATTGACATCCTGGCAACCGAAATGATGAACATTTATAACACCAAGTCCATCCCTCCCTTATCGCAGGTGAAAAAACCGAAAGGGAGAGATCCATAAGCAGATGGCAACAGCGATGGGACCAGTCAGAAAACGGTCGTTGGACTTACAGGTTGATCTCTTCCATCAGGGAGTGGCTGGAGAGAAATCATGAGGAGATCAGTTATAATCTCACCCAGTTTCTTACCAGCCATTGAGGATACTGTCAATACCTGTACAGGTTTAAATTGGACACCTCACCTAATTGTCCAAACTGTGACGGGGTCCCAGAGAACCCAGCGCACGTATTCTTGCAATATCCTATATCCTATTCCAATATCGTGGAAGAAAGAAGGAACCTAGAGGAAACTCTAGGTGAAGTGCTATCACCGGAAAATTTTGTCCGGAGAATGGTAGCTTGCCAGGAAGACTGGGATGCGATTAATTCTATGATCGCAGTAATCCAGGAGAAACTGCGAAAAGCAGAAGAAGTGAGGAAGGCGTGGTTACGAGCCCCGTGGGAAGATGGAAGGAGACCTAGCTAAAGTAAACTAACTCCGCCCTGTGATGTAATACCTAAAGGTGGTTCCACGGGATAGGGGGAAGTGGGGGGTGGTTTTAGTGAGTACAAATACCACACACTGGCGTGCTCCGGCTAGAGTCTTTTAAAGATTTCCACCTCCTTAAAAAAAAAAGACAGATAGACAGACAGTAATCCAATTTTAATAAGGTTATGTGTTTACACAAAACCTTAAAAATCGAACATTGGGATATCAACCAGACATGCACGGCAACAGTCAGCCAGTAAAGCTATCTGAAGAAAAGAACTCTTGACTGGAAACAGAACGAATCAAAGCCCCTATTTCAAGGACTGCTAAAACATGAGAAAAGCAAAATTCCTGATTTAACAATCTGCAAATTTTACCTCTCACTAAAAGGCGCCAAAATATCACAGCAACAATTCCCAAAATCGATCCCCAGAAAGCAGCATTCGATTACAATGAAGACTATGATTGCAAAATGCGCTGAAAGGTCCTCATTGATCTAACGACAATATTGAGCTTATATTGTCGTGCTTGGAAATTTCAGTAAGAAATGCCTGGTATGTATTCTTCCACTGACAAGCTTATTTGGTCAGCACTCAATGAGTCGTCACAGCCACTTCTAGCCCATATTATTTAAGCTATAATACTTATGAATTCCAGTTCTTTTTACAGCATATTCGGAAATACAACCAATGCTTTCAAAAGGCATTGTTTGGAACGACGAATATTATAAAATATGATGATTTCGCAGCTACATTCGTAGTAAACAGGCAAGTACATCATCAGCTTGGTGCACTTGTTCCAGTACTCTAAAGAAAGTCCGCAAATATACCCAGGCAAGGTAAGATTCACCTAGACCGTATAAAGTAAGTCACGATTCTGGAAAGTTTAGTGAAAATCTTATTATTATTAACAAAATTTTAATAGACGAAATTGTGTTTTTCGTGTGAATTAACTGCAGTCTGAGACCTACTGAACGACGCGAAAGCATAACATACATGAAAAACACCTCAACAATTTCCGGATGACTTGTTATTTAATATCTTTTAAGAAGGATCTACGAGGAGAAAATGTACAGTATGTACGGCTTTTGCTGAACTACTACAGTTTGTCTTAAAGCAACTAGCTTTAATGAGATCCCTCGCACTAAATATGTGCGCCTTATACTTAATCTAACATCTAAATCTTTGACTTGCTACTATGTAGTTGCCAATGAAGAAGATGAACTCAAAAAATAAGGAAGAAGTTCGTTGTTGTGCCTCGGGTTTTATTTTGCGAGCCAGAAATATCACTTCTTTAATTTCTCGGAGAACATTTTCATCTCCGTATTGAAACTTTTTTTCAGTCGCTATTTGAGAAGCGTCTTGGGCTCCCATTGCTCGTCCCACAGGGAGCTGTTTCTTCTCACTGCCTGTCCCCAGAATACCTCCCCCTCCCCTTAACTTCTCGATATCGATTATTAGTTCAGCTACTCATTCTCGAGTATCACGTAAGGAGAGAAGACAATCGATATCTCGGTATGTGATGAAGGAATCTTGGGTCAATCATGTTTAGCACGTTCAAGACACATTAGTTCATCGTTCTAAAACTTTTCTCCGTAAATATGTATATTTTACATACCCATTTATGTATATGAATGTGTACATTCGTATCCAGTAAATGGCACAAGATATGGCATCTTCTAAACACTCGATATCCGGTTTTTTTATAATCCTTGAACCATAATGGCATTCAATAAGAAAGAGCCCTAGATGGAAGTGGCACTTGGACTCATTCCGTTAGGTCGAAGACATGAAAACCTTCCTGTCGATTTTATTATCAACTAAATCATAAGTGAATTGAAAAGTTTGCGTGAAGATATCACATTCAGACCATGGAGGAGCACCATGCTATATACGAGCATAGTTGTAGTTCCAAGCATTCGCATGTTTGCAGGCACTTGGGAAGCCCTCATTTGGTTCGACGACGAAACGGAAAACGACCAAACATTTACCCCAGCTACAACACCACATTGTATGGATGTGGAAGATTATATGTGGCGCATAGTGAATGAGGACACTTTTCAAGAGTCTCTCTTATATCAGGTGCAATTCACTGGGCGTAAATGGAAAAGTATACACAGATTGTGCTGGTCGTAGCTGGTGTTAACTTGGACGTGAAAATTGGCACGGGATATGGACAAGGGTAGAATATTAATTTTTTCGTCAACACAACTAGAGTCTAGAGAATTGTGCTTTTATTCACTCGTGTGCGTTGAAATTTTCCTGGAAAATAAGCGTACGTGATGGGACGGCGTCATCACTTTTAACATCGTTTTGACAGGGTGCTCATTACTTTTAATACCTCCAAATTGCCGAGAGGGATTCATTATTAAATACATCTGCCTACATCACCTCCTTATGGGCTAGCTTCGTTTCTTTTCATTGAAGCAATTGAACCTATGATTTCGAAGTTACTGTCCTTGGCATGGGGACTGAAAAGGCATTCTTTGCCTCTATAGTCTGTTAACAAGGGAACTGCAAATCTATGCAAAATGCATTGCAAATAAAGATACTACCCCAGTGGCCCAAAAGATTAATGTACTGTAATTATACGAGACGATCATTAAAAACTACTTCAAAACTTTCAAGTCTGACTGTGCGTTATACAGTGAACGTGGTACCTGGTTCTAGTTCTAGACAGCGGCATATTCATACTCATAGGTGCATGGTCACGGAAGGGTAAGTGTGCATTCTTATAGAAAATATGTCGCCATGCAATGAGTAATATGGACAAATAGTGAATGAGATAATTATCTTAAATTTCCAATGAACTTCCGTTGAAGTGGACATTGTCGTCAATCATGGTTGGTTTCCATATTCTACTGTTGGTGTTCAGTTTTCCATAGCGACAGGTTGTCTGAGTGCACTGAAAATTTCCCCCTGCTTTTTTGTTCACTAAACATTCAACTTCTCGATTTGGTCGCTCATGACAAAAGATTGAATGCTTTAATTGGAAATGTTATTTGAAGAACAAGGGCGTTCAGGCTTTTTTTAAGGTTTTGTTTGCAAAACAAAACCTTATTAAAATCGTCTGTCTTTTTTTCTTTTAAGGAGGTGGAAATCTTCAAAAGACTCTGGCCTGGGCACGTGAGAGACCACGGTAGGGGGTATTACATAACGGGGGCGGAGTTCGCTTAGTTTAGCTAGGTCTCCTTCCGTCTTCCCGTGGGGTTCGTAATCGCGCTTTTCTCACTTCTTCTACTTTTCGCAGTTTCTCATGGATTACTGCGGTCATGGAATTGATCGCATTCCAGTCTTCCTGTCAAGTTACCATTCTCCGGATGGTCCCATTGCTGCTGCCATCTACTTATGGATCTCTCTATTTCGGCTTTTTTCACCTGCGATAAGGGAGAGATGGACCTGGTGTTGTAAATATTCATCATTTCGGTTGCCAGGATGTCAATTGGCATCATTCCCGAGATGACGAACGCTGCGTCGTCTGAGACGGCCCTGAAGGCAGAACACACCCTTAAAACTGTTCTTCTGTAAACCGCACTCAGTTTATATGCATTGCCTAAAACCTGCAACGCGTTTTTCCAAACTGGGACTGCATACAGCATGATAGAACTCACCACCCTAGCTATGAGCAGCCTGCAAGTATGCCGCAGTCCTCCTATGTTCGGTATCATCCTTGCGTGAGCCATACTCGTGGTGGATGCTTTTTTGCAAGTATGCTCTATGTGCTGCTTAAAATTGAGTTTTCTGTTTATCGTCACCCCCAAATATTTGATGGCCGGCTTGGAAGTGATGATACGATTCCCGATTCTAATGCAGGCGTAATTTCTTTTACGGCGCTTAGTGATGAGGACCGCTTACGTCTTGTCGTCAGCGAGTGCCAGTCCAGCACTCTCTAACCAAGCCTTGACAACACTGATTGCTTCGCTTGGGTAAAACTCAGCATCCTCGAGATGCTTTGCGATCACAACCAGTGCTATATCATCGGCGTAACCCACCACTGTAGCCTCCTCCGGAACTGGAAGGTTAAGCACATCATTATACATGATGTTCCACAGTAGTGGGCCCAATACAGAGCCCTGTGGAACACCCGCGGAGACAACGTACTCCTTGGGTCCATCATCAGTATTATACCAGACTGTTCGCTCATGCAAATAGTTATCTATAATAGCGGCGAAGTAGGTGGGAACATCAATCGTCGCCAGAGACTTTCGTATAAGGTTCCAATTGGGCGAGTTGAATGCATTCCTCACATCCAGGGTCACCACCACACAATATTTGCTGGTACAACCCCTTCTATGAATTGCATTTTCAACCAAACCAGTAACCATTTTGATGGCATCAATGGTTGATCTGGCTTTACGGAACCCATACTGCCTATCTGAAAGGCCCCCTTGGCCAAAATTTTCCCCATAGTGTCTAGAAGACATATGGGTCTATAGGAGGACGGTTCTTCTGGCGGTTTGCCAGCTTAAGGCAGCACCAGCTTCTGCCGCTTCCACGGTACTGGAAAGATACCCTCGGACATGCACGTTTCGAACAGCTCAGCGAACATATCCATTTGACGGCAAGTTTGAGGGCCTTATTCGGTATGCCGTCCAGACCCGCGGCTTTGCTGTCGCCTATTCGACTGCAGATCTCCTGCAGCTCGTCCTTGGTGACTGATGGAATCGGCGTCACACTCAGGGCACGCTGAAAAGTGTCATTACCCCCCTCTTGTTGGGGAAATAATCCCTGGATTGGGATTGGAGATTGGATTGGAGCTTGAGGTTCTTGCGAGCTTCCCTATAGGCATGCTCCCTTTGCCCTCTGAGCCGTTCGTCTGGCTCTGTTGCAAATCGATCCAAGGCTGGCAAGTTCACTATTCCACCAATAATTGGGTCTTCTAGTGGAGAATGAGCATCTCCTAGGCATTGACGCGTCACATGCCCTAGAGATGCTTTGTGTAACATGGAGAGCTATATCCGTGGAGGTGCCTGCTTTGCTAGGCAGGTCTAGCCACACTTCCATGAATGTTTGCTTATCCATCGCTTTTGCAGACCATCCTGGTGTTCTTTTGGATTTCGGCTTCCTGGGTGCGGGTCTCCTGCCTTGTGGCTCCGTCTTTAGTTCAAAGGTGATAGCCTGGTGGTTGTTGTATGTGAAGTCCTCGCTAACTTGCTAGGACATGTCATGTGCCAGCACAGAGCTGACAAAAGTCAGATCTACAATTGAACCAGTTCCCTCTTTCCGATAAGTGTTTACATCGCCTTCGTTGGCCAGAACTACATCTAACTGGGCAAATGCTTCTAATAAGCACCGCCCTTTTGCGTTCGTCTCTTTGCTGCTCCTCTCGATAGCCCACGCATTAAAGTCATCGGTTATTACCTTTGGACCTTGTCCCCATGTGTCGTAAACAAGATCGTCTAACAGTTCTTCAAACGCGGGAAGTGTGACGCTAGCCGCCTGACGCATGCTATATTGTATGGCTTGACGACCGCACGCCCATATCGCCGCTCCACCAGTCGAATCTGTGACCCATACACCACCGTAGAGATTTCTGTACGGTTCACTAATGATAGCAACCTCCATCGCGGATTAATAAGTGGTCTGCGCAAGCAAATCTTGTGCGACCCTGCAATGATTAAGGTTTATTTGTATTAACTTCATTTAATTCCCTACCACCACCACTTCCGGCAATATGCCGGTTATCCCGTTCCTCCTTTCCTTCGCACAAAATGCATTTGGGGTCTCTATTGCACTCCTTGGCAATATGTCCTTTTTCCCCCACACCTTCGACATTGATCGGACCGATCGATGCTGCTAGTGCATGCCTTCGCGAAGTGTCCAAACATTAGGCATTTGAAGCACCTTTTTAAAGAGACCTGTTCCCTTAGTCGGCAAACAACCCATCCAGTCCGAACCTTCCCCACGGTCAACAACTTCTTCGCTGACTCCACTGGCAGCCGCATTGTGGCCGTTTGAGTGTCGCCATAAGCTTTTCTTAGGCTCACGATAGATTCTTCCCTGAATTCCTCCAACTTGAATTGTTCCTTCAAGGCAGTGTAGATCTCTTCTCATGTTTTTGGGAACGAACCGCGACTTTCTCCCCAAGTGAGTTTAAAACTTACGAAAGCTGTCAGTTTTCTCTACGCTGGATTTTTTCAGCTCAAACATGAGATCCCCTTTCTGGGCCCTATCCGCCTAGGTCTTTTAGGTCAGGGTCAGATTTCACCTTCTTCAGTATCTCCGCATACGTTAGATATCCTCTGCTGGAGATTACAATTGCTTCCGGACGAATTCGCATCTTTGGCTTCTTGTCTCTTTTCTTGTTCACGACTTTAGTCCAACCATCGCTCTTATTTTCCTTCGGTTTTGCTTCGCTAGCCGACGTTCCTACTTTGGGAACTTTGGGCCCTTTTGAACTTTTAGTTTGGTTTGTTGGACTGGTCGTGACTCCTGTTTTTCCTTTTTGGTGCCTGTTGATTCCCCAAAGCTTCGCCCTCTTTGCCTCACACTCGCTTACTTGATCGAAGATCCATGACCCTGCGCTTTGGTGTCACTTGGGGGGCTGGAATGTCCGGCTTTTCCTTAGGCTTTCTTACTTCTTCCTGGAACCCATTATAAAGCACCCTGATGGCTCTCACCATGTTCTTAATGGCTTGATGCACGTTGTGCTTGTCCTTGATGAATTCGGACAGCTCAACTATTTTAGTCCCAAGCTGCATAAAAGATAGTTCTTCTGGATCAGGGGCTCTGTTCTCGGTGAGTCCTGGCCAGATTACGCCTTTTACTGAATCCTTCACCTTTTTCAGTTGCTGAGCTCCCACGAGCTTTCTCTTTTGCCGGCTTTGATATTGAAGGAGATCGTAAAATTGATGAGCTTCTCCTGAATGGATTAATTTGCTGCTGCTGGAGTACCTCTTGATCAAAACCGATGGGTGTCGAAATCGCCTTTTTGGCCAGCTATCTCCTTTTAGCCCATCATTCTTTGCCTTTGTAATTGATGTTCTTGGCAGAGTTGTGCTTCGTTTGAACACCTCCTTCTCCAAATCTAAAACACTTGTAGTATTAGATGCAACGGTGGCCAAGTTGTCCACCACCGATATCGACGGGCGGGAGCCCACTTGCTCACTCCCAAAAGCCGTCGGTACTGGGGTTCCGAGCCCCTGCACCGTAACTTTACTCCTTCTGAATTCGTCCATCTTGGTTTTATTTTCTGGGTGTCCTTCCCATAGCCATTTTGCTCCACGCACCAGAGATGAGCAAACACTAGCCCATGCACAGTCAGAAAAGAAAAGTGCATGAACACATATTTACACATCAATAGGTATGCCCCAGTCCGCCAGCTGGGGTCGCACCTGATGGGAGATCTGGCCACTCCTCACAGGTCTGTCTGTCTGTGTGTGACAGGCACTTTTCTCAGAAACGGTTATACCGATTGACACGAAATTTGGTGAGAAAGTGGGAACTTTGGACCCCTAGATATGCAGTGTTTGATATCCTTCTACGTTGAGATTTAGGGGAGTGTAAAATCCCCCTTAAGCTTATCTCAGAGTTATAAAAGTTGGTTGTAGTATAAATTATATGCAGCATACTATCTCCAAGTTTGATCAAAAGCATACTATTAGTAACAAAGTTACTGTACCTCAAAGTTGACTTTACCATGTAAATTTACAATCCGAAGTACTAAATCTGACATGCTAAATGCATATTCTTAACGGCCTACGTACAAATGGGATAGTTCCACACTCAAATATACTCACACAAGAAGCAAACAAAACCTTTCATACTTGAAGCGCCCAGCTTCCGGTTTCCCGACTTGTTTATAAGTATCTTCTTCCGCTATTGGACACTTTTAGTCCCCGATCTGTTATCATTGACTTTTACATATCAAGCAAATTTGGGTGGAATGCATCCAGGCTGTTAAAATGGAAGCATGATGTTCCATTACTTCCTTGGCATGATGCTGGTCAATGAAAGAGTGACGAGGCTGGGAGAGAAAAAATCTAGTGTCTGATGATCTGAGTACCAATATGAGCCTTGACAACATCCTACTTGGCAACCAGGCATGTGATGGGCAGGCATAGTCTTGATGACCGTAACCACAAGAGTGAAACCATTTAAAATAAGCTTCCAATTATACTGTAAATTTGTTCGATTAGTTAGAATTTTACAAACACGTGCTTCAGACACAACATGTGTGCTTCTTCAGGGCTTTTCTATAGAGTATAAAATTAGAAACTTGTCTTTGTAAAACCAACGGTGGAAGGTTTGTGAATGGGGTGGTAAGTTGGGTTTTAACTGACCCACTAAAAACATCTAATCAGTTCGACCATATCACGATTAGCAGGAGATGCAGATCTTGTCTTCTGAATGTAAAGTGCTAACATTGGTCTCGAAAAGGATCATCATTTCAAGATTGATTACCTTCGCTTGCGTGTCGCTGCTGCATTTGGGGGACAGAGAGTTCCGTAGTCCAACAGTGGGAAAATGTTCGTACGGCACAAACAGCACAACCTTGAAACAAACCACCCAAAAATATTGATGTACAAAAAACTACGAGAAGTGCAGCATAATGTACGTCGTGCCAAAACAAAAATTTCGCCATTACGCTGTTAAGTTAAGTAGAAATTGCCGTAAATAGGAACGTTCTACCACCGTATAGCTTGTAGGTGTTCGCAAGTGATGGTCTCATCATCTCGCCCACGATGATGATCAATTGAAGATGAAGAGAGAATTTCACCACGATTCCGAATTGTATAACATTCGGTGAAACTCCACCCCCTGTGGATGATATGGCAAACCACCGCAACGTACGAATACGAAGTGGTCCTCCAAACAGATGCGATATTTACGTTGCCACCAACGACCTAAAACGAAGTAAAGTCACCGGTCTTGAAGGCCTTTCTGCGGAACTTTTCCGTGCAGCTCATACAGTCTCTCCAAAGTTGTTATTTTCATTTGTATGTAAATACGGGAACACTGAAATCTTTCCCAATGTGTGGAAAAAAAGAGGGCCATATACTCTACTGCTCTGCACCAAATGCTGTTCGAGCCACCCACTCTTCGGCCATCCTGGGATAGTGGGTTGCACCGCATAGTGTAGCCAGCAATGTAAGTGTTGCTCCACCTTTAAGAGTGATGTATCCAGTGCCACTTCTTCCTTTGCATAAAATCTCCCGGGGGATAGCTGGCCTGTGTGCCTATGAAGGCCTTGGTTCGAAATAATAGGAGGCCAGCGTACCCTGGTAACACGTCACAATGTTCGCAAAGGCTTCACAAAACAGTCTAACTTTATCTGAGATGCGAGCTTAATATAACTGCATTTCCAGATTTTAGATAATGCAGCGAAGATGGATCTAGCGCTTTTGATGCGGCGAACGACAAGTTTCGTGCCACCGTCGGCAAAAACCATCCTTCCTAGATATAGAAATCGATCGACGGCTTCGATGCTCTACCCTTTAAAGCAGATGAGGAGAGTGCAATGAGCCGTTTGATTAAGAAGCTCGGTTTTTGTGCCATCCATAGATTTGCGACCACATGGAAGTTCACTCGCAATCACTCGCAGCGATCAATCACTTCTTTCGTCGATCAGTCACCTTAATATTTTAATGCTCCTGGTCGACGACCCGAGTGGAGTAAAAAAAAGCATTTTTGTTCGCGGCGCAATGCTCATGAAAATTCTCAGCCGGGTTGTTCAAGGGTTGCTCAAGGTATCTGCCATCCGATCAGCAAAAGAGCTCTCCCATTGTCAAGCGGCAGGTGAACCATATAAGCGGCAGATGTTGAACTTGGAGGGTTGCTACTGTAACACGCCATTGGATAGCGATCCCTTTCAAAGCCAACGCCTGTCCTTATTTTGTTACCAATGTCCAGTAGACAATTCCTAAATCATCACTCATCGCACTCGTGCTTTTGTTGTTTTCCTTTTTTCTTCATTCAGAAACTCTTTCTTTATTTCTGCGATTACAGAGGAAACCGTAAATCTGTTCTCTATTCTCCGGCCTGACAGTCCCGCCTAGCGTTTGATTCAGATTCGTCCTTTCTATTGCTGAGGTTGGGCAGTGAAATAATCCTTTGGTATACCGTATTCGAGACGATTAACGATGGTATTGCATGGTTCTTTTGCCAGAATATTAACTGGGATCATGTGCCTCAGTCCCTCATTTGATGTGGTTCTGCAAACCCTCAAAGCCATCAGCCTGTAAACCAAATTCCTCTGCCTCCATTTCCGAGAGTTTGTAGGCGCCTGCAATCAAACAAGTGACGCGTACAGCAGAATAAATCGTACCGCTCCAGCTGGAAGCAATATCCGCTAGTGTTTCGGCGAGTACAAGTGCAAAGTTCCTTTTGCCGTGCATTCTCTATGAGCTCCCTAAGGCTCAGTCTGATATCAATCATCACCCCAGCTTTGAGACAACTATATATACATCGACTACCACTTTCGCAGTACTCTTCCTTCTACGATCCGTTATTAACACCGTTCCCGTTTTCGTATCCGTCAAGGGCAACCCAGCTCTTTCTAGCCTGTATTTTACCGCTCTTAGTGTTTCCGTTGGCTGTTTTTCTGTAATAATTATAGCTAGGTTATCCACAACGCCGATAATCATAGGCTCTTCTGGGAGGGGCAGAACAAGCATCTCATTGTATCTGACATTTCACAGCAGATTCCCCAGCACCGAGCCCTGGTGTACCTCCATTGTGTCGACGTGCTCCTTGGGGCTCTCATCCGTTCTATACCATAAAGTCCTCTCTGAGAAGTAATTCTCGACCAGACTCGCCAAATATTCACCTACGTCCCCCAACGCCCCTTTAATTCGGTTCCAGTTAACACAGCAGCTGGCAGAAATCAACGCGTCTTCTGCCAGATTCACCGCCATACTTATTGCATCCACCGTAGAGAGGTCACAACGAAACCCATAATGGGCTTTGACAAAGCCATTGCTGCTTTCACCAATGGGTAGCAGTCCGTCGTCGTAAATGACTCTCGCTACCATCTTGCCCATTGTATCCAGCTGGCAAATCGGCTATAATGAAACTGGACCTCCAAGTGGTTCATTGGGTTCGGGAACCAACATCAACTTTTGCCTTTTTCATTGGGCGGAAAATATTACTCCTTTTAGACAAGCCACAAAGATGTTAATGGGAAGATTGGGCCTATCTTTCATTCCCAACCTTAAAGCTCTGTTAAGGATGCCATTAAAACCTGTGGCCTTATTGTCCCCGATCCTACCACATATTTCCTGCAGCTACTCGGTTACTGGAAACATCACCTACTCGTTGAGCTAAAGCACCAAAAGTGGCAACAATATTTTTTAGAAGGCACTGGCAAATCGCCTGAGGTGGTCTTTGCAGCCACTTTATTTGAATCTCATCGGTCCAACTCCAAGGGTTTATATCGTCATCGTCTCACAACTGTTTAAAGTAGTTCTTTTTATTCCTCCAAATGGCCTCATTTAAGCAATCCCGGTTATCTTGTGTCTCTTCTCGATCGTCACTACCGGACTTTGCCCTAACTCTGGTAGAGTCTCCTTGCTAGGAAACATACGGCTCGCAAACTTGCGACCTCGGTGTTCCACCAGTAGGGTTGCCTATTGGTAATCAGCCGACTTCAAGGCATAGTGGCATCTCATGCTTGCATCATCCACTGGGTGATTTGGGTGACTTTTTCTCTGGCCGTACCATTCAGGGTATATTAGGCTTGGGCGTCACAAAGAACGTGTTATCTTCAAAAGCTTTCGCTGTTCACTCAGGCAATAAACTCAATTTCTGTGAAAGCTCTCTTTTCAGCTTGATCCGCCCTGGATTTTCATGCAGATTGCCTGGTAGTCACAGTATATATACATATGTGGATTCTTTTTACCTTTGTTCTGATGAATCCATCCACCAGGTGATCCGTTTTTACCTAAAAAAACTTGTTCTTCGCAAGCTCATAGCGCTGCCTGGTTCGTTTAGTCTTTGACCTAAATGCCACCATCCCGATTTTAATATGGCCACATCGATCTTGCGGATGGTTTGGGATCATAGGTCTTGGCGGTGGTTGAAATTGATTTATATCAGCCTCATCTTCAATTTACGTTGAGAGCTCTCCTGTATTCCTGGTACCTGCTGCTGCCGGCAATTTGCCGGTCATCCACACCTTCCTCCCCTTTGCACAGTAGGCAATTTGGGTCAACTGTACAGTCCTTGCTGATATGATCTTCGGCTCCGCATCGTCTGCATTGCTTTCACCTGCCATTCGAACTGGTGCATGTTTTTTCAATGTGACCGAAGCCAAAGCATCGTAATCACCGTAAGCTTTACTTAGCGTTTTTATCGCTGATTCTTGCAGTCCGATAAGGTCGAACTACTTTTTTAAGGCCTCACGAACCTACATGAGGTGGTGATCTCATCGAAATCCTTGCAGACTATAATAATCTCCGACATAAAAACCCTTTTGCAAGTACTAATGAATTTTCTCTTTCTGGGACCGCCTAATGTGGCTAACGTTATCTTTCAAACTATTCAGTTTGGGGTCTGCCTTCACTCTCCTGAAAATATCAGCGTATGATACTTCATCGTTTGAAGCGATAATCTCCGGTTTTTCCTCCTTGTGAAATCCACAACCTTTCTTCGGAATTTTGGCAACGTCAGTTTCGCTGATCACTTCAGCCGCCCTCACCTGCTTCATTTTTTCGGGAGGGAGGGGGTATTTTGAGGCTTTCCGTTGTTTACTGGCCTGTTAATCCATTTAACCACCTCCGCAATCTCCTCCCCAGTTTCTACTCTCTCGTATTTTGAATAGGCATCGCTTGTGTCGGCTGGCTCATTGTTTTGCTCTAAGCCTTCACTTCTTTTTCATCCTACACCTTGCCGTTCGCCAACCCCACACCTTTTATCATGGCTCTTATATTGTGATAAATATCCCGGCGGGCGTTAACGAATTCGCAGAGCTTAATCACAGCATCTTGTTGCCCAGTGCGATAAAGGCAGGTCCTGATTGGCCGCGGTTTGTTTTGGCGTCAAAATTTCTTTCTTTGCGTATCCCCTCGCTACACACAGAAAGGAGGGAATGGTTTGTGCCCGAATGGTCGGGGTGCATGTGTATGCCCATAATGTATCCGCCGAGCGTTCCCTTATCTGCACGTAGAGACGCATCTGATAGAAGATTTGGCAACTCCATACAGGAGGTCCTCTTGCCTGATGCTAATCACGAACGTTGGCGTGTAAGATTGTATACTAATAACCTATTATATATGATTATCATTTACCCTTCGGTGGGGTATAGCACGTAAACCACATCTACGCGCCATTGCTCACGGTTACCTGAAATACGCTTCAGCTTTCCCCACGACTTTCCCACCCATTTGTCGCCTCTCCTTAATGTGTGACCTATCCACCGCCACTTCTGTCTTCCGATCATATCGAGTACCGGTACCAGGCTTGTACGGCATCCAAGTTCTTTGTTTGGTGTAGTATCAGGACAGTTTACTCGGACGAAAACTGAGTGCTTTTAAATGATAGCGGAACGCACTTTCCGTGTACTACTCCCATATAGTAACAAAGAATACTAACATCGAACAGTCTCCACTTGATCTTGGTATTGTGATAGCTGTATTTCCCGATTGTAGACTATGCAGCGGGCAACATCCAATTCGGTGGCACCGTCTACAGTAACCGAGGTTCTTCGATGTAGAAATTGATCAACTGCTTCGATGGTCTGCCTATTAATGCAGATAAGGAAAGTACGGCGAACCGTCAAGCAGTGAAACTTGGTTTTGTTGCTGTTCATCTTCAACTCTACCTATTTCTCTTTCCAAATGCGGAGCTATTTGGCCAAATTGCATGACCCGGGTAGAGAACAAACATATGCCATCAGCGTAGTCAAGATGTATGAGGAAGCTGATGTCGCTGTTTCTCGTTGTATGCGTTGGTAACGTTTTCCTCTTGCAGAACTTCACCAGTCTAACAACTTGTTCTGGTAGGACCTGGATGTCGTTTCGTCGGATATAGCCTGACGCCACGATTATTTCGAGTTTTGCCGCCGGCTTTCAGTGGAACTTCGACAACCATGAGATTCCGAGACAGAAGTTTAATTCGAATCTAAGAATGATACAAACTCTTGACTTTCCACAGGAGGAGTCCCGATTTATCTCGGTAATCCTAGGGTTCGTGAGCCAGCATTATTCCAAATTTGTCTTTGGAAATTTTCCTTGCAATTATGTATTTCAGATGCGACATCTACATCGTAGAAGCTTACCTGGGCTACCCACTGAAAAATGGAACTCACATAAAAAAACACAAAATCTTTCATACCTGAAGCTTCTGGCTTTCCGCTGTGTTTTATTTTGGAACCAGTTAGTCACCGAGTAACTCAACGTTAGAAGGGGCGGACATTACACACTCGTCTGTGGGAGACGTATCTGATTGGGACCATGAGGCGAGGGTTACTTCTGGCCAATTAGTAACAGATAGACACTCAACTAGTTAAGCCAAATTTAACCCTGGAACAGTGATTAGACAATATCCGTGGTGTGGTCACCACGATAAGAGTCTTTGAATTCCAGCTTTCGGGTATTTCGTTTATTGGAATTGTGGCGATGGTAACGACGTCCTTAGTAAAGACTGTTTTAGAGATCTGCATATTTTATGTAATGAATGCGGGGCAGCCAATGCCTTAAAGTAAACTCTGGATTGGTCGACTTACAGGAAAGTCAGAAGGCCAAGCTTGCCTACCTCCGCTTCCTTCAAACTGAAAACTACAGTATGTCCTTATCATGTCGCTGTATTGAGTCGATGGAATTCTCCGATATTCACACGGACTAATTTCTCACTCTCGTGTAAATTGGAAATGCTTCACGCACCTGTATCATCTCGGATGTCTGCCGTAAGCGTACGAAAGAAAGGACCTAGTTTTTCTTCAAACGAACTAAAAAATCCGACCAAAATTATATAACTTCTCAATTTCATATATAAATCCTGGTTGAACTTACATATTTAGATGTTAAGTTTGACTCTCTGTAGTGTGCATGACATCGTTTGACCGTTTTCCGTTTTTCCCTAACGCAAATATCGCAAAATGTCAGAGCTCGCTCCTCAGCTTGGCATGCATGTAAACAATTTGTGTCCATTGACTTTTCTGGAGCGAGGGTAGTCACTCGCATAATCATTTGATATTCGCCAAGGACTTTCGGACATACACTTGGCTATGCATGCGAAACGCTAAATATCCTTAAATGCCTGGGTGCTATCGCTAGCACTGTTGAACTATAATCTTGCATAAAGGAAGTTTGATGCATGCGAGCGTATTATATATATACATTCATACACATGTCGACATATAGATGTTTGTACCGAGAGTCATGAGTATGTAACATGAAAGTTCGGTGCACTCAATTATTTGCCATCATAGTCTTTCACAGAAACTGCAAAAACGTTATTCCAGGTCACTTCATTTTTAGGACATGGTGCATTTAAAGGTTCTAAAGTTTTTGCTTGTACGCAAACTTATCTGAACGTGTGGTTGCAGACTTTGCGAGAAGATTATCTTTTGGATAGATACTAACATTTTGGTAGTTCATTTGGAAAATATGATGGGAGTTGTGTTGGGAAGATGAAGCATCCAAACTCTGTAGACAATGTGCTTTTGTGGCAGGCATCCTCGATTACTCTGCTGGTGAGAGATAAATATCCGGAAATTCATCTTCGGGCTAACAAACTTCTTTCACTTCCGTGACTTGGAAGTTTAGATGTTTTGTTGGAAAAGTATGTACGGTCCCAAGATGATTATTTTAGAAAGCTTTCACTCAGATGCATTAGTTATACCTGATCCACATGGTTGCGGTTAGTATATCACCTTACTATGGCGATAACTTCTTAGAGGACAACCTGCCACTGAGCACAGGCAAATATGTTTTTTATGTTCTTAGTATTATCTGTAATATAGAATCCGATTTAATGGAAGCTAGCATCGTGCGAACTGGATGCGGACTAAAAGTTTTGCATTTTCAAAGAATAATCTTCTAAGTAAAAAATCAAATCTCCCCAACCCTGTGATATTATGAAACTTTTCAGACTTATAAACATATACGGATATTTCAAGAAAATCACTACACTACAGTTTGTTTTCGAACAAACACAAACCATTACCGGGTACGTAAGCTGAATATTTTGTTCCGCAAATGTAATATTCCAGATTTTATGCATTTTTAAGGGTTAAATATATCCGACAACATTAATACGTGTGTGCAGACGTTAGTGAATTTGACGCTGCTGACCGCATCCATGGTTTTAAATTTCACCAACACGTAAGGCAGGCAGTGTTCATATGAAACGTTTTTTCCCTGTGAAACCAATGCCATGAATTTTGCTTCATTATTATGTCTCGCGAATATTTAAAAATTGATATGGAGATGATGACACTCCTTTGCTCAGTTTTTTCAGGGTATCGTACTTTGTTCTAACAGGAAATGAATGATTTAAATGAAGTTAAATCATTCTTCGATTCCGTACCCTTCTCAGAAACAAGCAGAAATGTCATCAAATAGAAGGAGGTTCACAGCATTTAGGAGGATCGTGGTCGCCATCAAGGTTCTACAGCCTATTTCGGGCCTTGGCCTTTTGGATGTCTTTCCGTCAACCACCTTGATCCGTCGATGGTGTTCTTTACTTGTGTAACAGGAGCGGTGATGTGCTGCCTTCAATTCGCGAGAAAAGAACGCCCTTTTAGCGGTTGACCGAGGCGAAGCTGCGAGAGGTTTGTGCATGTAATATGTAACTGCCGCCGGACCGACCGCAGACTAAAAACAGGCATTCCAGAAAGTGTAATGATAAGAGTGGAGATACGAGATCAAGTCGATCATCCTGAGTGGCCGATAACGACCTAGAGGGCAGAGCTATCCCAAAAAGCTAAACAAATTGGCAAAATTTGACCGTGAAGGTCCGCCCACAAAGATTGAAGCTCTATCAAAGTGCTCGGTCGACACGTTCTTGCACGCCTCTGTGCTAGCCAGGCTCGGGAATGTGGGGGGGGTCCTTTGAGCGCTTTGATCCCTCACGCTTCATTACTTAAACAACGTGCCTTTTCCGATGCGTGGGTCCGCACCGGATTTTAAATTTGACTTTACAAGGGATTTCGCGACGGCCTATCGAATGAAAACCAGAACGCGAGCTAAATTGGAAAATAAAAAAAAAAACCGGCTCGACCGCGCGCGTGGAGCCGTAAGTCTCCGGACCCGAGTGCCGCGATCAAGGAGGGGAAGATCCACGACGGATCACCATCTCGATTGCCGTCTCTTCCGCCTCAGATCTTGAACGAGGCGCGGCCTGTGAGGTTCCCACCCTTCCTCGACATCCTCCGGCCAGTTATTCGATTAGAGGATGTCCTTTTCATAAGAATTCCGCGGGAGTAAGGAGGAACTAAGGGGAGGAAGTCCTCAAACTAATTCAGATTATTCACACTTCATTGTTTATCCAATTCTTCCACATTAATCATAACAAACAAAAATGAAAATAAAAATAAGCAATTTGTCAAATCCAAGAAGAAAATAAAAAAAATGAAAAATAAAATAAAAAAAATAAAAAGAAAATAAAGAGAAGAAAATCAAAACAATAACTCACCCAGGTCGTCACGCCGAGCTCGGTTGGCGGCTGGTGTACAAAGTCTAAAAAAAAATCAAAATTTTAACAAGAATATGATTAAACTATTTACATGCATGTATCAATAACACTGCAAGTGCAAGTTATGCAAGTAGCAGCTTTGGCCGTTGTGCATGCTCTGTGTCCTTTGACGTTAACAGTGATAATATACACGAAATATTGAATGCATAAAAATCTGATCGCTATTTAAGTCACAGGACATCATCAATATCTAGCGCACTAATTTTTACTCTTGTATAAAGTGCTTGCGTAATTTTAGATTTGTTCTAATTTATATTTCAAACATTTCCCGTTAGAGCATTAATAAAAGAGTAAAATCCACTTAAATATTAATTCTTTTAGTTTCCTACTTTCACCGTAATTCAATTTCAAATTAGGCATAAACCCAGGTTTCTTTCACTCACTTTCTTATTTTCTTTTTTTTTTTTGTTTATAATCCAATTAACCTTCATATATATATTTATAATATTTCTTTTATCGAAACAAGCACTCTACTTTCCGTGTTTAAAACTTCACTTCCTTTGTCGCTTCGTCTCCTCCACTCCAAACGAAAAGACTCCCTTCGTGCTCTTCCTCCGTTGCTCCTCCAATCTTTCCACTTCCTCGTTTTCTTTTCCCCGACTTCTCCCAGTCTTTTCACCTTCTTGCTCCTTCAACCTGTCCACCTACTCTCCTTCTTTTCTCCAACCTCTCCAAATCTTTCCTCCTCTTGTTGCTCCTTCAACTTGTCCAACTCCTTCAACGCCAAATCCAAAACTCCCAGTTATTTTTCTGTGCACCGTTTCCCTCACCAAGCAACACTGTCCTCGTTCTTTCTTCGTGCACCGCTTCTATTCCCGCTACATAGCCTTTCTCACTCGCTAGGCAATGTTGCGGCAACATGCGCATGCGCCTGCGGATGCGGCAAATCATTCGCCTCTTGTCAAGATCAATTCGCTCGAATGCATTCAATAATGTGCAATCTGCGGCGAACATTAAGGCAATTGCACACTATTAAATGCATTGTTTAAGCAAATTAATTAAGAAAGAGCCGAATGAAATTCCGCTCCCGTCGCGCAGCCGCGGTCACTACAGGGCAGATGGGTTTTCGAGACCCGCTCGAGGAAAGAAAGCTGAAGACCAGTGAGGGCCTCACTGCTGATAGCGGCTGAGTGTTAGCGCTTACAAGGAAAGGTAGACCGAGATCCAAACCCACATTAGGCCTTGAGGTCCTTCGCGTGAGCGATGCCCAGGTTACGACTTGATCTCCTATCTCCACTCTTATCATTACAAAAGGCTGCACCTCATCGGTTACAGCCAAGGTTTTGCTGGATTCTGTGGCATTTTCCACTATTAAGCTAACACGCGATTTGCAAGGATAACCGCTAGTGAAACTCGTGTCATGAAAAGAACTTATACCAAGCGCAATTTTGAAACAAGTCGGAAAACCGGAAGCTAGACGCTTCAGGTATGAAAGGTTTTGTATATTTCTTTTATAATGAGATTTGGGTGTGCATTTGTCCCATTAGCATGTAGTACGTAAAATATGCATATATTATGTGAAAATAGCCACTTTCAAGTGATATTGACATTCATAATCTTGAATTTGCAGAGGAGCGCAGATTTGACCTAGTATAACTTTGTTGGTAATGGTGCGATTTTCAGAAAGTTTGGCAGGATCATGATCTATACTGTAGCCTACATTGCTGCAAAATTTTGTGATTCTACGATGAACTTAAGGGGGGTTTCCTGTCAATTACTAAAAATTATAGTAATATACCATTATTAACTTTATTTGAACAGATATCGATATGGAGGGTATTTCGGAGCCTAGGCACCATCTAGTGGCAGCCCCCTGATTTTTTCCAGATTTTTCGGTTTGGTAGTTCCTGAGAATGGGTTCGTTAAAAAAAATGACCACTTTCGACCCCCCGCACTCCCCACCTTTTCAGCAAAAGTCAAAACTAATACCGGCTTCGAAAAGTACTAACCGATACCTTTAATTTGATACCCCACATGACTATATTTGATGAAAAAAAAATGTACACCCCCCTTTTGCATGTATGGGGACCCTCCCTTAAATTCGTCGTAAGAGGATGTAACTCACTATATGCGTGAGCGTTCACAGTTCCCACCTTTCTACCAAATTTTGTGTCAATCGCTATAACCGTCTCCGAGAAAAATGCGTGTGACGGACAGACAGACAGACGGACAGACAGACAGACAGTAAACCGATTTTAATAAGGTTTTGTTTTACAAACAAAACCTTAAAAACGACAAGACAAAGATGGAACTTACAATCTAATTGCAAAAAAAAACATGTACATCTACACTTATCATCCACCTGTATTTGACATGCTCTACGCAGGAGGGGCAATCTGGAGAAACTAATAGCTATTATCAGAGCGATATACGATGGCGTAAAATGTCGTGTGCAGCAGCGAGGTAAAATCTCAGAAGAATTTGAGATCAAAAGCAAAGTCCGTTAGGGTTGCATCTTGTCACCAATATTATTTCTTCTTGTTATCGACGACATTTTTGCTGGCTTCTCCGGAGGATGTAGAGTAGTACAGTGGACGATAATATCTGTCCTTATACACATCGAATAACCCGAAGACACCTGTTTGCTCTCTCGCCGGATCGTGGACCTTGGCCAAATGGCTCTGGATTTGGAAAGAGAAGCAGGTGGAGTTGGATTGAAGGTAAACACTCACCAAACCACGATTCTCAGTCTGACAGGTCATCGTATCCTCCCTATCTTCATTAATGAGTGCAGCAACGAAAACGTCGATCAATTTGTAATTCTGGAAAGCGGCGTTTCTACCGCCGATGGCACCCAACTGGGGGCAGGGCCCCTGTCTATCGAAAATGGACTAAAGAACACACAATTCTTTAGACAGATGAATCCAAATTTGAAACATTTAGATAAAAACAATGAATATTTGTTAGACGTAGCGCCGTAGAAAAGATGATGCCAGATTATGTGGTGCCAATAGCTAAACAAAGTGTGGCGGTTCCATTATGGTGCGGGGATATTTTTCAGGCCATGGAACCAGAGATTTGGTACGAGTCGAAGGAGTCGTGAAAAAGAAGCAGTATAAATCCCATTCTGTCTGGTTTAAGGTGAATTTATTAAAAGGCAATGACCCTAAACATAGTTCAAAATTATCATCATTGTCAACGAGGCAACAACCGGTATCCGGTCTAGGCCTGCCATAGTACGAAACTCCAGACACTCCAATTTTGCGCCACCAATTCGATATCCCTGTCTCGGGTCCTGACCTACGTCATTGCTCCATCTCAGGCAGGATCTGCATCGTCTTCTTTTTCTACCATAGATATTGCCCTTATAGACCTTTCCGGGCTGGATCATCCTCATCCATATGGGTTAGGTGACACCGGAACCTATTGAGCCGGATTTTATCCACAACAAGACGGTCATGGTATCGCTCATAGATTTCGTCGTTAGGTAGGCTACGGAATCGTCCATCCTCATGTTGGGGACCAACAATTCTTAGGAGAATTCTTCTCTCGAAAGCGACCAAGAGTTCGCATTTTTTTTCGCTAAGAAGCCAAGTTTCCGAGGAATACATGAGGGCTGCCAAGATCATTGTCTTGTATAGTACGGACTTTGATCCTAAGGTGAGACGTTTCGAACGGAATACTTTTTGCAGTCGTGCGCGGATTTAATCATCGTAACTGTTATCGGCTGTGACCCTAGATAGGAGAAATTTTCACCGGTCTCAAAGTTGTAGTCTCCTATTTTTATTTTTTTCGCTAATGTGCAGCTCGGGATCTCGCGCTGCCTGCTCAATCTGGATAAAGGTAGGCAGTACATCTCGGGTTGTTGTTATGTTCCCATAATGTCAATACCGTCAAGGTAGGTCAGTAGTTGGGTGGACTAGAAGAGGATGGTGTCTCGCGCATTCACATCTGCATTGTGAATCACTTTCTCCAGGGCCAGGTTGAAGAGGACGCATGATAAGGCATCCACTTGTCTCAGACCATTGTTGATGTTGAATGGTCTTGAGAGTGATCCTGTTATTTTTGTATGGCCTCGCAGGGTCAGCCTAGTCCGTCTTACAAATTTCGCCGGGATACTGAATTCTCTCATGGCCGTGTACAGTTTTACTCTGGCTATACTATCAGAGGCTTTCATTAAGAAAGAACTCCCAGCGATCACCACGTAGAAGTGTAGATAGGATTTGGTACTAGAGCTGTTAGTGTTGGTTCAGCAGGCGTTTCCCAGGTTTTATGCCCCATCGTGAGTAGCAATCCACGTTTTGCCCTGCAACCTATACTGCCCGTTGACCGCAATAATCATGGGCGGGCGCAATGCTAAGAACATTGCCTCATTTCATTTCATTTTATGGATTATTGGATGTCTTGATTTCGACATGCCCATATTGTCACTTGCCAATTGTCCTTCCTTCCCCTTAAGTCCATGACTATGGATCTTTCTAACCCTAACCCTTATATTCCAGTGTATCTAGATTTTATTGCACATAACGAGCGTATTTAGTTAGATTTTCAGTTTGGAGTTTACTTGGTTTTAGTAGAATTCTATAGGTCCTTTGGAGATTAAAGAAAGGTCATCAGCCTATGGTGTATATTGCCACCTGAAAGTGTCAATGCATTCTGCTTATCTTCAAAGCCATGCTAGATATTTCACCTTAACTTAGCTTATCGTAATGAATAAGCATTTCTTTAGGTTATGAGCAGAATTAAAGAGATGAACTTAGTACGAAGGACATGAATAAGGGAACTCCATGAACTTACGGAACCGAGTTTTTTTTCATATGTGATTTCCGTTGAACATCCACATGCACTCTCTTTGTTGTTGGTCGATAAAATTCATATTCTAGGGATTCCTAGAAAATATATGTATCGTATTTACTTTATTTTACGGCAATAATCGTTGCCTTACCAACCTCCTCCGAATATACGATTAATTATTCAATCTAATGTGCATCGTTCGTTCTTGTGAACAATTTAAAGCCTCTTCCGCCAAAATTGCAATTGATAATGGAAATGAGACTACAAAAAGTGTGCGCCATTGAAAGCGGTAATTACTCCATTGAAGTTTTTTTCAAGTTATATCGGACAGACCACCCTCTTCTCATAACCGCCAGGTCAACTCAATTAATCTTTTCCTGAGGACCGAAGAAAATGTCGCTTAAGGGATTCCACACAAAATCGGAAAGAAAAAAAAGTGGTTTTTGGTGCACTTCTACTCAATTATTTTCTTGTTTGCATTTAAACTCTACATACATACATGAATGTTGACTACCGTTTTCCAAAGCAAACGAATTCTGACTGAACCTTACCTTCCAAGAAAATCCTGAAATGCAGAAAGTACTATTTCTGAAAAAGTCGTAAACTGGATCCATTAATACTAAAAGTACTCAAGTTGTATCTGCAGGCAGAGATTGGCGATAATTTTTGCAAACCGGTTACTTTCAGATTATCTTAGCTCCCCTTAATTTCTTAAAGAATTGATCCAAATGTACAAGAACAAAGTAACTGTGCAAAAACCAGATTCTGAGAAATTCATGAACTCATAACCAGATATTTTACAATGGGACTCCAGCCAGGATTGCTGACCATAATCACATGGCAGCACCACCTATGACGACAGAGCGCCATCAATCATGGCTGGAATAAGCAGATTTGTCGACAAACAAGCCATTTCTGTTGTTTATTTACACTTTCCATAATGGTCATTATCAGTCGGGAGCCACTCAAGCTTTTCAGTAAATGATTCGTTGTTTATGTTATCGTTGTAAGCTTGGGCAAAATGTCTCCACCTCATGGAAGTTAATGACCTTATTTTCTGGACGATGCATTCCACTTTTCACAATTTCTTCCGTCAAGAATGTGAAATCATTCTAATATTAATTACCTGAAATGAGTGCGATCAATTACCGATAATTCGATCTAGGAGTAGTCTTCGCCGCGGTAATGCCTTAGCAGTAATTCTGGATTAAGGTATTTCTGCTTCTTTTCATCGGAAAAATTAATGGCTTCCGAATCTAGGGAGTTTCTCGACCTAGACGTTGATTAAGTCCACTTCCCAACAGTCCAGGTATAAGGTGATCAGGATTGTCCCGGATCATAAAGTATTTGAAAAGTGATGATGTACGATACTTCCTACCTGAGTTCGGTTTTCAAATGCATAGCTTCATCGCAATAGGCGACGGCGGAACTTTCCAAGTGATTAGAGTTGAATGAATGATGTGGCTAGGGGCATTCTGAGCCATTTTTCCAGTTGACTTTGTAGCTACTGGCCTTCTATAGAAGAGAGGAAAAGAGGAACAATCACGACCATATATTCTTTTTAACGTTTTATGTACAATCAAACCTTATTAAAATCGATTCACTGTCTGTCTATCTGTCACACGCATTTTTCTCCAAAACCGGTACACCGATCCAAAAGAAGTTTGATCGATATATGGGAACTATGAAATCCCACGCGTGTGACATAAACTTAGATGGAGTTTAAAGGGGGGATATATTCATGGAAATGTCTCGATACCATCTAGAATCCCCTCTGACAATCAGGTGAGGGTTAACACTGAAGCCATCCACAACACAGGCCTCGGCGACACCTATAAGAGGGAAATGGATGCCGCAATAACCGCAGTCAACAGAGGACCTGGAGATGAAGCATCAACAAATGATCTTCACAACCACCTGAAAAACGTTATTATGGATACGGCCACAAACATATTTGGCCCCAGTCGCAAAAGGAGTCGGAACGGCTGGTTTGACGATGAATGCAAGCTAGCAGCGGAACGGAAGAATGCCGCATACCGAGTAATGTTGCATTCTCAGAGAACACGGGCACGGGCGAAGACTTATCACGAACTCCGTCGAGCGGAGAAGCGACTTCACAGACAGAAAAAGGAAGCCTGGGGGAGAGAGGAAGGAGGAGAGGAGAGGGAAATCTGATTTCCGACAGAATGGGCATATTGGAGCGACGGGTTGAGTGGGATGAGCTACTGAACAACCAGAACATCGGCGAGTTGGAGGTCCCACCAACTGAAGACGACGGACAAATACTGCCACCACAAAGTTTAGGAGAAACGGTCCGTGCAATTCATCGGCTAAAAAATCATAAGTCGCCAGGGCCAATGGAATCACAGCCGAATTATTTAAATATAGAGGCGACCAGTTACACCAAGTGGTTCATCAATATAGATATAGATATATAATAGATATTCTCCACTATCTTGCTAGGCCGGATAGCCCCACACGCAAAGAACATCATTGGCCCACACCAAAGAGGCTTCACTCCAGGCAAATCAGCAGCAGATCAGATTTTCCCTGTGCGGCAAGCGATGGAACTGAACTGATGGAAACTGTTGGAATATGGACAAAAGTTGCACCATCTATTCATCGACTTTAAAGCCGCCTATGATAGCATAGCCAGGGTAAAACTGTTTACGGCCATGAGAGAATTTGATATCCCGACGAAATTAATAAGACTGACTAGTTGACCCTGACCAATGTGCGAGGCCAGATAAAAGCAGCAGGATCACTCTCGATACCATTCAACATCAACAAGGGTCCAAGCCAAGGGGATGCCCTATCAGCTGTCCTCTTTAGCCTGGCCGTGATGCTGAGGTAAATGCGAAGGGTACGATCCTCTTTAAGTCCACTTAACTACTGGCCTATGCTGACGATATCAACATCATGGGAAGACCCACCCGAGACGTACAAACTGCCTTCATCCAGATCGAGCAGGCGGCGCGAGATCTTGGGCTGCATTGGTCAAACAGGAAGAATAAAGATAAGAGAATACAACTTTGAGACCGTTGATAATTTCTCCTATCTAGGGTCGAAAATCACAACCGATAACAGCTACAATGATGAAATCCGCGCACGGTTGTTGTCAGCCAACAGAGCCTATTTCAGCTTACGAAAACTGTTCCGCTCGAAACATCTCACCATAGGGTCAAAGCTCTTACTGTACAAGACTATGATCTTGCCAGTCTTCATGTATTTTCCGGAAACTTGGGTTCTTAGCAAGAAGAATTGCGAACACTTGGCCCTGTTCGAGAGAAGAATCCTCCGAAGAATTTTTGGCCCCCTACATGAGGATGAACGATTCCATAGCCTACATAACGACGAAACCTATGAGCGATACCATGACCGTCCGGTTGTGGATAAAATCCGGCTGAATAGGTTACAGTGGGCGGGTCACTTAATCCGTATGGATGAGGATGATCCCACCCGAAAAGTCTATAAGGGCAATATCTATGGTAGAAAAAGAAGACGATGCCTAAGATGGAGCAATGGCGTTGGCCAGGACGCCAGACAGCTTTTAGGGATATCGAATTGGTAGACCTCGGCGCAAAACCGGGATGTCTGGAATTCCTTATTAAGGCAGACCTATACCGGATACCGGTTGTTGCGCCGTTGATGGTGATGATGAAATGTCTTGATTGGTACTTTCCGAAACTGATATTATTTTTGACCTAAATTGTAAAATGCGCAGGTAAGGGGTCAATATGTTTACCCGTAAAGGACTTATTTTCGGAAACTAGCCAAACCGACAATTAAAAAAAAAAAACCGGATGATGCGCTTATATGAAGTCTAAGCCTCGAAATATGTCACATTATCACGAGGTCGATTTGAAAGAGCGGGACCACTTCACACGGCGTAATCGTTATCGTATGAAATAGGCCTTGCCAGCCCCATTGGGTTTTAAAAAAGGTTTGAGAAATAATTGAATCAAGATTTTGCTTGTCAATCACGGAGAGAAGATGTGCTAAGAGCATTTTACATTTTTAATAGAATTAGAAAGTTTTGTTATAAATATAATGGGGAAAATAAAAAGTTAAAACATTGTTGGCAAAGCTATAAATTAAATATATTAATTTTGAACAACTAAAAACCTTATCAGTTCGTACATCTGAGGGTGCTAATACCTCAGAGCCCATCCGTATATGGAGGGGCATTTTCCAGGGGGATTTGTTGAGTTCCCTTTGGTTTTTCATGGCACTAAACCCCCTTTCATGGCTACTGAATGATGCTAGAGGACATGGTTTTGCAATTAAATATGGCCTACGTACTAACTGCGAGCTGACACACTTGATGTACTTAGATGACATCAAGGTGTATGCTGGTACTGACAACCATCTTAGAAGTCTGTTCCGAATAATAGACATGTTCAGCCGTGATATTCGGATGGAGTTTGGATTAGACAAGTGTCGAATCCAAGCCATCCGCAAAGGTCATCACGAGCCGCATGCCGGACATAGCATTGGTGACCTCCACACCGAAGCTATGACCGAGACAGACTTCTACAAGTACCTAGGAATTCTGCAAGGAACCCATGTTCGAGTTGGTGATCTGAAGGATGCTCTGCTGTCCGAATTCCTGCGACGTGTAAAGCTGGTGCTGAAATCGCATCTCTCGGGGAAGAATAAAATAAGCGCGTTGAATGTATTCGCTATACCTTCACTGGCTTATGCATTCGGAATATTGCCGTGGACGAAGACCGATCTGGAAAACGTCTAGCGGCGGATACGGACAAGTATGTCCAAATTCCGAATGCATCATCCAAAGTCTGCTGTGGAGCGGATGAACCTGCCTCGTGACATCGGAGGTAGGGGCGTGGTTGACGTGGCGGCACAACATCATCGCAAAGTCGATTCGCTGCGCGCTTATTTTTACAGCAAAGAGCAGGCGAGTCCCTTGCATGCGGCTGTCTGTAAGGCAGATTGGGCAGGGCTGACTCCACTTAACTTGAAGGATCGATCTTTCAATCCTGTGAGTGGGGTGAAGTCGGGCCAAGAGCGGATCGATGAATGGAAGTCGAAGGCAATGCACGGTAAACACGTGAATTGTTTTTGGCAGCCATTTGTCGATTTGCATTTGTCAAACAGATGGCTGTGTGCTGGGGAGCTCTTTGCTGAGACGGAGGGCTTATAAAAAGCTCATCATGAAAGAACGGGTGGAGAACGACCACTGCAGTATGTGTGGTTCGGCGTTAGAGACTCTGGACCATCTCATTTCTGACTGTACTGTTATGGCACCGGTGCAATACATCACCAGGCATAATGCTGTATGTAAGGTTATCCATCAAAACCTTGCATACAAGCATGGGCTGATCACGGGAGCATGATGAACCGATATGAGCCGCAAGCAGTACTTGATAGTTCTGCTTACAGCATGTATTGGGACCGGCAAGTTCTGACTGATCGCCACACTCTACACAACAAGCCTGACGTACTGTTAGTTGATGATGTAGTTATTGATGTTTCTATCCCCCATAATAGCAACATTGAACGGAAATACGTGGAGAAGAAAGTGAACTATGAGCCATTGGCTCGGGAAATCAAAGAAATTTGGCATCGCGAGCGGATGGCTGTAGTTCCCATAATATTGTCAGCTATAGGTATTGTACCTAAATCCCTCACGGCTTCCCTTGATGTCCTGGGACTTTCGCCCAGTCTGGTTCAAACCATGCAGAAGTACACTATTCTGCATACGTGCTCGATGTTGCAAGGAGCACTCGACAGATTCTCCCATTGACCTACCACCGGTCACCACCACCAGCGCCCCTTTAGTTTTTAAGTAGGTAGGATCGTCCGAGCCTAAATACTTGACACTTAGTGCTAGTATTAGGTAAAATCCGGCATCTGCCGAGATTGAGATAACTCGGAAAAGTTAATTAAGCTTTATCAATACAATTAGTGACCTCGAATACTTCTCGAAACAATTCCAACTTTGTCAATAGAACAAAAGGGAAGAAGTCAGGATGGTAGTTTTCAGAACGAAAAATGGTTACGAGTTTTTAAGTAATGCTGATCTGAGAAGCGTCCCAGTTTTTACCAGTCACTCCGCTAGCTCTTAGATGTAGATGTTTCAACGTGCATTTGCCTTTAAATGGACGGGCTGGACGAGGAATGCTGAGCGCACTTGCGACAATGTTAACGCTTGACGACTCAGCCAACTGCTTCGGAAAATAAAGCAGCTGGGTGGCGACAAGGTTTGTGTGAAGTTCCTACGATCCTTGTGGTTCCTACGACTGCCGCACGGAATGTACCTCCTCTTGTACTTTTAATGCGACTCCAAAAGACTGAGTTCCCTGGGAGGCGCGGCGGCGTCTACCGGAAGCGCAGCAACACTTTACTTTACAGAGTATGACCCCTTAGTGGATGCAATTATCTAGTGGATACAGGCGTGGAAGTCTCGGAGACCCAACAAACTATTTCCCCAGTAGATCGTTGTCGTTTCTTGTCCAAAACAGCTCACCACGAGGCGTTACTTAACGCCTTTTTCTCTGGTCTTAAGACCAAAGGTTTGCGAACGGTTGTATAATCTCCAGAAACCAGCGTTTGAAACGACCAAGCAACAGCTGGTAGACGCTATTCTTTTCACATTCCCTCAACAACATGCACCTACAGCTGTGTTCATCAATGCCTCAGACACAGCGGTAGCCGCTGCTCTTCACCAAAGGGTGAATCAAAGCTGGCAACCGTTGGGTTTCTTCTCAAAACAGTTGAATCCTGTTCTAAGGAATTATAGCGCCTATGATCGTGAATTACTAGCTGCGAATCCGAATATTAACGACTTCCGATATTCCCTTAAGGGTGGACCGTTCATCTCGTTCACGGACCATAAGCCTAACCTGACAAAGCGTCTCCTTACCAACTTCGTGACTTAACTTACAGCAGCCAGTTCATACCGACCATTCAACATGTGTCCGCTAAAGACGTCTTAGTCACTGACGATTTGTCCCGGATCTCCGAGATCAACATCCCAGCCACAGTCGATTTTTCGGTAATCGCTGTGGCCCAGAAAGATGACTGCAATCGGACTCCAAATATAAATTCAAGGATTTCTCTATCTTGGGCTCACATTCCTCTACCTACTGCGAGATCTCTGAAAAGGGACCTAGGCCATATATTGCGGCCGCTTTACGTGAAGAAGTGTTTTGCTCGGTGCACAATCTTGCACACCCTGGAATTCGAACAACGAACATAGGATGAAAGCGGGTCAGTGTCATGCAAAACTAAAGGGAACTCGACGAATCTCCCAGGATGATGCCTCTCCGTATACAGATGGGCTCTGAAGTTTTGGCATCCTGAGATGAACGCACTGTCAATGATCCTGAAACAGGAAATGATTTCACACAAAAAATCCCGGAAAGGTTTTATGGAATATTGAATACAAATAAAGTGGCTTTGAGAAAAAAACGCGTTTAAACTTTTTTGACTAATAATTTTGCTCCGAAATTGAAAACGTTATTAACGCTGAAAAGATCGGTCAAGCAAGATGATGAGTCCAACATTTCAATATTACAGTATAATATACTTGTTTTATGTAAATACTCTTCAGAGCGGCGGAGCTGCGCGTGACATACGCATGGAGTATGCTCAAATTAATCAAGCATAACTATAATAATAATAACCTGAATTTTTCAGAAATTTTAACACAGTATTCTGGAAAACCCACTTAGGAGATACAAGTGGCTCGATTTCGAACACTTTGCAGCACCAGTCAACGCGGTAGACAGAAAGAGTACAAGAAGGGTGGAAAAGAGGGCCATCCCATCAAAAGTTGTTCTGGAGATCCACAAAATATAAGAATCGTAGTGCTAAATAATGTTGATACAAATCAATCTATAACTGTTACATTCCTCTTAGTGCATCAGTAGTGGAATATGAGGGGTTGCTAAAAGGTGTTTGACAATAGAGGTCACAGCCCTAAAATTATTGCCGCCAATTTCAACATGTGGGTCTTGGAGTCGCAAAGTCAAATGACGAACGCTAGTGTCTAGATCCTAGCTGGTATTATACTAACCAAAATTACATGCATGCCCGCCTTTCGAAGTAGAATATTAGGATGGGTCGTTGATCTGGCTTACCTCAGTGCCTCGTTGGCGAGAGGAATAGTCTCCACCCACTGTGATCACTAGGCAACCTTTTTCGATGTTGAGAACTGGGGAAGCAACTGCCGAATACGCAACAGACAAGAAAAAAATAGGGTAGCTGGCTGGTCCACTAGGGCTTTTAAGGAGGGGGTATTCTCGGGCCCTTAAAATTAAGTCACAACCCGCAAGGCAAGATTTCGAAAACCATATCGAATTTGGCCTCAATTATGAAATCATAGAATCAATAGGAGACAAATTTGGATTATGAGTATGATAATGATGACCAGGACGATCATGATTTTGATTAATATTTAATTCTCATTTGAAAGTTTTCTGTCCCAATGCCGATGATTGGGCGCACTTTAGTGGTTGCTATGCTATTTTCGATCTTGAACAAAAAACGCCATATTTTTTCTACTTTTCACACTTTTTTCGTGATTGTGATGTGTTTGTATCTTCCATTGCCAATAGCATACACGTAACATGTAATTAGTAGCGCCTGTTTGTACAATTCGGAACTATAGATGAACATACTAGAATATATCGCATACCACTTATCTAAATTCAGTTGATGGATGAATTAAGCTTCAGAGAAGTGCGTAAATAGTGATTCACTCTAGATTCAGCATTTTCTTGATCAGAAGTCGAGAGTGAATTATGTAGTATGATAGACATAATTATTCATTTTTATGGACTTTTACTTCGTGTTAAATATACTCCTACATTTTGAATATGTAACCATTTCTCCAGATATCTTAAAATGCCGTTTTTTCTGTAACAATAAAATGACGTAACATTTTTACAACTTAAAATGACTCAAAGCTTCGGAAAAGATATGGCCTGGTCGATAATTTCAGATCCTCATGGCCATGGTTGTTTCCTAGAAATGCAGCTAGCTGACGCTTGCTGATAGAATCAACTGGCCCACAATCTTATTCCACTTTTTAGGTTTAGCTACGATGACTTCATTTCTACATAAAACCATCAGTTTACCACATGGTTTTGTGTGAATTTCTCTCCGTCTTGTTCCCATACATCTACATATTATTGAGATCCATCGCTTCTTTATTGATTTTATTGCTAAAACCCCCGGGGTCTACTTTTTTAGGTAAATTTAGATTCGGCAGGTAAGATCTGTAGTGTTTTATTGACTGGAATGATAACAAATTAATGATTATGAGGAATTAGTTTTAACTGTGATTTTCTTTATTTGCAGATAATACGGAAACAACGACCCTAGGATTTGCTACATTAAGAAATTGGTATGTAGAATGTATCTTTTTATGGACAGCGTCGTTGTAGTTTTGATGTTAAGTTGTTATTTGAACAAAGCTTCAAATACATACAATTTATAAAATAACAGTTGCTGATCAAATTCATTCACTCCATATTTCGCGAATACTCGCAAATTTCCATATTAGGCTATCTTCGTTCTTATCATTGCATTATATTTTAATTCAGACCACATTTCTTAGACAATAGTGTTAGATTGGTGCTTTCTATTCATTCACCGCCTTCTATTACTCAAAGCAGCTCTCATTCAACTAAATTATATTTGATAAAATTGTACCTCCTACTGACTTTATGATGACCTATTGGGCCTCTAGATATAAAACAAAGATCCAAGTGATCCACCAATATTCAACCAACAAAGGACCAAGCCAGTTCCTATGACGACTTATTCCCTACGTCTACGTTGATATCTAAATATAATAGTTAGTAGCTGTGCGTATTAGAACAAATATGCCATTGGCTGAGTAATGATCAACCGGGGATTTCCTTTTTGGGGACGTTAGCTATTAAGTAAATAGTAGGTACAGTCGCCAACCCAAACCTGGAATTCTTATATGTCAAAAAGCCGCGTGGTGGTGTTCTTCAGGTAGAAAGATGGGCTTTTATCTGATAGATCTAACGTGTGCGGGTGCGTTGAAAGCATGTTGAGACGCAATTGCTCAACCATATGTTACATACGAGTATGTCACGACACCGCCACCTGAGTTTTTAACGTTCCCAGTATTCCTGCTTTGCTATTAGTGATCGAAAATAATACGATAAAGAGATCCACAATCCTCGATTCATCTTTAACCTTTTTTTGTACAAAAACTCGACTTTATCGTATGTAGGTGTATACCCCATGGGCAGATGTCTAAGTGCACATTCTAAATGTTCCCTGCTTTTCGTAAAAGATGGCTAAAGGGAACTGAAGTTTGTAGCAACCTGCCAATATCAAAAATATATATTTTGCTACCGAAATGTCAAGAGCGCCCGGAATACGGACTGCCCTTACTGTTAGGACCTTTGACAAAAGGGTTTTTGCTTGCTGCAAAAGAAAGTGATCCATGAGGAATTATAATACTTCGTAGAATATACCTACCGCTTTGTATCGAGGTCTTACCCTGCAATTCAATGACGCGGATTAATGGCAAAGCTACACAGTCTCATTATATCGCAACACCGAACTACACCACGCCCGACAAAAATATCGAAGAGCCCTAGAATGGTCGCTTTCTCTAGTTTGAACAAGAATTTCGGCAATGTATGTTGGATATTCTGTCCCTGTGGTTTTATATGAGTACTTGTCGATTTGACTTACCCCACGGTCTTCTTAAGACACGGATTGATTTTGCAACTACAATCAGAAACCTACTGAGCCAAGCACAACGGTACCAATCTATACTGAGTGCATGGGTTAGCTTATTCATATTGGTGGATGCAAGACCTACCTAAATCTCTACCTAACTAAGGAGTACGGCACCTATGGTGAAATGCAACACCACGTCCAACGCCGAAGGTCTCTGTTCGCTTGAAGGTAACCACAACCCCCATGAAACTCCCACTAGGGGGCCAACCGCTATAACCAAGCTAAACGCGCATGGGACCAGAATTCTCCTGCGACATGTGAATTCAGGGACTACTCCCGTTCCAATGGTACCAGTATACCCCTGGTAAAGTTTCGTGTCCCGTGCAGATTCGCCGTCGTATATCTAGTGTCACCGCAGGGCGCCCTCTGAGGAACTAGTTTCTGAGAAGATTTAAAGTGACGAAAAGACCATAATGTGATAGTTGCTTACTCTCACGTGTGTGTCGCTACTATGTCTCGTCACCGAGAGATCTTTTAAGACCAATCGGGGCGCGATCGGACTGCGGACCAATTGTGGGACAACGTTCTAGCTGCGCAAAAGGCACAAACTCTAAACTGCCCGCCCGAGATTATTGATATGCACTGGGCCGTCACCACAAGTTTCTTATCCATGATAATGACCAGCAGGAGAGGTGAAAGAAGCCTTTCTCCACGATTCTCAAAGATGTAATATCTGATGAAATTACACCTACTATATGACTGCTCTATCAAGCTGGTGCGAAATTATCTTTTCCGGCAGTCGGTAGTCTTCACACCAAAGCCTGAGAAAAATGGCTATTTAAATCTAAGGAACTTCAGGTAAATCAGCTTAATATCACCTTCGCTGAAATGTGTGGAGAGCTTGGTTGAGCGTCACATTCGCGAGAAGGCGCTAAGGCCGCACCCACTAAATGAAAACCAACATGCTTGCCAATGTGAAAAGTCCTGTGAGTTTGCTCTTCATTCTTTGGTTTCAAAGATAGAGAATGTAAATCTGAAGGGTGAGTACGAGATGGGGGTGATCGTGGACATTGAAGGGGCTTTTGACTGTGCGCCCTTCCAAAAACTCTGGGATGCCGCCAGAGAGCTATGCTAATGCAGAGATTACTGTGGGTGTTGACCGCTACCTAACAACGGAAGCGACGCAGGGCTACCCTCAAGGAGGTGTCTAACCGCCACTTCTGTGGAGTTTGCTGATCAACTCACTACTATGCGAACTCTAAAATCTGCCAGTACACGTTCGAGCTTATGCGGATGACGTGACTGTGCTGGCTGTACGTCGAGATCTCGGAATGGTATGTAGAAATCCAAACGCGTCTTTTATTTGATTGACAGTTGGTGTCTCAGACATGCACTTTCAGTAAATCCAAATAAAACCAGAATGGTATTATTTACAAAAAGGAGGAAACTCAATGGTCTTTGCCTTCCAAAGATGAGGGGTACAACCCTTCAACTCTCTGAAGAGTTGAAATATCTGGGAGTTATTCTAGACAAGAAGTTTCTTTTGAACAAACATGTAGAGATGTAAAGATGAAACAAGCTCTCACAGCTTATGGGCTGTGTAAGCGGACCTTTGCCTCGGCATGGGGATTTAGGCCTCAGGTAGTAATGTGGATATATGTTGCTATCACTAGGCCGATGTTCGCTCATGCATGCGTAGTGTGGTGGATTAAGGTGAAAGTTTTCGCTGCAAACTGCGGTGAACTGTGTGTCTGGGTATCACCGATGCCATGAGCACTACATCCGCATGAGCATTACTCAATTTGCAGCCCTTGGATTTCAGGGATATTCAGGGCACTGCAATGAGAGCAGCTCATAGACTTATTCGATTAGATCTATGGGGAAACAATGGACGTGCACAGAGCATTGGAAAAGTCATTGGGAGAACTGAATCTAGTTTTCGCAATGCTGAAGTGTATGCGATCCCAAGGGCGGCAATGTGGATGATTAGCAAGCGGTTGAAGGGCAGGCGCATCGCAATCTGCAGCGATAGTCAAGCTACATTGAGGGTGTTGAGTAGCACTTTGATCACTTCAAAAATCATTTAGGAATGTAGAAACCGATTGAACTCTGTTCCTGGATTCAATACGGTAGAATTACTTACAGGGTACCTGGTCATTGAAAATGAAATCTCGGATGCCTTAGCAAAAGAGGCTTCAACTTCCCCCATGCTCGGACCGGAACCAGCAATTGAGGTGTTGGTAGCATTGACTGATGCAGCTGTCAAAAACTGGGAACAAGCTTCCCATAATAACAGGTGGCAGAACCTTGATGCTGCTAGACACATCAAACTTTTTCTATCAGAACCAAAAATGCGTTTATTCTGTCGAAAGGCAGGAAAACTTGCAGAAGTATTGTGGCTATTCTGACAGGCCATAATTCACTAGCTGGGCATATGTTCAGAATAAGAATTATCCTAGATGATACGTGTTCATCCGGTAATGAGGAAGCGGAATCCACGGAACATTTTCTATGTGAGTGCCTCACCTATGGACGCATCGGACATCACATTTTTGGTGCTGATGTGCTCCAAATGCATCACATCCACTAACGGGAATACATAAACGAATCCGGGATATTCCGTTAAACGGGGGAATCGAGTACAATGTACCACTAAGTTCTGAGTGCTCAGAGGCTTTGCCTCTCCCCCACCTCAAACATACACTCATACATACACATCTTTTCCAGCCGGAAAGCTACTACTTCTACATATTCTATTGTACTTCCACATATTCAGTCCTTCGCAGTGAGTGGAAGAAAGAAATTATCAATAAGATTCCGAAAAGGGCACCCGCTTTGAGTGCGATAATTGAAAAAATTTTCCTTGCTTCTTGTTACACATCCTGAGTTGAGATTTCCGTTTCATCTGCTTTTCATCGAATTCGATAAGGCTTTCGATAGCGTGAAAAGGTAGTCTGACATGGTCTACATGGGAGAGGTATTCCAAACACGCTGTACCTATTACCAGAAGGACTTATGATAGCACAAAATAGCAAGTGCTGTATCGAGGGGTATTTTAGAAGGATTTATGAATCCAAAGAGGGGTATATCAAAGTTGCATTCTGTCGCTAACACTGTTTCTTTAAGTGATCGGTGATGTTCTTCATTAGATTTGCAGTTTCTTCCAAGGCAGAAACAACCCATCAGACGCTTACACACCTCTGCTCTGGGAGCAGCGTGACCGAAGTAGCTACAAGGTGGTTTTTGCTCCCTTACATAAATTCAACAACAAAACATATGTATGAATTACATTCAGGACAAAAATGCCGAATAAAAATAAAAAATACGGCCGAGGCTAAACTAAATTTTGCTTAGGAATTAAGGGAATCCTAAGTCCCTCCCCTACTTGATGGCGGAACGAGCCAGATGGGAAAAAACTTACTTCCACGATTCTGGTCCATGACGTTCTTCATGCTACGTAGGGTGGAGGACGTGGAGATTCAGTGGATTATGTTGTCTTTCCTCAATCACCTCGACTACGCTAATAGCTTCCGCTTGCTTCCCCAGTAATCAGGGCACAGACTTTGACTGAATCCGGGTGGATGCCTTCAGGGGTTATTAAGTGGCCGAGGAATCTCAGCTGCAATTGTAAGAGTTTGCATTTCTCAATGTTGAGTCATATACCAGCATCGAGATACGTTCAAAATGCAGTCGAAGACGAATAAATGTTCAAACCCAAGGAAACGCGACCAGAACATCATCCAAATATACGAAACAAAAGTGGAGGTTTGGTAACACAGAGAGAATGAACCTCTGAAAGGTTTGCACCGCATTGTACAGTCCAAAAGTCATCTTAGTGAACTTAAAGGGTGTGAAGGGTGTGCATATTGCCGTTTTCAGAATGTTTCTTGACTAACTTTTAGGTCGAGAAACTATGGTAGTCTGCGATGGAGTGCGCCAAATCGCAGACGGAATCGTCTAGGCATTTAGACGTCTGTAAGCACCACAAGGTCTCCATTCGCCATTGGAACTCTTTCCGTACAAATACGAGCTTCTGCAATGGTAAGTCAGTAGTGTTCGCATGGTGCTGAACATCATGCTGAATGGACCCAGAGGGGCTACGGTCGTTAGTGATATTGCGGTATTTTTGAAGAAGTGCGGGAATAGGTGGATCGGTAGTTTCATCAAAAGCGATGGAAAGAGTGTTGGGTGCGCTCATTGATATTCTTCCTTATGACCTTAAGATGCACTATCAATCCATAGTGGAACAGGAAGTCTGCGCCTGAGATGGGAGTGGTAATATCCGCTATAATGAAGCGCCAAGAAAACGTCTGCAAAAGTCTTAGACACATGTCCATGGACCGACAAGGAATTTGCTACTGGGAGTTATAAGGTTTGCGGTGTCAGTCGATAATTCTGGGATACGCGAAGAACCGAGACTTCATCGTCTATATCTATTGAGTGGCTTCGCCTCATGGAATCATATATTGTACGGTAGCGTGGTGCTGCATTTCGAGTAGTCCTCGCGAGATAATTGTTGTCGAAACAGTGCAGGAGCTGGTACATTCGTGGCCTTTTTCGCAAACCTTCGGTTGTAACAATAGACTCCAACACTTCTCGAGGGTTCCCAATTACCTTTTTCCGGAGGTGGGTCTAGATCGTGATCTTATACTTCCAGAACGGAAAGGGCCGACTGTTTCCCCTTGCTTAGAAACAATTGCTACTTCCGCCGCTATTAATCACGCGCCATCTTAACAACAACGAGCTGCGTCTGGACCTCGGGAGTTTCATCGGCAGTGGTAGTCAACGTATCCCGATACCCCGAATTCGCACATGTCAGAATGGCCTATATGCAAAGATTGTTGTAAGCTGTACTGAAACTCAACACCGTCTCCGTCGCTAGTAGTGATTTTTTATTCGACATATATCGAAATTTCGGAAGCAACTTGGTCCCTTCTTCAGTGCTGGATGTACACCCGGGAATAAGTTTTCCCCGCAATATCTATATATGACGAATAAAAAACTGCTACTAGCGAGGGAGACGGTGTTGAGTTTTAATTCCCAAAACCTTTTTGCTAGATATACCGCCAACGCATATCGATTATAAATATGTACCGACTTTATCACCACTCGGCTTGCGGTCATGCGTTAGCTCTCAATAAGAGATTTAGCTTAGGCGTTTCACTCACTGACAGGACGGTGGCTTGATACGCTAGATGGGGATTTGAAAGCCTCGAGATTGCGCCCAGATCAAGCATTCGATAGAGCCAAATGGCGAAGCCGATCACGACGAGCCGACCCCACTTGTGAACGGGACAAAGGCTGAAGAAAAAGAAGAAGTTTCACTCACTGACAGGCGTTTAATGAGCTGCTGCTTCAGCCGTTGTTAAGAACAGTCCTCTAGCATGTCGGAGCCAAGCCCATTTGGCACCTGCAGTGTCACCGGAGCTTTTGACTTTACTGAAGGCCATGCTTCGATTTTGCCTGTGGCCATTTTATTTTGCGGATACCGAAGCGGCGCAACCTACAGCGACATCCAATACTCAAGTGGAACGAACACTGGAAAGTCGAGGAAAAGAGTTTCAAAAATAACAGGCGATAACAGCTATGGCGACGAAATCCTGAATGAAGATGTGTTCCTCGGAACCTCAAGTTTTTAGCAAGAAAAGTTCCGAACTCTTAGCTGCTTTCGAAAGATGAATCCTCCCATGAATGTTTGGCCCCCTACGCGTGGTTCGACTAGTCTATATAACGACGTCTAGGCGTGGATAAAGGGCCGCTTTTAAGTATACCCAATTGGTTCGAATGTCGACAGTTCCTTACTAAAGGACGTCTGGACCGGATGTCAGTTGGTGCACCGTTGATGACGTTGAACTAAAAATCCGAAAAATTTCTCTTTGCTTTACTAATTGTTTTTTTTTCATTTACGGATATGCATATTTTAACGCTTTTCACAGTGCTGTGAATCAATCAATTAACAGAATCTATATAGAGTAGTGATGATAGTTAAAATGAAAATCCCAAACCTTTATCAAAATAAAGGATCAAAAACAAAGAAAAGACTAGGTATAACATATGTAAGGTCCAATACGTTACCCTTTGTAACCGTTTGGTCACCGTTCCACGATGCTTTAAGTTTTAAGGTTTCACTATGTTTTGAGCCTAAGATAAAGTTTTCTAGTTGAGAACCCCTTTTCGTCTACATCATCTATTTCCATCAAGGTACTTAGTCTCGCGGAAAGTTTTACGCCCGCGATAGCGAACTTTACCAGCTACGCCTCATCCTTACTTCTAGGAGACATTAACGAAGGCAAGACGAAGTACATGGTGGCAAAGTTAGCAAAAAAAAAGAAAACGAACAACATCGAATCGCACTGGTCAAACGAAAATAATGAACATAGGAGACTACAACTTTGAGACCGTTGAAAATTTCTCCTATCTTGGGTCGCAAATAACAACTGATGACAGCTATAACGATGAAATCCGCGCACGGTTGTTGGAAGCCAACAGAGCCTATTTCAGGTTACAAAAACTGTTCTGCTAAACACTCGAAACGTCTCACCATAGGGTCAAAGCTCTTACTGTACAAGACAATGATCTTGCCAGTCCTTATGCATTCCTCAAAGACTTGGGTGCTTAGCAAGAAAAATTGCAAACTCTTGGCCGCGTTCGTGAGAAGAATCCTCCGAAGAATTTTTGGCCCCCTATATGAGAATGGACGATTGCGTAACCTACATAACGACGAAGTCTAAGTGATACCACGTCTGGCTGTGGATAAAATGCGGCTCAACAGGTTGCGGTGGGCGGAACACCTAATCCATATGGATGAGGATAATCTAGCCCAGAAAGTCTATAAGGGCAATATCTATGGTAGAAGAAGAAGGCGACGCAGATGGAGCGATGACGTAGGTCAGGACACCAGACATATTTTAGGGAATTGGTGGACCTCGGCGCAAAATCGGGGTGTCTGGAGTTCCTTATTAAGGTAGGCCTAGACCGGATACCGTTTGTTGCGCCGTTGATGATGATGATGGATTCAAATCGGGTTCGATCCTGCACGAATCCTCTATACACTGATCGCAGCGCTCGAGTTTTCCGGCTCTGCATCTCACTTTATGTCCTGAATTTTAATTTCCAATCCACTCCCGGATTTAGTGTGGTGCATGTCCACAACGCACCATGAAGATTCAACACGTGCATTCATTGTATGTGACATGCAAGAAACTGAGATATTCGAAAACCTCAACCTGATGCTGATTACCGAAGAGTCCCAAAAATGCATGCCGATGGAGTCTTTCAGTAGAGCTTTTGAAACAGCTGTTTTCGCGGTAGGCACTGGTCACTCCGGATGGCCATTCTGGCCACCATCGCTACGACAGTTCATTACACAACAACACGCTAATTGTATTGTAGCCAGTGTTTAGTCTCAACCTAAAAATTGGAGACCTAAAGTTGCACCAGAATTTGAATTAATTCCAATCTAAGGGAATTTGAAAGGTGGAATGTATTCTTCATATTTGCTTAGATTTCTGTTTAAAGAGATAGATTGGATATGGAAATATAGTTGCATTATTGTTTTGTCTAGTACCCTCGAAAATGTAATTAGGGCTTTCGATTTTGAATGATTATTTAATTCTATACCGTAAACTTTTAGTCGGTTACCTCCTTCTAATTTCAAGTGTAAGATAAAAGAAACAATTCAGACAACTCTTAAACGCCTTCAATCCATTGATCCATTCCAAACTCGTGATTCTATCAAATCTGACTGGCACCCCCACTTAATTCTGTCACCATGTAATGTATAAGGAATGCAGAGTGATCTTGGAGCAAGTGTGGCTTTAATTAAAATCACTTCTTGGCGTCTTGAAAGACATTAAATTACAGTTGCCAGCTAATTCACAACAACTCTCTGCTTGAATCTCGAGCTGGAGATACGCTACAATTCGAAATGCGCGAAAAATTTCATTAACAAAAATAGATGCGGGATCAGGCAGGCATTTTATTAAATGTGAAGGAAATAGCTTGAAAAGCATTGGCTTAAATACAAGTGGCATTTAATCCTAGAGGTCTAGGTAATAAACTGAACTTCTAGAGTGACTATCCGTAGTTCAGGAAATAACGGTAACAAATTCATATTAAATTATGGTGCCACTTCTACCTTCTGGATTCCGAATCTAGTCTTTAAATTATAATATAATCATCTTAAAGATAAGGTTTTCTTCCATCTGCCCACTGCAAACCAGACGACCCTTTTCCATCACTTTAAACTTCCCCTACTACGGTTAACCACTCCTTGGAATATGGCATTTACCGACCATTAGATTAGAAATGTGTATCTTGTATACATATACTGCAAAAAAATAAAATACCTGATATATGTATTTATCCCCGGGATTTCATGGATAATAAGATTTTAGATATTTTCGTTCCAGATACAAAATGACACATCCAACAGACCTTCATCTCTCTCATCGACATTTACAATGACATCCACTTCGGATTTCTAATTTCACTGTGGATATTGGAGGTGACGGATATTTTAGGCACGGTCGTTAGTTTCATCAAAGTTCTTTCTACTAATAAATTTTGCATTTGATATATTTTGAGATGTGGCTAATTGCAATTACGATGCTTGACTTTTGTAGCTTGGCGTATCTACGTCAAATGCTGGGCGAACACAATTTCAGTTATTTTTAGATGCCCGGTACATAGCACGCGCCATTCCAATCTTAATATGCTTATTTTCATAAGATTTATGGCTAATGCATTTATACGTTGCCTTTGTAAAGATTTAGTATCTATGAAGCATATTGCGCGTATGATTTGCTATTTTCATCGTTTTGAATTTCAAGGATATTTTAGGAAGTGTAAGGGAAAAGTATAATTAAGGCCTTTGTTTAGAAACTACAGCTGTAGTTGCTTTGCCCAAGATCATAAATTAAAGAGATGCCAGAATTGCAACACTCCGTATCCAACCTTTGGCTTCAGTATACTGTTCCTCTGTCCCGGTGCTTTGACTTAATGTATATAAATTTTTAATCCTGATAGTAGCTATGTGGTTTATTAGAATTTCTTCGTCTATGGATAATCTCGCTCCAGGTAGAAAGCTTATTTATTAAATTCAGGGAGGTAGACAGTAGTTCACAGCCAGTTCATTCTAAATTCTAAATGTCCGATGTATAATATAAATTTGCGAGCAAAATTCGAAATTGGTTCACTATAACTTCGTAGTAAGATTTGCACCAAAGTTTCTATTAGCGTGTCTTTTATTATTACCTGCATTGTTGCGTAAGTTCGTTTCCCTAGAACAAAGTTGAGAAATTTTACATAAATGTTCAAAACGTACTGAAGTACTTTATCTTTATATAAAAAGATATGGGGATCCCTTGAAGTATAGATTTCATGTGGTGACATTATCACTCTTTTTTTGGATTTCCAGGCTTCAAGTTTGCACTTTAACATTTTTACATTTAATCTCAGACTTGTTAGAAACTTTTAATCACAACATTTTATTTGATACCGGCCAATGCAATCATTGGCAAAAAGGGGTATTCCAGGCCTGGGGTTTTCGGGTGTCAGAATAGATAAATAATAAGGGTCAGAAAAGCATAATAAGGGTCCGCTATGTAATTTTTAACACGCGCCGGGTTTTTCCGCATAATTTTCACTTCGGGCCCGGATTTTCTCTGAGCGGACCTTGTCCTGATACAAGCACAAAATTCTGTCTCTACCATTGCAGTATTTCGCAACGATCAATAATTATATGCCACCTTAGGCAGGGTGTGCCTCGTCTTATTTTTCTACCATAGATAGGCTACGGAATCGTCCATCTTCATGTAGGGGGCCAAAAATTCTTCGGAGGATTCTTCTCTCGAATGCGGCCAAGAGTTCGCAATTCTTCTTGCTAAGAACCCAAGTCTCCGAGGAGTACATGATCATTGTCTTGTACAGTAAGAGCTTTGTTGACCCTATGGTGAGACGTTTCGAGTGTTTAGCAGAACACTTTTTGTAAGCTGAAATAGGCTCTGTTGACTGACAACAACCGTGCGCGGATTTCATCATCGTGGCTCTTATCGGTTGTGATTTTCGACATAATATATGCATATACTACGTGCTACGTACTAATGGGACAAATGCACACTCAAATTTCTTTATAAAAGGAATACACAAAACCTTCCATACCTGAAGTGTTCAGCTTCCGGTCTCCTAACTTGCTTTTTTTTTAAGAAAACTCGTTCCCAGCTTGAATCTTGAAATTGACAACATGTTTGAAGCCTCACATATTAGTTACCGGTCGTTACCATACTGACTGCGGCGTTCCTTAGGTATATCGTCACCATTCAATTATGGCCAATATTTTCTTATCTTATAAGCTTTATTCAGGAGCGAAAATGTTGCAAATATCTGTATTAGGAACGCTGAGGTGTACTCAATTATCAGAAATTCTCAGCTCTTCTGTACCCACAACTTGAGACCTGTCTGTATTTATCCAAATTTTTGTTATTTATATTTTCCCGGTGCAATTAGCTATAAGGATGCTGAATTTCGAGAACTGACGTTCCCAAAGTGCTAGTCAAAACAAGGAATAGTGATTTGAATATATAATAGTTGTAGTAATTTTCATAGTTCTTCCCATGCTGCAGGTACTACAAAAGGTTTACCCTAGCGTTTATCATCATTCAAGAAGTGGCACAAGCAAATTCACCATTCTCTCCATAGTAGCAGTTTTAGCCTCAGATGAGTATATATCAACATCCTGCCGCATTTTGTAACCAAAACCACTGCTATCTCGTTGCAATAACATATACCGAGGCATACTCATCACCCGTTAAAAATATAATAGTTGTGTGGGGTTTAAAATACTCCTTCGATCCATCCTCCACATAGCACCAAAAACTTCTTTCTTTCATATAGATTTCGATAAGTATAGCCACGTAACTTGGAACGCTAATTACCGCCGTAACCTTCTTTATAGGCTCGTAGGCCTTCCAGACTCTCAAGGAGAGGAACAACTCCGTTACAGAATTCATTCAATTAATTTTCCCTATCGTATTCAAAAGGTATATGGGTCTGTACAGAAATAGTTCACGTGGAGATTTAATAGCTTCGGAAACTAGTATTAGCTTGTAGATGTCCACGACGTAGGAAAGCTCCCTTCTATGAAACATGTTTTGAATAGCTCTCGCCTGACCTAATATCGCCGATCATCACCTATCATGGCATACTTCCATCAATTCTTTCTTTGTTACTGTAGAGGCTATTATTGAGGTTAAATATGCCTGGTGACAGTCGACGCAATATTCGTAAACATAAAGGAAGAACTTGGTCGACGCACAGGCTTGGCACTCATACGCACTGTGATCGGAAGATGGAAGTGGCAGTGGATAGGTCACATATTAAGGTGGGGCGACAATTACATTGCTGACTACGCCATGCGGTGGAAACCACTCTCCCAAGATGGCGAGTGGATCGCCTCAAGGTCACTTGAAGATTGTGGATCGCCTCAAGGTCACTTGGCGCAGAACAGTAGAAGATGAGTGCGAGCGTTTCGGGAAGTCGTCGGATGTGCTGAAGGCCATTTCGGATGACCGCGAGCGATGGTGCGTATTTATGGTTGACGGGTTATACCCCACCAAGGAGCGAAGAGCAACCATATAAAATCGTAAGAAATTCAGTACATGTGATACTTGGAGACATATGATCCCCGCATTTTGCGGTTACATCTCTATAGGTACTTTTGCCTCTTCATAAAATTGACCCTTCCGCGGATTTCTTTGTAAATATACTTCTTCACTTCATGGTCAACTATCTCTTGGGCATATACTCAGCTTGGCATGACAATTCGCTATTATATCGACAATTGTTTCGTTAATGCTGAATCGCTTGTCGTCGCGATGCTGTCTTTCATATGAGGGGTTCTATTCGTGAATGTATCTTATATGCTATTCTGATCCGCACAAATTCCCATAAGTATTTGCTTGCCCGTTGCTTTTACAGACTAGCTTGACGTTTTCCTCATGTTTGGACGCAAACCGTTAATTTCCTGGCATATTTGCCAGATGAAAGGCGGATGCCTAATGATCATTATCGATGTAGTGTTCATTTACGTTTGAAGGTGTATCACAAAATAATGAAAAACTGAGGGGAGTTGATTTTATGATGAAGCCAGGCCCTCCTTCATCTTCTGTTTTTCTGGATGCTTCTTTCTTATGCTCGACATACACACTTTTCCTGTAATTGCTGCGTTTACCTTATCCATCAGTAATACTTGTACATGCTTTCATAAGATGCCCATATAGGGAAGGTTCAAAGTAGCTCTTCAAGGATTTGACCTATGTTCAGACACTTGCTTGTTTGTAGTCTTAAGGAGGATCCTCATCTTTTCTTGGCTTCTTTGCCTCTACTCATTTTCAAAGTTTTGTGTAAAACAAAACCTTATTAAAATCTATTCACTATCTGTCTGTCTATCTGTCACACGCACTTTTCTACAAAACTGCTAAAGCAATCTGAACGAAATTTGGTGGATATGGGAATCCCACGCATACAGTGAGTGAAATAAATTTACGTGCAGTTTAAATGGATGCTCCCCGTACATGTAAAGGGGGATGTAAATTTGCTTAAATTTGCCCTCGGTGCATCATTTTTCTCCCTAGGCTTTACACTACTTTCTCTGGGGAAGTGACACGCTATTTTGATTATTATTTTCTCGTACTCTTCTCTAGGTCCACACATCGACCGGTGTGCTAGTGTTAAGTTGGGTACCACCTGTGGATAGCAATTTTAGACATTTGCTTTGATACTCTATCCCTCCTAGTCGAAGAATTTTAGCTTTAACCAGAGTAAGGGACAGTTTCCAAAATCCTTATACAGTGTCCAGTGGCGAATTTCACTGTTTGAAGACTTGTAAAAAAGATAAACTTCCAATACATTTATGAACGGGCACCGCCCTTGGCTATTGTCAGTCTAGATGCTGTATTATATCTACATAACTATGTAAATCTAAACTTTGCTCAGGTTAATCGATAGTCCATCGTCAATCGTAACGATTAATAAATCGACAACATGGTTTAGACATCGAAAAACGGCTCGAGATATACACCTCCATGGTCAGAGAGAATCATGCCTCCAGTCTAATGGTGCATAGCTATCAAAAATTTTCAGCGCTTCCGATGATGTTATCCGTGTCTCTCTCACGTGTCACGTTTAGATACTACATTTCTTCCCAAGTTGGAGTTCTGCTGGTATTTCACGGAGTTCAGGAGATTTCTTTGACATTTATTTTCATCAAATATAGGCATGTGATATCTAATGAAAGGTCCCGATTAGTATTACCTGAAATGTCAGTCAGACATCAGTTAGGAAATGAGGACTTAGAAAGAGGTCACTTGAATTAAGGGACTATTTTCACAAACTAACCTGCCAAAAGTCTGAAATAAATCATGTTGATGCCCCTATATGACATCTAGGCCTCGAAATATCTGTCAGCCCCCCATTCCGACATTTGATCAAATAAAGTTCCTCCTAGAACCATTAAATTGCAATAATATAATCTCCACGGGAAAGTTTGGTGAAAATTGCGTTATTATTGTTATGCTGTTATTGCTAGATTAAACCTGTCTCCTCTGTTGTGTAGATTTACTGCATCCCGTCTGACTTACCTACAACTTTTGTTAAAATGAAATAGTCGAACACAGCCTAAATATTTGTACAATATGGAAAAGCATATCTAAATCGCTGAGCTTTTGAATAAAATGTGTAAAAATCTGCACAGCCAGAAGTAATCGAAAATTATATTTAATATATAATTTGGTGCTTATGCCGCCATGAGCGCATTCTTGATGTCAAGATCGCCCTGGATATAAGTCGTTTTAGTTGCATCAATTGCTGATCGAGCCTTTCGGAAGCCAAACTATCGGTCAGACATTGAATACAGTTTGCTATAAATGATCTGTTCGGGAACCTATTGTATTCATCAATCTGTTTACCCGTCTTTTCTCATATACACCACTGCTTTTAGACAGGCTATGAACATGGTACCATTCTAATTGCAATCAATACCAAGAGCTGCATTATCTCGGACTCTTTTCGCTGCGTTTAGAATGGGTCAGTTAGAACCTCCTGCTCTCCAGTCTCTCCACCAATTGGGTTCACTCTTCTTGTTAACAAGAAGAAATTGAACCTAACACGCAATATGGTTCCATCTGCCACCGCTCCTCTCTGAATATGTTTTTCGAGGAAAGCTCCCCCGTGTCTTCAAGAACAGATTCTATCCTTCCTTTTACAGGAAAAAGGATGTGATCGGCATCGTCCACCACCCCATTGCAGAATTCTAAGTCAGGAGATTGTATCTTTCCAATCTTGCAGAGGTAAAACTGAAAATCGACATCCCCACTTAGAAGATGGTTAAAAAGAAATAATCAACCTCATTATGCTTTAGTCACGAACCTGCCACTTGAATCGTTTTTATAATAGCGACTACCTCCCTAAAGTGTTTTCTTTGTTTGAATTAGCTAACTTAAGGTCGACTCAGATTGGGACTCAGACTCGAGATTCATTTTAATTCACGATAGCTATTTCAGTTTAAATCATGAGAAACTGAAACCATGATCGGGCATTTATCCGCTTACCCGTTACTAGTCTTATGAAGCAAAGAAAGGTTTCTCAGGATATCCCTCAATAAGCGCGCAACATAGTCCGTCATATGGAATTAATTTTTTAGTGCGCCTAGCATATCTGCCAATCTTACGGAATTGAATGCATTTTTAATTGCGCTGCGGAGAGTTTTACTCGTCGAGAACGTCGGCTGTGGTCCTCAGCACAAGGAACCACATCCACGCTCTCCATGATATCATCTACCGTGGTTCTTCGTCCTGATTACTAAGACCATTTATTTTTCATAGAGAGAACTGTCTCTTCTAGCAAGTTCTTTTCTGGTAATAAGAGACCAAGCGTCGACGTGCGGGATCTGTAGAAAATAATACTATACAATGTGGTCCACCTGTTTGACATTAAGTGGACAAGGTTTCCGCAGAGTCCAGATTTTCACCTCGTCGACTGATTCCTACCAACAGCGAGCTTTGCTTTTGTTTATCGTGCTGCGGAGTCTCCCTTTGGCTGATCTGTACTCTGTACCACAATGGTGCATCCCTCCTTCCGGGCATTCAAACGTTGTGCCAAAGGATGGAGCTCATGATACTCCCTCCTTCTTCTATGCCGAGGGCAGGACCTACTTGATAGCAGCTACAGCGTTTTGACTCCGAGAATTTGAAGAGGTGACATCAACCCGGTCATTGGGTATCTCGGGGCACTCACATTTGATGGTCTCCACCACTTCGGTCATTTCTGTGAGAGAATATAGGCGTCACATGCATTTTTCTCAGAAACGACTGTATCGATTGACACGAAATTTGGTGGGAACTGTGAACCCCCATGCGTGCAGTGAATTACAATGATGTACATTGAACTTAATATACTTATTTACTTAAAAGAGAGGTGCACATTTTTTCACCGAATATAGTCATGTGGGGTATCAAATGAAATGTCTCGATTAGTATTTTTTGAAGCAGATATTAGTTTTGATACTGGATGTAACGAAGAGGAGTAGGTCTCCGAAAAGGGTCAACTGCTTCAAGGACCCATTCTCAATCTGAAAAAAGTTATGGTGTTTCAAGCATATGGTATCTAGGCCTCAAAATACTCTTCGTTACAATTTTTGCTCCAATAAAGTCAATAATGCTATACTTTTATAAATTTAAATTTTACTGTGAACCTCCTGAAGTTCACTCTAGATCCGCAAAATGTTACAGTAAGAAAGGTTTTAATAGAAGCCATTATACTGGAAATGCTACCATTATTAACAAAGTTATAGGAGATCAAAGTGGCTTTTTTCGCGTTAAATATCTACTCACTAAGAGATAAACGTATATACACTACGAACTATATATAAATGGAACCATCGTGTACTCAAACATTCTTACATAAAAATCAATAAAACTTTTCATACCTGAAGCGTCGAGCTTCGGGATGAAGTCTCCTTCAAATGCGCCTGCCTCTTTTCGTTTTTTCCCCACTTTATTCTGCGAAGCACTATCTGCAGTGCATTCGGGGTTTATTGCACTTTTCGCGTGTTTCCTGTTGCTGTTCATATCCGCCTTTATGCCCAAAACCATCTGCACAGTTTCAGTGATTTTATGCCTTAACGAGAGGTTCAGTCCTTGATACTTTCTTCGCATACCCCTAGTGTGGGATGGGACGCATTTTCAGTCTGTTCTTCCTTCTTCCATACTATCTTCCCAGTCTTGTCGTTTGATTCTTCATAAAAATGGTACCAGCGCAACGTATGCAAGTGAGCGGAACACAATAGTCAGGACCGGGTGTAGCCTCGAGGACAAAGACTCTACCTCAGTTTACTGACGGCTGATCTACGCTTAGCTGATTCTAGAATTCACTGGCGGACCATCGCTCGTTCAGACGACGTAGCCTACTAATACGGGTTCAGTGCACACTACCCGACCAGGATTTCAAAAAGGTTGACTCCTGACAAACACCGCAATTACTACCTTGGCCGAGCCAGACTCGCGCCGAAGTATGTACCAGTCGCCTATGGCTCTTTATGGAGAAACTTTCTCAAGGTTACTACCCAGGAAGCAGATATAATGCGATAGGGATGCCTTTCTCTGCATCGTGAGCGATCATTCAAAGATCACATACAACCGTGAAAGTCATTATTTACTTCAGAGGCACTGGAACCTCAGAAGTTCAGAATCATAAAATTGCTTTGCTATAGGCTGCAATATAGACCATGACACTGCGAATTATGGTTAAAACACTGCTATTACCGACGGAGTTATAGTGGATCAAAGTTATCTCTTTTCTGTGAGTTTATCGCATCAAATTGAACATTGCGACATATTATATGCGTATATGTATGTATATTATAAGGGGCGTACAAACAGAAGACAGGCCTTGCTTATATCTATTTTAATTCAGAAACGTTTACATCCTTGTTAAATAATACTCAGCACTCATCCTGAAGGTAAATACAATATATACTAACCCAAAGCGCATAAATGGACATTCGAAAATAGTGCACAACTGAATTGTTAGATACGGTCTTAAATAGAAGAAATATAAAATCCTTCATAATTAAAGCAGACAGTTTCCAGTTACTTATTGGAATCCGAATTTTCGTTAAACTTCCTCTCCCCGAGTCTGGAAGGAATCCTCAGCTTTCTCTCCCCGCTCAATGCAATGCAATCATTTCTCTAACTCAATCTACAATTTATTTTTTATGGTTATACATATATTAGAATTGGTCTTGTAGTCACTACTTTTCGCTCTAAATTCTTCTGGAATATTACTCATCAAGGATATATATTTAAAACATACCAGAACTAAGACTTGCTGGATTATAAATCTTCCAAGAAAATCTCAAAATAACCGTCGAACAGGCAAAAACGTTTACTCAAGCAATTAGGACCAAATTTACATAAGAATGAAAATCAAATAAGAATGAAGAGTGAATGCAATAAAAACTTGATGTTGGGTTGCCTTTATTCAAGTTGCTGGCTCTGCGCCATCTTTTTCCTTTTCGGGCACGTTAAATGCTTCCAAACCACTTTCCTTCCCCAAGTCAATGAGGACATTATTGTTTCGTCGGTTGGTTTTTCCGATGGGGTGGCGCTTACGTCCGTTCTTTCATTATTCCATTAGAAGGCAGAAGTAGTAAAGCAAATGGAAAATGGTTTCTCGGAAGGAAAATGCTATTTACTTTGGAAATTGAGTGCAACGACCAAAGGAAAAAAGCTTTCAAAAAGGATTGAGGATTTAGGGAGAAACTCTAAATGGATTTCAGAGAAGAGACCTTGACACATTTAATATTTTTACTTATTATTTATTTTGGAACACAAAGAATTATATAATGAGAGATTATTCGAATTTAAGATACAAACCTAAGGACCTTTTACAAAAAGCATTCGAGATGGTTGATTACCTGAAAGCTATGAAAGTAATACAAAAAGCGACGGCTTGTTACGCAGAACTTTCGTCGAGTAAGCATTAGTTATCTGTGGAGACCCCAAGTTTATAGTGAAGCACAATATATATATATATATATACTTAAGCAAAGGCTATGCACTCTGCGTTTGCGAGGAAAATATTACCCTCATTAACGTTCACCCACTTCAAAGGAGACTGCAGAGTCGGAAGGCAGTACAACGGACCTCCGAAACCTGTCCCAGGTATGATATTAAAATCATACTCTGAGATTTTAATAGCCCGTTGTGGACAGAATCCCTATTCAAGCAATACTTTCGATCCCATAGCATACATAAAAACACTAATAGTAAACGGACTGCGAATCATTCAATTAGCTGTGTTGCATGAAATGTGGGCCTCTCCGGACGACATCACTTTCAACCAAATTGACCATGTGTCAATCGAACGCCGCCAACTCGAAGCCTTCTTTAATATATATATATATATTAAGACTCGGGTCACTATCGCGCTGATACAGTGCTCCGAGCTTGAATTACAATGCGAATAAACACAGAGGACATCCGCAACAAAGGCCCCCGTAACACCTATAGGTGGAAAATGGATGCCGCAATAACCTCAGCTAACAGAGGTCCTGGAGATGAAGCTGCGACAAATAATCTTCACAACCGCCTGAAGACCATTATCATTGATATGTCCAAAACACACTTGGCCCGAACCGCGAAAAAAATTCGAGCCTGGTTTGATGATGAAAAAAAGAATGCCGGGCAATGCACTCTCACTATTATGAGTGACGTGGAGTGACGTGGAGAAACGACTACTCAGACAGAAAAAGTAAGCCTGGAAGAACCATCAACCCTGTGAACTCGAGAAGTCCCGGGAGTAACCGCCCCAGACGTGTAAGTTTTACCAGAAACCAGCTGGATAAAGCCTTATACACCTCGATGTTCATCCTGCCGGGATAAAGAGGGAAATCTGATTTCCGATCGTATGGACATATCGACGAGTTGAAGGTCCCGCTAACTGAATACAACGGACAAATGCTGCCATCACCAAGCATGGAAGAAACAGTCAACGTGCAATTTATTGGCTTAAAAATCATAAGTCGCCAAGAGCCTAGAACTGCAACCTAATTGTTTAGGCACAATAGGTCTTTAAGGACACGGTGCGACTTTCGCTTAACAGGACCTAATTAGTTAAATATAAAGCGACCAACTACACCAAGCAGTTAATAACCTGATACTCAAGGTGTGGAACAGTGAATCAATGTCTGACAACTGGCGAGACATTATCTGTCACATACATAACAAGTCGGGAAACGGGAAGCTAGACGCTTCCGGTGTGAAACGTTTTGTGTATTTCTTTTATAAAGAGATTTGAGTGTGCATTTGTCCCACCAGTATCTAGCACGTAATATATGTATATACAGGGTGCGGCAGCATAACTTCCTTTTTTAAAATGCGCGCCACTCAGTTAGTTGATGTCATAGCGGAGCCCTAGTGGTCTCGTTCAAGAGGAGATACTGTAAATTTTGTCCCGACACGGTTCAGTCGCCATCATGCGTTGGAATAGTGAGGAGCGTGCCTTTGCCGTTGAGGTTTACTTTTCAAGCGGATGTTCGGTTATTGCAACACAGCGTGCATTTCGGAATCGCTTTAATTTAGCCTCGTTGGCTCCCGTCCCAGACCGCAAATCAATTGTTACATGGGTCACTACATTCAGACAAACTGCAAGTGCGACAAAAGGAAGAACTGGAGTCCCTCGGCCCATTAGATCACCTGAGAACATTGAAGCAGTGAGAGCGTCAATGTTGCGATCGCGACGGCGTTCTGCGCGCAAACACGCATCTGCCCTTGGACTATCCGATCGTTCTGTGAGAAGAATTCCTCGTGATGATCTTCATTTTCATCTCTATAAGATGGCGATAGTGCAGGAACTTTCAGAACGTGACTTCAATTCTCGGATGAACGCGTGTGAGCTTCTTCTTGATGTCGTTCCCGAGGGTGCTATTTTTTTTAGCGATGAAGCCCATTTTCATTTGTGTGGGTCGGTTAACAAACAAAACATGCGCTATAGGCTGACACCAACCCTCGAGAATTGCATCAAAAGCCTTTGCATTCACCCAAAGTCACAGTGTGGTATGCAATTTCCTCAGCTGGAATTATTGGTCCCTGGTTTTTTGAGGAAAATGAGGTTACAGTGACAGTGAATTCGGACCGGTATGTAAACATGCTACAGAATTTTTTTTTCCCACGGCTAGAAAATTTGGATTTGGGCGACACTTGGTTCCAACAAGACGGTGCAACAGCACACCCTTCAAGAGCATCGCTGGCTGTTTTGAGGGAACACTTTTCAGAGCGCCTTATCTCAATTAGAGGCGATTTGGAATGGCCGGCACGCTCTCCCGATCTGTCCCCTTGTGATTTTTTCTATGGCGTTTTTTGAAATCCCGTGTTTATGTGAACCGTGCAAGAACCCTACAAGATTTGAAGACCAACATCCAAGAAGAAATTGCCAACATAACACCTGCTATGCTAACAAGAGTCATGACAAACGCCAGAAATCGGTTTACGCAATGTATGGAGAATGGGGGACGTCACCTAACAGATTTGATCTTCAAAACAATGTAAATAAAAACTGTAGACTTTAGTCATTATAAAAAATAAATAAATATTTTCCGATGCATACAATAGTTTTCATTGAGTTTTGAAAAAAGGAAGTTATGCTGCCGCACCCTGTATTATGTGAGAACAGCCACTTTCAAGCGACATTCAAAGTCTTGAATTTGCACAGAAGCGACAACTTTGACCTATTATATATAACTTTGTTAGTAATAGTGCGATTTTCACCAAATTTGGTATGCTGTAACCTATATTACTGCAAAATGATTCTAGGAGGAACCTAAGGGGGGTTTTCCTGCCATTTACTAAAAATTACAGTAATATATTATTATTAACTTTATTTGAAAAGGTATCGGTATGGAGGACTTTTGACTTTTTTCAGATTTTTCGGTTATGTAGTTTCTGAGAATGGGTCCGTTAAAGAAATGATCACTTTGAAACCCTCGCACTCCACACCTTTCCAACAAATGTTAAAACTAAGACCGGCTTCGAAAAGTACAAACCGAGACTTTTCATTTGATACCTCACATGACTATATTTGATGAAAAAAAATGTACACCCCCCTTTTGCATGTATGGAAACCTCCCTTAAATTCGACGTAAAGGATATAACTCACTATATGCGTCAGCGCTCACAGTTCGCACCTTTCTACCAAATTTGGTGTCAATCGCTACAACTGCATGTGGCAGACACGCAGACAGACAGACAGTAAATTGATTTTAATAAGGTTTTGTGTTTACACGATTTTCTGAGTGCCGGAAGCGTTGGAAAAACTCTTGAAATATGGCCCTGGGTTGCGCCATCCTTAAGGATGTCTATGAAAGCATAGGCAGGGTGAAGCTGTAAATGCTCATGAAAAAATTCGGTATCCTGAACAAACTGATAAGTCTGACTAGGCTGCCCGTGACCAATGTGCGAGAGCAGATAAAACCAGCAGGGTTACTCTTGAGACCATTCAACATCAACAACGGTCTAAGACAATGCATCCTCTTTAATGTGCCCTCTGAAGAAGTGACCCGTGATGCTGAGGTAAATGCAAGAGGGATAATTCTCTTTATGTTCACCCAACTACTGGCCTATGCTGACGATATTGAAATTGCAGGTGCATGAAGGCAAGACAAAGCACATGGTCGCGACGTTACCACCAAAACGCGATGATAATTTCTCCTATCTAGGGTCGAATTTCACAATCGGTAACAGCTACAACGATGAAATCCGCGCACGGTTGTTGGCAGCCAAAAGAGCCTTTTTCATCTTACAAAAACTGTTTCGCTCGAAACGTCTCACCACAGGATCAAAACTTTGACTGTGAAAGAGGATGATCTTGTCAGTCCTCATGTATTCCTTGGAGAGTTGGGTTCTTAGCAAAAACAATTGCGAACTCTTGACCGCGTTCGAGAGAAGAGTCCGATTTGTCATCAGGTATGGTACTTCCTTCAAATACCAACCTAAACTATTACCAATCCTGATTCAATTGTTTCTAAATGCACGAAGTAGCTATTATTCGAAATTGTGGCAACCACGTAGCCGATTAAGCCTAATTGTGTAATGAGTACCATCACAAGTCTGTGATGAAGCGTTAACATCCATCATTTACCCTTTAAGGTACAAATAAATCCTTTCGAAATTGAATAATGCCACCACAAAATGGAATATTACGACAATAAGTGTCATGTCAAGGACCCATTTATTTTCACAATAGGATATGTCTGCTAGACGATGAATGACACACAAAACAATACCCCCAACCTATCAACTTCCAACGAAAAGACTAACACAATACAACCTCCTGCCTGACGTCAGCCCACTCCTTTAAGACCTAAAGACAAAGGAATACCAGGTATATATAATAACATGTGACTTTGTATTCCAGCTAATGTCTACCGTAGTCATGGCTGAATGGCTGACTCCATTAAATTCATATCTAAGCTAATGGGATTTCTGTGTTGGCCGTTCATATTCATCTGTCGTTTTATGGAGAGTGTGGAGCTCTTGTTTCTTTTGGGGATTAGACGTATAAAGGGTTATACGAGTACTATTATGATTGAAAACCTGGAACCTTTCCTGGTACAATGTGAAACGATAATTTTTTTCAGTAACAGATTGTCATTCTGGGTTTTCTGTTCTGAAGGAACTTCTTTTTCAGGCACATGTGGTTCAACAAAAAGCATTCCAAGCATACCAAGAAGGGTAAATAATTCCTTCATTCTTCCGATTTTTTTGTTCACTTTTCACGGCAAGCTATTCTGGGTCATCCTGAAGTGTCATACTGAAAACGCCAATTCATTTGCAACTGAGTGAGCAAAGGAATGTTATTTATCCTCCCAGTAAAGATGAGAGCAACTTCTCAAATGGAATTTGTCATAAGTTCAGTATACTTGCATCCTTTAGAAAATGCAAGGCGAGGTCGAAAAAAACAAAGAACCCTCCTAATTTCGAATACCCTAAATAAAACCAATGAAAGTGCCGTACTCATCAATGTGATCTTCTTTTCATGGAGCTGTGTAATTTGCGCGAAATGGCGATTCAAATTACACTGAAAATTCCGAAATATGTGATGCTATAACTGCTTTTCAATGAACCACATATGTACATGTGTTGGAGGGAAAATTAATATTAATTGACCGTTGAAATGCTCATCGCTGCAAGGTTTTGGTTTTAATTAATGTTTCAAATCGATACGGCACACACATTTTGAATGGTATGCAAATTTGATTGATTCCTGTGCAGTAGAGATAATAAATGTTTGATACAAATGAATCTTTTTCAGGTTTTGTGTAAACGTCGTTTACCCGCCGGGTTTGTAACCGCGTCTTCCTCACTTCTTCTGCTTTTCGCAGTTTATCCTGGATTACAGCGATCATGGAATTGATCGCATCCTAGTCTTCCTGACAGGCTACCATTCTCCGGACAAAATTTTTTTAGTACTTCACCTAGAGTTTCCTCTAGGTTTCTCCTTTCTTCCACGAACCTAGGACACTGGAAGAAAACGTCCGCTAGGTCCCCTGGGACCCCGCAGTTTGGACAATTAGGCGAGGTGTCCAACTTAAACCTGTACAGGTATTGACGGTATCCTCCATGGCCAGTCCCCGATGTAAGGGATCAACCTGTAAGTCCAATGACCCTTTTCTGACTGGTCCCATCGCTGTTGCCATCTGCTTATGGATCACTCCCTTTTGGATTTTTTCACCTGAGATAAGGGAGAGATGGACCTGGTGTTATAAATGTTCATCACTTCGGTTGCCAATATGTCAATCGGCATCATTCCCGAGATGACGAACGCTGCATCGTCTAAGACGATCCTGAAGGCAGAACACACCCTTAGGGATGTTCTTCTGTAAACCGTAGTCAGCTTATGTGTATTGCTTAAAATCTGCAGTGCTTTTCCGCAAACTGGAACTGCATACAGCATGATAGAGCTCACCACCCTGGCTATGAGCAGCCTGCAAGTATGCCGCGGGCCTCCTACTTTCAGCATCATCCTTGCCAAAGCAATACTCGTGGTGGATGCTCTTTTACAAGTATATTCTATGTGCTGCTTAAAATTAAGTTCTCCGTCAATCATCACCCCCAAGTATTTAATGGGCGGCTTGGAAGTGATGATACGATTCCCGATTCTAATGCAGGCGTAATTTCTTTTACGGCGCTTAGTGATGAGTACCGCTTTCATCTTTTCCTCCGCTAGTGCCAGCCCAGCACTCTTTAGCCAAGCCTTAACAACACTGATTGCTTCGCTTGAGTACAACTCAGCATCCTCGAAAAGCTTTGCGATCACAACCAGTGCTATATGATCGGCGTAACCCACCACCGTGGCCTCCTCCGGAACCGGAAGGTTGAGTACATAATTATACGTGATGTTCCACAGTAGTGGGTCTAGTACAGAACCCTGTGGCACACGCATTTTTCTCGGAGACGGTTATAGCGATTGACACCAAGAAACTGCCCAACCGAATACTTTTCACACACATTTTCTCTCTGTGGCCCTCCTGATATCAATTAACACTCGAAATTACTGTCGTTTTTGGCCAATGCTTTAAAGAAAAATACGGAACCGCCCCCTTCACCCTCAATTTGCTCCTGAAAAAATTAGAAGGGAAAGACACGATAACCTGAATAGCCGATGTCGTCGGAGGAAAATAGGCAGGGAAAAATTACTAAATCCAATGTCGCTAGTAAGCTTCTGACTCTTCTGTGAGTTTTTGATTAACAATTCCTTCATAGTATTCCACGTTTCTGGGAACTCTGCACTTTTCCCGACTTGTGTAGTTATGCTATCGATACTGACATCAACGTCTATACAATATGAGCTAATGCGACTTTATTGAGTTCACTTTTTCCCCGTGTGGCACTGTACTGTCATATATGGTTGCCATTTACCCGTAAATGGGGAATTAAGCTTCCACCACGCCTACGCTATCGTCGACGTTTGGCTGAAATGTGTTTCAGCTTCTTGGGAAACTATCAGGTATCCTGAAATGATGGATTCTATTGTATGGCATAAATAGCAATGGAATTACCACCTTTTCTTATGTGACCTCTACTCTTCTATAAAGCCATCATTAGCGTCACGGAGGTGTTTGAAGAAATATGTCGTGGCACCTTAATCCCCTCCACGTTCTCCGGCCAAGTCATCACGAAGAACATCACCAATAACAAGAAAAAATAATATCTGGAAACCTAATAGACTCTGCGTTGGGCTTCTGAAATTTTACCTGGATGTAGTACCTGGTACTCCAGATCCTCTCGCTATCGCTGACCGAAAGGTTCCGCAGGGATACCGTGAAGCCCCTATTTAAGCGTATTGATGAAGATTATAATTTGATTCCAACTTGAAGACTTCCATCCACAATGGTTGGAAGTTCACTACTATCTCATAAGGTGTTCATCGAAGTTAGTGAGGAGCCGATCGTTAACATGGTTGACCGGACCGTCGAAAGATTCGCGACGAGCTACGAGTCCTTTCGTGGCGGAGTATACTCCCCTAAAAATGTTATTATTTGCTTGCAGCTTCTGCTTCTTCACCAACCGCAATCATAAATTTCCTTTTGTTGTGGGACACACTATGCTACATTTTTCGAGATTTCTCACTGTATCGAAGCTCGAGTACGCCACGCTTGGCACTACTCACAATGACCAATAAAATCTTCAGTCTCTTATGCTCATCCAAACGAATCGACTATTCCATATTAGTCTAGGTTAAGTGATGATCCTTCAAGGCTTATATAAGTGCACCTCTTACCAACCACATCCAGAACGCAGCATTTAAATCTACTGCTGGTCGCAACGTACTCAACCTAATAACTCGTAAACTACCGGTCAGTTGAAACCGAACTGAGCTTCCGGCAAACTCATTATTCGAACAAAATGCCACCAATAACGAGGTGGCGGAAGCTGCAACATACCCGTATTCCAGGAAACGAATCAAAATTTGCATGTTGCTAGCCTACAAGTTTCTATCTTGCATTGAAATCATAGTAAATATATTATAAATAAGGTCCCCAGGCTATTGCACGGCCAGCCAAACTATAGTTGCTCGCCTCTCCTCCTTCTGCAAATGGGCTCGGGATTGTCTTCGGCGAAGTCCTTCACCTTTTTTGAAAACTTTCTGAAAGTGACCGCGAATCTTTTGTCTAGTTGATATGAAAAATTAACTTTCCGTGGACAATTGCTTCCAGCATGATGGTAGCTCATTTTGCTGATGGTAGCGCGTGTGGGATTTAGGCCTCCAAATTTGAATGCGCGCTCTATCATGCATCTTTTCTCTTTTGACTCTAGAAAGAGATCCACGATGCTTACTCCCAGAGGCACTATCCTATTTTTTTGTTAGTAAAAACCTAAGTAAACATAAAAACCACCGCAGGGCGGGAACTGAAGAAACGCTCCAGCCCTGCGAGACTAACATTTAGGTATTACTTTTCGGGGTGCATTTTCCTTCAAGCACTCATCATCCTGCTCCTTTCTACTTTTCTCCTTCAGCAACTTTGGCCATGTTTTGATGATTGCGGCGGAAATCATAAACCAAGCCAGCTCTTTGGACCATAGCATCCCCGCGACTCCGGGATCACGATCCTACCCAACGCTTGGTTTACATTGAGCGATGGGACATCACGTGCCCTTCATTCTCCGGTATTCCACCGCATTTAGGATAATTCAGTGAATCATCCAATGCAAAGCGATGCAGTTACTCCCTGCAGCAACAATCATGACCCGGGAGGTTCTCCAGTTTTCCACTCAAACCGCAGAATAATGCTAGAAATGAGTCTGTACGTCCACCGACTCTTCGTAGACTCGTTCCATCTACGTTGCCTGAGATCATTCGATTCTGCCCTTGGCATTCCTGCATTCTATGTGTCCTTCCATAATCTTGAATGGTACAGCAATCGCCATCACCAACAACGCCCCATCTAAAAGCGCTGCAAGCCACCAAGATCATCAACCCTTGGAGTTTTCATTTGCCTCCGCCAACACAGGTGTCCCGTAAAGCAGAATGGACCGCACCACCAGTTAGAAAGAACCTCCAATAGCGTACCAGCTCGCCAAGACCTGACATGTATACTGTAGGTGTTTTTTAAAACTCAGTTTGGGCATCAATCGTTCTTTCTAGGGTTTGCTATGAGCACTTGCGTTTCCTTATCAGCTAAGGCTCCTAGCCAGAACTTAACCTATACATCCTCTTTATGCTTTGCCCTCTGCTTTGCTGTAACAACTACAACCAATGGTAGCCTCTTCTAGGACTAGAAGAGCAAGTACCCCATTATACATAATGTTTCATAGTACGGGGCCCAGTACTGAGTCCTGCGGTACTTCCGCTGTGAGAATGTACTCTTTGGGGCCCTCATCCGCCTCGTACCAGAAAATCCTCTCTGAGAGGTAAGTTTCGACCACACTCCCCCACACCGTAGAGTGGGCGCGCCAAAAACCACACAGGTGCTCCTATAAGCTATTAATGATTTGGACAATGGAAATAGACTTTTGTAGATGACTCCCTGCATCGATTCTATCCAAGAGGCAGATCGGGCAATAAAATACTGAATTTCCAGGTAGCTTCTTGTATTTGGGACACCGACTTTTGCTTTTTCCACAAAGCAAGAAATATTTCTGGCTTTAGGCACGCCTCGAAGGTGTTAGCCAAAAAGTCCCGCCAAGTTTTCAATGCCAGCTTCAAAGCTTTGTTTGGAATGGCATCCAAACCTCGGACCTTGTTGGCGCCGATCTTACTACATATTTACCACAGTTCCCCTTTAGTTACTGGAGGTATTATGTCCTCAGTGAGCTGGACAACCACTTGCCTTTCGCCATTTTCGTGCCGAGAAAACAGAGTGGTAACAATCTCCGAACATGTCACTTGAAACAATCAACGCAGTTTTTTCACTACCATCCTGTAAACCAACCCCGAATTTCTTCGAATTACTTATCTTAGGGGGCCACGTATGCCTATCTATCTCCTCTCGAGCGTCGCTAACGGGCTTTCTCCTGAGCCTCTGACAAAGCTCTCTTGATTGCAAACTTGCGATTTCGTTTTTCAATCCGTAGTTGGGTTTCCCACTGGCGAGCAGTCGCCTTCTGAGCATAGCAGCATCGCACGCTACCGCCATCCATAGAATGATTTAGGTGACTTTTTTTCTAGCCGTAGTATTCAGCTGTATCGCGCTGGAGCGCCACTGAGAACGAATCTCCTGAAAAGCTTTCGGAGTGCAGCCGAGCAAACCACCTCGCATTCTATTGGAGCTCTTTTTCAAGCACGATTCGCCCTAGATTTCAATGCAATTTGCCTGGTGGTCACTGTGGGTACAGTCCTCACTCACTCTAGTGGCTGAAGCGGCACTCACGTACGTCAGATGCACTATAGACCCTAGGTTCCTTCCCCTGAAAGCGTATAAGGTCCCAACATTCGTGTGGCACTCAGTCCACTCCAGATTTTCTCACATCGATGTTTTCTTTTCCTTCAGGACAATAGTGATCTCCGATCTGCTACACCTTACGTCGTCTGCTTGTCCTGACAACTTTAGGATTTTGCTTTAGAATTTATCCGCGATTACATCCTTGGAGTTCCAACATAATCTAAAGTGGCTAACATTGTCTCCCAAATTGGTGAATTCGAGGATGTGCCATCATGTTCCTGATAGCATCAGCGCATGATCCTTCACCTCGTTTGAAAATAATGATCATCTCTGGTCTTATCTTCCTCCAACCTTTGCTCTTTCGAGGTGCCACCTTTTTTTAGGCTTCCACGTCCATCTTGAAAGATCCACCCTCCTTTCTCGGAGTAGCGGCTACGTGAGTTTCTTCGGCAACTTCAGTCGTCCTCCGAACCTGCTCCACTTTTTTGGAATTGAGTTCTTTTTTTTTCTTTTCGTAGTTTGTTGGCCTGTTAATTCGTTCAACAGTTCACGCAGCCTCTTCCCCGGTTTCTCCTCTTCAAATCTTTCAACTATACTAATGATATAGACAAAAATAACAGGATACAATCGCACTGGTCAAGTGAGAACATTGAAATTATTGGAAAATTCCCCTATCTAGTGTTGGAAGCAACAACCGGGAGCAGCTATGATGAGAGAGGTTTTGTGAATGGTGATTGTCAATCAAAAGAGTCTATTTCGGTTTAAAAAAAACTTCGCTTGTAGTGTCTCACTGCAAAATCAAAACTTTTATTCTTCGAAATAATGATCACGCCAGTCCTTGCATATTGTTCATATATCTATTTTGATTCGGAAGATTCGGATAACGTAGCCTACTTAACGAAGAAATTTATGAATTACGTCACCAGCAGGTTTAAGTCGATCTATACTTGCTGGATTGGATTGTGTGTCCAAGAATTCGATTTGGAGGCAGAATGGATGGTCATACACCATTTCCGCAGTAGATACGCCGAGATCTTCCTTCCAAGCTATAGGAGTGCTCAGTAGCATGACTATTGTGACAGCGTATTCCTGCTTTGACCTTATGATGAAAACCCTCGCTCATAGTGTTAGCTGCAAGATGATGCCTTGTATTTCGGATGTAGGTTGTGCCCATGTAGCTGCCAAGCTTTTGAAAGATCCTTCATTTAAACTGTCTTCTCTGATCTGAGGTGATCCAAAGTAATATGGCGAACCTGAAGAGACGCTGTGGTAAGTAGGATGACTTCTTGATTAGCAGCGCGAAAGAGTCCACCAGGATCAGGCGACAGCGTTGTGCCTCGCAACAAGGCGTAACCATGCATGAATCTGAATGATAGTGTCGCAGTTCTGACAATTATTGCAACCGATTTTTGAAGTTGTTTTTAACAGATGGTATAGCTCTGCGTTACCAATATAAATGTGGCGCTTAACCTGTTGTGACAAATTTGATATATGCTGTTGAAAATAGTTTTGCGGAATGGTATCGGTAAACGTCATACCTTACAGTTGGTTCCCGGAACCTAGAACTTCATCCGGAGCCTTGATTCTCTCTATTGCAGCATTTGAAGCTCTTTCTCAGCGAACTGAGCAAGCTTTGCGTAGTTCCAATTCAAATGTAGATTGGAAGAGATTGATGTCTTGTCATGTCTCAAGGATTTTGGAACGAATTCTGGCAAGCCCAGTCGATTTACAACTACTTTGGGTAGATTGCGGTAATTGAATATATGAGCCTGCTTGGAAGGAGGAAATATTTGAACAAGTCAATAAGAGTGGCTATTTGGGGATGAAGATTGAAGCTAATCGATGCATTGACTTCTGCTTCAAAGCTTTTCTTATGGGAGGACACCGTTGCGACTGGCAGCTTTGATAAGTCACAGGGATATTTATCCGGAATCCATGTGCATATTAGAGTGTAGCTCGATATTGAAAGGACGATTATCGAAGTAGTTAGTGCATAGGGTCAAGATCCTCTCACGCAGTAAAGTGTCGAAATAACGGATATCGGTATTTACGAAGAAATATGTGACCTATTTCTAAATAGAAAATTAAGGGTCCGAAAGTTGAGGATACGTATCGGCACGATTACTTACCTCTTGGACTGTTTCTTCAGGATTGACGAACCCTCAAGTCGATTTACCCCACAGTAAGTTCTAGACTGAGCTGAAACACATTTCAGTAAACCAGAAACGCATAGGCGTGGTTAATACGTTGTGTCTCATTTAGGGACAAATGGCACCCATATAAGCCCCTCTTGTATAGAATAAAAATAATAATGTAAATTAAAAATAAGAACTGAACAGTATCGAGTGACTTGAAAAATATAAAACAAAGCTACATCATTGGCCCATACCAAAGAGGCTTCGCTCTGGCAAATCAGCAACATATCAGATTTTCTCTCTGCAATAAGCGATGGAAAAACTGTTTGAATATGGACATCAGCTGCACCATCTTTTCATTGACTTTAAAGCCAGCCAGAGCCAGGGTAAAACTGTACACGGTCAGGAGAAAATTCGGTATCCCGACGAAATTGATAAGACTGACTAAGCTGACCCTGACCAATGTGCAAGGCCAGATAAAAGCAGGTGGATCACCCTTAAGACCATTCGACATCAACAACGGTCTACGACAAGGGGATGCTCTTTCATGCGTCCTCTTTAACCTAGCCCTCGAGAAAGTGATCCGTGATGCTGAGGTAAATGTAAGAGCTACGATCCGCTTTAAGTCCACCCAATTACTGGACTATGCTGAAGATATCGACATCATTGGAAGAACCACCCGAGACGTAAAAACTGCCTTCATCTAGATCGAGCAGGCAGCGATTGGCGCGAGATCATGGACTGCACATCAATGAAGGCAAGACAAAGTATATGGCGGCAACGTCAGGACCAAAAACCAACCAACAAACAACATCAAACCGCATCGGTCAAACGGGAAGAATAAAGATAGGAGACTACAACTTTAAGACCGTTGAAAATTTCTCCTATCTAGGGTTGAAAATCATAACCGGTAACAGCTGCGATGATGAAATTCACGCACGGTTGTTTTCAGCCAACAGAGCCTATTTCAACTTACAAAAACTGTTCCGCTCGAAACGTCTCACCATAGGGTCAAAGCTCTTACTGTATAAGACAATGATCTTGCCAGTCCTCATGTATTCCTCGGAGACTTGGCTTCTTAGCAAGAAAAATTGGGAACTCTTGACCGCGTTCGAAAGAAGAATTCTCCGAAGAATTTTTGGCCCCCTACATGAGGATGGACGATTCCGTAGCCTACACAATGACAAAATTTGTGAGCGATACCATGACCTTCCGGTTGTGGATAAAATACGGTTCAATAGGTTATGGTGGGCGGGTCACTTAATCCGTATGAATGAGGATGATCCAACCCGTAAAGTCTATAAGGACAATATCTATGGTAGAAAAAGAAGTCGAGGCAGACCCTGCCTGAGATGGAGCGATGGCGTAGGTCAGGACGCCAGACAGCTTTTAGGGATATCGAATTGGTGGACCTCGACGCAAAACCGGGATGTCTGGAGTTCCTTATTAAGGCGGGCCTAGACCAGATACCGGTTTTTGCACCGTTGGTGATGATGAATATCTTTTGATTTGTATACTTTTGAAGTAGATTGCCATATGAAACTTACGTGTATTTGTATTCCGCAGTCATTCACTCATAACTAAATAAATGCTTCCTAAACATTATAGGATTCACACCTTTCCTGAATTTGGAATTAGATAGACAATATATATACATACGTGTATACACCAGCGTATGCCATTCACCGTTTTGCTCTCTCACTTTCACATTCCTCCTGTTTTGCCATTCTGATTGAGTGCCGAAACATATTTAAAAATACAAAGGCTCCACCGGGCTGAGTCTTCTGGCTTCCAGTCCATTGTAGAACGAGCAATTCTGTTGAAAATTTACGGAGTGAATTTCAGTGTAAGCATTGTCTCGAATTATTCTGTGTGAACTAAAGAGGAAAAGCTAATGGAAAAAGTTTTTTGATTCGTTCAACAATCCAGAAACCAAATGATTGTTGCGGTAAGTTGGGCAATGGTTGTCTGAGTGATGCTGCCGCCGCCATGTTTATTTTTACTCCTTTCAGGAAATTGCTAGTGGAATTATATTATATATATTGGGGGTTACTTTAGTTTAATTAAATATAAATTGGATGTGTGGCATTTTGATAGATGGAATCCTATCAAGATTTACCATTATCTAAAGCGAAATAGGCAGGAAAAAGTTTGCAATGCCATTGTGGACATACATCACTCTTATGTTGAGAAAAGTAAGTGTCTGAGAGAAGGCTTTTAGTTTATTGAAGCTTATTATTGGACGGAAGTTGACAGTTAGCAATAAAACCTAATAATATACGTATCTATTTATGTCATACCATTTAAATTATTTATTTAGATGCTGCCCCTGGACGCTTTTGAACATATAATAAATATTGCTCCTGCCTAACTTTGAAAGCAGTGTTGGACATATTTGCATTCGTAAATATGAATACGAATAAATTCGTACGACGATTTTCTAATATATTCGAATATATTCGTATTTGAAAAAGTGAATATTTTGGTATTTACACAAGCAAATACGAATAAGGCTGTATTCTCACGTCTGAAAGTATTTACAAACGTATTCGAGGACGAATACGAATTTCGTTGGATTGTTTTTAGAAGAAAACATTTTTATTTATTCACTCATGATAACTAACATCGAAACTATAACTAACTTTGCGGCTACCTTAACAGTTATACTAAATTTAAAAACTAAGTTAACTTATTGATAAAGGTATAAACAGGAAATGTTATCAGATATTTTGGAGGAAAAGTAAAAAAAAACTTCCGCTGATTGAAGTGTTAATAAAATTTTTAATTGGAAAAATGGTAGGCTTATGGACGGGGCATAGGATGAAATACATGCAGGAGGGGGTTGGGGTTCAGGAGCTATGGATTGATATTAAAAATGGGTAGGTTTTGTAAATTGGGGCTGGGAGTAATTACCGGCGTAGAAGACTATTCTACCTTGAGGATCGAAGAGGCGATTTTGGAATTGTAGAGATAAGAGAAGTTGAAGGAATAGATAAGTACAAAGAAGATTATCTCCAATGTTCTCAATTTGCATGGCCTCCAGGGGAGTGTGGGGATTGAGTGCGTCTGACATTTGGTTAGGAATTTATTGGCCTGACGGACGAGGACAGCGTCGATGCGGGGAGTTTGACAGGAATCATATAGGATTTGGTTGGAGATATATTTGGAATGGTCTTCTTTCTTGTAGATCTTGGAACATTGGCGGACGATCTTCCGTTCTCTCAGGCGGAGCCACTCTAGTTGGGATGGTGAACTATCGGACCAGAAGATGAAGCCAAAAGGGAAGAGAGATCTGATAAGCTGTTTGTAACAGAACAGCTTAATTTTTTGGGGCGTTAGGGCGCTGTATTTAAGGACGGGGTACAGGAATTTGCAGGTGCCATTTGTATGGTTTAGTGTCTTCAAGATATGGGATACGTGAGCAAAACGGGAGTTCATGGTCACCCCTAGGTAGGTTAGTAGTAGGTTCGTTCACAATGCGAACGGGCGATTTTTAGGGAAAAAACGGCAATTTCTCTCCTTATTTTTGGAATCATCCGTTGCCATCATGTTGCCGCGAAACACAATTGCTCACACTATTGGGGATTAAGCGAAAATTTCCAACGGGTAAAATATCTATAAAGCTTGTCCAAATAGGAAATCAGACGAGCTTCGCTAAGGGAAATACGCTTAGCAAATATGTAAATGTGGCAAGTAAGGCGGAAATGCTTGGAACACATTTTTAAGGTTTAAGGTAACAAAACCTTACAAAAATGTCAGGCGATGACGGCTTTACAGTTTCTTACCAGGGCAGAGGCAAATCGTCAGACGCTGCCTCACTTCTACCCTGGGAGCAGCGTGACCGAAGCGGCTCGCAGATGGTAAATGCTCCTTTGAGACAGCGTCTGACGATTTGCCTCTGCCCTGGTAAGAAACCATAACATCGCCTGACATTTTTTGTAAAGTTTGGGTGCTAAACCCTAAACGGGGGGTCCGTGGACCAAAAAAAGAGGGAGTAAGTTGCTCCCCATTTGGTCTGGTCCGGTATTAAGTTGATGCGGGATTAGGACCCCACAATTCTCAAAAAAAAAACAAAACCTAATTAAAATCGGGAGACGGGAAAAGCGGGAAATTTGGTGGAAACATGGGAACTGTGAACGCTCACACATACAGTGAATTACATCAATCTACGTCAAATTTAAGGGAGGGTCCCCATACATGCAAAAGGGGGTGTAATTTTTTTTTCACCAAATATAGTCAATATAGGTCTTGATTAGTACTTTCCGAAGTCGGTATTAGTTTTGATATTTGTTGGAAAGGTGAAGAGTGGGGGGGGGGGGGGTCGAAAGTGATAATTTCTTTATCGGACCCATTCTCAGAAGCTATCCAACGGAAACACCTGAAAAAAATCATGAGGCTGCCTCTATTCGGTGTCCAGGCCTCAAAATACTCTCCATATTGATATCGACTCAAATTGACAATAGTATATTTTTGGGGAAATTGAGTAGTGTGGAGTGGTAGTAGTATAGAATATAATATGAAGCATATTATTCCCATGTTTGATCTAAATCATACTATAACTAACAAAGTTACAGTAGCTCAAAGTTGACTTTGTCGTGTAAATTTCCTGCAACTAAATGTCAATATCACACTAAAGTGAGTAGTCTGGCATGCCAAGTGCATATACATATTTTTCGACGCCGTGGCCATGTTCGGTCTGACAGAATGGGTGGGTGGGATGTTCCCCCGGCGATCCGGGTGATTGGGGGGATGGGTGAAGAGATTTTGTGTAATTTGGGTGCGGTCGAAAGATGAGATCTATTGCAGTCGGGAAATTGATTCTTTGACCTGGGTTTCAAAAACCTGGTCGCGGATGTGCAATGTGTGGTGGTGTTCTTGCAGGAAGGGCTTTACTAGGATGTTAGTCTCTTCAGTTAAGGAGATGGTTTTGGATAGGATTGGGATTGTTGGATTGTTTGGCCCAGGCCAGGACAAGTTTTTCTGATTTCCTTGAATGTGCTAGGGTTCAATTCGATTCTGAAGAGGCGTTTGTGGAGGTAGTCGATATATAAGGTTAAAATTCGTTGACGGATTGACCAGTCAATTTTACGGGCTTCTTCATTGAGGTGAGGAGACTGCGGAGAATATCTATTTCTAAATAGTCTCCGCTGAAGGGTCTTTTTGAATTTTATATCGTTCAAAATATCAATGGAAAGACGAGTTGGAATCGCTGTCGCTGTCGAATGGTAGCAGCAGTGGATCAAGTCTGAACTTAAGGATCGGGTTAATGAACTTCCAGTCCGCCTTCTGGTTATCCGGAACTAAGGATAGGGGGGGGGGGGCGGGAGGCTCTTTCAGGAAGTTTAATATCGAGGATCACACTATCCTCACTAATGCCGAGTATATTTTCAAGGAAAGGATATATATTAGGATGGGGATTGACCGTAATGTTATTGCTAATTATGAAGTGATCCAGATATGAGATAGTAACCTTTAGGGAAGATGGGAAGGGCTGGACTAAAGTGGAATAGATTTGTGCTTGGGTGGACATCTTTTCGGAAACGGTGGACTCTTTCCCCATTCTAGTTCGACCGTGCATCAAACCAAAACTAAGAAGGGCGCGAAAAATGTTCTGCTTGGTTCATTTAAAATCATTCAGTGGTTTCATTACAACGAGGCACCGGCGGTTGTGCTGCTGGCGATTGTATCGTTGCCTGCTTAATCGTCCTAGCTTGGCTTGTGCTTTGGTGCTGTTGCTTTTGCGGGAGCTTCTGCACAGGGTGATTGTTTTATCATTTCTGGCTGACGTTGCTGACATATTTCTTTGATCGTCGCTTCAAGAGAGACGATGGTAGCTTCAAGTCTCCGGATTAGATTCTCGTGGGACTTCTTTCGTGAGTGCGCCTCATCGAGTTTCCTCATGAGGCGTGAGTTTTGCTCCTTCGTGAGAGCTACCTCCTTCTCGACCGCTGTGGCCTTATCGAGAATTTGGCCGGAGTCCCTCGGAGTCATTGTCTGTTACAAGCCCATTTGTGAATTGAGATACACACAATATATGTGTGCACTATGAGGGACTATTTCCCCATTTAGAAACTTAAATATTTATACGTATATCCGTATTTGCAATTTCTTATATGCACATAGTGTGTGAGTCAATTGCCCAACCTCCTGTTTGCTTCAGACACAGACATCTGTCTGCCTGTTGTCTGATACGATACAGACTGTCTGATGTATGAGGCTGGCCCAGCCATTTGTCTCATTTGTAAATACGAATACGTTTGTATTTACTTCCGGGCGTGAGAAGACAGCCGTATTCGTATCCACTTGTTTAAATACTAAAATATTCAGTTTTCAGAATGCGAATATATTCGTATTCATAGAAAATCATCTTACGAATTTATTCATGTTCTTATTTACGCATACAAATATACAAAATACTGTTTGAAAGCATGTATTGGATAGATCAACCCTTCGTGCATAAAGTGGCGGCTTTAGCTAGAGCCTGTATGACTTAGTGGTTAAAGCGCTAAGGTGTCTTAACGAAAGGTTGCCATTCAAATTTCACTGGTGGCAGAGATATTTGTAGCGTGACTTTATGTCGAATCCCAAAGTAATAATCAGTGTCAAACGCAACGCTGACCGTAGCCCTATAGCGTGTCATTATGGTCTAGAATATGCTTCAATACCCAGATCCAATTGCGTTGTCACGGCAACGATTATTAGCATTATTCTTTAGCTAGAGAAATTCGTATAAACAACTGAAATATGTCACAAAAAGTATCAATTCAACTCGCAAAAAAATGCCAAGGAATGAACATTCTGTATGACTGTTTGAAGATGAAAGAGTGTACCTACAAGGAAGCTCGCGCTAGAACTTCGTGCTAACTATATAATGAAGCAAAAGAGATAGCGTCATGCAACTTTGTGAAGAGGTAAATATTAGCCTAGAGATTTGTAAAGGTGGTTATAAGTCGTACATTATATACAAGATCTCCTTTTGAAAATTATTAAGGGGTTATTCCCCTAAGTGAGACTATAGACGTGGTGATAAAACCAGCGGCAATGAGCGAGGAATAGTTAGGGATTTACAGCAAGATGGGGGATGACAAAGCAACAGGCCGCGACCATACCTCTAATAAAACACTTAAGCTGGTTGTCTTTCCCATGCCTACTATCAGTTAGTATGATTTCGTTCAATTTTCAATTTAGCCCCCAATTTAGACGATTATTAATAAAATTTAAGAAAAAATGTGTTCATTTGTGAAATGGTTGAAAGTTTTGCCAGAAAGTTATGAAATATTTAGAATATTCAAAACCCATTTTACGAAAAGTCAACAGTATGATGGACGAACATCCTCCACACTTGAGAGTAATACCCACATTTTCTATTTCTTTTCTAAGCAGCATTTCTAGATGGATAATTGAAGGATCCACTCCATCCATCCATTTTTATCACAAAGACAATAGGTCTTTAATAGTTTCAAAGCTTTATTGACTGATAAACAATGTGGCGGAAATAAGACTGACAACGAGCAAAATGAACGGTGCTTTGCCTACCAACAGTCGGGCCACGACGGATAGACGACGAGAGTCATTGGAGCAGATTTCAACTGAAGAATTTGTTCATTATCTACTTCCACAATCACTGCCGATATTTGAAGCAGTTCCACTTGTCAGCGCAACTGGTGCTCAGAGGCGAATGCTCCAAAGGCCTAATTAGAGCGATCAGACCCGAGTTTAAACGGGAACTCATCTGAAGTGGGAATAGTTCACGAGACTTTACCAGGGGTATACTGGTATCACCAGGGGTTCGGTAGGCTACTGGCCTTTTGTATAAGGTAAATTCGTCGTCCGATGCGCCACCTTAAACCGCCTTAAATCGGTCAAGCCTTGCCCGAACATTTTAGAAGCGCCAATTTCCAACTCTCCTTGCTTTAGGATGCACTTTCTTTTTCTTTCTTTTTCTTCAGCCTTTGTCCCGTTCACAAGCGGGGTCGGCTCGTCGTGATCGGCTTCGCCATTTGGCTCTATCGAATGCCTGATCTGGGTGCAATCTCGAGGCTTTCAAATCCCCGTCCAGCGTATCAAGCCACCGTTGCTTAGGTCTGCCTTTTGGTCGCTTACCATCGACTTCGATGTTCAGACCAATCTTGGCAAGTGAATTCTCGTTTGCACGAATTGCGTGACCATACCATCGAAGACGCCTCTCTCGCAACTTTTCCACGATCGGTGCAACCCCATAACGATCGCGGATATCCTCATTTCGGATGTGATCTAAACATGTCACGCCACTAGTCCAACGTAGCATCTTCGTCTCCATTACCGCAAGACGTCGTTCATTGTCTTTTATGGTCGGCCAACACTCAGAACCATAGAGAGCGACTGGACGGACGACATTGCGGTAAATTTTAGATTTGAGACGTTCGTTGATACGTCGATCACAAAGGACACCAGTTGTGGAACGCCACTTCATCCAGGTTGCGTTAATGCGTGAAGCAATTTCATAACGCAGCTCTCCATTGGCTGATAGCGTTGACCCGAGGTATTTAAATCGCTCAGTTCTGGGCAGATCACTGCCGCTGGCAGTGATTGTGCCTGTTTCATGGGGATCGATCGTCAAAAATTCAGTTTTGCTTAAATTCAATCTGAGACCGTGTTGCATGAGGCGATCATTCCATTTTTGAACAAGTTGCTCGAGATCATTTTTGCTATCAGATGCTAGAAAAACATCATCTGCATAAAGCAGTGTAGGGCGCTGGACGTTGGATATCCCGTGTGACGGTGTCCATAACAAGGACAAAGAGGAGTGGTGAGAGGGCACTTCCTTGATGAACTCCAACAGAGACACGAAGCGGTTTTGATACACCCGCCATACTTCGAACTTTACTTTTCGGATCGTGGTAGAGCAATTGAACCCAGCGCACGAGTTCTTCTGGCACGAAGTGTTGTCGTAAAGCATACCAGATGAGTTCGTGTAGCACACGGTCAAACGCTTTCTCAAGATCCAGAAAGGCAATGTAAAGAGGGCGATGCTTCTCACGGTGTTTCTCCATGAGTAACCGCGCAGTGTGTATTGCGTCAGTAGTTCCGCAGTTCTTGACAAATCCGGCTTGATTCACGGTTATTTCAACGATTTCGCGAATACGGTTGTCAAGAATGCGTTCAAAAATCTTCATGGTATGGGAAAGTAACCGGATCGGACGGTAATTTGAACATTCTGCTGGGCTACCTTTCTTTTTCCATATTGGAACAGTGGTACTTTCTTGCCAGTCAGATGGTGTTCTTCCTTCCTGAATAACCCGGTTAAAGAATTCACTGAGCCACGGTGTTGGGTCCCAGCTCTTTGCTTTCCAGAGCTCAGATGCGATGTCGTCAGGTCCTGTTGCTTTCCCCGATTTCATTTGTTTTATTGCCTCCTCGACTTCAGTTACGCTGACTGGTGGAACTGCTCCAAATGTCGGCAATGATTGTGGAAGTGGAGGATGAGCAAATTCTTCAGTTGAAATCTGCTCGAAGTATTCTCGCCATCTATCCGTCGCGGCTCGACGATCAGTAAGCAAAGTACCGTTCTTGTCATTAACACAACAGAAGTGTTCGATATCCTGTGTGCGTTCATCACGGCTTTTAGCAAGTCGGTACAGATCTCTCTCGCCATCCCGAGTGTCCAGTTTATCGTAAAGATTTTTGAAATGGTTCGCTCGGGTGACAGCGACCGCTTTCTTTGCTTCCCGGTTGGCATTCTTATAAATTTGCCAATTAGCAGGCGTTTTATCGTCGAGAAATTTGTGGTAGAGGCGTTTCTTTTCACGGACCTTCATTTCAACATCATCATTCCAAAGCCAAGTATCTCGGTTGATGTACCGCTTACCCGGCTTGGTGACCCCGAGGGTTGCAGAGGCCGCTTTGTGGATCGTGTCTTTCATTTGGTTCCATGATTCTTCCACATTCGTAATGGTTGGCAATCGTATGAGTGAGACCGTTTCTTCGTTCTTCTCACCAAATCGCCACCATTTAATGCGCGGCGGGCCAGTGCGTTCCTCACGCCGTTTTATCGGTGGCTTAATTCGCAGGACAGCAATCAACGGCCGATGTTGAGGTGCGATGGTCTCATAGGGAACGACTTTGCAATCAGTGACAGTGGTAAAATGTTGGCGTCTTATGAGAATATAGTCGATTTGCGTTTTATTGTTCCCACTATAAAATGTGGGAAGATGAGACAATCGTTTGATGAACCATGTATTCATAAGTACAAGGTCATGGGTGTCCGCAAAATCGATTATACGTTCGCCACCTTCATTGCGCACTCCGAACCCCTTTCCCCCATGGCACCTGCTACCGTCTGCCTTTTCACCCACATGACCATTAAGGTCGCCGGCAATGATTATGTAATCATCAGCAGGCACGTGACAAGTCTTTTCATCGAGAAGTTGCCAGAAGGCATCTTTCTCGGCATCAGGTCGACCTGTCTGTGGTGCATACGCGGTGAAGAAGTGAATAGTGCGATCAGCTGATATAATGGTGAGCTTCATCAGCCGATCATCAAATCGTTCGACTTCTTTAATGGCATCACGGAAACCCTCTGAGATGGCAATGCCAACACCATATTGAGTGTGTGGGTTACCAAAATAGAGAAGTTTGTAGCCATTTTTACCGCGTTCGCGTTCAATGTCGCAGCTTTTGGCACCAGACCATCGGGTTTCTTGCAGAGCGCAGATGTCAATGCACCTTTTCCGAAGGGCTCTTGCGAGTTCCTCGGTCTTTCCAGTTAGGGTACCAACATTTAGCGTGCAGACACGTATTTGTTTTGTTCGTTGTGTGCGGACTAACTTGCTTACGTCCTGACGCCGTCCATGCGTCAAGAACCCTTGCCCATTTCTCGACAGGACCGGGGCCCGTCCTGCCGCGTCGACTGAGGTGGACGCCCTAGCATTTCTCCGAGGCCTCTGACTTAATCCGATCATCATGTTTGTAACGACATTCTATGCATTTTCTTGGTCGACCTGTCGCGGGGCCTGTCACCAAGAGAGATCAGGTAGGATTTTGCATAGTAGAATAAATCCAACTATACTCTATTTATCTCTTTCCCTGATCTCAGCATTTTATTTTTGTTTTACTGAGGATAGTACAGAGTACGTTGCCTCAAACCCTCCTCCTTTACCTGGGCTTGGGACCAGCATACTATGTTAATAGCATGGCGGAGTTGCTTTAGGATGCACGAACCTATATAATTCTAGCCGCTTGGTCAGTTCTTCGAATTTGTGTTGGTCAGAGACGCAGTACATGTCAGAAAAACCTAAAATTTTTATGGGTCCATCAGAGTAATGCAAACATTGAATTCAATAATTTAGTATTAGTTATCGATCGTGGAAGCGATGATTTATAAAAAATAAAACTAAAAAAGTAAAATGTTCGAACATCTTCAAAATGGAAGTATAAAGTTGGTATTTGCTGTTTAAATTACCCTTGGTAGTTCCAAGAAAAAAGACGCTGTCCATATCAACAGAAAGGTGGCAAATTGTTCTTTAATGATTGCTTTTCAATACGAAAAAATAAACTGCGAAATAGAGCAACTGATTCCTACAAACCACTGGAAGCTGCCCATGGCCGACAAATAACGATTCATTTCAAACTGCTCCTAACAATGTTCGATGGGAAGGCGCCTATGCGTTAAATGGGGTCCCTACAAATATTTTGGTACTCAATTACACTAAGGTATAGTGTATACGAATTTAATTTGTCAGACTATTCAATTTAGTGTGATACTAACATTCTATGCTGTATTTTTTCTTACTATAATTTTTTAAGTATGATTCCCTTCAAAGTTTCAGATATTATGGTCAATATTGCGTTTTACGATTCTGCAATCTAATCCTCAGGCGAATTTTTCAATAAAATTCGATGTATATTATGTGAACAGGGTCAGTATAAGAAATATTTCAGAGCCTAGATCTTACATACATAGAAACATACCCCGTAAAGTACTAATCGAAACCTTTCAATCGATACCCCACATGACTATATTCGCAGAGAATAAATTTCCCTCTTGGCTTGTACATCTAACTGTTTAAACTCCACGCAATATAATCCCTTGCACTATCTGCATCCGATATCCAATCACGATAAGAAATCCTACTGCCACTAGTGGGAGGTGCTCAGAGGTGGCGGCGAGGAAGATGGGGCGGCAACCCTATCGGCCAAACCAAAACCAAGTGGTCGAGGAGAACCTCCATAGTGGTGGCACCGGGAGAAGTTGTAATCACTTTGGTTTGCCGGCCGTGATTCAGTAGGCGAATGCTCCAAAGACCTAATCAGGGCGATCAGACCCGAGTCTGCACGGGGACTCATCTGAAGTGGCAAATTGGTCACGAAACCTTACCAGGGGTATACTGGTACCATGGGAACCGGGAAAGCCCCTGGACTCACATACTTCGGGTGAACTCCTGTTGTATGTGGGGACAGCTCGGTTATTTGCGGTTGGCCCCCCTAGTGGGAGTTTCATGGTGGTTGTGGTTGTGCTCAAGCGAGGAGAGATCTTCGGGTCTCAACGTGGTGTCGCGTATCAACACGGGTGCCGTACTCCATAGTTCGGTAGAGATTTTGGTAATTCTTGCATCCACCAGTATGAATGCTAAGCCATGCACTTAGTATAGACTGGTACCCACGGTACTGCTTGTCTCAGCGGACCTCTGATTGTGGTCACAAAATCAATCTGTGTCTTAAGAGGACCGTAGGATTAAGTCTCACGACAGGTGCCTACGTAAAACACTATGGGCTTCACTGGCACCAGTGGGATTTGAAATGCTACGACAGCCCATCGCTCTAACCACTAGTCTATATACTTTTACCAAATTTAAACTCGGTTTCCGAGAAAAATACATATCGGAGACAGATGGACGGACATATAGAGACAGTAAACCGTGTTTTAATTACGCTTTGTTTTGCACAGAACCCTAATAACGAAGTACAAACCAGGAATCATGTGGGGTATATCCGTGAGCAACGTAAAATTTACAACAGAATAGGGTAATAAAATAATTTCTTCCACCTAGTTTGGTCATTCGCCCCACTATGCAACGGAAGCGTTAGCTAGTATCTGCTTTGCTGATGATCTTCTTCCCCAGGAGGTCCCTCATCTGTAGAAACGCGCGTCAATGAGTTTGTTCTTGATCTAGCATCTAAAATCGGTTTTATACAACCATGATTGTCCTCGAACATTGTGATTGGCTCTCTCATTGGATGTTCGTGTCTTCAAAAAGCAGACTGAGTCATAACCGCTCTCGGCTCGCAAATAAAACTTCAATGTATTATGCTTCTAAGGAGGATATTGGTATTGGTGTATGCTTACTGTACCAGGTAATCACCGCTCTGCTAAACAACGCCACATATCCGTTTTTGTGGTTGTCATTTACTCCTTGATGAGGTATAATCCGTCAATCCCTCACACTCCTTCTCCACTATCCTGTGCCAAGTGCCTTGCGGCGACTCACCCGTCGGCCATCTTGGGAGAGTGGATTCCACTGCATGGCGTAACCAGCAATGCAATTGTCGCCCTCTTTAATGTGTGATTCATCCTCTGCCACTTCCGCTTTCCGATCACAATGTGTAAAGGGGGAAGGCCAGCATGCTCCGATCATACGAGTCAGACAAGTGTTGACCGAGGCTTGAAGCCTTCGAGTGACAGTGGGGCCACTTTTCATGTGCTACTTCCATATAGCAACACAGAAAAAACATTTTCAACTTGATCTTGGTGTTGAGATAACTGCATTTCCAGATTTTAGACAAAGCAGCGAAAGTGATCTAGCGCTTTTAACGTATCAGTCGACATCCAGCCGGGTACCACCATTAGGAGAAACTTCTCCACCTGTTCATAATATCGGAAGCTTTCTCGAAATCGATAAAGAGTAGGCAAAACGAAAATCTAAATTTCGCGGATAGAGCGTTGACGCGGTCAGCGCAGGAGGATCCGGAGTAAAAATCAGCCTTGTGTATCGATCAAGTTTTCGAGATGTTCTTTGATGCATTCCAAGATTATTTTAAATATTGCCTTTGCAACGACGGGCAGGCATCCCTCCAATTCTCGCACTCAAAACGGGGGCGCTTTTTGCCATCTTAACGATTATCTTCTTCTTGCACTCTCTGGAAAAGGTCTCGGATTCGTACAATTTTTGTACGAGTATATCTGCATTAATTGCAGTTGCATCGATAAGGAGACCATCAAACCTAACAGTCTTACTCCGTTTGAGTACATTGAAAGCCGAAATAACTTCTCTTCTGCTTCGAAGAACAGTCCGTATCCGTATATTACAGTGACTATCCATTTTATCCACAAGAGGAGGAATCTCACCGGATGTGATAGAGTTAAGGGCCGTGGTGAAGTGTTCTTTCCACCTTTTCAGTTGCTGGTGATCGTGGATACGAAGTCGACCGTTATCGTCCGTCACAGAACAATCGAAGAATTTGCGACCACATGAAAGTTGGGTTCTGCGACATCTTCCGCTTCCTTGACCATCGCAATAATAAATTCTCCTTTGTCACGGCATGCACTACGTGAACTTACCGGAATGGGAGTTCGAGCGGCTCAATGCTCAACGTTATTCTTAGGCGGAGGATTTAGTGTATCTGCCGTTCGATCAGCAAGATAACTTTCCCACTGCCGAGCGACAGCTGGGTCATACAAGCGGCCGATGTTGACCTTTTGGGGTCGCAGCCTTTCGACCCAAGCGAATGTAAGTGATCATCCGATGGTGATCCCTTTTGAGATGAAGTCAGGCTCTCTTGTTACGCATATCCAGGAGACAAATCTACTGCTGGTGAAACAGTGGTGAATCTGATTACTCGTACGATTTCGAGCAGTTGAAACGGAACTGACCTTATGGCAAGCTCTGCACTCGAATAGTGTGCCACCAATGACTAGGCGGGACTATTATTGTTATGGTCGCCAAGACAGTGTTTGTCCGTCTTATGCCAAAACGCACCTTGGTATTCAGATCACCTATCACGATCACACTTCGTGTAATTACAAAAACAAAATACCATAGCAAAGGAATCGTTATTATTTGCATAAGCATAAATTAGCTAGCAAAAAAGTATTCGACATCGCTAAGTTGTTAGAATTTGTGAAAACAAAAGCACAAAGTACTGTTAGGTAGAATTACACATTTTAAAGGCAAGAGGTGTTGTGTTTTTATACGTGTTAATCCTAGTTTGGTTTTGATTTTGTGCGAAATGGCTCGCAAAGGACAACAGCTGTCCGTAGAAGTGAAAACTTTAGTTATCAGTAATTATGAACGCGGTCTGTCTAATAGGGCCCATACACTATCAAACAAATTGCGCAACGCAGGTTGTTGCGCAATAATTTGCTAATGTATGGGCGCGTTTGACGCGTTGCGCAAATGTTTGACGGATTTCAAACATGTTGAAATCTTTTGCGCAACGGAGGCGTTTGCGCAACGCGATGTGTTGTATATGGGCATATTGTGCTTCGATCGGCAATATTTTTTAGCTGACCGCTGAAATAAAATTTTCATAAAGGTAGAATTTCAACCTCATCCGCGGAGGGGGTGGAAAGAAGGAAAAGGAACTCGATGCGCCCATCGCCCTTACAAAGTTATGGCCATTCAAAGTGGGGTTCCTTTTACATCAACATGACCAAGTTGAATTTTCGAGGTTAACCCGCGAAGAGGACGGAATGGGGAGAAAAGTTTTCTTTTTCTAACCTCGTTAAAGGACAGCGGCAGCCATCATCCCTTTAAACGATAAGGTTTAATTTTGAGCCCTATTTCTGCAGTGATAAAGGATGTCCTCTCTCTCAAATTTTCATATTATCATGGTAAAGTTGAGTTTGTCAACCATATCCCCGGCCAGTAAGAATGTAAAAAGGAAATATAGAAGGAGAAAAATATTCCTCCTTTCCATTTCTCTTAAAGTTACAGCACCTCGAAAAAGGGCTAGGCTAGGGAGGCTGGAGAGGACTCCACCCCCCTACCCTCCTACCCCTCCCGATAACAATACAGATAGATGCAATACCCTTTTAATGGCATGTTACTCATACCGTTTCCAACTTGTAACTAATGTTTGAACAAAATTTCACTAAGTGTATGGGAAATGCAATTGCACAACGCAACGTTGCGCATCGCCCCGTTGCGCAATTTGTTTGACAGTGTATGGGCCCAATAAGATCAAAATATCCGAAATAGTGAATGGACCCAGAACAACTGTGCATTTTATAATTAAAAAGTTTAAAGAAGGAAATTCAATTGGCAGCAAACCCAGATCTGGTCGACTAAAAAAAATGGCTGAGACTGCAGAGCAGGTAAGGGAAATTAAAAAGGGACCAAAGACGAATGGCGCAAAATTTTGCAAAAGCTACCAAAGCTACTATTTTGAAATAGTTATGAAGCCAGGTCAGCTCAGATAAAGCCATGGTTTGATTTTACTTTGCAGACGAAAGCAAATACAACCTCTTTGGATGCGATGGAAGAGTGATTGTGTACAGAAAGCCAAACACTGAGTTGGAAGAACGAAATACGGTTTTCACTGTGAAGCATGGGGTATATGGCGGCGTCAGGGGTGGGAAATATAGTGCCAATCAAAGGGACTATGAACCACCGATACTATATTAACATTTTAAAAGAAAATTTGCGTGCCAGTACCATGCGACTCAGAATCGGACGAAGCTACAAATTTTATCAGGATACCGACGCAAAGCACACAGCTCACAACACAAAGCTTTGGCTTCTTTACAATTACCCAAATGTCATTAAAACCCCAGCCCAAAGCCCCGATCTCAACCCAATTGGGCATGTCTGGAGTATTTTGGATAAAAGGCTAAGAGACCGCCACTTCACTAATGTTAACCAGGTGGAGGAGATCCTGAAAGAAGAATGGCTGAAAATCGACCCAGAAACGTGCAATCGATGCTACGACGATTGCTGTATGTCAAAATAAGTGTAATAACAGTTGCCGTAAATGTTACTTCGATGGTTCAAATTTTCGGGTTAAACACTTGATATTAGGTATGAAGTTAGTTGCAAATACACGGCTTTTAAATTGCACACCTAATACAGTGGTAAAAAAATGATTTCGGCTATTTCAACCAGGAAGAAGACCTCGCCCAGTAACAGAAAAACCGAAGAAACTATTCAACTATTCCATCGAAGAATTAAATTGGGGCAAATAGCATTGGTGGGATTTTAAATGAACATTTGCGCATATATTTGCATTGGGCGCACTGAGCCGCAAAAAATTAAATGTGACTCTATGTATTGTCTTTATTAAAAGAAAATGTAGAACTAAATCTGCAAAAGCAATTACTCAGGAACTTGTCTCGTCTATGTTGACACAGCAACTCACCTCCCCTATGCCCACATAGAACGACGTCTTGTCTACATCCGCAAATCAAATATCGACAATTATTACAGTGGCTCCTTATATAATACAACAACGTAGGTAGGAAACTAGTCAAACTAGAATTTAGAAGTATATTTTATGGGCTTGCCTTCTAGAGGTTATAGATTTTCTGCTGGTTTTCCCATGCAATAAAAATTGATGCGACAATTCCGGAACCTACAAAAAATTTGATTTCGGGAAAGCCCCAAGCAGCATTCACTTGATCAAATACCAACTTCCTATAATATGTTTCAGGAAGTAATTATTTATTTATTTACTTCTTTATTAAGAAATTTTCACATAGAAGATTTTCATTTGTGCGTAGAAAATTCGTCAAGTATAGCATCTGATATAACCCAGTTTGGAAAGGCAAAATATTTTTTTTCTTCTTCTATGGCAAATACCGTAGTAATCAAAAACATCATAAGCCCTGAAAGCCTACATCTTTTGTTCATTTTTATTAGGGTTTTGTCTGAAACAAAACCTTATTAGAATCAATTTGATGTTTTTCTGTCCGTTTGTCTGTCATATCCGATTTACTTGGAAATGGCTGAACCAATTGCCACGACATTTGGTGAAAACATATGGTTTGTGAATCCCTTTACATATAATGGGTGGCATCATTTTCAAATCTAATTAAGATTTAACCAATAATAATCATCATCAACGGCGCAACAACCGGTATCCGATCTAGGCCTGCTTTAATAAGGAACTCTAAATATCCCGGTTTTGCGCCAAGGCCCACCAATTCGATATCCCTAAAAGCTGTCTGGCGTCCTGACCTACACTATCGCTCCATTTCAGGCAGGGCTTGCCTCGTTTTCTTTTTCAACCATAGATATCACCCTTATAGACTTTCCGGGCTGGATCATCCTCATCCATACGGATTAAGTGACCCATCCACCGCAACCAGTTGAGCCGGATTTTATCCACAACCGGACGGTCATGGTATCGCTCACAGATTTCGTGGTTATGTGGGCTACGGAATCATCCATCCTCATGTAGGAGACCAAAAATTCTTCGGAGGATTCTTCTCTCGAACGCGGCCAAGAGTTCGCAATTTTTCTTGCTAAGAACCCATGTTGGCAGTTTTTTTTTCGCTAAGAACCCAAGTCTCCGAGGAATACATAAGGACTGGCCAGATCATAGTCCTGTACAGTAAAAGCTTTGACCCTATGGTGAGACGTTTCGAGCGGAACAGTTTTTGTAAGCTGAAATAGGCTCTGTTGGCAACCAACAACCGTGGGCGGATTTCATCGTCGTAGCTGTTATCGGTTGTGATTTTTGATCCTAAATAGGAGACATTTTCAGCGGTCTCAGAGTCGTAATCTCCTATCTTCATTGTTTTCGTTTGACCATTGGGATTCGATCTTGTTCGTTCTTTCGGTTTTGGTTTTAACGCTGAAGTTGCCACCATGTACTTCGTCTTGCCTTCGTTAATGTGCAGCCCAAGATCTCGCGCCGCCTGCTTGATCTGAATTAAGGTAGACTGTAGATCTCGGGTTGCTATTCCCATGAAGTCGATATCGTGAGCATAGGCCAGTAGTTGGGTGGACTTGAAGAGGATAGTGCCTCTCACATTTACATCGGCATCCCGAATCACTTTCTCAAGGGCCAGGCTGAAGAGGACGCATGATCCCCTTGTCTTAGACCATTGTTGATGTTGAATGGTCTCGAGAATAATCCTGCTGCTTTTATCTGGCCTCGCACATTGGTCAGGGTCAGCCTAGTCAGTCTTATTAATTTCGTCGGGATACCGAATTCTCTCATGGTCGTGTACAGTTTTACCCTGACTATGCTATCATATGCGACTTTAAAGTCGATGAAAATATGGTGCAATTGATGTCCATATTCCAACAGTTTTTCCATCGCTTGCCGCAGAGAGAAAATCTGATCTGTTCCTGATTTGCTTGAAGTGAAGCCTCTTTGCTATGGGTAAATGATGTTCTGGGCGTATGGGGCTATCCGGCCTAGCAAGATAGAGGAGAATATCTTACAGGTGGTACTCACCAACGTAATACTTCTATAATTGCTGCACTACATGATATCCCCCTTTTTATGTATGAGACAGATAATGCCTCGTTGCTAGTCGTCAGGCACTGATTCGCTGCCCCATATTTTTGAGCATCAATTGATGAACCACTTGGTATAATTGGTCGCCTCCATATTTAACCAATTCGGTTGTAATTCCATCGGCTCCTGGCGACTTATGGTTTTTAAGCCGATGAATTGCACGGACTGTTTCTTCTATGCTTGGTGGAGGCAGTATTTGTCCGTCGTTTTCACTTGGCGGGACCTTCAACTCGCCGATATTTTGGTTGTTGAGCAGTTCATCAAGATACTCAACCCATCGCTCCAATATGGCCATTCTGGCGGAAATCAGATTTCCCTCTTTGTCTCGGCAGGATGAGCATCGAGGTGTATAAGGCTTCATCCTACTGACTTCTTGGTAAAACTTGCGTGCCTGGTGCGGTTGCTCCCAGTACTTTTCTAGTTTACAGACTTGTTGGTTCTCCCAGGCTTCCTTTTTTCCGTCTGTGAGGTCACTTCTCTGCTCGCCGGAGTTCGTCATAAGTCTCTGCGCGTACCCGAGTTCTTTGAGAATGCAACATTATGCGGCATTCTTCCGTTCCGTAGCTAGGTTACATTCATCGTCAAACCAGCCGTTTCGACTTTTTTGCGACTGGGGCCAAGTATATTTGTGGCCGTATCAATGATAACGTTCTTCAGGTGGTTGTGAAGATCATTTGTTGATGCTTCATCTCCAGGATCTCTGTTGACTGCGGTTATCGCCGCATCCATTTCGCCCTTATAGGTGTTGTGGAGGACTGTGTTGTGGATGGCTTTAGCATTCACTCTCACCTGATTGTTATAGGGGATTGAATGTGGTGTCGTGATTCGAGCTCGGAGCACTATGCCAACGAGATAGTGGTCCGAGTCTATATTGGCCCCCCTATATGTTCTGACATTGATCAAGGCTGAGAGAAGGCGGCGTTCAATCAGCACGTGGTCAATTTGGTTGAAAGTGGTCCCATTTCAAGAGGCCCACGTACCGCTTTCCGCGCAAACCAGGTACTTCCAACAACCATTTTGTGCGATACTGCTAACTGAATAATCCGCAGTTCGTTATCATTGGTATCCCTATGTAAGCTATGGGGGCCGACGTATCGCTTGAATACGGGCTCGGTCACTACTTGACTATTGAAGTCTCCAAGTATGATTTTGATATCATACTTGGGACAGGCTTCGAAGGTCCGCTCAATTGCTTCGTAGAAAGTATCCTTCTCCGACTCTGCAGTCTCCTCTGTAGGAGCGTGAACGTTTATGAGGCTTATATTTCTAAACTTGCCTCGGAAACACAGAGTGCATAGCCTTTCGTCAATGCCGATATCGGCAGGTTTTATTTTTTGGCTGACAAAGAAACCTACTCCGAGCACATGGTTTACTGGATTGCCACTATAATATATGGTGTAGCGACTCTTCTCTAGGAAGCCGATCTCACTCCATCGCATTTCTTGCAACACTGTTACATCAGCCTTATATTGGGACAAGATGTCGGCTAGCTGCTCAGCAGCATTCGGTCTGTGCAGGGGGTGCACGTTCCATGAAAAAATGAGCAAATCGTTAATCCGTTGTCGTTGCCGAGTTCGTAACATCGGTTTTCCGTGTAGGGTTTTCAGCCCTACCCAACCTCCAACCTATGGGATTTTATTGATATGAACGGCGGAGTTGGAGTTTGGAAATACATTTATCATTATCAAATTGTTGGAGTTTGGAAACGTCCCATATCAAGGAATATTTTGAATTGGAAGTATATGCAAATGGGAAAACGTAAATAGAAAATGTCTCACAAATGAATACAAAACCTTTATATCCAAAGGGTCCAGCTTCCGGTATATTTTGTATGACTTCATGTTAAAAATATTCGTTAAAACTATTCGATTGCAGAAAGTCCTTTTTGTTATTCCACACTTGGGTCCAAGGTTCGCCGTAGTGCTATTAATCGATCTATATAATCTACAGATCAAATGCGCAAGAGCGGAGGCTATATATGAATGAGGTACGGACAAAGCAAAGTTGCATGGACAAAGCAAGCAGCAGTAGGTAGCAGACACATAACGATCCATTGATTTTTAAATTCCTGAATTTGCGCATGAATCCAAAATGCTGTCGATCGTAAACCATTGCAGAATCTTGAAACAAAGAAATTCAGTTGAAATTCTCAATGGGGCAAAAAGATTAAAATGCTGTTGATTCTTGCTGCGATCAGCATCCTACTAAGATTTACGTATGCAAATTTAGCAATTTGCAATATTCAGATATTCAGAAGAGACGCCAATTTGGATTTATCGCCTATTTTGAATAAACAAACCGTAAAGGCTGGCTTTATTTCCAAATTCATTCCATTCCTAAACACTGAACGCTAGTTGCTAATTAATAGTGAAGATCGTCGGGCAACTTCTGAAAGATATTCTCCTCAGCAATAATAGCATTCCCCGTGGGGCTGCTGCCGATCATCATCACGCCGACAAGCGACAGATTATCACATAACGAACGATGTCTTCAAGATTTCAAATAATCTCCGAAGATAAATGGATATAATACCAGACGGAAGGGAGCGATAGGAATGAAAACTGGTAGAATTGGTGTCGATATTATAATTATTTATTGTGGGCGCCTGGGTTTTAGGTTATTGGTCGCCATGAATTTCCATAGTTTTTTTGGGGTGCTCCATACTTTTTATATACAAGAAACTATCTTGAAGTTTGAAATGGCTGAGAATCTGGCAACTATACCAGTAAATTCCCGCAGCTTGAAATAAGTAACCTCTGAAATATTGGCCCATATCATTGAATGTTATTTATTGGCACGCATTGTGCATTATTGGAATTTATGTGAACCAATCCGTGATGAAACTAGCTTCAACGTTAGCATCCAGGTTAAAAAGAATCTCTCATGTTCTTGCATAAGCCGCCACCTAGATAAGTGTAAAACAGACTACGGCTTAGAGTGTATCTTACCAAATTATTCTTATATATTATATGTGGTTGCACAAGTCTATTTATCTACACAATCACATGATGCTAGAAAGTTTCATAAATATTTATATTTACAAAAGTCTATTCTCATTTATTTTTCCCATTGAGCATAAACATTCCGTACTAAAATAGATTGCCATAAATTTATCACCGCTGAAATGTTGGGGAATGACTTCCTGATTGAACCAAAGCGATCCATGTTATCCGAGCGAGTTGTTTGCGGTTGAATTGTAAACAAAATTTATGCGTTATATGAACTTCCACAACAAATTCCCTTTTGCATTATTATTAACCGATTTCTAAGTTGAGGATCGCTTTGCCTCGATACGTGTGTACATAGATGAAATAGGGTTCACGACCCAGGAAGATGTTAACAACTCGTTATTCAACGTAGCTACGATCAGTAATCGGCACTTTGGCTCAACATACTTTTTGTTTATGGCTGTGTGAGTGGTAGAATCAGGAAATCGCTGTATGTAGTGTTTGTAACTTCAGGAATTATTATATTGCGTTTTAGGGGATTTGTTGCCGATTTACAAAGATCCTGCTATCGTGCCCGGTTTATCTTTTTTTCAGCCTTTGAATTACGTCTTAGACTGTCTACCGTTGACAATAGGGGATGTCCCAATGTACACAGACTAGACAAGGTTATATCATAGGAATATCATGTCCGCCATATTTGAATTTGGTGATGTCACTTGGGTCGTGATTGTTAACTAGTCCGTTTCGGTTTGAAAATCTTTGCGAATATTCTATTGAGGAGTGTTAAAATTTGTGGTTTTAATGTTTCTATCAAGATAAATTTTTGTGAAAAATTGAAAATGGTGAGGTGCGCAATAAACGATTGTGATAGTTATAAAGGCAAAAGAGGAAGCGCCTTGAGATTCTTTCGTTTTCCGAAAAATGAGACAATTTGCGAAGAGTGAAGAAAACTTGGTAAACAAGTCGGAATACCCTTGCTTTGAGCTTATGGTGAACCGGGCTGTGAAATGACATCATTCATTAATGCAACTTCGATGAGGTGGCGCAACGCGACGCAAACAACGCATCAACGAACATTTAAAACCCAAAATTAACCATTCCCTTTTGGTTCTGAATGGTAGCTAAGCTACCAAAGATAATGAACGCTGCCTCGCAGTAAGGGGGCAAATATTTGGTGGTGGATCAATTCGTTACACACTGTGATTACGTCCAGGATATAGGTATTCGTGATGTATATGACGTCACACTCATCGTGGAGAATCCGTTACTGAATGGGACAAAGGCTAAGAAAGATGAAGAGGATCGATTTTGTGTCTTAGAATTTTTCGAAGTGACTCCCACATTGTTGTCAACTCATTGCCTCATCATCTGGTTTCAAAATAAAGTTCGTTCCTCTCTCTCTTCCATTCAAGTTTATTCAGAAATAATACGGCCTAGTCCTCAATCAGGGTGGACAGCAGCTAAGGGTAGTTACTCTAAGGCTGGGATAGGATGAAGAGAGAGTTCAGATACTTCGTTTCCACAGATCTATAATCAAATAGCACATTATCTTCATAGATGATGCCTTTTGGATCACCCCTCGTAATAACCGACATATCTACCACGCATGATTCGGTCTCAAATGAAGCCAACACTGTTATGACAAATTGGGATTGATGGTGCCCCAAAGACCATACTGAATGGCCGGAGACGACCAGGAGGGGACAGCAAACCCAAAAACCTAAAACGGTCGCAAAATTGATCGCAATATTGAAGCTCCATCGAAGTGATTCATCGACACGTGCCTGAACGCTTCTGTGCTAGTCAGGCTTGGGAATGTGGAGAGTACTTCGAAAACTTCGATACGTCACTTTTCATTTTACAAAAATTAACGTGTCCTTTTTGATGCGTGGATCCGCACCGGATCATGAAAAATAAACAAACAGGGCAATTCACGCGAGCCTAGCGAAATCACGCGAGTTAAACTTGAATGAAAATAAAAACAAGTCGGGAAACCGGAAGCTTTCTTCCGTGAGTATATTTGAGTGCAGAACTATCCCATTTGCACGTAGCCCGTTATGTATATGCATTTAGCATGTCAGACCACTCACTTTAGTGTGATATTGATATTTAGTTGCAATAAATTTCCATAGCCTACATAACTACGAAATCTATGATCGATACCATGGCCCTCAGGTTGTGGATAAAATCCGGCTCAATAGGTTATGGTGGGCGGGTCACTTAATCCGTATGGATGAGGATGATCCAGCCCGGAAAGTCTATAAGGGCAATATCTTTGGTAGAAAAGGAAGACGAGGCAGAAGCTGCCTGTGATGGAGCAATGGCGTAAGTCAGGACGCCAGACAGCTTTCAGGCATATCGAATTCGTGGACCTCGGCGGAAAACCGGGATATCTGGAGTTCCTTATTAAGGCAGGCCTAGACCAGATACCAGTTATTGCGCCGTTGATGATGATGATGATGGAATTTACACGGTGGAGTCAACTTTGAGCTACTGTAACATTGTTAGTAATAGTATGATTTTGATCAAACTTAGGGATAATATATTATATTCTATGCTACTGTAAATTTTTATGACTCTAGGATAAACGTAAGGGGGGTGTTTACGCTACTCTACAACCTCCGCGAAACTCACGGAAGGCCAAAATACCATCTCAAACTCAAAGCTTGTTTGCAACATGTACGCAGTAAAACTGACCCCCACAGCGCTTATCAACGGACAAATATCCGGATATTAGTAAATCAAATCAAAATAAAAAGGATCGCGAGAATTCAATCTTCTTCGAAGAATCAGAGTAGATCGGTTCATAAGGGATACATACATTCCTAACTGACCACTTCACCATAGGCAACACGCCTACCAGAAAGGCAAATCCACGGAGATAGCACTCCATGAACTTACGGCAAAAATTGAAAAGGATACGCCTTAGGCGCATTCATGGGCATCGAAGGTGCTTTCAATTATGCCTCATTCGCGGCAATTTGTGATGCGGCAAGACAACATGGAATCGAACCGCTGGCAATCAGTTGGATCCTTCACACGCTAGAGTGGAGAAAAATCCATATATCAGTCGCCCAGAAGTCTATTGAAGTAGGATGTCTCAGGGTTCTCTCGCCATTGTTATGGCTCTTGATAATGAATACCCTGCTGTGGCTCCTGGAGGACAAAAAGGTCTTCACGCAAGCATTTGCGGACGACCTACCCGTAATAATTACCGGCAAGTTTGCGGACACAGTATATGACCGCTTGAATGCAACTCTGCATGAAATCCACAGCTGGTGCCTCCACAATGGACTCACGGTGAACGCTAGGAAGACTGGACTAGTTATATTCCCTAGGAACGTCAAGTGGGGCAGCTATACGTTACCCACCTTAGCAGGGGGTGGATATACTGGACGTCCATAATATTTTGTATGCATGCACCGTCTGGTGGCCAACACTGAACTTTACTAACGGCAGAAACCTGCTAACGCAGATTCAGAGACTTGGTTGCCTAAGTATTATCGGAGCAATGAATACTACGCCGACTACCGCACTTGAAACAATCCTAAATTTACCCCCCATTCACTTGGAGGTGAAACGGAAAGCGACCAACGACGCATATAGGCTCGATACTATTGGGGCGTGGAAAGGCGGCCAATCAAACGGTCATGCGTCTATCTGGAAATTCCTTAAAAAACATCCGGTAGCCTTGATGCCGACCGATCATATGGTTTCCAGATTCGGCTTCGAAAAGACATACACTGTCGTAATCACCGAAAGAAAAAAATGGTCGACAAATGGTCATGAGTCTTTTCAGATTACATACTTAACAATTTCATCGACGGGTCAGTCATGGAGGGTGGATCGGGCGGAGGGGTGTTCTCGGAGAATCCGATTATAGAACTGGCCAGACCCCTCGGAAAAATGACGACCATATTCCAGGCGGAGATGTATGCCATTTCATTGGCAGCAGAAGAATGTCCGTGACAAAAATGGAGGGGTCGCGCCATTCGAATCTGTTCCGACAGTCGGACGGCATTATCAGCACTAAATGGCAACGACACAAAGCTATCGTACGGAAGGTCACGGTTCAAATCTCACTGATGGCAGCTGTGAATGAGTACCTGAGTCAAATCAGGGTAATAATCTCGGGCGAGCGCAATGCTGACCACATTGTCTCCTACAATATACTGTAGTGTACCGTTACGGTCTTGAATGAAGTACTCTAACACACTTCAAGGCCCTGATCCAATATGGATTGTTGCGCCAACGATTATTATTATTATTATAGAAATGGCAACGACATATCAAGCCAAATGGTGTGGAGTTGTCATCAGGTGCTGTTGAAACTTGGCCGACTGAACGAAACATTCCTGATGTGGGTGCCGGGGCATTCTAATATCGCTGGTAATGAGGAGGCTAACAGACTGGTTCGCCAAGGTTCTGGATCCACAATGATGGAGCCAGAACCAGCTCTTGGAATCCGACCATATACTGTCAAGTCTACTCTGAAGGGTGAAATTGCAAGGATTCACGCAGCTGGGTGGAGAAATTTGGACTCTTGCCGGCAGGCGAAAATCCTTGTGAAAGAGCCTAGGGCCACTGGAGCGGCATTTTTGTTGTCCCTTAAGAAGTGGGACATGAAAACCCTAGTAGGGCTTTTAACGGGACACTGCTCCTTAAAGTACCATATGGAAAAGATTGGGGTAGTGGTTTTCGGCTATGTGCAGCCAATGTGAGGAGGAGGAGGAGACGACTCTGCACTTTTTATGCAGCTGCCCGGCATCCTCAGATCTCAGACGAAGACACCTTGGCAAGGTTTTCTTCAATGAAGAATCTGCACACTCTCTGCCTCTGAAGAATGTTCGTTCGCTAAACACTGCTAAACAGGCGGAAAACCATTGAATAGGCGATTTACCGGGATAGTACAGCTAGCATGTATCGATGGAGCTTCAATATTTGCGGCAGGACCTTCACGGTGAATTTCACCAGTTTTTTAGCTTTTTGAGATAGCTTGATCGTCTCCGGCCATTCAAGAAGGTCTTTGACCACCGCTAATCACATAAGGTCTTTACAACACGTTACTGCTTCTTTGCCTTTAGATATCGAAAATTACAAAAAATATTTTGTTAAAGGACATATGAATCTTCTCCTTTACTGATAATCTTTAATCATCATGTCTGTCACTAAGTTATCGCTATTTTCCATCTACTGCATGCGTTTTTTAATCCACGATCTTACAGTGATGCAGTAACGCGTCCAAAAAGGAATCTTATCTGAACATAAATACCTTCAAGGACCGTAAAATTCTCGCTTTTGTTGACCATTTATTCTGTCACTCACCTCTCCAGAGATAAATGCATTCCAATTTATATCATTGTTTAGTATGCTGACTACAATAAATGTGTCTGATTACATCTCCTGCATTATGAAGATCTCAAGAAATTGCACAGTGCAGCACTCCATGAAAAGAAAAATACATAATTCTAAATAATGTCCCCTTAGAATTCCTTCAAGAATGTATGCAGTTGACGTGATGGACGGGCGACCTTTTAAGGTCGTAGTCGACTGTGAAAAATTGGTAATACAACTGTGCAGCATTTCTCGGATTATGTGATGGAATGCACTTGAATTGAAAATAAGGAAAACCAAGGACATGTGGAGGGATCAACAAAAAAACGTCATCACTGAGGATGCCCTTTATGTGAGTTGTAATTCGCTGAAACAGTATTGTCTCTGCTGCGAGTAATGTCTCTGTTATTGCCAGCGGTGCGTGGACTTTGCCTTCTCATGAGATATGTCGACATAAACGCAACTATCATTTCATTTGTAGTACTGCACTAGAAATGTGTATCTTTGTAAATAAGAGTTAGCAGATAGAAAGAAATAGTTTATTATATTTGTTTACGCAGTGAGAACTTCCTTCTTTTCTCTCAGTAAATCAATTGAAATAACCATCTTTCCAGTGTGGACAAAAACACATCCAATTACTGGAATTTGATAAACATTTTTAATTAATTCACCCCAAAGTCAATTAATATCATAGTCGGGAATATATGAGGAAATGAAAGGAAGCATTTCTTCCGAAAAGTCGAGTAAACATTAAGCAAGAAGTGAGTATACATATCCGTAGGCATTTATCTATATATCACCCAAATAAGAATGGTGAGGCCGAATATAAATAGCCGGAGGAATATTAATTATAAACACGTGTTCGCAACCCCATGATTTCACTGTCACTCTAAAGATAATATATGGGCATACCTTGTACCACCAGAATTTTATTCGAAATCTGGATTGAACTGTTTTTCAATCCCCCGAATCTTTCACTTATAATATTTATATCATATGCCGACCGGCGTCTAGCATATTCAATATTTTATCATCTATGTCAGAATAAATCGACCTAGTTTTTATCACATTGCAAATAAAACATCTCAAATTTGCATAAATCTCTCAAGCCATCCGGCCACCCGCCGACCAGTGGCTAAGGACAGAGCAGCGAAAGATTTAAATAACAATCTTCGGTTCGTGTATGGACCACCTACAGATACTTAAACCGAAAATGTCAACACCCTGATCTCAGTTTTTGAACTTGAAAACGTATTTTTGGATTATCTACACCGAGTCGAATTGTGAACTTGTTTGTTTGGCTCTTGTTGCTTGTAGGGTAATGTGAAGTATGTAAACCATGTGCCACCAATGCGCAAATGATTTCAAAGAGTTTATTGGCTTCCTTTATGTTTTTTAGTGATTAACTTCACCGAGAAAAATTCAGGGTCCAAGCTTTCATTTGTGGGATATTTTTGGTGTGGAGACATAGAAAGCTTTCGGAGATTCCAATTTTGATTTCGGAAATTTGTAACTTCGGCAAGGCCGTTAACCTCAGATGACAATTGGGTGTCTAAATGTGGCCGTATATTCGCAACTAGGTTGTCGACCTCTTGTCGTCTGTCCCTGGATACTTCCGCGACCTTCTCATGTCAGCTCGATCAACAACTGATATAGCTTAGCCTCCTGACTCACTTCAATTGAGCGTAGGAGCAGCCCCCAAAATACCAGCGACCAGTTCAATTGTCTCAATTGGCACCCGAACCGCTACAGTAACGTCTCTGTGAATTTACGTAGGTACCTGTTTCGTGGACTGAATCCCACGGCCTTTTTAAGACACGAATTGATTTTGTGATCACAATGAGAGCGTCGCTGAGACAAGCACGATGGTACCAGTCTATACTGAGTTGATAGACCAGTAGCTTACTCTAAACTACAATTTTAATTTATAGTATATATATATATTTCGGGAGCAACTTACCCCCTTTATCAGCACAAAACTCTTGATGAAGATGAAGGGGGTAAGTTGCTTCCGAAATATATATATATACTATAAATTAAAATTGTAGTTTAGAGTAAGCTACTGGTCTATCAATTTTAGACTTAACTACAAATAGAAGGCAATATCTAACCTTTATACTGAGTGCCAGGCTCAGTTTATTCATGCTGGTGTATGGAAGACCTACCTGAATCTCTACTGAACTTTGGAGTACGGCACCTGTGTTGAAACGTAACACCACATTAGTGGTCTGGGGGTCTCCTATTCGCTTGAATGTAAACACAACCTCATGAAGCTCTTACTAATGGGCTAACCGCAAATAATCGAGCTGAAGTCACATCCTCCAGAATTTCTCCTGAAACATGCGAATTCAGGGATTACCTTCGTTCCCATGGTACCAATATATCCCTGGTAAGGTTTTGTGACAGAGGCCTCTTCAAATGAGTCCCCGTGCAGACTCGGGTCTGATCGCCTTAATAAGCCATGGAACATTCGCCTACTGCATCACGAAAGTGGATACAGCGTATTCCACAACAAGGAGGTTCTCCACGGCCACCTAGTTTTGGTCGTCCTCTTCACGGCACCACCCTAACCGCGACAGCTGCCAGCGGCGCGGAGCCATGCAGAAAATTGCAGCGAAAATAAAGAAAAAAAAATATGATGACGCTTCCGCCGAAGCGATGCAACCGTCGACGTAAGCGAACCGAGTGGAGACCAGAACGGAAGCTGCACTTCCAAAAGACCTCACGCCGGTTCTTGCAGCGAGTGTATACTTTTATTGAATTAGTTTTTAAGCTTTTTTGTGTGAACCAATTGTCATGAAATTTGATGAGAACATGTGGTCTGTGGTCCCTTTACATACAGCGAGTGGCACCATTGTGGATTAAGTTTGAAGGGGGGAGGGGCTTTCCATGCATGCGAAATGGGGGTGTAAATTTTTTTTTCACAGAGTATGGTCATATGGGGTGCCACATGAAAGGGCTTGATTAGTACTTTTTGAAATTGATCTTTTTATGATATTATATGAAATATAAGGGAGTGAGGGGTCAAGATATGTGAACCAAAAAGTGACACAATTCTCGTTCTCAGAATCTACCAAACCAAAAAATTTGACAAAAAATTCACAATGATGCATCTATACGAAATCTAGGCCTCAAAATACATCCCATTCCAATATCTGCACAAATAAATCTAATAATACTATATTACCATGTTTTAGAAATTTAGTCGAGAAGCCCCCCTTAAGTTCATTCAAGAATTATAAAATTTGGCAGTACTGTAGCTGATAATATAGGATATAATTTTGGAAAGTTTGAACGCAATCGAACTACTACTGGAAGTCAAATTATTTTATTTCATGTAAACTTATTGCATTCTAGGATGTGTATGATGTAATCGTCATATGTATGAATTGAACTTACATGAAAGACGGGGTCCATGGAGACACTTTCGCTGTTCTTTTTTACGTTTTTTAGTTATTTGAATATCAGTGTCAATTCCAGGAGATAGGCACGTGTGTGTACGTATATGCCAAAGGGTAGGGTTCAAAAAGATGGACGTATCTGTACGTATATATGCTTTCGTACAGAGAATAATGTAGAAATGCCTGAAGATGCGTTAGATCACCTGAAGCGCCAAGCTCGCAGTATTCCACCTTCTTTTTAATTGCCACGATTCGTGTGAATTTGGCTACAGATTTAAATCTTCCATTAATTTATATGTAAAAAAATAGATATTAAGTATATAAATGCGGAATAAATATTGTGAAGGAAAACGTCTGTGATTTTTATAGTAAAAAGTGTGGTTGTTATAGCAATTGGGACCGATTGCTCGTATAAAAGGTTGTTGTTGTTGATAAACAATTCCTGGATATTGTTGCATTTACGTATTCGAACCAATTGTACTTACCTGTCATCATCATCATCAAAGACGCAACAACCGGTATCCGGTCTAAGGCTGCCTTAAGAAGGAACTCCAGACATCCCGGCTTTGCGTCGAGGTCCACCAATTCGATATCCCTAAAAGATATCTTGCGTCCTGACCTACGCCATCGCTCCATCTTAGGCAGGGTCTGCTTCGTCTTCCTTTTCTACAATTGATATTGCCCTTATAGACTTTCCGGGTGGGATCATCCTCATCCATACGGATTAGGTAACCCGCCCACCGTAACCTATTCAGCCGGATTTTATCCACAACCGGACGGTCATGGTATCGCTCATAGATTTCGTCGTTATGTAAGCTATGGAATCGTCCATCCTCATATAGGGGACTAAAAATTCTTCGGAGAATTCTTCTCTCGAACGTGGCCAAGAGTTTGCAATTCTTCTTGCTAAGAACCCAAGTCTCTGAGGAATACATGAGGACTAGCAAGATCATAACTTGTACAGTAAGAGCTTTGACCCTGTGGTGAGACGTTTCGAGCGGAACAGTCTTTGTAAGCTGAAATAGGCTCGGTTGGCTGACAACAATCGTGCGCGGATTTCATCATCGTAACTGTTATCGGTTGTGATTTTCGACCCTAGATAGGAGAAAGTTGTATTCTCCTATCCTTATTCCTCCCCTTTGACCAGTGCGGTTCGATGTTGTTGATTGGTTGGTTTTCGGTGCTGACGTTGCCACCATATACTTTGTCTTGCCTTCATTGATGTGCAGCTCAAGATATCGCGCCAATTACCGCCTGCTCGATCTGGATGAAGGCAGTTTTTACGTCTCGGATGGTTCTTCCCATGATGTCGATATCGTCAGCATAGACCAGTAGTTGAGTGGACTTGAAGAGGATCGCATCTCTTGCATTTACCTCGGCATCACGGATCACTTTCTCGAGGGTCAGGTTAAAGAGGACGCATGATAGCGCATCCCCTTGTCGTAGACCGTTGTTGATGTCGAATGGTCTTGAGAGTGATCCTGCTGCTTTTATCCTGCCTTGCACATTGGTCAGGGTCAGCCTAGTCTGTCTTATCAATTTCGTCGTGATACCGAATTCTCTCATGGCCGTGTACAGTTTTACGATGAATAGATGGTGCAACTGGTGTCGTCAACAGTCGTTTGTGGATGTTGGTTTGACGCAGCCTGTTGGACCACTGCGTTTTGGAGATGTTGTTGCCGTTGGAGCACAGCTTCTTGCTGAACCGGGCTCTTTACAACTTGGGCTGAGATGAAACTAGAGGAATTAAATCAACGACTGGCACCGGCCCTGCAGTTTCAGCTGAAGGCTGATGTCTGTTGGATATTGATTTCTACTTGCTGATATGGCTGCGATTGCTCTGCCGGCTGTGTAATTGCAATCCACTCTGCATAGATTTTCACTGGTTTCAGTGCACATGGTCACCAACCCTCACTAGGTATAGCCGTTCACGTCATCAGCTCCGCGGAGTGTTCTATTCCTTGCCGGGGCTTACCACTTTGGAGATGTCCTCCAATTCCTCATTGACTTCAGCCTTTCCGATTAGGACAATCAATGGTTAAATTTCGGCTGGAACCGAAAGCATTCTGCCAGTAAACCATGTACGGATGGATTGCAAAGCAAATGCGATTTTGCCAGTGCCTAAAAGATCGACAATAACTTTATTTCTCAACTAACTGTTGTCTTTACACTAACAATTAGCAGAACTTTGGGTAAACAATTAACAAATCGGGAAACCGGAAGCTAGACGCTTCAGGTATGGAAGGTTTTGTGTATTTTTTTTGTAAAGAGATTTGAGTGTGACAATATTCACTTTCAAGTGATATTGACATTCAAAGTCTTGAATTTGCACAGGAGCGACAGCTTTGACCTATTATAACTTTGTTAATGTTAGTGCGATTTTCACCAGGATGTAATTCACTATATGCGTGAGCGTTCACAGTCCCTATATTTCTACCAAATTTGGTGTCAACCGCTACAACCGTCTCCGAGAAAAATGCGTGTGACGGACAGACAGACAGGAAACCAGGAAAGGTTTTAAGTTCCGCCGCGCACTGCACGCTAGTAATGCAGCGCGTGGTTCGTGTCACCGCTGTTACGCCACATATTTGCAAGTATATGCTAATAAGGTATGAGGGTAGTGTCTAATTTAGATAGTTCAATATAGAGGGCATAATATTTAATGTAATAGTTTGAAAAAAATATGGAGGAATATTTTAAGCTTTTAACTATGCGAGTATACCAATGGAAAATGTGAGTAGAAAGCTTCACACATGAGATGAACGCAAAACATTTATACCCGAACACCCTGTTTCCGGTATACTGACTTGTTTGTTAACTCATCCTTCTTGTTCTATTTTCTTTCAATGTTCTCAATTTCGGATTGATATCCTCCTCTAAATAATTTCTACCAAATTAAACGCGTCTTCGTTCGTTGTCGGCGGGATTACGCTTATGTTTGCGTAGCAGACAAAAGTAATCATATGATCCAACAGTTAGCGGACGGTCGCAGACATAAAAGAATTGATCCATACATTTACTATGAGAGCATAATCAGCAGCAGGCGTTCCGTATCCAGCACAGAGCGTGCCAGGCACGAAAAGACTCGTCTCCAAGTTTGAATTATATAATTATAATAATTGTTAGTATGCCAATCCAATTAGATGAGGGTCTTGAAGTATGTTAGAGCATTTCATTCAAGACCGCAAAGGTACTCTACATGATTTCAGTACCGAATAGGAGGCAATGCGGTCAATATTGTGCTCGCCCGAAATGATTAAGATTTGAACCGCGGCCTTCTGTACGATAGCCTAGTGCTCTAACCAGTGAGCTTTCCGGACACTGAATGATTATGATTTCATCAATGCATTAATGCAAATTAATGAAAAATGAATGCAGGTAAAAAGCAAATTTGCGGTTATATAACTTTTTTCGCAGAACCAAATAGAAGTTCGGTTTGCACTTTACACATTGAACTATTATAGTTTTTTTGTGTAAACACAAAACCTTATTAAAATCGTTTTACCGTCTGTCTGTTTGCCTGTCTGTCCGTCACACGCATATATTACGTGCTACATACTAATTGGACAAATACACAGTCAAATCTCTATATAAAAGAAATACACAAAACCTCTCATACCTGAAGCGTCTAGCTTTCTTGAGGGCTTCATTTTGATACAAATACTTTGGCCTCCAACGGAACAATTCCTAAACAAGTCGGGAAACCGGAAGTTTGACGCTTCAGGTATAAAAGGTTTTGTGTTGCCTTTCCTGTGAGAAGCATAACTCAGTTGTCCATTGGCTGACAGCCTTGACTCCAGATATTTAAATCGGTCAGTTCTGGCAATAGCAGTAACCCGCCCAAAACTGGGCGATTTAAATATCGCGGGTCAATGAAGAACTGCGTAATGAAATTGCTTCACGCATTAACGCTACCTCGATGAAGTGGCATTCCACAATTATTGTTCTTTGTAATCGACGTATCAGCGCACGTCTCAAATCTAAGATTCACCGCAATGTCGTCCATCTGCTTCTCTCTATATTTCTGAGTGTTGGCCGACTGTAAAAGACAATGAACGTCGTCTTGCGGTAATGGGGACAAAGATGTTGCGTTGCACTGGTGGCGTGGCAGGTTTTGATCACGTCCGAAATGAACATGGGTGTGGATCCGGAACGCGTGCTGCTTGTTCGTATGAATACACTCATAGTAAAGCCTGCCATCCACGTACAGTTTAACATGTCAATTATGTAGTTGACCACCGGCCGAAAAGTAGATGCGATGTGGCTGGCCTGTCAGTTTGGTCTCTTCAGGCGATCGATGATCGAATGCAAAATGATTCGGCCAACTCACCAGACATGTTTATTTAGGCTGCGACCGAGAATTTCATGTTTGTTTAGGCAGTGAGCGAGAATTTTATGAGTGTTTTCATCGTTGGTAAATATTTTTTATAAATGCTCACACGCAAAAAATTTTCATTTCAAAGCGTCCACGTTTTAAGTTGAACTAATGATGAAGTGCTTTCAGTTTAGTTAGCGGCCGGGTGCACTGCAGGCTCTGCCAGCGTAATTGACAGGCAGAATTGAATGTAGATGGCGTCCTTAAATGTCTGGAACAATTCTGCTGCCGGTCGTATGAATTGGGCTTAAACCGGCTCTTGCTACGAAGCCCCAGTGGATATTGTCTGGTACCGTGAGAACTAGGAAAGCCTTTAAAAGCACGTATTTCAGAAGAATTTCTAGAGGATGTGTCTCGGCATGCAAAATTCCTTGAGGACCGGTATGAATGCTGAGCGTGCACTTAGTATAAATCAGTATTGTTGTGCCAATCGCCGAAACTCTGTGGGCTCTAAATCATTCGATCTCCGAAGAGGACCGTGGGATTATGACTCCACGTCAGATTTTCAGGCTAAAGACACGGGATCCGATATTTTCTTCGACCGAATTGAGCGATTCTAAAATTTAGTTAATCGATGGTGAAAATCACCTTATTGTATGAATGAGGAATCAAGAAAAAAGAAAGAGATTAGTACTTTTAAACAAACGAATTGACTCCTTTATTGATGCATTCCGATAAGTATGAGTATAATCACTGATGATGTATACTATGTATCTTATGTGAGGGATCTGTTTAGATAATAATAAGAACAATGCGTGAATAATTCTATAGCGATTAAGTGAGAGACCACACATAAGATCTGCCATAATTATAATAATTATGTGACAAAATATTGGTTTCTAAGATGTTTCCAACAACTTTTGCCAGACGTGGTTCGGTTTCCAGGTTTCACCACTTGTTGAAGAAAGTACTGGTGTTGCATGCGTAATAGTAGGTATGTCCTACAACTTTATTTATATTTCTCATCTGAACTATTAAATGAATTGCCCGAAACTTTCCGTCTTTATGGTCTTAATTTCAAATGCAGAAAAAATGCTAAAAATCCACTACTATGCGTGCTGAACAGTTCAATAATTCTTCAATAAAGTAAATAATCTGTGAATAAGAATGGTAATTATATTCCATTGAACCCCATTGAACCCCATTGAACTTGGTGCTATTGGTTAGTATCAATGTTGACTTCCTTACGTTTTGCCTAATTCATCATACTATAAATTGCTGAAAATGAGTAAGCGCAACGTAAAATCTGAAAGATTAAATGAGATTATTTCGAATCAATAATTAAACCCTTTCACACCCTTACAGTGAGAAAAGTCGGTAAGTTTATCGGTACGATACCACCAGCTAGAATCAATTTGCAGTTTTGTGATCTATGCATGATTAGAAGTATCGAATGTCTAAATGCACGGTCCTGATCAGGCCAATTAGAACCATATGCTGCATCTGCAAGATTTTCACTAAACGATTGAAATTGATGAGCCAGGACGCAAATCGGTAAAATTTGAAACATAAGAGCGAATGTGAACGCAACAGTGAACATTAATTCTGAGAGTTCCATACTATTAGAAAGTACAGATGTCGTTGAAATGCAGAGAAGAATGCTAGCAATTAAAAGTTCAACAAAAAACATTTTCGAGACGGTTGCATCTAAAATTTCATAAATCCTGCAATATAAGGAAAAGTAGATAATTAATCTGATTCCAAGTGAATCTGATTTGCTATTTTACTAGCAATACTCACTTCAAAATGGCGATGTGATATTCTACAAAGGGTGCAATACTCGATTGAGTAGGGCATTCTAGGTCTCCTGCTCCTATACGCAACAACTGTTGAGATAGAATCTTTAAGTGCGCATTTAACAACAGAAAACAGATAGGTGGATACATATCGCTCGCAATAGTTTGGAGTATTATTAAATGTCCCGCAATGCAATCATAGAGAAATTTTATAACAATGTATTTTCCAAACGGAGACCACAATGGTATTATCTGCACTTTCCCCGAAGTGAAAAGGAAACCTGATATTCGGCTATATACGGCAGATATGGTAACAGTGAAGAAAAATTTTAATATTTTTTGCCCTTTTTCCCTTGCATTTTTTGCCAAAACTTGATCTTCTGGTGCAATTACATTTTCATCTAAGATATGAAAATAATTTTCCAGTTGAAGCAGCTTCTTACGAACCAAAACCATTAGGTAACACTGCATAACTTTGCACGAGACAGCGAGATAGTACGTGGTATTATTCAGAATACACTCGAAATCTTCACAGAATACAATGTCCAAGACTATCGTTGAGATCAACACTACATTTAGACTGAAAACAAAACTGATCCAAATAAAATAACACTTTTTAAACTTTGTCCATGGAGCTACGCCTAATATTTGCCAAATTAGATGAATCTGCTTCAGACCGAGGTAAGTACCAACACCTTCCATCATGAATTTGTCGTGATCAAGTAGATACTGAAAGCCAAGAACAAAACTCAACAGTCGTGAAGGAGAAATCAATTCCAAAGAGGAATTATAAATAAATAATTTGGACTAGAAATTCGCAGAGCTACCCGTATTGTGGGAAATTTTGATACTTAAGCTTTAAGGAAAACTTACTTAGCAAACATATTGCATTTAATTATATACTTTCTACCATTAATGGATTTGCATTGAAAGAAACTTTTGAAGGCAAAATCATTTTTGTGAAACTTATCCATAGACAAAATTTGCCGGACAGAAGTGTTATGTTGGAATCATATCTAGAATGTTCAATAATTCAATAAGTTAATGACATCTAAAAATTACGGGTTTAATTGTGGGAACGAGTTCGAATATTACGCATTAAGTGGAAGACGTCGTTTTGATAGGGACAAATTCACGTCGATATGGTAGTTCTAGTTCTTCTACTATGTTAAAGTCAATTTGCTCCACATCAACACCTTGTTTTCTCGCATTTAATGCGTAATATTAGTAAATTTTCCATAATTGTGTACAGCAAAATTCAGGTTAGATAAAAAGAATTCTGTTTTAAATTTTACATTTTATTAAGGTACTATGTAAAAGGTTTTTCGCCATTACATCAATATCGTGTCTCGTATTTTTGTAAAGAACTGGATAAAGATACAAATACGAATTTTTCAACATGGATTCATTAATATCTTGAGGGTGCATAGTAATATTTTCAGCCTGATCGCATAGTTAGTTATTTAAATACTGAGCAATTTATACACCCACCTCCAAACAAAAGTGTTTTCCTGCTGCACGCTAGAGGGCGCTGCGACCATCTTAAAGAAAAAAAGCAAACGGCATTTTAACGTACAGACTTAACTACAGTTCGCAAACTAGGATGATTAAAAAATATTAAAAGCTAAATTTTTGGAGCTGTGTTAAACTTTTTTTTATGAATTTTGGTGTTTTATCACGGCTTCTTCAATGAATAAAAAGAAAACTACGGAATGAATCGCAATTATCCTAGTTTGCGGACCGTAGAAATATGTTCGGAATAAGTCTGAAAATTTCAAAGAATTTGGTTGGATAGATTTTGGGCTATGGTGGCAGCCGATTTTTAACATGCAGTTTCGAGAAAAACGCATTTAAAAAGTAGAATGCGATTTATAACCCATAAAACCTTAACTGACTATTAATCTGCTATACCTAGTCCATAAACCTTAGATTTCTTCAAAGAACACATTTACAGCCTTGACTTCAATTCTTGCCCTTTTAGCGAAGTCATTGAAACATCATTCGGACCGATAAATACGAGCTTTATTACGGCGCTCGACATAAATCTGGCATGTGACTTATCACGTGTTTAACACTATAATTTCCGAATGACTCTGAATATCGAAAAATCACTTTGCCGATATATTCTACACTATATCTAGATACAATTGATGCCAAAAAAAATCAATTTCTCAGATCCGACACACGGGATAAGGTTTTGTGTAAAACAAAACCTTATTAAAATCGGTTTACGGTTTGTCTGTCCGCCACGCGGATTTTACTCGAAACCGGCTATAGCGATTGACACCAAATTTGGTGGGAAGGTGGAAACTGTGAACGCCCATGCATACAGTGAGTTACGCCCTTCTACATCGAATTTGACCCCCCTCCTCATACATGCAAAAGAGGGTGTAATTTTTTTTCACCAAATATAGTCATGTGGGGTGTCAAATGAAAGGTCTTGGTTAATACTTTTCGACGCCGGGCCTAGTTTTGACATTAGCTGAAAAAATGGGGCGTGTGGGGGTCGAAAATGATCATTTTTTTATCGGACCCACTCTCAGAAACTAACCAACCGAAAAATCTGAAAAAAAAAACAAAATGCTACCACTGGATGGTGCCTAGGTTCCGAAATACTCTTCATATCGATATCTTTTCAAATAAAGTTAATAATAGTATATTACTATAATTTTAACTAATTGCCTGTACACCCCCCTTAAGTTCATCCTAGAATAATGCAATCTGACAGCAATGCAGACTATAGCATAGAACATGATCCTGCCATGCTTGGTGGAAATCGCAGTGTTGCTAACAAATTTAAGACTTTGAATGTCATGATCACGCTATTAACAAAGTATGCTGGTCCTAAGCTCACCATTCACCATTCACCTTCTTCACCGCATACGCACCACAGACAGGTCGACCCGATGTCGAGAAAGATGCTTTCTGGAAACTTCTCGATGAAAAGACTTGTGACGTGCCTGCTGACGGCTATATTATTATTGCCGGCGACCTTGATGGTCATGTGGGTGAAAAGGCAGACGGTAACAGGTGCCATGGGGGAGAAGGGTTTGAAGCGCACAATGAGGGTGGCGAGCATATAATCGATTTTACGGACACCCATGACCTTGTGCTTATGAATACATAGTTCATCAAACGATTGTCTCATCTTCTTACGTTTTATAGTGGGGACAGTAAAACGCAAATTGACTAAATTCTTATAAGATGCCGACATTTTACCACTGTCACTGATTGCAAAGCCGTTTCCTATGAGACCAATGCACTTCCAAATCGGCCGTCCTGCGAATCAAGCCACCGAGAAAACAGCGTGAGCACTGGCCCGCGGCGTATTAATTAGTGGCGATTTCGTGAGAAGAAAGAAGAAACGATCTCACTCACACGATTACCGACCATTACGAATGTGGAAAAATCATAGAACCAAATGAAAGACACGATCCATAAAGCGACCTCTGCAACCCTCGGGGTCTTCAAGCTGGGTAAGCGATACATCAACCGAGACACTTGGCTTTGGAATGATGATGTTGAAATGAAGATCCGTGAAAAGAAACGCCTCTACCACAAATTTCTGGACCATAAAACGCTCGCTAATTGACAAATTTAAAGAATATCAACCGGGAAGCAAAGAAAGCGGTCGTTGTCATCCGAGCGAACCATTACAAAAATCTTCACGATAAACTGGGCACTCGAGATGGCGAGAGAGATCTGTATCGACTTGCTAAAAGCCATAACGAACGTACACAGAATATCGAACACTTCTGCTGCATTAATGGCAAGAACGATACTTTGCTTACCAACCGTCAAATCGCAACGGATGGATGGCGAGAATACTTCGAGCAGATTTCAACTGAAGAATTTGTTCATCCTCCACTTCCACAATCATTGCCGACATTTGGACCCGTTCCACTTGTCAGCACAACTGAAGTCGAGGAGGCAATGAAACGATTGAAATCGGGGGGGCCACAGGACCTGAGGACATCGCATCTGAGTTCTGGAACCCAACACTATGGCTCAGCGAATTCTTTAATCGGGTTATTCAGGGAGGAAGAACACCACCAAACTGACAAGAAAATACCACTGTTCCAATATGGGAAAAGAAAGGTAGTCCAGCAGAATTTTCAAACTACCGTCCAAACGGGGTACTTTCCCATATCATGAAGATTTTTGAACGCATTCTTGACAACCGTATTCGCCAAATCATTGAAATAACCGTGAATCAAGCCGGATTTGCCAAAAACTGCGCAACTACTGACGCAATACACGTTGTGCGATTATCCATGGAGAAACACCGTAAGAAACATCACCCTCTTTACATTGCATTTCTGGATCTAGAGAAAGCGTTTGACCGTGTGCCACACGAACTCATCTGGTATGCTTTACGACAAAACTTAGTGCTAGAAGAACTCGTACGCTGGGTTCAATTGCTGTATCACGATCCGAAAAGTAAAATTCGAAGTATGGCGGGTGTATCAAAACCAGTCCGTGTCTCTGTTGGTGTTCATCAAGGAAGCGCCCTCTCACCACTTCTCTTTGTTCTTGTTATGGACACCGTGACACGGAACATCCAACGTCCAGCGCCCTACACACTGCTTTATGCAGATAATAGTTTCCTAACATTTCCTAGCAAAAATAATCTCAAGCAACTTGTCAAAAATGGAATGATCGACTCATGCAATACAGTCTCAGACTGAATCTAAACAAAACTGAATTTTTTGATCACCAATCCCCATGAAATCGGCACAATCACTGTCAGCGGCAGTGATCTGCCCAGAATTGAGCGATTTAAATACCTCGGATCAACGCTATCAGCCAATGGAGAACTGCGTTATGAAATTGCTTCCCGCATTAACGCAACCTGGGTGAAGTCGTGTCCCACAACTGGTGTTCTTTGTGATCGACGTATCAACGAACGCCTCATATCTAAAATTTGCCGCAATGTCGTCCGTCCTGTCACTCTCCACGGTTCTGAGTGTTGGCCGACTATAAAAGACAATGAACGGCGTCTTGCGGTAATGGAGACGAAGATGTTGCGTTGGACTAGTGGCGTGACACGTTTTGATCACATCCGAAATGAGAATATCGGCGATCGTTATGGGGTTGCATCGGGCGTGGAAAAATTACGAGAGAAGCATCTTCGATGGTTTGGTCACGTAATTTGTGCTAACGAGAATTCACTTGCCAAGATTGATCTGAACATCGAAGTCGATGGTAAACGGAAAAAAGGCAGACCTAAACAACAGTGGCTTGATACGCTGGATGCGGACTTAAAAGCCGCGAGATTGCACCTAGATCAGGCATTCGATAGAGCCAAATGGCGAAACCGATCACGACGAGCCGACCCTGCTTGTGAACGGGAAAGTGAATATTCTCATATAATACATGCATATATTACGTGCTAGGTTCTAATGGGACAAATGCATACAAATGGCTTTATAAAAGAAATACACAAAACCTTTCATACCTGAAGCGTCTAGCTTCCTCGCTTCCAGCAATTATTAATTGTAAAAGTCGATTCGTCTGTAAATATTATATTGCTCCAAGCACGGTCGGTATTTTGCTTGACCCTACTTACACGTTTTTTGAGGTGCTTCGCTGACAGTGCAGGTTTTCTCACCGCACTCTTGTGAAAAATATCGGATTCTCGAAGTCTTTGCCTCATTGTGTTTAATGCCACCTTAATGTTTATTTTTTGCAATTTTTCCCTTGCTGTACGCACAGATAATATTGGAAACTTCGTCAATAAGGCGATAATGCTCCTGCTCGGTTCTTGAGTGATACCTCTATTTGACTCTCTTCAGGTAAATAATCGACATTGCCATCAGTTTCAAACCTTTTGGCCCATTTCGCTACGACACTTTGAGGTATCTAGCTACCTGGCCTAGGCTCATTTTTGGGCCCTTTTTATGTCGGACGGGAAATACGTGTTTCTTGTCCTTGGCCCTCATGCTCTTTAAATAAGTAGCTACTTCTAAATTTAACACAGACTGAAATGAAAATGCAATTGCCATCTTGGTTGTGTACTAAATCATTTAAATCCTAATTACCTCCTCTCCACCTTTATAAAATAAGGAACACGTTCTTAGTAAACACACTGTAAGTCCATGATTTTGATTTGATTGATGCCAAATGAAAAACTAACATAGTGAGGCAACTTCTGTCAACTTTCCAAATTTCTAGGTTCAAAATACCGTTAATATATTGTATTTTGAAATTTAGACAATTGATTTGGAAGGCTAAATATTAATATGTTGGAGAACATGGTTCTGAGGTACCTCATGTTCAGACTAGGAGAGAGTGAAATCTTTTACATCTGTTGTTTCAAGTTCTTGCTTTGAGGCACGTTAGTGCTACCGCAGTTACCCCCGGGGTTCCTAAAACAGGTGAGATAAACTTTGAACTATTGACACTGAGGCTCCTCTTACTGAAAAAAAGAGTTGCAATACGCTAAACTGGGTTCACAAGTAACCTTAGCTCGGTCTGTTGTTTGGCCACAAGCACAATTGTATCATTGGCAAAAAGGAGAGCATCTACGGTGGGAGAGGGAAAAGAAAAAGGATTACGACCAAGGTTTGGTAAGGGGAAGGTTCGGAAATAGGGAAGTCATGAATGAATAAATTGAAGAGTTTGGGGCCTAGTATTGATCCGAGAAGATGGGGAGTTCGCTGCAGCAAGTATTTTACCAACATGGGAGACGTTGGATTTTCACCTGAAGTCCTTGACGTCTCCTTTGCATCCTTTCTTAGCGATATAATAAGGTGAGGGCGTTTACAAGAGGAGGTAAAGTGACCGTTGTTAATACAATCCTTAAAGATTGCAGTAAAGAGGCGACCTATGATTAAGGCACATTTGCGAAGGGTGGAGTGCGAAATACCATTAGGGTCTGGGGTTTTTTGTTGTTTGTGTTGATGATGATGGACATTACTTCATCAGGAGTAGTGAAGTAGGAAGAAAAGGGGCGCTCAGAAGGAGGGTCAAAAGGACTGTCGCTGGACAAAAGTGTTAAGAACGAGCCCACGTGGTCGTAAAGTTTAAAGGCCACCGAGTCCGAGACTCGACAGGTTAATATAGGGTCGGGTGACGTTTTAGGTGGTGATCAAAGGGTAATATAGGTCCCACACAATGGAGCATAAAACCATAAAACGCCTGCTGCACCAACACCAACAGTTCTTCTACCAACTATCTCTACTTTCACGTGGTGACTGTTTTGCAACTTTTTCTTAACGAGAAGCTGCAGTCGGAGAAGAATGAAGGCGAGTCTCCTGCCCGTAAAAACGGGTCAAATTGTACCAACTTATCCTCTAGGTTGGAGATTGGGTAGGGCTGACAACCCTACGCAAAAAAACTTATTACGAAGCGACAACAGGAGCTCCGGAGCTCTCATTCATCGGCGCTCTCTATACAGATAAGGAGCTGCCAAGCAGCAACCCGATATCCTGTCCTAATATAGGGCCGACGTAACAGCGTTGCAGGAGATGCATTAGACAGGGGCCGGTTTCATGGAGAATTGCCACTACACCATATATTATAGTGGCCATCAAGTAAATCATGTGCTCGGAGTAGGTTTCTTAGTCTAAAGAATGAAACCTGCTGTTATCGGCTTTGAAAACATAAGCGAACTGCTATGCAGAATTAGAAGCCTCACAAACGTTCACATCCCCGCAGAGGAGACTGCAGAGTCGAAGAAAAACACCTTCTACGAGGTAGTAGAACGAATCTTCGAAGCCTGCTCCAGGTATGATTTCAAAATCAAACTTGGGGATTTTAAACAGTCAAGTCAGAGCAGACCTCGTATTCAGGCAGTACGGCCCATAGTTTACATAGAAGTACGCAATAACGGACTGCGGGTTATTCAATTAGCAGTGTCACACGTAATGGTTGTTGGAAGTACCTGGTTTGCGCGGAAGCGGTCAAATAACAAACGTGGGCCTCTGCAGACAGGACCACTTTCAATTAAATTGACCACGTGTTGATCGAACGCCGCCACCTCTCAGTCTTCGTGAATGTCAGAACATATAGAGGGCCAATATAAACTCGGGTCACTATCATGGAGCTCCGGGCTAGAAAAACAACAACACCTTGAATCCCCTCTGAAAATGGGGTGAGAGTTAATACTTAAGACACCCAATGCGTAGCGCTCCGCAACTCCTATAAGGGGGAAATGGATGCCTCAATAACCACAGTCAACAGACATCCTGCAGATGATGCATCAACAAATGATCTTCACAACCACCTGAAGAACGTTACCATTGATACGGCCACAAACATACTTGACCCTATTCGCAAAAAAGTCGGAACGGCTGGTTTGACGATGAACGTAAGCTAGCAACGGAACGGAAGAATGCCGCATACCGAGTAATGTTACATTATCAAAGAACGCGGGCACGTGCAGAGACTTATAACGAACTCCGTCGAGCGGAGAAGCGACAGGTCTGTGAACCCGAAAAGTACAAGGTGTAACCGCACCAAGCTTATTTTACCAACAAGTCAGCAGGATGAAACCTTACACAGCCCGACATTCATCCTGCCGAGGCAAAGAGGGACATCTGATTTCCGACAGAATGGACATATTGGAGCGACGGGTTGAGTATTTTGTTGAACTGCTCAACAACCAGCACATCGGCGAGTTGGAGGCCCCGCCAACTGAAGACGACGGCCAAATACTGCCACCACCAAGTACAGAAGAAACAGTCCGTCCAATTCTTCGGTTTAATAATAATAATCGTTGGCGCAACAATCCATATTGGATCAGGGCCTTGAAGTGTGTTAGAGCACTTCATTCAAGACCGTAACGGTACACTAGGAGGCAATGTGGTCAGCATTGCGCTCGCCCGAGATTATTACCCTGATTTGACTCAGGTACTCATTCACAGCTGAGTCGACTGGTATCCGACGTCAAATCACGATACAAATTCCACTGCCACCAGTGAGATTTGAACCGTGACCTTCCGTATGACAGCCTAGTGCTCTAACCACTGAGCTATCCGGACTATCTTCGGTTTAAAAATCATAAATCGCCAGGAGTCGATAGAATCACAGCCGAATTGGTTAAATATGCAGATGACCAATTACATCAAGTGGTTCATCAACTTATGCTCAAGGTGTGGGACAGCCAATCAATGCCTGCCGACGAGCGACGAGGCATTATCTGTCCCATATATGCAAACGGAGATATCACGGAGTGCAGCAATTATAAAGAACATCCCGAGATGTACAAACTGCCTTCATCCAGATCGAGCAAACGGCGCGAGATCGTGGGCTGCACATCAATTAAGGCAAGACAAAATATATGGTGGCAACGTCAGCACTAAAATTCAACCAACCAACGACATCAAATCGCACTGGTCAAACGAGATGAATAAAGATAGGGGACTGCAACTTTGAGACCGTTGATAATTCCTCCTATCTGGGATCGAAAATCACAACCGATAACAGTTACGACGATGAAATCCGCGCACGGTTGTTTGCAGTCAACAGAGCCTATTTCAGTTTACAAAAACTGTTTCGCACGAAACGTCAAAGGGTCAAAACTCTGACTGTACAAGAGAATGATCTTACCAGTTATCATATAGTCCTTAAAGGCTTGGGTTCTTAACAAGAATATTTGTGAATTCTTGGCCGCGTTGAAAAGAAGAATCCTCCGAATAATTTTTGGCCCCCTACATGGGGATGGATGATTCCGTAGCCTACATAACGACGAAATTCATGAACGATACCATGAGCGTCAGGTTGTGGATAAAATCCGGCTCAACAGGTTGTGGTGGTTGGGTCACCTAATCCGTATGGCTGAGCATGATCCAGCCCGGAAAGTCTATAAGGGCAATATCTATGATAGAAAAAGAAGACAAGCAGACCCTGCCTGAGATGGAGCGATGGCGTAGGTCAGGACGCCACACAGCTTTCAGGAACATCGAATTGGTGGACCTCGGCGCAAAACCGGGATGTCTGGAGTTCCTTATTATGGCATGTCCTTATAAACTTTCCGGGCTGGATCATCCTCATCCATACGGATTAAGTGACCCGCCCGCCGTAATCTATTGAGCCGGATTTTATCAACAACCTGACGGTCATGGTATCGCTCACAGATTTCGTCGTTATCTTGGCTACGGAATCATCCATCCTCATGTAGGGAGTCAAAAATTCTTCGGAGGATTCTTCTGCCGAATGCGGCCAACACTTTGCAATTTTTCTTGCTAAGAACCCAAGTCTCCGAGGAATACATGAGGACTGGCAAGATCATTGTCTTGTACAGTAAGAACTTTGACCTTATGGTGAGACGTTTCGAGCGGAACTGTTTTTGTAAGCTGAAATAGCCTCTGTTGTTCTCAGTTCTACCCTGGCTATGCTATCATAGGCGGCTTTAAAGTCGATGAATAGATGGTGCAACTGGTGTCCATATTCCAACAGTTTTTCCTTCGCTTGCCGTAAAGAGAAAATCTGATCTGTTCCTGATTTACTTGGAGTGAAGCCTCTTTGGTATGGGCCAATGATGTTCTGGGCGTATGGGACTATCCGCCCTAGCAAGATAGCGGAAAATATCTTATAGATGGAACTCAGCAATGTGATACCTCTACATTTGATGCACTGTGTGATATCACCCTTTTTATGTATGAGACAGATAATGCTTCTTTGCCAGTCGTCAGGCATTGATTCGCTGCCCCATACCTTGAGCACAAGTTGATGAACCACTTGGTGTAGTTTGTCGCCTCCATATTCAACCAATTCGGCTGTAATTCCATCGTTTCCTGGCGAATTATGATTTTTATGTCGATAAATTACACGGACTGTTTCTTCTATACTTGGTGGTGGCAGTGTTGGTTCATCGTCTTTAGTTGGCGGGACCTCCAACTCGCCGAAGTTCTGGTTGTTAAGCAGTTCATCAAAGTACTCAATCCATCGCTCTAATATGCTCATTCTGTCGGATATCAGATTTCACTCTTTGCCTCGGCAGGATGAACATCGAGGTGTATAAGGCTTCATCCTGCTGACTTGTTGGTAAAACTTCCGCGCCTGGTGCTGCTGCTCCCTGTGTTTTTTGAGTTCACAGACTTGTTGGCTCTCCCAGACTACCTTTTTTCGTCTGCGAAGACGTTTCCCCGTTCGCCGGAGTTCGTGATAAGCCTCCGCGCGTGTCTGCGTTCTTTAAGAACGCAACATTACTCGGTATCCAATATTCTTCCGTTCCGTTGCTAGCTTACATTCATCGTCAAACCAGCCGTTCTTTTTAGGTTGCGGCCAAGCACGTTTGTCGCCGTATCAATGATAACGTTCTTCGGGTGATTATGAAGATCATTTGTTAATGCTTCATCTCCAGGATCTCTGTTGACTATGGTTATTGCGGCATCCATTTCCCTCTTATAAGTGTTGCGGAGGGCTGTGTTATGGATGGATTCAGTGTTAACTCTCACCTGATTGTCAAAGGCGATTCTGAGTGTTGTTGTTATTCGAGCTCGGAGCACCATGCGAACGAGATAGTGATCTGAGTCTATATTGGTCCCACTATATGTTCTCACATTCATCAAGGCTGAGAGGTGGCGGCGTCCGATCAGCACGTGGTCAATTTGGTTGAAATCGGTCCCGTCTGGAGAGGCCCACGTATGTTTGTGGACTGCTTTCCGCGCAAACCAGGTACTTCCAACAACCATTTCGTGTGACACTGCTAATTGAATGATCCGCAGTCGGTTATCATTTATATTTTGGTGTAAGCTATGGGGGCCAACGTATCGCTTGAATACGGGCCCTACTTGGCTGTTAAAATGTTAAGGGCGTGAACGTTAATGAGGCTTATATTTCTAAATTTGCTTCGCAAACGCAGAGTGCATAGCCGTTCGCTTATGTTTTCAAAGCCGATAATAGCAGGTTTCATTTTTTGGCTGACTAAGAAACCTATTCCGAGCACATGGTTTACTGGATGACCACAGTAATATATGATGTAGCGACTCTCTCTCTCCAGGAAACCGGTCCCTGTCCAACGCATCTCCTGTAACGCTGTTACATCAGCCCTATCGTTATTCCTTTGGTGGGTTCGTCGTTGTGTAATCCGTCCAGTCCGAGGCTCCTGTTGTGGCTTCGTAATAAGTTGTATTCCGTGTAGGGTTGCCAGCCCTACCCATGATCACGTGATTACAATCACAATCACGAGAGTTTGATTGTAATCACGTAATCATGAAATTCGCAATCATAATCACGTAATCATGGTTACGATTTTGCCCAACTCTGATTGAGCATATAATTTGTCGTTTTTTTTTTATTTTCCGTTAGGTTGCCCCCGGAAATATAAAATAAAGAATATATTTATGGTTCCGTTGCGGTCCCTTGCATTGGTTTAAGGATACGTGTAATTTTGGTAAATGACGGGAGAGAATTACCTAACTATTTCTTCGTTTTCAAGTAATTGCATTAAATAATCACGAAAATGCTTGAAATAAAAACTAAAACTACTTTCCCTACATTCGGGGCATGAGGAACATCCATGAAGGAATTTATCATTTTTAAATGATAATAAGTCAATTTATATTTATAAATATTAAATAAATCATTCCATTGATGAATGCAGGCCGTTCTAGTTAATGATTCATAGTTTGTTCGGCATTTACCATGTAAATGATATGCAAATTATATTTCGATTTCGGTAACTGTATAACTGTGCCAGTTGTTACTAAATTGAACTGTGCGAATATCGTTTTATAAATGTGCATTCATTATTATGTTTGTATGGCAGTTATACATTAGCAAGAATGCACATTTATGGAGATTTGGCAGTAGACCTTTCAAACTGGTTAATTTATTGTATTTTGCAGCTATCAGACTATAGATTCTCTTATTTTCATGAATAAAATATCATTCAATAAACTTTGTTTATATAACCCTGAAGCAACTTAAAGTGTTTCCAAGGCAAATTTATTTTGATTTAAATTGACGAGAAAAAATTGTGAGTTTACTTAAACCACATTCTTCTGAAATCTCAAGATAAAATATTTTAGAGGATAAGAGTGTCTGTGACAGAATATATTTTTTTTTCATTGGGTAGTAAGGAAATGCAGTGGTACTTAACCGGAAAAAAATAAATCCTAAATTCTTAGTCAAGATTTTCAGAAGTTGATGTGGTCATATAAGAAAATATTATCTCAAATACTTTTAAAATAAACTTAGTTTAAAATGAAGAGCTAATATGCAACTAGATACTATTCGCTTTCTGAAAAATCTGAAATCGAATTCAGTCCTTATTGGTCCCCTTAAAAAGTCGTCAACCGACAGGCAAATGTATTTACATTTTGCATAGTAATCATAATAAATTTTGCATTTTGCTTAATGATCGGTTGTTGTTCATGAACATCACGACCAGTCGATTAACTTTTAACGTGTCTCGCTACGACCCAGCAATCAAACATTATTTTATTGCACCTGAACGCCTTTCGTGATTTCTTCCTTGGAAAGATTGTTTATTTTTACTGAGATGGCGTTCACTTACAAATGATGGATGAACTGTTAATTTCAATTGGTCACACAATAAGAACGTGTCTTTATTGCAACTACTTCAGTTGCAGGTCAATGTCGTTTCTTCATGGATGCACTCAAAATTAATTTTGAATTTTCTTCGTTAATTCCATGAAATGAACACTTAAATGTGTTATAAAAAAAATAATCAAGAGAGTTATCATTCTGCATATTTTTAAAACAAAACCGTAGTTAAATCATTTTCTGTCTGTCTGGCACACGCTTTTCTTCAGGGGCGGTTAAACCGATTTACATGAAATTTGGTGGGAAGGTTGGAGTTGTGAAGACATGCAGTGGGAAGGGAAGGTGAAATTTCTTTGGATCAAAAGTCAATCGAGGTCTCGATAAATACTTTCCGAAGCCGGTCTTAGTTTTGACATAAGTTGTATAGGAGGGAAAGTGGGGCTAGAAAGTAATCATTTCTCCTTTCTTCTCACGAAATCGCCACCATTTAATGCACGGCGGGCCAGTACGTTCCTCACGCTGTTTTATCGGTGGCTTAATTCGCAGGACGGCAATCAACGGCCGATGTTGAGGTGCAATGGTCTCATAGGGAACGGCTTTGCAATCAGTGACAGTGGTAACATAAAATGTCCACGTCTTACGAGAATATAGTCGATTTGCGTTTTACTATTCCCACTATAAAATATAGGAAGATGAGACAATCATTTGATGAACTATGTATTCATAAGTACAAGGTCATGGGTGTCCGCAAAATCGATTATACGCTCGCCACCCTCATTGCGCGCTCCAAACCCCTTCCCCCATGGCACATGTTGCCGTCTGCCTTTTCACCCATATGACTATTTAGGTCGCCGGCAATGATGATATAGTCGGCAGCGTGGCAAGTCTTTTCATCGAGAAGTTGCAAGAAGGCATCTTTCTCGGCATCAGGTCGACCTGTCTGTGGTGTGTACGCGGTGAAGAAGTGAATAATGCGATCAGCGGCTTCATCAGCCGATCATTAAATCGTTCGATTTCTTTAATGGCATTACGGGAACTCTTTGAGATGGTAATGCCAACACCGTATTGAATATGTGAACTACCAAAATAGAGAAGTTTATAGCCATTTTTACCGCGTTCGCGTTCAATTTCGCTGCTTTTGGCAAAAGACCATCGGGTTTCTTCCAGAACGCAGATATCAATGCGGCTTTTCCGAAGGGTTCTTGCGAGTTCCTCGGTTTTTCCACTTAGGGTACCAACATTTAGCGTGCAGGCACGTATCTGTTTTGTTCGAACTAACTTACTTACGTCCTGACGCCGTCCATGTGTCGGGAACCCTTGCCCATACCTCGACAGAACCGGGGCCCGATCTGCCGTGTCGACTGAGGTGGACCTTTTATTTTTCCGAGGCTTGTTACTCGATGCAATCATCTTGTTTCTAACGACATTGGATGCATTTTCTTTGCCAGCCTTTCGCGGGGCCTGCCACCAAGAGAGATCAGGTAGGATTTAGCATAGTGAAATAACTTCAACTATACTTTATTTATCTCGTTCCCAGATCTTAACATTTTGTTTTTGTTTTACTGAAGATAGTACCAAATACGTTGCATCTCCATTACCTGGGCTTGGGGCCAGCATACTATGTTAATGGCATGGCGGAATTAGGCTTATCTGTGATCTATGGCTATTATAATACGCTTTTTCGATTCTAGCTCTGATCACGATCGAATCTGTTAATCGTTCTCTCGTTAAACGTGATCTCTTCGTCGTTGTTTCACTCAGTTGTACTAAATAGTTCTTTATAAGGACGTCGCGACAGTCTATCGCTCTCTCGTTCCTCATTAGTTACTCCGTTTGCAATCAATTGTATTTACTGCAGGGACCGGGATGAACGCTATTAATTAGGTAATTACTTGTTCACTTCTCTCCGTTCCCGGAAATTTATTCTTTTTTAATAGATGGATGTTGTCTCCAGTCGCACTTTTTCCTTGTTTTCCTCCTTTGTTTGCTACCAAGAGGCGGAAATAGGACGTAGTAAGAGATCTATGGATTATTTCTTTTTTTTCGGAAGCATATTCTCTATTTTGGACAATTTTGTAGTATATAATCGGCAAGTTGCCCCCTCTTTTTAATCACTTCGGTCCGGATAGCATCTCCAACGTAACTGTCGTCCCAACCTATCCACTGTCATTTCCGCTTTCTACACAAAATGTCGGCCGGTTCCTAGCCGTAAGCAGAATACCCGACAGAGGCAGGTATTTACAAAGGCTCCAAGCCACCGAGTACAACCTCCCATTTGCTCAACAGTACGAAAGGACATTGGTGCGGAACAACTTTAACTTGACGTCGTTGGGATATCCGAATTTCTAGATTTTGGACAAACAAAGTGAAAATGGACGAGCATTGCTAATGGTGCAGGTAACATCAAGCTTGATGTCATAGTCAACAAATCTAATCCTACCGAGATGAACAAGTTGGTCAACACCTTCTATATTCTGCTTTTAATGGAGATCGGGAGAATACGGGTTTTGTTTTTTTTTTGTTTGGGATATGAGGGATCCTATCTCCATATCCACTTGATGTTGGACCGGACCAGATGGAGAGCAAGGTTCTCTCACTTTTTTAGTCCACGAACCTCTCGTTTTCTGTATAGCACCCAAGTATTCAAAAAGTAGAAAGAAATATGAATAACGGTTTCTTCCAAGGCAGAGGCAACTCATCATCGAAACAGCTAATCATATTTCTACTCTTTGTATATTTGGATACTATGCTCAAAACGGGGGGTCCGTGAACTAAAAAAGGCAGAGTAAGTTGCTCTCCATCTGGTCCTCATATCCCAAACAAACAATTTAGCTTTAGCCTGGATTAGGCTTAAAGTACTAGCGGTTTCAAGTTGGATATAATTCGCACCCTTGTCGTGTTTGGGATTATATACAAAGGGGCGATTACCATCCGTTGCTACTTTCAGTCACGCTGCTCCTAGAGCAAAGGTGAGGCAGCGTCTGATGAATTGTCTCTGCCCTGGACGAAACCGTATGAATGTATATTTCATGGGTATGGGAAATCAATCAAGAACAGATGGAACGCAGATCGAAACAACGCATACTGCTCCAAAAGGATCCGACACTTCGACCAAATCGATAAAGAGCAGGTGAAGTGTAAATCTGAATTTTTTAATGTGTTCAGTGCAAGAGGATCCTGTACGGATATTGTCCTGATTTTTATCAATCAACCTTTCTAGGTGTTTAAGGATATGTTCTAGGATTGTTTTAACTATCTTCTTTACGATAGCAGGGAACACACATATACTTCTGCAATTATTGCACTCAACACAGATAGCATTTTTCGGACTCTTGCCGATCATCCCCATCTTCCACTCAAAGTTTAGAGATTTGCAGGTTGCTGGCGGGGAGTTATTCCCTTGTTAAGATATTTTTGTAGTAACCCTTTAGTAGTATGCAAATTTAATATCGTAATATCAATATTATGACTGAAAAAGTAAAACCCTTGGTAGCAGAAAACCGTTGTAACAAATGAAATTGATACTTGAGAAAGAATAATTGAAAATAAAAACTTCTACCGCATAAGTCAATAGTGAAAATATATATTCACTCCACTGAACGAAAAAGTTAGTACTTTAAAAAAATAAAAGAATTAAACTCTCTCGAATTCCTAATAAACTGTCTGGGAACAGATGAACGGTAAATTCAGAACAATAAAAGTAATCAATCAGGATAATACCGAAGAAACGAGGAGCGGGCAGTAGACGTATGGCAATAACTTTATCGTTACATAGTTATTGTCGGGTTCGAACTTTACTCACAGCTTTACTACTATAAAAAGTAAATGCGGAGGTGGGGGAAATCTGGACCTGAAGTTGCTATTCCAGAAAAAGGTAGCTGACGTTTTTGATGTACGCTACCATCAGAGTGAATGCCAGGTTACACCACGGAGGATTATCGACTGGTGTGGCTTTCAGTTTTCATTTCGAAAAATGTCAATTACAATTTGGAATATAATTGTAATTTATAAGGATATTCGCCATATTGCACCCAGATCAGGCATTCGATAGAGCCAAATGGCGAAGCTGATCACGACGAGCCGACCCCGCTTGTGAACGGGACAAAGGCTGAAGAAAAAGAAGAATAAGGATATTCGCCATCATTTCTATTTTCGTCCTTTCATAGTTAACTATCGGCTTTCCGCTAGCAATATTTGAAAAGTGGTTAACATCAAAATTTGATTCAACTTTACTGTTTTCAAGCGGCTACTTTTTGATTGAAATTTGTGGCCACTAGAAGACGGTTGAATGAGTTTTCGGGGAGATCAGTTTGAATTTGCACGACATGCCCGAAATTTCCAAATTCTCGCGAAATATGTGCAATTTGAGTTTAAAACTTCACTGTAATATATGACTTGTGATTTCGTCCAGGGCAGAGGCATCTCATCAATCTTTTTTAATCCGTATAATAACCAAAATATTAGGCGATGACATCTTTACGGTTTCTTACCATGGCAGAGGCAAATCGTCAGACGCTGCCTCACCTGTGCCCTGGGAGCAGCGTTACCGAAGCGGCTCGCACATGTTAAATGCTCCTTTATAGGAGAAACCGTAAAACCGTCATCACGAAATATTTTGAAAGTTTGGGTGCTGAGCCCTAAACGAGGGGTCCTTGTACTAAAAACGAGGGAGTAAGTTGCTCTCCATTTGGTCCGGTCCGACATCAAGTTGATGCGGACTTAGGGCCCCGCAATTCTCAAAAAACATATGATAATCATTCGCGCACCAATCCATATTGGAGACCGTAGCGGTACACTAGAGTACACTGTGGTCAGCATTACGCTCACCCGAGATTATTACCCTGATTTGACTTAGGTACTCATGCACAGCTGGGTCAACTGGTATCCGACGCCACATCACAATACAAATCCCACTGCCACCAGTAAAATTTGAACCACGACCTTCCGTATGACAGCCTTGTGTTCTAACCACTCAGCCATCTGGACATATGCTTTCTCTAAAATATGGTCCAATATCCGGAGAAACTAAAACCTCATAGCCGATCTGCACGATCGAGGAGGAAAGATCTACGACGGATCACATCTTGGCGCACGGCTTTTAGGTTCCCATCCCTGCCTGCCTCATCTACTGGCTATTGTGTTGGGTCTAAGGGTAATTAGGAGAATGAGCGGAAAAAATCTTCAAATTAAGCAAAGATGTGCCTACTAAAATTCATTTTCATCTTGTCCAGTTGAATGTGTGGTAAATCAACAACACCACATCGTTTCAGCATCCGCCGAAAAAGTCTTCTTTACCGTCAAGCTTCGTTGAAGTTGAAGACGAATTCGAAAGAGAGGAACTAGATTCTTTGCGTAGATCCAATATTCTCGTGCTATATCTATCAGCAGCAACTGTGAAAATTTGAGCTGAAATCAAAGATGAGATTGTCTCTCTGTTGAGTGGTGCTACGTCGCCGCAGTCACCACTTGTGTTGAGGCTATCAGATTACACGGTCAGAAGTTTCGCTTTTGTGTTGTGGGTTCGAGTGAACGAAGTGATTCTACATGGAAAATTCGGTTGGAACGTCGGGATGACTCATTATTGCAGAAGATTGATTGGCTTATTCAAATCGAAATTGCACTGTAAGGATGAAGAATAAAGTGCAGACGGTTTACCGAAATTATGCCGTCTCACATGAGGCTACCGCAGTTGACATCCTGAGCAAACATTCTGGGCCATCAAATTGGATCAAGAGGCTGCAAAGAGCAGATCATTATCGACCCGATAGTTGTACGACAGGTAACTAGCGGCCAAAGAAATCCCTTTAATTGCTTTATTGATTATACCAAGGCTTTTGACAGTGTCACGGATACGAAAGTGGATTATGATCCACTGGCTCGAAAAAGCAAAGAACTTTGGTGTCTTGGGAGGGTAGGGTATTGGGCCTGGCGATTCAGGCACCCGCAAAGATTCTCACACCATTCTGCAAACGTGCTTGATGTTGCGGGGAATTTTTGGACGGTTTTTCAATTGACCCCATCTACTACCACTCAACGGTCACCATCAAAGCCTCTCTGCTTTTATGGGTATAGGCATTTGGTAGAACAAAAAAAGTATACGATTTTAATAATTCAGAAAAAAAATAGCAAGCCGAGATACCGGAAGTTGGACACAGGTATGAAAGGTTTTGTGTATTTCATATATAAAAATATTTGAGTGGACATTTATCCCACTAGCATTAAGAACGTAATGTATATGCATGTATTTTGTCCGAATATCCACTTGATATTGAGATTTAGAGTCTTAGGATTTGCGGTGAAGCGACAACTTTGGCATATTAGAACTTTGTTAGGAATAGTGCGATTTCATGCTCTACATTTGAGCCTATATTGTTGCAAAAGTTCATGACTCTAGGATGAACTCAAGAGGGGTTTTGCAGTCAATTACTAAACATTATAGTAATATACTATTATTAAGTATATACGAACAGATACCAGTATATGGGTATTTCGGAGCCTAGGCACCGTATAATGGCAGTTTCGTGATTTTTTCAGATTTTTCGTTGGTTGGGTTTTGAGAATGGGTCCGTAAAAGAAATGGCCATTTTTCAGTTCCCGCCCACATTGTGCATTAAATGTCAAAACTGACCAGATTTGAAAAGTACTAACCGAGACAGACAGACAGACAGTAAATCGATTTTAATAAGGTTTTTTTTACGCAAAACCTTAAAAAAGATGGCTTAACACCGGCAATGCTACAATTAGATGTAATTCGCTTGTATATATCCAGAGGCATTTTTTTAACAAATTTCTTTTCATCTTTCTTTCAGATGGCGACATCATGGATTCATTGACCAAATAGCTAAAACCAGCTTATCTTAATACTCAAAATGAAGAGACTCTAAATTGTGTTCTTGAATCTCAGCCAACAGTTCACACTTTGTGACATTGGCAAATCAACACTAATTCAAACTGTGATATATCCCAGATATAGTTGGCAATCGCTTTCATCATTCTTGGAAAGGATATGCCAAAAATGGAACATATACAACGAACTTCAGTATTTGTGATTTTAATTTTTCTATTTTGTATTAATCTGCTTTGCGCGGATAATCTGCATTCCTCGAGTAGAAATTCACAATATCGTAGAACTCGAACTGCGATTAATAATGGCGGATCACGTGTGAAGAAAAATAGTTATGGAAGTGGGACCGTTTCAGCCGCGAGCGGATTTAATGAAGGTGGCGGAAATGGCGCCGGAGTTGATGGAGCACCACTTAGTGCAATGCTTTCTATGATTGGAAATCGTGAAAGGGAGCGAAAACCAAATATTGTTCTGATATTAACGGATGATCAAGATGTCGAACTAGGTGAGTCCACTTACTTGTTTATATTAAATAAGAAAATATGTATTCAATCCAGGAACCATAGTCTACATCTTCCTTCTATTGAAATTAGGAATTCTGAGGAGGGCAAAACTGAGCGAATTCGGATGTTAACAAAATATGTCCTTGCCGTGTTTGTAAATTTTTGAGTTTCACTTTAAAAAGTTTCGATCATCGGTAAGACCCGTTGTAAAGGCATAGTTTAGTAGGAAGAGGCACGAAGGTCCTGATTTGACAGGAGTGCCCTCCCTATAGACTTAATCGCAGGACACGAAATTACTTGGCAGTCATAATCAGAGTCCCTTTGTGACTACCACAGCGGTACTGATTTATACTGACTACAGGCTCAGCATTCATACCAGTGCATGCAAGGCAAATCTAACACCTCTGTGGCACCTAAAGAGTGAGACGCCCGTGTTGTAAAGCAAAACTCTTCACGCTAATCGTACAAGTAGTCCTGCTCGCCATAGGGTCACAATCATAACCATCATGGAACTTCTACAAGGGAGCCAACCGCAAAGAACAGGACCGAGGGCACATTCTCCAGGAATCCTCCTGAAACAGTGAAGCTTCGTGGAAAGAGCCACATCAGACAGACTCGAGTCTGATTGCCAACAGCTTGACTGGATTCAGCTCGGTGCGGAGAACCATAACGAAGCCACCAGTCACATACCGCTCTGCGTACAGTGGTTGATTTATAGTAAAAATAATGCTGCACACTTTCCCGATAGATGCGATTGACTTCCTATAGTTTCAGAGTGGTATCCTCTGTTCCTTTTCCTCCCTCTATAGAACTCTAGAATAGCCAGTGGTGGAACACTTTTATTTCTACTATTATTTGATTGCCAAAATCCCCAAACAGGTTTCGGAAAAAGAAGCAAGTACTTCTAACTGCTTTCCCTTTTTCTTAATGAATTAACCAAACAACACCAATGAACCGAAATAAATAGTAACAAATGCTGCTATTTTTATCAGCCACGCCTTCGTAAGCATTGAACGTCATCTGGTGTTTAGCATTTTCTTCAGCGCCATAGTGATACATTATTTTCAGTCCCCAACTCTTGATTAATAAGCTATTTTCAGCATTGATTCGATTCTTTCTTGCAACTTTTTTTGAGCTTGAATGCTTACGAGCAATGCCTGCGCTAAAGAGGGTGTGCATTCGATTTTCACTCAGTAGAACCATTCATGTCCTCCAAACGTACCCCATGAGACCAGCCCAACTAGGAGATAGGTTCGCTTTCACCTGTTAGTTAGATTTCATGTAGCATCTGGGGTTAAAGAACTGCACGTGTTCTGGTTCCTCCTTATAATAGTCTCATTGCTCTTTGAGGAACTGCATAAGGTGGCAATTTGTTCCACGGTCAATGTTCATTTATGTACATTTGGGACAACCACCGACCGGTGGCTTGTTGTACTAACGATTATATTACTCTTTTCTCGTTGCGTACTTTTATTCTGCGTTTGCGTCCATGGTTGCTTTAATCAACACTGCCTCGGATAACGTCCTAAAGACATTTTAAATCCTCAAGACCATTAGATAGTGTGCCGAATTTAATTTATTGCGGTTCTCGGAGCTGGTTTTCGTGGATATGGGAAACACATCCAACACTGGAAATCGCATCATTGTAGCTAGTATGCTCCGTAATGGCATTGGGCACGTTTCAGCATATTTTTTTAACCCTTCGAATATCAACCTTGCGGCTTATTCTAGGGGCTCCTTTGAGCTCAACTTAGTGTCGATCTTCACCCCAGGCATTTGGTAGTTAGTTCAAAATGACCGCATGTCTATTGACTTTCTACTACTACTATTCTCACTTGTCAAAATTAAACTTGCCGTTTACAGTCACGGCCTTCCTGTTCATACAATGTCAAGGTCAGATGCTAAATGCAGCAACTGTGGACAAAATTATACTGTCAATTATAGAGGAAGTGTGCCTGTTCAAAGATGCGCGCAACAAAAAACTCTGTGGCTAAAACACAAACTCTGGCTAGCTCCGTTAACTTACCAACCCCACATATTCGTCCTGGAGTGCGACTTGCTGATATAGTGAAAAACGAAATCGAATAATCTGAATCAATTCATGAAAACTATCAGCACCATTATCCAAAAACTAATAAAGAACCAGAATATAATTGCAGATCCTTTTAAATAAAAAATAAATACCAATTGCTTACTGGAATATAAACGGCTTAAGCCAAGACAACGTTTAAGTTATCCTCTTCTTGAAAAATCATGACACTGATCTGTTTCTATAATCGGAAACTCACTTCATAGAAAAAAATAACAAGTTCAATGTTTCCGGCTATCTTTTTAAGGTTTTGTGTAAAACAAAATGTTATACTGTCTGTCTGTCCGTCACACGCATTTTTCTCGAAGACTGTAGCAGCGATTGACACCGAATTTGGTGGAAAAGTGGCAACTGTGAACGCTCACGCATACAGTAAGTTACATCCTGTTACGTCGAATTTAAGGGGGGTCCCCATGCATGCAAAAGGGGGGTGTGAATTTTTGTCACCAAATATAGTCATTTAAATATCTCGGTTAGTACTGGTCTTAGTTTTGACATTGGTTCAAAATGTGGGGTGTTCGGGGGGTCAAAAATGATCATTTAATTAACGGGGCCATTCTCAGAAACTGCTCAACAAAAAAATCTAAAAAAAAATCAAGAGGCTGCCACTATATGGTGACTAGGATCCGAAATACCTTCCACAGCAATATCCCTTCAAATAAAGTTAATAATAGTATATTATTATAATTTTCAGTTATTAGCTGCAGAACCTCCCTTAAGTTCAACCTAGCACCACGCAGCAAAGTAGGCTATAATATAGAGCTTGGTCATACCAAGTTTGGTGGAGATCGCACTATTATAAACAAAGTTATAATAGGTTAAAATTGTCACTTCTTTGGAAATTCAAGATTTTGAATGTCAATATTACCCGGAAGTGAATATTCCCACATAATATATGCATATATTACGTGTTACGTATTAATGGGACAAATTCACATGGGAAGTAACCAATAAGGATTTCATTCAAGCAACCTGGCTATGTCTGCAGATGTGGTCAGGAGAACTTCTCTTACCATCGGCTTATTGCCCTTCGCGATTTAAAATAACAAAAGAGTAGTTTACTCAGTTCTTCAGAACTTTAGGGAACAAATTCATCGCCGCTGGAGATTTCAATGCAAAGCATACCCACTCGGGTTCAAGGTTAATATCTCCTAAAGGTAAAGAACTGCATGAGGTAGCCTTAGGCAAAAAATTTGACCACGTATCAGCAATCATTCTACTTACTGGCCGGCTGATATCAACAAAAGGGTCCCTAAAGGAATCCCGTTATTATCGCGGTGCAAAATAAGCTGAAGCACAATAACTCTCAACATGGACTGATGAACAAATCCACCAATTGGCAAATATTCAAAAAGAAAATCAACAATAGCGTTTCGTTGGACGATCTATTAATCCGACATCGACGAAGTGCTTCAACATTTCAACAAAATGTTAGTGGAAGCCGCCTCTATAGCAACACCAAATATTTCCAAGAGAGTCGAATTCAAAGAAGTCAATTCGTCGAAAATTTTCAAGCTTTTACGGGATAAAAGACTAGCACGAAGGGAATGTCAACTGCATAGGTCTCCTCAAGCAAGAAGCAGACTCAATGAAACCACGAAATAATTTAAATCGGCACTTATAGAGAATCAGGAGTCTGATATTCAACGATTCCTGGGCGGGCTGTCTGCTTCTGAATCCAGTGACTATTCATTATGGCATGCAGCTAAAAATATTAATACAACTACCGCAGGAAATCGGGCTAAAAGTAATGAGGACAAAGCCAAAGCATTGGCAGAACACTTGGAGGAAGTATTTCAACCAATCGATCTTCAAATTCCATTTGAACTTCCCAGATGTCCAAAACAAAGCAGAGGTTCCAGGTGAAATACAAAGATATTCTTAATGAACAACATAAGATCAGAGCGGGAGTTCCTCAGGGGAGTGTACTCGGTCTTGTACTGTATCTTATCTATACGGCCGGTTTTCCTGTTAGCGGGTTAATGATTATAGCTACCTTTGCCGACGACACCGCAATCTTAAGTTCATACTGAGATCCAAAACCAGCTTCTTTGCAACTGAAATTGCAACTAAGGGAAGTGGAAAACTGGCTTCAAATGTGGAGAATGAAAGTTAACGAATCGAAGTGTATACAAGTAACTTTCACCTTGCGAAAAGGAAATTCTCCTCAAGTGAAGATCAACAACATGGCTATTGCCCAATCGGATAACGTTAAATGCCTGGGAATGCACCTTGATAGAAGACTCACTTGGAAACAGCAAATAGAGGCGAAAAATCAACAACTTCAACTTAAGTTCAACAATTGTTTGTGAATGCTTAACAAAAAATCACCACTTTCTCTCAACTGTAAGTTGTTGATCCACAAATCGCTGCTTAAACCTGATTGGACTTAAGGGATTCAACTGTGGGGATCTGTCAAATCATCTAACATCTGGTGCTCCCTGGTATTTCGGCAACGCCGATTTCCATTTAAACTTAGAGACCAGTGGAAGAAATTGGGTGTTCCGCTAATAAACAATAACCAGAGTGAAGAGACACCCCAACACAATGGCTAAGAGAATTTTGTCAAGAGGCTGAAAAGAATCGACCCTGGATCTCGGAAAGGTGTCTGTACTTGCATCAGTTTAAAGAATTTGCTCTATTTCTCTTCCCACTCCCTAAAAATTTGCTCCTTAACGTATTTTGGATTAAAGAAAACAAAATGGCAAAATAAAAAATAATATATACATGTAGCTGATTAAACAGAAAATCCCCCGCAATGGCATGGAATCATGTTAATAATATACTAGTTTTAAGAATTGAATGTATTTGGAGGTTCCGATGTATGGTTGAAATCGAATAATAAATATTTATTCAAAAAAAGAAAAAATACTCTAGGGCAAAAATTCTGACCTTTTCTGGGAGGGGAAGTACCAAGTGTTGCCCTAAAATGTACTCTCTGGGTCCTCGTTGGTTCCGTAACTGAATATCCGAACGGTAAGTTTTCCCGACTGTTTATGCGAAGTTGAAGATATATTTCATCTTCAGAACTGAATTAGATAACAACAAAAGACTTACAAAGTCGCTGTGACGCATAATTTCTCTTTTTAATGATTGGTAAACGCCACTGTCGATCCTTTCTATTGGCCTTCCTATTGCGTCCACCAGATGTTTTAGCCTGTAAGACTGACCACGTTCAAATCTCCAGTGAATAATTTAAACGAATCTCTCCATAACAGTTCCATCCAGTTCTATATGGCTGGTTATTCGTTAACCACTCATTTTTGATCTGAGTGAATATTGCTTACTGGCCACTACAGGTACAGCGTTCACTAAAATGCAAATCAATTCTCCCAGTTGACGCGGCACTCATATATTTCAGATCCACTATAAACTCTAAACCTCCTCCTCGGAAAGTAACAACGGGGAGGGGGGGGGACGTAAAAACAGATATGACTAATTTTTTAAAACTATTACCACAAATGCATAAACTTTCAGACCGCTACCAATTTATTTATCAGAACTACATGCTGTATAAGATAGTTAACCATTTGGATGCTTTATGTACAGCCCTTCCTTTTTGTAGAATTCAATTATACTTCGTCGAAAACTATTGTAGACTTTGACGATATCGTCCTCACCGATGCTATACCACTCGCTTTGTACTCGTTCAAGTAAAGGTTGACGACTGCTTCTTTTAGCCCGCAAATTTAATTAGATGAGTTACCAGGCCAATCCGCCCAAACCCTAGGAACGTACTGTATGGCCTTCTGGATATTGGCTTGCACAGTGTGAAAGCGATATATTGCTTCGTGGTATTACAATCAGATTTGAGTGCAATTCCTGTAGATTGTCAAAATTCGATTTCCCGCAATATGCGAATGGTCTAAAACCCATCGAGGTATGATTCGGGTCACTGAGCTGACCCGCACGAGCATCTGTACTACAGCGGGCGAGTGCGGAATTCGTATTCACTAAAAACTACTCCCGCTCTCTCCAGCCGTCATTTAGATATAAGTTCGCGGGATGGGTTTGCTTTTAGGCATTCTTGCTTCTCGCTATCTTCATTCTTACTTCATTCACCAGTTCGTCCTGTATTTTTATAATTGTGGAGGAAACCGCAAGTAGACCTCAGCTTCTCCGCACGCTCCTTCCTCATGTTCATTCACTCCATTCCAAATCTTGGGCTGTGAAACATCACATGTTCTGGATTCTCCGGTGTGCCACTGCATATAGGATAATTCGGCGAGTCATTCAGCCCAAAAGGGTGCAGATACTGCCTGTACCAACCACTGCACTGGGTCAATATTGGGAATCAGGCTATGTGTTTATCGACCTTTTGAAGGCTCAGCCCATCATCCCCGTCCCCTTCAGCCTTTCCTGGCGTGTCCGTCACGTAAGCCTTCACACCTTTTAAGTCCCTTGCAACAATCCCCGCTGTGATGATGTACTCTTTGGAGTGCCCATCCATACTCTCTCAGAAAGTCCTTTCTAAGAGGTAATTCTTGACTAAATTCGCCAAGTACCCGGGAACACCTATGTCAGCCAATGCTCCTTCAATTCGGCCCCAGTTGGTCCCCACCAGCATTCAGTGCGTGTTTTACCAAGCTTACTACCGTATTTATTGCATCCACGGTAGTGGGTGGATACTGGCGCAACTACGACACTATGGGGAAAATACTACAGCGTGTAATCTATAACAGACCGCTCCGAATGCTGAGAGCCAAGGAGACCTTTCAAATCGACAGTATGGGTTTCGTAAAGCCAGATCGACAATCAACAAACAAATTGGTTGCTGGCTCGGCCGAAGAGGCAATTCACGGAAAGGATAGTGCCAACAAATATTGCGTAGTGGTAAATACGGAAATCGTTGGTGAAGATCGGTATTCTCACCTATCGATATCTATTTATTTAGAACGAAGGATTTAGTTTGACACAGGTGAGAGAATGTTGTGTCCGCAAGTGTCCCACAGGGCTCCGTACTGAACCCACTATTGTGAAACATCATGTATTTCATCGTTTGGTTCCGGAGGAAGCCAGGGTAGCAGGTTAGCCCGTAGACATAGCACTGGTTGCAGTGGCAAAGCGTCTAGAAGATGCTAAGGTAAATTCATGCGAAGCTATTAATTCTGTCACGGCTTCATTAGAGAGTTTTGCTTTGACACTTGCGTCGCCAAAAACAAAAGTAGCCCTCATCATCAAGCGTCATAATCGAAATTACATTCGCATTAACGTTAAGAAACATGCCATCACTTCCAAGCTGCACATCGAATAGTCATGAGAGGTGCAAAGCTCAGTAATAGCCAACGCGTGCAGTATGCTTGCGATAGAACATTCACTACGAATTTGGCCACGATATACTTATAGGCCATTTATGGTCACAGTAATGAGCTCAATCTTACTGTAAGCAGCCCCGCTTGGAGAAAGGGACTTCAGATTTTTCTCAGCGCTCACAAACTGAATGGAGGCTCTTCTAGACTGTCCCAGATTGTACAACATCTTGGCAGATTAGATGACGAACACATGCAATACAAAGTCCATCTCTTGTTCATAACAGACGAAGAAAGCCGAAAGTGAGAGATCTGTAAATAGATGGAAGGAGCGTTAGGAACGCTTGGCAAAGGGTCGGTGGATACTGTATGGAGTATACCTTGCAGACAAAAACTTTACAGCTCAGGCTGAAGTACGTACGATCCCAGGAGCAACAACCCCAGCAGGACCCTGTGGGCGTTAAGCAATTTTTTATCACCGCAAAAATTTTTCAAGAGTGAAGAAATCATTTGGATATATATATATATAAATTGAAAACGGTGGAACTAGCCTAGATAGTTGGTCACTTTTGCGTAAAGGTAGACGAAATCTCGTATGCCCTAGCAAAACAGAGTTCAGTTCAAGTAGTTAATGCTGCAGCATTTAGGCTTTGCCACCTCTCATTATGGAAAGCTTGTTCTCGGTTTTTGCAGACAACCTGAGCCAATGCTGCTGACATTCCAGTTACTGGTTCCGGTCCTGGAATGAGGGAGGTTGAACCATCTTTTGCTAAGGCATCCTAAATTGCATTTCCCTCTACACCACAATGACCAGGTACTCAGAGTACTTCAACCGAATTGAATCAAGAAATAGAGTTCAATCGGTTTCTATACTCCTCAACTATTTTCGAGAAAATCAAAGGCGTTGAGTAGCCGCCTTCAGTGCAGCCTGGCTATCGATGCAGATTGCAATGCCCTTCAGTCGCTCGGTAATCACCCAGGTTACTGCGCTTAAGGTCACATAAATACATATACGCGCCTGAAAAATTGTTACATATTCTTCCAAAGGTTCCGTTTTTACTCGAAAGGTAGACTCCTGCTTCAGATGCTGTTCTATTTTAGAGCCATCGGTCTTGAAGACTTCCGCATATCCCGCCACGAATTTCTGCCGCACTTATAACGTAACATAGTATAGCATAGCATAACATAATGATCCACTTGATTGAAATATAATTCGCATCATGCTCTCTGATTAGTGAGTGCGACCTTAGAGTCATCCCAGGAATGTGACGCTCAACCAGTCTCTCCAAACATTTCAGTAAGAATGATGTCAAGCTGATCTGTCTGAAGTTCTTTGGATTTGAGTAGTCATCGCCCTCAGGCTGGTATGAAGACTACCTTAACCTTCTGCCAAGAGGTAGGCACGTAGCCCAAAGCAAGATATGCTGGAAAAGTATTTCTTAGCAGTTGCTCTAAGTGCTCTATACCTTACTTTAATATTGCTTGATAGATACCATCCATACTTTAAAGTACTTAAAGGACAGTATGGCAGCTCTCACTTTTTCATCGGTAGCAACCGCTTTTACATGAGAAAAATATATCGACCGTCATGCAGTTTTGTCAGCCTCGCTGCTAGCAGATAGGAGGAGGCCCTTGCCTGCCGCCCGTTATTTTGACCAACTTTTGCGGTCTGTAGCATATACCCTCCTCCCCCCCTAATGCGAAATAGAAAACAGAGACATATGGCGCGGTCGGGGTATAACCAAGTTTCCTCACACGGTATCGTCAAAAACATGATCAGTTTTGATTTCTTTGAGTTTTCCCATATCCTCATCTATAAAGGGTCTCATGTTTTCATTAGTTTGCGGTGTCTGGTTTGCGAATGAAGTCAGTTCTGTTCACATGGGTGGTGTCACTTTCTTCCGTTTCTTCCGTAAAAAGTGTACAAGAAGTTACTAACGGGGAGGGTTTACTAGATAGTGCCTACGCTAGTGCGGTTCGGCCACTGTATGCATTATTTTTCGCGTGCAGCTCCATTATGGAAAAATCACCGAAGATGCTGCAATTTGATCTATTTTCTACTAGTCGAAGATCATCATTATTTTTTGCTATCAAAATGTACATAGTTTCCCGACATGATTAAATTTCAATCTATCCAGGGAAAAGAGAAGCACCATATGATGACTGTCCCTAAGCATCTACAGACTCTTTTGGTCCAGGTCGAACACCTAGTTGAAACTCTGCATGTATGTATATTTCTCCTTCCTGTCATTCATGAACTTTACCCAGTGTCCGAACTCAATGCCCGGGTTCTGCTCACCCAACATGCGGATAATATCCCCTGCCTTATTTCGAGGGCCAGGTATCCAATATCCGGCATGTTCTGCCCACAAAGTGAACTTGAAGAAGCACTCAAAGCTGCTATTATCTGCTGGAGTTACTTTAAAACAGCCTCTGCAGTGCGCTGCAAATGAAGGAGCCAATCCGAACCTTGATTGTTAAATCTTGACTTTATTCAAGGCTGAAGCATTTTCTTCCACTAGCACTCCCGGAGGATAATAAATTGTCCCTTTGGCATTTTGGCATCCTTAGAGGAAATTCCCCCGATACTGACCAAAAATATATCTCCAGCCTGCGCATAGGTCCTTTTCTTTCCCGTCTTCATGTGCGTCTTCTTATGGGGGAGGACCAGCTTCGTTGGGATCTCTCTCACTGGTTGTGTTGTCCACCACAAATGTGTTGCTTTTACGCTACTTTAGCACATTACCGCTGGCAGAAGAGTCTGCTGGGTCCAGTGTGGATCTTATCGGAGTTACCAGTTTGTCGCCTGCTTCCACATAACATTCCACTTCCTTGCGTCCGATTTCTTTGAACATTACCGCATCTGGTGGTGCAACCACGTCCATGTTCTCATACCCAATGTGCTTCACCTTCTTCTGCAGTCACTCGTTCCGCCGCCGGCTTAGAGCCGTTCCAAGTTCATAATGTTTTGGCTGCTTGGCTCCATGTTCACATGTCGACATTACACCAGTAGCGCTCACGTTACCAGCTTCCATTTCTTCCACTTTCCCTAGTAAGGGTGAAAGAGAAGGCTTTGACAGGCAGAATTCAGCCTGCAGACCCTACTCTTTAGTGGCTGGCTGTCTATCCTTTCTCTTCCGCTTAAGGGTATATTTGGCCGGGAGCACAGCGGACGGGCCAGCCGTAGTCGCGTTTACAGTTTCTTCCAAGGTGAGAGTTTCTACCTAGACACGGAATGCAAACTTCAAACTGCATTCCACAGCTTTCTCCGTAGAGCGCCATAAAACAATCCCCGTCTCAGCTGCGTCCTGATGGACTTCTTACAGCTTGGCGAGTTCAAATCCAAAACTTCGATATTCATATTTTTGACACCTATAGTGCAATAGTAGTAAATTACTGCAGGTTTCCCCAATGTGTTACTGAGATTGTATTTCTTTAAGATAATAGTAGTGTGGTATTTCCATCAAACTTTCCAAGATCATGCTTGATATGCTCCTATATTTCCAAAATATAATTATATACTGTCATTACCTTTATTTGATTAGATATTGGAATCAAGTGTATTTTGGGGGCGGCATAGATATTATCATAATTCCTTTCAAATTTTTGAGCCGCACAATTTTTGAGGACAGGTCCTTGAAATAAGCGTTCATTTTCTGATTCTCACCCCTCCCATTCTTTTCAACTAATATTAAAACTTCTTCGGAAAGTGGTAATCGAGACCTTTCACTAGATACCTCACATCACTATTTGCATATATGGGAACATCTACTCCCTACCTTTCTACCTTAAGCTCAACGTAGAGCAGCGTCTACTGCATTTATTGGGATTTATACTTTGAACTTTCTGGCGCCGACAGGTGTAACCGTTTTTGAGACTTTCCTCAGATCCTAGTAAACCGATCTTAATGAAGTTTTGTTTTACCCAAAATCTTATAAAAAAAGAGTGGATCCAAAACGTTCTCTTAACTGAGAAGTTGTTTCATTCTTAACTGATACGTCATTATTACCGTAAAACCAAGGAAGTAAAATACTCAGTTTTCGATCTCCAACTTGTTCAAACTGAAAGCGAAACGCTCCAACTAACTCAGACTAATTATTCTGAATAAAAAGGAAAAGTAGCAAGAAAGCTTGCAAGAGTTGGCACAGAATGATGTCTTGTAGAAGAGTTATAGGTAAGAAAAGAACCACTGGCCCGTACAGCCCGCGAAGAATCCAGGACTTTCTAGGTCATGTATTAAGAATGAGGCACCCGTACGTGTGACACATTTATCAAACGTAAATTTGTTGCAACGCTTTGTTTACGTTGATTTGAATGATTTATTTGAGAAGGAAGCTAGATAGATTATGGCGCGCAATAAGAACTGAATAGTTTTATTTTCATGAACAATACCAATACCAATAACTCAATAAATACTGAGTTATTACCAATGAAGACCTTTGTAACACAATGTTTCTATCTAAACCTCCTGAAGTATCAGATCCTATGTTACTTCAGCGAACTGTATAATATATTGCCTACATATCACTTCATTTTCATATTTTGCAGGATCGTTAAACTTTATGCCGAGAACGTTGCGTCTGTTACGAGATGGTGGTGCCGAATTTCGACATGCTTATACAACCACACCTATGTGTTGCCCGGCCCGTTCATCCCTTTTAACGGGTGTGTACGTGCATAATCATATGGTATTCACAAATAACGATAATTGCTCAAGTCCAACGTGGCAAGCAACGCACGAGACACGCTCCTTTGCCACATACCTGTCGAATGCCGGCTACCGAACAGGATACTTTGGCAAGTATCTGAACAAGTACAATGGCTCTTATATCCCGCCGGGATGGCGTGAGTGGGGTGGGCTCATTATGAATTCTAAGTACTATAATTACAGCATCAACATGAATGGACAGAAGATTAAGCATGGATTCGATTATGCCAAAGTAAGTATGAACATGAAGGATAAGGTTTGTAATTTATTGCAAATTGTCCCACATCCTTTCTGATTTGATATTGTTTGAACTTCCTTGTTTATTGCTTACGAGAGGCACTTTATTTTGAGTAAAATTTCTCGCATCCTCATCACTTATAGATTTTTATTCAATCCTTCAATATTTTCTCTGTAATGAATATGGTGTGCTGCAGTAAACTCATTCCATCTATAAAGCACACAGTCAAATTCGATTTTCCTTCCTTTTTTCTAGGATTACTACCCAGACTTAATAGCCAACGACTCAATAGCTTTCCTGCGCCAATCGAAACAACAAAATCAACGGAAGCCGGTAATGTTGACTATGAGCTTTCCGGCGCCTCATGGTCCTGAAGACTCGGCTCCGCAATACAGCCATCTCTTCTTCAATGTAACGACGCATCAGTGAGTATTTATTCTAAGAACCTCTTGACATCTTTTTCGTTTTTAAGGTTTTGTGTGAAACAAAACCTTATTAGAATCGAGACGGTGTCTGTCTGTCCGTCTGTCCGTCTGTCTGTCTGTCTGTCTGTCTTTTTTTTTTTTTTTTGTTGAGGAGGTGGAAATCTTCAAAAAGACACTGGTCTGGACACACCAGCGTGTGGGATTTTTACCCACTAAAACCACCCCCGACTCCCTCCCTGCCCCGCGGAACCACCATAAGGTATTACATCACGGGGCGGAGTCAGCTCACTCTAGCTTTGTCACCTTTCTTCTATACGCGGCGCACGTGACCGCGCTTTTCTCCTTTCCTCTGCCTTTCGCAATTTATTTTGAATAGATGCGATCATGGAGTTGACCGCATCCCAATTCTCTTGATGTGCTAGCATTTTCGGTACCAGATTTTCTGGTACCAGCACCTCTCCTAGAGTCTCCTCTAGATTCCTCCTTTCTTCCACAAATCTCGGACAGTGGAAGAATACATGCTCTGGGTCCTCTGGGACTCCATTGCAATTTGGACAATCGGGTGAGGTCTCCAATTTAAACCTGTGAAGGTATTGGAGATATCCTCCGTGTCCCGTGAGAAACTGGGTGAGATTATAATTAATCTCACCGTGTCGTCTCTCCAACCACTCCTTGATGGCAGGAATGAGCCTGTGCGTCCACCGGCCCTTTCCCGAGCGTTCCCACCGCTCTTGCCATCTATTTATGGATCTCTCCCTCTCAGCGTTCTTCGTCCGCGATGAGGAAGAGGTTGGTTTTGCATTGTATATATTCGCCATCTCATCTGCCAAGATGTCAATGGGCATCATTCCAGAGATGACGAATGCTGCATCATCTGAGACAGTTCTGAAGGCAGAGCATACCCTCAGGGCTGTCCTCCTGTAGACTGAACTCAGTTTGGTAGCATTCCCTGACATCCACAACGCCTCCCTCCAAACTGGGGTCGCATAGAGCATGATCGAGGTCACCACCCTGGCTATAAGCAACCTAGAGGTATGCCGTGGCCCTCCCACGTTCGGCATCATCCTCGCCAGGGCCATACTAGCAGTGGATGATTTATCACAAACATACTGTAAGTGTTGCTTATAGCTGAGCTTCCTGTCTATCACCACCCCCAAGTATTTGATGGTCGGCTTGGAAGTGATGATATGATTCCCGATTCTAACACAGGCGTAATTTCTCTTCCGGCGCTTAGTGATGAGGACCGCTTCTGTTTTTTCCTCCGCAAGCGTCAAACCAGAGCTTTCCAACCAGCATTTGACAGCACTGATTGCCTCGCTTGAGTATAACTCAGCATCTTCAAGATGCTTTGCGACAACAACCAGCGCTATGTCGTCAGCGTAACCCACCACTGTGGCTTCCTCCGGAAGGGGAAGATTAAGCACATCGTTGTACATGATGTTCCACAATAGTGGGCCCAATACGGAGCCCTGTGGGACACCGGCGGAAACAACGTACTCCTGCGGTCCGTCATCAGTGTCATACCATAGCCTCCTTTCAGTTAAGTAACTATCGACGATAGCAGCGAGATAGGCGGGAATACCAATCTTCGCTAGGGATTTGCGTATTAGATTCCAATTGGCCGAATTGAATGCATTTTTCACGTCCAGGGTTACTACCAGGCAATATTTGCTGGTACTACCCTTTCCGTGAATTGCATCTTCGGCCAAGCCAGTAACCAATTTGATGGCATCAATGGTTGATCTGGCTTTTCGGAACCCATACTGCCGATTTGAAAGGCCGCCTTTGCTCTCAACAACCGGGAGTAATCTATTATAGATTACCCGCTCTAACATTTTCCCCACCGTGTCCAAAAGACATATGGGTCGGTATGACGATGGTTCACCTGGAGGTTTACCAGGCTTAGGCAGAAGTACCAACTTCTGTCGCTTCCAAGCCGCCGGAAATATTCCTTCGGACATGCACGCTTCAAACAGCTCAGCGAACATGTCCGGCCTGGATTTCACGGCAAGCTTAAGGGCATTATTCGGCACTCCGTCCAGGCCCGGCGCTTTATTGTCTCCTATTCTGCTGCAGATCTCCATCAGCTCGTCTCTGGTGACTGGCGGAATTGCCGTCACATTCAGGGGTGGTTGGAATGTGTCGGTGTTCTCCTCTTGCTGGGGGAATAACCCCTGGATGATTTTCAACAAGAGGGCGGGGCACGTGATCTGCGGAGAGGAGCGGCCTCTGAATCGTCCCATCACTATTCTGTAAGCACTCCCCCACGGGTTGATGTCCGCTTCTGAGCAGAGCTCCTTAAAGCATTTTGTCTTGCTTCGCTGGATGGCGAGCTTGAGGGTTTTGCGGGCTGCCTTATAGGCGCACTCTTTCTGCCCCTGATCGACTCTACCTACCGCCTTCTGAGCCGCTCTTCTGGCTCGGTGACAGGCTGATCGAAGACCGGTCAGTTCATCATTCCACCAGTAGTTTGGTCTTCTACTGGGGAATGAGCACCTCCTAGGCATAGACGCGTCACATGCTTTGGCGATGCATTGAGCCAGATGGACGGCTCTTTCCGTAGAGGCGCCCGCTATATCAGGTTGATCTAACCACACCTCTAAGAAGCTCTGCTCATCCAAAGATTTTGCAGACCAGCCTGAAACCTTTTTCGGTTTCGGGCATGATAGCTCTTTGCCCTGTGGCTCGACACATGTCTCAAAGAAGATTGCCTGGTGATCGCTGTGGGTGTAGCGTTCGCTGACGCACCAGGACATACCACGCGCCAGCGCAGGGCTGATAAAGGTCAGGTCCACAACCGACCCTGACCCCCCTTTCTGAAAGGTGTTTACGGCACCTTCGTTAGCCAAAACCATGTCCAGCTGCGCAAAAGCCTCTAATAGACTGCGCCCCTTAGCATTTGATTCCCTGCTACCCCACTCTAGGGCCCAAGCATTGAAATCACCAGCAATCACCTTTGGACTTCGTCCCCTTGCGTCGAGAACAAGATTATCAAGCATTTGCTCGAATTCAGGCAGTGTCAAACTTGGTGGGGCGTAGCAGCTGTATACATATACACCACTTATTTTCGCCCACACAAAGCCACTGGCTGCCTGACTTGCAGTACATTGTATGGCTTGTCGACCACAAGCCCATATCGCCGCTCCACCAGTCGAATCTGTGACCCATACGTCACCGTGGCGGTTTCTGTACGGTTCACTTATGATGGCAACCTCCATCTTAGATTCGAACGTGGTCTGCTCAAGTAAATCCTGAGCGACCCTGCAATGATTCAGGTTTATTTGAATAAACCTCATTTTCTCATTGCAGTGAACGCCTTCCTAAATTCCGGACATTTGGCACTTCCGGCAATGTGCCGGTTATCCTGTCCCTCTTTGGCTACGCACAATAGGCATTTGGGGTCCCTATTGCACTCTCTGGCAATATGGCCTTTCTCCCCACACCTTCTGCATCGATCGGACCGATCAATGTTGCTGGTGCATGCCTTCGCGAAGTGCCCAAACATGAGGCATTTAAAGCACCTCTTTAGTGAAGTTTGCTCCCTTAAACGGCAAACAACCCATCCAATCCGAACCCTTCCGGCAGCTAACAACATCTGCGCTGCCTCCGCTGGCACTCGTATGGTGGCCGTTTGAGTGCCACCATAGGCTTTCCGTAGACCGACAACAGACTCCTCTGTAAGTTCTTTCAACTTGAATTGCTCCTTCAGAGCAGTACAAATTTCTCCTTTTGATGTAACTTCATCGAGATCCTTACATTAAAGGTAGATCTCATGTTTTTGGGCACGCACTGCGGCATTCTCCCCAAGTGAGTTTTTCACTTGAGTGCGAAAGTCATCAGTTTTGCCACCGCTGGATCTTTTCAGCTCGAACATGAGATCCCCTTTCTGGGTTCTTCGGATTCTGTTCACATTTCCGCTCAGATCTTTTAGGTCGGGATCAGCTTTGACCTTTTTGAGTATCTCCGCGTAGGACAGATTGCCCTTACTGGAGATAACAATCGCATCCGGACGAGTTCGCAATTTTGCTTTTCCTTTCGCTTTTTTGTTGGTTACTTTAGTCCATCCATCGTTTTCGTTCGTTTTGGGCTTCGCAACGCTGGTCGAGTTTCCTAGATTCGAGGTATGCTTTCCTCCTTCTGAACTGTTGGTGTTGGTTTTCAGGATGTCCTGTCCGCCTTTTTTTCTCTTAGGCGCCTGCTGATTATTTAAAGGATCCCCCTCTTTTTCACGTACTCGCTTATTTCGCTGGGATTCGATGGTAGTACGGTTAGGCGTCACTTGGGTCGCTTGTGATACTGTTGGCACAGCGGGGTTCGGCGTGTTGTTATTATTCTTCTCCTCCATCTGTGATCTATTATAGAGGACTCTAATGGCCCTCACCATATTCTTTATGGCTTGGTGCACGTTGTGTTTGTCTTTGATAAACTCGGACAGCTCAACTATCTTTGCCCCAAGCTGGGTGAAGGGTAATTCCTCCGGATCGGGACTCCGCTCCTTATAAGCCCCGACAGGGTTACTCCTTTTATACGCTGTTTCACTTTTGCCAGTTATTGATCTTGCCTGTACTTTTTCCTTCATCGCCTTTAGCATTGGTGGAGATCTCAAAGTTGATGAGCTTTTTTTGAATGGATCCTTATCTTGTTCCTGGAGCACCTCTTGCTGTCGCGCATCTTGAACATATGCTGTGGGTGTTGTTACAGTTTTTGTCGTCCAACGATCCATCTTCAGTTCATCCTTGGTTGTTCTTGCTACTGGTGTTCTCGGTAAGGTCGCACTTCGCTTGAACACTTCCTTCTCCAGATCCAAATCGCTTGTAACATTATATGCCAAGGTGGCCAAGTTGTCCACCACCGAGGCACTGCGGTCGAGGGATATCGACGACCGGGAGCCCGCTTGCTCACTCCCAAAAGCCGCCGGTACTGGGGTTCCGAGCCCCTGCACCGTAAGTTTACTCCTTCTCTCGTCTTCCATGGTGGTTTTATGTTCTGGGTATCCTTCCCATAGCCATTTTGGTCCACGCACCAGAGATGAGCAAACACTAGCCCATACACAGTCAGAAAAGAAAAGTGCATGAACACATATTTACACATCAATAGGTATGCCCCTATCCGCCACCTGGGGTCGCGCCTGATGGGAGATCTGGCAACTCCTCACAGGTCTGTCTGTCTGTCTGTCTGTCTGTCTGTCTGTCTGTCTGTCTGTCTGTCTGTCTGTCACACCCGATTTATTCTGAAACGGCTAGACCGATTATCACAAAAATTGGTGAGAGTATGTAATCTGGTGTTCCCTTTACATGCAGTAAGTGGCGCCATCTTGTGTTAAGTTTAAGGGGGGGCTCGCCATACATGTGAATGGAGGGTGCAAATTTTTTTTTCACAGAATGTAGCCATGTGGGGTATCAAATGAAAGGTCTCAATTAGTACTTTTCGAAACTCTTTCAATATTTGATGTTGGGTGAAAAATAGGGGAGTGAGGACTCAAAATATGACCCCCAAAAAGTGTAACAGGTCTCGTTTTCAGAACCTATCCAACCGAAAAATCTAAAAAAAATCACAGTGGTGCCCCTCTACGAAATCTAGGCCTCAAAATATATCCGGTTCCGATATCTGCACAAATAAAGTTAATAATAGTATATTTCCACATTTTAGAAATTTATCCGGCACCCCCCTTATGTTCATCCCAGAAGTACAAAATTTGGCATGCGTGTAAAGAAGAACATAGTGCACAGTCTGGTCAAGTTTAAAGAAAATCTAACTGTTATTAACAAAGTTATAGGGGATGAAACTTCACAATTTTTTGTGAATTTTGGGCACTTTACAACCTTGATGACGTCATCATCACATATCAATTCCTCAATACCACAATGAAATGAGTTCTTATGAATTGGGTCGCAGAGAATTATTTTGTTTTAGTTTTTTAGTTATTTGTCAACCAGACATGTGTGTATGTAGGTATATTATGTGTGCTAATGAACTTTGCGGGTAGTGCCTAATTCAAATAGATATAAGAAGTAAATCGGAAATATGGGTACCATCAATTTATACACGTGCATATATGTGTACAGTATTGGGAAATAGGCAGTTTGTTTGTTTAGGCTGAGCGTAATATCTATGGCTGTAATATGTACGTATGTCTCGTATTTTGGAAAAATCTGAAGGATTATGTTGGATTTGTAGCTATATACGGATAGAAAAATGTGTGTTGAAATTTCTTACATAAGATGAACACAAAACCTTTATATCCGAAGCGCGAGCTTCCGGTATTCCGACTTGTTTTTTTTTGAATCTCGACTAGCACGATTGCATTAGAATCGAGCAAAGTATGGAAAAGCACCCCATTGCAGATTGTCGACCCCACCCCCAGATATATATGTATGTGTGTACGTTTTCTGTAGGGTTTCTTGTAGACGAAGGACAAACAATTATGGCTGCACTCGTGCACAGGTTAAATGACTCAACAACATGCTCTTGGCATTCTACTTGCAATTTATTATCCTGTCCGTTCTCGGTTTTCCCTTTTCAGGACAAGTTTGTTTTGGCTGGTGTCCAACGGTTCCAAGCGTCTTGCATGATGTATTATTTTGCCAAAGGAAAGTTAGCTTTCGTTTGTTCAAATTAGATGTTTATTGAATTCAGATGCGAAGAAAAATGGATTGTGTAGTATATGCCCGGTCCATTCTTTTAAAATAAATATTCGTCCTCCATTTGTAGCAAAATGGTACATACACAATGGTTTCGAGATGAGTTAAAAAATATCCTCATTGGTAGCTTTGATCAGCACCACACAAATATATATCACAATCTTCTTAAGTTTAGTGCAATCCCCACCAATATACAATACCGCCCAAAGGACCATATGCCAAATAGTCCGTCAATAATAACCTTCGTTAGAACAGGCCAAAAGTGACATTGCAATTGTAGTGGGTGATCTGAATGGTGGGAAAAAGTCGAATAAAGATACATGACGGAAAGACATTGATGGATGTGCCAGCCTCATCTTGATCCTCACAATTTTGGGACTTGCACCAGAATAGGTTCGATAATCCCAAATGTAACCATCAGAAATCAAACTACCCCGGAAAGTGGATGGAGAGAAATGTCAAGAGTTTTGCCGAGTTTACCTAATAACCAAGACGTACGATAGTTTTTATTACCATTTTACTTCTCAATTGAAAAGCAAATACATTCTGGAGCGTGGCTATTAACCTGTAATAAAGTAAGTGCCACAAATCACGCTAACCTCATCAATAAGATATCGCTACCGGCACCTTGCTTTGGTTTACGATGCTGCTATTGTTTCAAATATCGAAATCAGAAATGAAAACCTCCCGTTAGAGATGCCACTTCGCTTGGAGGAGCGAATTGCTCAATGTAGTTCATTCGTACTAGTCTTATCACTCCTAGCTTCCATCTAATCCCTGAAAAAAATAGATATCTGCCTGATAATTGAGGGGCGTCTATCCTTCAAATCCAATATCTCTCACAGCACCCAGAGACTAATTTCATAAAGTTACCTTTACCTTATGACCAAAGCTTGATGTGTAATTATCATCGCGGTCTAACGTAATTGTGAAATAGTTTATCAAAGTTCATTTTCGAACTGTTTTCTGTTTGTTGATTTCTGAGATAATTGCACGATGCGTAGGGCCATACCCCATCCACGGTTTCCAAACACTTACATCAGCAAATTTCCATTAGCTACTTAGTCTCATCGTCCATCTAGTGGCCACAATGCCAGCAATAGCATAACAATAATAACAGTAAAATGCTATGCTTTAGGAAATTTTGTCAGCCAGTTGTAAATTACAATGCAAAAGGCCGAGTGAATGGCGAAGTCCTTCGCAACCGATGAGATAAGCAGACATAATAACAATTTAAAACATAAAGCCCTGCCCTAGACCATATCAAGTCCGTTTGAGAAGAGAAGGGAAGGCTCACTACAGTCTGAACGAACATGGAACACGCAGACAGCTCTGAGAGTAAGTGGGCTACTATTAATAAACTTTCCTATTAATCTATCGTATCTTTACCCTATTGAATTAATGACTCCGCTTTCACACCTCGTGCTTCCTTATTGTGTGACCTATACACTGCCAATGACAAAGATCTTCTTTCGAAATTGTGTTAAGGCAGGGCACTCCGTTGATTTTCATTTGCTTATTGTGTCTCGCAGGGCTGGGGAGCCTTCAAACCCCAAATTTACCATCGATCGTTTAAAGGTCCATGTTCCACGGCAGATGTCCTAGGCAACCTCGAAACATTTATTTATTTATGTATGCCTGGGAAACGACTGAACCCATCATCATCATCATCAACGGCGCAATAACCGGTATCCGGTCTAGGCTTGCCTAAATAAGGAGCTCCAGACATCCCGGTTTTGCGCCGAGGTCCACCAATTCGATATCCCTAAAAGCTGTCTGGCGTCCTGGCCTACGCCATCGCTCCATCTTAGGCAGGGTCTGGCGTCTTCTTTTTCTACCATAGATATTGCCCTTATAAACTTTCCGGGCTGGATCATCCACATCCATACGGATTAAGTGACCTGCCCACCGTAACCTATTGAGCCGGATTTTATCCACAACCGGACGGCCATGGTATCGCTCATAGATTTCGTCGGTATGTAGGCTACGGAATCGTCCATCCTCATGTAGGGGGCCAAAAATTCTTCAGAGGATTCTTCTCTTGAACGCGGCCAAGAGCGCGCAATTCTTCTTGCTAAGAACCCAAGTTTCCGAGGAATACATGAGGACTGGCAAGATCATTGTCTTGTACAGTAAGAGCTTTGACCCTATGGTGAGACGTTTCGAGCGGAACAGTTTTTGTAAGCTGAAATAGGCTCTGTTGGCTGAACCCATGCAGTGCCTAAAATTACTGTTGTGGCCCGAGGAAAGTGCCGCTGGTTCTGTTCTTTGTCAAATCATTGAATTGGAGCATAAAGTTTTTGGAATTGAGTTTCGGAGCGCAAAAAGACAACGGAAAATGAAAAAAGAATTGGAAGTCTGTCGGAAAGACGTCAATTACGAAAATAAAAGGAGAAATAAAGTTTATCAATAATTATAGGGACTTGGGACTTTGAAAGAGGACTTCCGTTCGAGTAGCATTTGTGAAAATTCTTCGGAACGGAGACAAGTTGGACGGGCCCTAAAAACGGTAGAAATTCATCCAACAAAAGCATCATTGGGTCCTTTTGGCGGCCACTGCTTTGACCAAAAATATCCGCTATAGATTTGTGAAACTTATTCCCGTCGACATTTTGGAGACCTATCTGTTTATGTGTCTGATTCGTTGAATAATAGTTTTCAATGAAGTCTTATACTGCGCTTGAATAATCCATATAGGGGAGGGTTCGACCAAACTTGTGGGACTAGAGCTCAGAACCTTACGGGCCTCCGCATGGGCGAGTTCATTTAATGGATGACCCGCATGAACGGGGGAACTATTAAAGACTTAAAAAGGAGGTCAGAAGCAAGGGCATGTGATGGGCAGGTGATGTGATGGTGTAGTTTGCTTGAGTAATTTACAAGAATGGAGAGAGTCTGTAATGATAGCAATCTTCAACCCCTCACCAATCCTGACACCACCTTGATGGCCTGAAAGCAAGGTAGAAAATTCAGCCGTCAAAACCGAACTAACATCGAAGGGAAAACGTGAGACTTGCGTACCCCCCAAATCATACGACAAGATGACCTGAATCTTATTAGAGGTTGCGGGGATAACATTGGGAATTAAATTGTCAAACAAGCTCTGGAACAACTTATAGATCGAGGAGAAACGCTTTTTAAGAGTCGCCGGCTTACCTCAACCCTGCGGGCGCCTGACCCAAAGTGACAACAGGTGAAAAACGCTCCTTTATATAAGCACAAAAACACGATTTGATCCGGTCCAGCATCAAGTGAACGTGGACTTACGATACCTCAGAGCCTAATAGTTTATATCATAGTTTATAAAGGATACACGCATCATCCAGAGATCTGTTGCTGTTGTAGAGGGGACATGGGAAGGTTCCTTTCAAAAAGCAGAGAGCTAGTAAACTTTCTTTCAATTTCAATTACATGGCAGCCACAATAATGGTAGGGGCATCATACTAATAAAACATATTTAAAAATATTGCGAATGAAGGAGTTATACGGTACGAAGGATGAATGAATATCTTTCAGCCGATAAGAGGAGTGAAGACCCAAGCCAGACGTTTTGTAAACTTGGGAGAAGATGTCACCATAGATAGTGAAGACTAAACTAAAGAGACTAAAGAACATAACTAAAACAGGATGGTAATCCTAGTTATAAACAGTTGCCGGGGAAGGAGAATTCAGTGAAAAAAGCTAACGTGAAACATTTACAGATATTAAGCGTCAACTGATTCTAAGCCGGTTTGGGGCGATCAAGTTCTGCATGCAAACCACGTATAGAAGATAACAAGTCGAGAAACCGGAAGCTGGACGCTTCAGGTACGAAAGGTTTTGTGTATTTCTTAGTACGTAACACGTAATATATGCATATATTATGTGAGAATATCCACTTAACATTCATAGTCTTGAATTTGCAAAGAAGCAACAACTTTGATGTATTATAACTTTGTTAGTAATTGTGAGATTTCCACAAAACTTGGTAAGATCATGCTCTATGTTATGCCCTATATTCTTGTAAAATGTGTTGTGGTGTTAGCATTTACTTAAGGGGGGTTTTGCAGGCGATTACTAAAAATTATAGTAATATACTATTATTAACTTTATTTGTACAGATATCAGTATGGAAGGTATTTCGGAGCCCAGGCACCATATAGTGGCAGTCTCCTGATTTTTTTCAGATTTTTTGGTTGGGTAGTTTCTGAGATTGGCCCCCTTAAAGGAATGATCACTTTCAACCCCCCGTACTCCCCACCCTTCCAACAAATGTCAAAACTAAGACCAGCTTCGAAAAGTACTAATCGAGACCTTTAATTTGATACCTCACGTGACTATATTTGATGAAAAAAAAATTTACACCCCCCTTTGGCATGTATGGGGACCCCCCTTAAATTTGTTGTAAAAGGATGAAACTCACTAAATGCGTGAGCGTTCACAGTTCCCAGCTTTCTACCAAATTTGGTGTCAATCGCGGTAACCGTCTCCGAGGAAAACGCGTGTGACGGACAGACAGACAGACAGTAAACCAATTTTAGTAAGGTTTGAGTTGAGACGTAACTGTTGAAGGAGACTGTATTCACTCTGTCGCATAAGAAAGACGTCAATCAGGAGAAATGGTGGAAAAGCATACGGAGCAAGTATTTTCAGTAGAAGAGTATGGTCAACCAAGTCAAAGGTTTTGAAAAAGTTATTGGAAATTGTGAGCACATCTTTCCTTTCATTAAGAGAGTTAGTCAAGATCGAGTGAGTTCTTTGAAATCCATGATGCTCGTTCTGGAGATATCCGAATCAAGGCGAAAGGCAGTCTTTGACACTCCAAAGTGGTAATATGGGCCTGAAGTTTTCAGCTAATGAGGTCTTTTTCGCGTTTGTGTTCAATTGTCTGGGAAGATACATCCAGATAAAGTATTGTGGAAAATGAACGAAAGCGGGAGGGAAGGGTCTCTGAAATTAATATTGACTGTGAGAAGACTATGAGAAATTCGATAATGGCCGGATAGGAAAGAAGGGTAAAGGGTAAAGGAATATCAAATTTATCGCAAGGCGGGGGAGATGTGAAAAATGATGACAAGTAGTTTCGGAGAAGTTTACATACAGAATTAGGGGCGAATGAAATATAATCCCCAAATTTTATATTGAAATCGGTAGGGGCAACCCAAGGTTCCAAATCCCGGATTTTGCAACCTTACGTATCGGGGAATAATAAGAAATCAAAGTGAGAAATCTTAGAAAAAACCTAGATCGAAGAGACGATTATTACGATTGCGTTGGACGTTAAATTGTAAGGCGAATTAGGAATTCATGAACGCGGTAAGATCGAAAATCCAGATGCAATCAGTCATTAAGGTGGCCCTGTGACCGGAGCACGTCAAGCTACTAGTAAATATGAAGAAATACAAATATTCTGTGACTTGAATACTTTAGTTTTTAACCTTATTGAAATAGGTTTTCTATCTGTCTGTCCGTCTCTTCGTATATTTTTCTGTCTGTCTTTCACACGTAGGTTTTTCAGAAACGCTAGCTGCTGGATCGTATGAATATTTTCGCCTGTGCTGTCCTGGATACGCTACCTACTGGATTGTATGAACAGAGCTTCACTCATGCTATTGTGATTTTTACAGGTAACGAAACGATTGTGTCAATAAGACAGAAATAACGAAAAATCACGCTCAAATACTTATATTACGCACCTGCATTATTGGTTGGCACTTGCCGATATCGTCCTGGAACTCTCCGGTAACTCTCCATAAACAACAGTAGAAACTTGTATTCTAACAAGGAGAAATTTTTTCATAAATGTACCTTCAATCTACATATAGTGTATCTAGCCTTTCTCAATTGAAAACGGCACCCACTTGATAGCACTAAAACGCAAGCTAAATTCCAATTGAACTGAAATAGATAATTTTGAGGGATAACCCCCACATTGTAATTATAAACATTTCCTCTGCATTAACTTGAATGCCCAGCTATGAAAGACTTTCATCTGAACGCATATCTTCTAAGTTTGCATTTTAATTGCAATCATCCATCAAAGTCTATCGAGGACATGAGTCTCAATTGCTTATAGCGTCGAATAGTTAACAGCCATTTAAACGCTTAATAGTAGCCAAAGTCGCACACACAGGCTTCGAGGCAGCACCAAGTCTTTCCCAGCAGACTCCCCTCTGACCAGCATGTAAACACAAAGGCACGCAATCTTCTGCAATTTCTCCCAGATTATCGACGTCTGAGATATTTGTCCAGGGTCTTTTGCTGACTCCTGTATAAGAAAATTGCTTTGTGTATTTCTTACGCGAAGGTGCAATTAACGCTACACAGGAGGCTTACTCCCCAGGGTAGCGTTTTACAATCAGAGGTATTGATTTGAATTTCGCAATATTGCTTCGAGTGGTGGGACCTTGAGTTTCAGGGATCATGGTGGAAACATTTAAATAAAATAAACTCAACGTTTCAGATCATCTGAACCGACGCTCAAGTAAACCTGATTGGAATTAAAGAGAAACTATTTTCGATCCCACGGAAAATTGAAACAAGGATATAATTCCTCCAGAAGGTCAATTTCAAAGTTGTTTGGAACCTCGTACCCTGCATGGTGCACTATGAGCTCCACTATACCATGGCCTGAGAATAGATAATACTCCTTCCAACGTCAATAGGAACAAATTAAATGGCTCATGTTTTCATGACCGATGCGATTATTTCCTCCATAATTGGATGGCCAGGCTCACTTAGAGTTGGCTGTGGCCGGAGAATGGTAAACGTTGTCGCCATCATCAACTGAAAGTCAGCGGGGGTTCGCGTGATGGAATAAATGATGTTACGATATAATCATGTTTTCTACTGACATTAACACAGTTACAGGCCAGAAGTGGCTCTTTCCCGCAACTAGGAACATTTCAATGTTTTGTTAACAGTAATGTAATCTCACCTCGAAAAGTGGTTAGTTTCTTGGCTTTGAGGATACCTTCTGCGCAAGAGTGTGAGAAAAAGAGGTATTTATCGTAGTCGAGCCGGATATTCCGTGGAAATGCATGCTCAACTAAATGGTAACTCAACTTTGATAGCTTATGTCGTGGTCGTGATTACGTTGTAAATGGAAAATAGTGTAGCGAATTCCAGTTAGAAATTCGATTGCAATATGCAGGCTTTAAAATAGATAGATACTTAGAAAAGAGGCTATACACATTCGTTTCTTTGTCTACCTAAAATGGCACCGAAATTAGTATTTATCTTAAGCTGAATTGCGCAAATTATTAGAAGAATTTCACATCAAACTCCCACTATGATATGCGCCAAATCGAAGAGCTGGTAATGGGATTGTAGGAATAAGAGATTTTGAGCAAAGGAATGGATATGAAGAAAGGGTAATAAAAGAGTTAGGGTGTGTCTTGCATTGAGTTCCGACGTGGCGCGCAAGCACAGTATCAGTTCATCAGGAATCATAAAGGAAATGTATTTGGAATGGTCTCCTTTTTTGTAGATATTAGAGCACTGGCGGAGGATCTTTCGTTCTCTCTGACGGAGCCTTTCCATCTGCGACATCCCCTGATAAATATAGGACCTCTTCTTTTAGCTGACTCAAGGCGGATACTCCAGCTGCAGTCTTCTCTGCTGCTGCTTTAAGTTACTCGAAGGAGCTCACGTTCGAGTCGACCGTTAAACCGATGTATTTAATCGTTGGACTCTATAGTCAACTCATCTATTGATATGGGAAGGAGAATCGGGATTCGCAAGACTGAAACTTACCCGTCGCATCAATATAAAAGGTTTGCTTGCACCTGAACAACAGTGCATTAAGTGCCACAACGTCATCTATATAACCGACGAAGCGTGACTCTTCTGACATGTCCAGTTGTAACAGACTATCGCAGCAAACATTCCAAAAACCTGGTCCTAGGATGGATTCCTGCGCTATTCTGATGCAATCTTCATCCTTCATCCTCCTCTGGCCCTCTAGCGTCTCATAGAGCAGGGAGCCGTCTTTTAGATAATCCCTCAAAATCTGTAAAGGATACCTCGACAGATGGAATGAGTTTGCTAATATGCCTAACATATCTGTCCATGTTATGGAGTTGAAGGCATTTCTGACAACAAGCGTTACAATGCTCCTCAGAACGCTTGCTGTCGAGATCAGCGGGTGTGATGTTCCGCCGCTGTTGGAATAACAGTTTATATACTTCCGTCGGAATATCATTCGGATTTGGTGCCTTCTTATTTTTCATGACAAGCGCTACTTCGAACTGTACTCGATGTTTGCAGAATAATGCCCGTACAATGCGGTCCATTTGGTCACTACTAATACATGGCTCCTGGGACAAGTCCTTACGGATCCCTATACACGTCCTCCTAGGTCTTGCCAGCAGCGATCTTTGCTTTTAATTATCACACTAAGGAGTCTCCTTTTAGCTGAATTGTACTCTACCTTTGAGGCGCATGCCTCCTCCCAGGCATGTAAACCTTGTACCAAACGTCGAAGGTTATGACACTTTTTCCTTAGATCGACATTTTCCGCCATCCACCTGTATACCTAGAGGGCATGACACGACTGGGGCGGTTCACAGACAATCGTTATCAGGTTCATTACTGAATTTGCGGTAGTGTCAACTGCAACACTACCATCACCCGAAGTGTGCCCAAGCGCGACTCTGCCTGTTCCAAGAGCTTCGACGAATCTCTCGATGGGACGTCGGGCTGGTGCACGCCAACAAATAGCATAAACGACTTCGAGGGTGATGTACTGGGGGTCACTTTCTGAGAATTTTTTTAGAACTCACCACCCGTTCACCGACGATGCTTTCTTTGCAGCCTGCGCGGCGAAACGTTGACGTGCACGCGTGTTTACAACTATGAGCCCGGTTCTCGCCGTCTCCACCCTACAAGTCTTCGCTTTTCGACCTACCTGACTGCATCTGCAGGAGGGCAGCTGTTATAGACGTGTAATAAAAGTTCTGGCATCTGCACTACTTGGTGCGAGTTATTCGCATTTTCACCCTGCATACTACCTATTCAGTTTTGGTTTTCCCGCAAATTGCTCGACAACTTTCACCAGGGCTAGTTTTAGGCCTCGAAAATTCACCAAAGTGATATGTACATATCCGGGCATTGGTCACTGCTGGATATTCACGCTTGATAGTCTTCTCCCCTTCAACGTTTTCTGTGAGGGCGTCGAGATCTTGGATTCCTTAAATATAGGCTCCAGAGTAAAAGCGAGAGACTTCTCCCCCAGTAATCCCTTGATCGCCTCGCAGAGCGTACGCTTACTAGTTGCCTTCGTAGCTAACTTAACGAGGGCGCCGCCACCTTTCGTCCGTATGGAAAACGCTTCTGCTCCACTTTCTTCAGATTTGATCTTTCACTGAAAATTTCCACATATGCCTTGCATTCCGTCGATTTAATGGCCAGAACGAGCGGTCATCTTTTCTGTTGGTAATATACTATTCGTAAGATCTCCTTAGCTTTAGGCAGACGGTTTTCTGACGCGTCCTTCTTTGCCTTTTTGGCCCTGGAGACTATTTGGATGAATTCTACTTCAGACGCGTCTTTCTATTTCCTCTTTTCCCCAAATCGCTTGGCAGTGGATTGTCTGCGGCCTTAGGATAGAGTCCTGTGCTACTCTGATTCAATGTTCATCCTTCATCCTCCTCTGGCCCTCTAGCGTCTCATAGCGCAGGGAGCCGTCTTTTAGAGAATCCCTCAAAATCTGTAAAGGATACCTCGACAGATGGAATGAGTTTTCTAATATGCCTAGCATATCTGTCCATGTTACGAAGTTGAAGGCATTTCTGACAACAAGCGTTACAATGCTCCTCAGAACGCTTGTTGTCGAGATCAGCGGGTGTGATGAACCGAATCCATCACCTCTATATCCATACCATATCCTGAATCTCCCTGTTCTGAACTTGAATTGCCTTGAGGATAGGCTCCTGGCAGGACCGCTTCAGCCAGTCTACTCCTGAAAGCTTTTGCAACACTTTTCCGGCTATGTCAAGCATACATAACGGTCGGCATGGAGAGGGCAGCTCAGGGTTTCCTTTCCCAACAAGAAAATAGAGACTTTGGATGAATTCTACTTCAGACGCGTCTTTCTCTTTCGTCTTTTCCCCAAATCGGTTGGCAGTGGATTGTCTGCGATACATTTGACGCTTACAACGATCTCAATGAAAAGTGCGACCGTTTCTGCGGAAGGAAGGATGGAAGATAAACCTGTCGCTATCGTGATTAAAAGGGTTTATCAGGCGCTCTTATAATCGCAAAATAAATGCATTGGTTCACAATTATGGAGAAGAAGGCGAAAATGCTTGGAGAACATTTTTAAGGACTATGGATGGGGACTGATTTCTTGCTTTGAGACGTCACGATTGATGCCATAATATTGCTCGGAGTAGCAGAATAAACGGGTGTGATGTTCTCCCGTTGATTCGGGTGATTGAAAAGATGAATGAAGAGGCTTTCTGCGGATTGGATACGGTAAAAGAATGAGAGTTGCAAATTGAATCGCTGACTTTGGATCCGAACCTTTGGTCGCATAAATGTAGGGTGCAAAGGTCGGTTTGGAAAAAGTGCTTTGCTAAGATGTTCTCTTTTTCGGGCGGAAAAATGTTTTGAGATAAGATCGCGGTTTGAACGGACGTGCCAGGGTTCCGCATGATGTTCGAGGGACGTTGGCGGACGTAGTCGGTTAACATTTGTTGACTGATGAATGTGCCAATGTTGCAATTTTTTTTCATGATAGTCTCTCAATAGTCGTCGCCGGAAAGTCTTTTGCATTCGATATCATCAAGGACATCATTGGAGAGAGAAACTAGGTTACGGCAAATTAACAGGCGAACTGCATGGTAGGTAGGTATTAGGAGTGTATTAACAGTAATGTTACTGTTTACAATTAAATGGTCCAGGTAGGGGTGATAATAGTCTTTTTTGAAGCTACGTAGGGCTGAGCTTATGTGGGACAGGTTGATACTTAGACGAGCGTTGCTAAAAGTCGGTGGAGTTTTCCTCCATTCCAAGATTGGCGCCTGGTGTTGAGGTCCCCATATTTATTTTGTCCACTTCATTGGAAGGCACAGAATTGGAAATTATGGGTATCGAGGGAGTGGACCCGGACAGTAAATATCGGCAACGAAGATCGAGGACAATTAGGTTTCTAAGGAAACAAGTGTGTCTTCGAGTGATTTAAAGCTGTTAGTGGGCGAGAAATATTGGTGCGAAAGGATATTCTCGGCCTTACCGTTACACCGCCATGGAGCGATGTTGGACGGCGCTTAGTTTAGGCGAAGGCTCCTCACAGGTCGCTTGCCCCATTTCTTTTGGTTGCTGTTGGGGTGATGACGAGAGAAGAGGGTTAGATTGCTCGAAGGTATTAAAGAGGTGACTTCGAGAGAACCCTATGGTGACTTCCTGAATTGGCTCTTCAGTCGACCGGCTCTTCATCTACGCTTTCTTGAGTTTCTTCAGGAGGCGTTACTTTTGTTTCTCCGGGCAATCTCATCATCGAAGACTTCGTCTGTAGAAAAAAATTGGAACTGTCAAGACCAAGGTGACAGTGGGATTTGCTTCGTGGTTTGAGGTCAGATACCAGTCAACTCAGCTGTAAATAAGTACCTGAGTGAAATCAGGGTAATAATCTCGGACGAGCGCAATGCTGACCACTTTGCCTTCTGCGGGATACTATATGCTCTAACATACTTCAAGGCGCTGATCCAATTAGATTGTTACGCCAAAGATTATTATTATTATGAGTCGTACATTGCTGCTTTTTGAATCGACATAAATAAGTAGTAGGAAACTTTCTTGTAAAAAGCATTTATAGGCAAGGATGACTCGAGTTGTCATAACTTATGGCCTGTGCAAACAGAACTTTATCCCTAGATAGGAACCTAGGCCCCATGCGGTGTGTTGAAATTAGGTCAAGGTGAAATCAAAAGGTTTCTACCGCAATCTGGACACACGAAAAATTGTCATCCTGCTTAGCTTAAAATGCATTACTCTATTTTCAATATATGTGCATTCAAAGAACTGCAATAAGAGCAAGCTATCCATAAGCTAATTCTTTTAGACCTAATGTTAGAGCCACACATAATCAGAAAAACTGAACTGACCTACATATGTTTTGGGACAGATCAGTGGAATGCGTGGTAAGATATACTAACACCTTCCACACCTATGGCTCAAAGACAGAATGAGATTCTTGAGTAGTTTATGTTCACTCAGATAAAATAGGCTTTTTCTTCGGGACAATTTGCGACGATTTTTCGAGTTAAAATATTGTATATGGGCATAGCTCAAAGAGCGACAAATAGGATGTTTGAGGCAGGATTGAAGAACACACGCATCGCAATTTGCCGTGAGAACGCAACAGCTCTGAGGGCGATGACTGTCCCTTGATCATATCGGAAAACGTTCAGAAATGCAAACTTTCTTTGAATTGTAGATTCAGTATTCGAATGCCCATGAAAGAGGGTTCAACTTCCCCAATGCCAGAATCAGAACCAGCAACGGGAGTGGCTTTCCCTAAAGACAAGTGAGAGAGGCTGAATTCAACTAGGCATACCTAACTTTTTTTGTGAAAACCATACAAATATACGAAAGTATTATGGAAATTTTGACTGAGCAAATATATGACCATATATAAGTAGACATACAGGGTGTGTTCCAGATCTGATGTGTGGGGATCAAAAAGGGGGGGGGGGGAAGTAGAGCCGCTTAAATAAATGGGCTGTGGTCTGAGGAGATGCGGTTTTGAAGTTTTGGCGTTGCGTAAACAATATGGAACAGGAACCCTGCCAAAATACAACGATGACTCATGCTATGCTTTTAAAGAACGTTCTATGTCACATGTAAGCGTTTTTAAATGGCACAATCAGATTAAAGATGGCTGCAAATGCAGGAACTTTTGAACTTTTGCCGAAGCCTGGATGACACATTTTTCACTGCTGCGAGGTTTTGGCAAGACACAAAACTGCGACATTAGCGCACCCTTTTGGGTACTTGCTGATGAGACGGAATAAACATAAAAATGCGTTATCGCAACACGACAGAGGTTCAGGTCACTTTGACATGAGTCGTAAAGAGGGTTCCGGTTGCCGTGTTGCAGAGTATCTATATTTATCAATTCTACTTTTGCCATTTACATAGTCTTCGGAAGAAGTCCAAGGTCACTTTCTGAAAATTCCAAATGTTCATCACCTTCAAGGACGCTACAAATCGTGCGAACATTCTCTTTCAAAATAATGATCCGAAGGCGGCGATTATGTGCAATCAATGTTTGCAAGGTTTTAACAGGTATTATCCTCTCTTGCCATGAACTTGAATGCAACTGTCTATCTGGTCTAAACCATCTATAAGGACGTCTGGCGGGTTCATCCGGGCCAGCCCAAAGGACGGAATTTTAAAAGGCGAAGCATTGGTCCGGTCTGCCATCAAGTGGACCTACCTCAACAAAAAAAAGAAATAAATCAATGCTTCTCCTCATTCACCAATTCCGTTTGCCTACTTACTCCTTTCAGATTTACACGTTAAACGGGAAAAGTTTCATTCATTTTTGATTAATCTTTTTATATTGACGATCAAAAATCATTCATAAAACCATAAACTAAGACAATTTATCAAGTAAGTAAGTACCTTCTAACTCGTCATTTATACAAATTGAATTTGCATCATTGCAATTAAATTCAATTCTTTTGCTGATGACAATATCTATTTTTAACCTATCTTTCACACATAGCAATTATAATTTAATAAACGATCACCAAGTGTCCCGTTGTTTTAAATTAATTCAAATTGGAAAATTAAGGACAGTTCGAATAAGTCCGTTGGTTATGCTGACAAATGTTTTGTCTTGTTTTTTTAATCCCATTATTATAAGTGTATGGTTAATTAACATGTCCGATTGGCAATCCTATCCACAATACGTCAGAGTATCCAAGTAAAACGGACCACCATTTTAATCCCGCATCCTTAACCCACCCACTTCGCCCTAAGGCAGGTTACATTCAAGGTATTCCCTGCTTGTCAAACTATTCCCTGCTTGTCGTAAAAGCCAATTAAAAGGGATAAAAATGTGTAGGTTAGCAATCTGCAAATTTGGAAACGGACTTCTATGACCTTTTGCCATCGAAAATCGTTCGAAACCGATTTATAATTGCGTATGCTCCTCGACAGCGATGTCGAAGGCTTCTGCAGAGTTTGTTTTCCCCACCTAAAACAAGCGTTTAAGCGATACATAACGGACATTCTGCGTCTACGCAAAATGAGATAGCGGCACTCTAGAGAGTACTTTCCTCCTTCTTACGGCATTATGGTTACGTACTCTGGAAAGCCAAGAACCCGGGACTGGATACTACTGAAAAGTACGCTCCTTTGACCTATTAACTGGTTTCTGAGACCATGAAAAAGGGGATCCTGCCGACCATCATCTGATGCTAGTTTACCTTCTCTTACGTGTCACAGCATATATTTGCAGGCGAACAGAACGTCGACGCTAAATTCAATGTGGGCCGTCGCGTGACTCTCCTGTCGTTTAGCGTTGGGAGAACTTTTTCACTACACAAGCAACGCTAACTTTAAGCAACCTGCCCAAGAATATCAATGATCTGGTGTGAAAGAAGTTGTCGGCAACATCCAAAGAGGACCCCAAAGTGGCGCTTCTTAGAGCAGTATGGAGCTTTTTACTCTATCTTTACGCAATCTACGAGTGCACCGCGGGCCCCAAATATTGAGCGTCATTCTCGCCAGAATCATACTGGCATTGGACGCTATAATGCAGACATGTTTTGAATGTCGCTTGCGAACAGTTGCTTTCTTACAGCATTTTGTGGTAAGAATATCCTTTGCTTTTTGTAAGACCTGTATTTTTCAGGGACTTCTTTAGAGCAGTAACTGCTTCGGATGAATGCAACTACACATCCGCGATATGTTTTGGAACTATAGTAACCGCTACAGCATCGTCGTAATACACACGCTAGCAACTGAAACTTTGAGGACAACGTTATACATAATATTCTACAATAGTTGTCCCAGCACAGAGCCCTGTGGAACATTTGCGAAGAGAACGAATTCCATGGGCCCATTGTCTACGTCGTAAAGCGTTTTTCCTGCTGGGTCGCTATCGACAAACACAGCTAAGTAACTAAGTACAGCAACTGTCACGAAAACCTCCTTATAAGGTTCCAATTGGTTAAATTGAATACATTTTGCACATCTAGGGTAATCACTACGAAATACTTTTTTATACTACCCTTTCCATGCATTGCATTTTCAGAAACCAGCAACTAGCTTTATCGCGTCGATGGTTGATCTGTGTCATTTCCGCATTCTTTGATGTGGAAGTTCCCATCCGCTTGGCTTGTTACCAAGGTCAAAGACAATCGCCTGGTTATCCCTATAGGTATGATGTTCACTCACGTTCCAAGACATATCCCAAGTTAGTCAAGAACTAATAAAAGTCAGGTCTGGAATCGAATCGGACTTTTCCTTCCGGTAAGTACCTACCATGACCAACGTTAGTGAATATGATGTCTAACTGCGTGAAGGCCTCCAAGAAGTAACGCCTTCTTGCCTTTGTCAGTGAACTTACCTATTCTGTGGCTTATCTAAAACGAATCTGTTCAGCATATCCTCGAACTCATCTTACGTCATGTTTGGAAGAGCATATAACTATTGCCACATATGCCGTCTATCTTTGCTAATGTGAGCCCCTCATACATTCGTGTATAGCTTGGTCACCTAATACCTACAAACCCGGTCGAACTGTAAGGTCTGTTTATTATAATCATTCATACCATCGATTCGTAGAGCAGGCCCTGAGCGACCCTACAGTGATTGAATTAACTTTATTTTCTTCCCACCAAAGTTACCGCCTTTTTGAACTCAAGACACTTGCCACTTTCGACAGCATGCCTATTATCCAGGTCCTTCTGTCAATTGCACAGCATGCACTTGTAAGTCGTCACATTAGCGGAGGATGTGATACTTTTCCCCGCACCATCTGCATGGGTCAGATCGATTAACTTCACCTTCGCCAAATGCTCATACAAGAAGTACTTAAGGCACCTGTTCAAGAAGTTCTACTTTCCGAGGCGACCGACTATGGAGCTCTCAGTCGTTCGCCAGCACAATGCCTCTGCTGACGATTGGATGGCTTAAAGTGGGTGCCTCCGGTAAGTCGTGCAACATTAACTGCTCTGCAGAGCAGATTTCTTCACTGAACGTTCCGAGTAAATATTTATCTTGGCTGCGGAAGTCTTGGATCTTGCTCTCGTTAGACTTTTTCAGCTCCAGTATGAGATCTCTCTTTTGCTTCCTCCAGATCCTGTTGACATTTCCCTTTAAATCTTTAATGTCAAGGTTAGCTTTCACCTTTCTATACAAATCTGTGTAGGATACACTACCAGTGCAAAAAAGGATGATCTCCTCGGGCTGATCATCATTTTCTCCTTCTTCTTTTAGCCTCCTTTGGCGCAACCGAGGTCCAACCATTACATACTTTTTGATTGGTCATCGATTCCTTTGGTGGTGCTAATATATTTTTCACTGTTTTTTCACCTATGGAAGTTTCAGCCCCATTTTTCAAAGAAGTCTTTTTCTCCAGCGTGATCTCCATTCCTGTTTCCCTGATCCAGTATAACCCAGGGTTTCCTATTACCTCTTAGTCACTCGACTGAAAAACCCCTTTATCCTTGAATCATAAAATTGTTCAGTAATATAAATTATATATAACATAATGTAAAATGCCGGGAAATTTGGCAAAAATCTCACTTATATTCGCAAGGGTGACACATTAAAAGTAATGAAAATGAACAAAGGATATAATAAAACTTCTTATTGTATGTATTTCAATCCAAATCTATTCCTTTGAAATTATCGAATGCGATTCATATTTCATAGCTCTTTTTTTCGGAAAACACGTAAATTCAATTAATTTATTCCGCTCTCACCTGGCATTTTCTTTTTCCTTGATACATCCAATACATACCCCATAAAGTGCTTACATAGCAGTTTTTATCCAAACAGCCTTTTTGTCTTTGCAGTTACATTTATATGTGTATTATGGGGAACAATATATTTTATGAAGACACCCAAGGCAAGCGTCAGTCATGAGGACACCTTCCCCCGTCGTCCTTCATTGAACGTATTCACGACCCAAGAAATCAACTTGAAACGAAACTAATTACTTCCCTATCTCGCTATATGCAAATGGAAGAGCTCTGGTACAATCATTAGTCTTCCAGAATGTCCTACATCGTACAATGTAACAAGTTAAGAGGAGCGTGTCAGGAAAAAGACAGAAGACATGGTAAACCTTTACCCTGGAAATGTCAAATTTTCTGTGAGCTTCATTAATTAGTAAGGCAGGGAAGAGTGCTGGTACTGGGATGCAGTGGGTCTCCAAAATGTAGTATTCTCCATTATAAGCAGGCATTACTTCGGGAGGTGTTCGTCCTGAAGTTATCGAGGCGGGGATAGTTTTAGGGGTTCAGGAGATTTTGTCGGACCTGGAAGCAGTTTACTCAAGACACTTGGCAACGAAATTACACCACGTTAATTTCGATTGAATGATGATTTGAATACCAAATATTCATTACAAAGCAAGTGAGTGCAAATAAACGACACAACATACGAATAAACTTTTACTCTTTAAAAAGATATAGATTAAGATTAATATATCTGGCTAGTTTAAGTTGATTCCCAACTGGTTTCTCATAAACGATTCTATTTTCTTCCACATGCTCGAATCCACATAAGTACATGGAACAATACAGAATAAATGATCAAACAATTCCAGATTGGGTTGCTTTTCAAACCTGAGTATGTTCGGAAGCTCATCTGGTCAGGGAGCCAATTAAGGGAATTAATTTGCCAATTAGAGCGAGTTAATCTCGAAAATAAGATATGGGATGTGGTCTATGTTCTGCTATTCAAAGTAGAATGTATGCTCTTGTTCCTTCCAGTTTTTTCGGCGTACCTCAAGGATTGACTCCCATAAATATTAATCCCGGGTTTTTGCTTCCTTCACACAAGTTATGCAGACACAGGAATAATATACACAAGGCCAATCTTCCCTCTGACCACCCTCATGCTAGTTTGCACCATTCATTACTCTACTGTGGGTTAATTCTCTGCTGGGGTATTCTTCATACAATCGTATCTCGACAGCAACGAGATAAGATGTACCTTTGTTAGCAAATCCATGTCAAGTAGATCTTCACATTCACCTTGACAGTATTGACGTGACTTTTGAATTCTATTAACTTTATTCAGTCTTGTTTGCTTTTTCTAAGGAATGTTGGATGTCTGAATGAGTTCAAACGATAGTGGTAAGTCTCACCGACATGAAAATCCGATTTGAATTGGTAATTTTTGTTGCTACAGCTTGGGTTGCTTTAGTGCGCTCCTAATTTATTCTATTTCATGTCTGTAAATTGCAAACATGCTAATGAAAGAACATTTTCAATTAGAGTACATGGACTACAATAAAGTTTTGTAAATTTACTGATGTGCAATAATGAATGTAACCACCCTAGATGTATACTTTACCACTAGTACTATATATATATTGTACAAATAATACATTCTACTGCATGTGTAATGACAAAATATGGTTGGGCGATGACCAAAGACCATCGTCGGTGGCCGTAGACGACCAAGAGCGGGAGCTATCAAAAGACCTGAAAAAAAGGTTGGCGAAAATCGATGCTTCTCCGCCCTCAGCGCTTTTGGGGCTCCTATCTTGCTTGGGAATCCTCAGGCCATAATATTTTAGGATGCCCCTTGTATATTGTGAGTACTGTGGGTTAGATGGGAAGAGAGGAAGAGGGAGTCTCCAAAGTAAGACGAAACCTATCCCATCTTCACGCGTCCTGTAACAAAGAATTCAATCAGAGACAACATACATTCATTCAAAAAAAAAATAATAAATATAAAATAAATAATAAAACTGAAAGAAAATATAACTCATTTATAACTCGGCGGCGACCACTTCAGCAGGTTCGTGTAGGCTGCAAATGAAGTGGACTGAGGAAATGAACCCCTACCACGAAATAAAGACGGGAGCAGGCACAACAGCTTATTGCTCCTGTACCAGAGATTTGTCAAACGTTTCCCAGAAAGTCGACTGTGCAGCAAGCCTCAGATCAGAGTCGCTTTATTATTCGTAGTGACACAATCCCGCCCATCACCAGAGAGCGTGTTCGACAGTTTCAGCACCCGCCAAGGCACCTTCCTTCACCGTCCATCTGAAGTCTCCGCAGAGGTTCGGAACGAATTCCAAAGAGCGTGTATAGAACTCTCAGAAATGGATCCTTTTCCATTGCTAGGTTGATTCTAGTTAGTACTGGGAATGCCAGCAGATAAGTGAAGAATAAAGTGCAGAGGGTTTACAGGAACTATGCCATCCCAGTGAGGCCTCCATAGTTCAAATTCTTGACACATTAAAGCAGAAGCTTTCTATCGTATGCAGTGGGTCGTAACGGTATGGCGAAAGTCGCTCCAGACGTGTTCAGAATGCAACGCACGCCAGGAATCAGCGACCCATATCACTCAACGAATGCCAAAAGAACGTTTCGAAAGAACAGTTTTCGATGATGGAAACAAAAGAATATTGGGGCACATAACATAAACCAGCCGGAGGAATTTCCACCTTTCCTCATTACGGAGATTACCTACCTTATCCCTAAGAAGGACACGATGCAGGACCCTGCAGATACAAGACCGATTACTTGCTTACCAGACCTCTACAAACTCATAAAATCCATTATTAGTGGAAGAATCAACGCCCACCGGAAGGCCAATATCTTTCTGCCGAGTGGGGTCAACGGGTTGCAAAGAGTAATTCATTATGGGCTCGGTAGCTGTCGGACAAGCCAAAGAAACCTGTTTAGTTGCTATATTGATTATGCCAAGGTTTTCGACAGCATCCCGCATACCTGGCTAATCGATGTCCTACATCTGTATCGCATTGATCACAAACTTATAGAGTCTAAGTCTAATACCTTATCAGTGGATTTATCTGAGGGTACCTCAGAGCCCATCCGTATACAATTCCCTTTGGTTTTGAATGGCACTGAATACCATGGTTTTCCAATTAAATATGATCTGCGTGCTAAATGCGAGCTGACAAACTTGATGTACTTAGATAACGTCAAGTTGTATCCTGGAACTGATGACCACCTTAGGAGTATATTGCGAATAATAGACACGTTTAGCCGTGATACTGGGTTTGAACTTGGTTTAGACAAGTGTCGAATCTTAGCCATTCGCAAAGGCCATCACGAACCGCATGCCAAAAATAGCATTAATGACCTCTAAATCCAAGCTTTGATCGACACAGACTTCTACAACTACCTAGGAATTCTGCAAGGAACCCAGAATTGGTGAACTGAAGAACGCTCTACTGCGACGTGTGAAACTATTGCTAAAATTACATCTCTCTGTCTCTCTGTCACTGGCTTATGCGTTCAGAATATAGCCGTAATCCAAAACCGATCTTGAGAATGTCCAGTGACGCACTTCTATGCCGAAATTCCACATGCATCATCCAAATTCTCCATGAAGCGGATGGACCTAACATCAGAGGCAGTGGCGTGGTTGACATTGCGTCAATATATCACCGCCAAGTCAACTCGCTATGCAATGAGCAAGCAAGTCCTTTGCATTCGGCTGTTTGTACGGTAGATTGTGGGCTGACTCCACTTAACTTCGATCGCTCTTTCAATCTTTTGAGCGGGGTGAAATTAGACCAAGGAAGTATTGATGAATAGAAGCCGAAGGTAATACACGGCAAACACGTGGATTGTCCATCTGCATTTGACAAACAGATGGCTGTGTACTGGAAAGTTCTTTGATGGGATACAGGTATTCGGACCAATAAGGTCTAACTGATCGCCACATACCGCTCAACTCGCTTTTTGTTCATACAAGCAACACCTTAGAAAGACACGTCGGCACCAATCTAGGGGAAACGCGTATGGAATTCGAACATATTAAATAGCGTTCTCCAAAAGCCTTATAGGTATTCGTACTTCTCGTCCTTTGAGCTTTCTGAGTGAGAAACTAATAGAAACAATCAAAAAAAAACAAACAAGTTGGAATACCGGAAGCTGGGCGCTTGACCCGTCTTCTGTTCATCTTATGTAAGAAACTATCTATGCACGTTTTTCCTTTAGCAAATAGCTACTAATTCAAAATATTGCTTTATATACCGCTGGCACTAACGTAGATATATATCCATATAGATGGGACACTACCCGCCAAAAATGTTTGTGGCTAGTCGGTTTCGATCGTATTGTGGAGGCGATATCTTTAACTGCTGCATTGCACCTCCACCCTGAGGAGGGGTGTGAATTATCTTTCGAATGCGCCAGGTTTGTACTTAGACTGGTTTCAGCTAATACAGGGATAACTGATCCTGAGCCCGCCATTTACGGAAGAGCGGAGCAAAGCGGGTTCTACTCAAACTAGTGCGGCCATTCAGTAGATGGTGTGATGAGAGTGCACTTTATACGATGATTACGTCACAGATATCTTGGAGCACAACGAATGGACGTGGAATACAAAAATTTGACCTTCTATAACTTTGTTAGTAATAGTTGGATTGCATTCAAGATTGCCAGGATAGTGTCTTATATACTTATATACTGATGCTAAATTTCGGTCTACTAGAATGAACTTGACGGCGAATTTCTAAAATATAGTAATATATATATATGCTACTCTTAACTTTATTTGACCAGATATCGCAATGGGATATATTTTGAGGCCTAGATATCGTATAGGTACACCATTGTGTTTTTTTTTTCGATTGTTCGATTCACTTTTTCGGGTACACATTTTGAGACCTCATTCCCTTGCTCACCCAATGTCAGAAATAAGCTCATTTTCAATAAGTACTAATCGAGCACTTTCATCTGGTACCCTCATGACTATATTCTGTTTAAAAAATGTGCACTCCCTTTTGGCACATATAGGAACCCCTCCCCCAGTTCCCAACGTAATATAAGGCCACTCGTTGCATGTAAAGGGACACACAGACCACATGTTCTCACCACGTTTCGTGACAATTGGTTTAGCTGTTTCCGAGTAAATCGGAAATGTGACAGACCGACAAACGAACAGCTTCTTTAAATAGGACGCTAACATTACAATTCAGTTCCCACCAATTTAAAAAAAAAATATTATCGGACCACATAACTAACTCACGGCTTTTATCCTTCAATCAGCTTGAGATTTTATTGAATAAATTGATGTATTCGGAATTTCGATTGGAAAACGGAAATATTGGCACTCAGAAAATAAATATAAAATATTTAAAATAAATAAAATAATAAAATAAAGCCAGACTCGGAATCATCATCATCAACGGTGCAACAACCTCATCCAAACGGATCAAGTGACCCGCCCACCGTAATCTGTTGAACCAGATTTTAGCCACAACCTGACGGTCATGGTATCGCTCATAGATTTCGTCCTTATGTAGGCTACGGAATCGTCCATGCTCATGTAGGGGCCAAAAATTCTTCGGAGGATTCTTCTCTCGAACGCGGCCAAAATTTTGCAATTTATCTTGCTAAGAACCCGAATCTCCGAAGAATACATGAGGACTGGCAAGATTATTGTCTTGTACAATTTAATTTTTTGACTGACTAGGAAACCTACTCGGAGCACATATTTTACCGGATAGCCACTATAATGTATGGTGTAGTTACTCTTCTCGGAATACAGAGTATTATCTCCCCACAAATAAGGAACCGATGAACATTCCGAGTATCGGTAAAGCGGTGACCATCTCCTTATCACGTGAGGTCCTATAAAAAAAACAGGTTGCCTGTAACAGCACAAACGATAGAATCCTGATACTAATCGCCGTGTTTAGGTAGATCAGTTCACATACCTTTTTGCAGCAGGAAATGAAATTTACCGAGTCAGAGACCGGGCTCGTCTTAAATGCGTTCCGTGGCTGATAGACGGGGAAACTAAGCTGAGTAAAGCGCCGTAGGATAGCAACTAGCCGAGTAAAATATACTTGTTAGCTTGAGAAAATTTGGAGCAACTGTTCATGTTATGTGGCGAGAACTATCACTCAATTTCTCGGTTGTCTCCTGTGTGAAAAGAAGCAAGCACATTGAAGACCATAAAAATGACTTGACCGACACTTTTGCGGGCGCAGAATGTGTGCTTGCAACAGCCACCATGATTTCAAATAGTCCCAATACGGTCTCTAACTACCAGCTGCAGACTGTCACGCAATAACATCCAGCCGCCAGCGTAGTCATAACAGCCGACAGCAGTGTTAAGCCAAAAAGTCGCTACAGATGTCTGCGCTGTCTAGATAATACACACAAATCAAAGAACTTTAGAAATCCACTCCATTGAAACGAGATACGATACAAAACTCCCAAAGGATACCGAGAATAAAAGTTAGAAGCACTCTTCATCTCATCTACGCTAATTGACCTCAGCGGAAACAACATAAATATTAACGCAACTGGCAAACCTCCTACAAAGTAATCAAAATTGACAGTTTACCATCACCACAAGATACACCGTCTTTTCGCGGCCAGTTGTATCTACGAATAACGTAATCTAAATTTCTTTAACTTAGTTTGAATTTCATTGGCAATCCTCCATGACATTCCACTTTTTCCTTTGAAATTCTCGATATCACTCTCTTTAACGGAGAAGCACAAGTTCACGAAAAACTCTGATCATCTTGCACTCTCTATTCATGCATTAGCCATCAGCCGTCGCCCTCAAACAGGTTTTCAACCCGACAATGATCCAGCCAGATTTCAGCATCCACAATGTTTCACCTTAAGCAGAAATAAGCGTTAGAATTATATTTAATAATATGCGGCATAAGCATGCCTATGTGAAAGCAAGATGTCAATCATCGCAAAGCTTACTTGCAATGAGCTGAACGATTTTCCACCTTCCTCTCAATAGATTAGGGTGAATATATATATTTTTTAGCACATGATCATGAACAAGCTCAGTTCGTATTTTTTGAAAATAGTTTAGCTTTTAATATCGGCTGGAACACAGGAGAGTTAGCGTTCAGATGTACGCAACATAAAGGGTAACAAGTCACATTCTTAGCACCCATTTAGCTGAAAAATCATGGAATTGTGTCTCTGAAACCTACACATCAAAGTACATCCTATTCTAACATCTGTTCGCTTAGAGTTGATAGCAGGACGTTTCTAGATTTTAAAAATTTTCTCGAAAATTCACCTCGGTTCACCCCAAAAAATTTGTTGCTTGAAAAAATTACGAAACTTATCATACCTAAAGCACGCATCTATTGATTTTTGGTGTACTCGTATGGGATATTGACATGTCTCTGGTTTTCCTCATAAGAAAAAACTATTCTCTTTGCTTTTACGTCCATTGGATTCCATTACCCATTCTCCAACCTGTAGGAGAAAGCTGAACTAAGTGGAAATTATTTACATTTCATTCTACCCTACTATATTCAGGCTAAATAGTGGGTTAAAGCAGCAATCATGCAATCTGATGGTAGGTCAATTTTGTACCATAAGTTTGCACTAATATTTTGATCAAAATTTCATCTGCATTTACACTATTAATTAAAAAGATACTCGATTGCTCTGCCTCCAAAATATTCGGTAATACTTGGCATAGTTAGCTTTTCAGTCTTCTTGCTGTCCCTGGGTGAAAACTGAGTTACGTCGCGCTAATTTAACATACTTAACACGTATCTATTCTACAAAATAAATTTATCTTTTTCCCATTTCTCCAGCACCCCCGCTTATGATCATGCACCAAATCCCGACAAACAATGGATACTTCGGATAACGCAACCAATGGAACCAGTTCACAAACGTTTCACTGATCTTTTGATGACCAAGCGTCTGCAGACATTGCAAAGTGTCGATATTGCCGTGGAGCGAGTATACAATGAGCTAAAAAACCTTGGGGAACTGGATAACACGTACATTATCTTCACTTCGGACCATGGGTACCATCTTGGTCAATTCGGATTGATAAAAGGCAAAAGTTTCCCGTTCGAGTTCGACGTGCGAGTGCCATTTCTTATGCGAGGTCCTGGAATCCAGCCAGCGTCAGTGTAAGTAGCACTCTTTCAAAATTCTACTTTTTTTGTCCGTTGTACTTCTCATCGATAATCATGGATAATGTAATAATGCACAATTGCTGTGGCCAAGAGCTCAGTAGGGGGTACCTAATATTATAAACTTCCTTATAATCTGAAGTTATTTATAGAAACTAGTTTCACTGCCAGAAAAGATATTGGCAGTTCTGCATAAAATCTGACATTCACGGAATAATTTTCTACTTATTTCTGCCACTTTTTTCCTTTTTATAGAGTCGACGAAATTGTTCTAAACATTGATCTGGCTCCAACATTTCTTGATATTGGCGGCGTGTCGACGCCATCTCATATGGATGGGCGTAGCTTTTTGCCGCTTATTTTAAATCGACGCCGAATGAATCGTATCCAGTGGCCGGACACGTTTTTAATTGAAAGCTCCGGAAGACGTGAGACGCCCGAACAATTGGCCGAGGCCAAGGCAAGACAGGCTGCCCTCAAGTCTGCCAAAGAAATGACAAATGGGACACGATCTTCTGAGATTGAATTGGAATCAAGAAACGTGACTGGCACTAATCTGGATCTAATCGAATTCGATTCGCAGGAACATGATCTTGAGGATATTGAAGGTGAGACTAGTTTAGAAAGTTTCAATGCTAATAGACACTAAAGGACCCTATACATGCTGATTTTGAAAAAAAAACAAAAGTTACGGATAGTCTCATCAATATATTAAATAGTAAAAAAATCCATAAACCTTTCTACTTTTCAATTAATTCACCTTAAATCCCGAATGTGATATTTGAATTTAAAAGCTTCTGTTTAGGTAAATACCGAGCAGTTTGGTTTGGGGGACTTTCGACGACTCGCATAATTAGATACAATTATGCAATTATGCAATCGCGAATTCATTCGTTTGTATTTCCGCAGAAACCAAATTCAATTCATCTCACTTCCAATAAAAGCTCTAAAATCGAAGCATCAACTGCTAGTTGCCTGTTTCAATATTTCCTATCTAAATCTGTCTGGCATTTAGTTGGCTTGCATTTAGTTTAGAATGAAACGTCATCGTCAATTCCTTTATGTATTTAAGATTCTTTTTTATAGTTTGGTAATATATGGAGTTAAGTATAAAAACCGTTTGTAATTTTCGGTTTTTTCTATAACCGCCGCCAAGAAATTCGATTTTACGTAGTATTCACAATTAGCCCCCAATGTGGGTCTAGACATATTTTTTGAAACTCAAAACTAAATTGTCTCAAGCTCTCAGTAATTGCCATTAAACATAAATCTACCGTTTAGCATTTGTTAACTTTTACCTTGAAAAACGACGATTTATTTTATATAAATGTAGGACCTTTTTTGAAAAGATGCTCCTTTGCTTGCCCCACATTTTTCTTTTCCGCTCCCAAAAGAACGATTTTTCTTTGAAGACAACCCGCCTGTAGACCCATTGCTTGACTTCCATGTACGGAGTGAAGTGCCATTGACGAAAACAAATGGTAGTCGGTAGGGCCAAGATCCAAGGAGTAGAGCAGGTGTAATATTGTAATATTACAGTTTATATAAAATATATGTATGTATTCAAAAATTTATGAAAATTGCTATCCGAAATTAAACCTTATTAAAATCGATTCAATGTCTGTCTGTCCGTCTATCAGTCCGTTTGTCTACCTGTCTGTCACACGTGATTTGCTTGGAAACGACCGAAGCTATTGTAGAAGTTCCTCACATAGGATGAACACAAAACCTTTATAACCGATGCGCCCAACTTCCGGTATTATGACTTGTTTGCATTTTCCAAGAAAATGCGCGAATAGTCCATTGGACCAATTTAGCACTAACTCTTTCTAATCGGGATAACGGTACCTCACTTTTAGAAAACTGTCATCAACGGCGCAATATCCGACATCCGATCTAGGCCTCCCGTAATAAGGAACTCGAAACATCCCGGTTTTCTGCCGAGGATCACCAATTTGATATCCCTAAAACCTATCTGTCGTCCTGACCTACGCCATCGTTCTATCTCAGCAAGGTTTGCTTCCTCTTCTTTTTCTACCATAGATATTGACCTTATAGACTTTCTGGACAGAATTATTCTCGCCCATATGGAATAGGTGACCCGCCTACCGTAAATTGTTTAGTCGGATTTTATGCACAACCAGACGCTCCTGGTATTGCTCATAGATTTCATTGTTATAGAGGCTGCGGAGTCGTCCATCCTCATGTAGGTGGCCAGAAATTCTTCGCAGGATTCCTATCACGACCATAGCCAAGAGATCGCAATTTTTCGTGCTAAGAACCCAAGTCTCCGAGGAATACATAAGGACTGGCAAGATTATTGCCCGCTCGATCTGGATGAAGGTAGACTGTACATCTCTGGTCGTTCTTTCCATAATGCAAAGGAATTTCTATCGTAATGACATCAAAATAGGCCTACATTAGGGTTCAAAAACTGTTGAAGGGGAATGATGACGGTAATTTTTCAAACATGGTAGAGACACGGGGCCCTCTTAAGGTAAGAATGAAAATTCAGAATTGATCATGACATTATATTCAAAAAATTAAATTCAAAATTGATCATCTTCATAATTACCATTTTTAAAGGAGCGACCTGGTCTCCCCCCCAATTCAACTTTTAGAATTATTTTGATATTTAAGGATTAATTGTTCAGATGAAACCAAGAGAGACTCTAAGATAATTCCTAGGCCTCTCTGAATAAGTGCTGGGAAAATGCCATCTACTCCGGGAAATTTCAGTGGTTTAAAAGTTCCTACTGCCCACCTTAACCTAGCTTCTGAGCGTACCTCTTTTGCTAGTTTCCAGCTCTCCTTCCTTCTCCTTTTATTCGTTTTTAGGGTGTCACGTAGAATGTTATCGCCTGCTACCGTGAGGTAGGGCCCCGGCAAATGAGTTCTGAGAAGCAGGTGTGCCCTGTCCTCCTCGTTCTCGGTAAATGTCCTATCTTCCTTTTTCAAATAGACAGAGGATATTCCCCCGTCTATGGTTACAGTCTTGTACAGCCTGGTTGCTTCTGTGATCTGTTCGATCCCTTCACAGAATTCCCTGAAGCTATTCCGTTTCGCTTCTGTCAGTGCATTTTTGTACCTCTGCCAGTCCCCGGTTTGTTTTGCCCGGTTGAAGAGTTTTCGTGCCTCTGTTCTCATTCTGGCCAGGCTCTTGTTCCACCATGGTAATCCCTTGATGACTTAAATGCCTTAGCCGGACTGGCCTCATATGCGTCAATGGCGACTGTGTTGAGGTTATTCACCACTGTTTCTAGTTCCAGATCGCTTCTGATGTCACCGCCCCCTTGAAGGTGGGCAATGTTGTTCCTCAAGTGCGTTGCGTAGGATTCCCAATCCGTTCTCCTGGGATTCCTTATTATTCTTTCTATTTCGGAGTTACACTCAATGTCGAATCTGATTATCATGTGATCAGACATAGAGGGTTCATCCGGCACCCTCCAATTCCTGACCATTCCGCTCATTAGGATATTTCTTAGAATTATATCTAGTACCTCCTGTCTGGTGCTGGTCACAAAAGTTGGAGTGTTCCCTACGTTATATATTTCTAACTTATTGCTAAGAATAAATGCAAGAAGGTACTCACCTCTACGATTGGTGTCGTTGCTTCCCCAGACTTCGTGGTGGGCGTAGGCATCGCAGTCGAGAAGAAGTGGTAACGCCCTCTTCTCGCAATACTTCGTCAGTTTTGCGACTTGTTCCGGTGGAGCCCGAATTTCGTCTCCTGGGAAGTATCCCGATGCCACAACTTGCTCTTGCGTGCTCCTCCCAGTTTCCAATGAGACTTGGATAACCACAAAGTCCCTGGTTATGCAAGCTCTTGGTTTTTCACAAAAGGAGTCCCAAATTAACTGCATGCTTCCTTCTTGCAGGCTGTGACCCCCGGTACACCCAGGGCTCCTGAGCCAGCACTATTCCATTGTTCTCCTTGAAACTTACCCTTGCAATTACTGCAGATGCAGCTTTCGTATGGTGGAGGTTTATCTGGGCTATCTTAGTGCCTAATGTCCGGATAGCTGAGTGGTTAGAGCACAAGGCTGTCGTACGGAAGGTCGCGGTTCAATTCTCACTGGTGGCAGTGGAATTTGCATCGTGATTTGACGACGGATACCAGTCGACTCAGCTGTGAATGAGTACCTGAGTTAAATCAGGGTAATAATCTCGGGCGAGCGTAATGCTGACCACATTGCCTCCTACAGTATACTGTAGTGTCCCGTTACGGTGTTGAATGAAGTGCTCTAACACACTTCAAGGCACTGAACCAATATGGATTGTTGCGCCAACGGTTGTTATTATTATTATTATTATCTTAGTGCTGGCCATTGGCTCCGTTATTGTTTGGAGCTCTTCAATGCTGTCGGAGTGTCGCATCGTTGTCCACTCTGAGCCCTAGAAGTCCTAGGTCTAGATCGTCCAGCTTCTGCTCTTCAATGAGCAGCACGTCCACTTCCCCGGTTGATCCAGTCCTTTCCGCCTCTATGGCTTTCGAGACTTCTTCAGGGACCTCGGTATGTTTTTCAACCGGTGTCTCCCCCGAGGTGTGGCTGCGTCGTAGACACTAAATGCAAATTTTCCATTCCCGTGGAGGGATATGAATTTGGTGAGGCTTCCAAAATCCGCGACCTGGTTGCTCATGATCGCGGCTGGATTCAAAGTCTGTGACTTTTTACCATTTGAGGTTAAAATCCATAGCTTCCAGATGCATGTTTTTGAATATTCTTAGTGTAGTAGTAAACTACTACAGGTTCTCCCACCACGACAAGGAGGTGTCCGAGTGGTAAACACAGCTACTTCTACTCCCATTTTCCATTAGCCTTTCAGATGCACAGCATTGCTTTCTGGCCAAAGCGATTAAGTGTTATCGCCACTGTCGAGAGCTCACCGGGTGAAACCCTCGATTTTTCCAGCTCCGGTTTTTTAGAGTGGATCTATTTCTGATATCCGAGTATGACCCGATGCGAAGGCGACTTTCTCTCAAGGCGAAGAAATAACAAATCACAATTGTACTTTGGTGCCCCTACTTTCTCAATAGCGCGTAGACAATCGGAGATGGCTCCCTAGCCGACGACGCTGACTTTGTTAGCCAATGCCTGCAAGGTTATATCTTTAAATGTTTTCCAGTTGGCTCGGGGCTCTTCGTCCTTGAAGCCGAAATCGCCTTCGAGGAAATCTGGAAACCAACACACACAAATATCCAACATTCAAGCAGCATCGGCGTAGGTTGTCATGAGCATCAGATGTCTTATCTTGTACCCTTTCCCGCATCGAACATATTGCTGCGAATGCTCCTTAATTGAAGGTCATGTGGAGCATGTGGAAAAAATCTTATTCTTGTGCGCAAACGTTGGTATTCGGAAAGGTACTGTCACACTCACACATCAATTCCCGTCCACTGCCTTCTCGCGAAAAAAACTGAATCATTAATTGGTGCATCCGGAAGAAGTGGATAATGGTCCCAACATGGGACGGCAGCATTTGGCTGTTCTTCTAATAAATTTTTGCCAATTCCGATCAACCGGGCTTTCTTGATAATTATGCTGCTCAGGTTAGAGTACGTATCATATCCTTATTGGCGCATGAAGTAAGTGCCGTACATGAAGCCGTTGAGCGAGCTGATTTTCTGACTATTGAAAGAATATTTAAATATTTATTTGAATACTCTCCTTTCATGAATCTTAGTAAAGAATTGGAGAAGACTGTAAATTAGCAACTGAAGAGCGAGTCAATCATTTGACGGCCTAAACTTCAATAAATGTATTAATTTACCTGCAACCACCGTGTTTTCCAGCACTCTTGAAATGAAGTGCTTTAACACACTTTTAAGTCTCGATCCAAATTGGATTATTGCGCCCTTATTATTGATTTTTTTTAAACCTTAAACAATCTATCGTGAAGATCCGCCCTCAAATATCGAAGTTCCATTGAAGCGTTCTGTCGACACGCCTGGACGCCCCTTTGCTAGCCAGGTTCGAGAATGTGGGGAGGGTCCACCTTTGTATTTTTTCAGGTTCCAGTACGGACAGGTGAAGAAGGAAGGAATATGGGGTAAGGAGAATTAAAAAAAACCTTGCACTCGAGGAAGGGGGACCAATGAGGATTGCTATATGTACGTTTTTAACGACCCAGGAGGGGAATGGGGTCTTGTAAACTTCTCACCGTATCTATCAGCACATTAAGGGGGTCATCCCGTGTGTCGGATCTGCGGAATCGAATTTTTGTTTTGCATCAGTTATATCCAAATATAGTGTAGAATATATGGGTAAAGTGATTTTTTGATATTCGGAGTGGTTCGAAAATTATAGTGTTAAACACGTGATAAGTCACATGCCAGATTTATATCGATCGCCGTAATAAAGCTCGTATTTATCGGTCCGAATGACGTTCGAATGACTTTTAATATTTTTTAATAATCCTAGTTTGTGGACTGTAGTTAAGTCTGTACATTAAAATGCCGTTTACTTTTTTTCGTTAAGATGATTACAGCGCCCTCTAGCGTGGCAGCAAAAAAACACTTTTTTTTGGAGATAGGTGTATAAATTGCTCTGTATTTCAATAACGAACTATGCGATCGGGCTGAAAAAATTAATATGCACGCTCAAAATATTAATAAATCTATGGTGAAAAATTCGTATTTGTATCTTTATCCAGTCCTTCACAAAAAATTTCTAAAAAGAGCCAAAAAACGGCCTTCACACGAGGTGACCCCCTTAAAATAATTAGTTCCGTTGCTGCTGCATTATCTAACATATTATTACGGAATCCTTGGTGAGAGTCCGGTGGCAGCAGATAATCTGGTGACTGTACGGTGCATGGGCACTTTGTACATGACCAATAAGAAAGATGAATTCGATCTAGAATTGACCCCGCTGCTGGCCGGAACAAAGGCCATAGACTACCTAGATTAAGTAAATGTACTAATGATCGTATAAATCATGAGTATATCCAAAATACTTATTTTGTAAGATATTAATCTTAAAGAGCAAGTACCAGGTACTGTCCAAGTTGGATATGTCCATGTGGATATCCAAAGTAATTTCATAATATTTTTAATTCGAAGCATTCACTCAGTGGGGAGATATAAGATGCCATAGGCTAATAGGGATTCCCTTTATGCTGTGAATAGTAGGACCTGGCTATTGAGGTTGGACTCATGGAGCCGGTAGTTGATATACAAGGGGATAAATGGTTGCCATTACTATGTCCAAACCACATCCTTCGTAGATTTGGACCTCAGTAGCTATAGGGCTAGATTTGGAAAAATCAGAAAGATGATATCATCGATTTTCGAATGCTTGACTTTCACCAAAGTAGATAAAGTCGCCAAAGAACGGTTTACATAGTGTCCGCTGCCTAGCTCTAGCTAGAGCTAGGTAATTGCAAAACAAGTGCATGAGAGCTTCTTCTCCGTCGAATATGGCGGCATTGTCCTATATTATCTAGTGCCTGGTACACATCGATGTGATTCTGCAACCATTTTTTCCTGTCTAACTCATCTAAACTAATATATACATACGAAAGGAAAAGTTCGTCTGTCTGGATTGTTCAGTGCACCTCTGCACTGACTCACCCGCTAAGAGGATGTCATTTGAAAGCTTTAATGTGATCTTGAAAATCAACCCAAATAGCTGTATTTCATTAGGAATCGAAACGCACCTCGCTCGTTGACAAGCCTGTCATATTGCTAGTATTTTCGCTTGGCATACAATGGAGAATATAGTGTCATAACCTTCAAGAACATTACCATCTTCCATTCCGCGTTTGTTTAAAATCTCCAGTGAATTTTCTCTAGAAGTCCACCCTACGTACAGTGTAGTCTATTGGAGACATAGCCCCAGTAGAGGATGAACTATTACCATATAACCATTTTCCCATGAAACTCCTACTTTTTCAGGACTTTCCTAACCCACAGTTTTATGTTTCGCCGCCAATTTGACTTCATACTAAATTACCTGCATTGAAGCATAGGAAATAGTGTTAACCTTACGCAAGTATTTTTGCCTTATAAGTCAGTTTTAGTCGGGTGTACGCTAAGTACTACCGCGAAAATCTCATTGATAATGGTGGAAAACATCTCTGATGGATTCTTTGACATATTTGACATATTTCTACAGCAGAGCTGGTATTCTCTTGTGGGCCAGGTTATTCAAATCCTAGGAAGTTTATTATCCAGCTGATTTTTGCCTTCGAGAGGATCAATCCGATGTTTTCTGGCCTCTGAGCCTCCTAGGATCTATGAATGAGTTGGGAATCTTTCTCAAAGCCTCCTTTCAACCCCCACGATTTCTGGAAATTGGAAAGCACAGATTAAAGTCGAGGAATCTTATTATTTTTAATAAAACTCAGGTTTGATTTCCCAAATGGAGTTGCTTCAGCACCTCTTTGAAGGGTGGAGGGGGCAAGGCAATCAATACTCTCTTATCTGCAGCTAGTACAGTGTCGATTTTCGATTGGAATGGAGTCGTTGCGTCTCGGTCTCGAACTCGGGTGCTACTCATGGGGTACAATCATGCAGCCGTAATGTTAAAACTAGAAAACATAAGTAAGCTCCAAGCCTACATCACTAGAAATACGTATGTAAGTATAAACGGCCTACGCATTGACAACTTTGTTTGGACTTGAATAAAAGAACAAAGCAAAATATAGAATCGAAGACACTAGGTCAGCTGATACTTACAGGTCTTTTAATGAGAATAATTGGGTCATTTGCTTCATACAATAGGAACCAATTCACTTTTTCTAATGTGTTGAAAGAAAGCAGTCACCTGGCTTCATTATGCGTTAAAATCTTCACACTATTTTACTGTTCTATAAGAAGCTTCTTAAGAATTTCACAAAGTGAAAAGGAATTAGCACGAGTCTATGGACTGTAGCACATTCATACATTGTAAATACTTCAAGTACTTCACGGTACTTTGTTTCTCTGCTTTCATATGAGTACGGTTCAAGAACAAAATCAATTATTAAACTTGTGGTCATGGACTCTGAGTCGCTTTGTTGAAACACGGTGTTTTAAATTCATTCCTCCATAAGTAATTTATCAATGCACCGAAAAATTGTAGCATGTATGGGTGTTCTAGAAAAAGTAAAATTTATTCCTACTTAAGGCATTGTCTATACTCAACCTGACAAATCCCATACCGTTTCTAATTTTTCTTGTTACATGGTTGTTACGATTGATCAAGTTCTCGAAGAAAAACTGGACGAATTAGAGGCTGAGAATGAAGAAATCGAACAACAGAACCAAAGGACCGAGCAGCTTCTACCTCTGCCGTCTCAACAGTCGATACAATCGAGTACCGAGAATTTAGACGCACTTTACTCTGAAGCAGCTTCAGGAATAATGGACACCGAAGACAATGGTAAGTATGGATTAGTAGTGAGGAGTCTTCTCGAATGTCAAAGTAATGAATGAATGTTGTAATTAGTGCAACAAGTTCAATTGGATAATAATCTTCCTATAGCTCCTTACCAGTCAAAGATGGCACGATTAAATTCAGAATGTTCGGATCCAGCATTGTTGGCTGACTGTATACCCGGACAAAAGTGGAAGTGTATAAATGATGACGGACGTTGGCGGAAACATAAGTGCAAATTCCAGGTGCGTATTCAAAGAATTCTACTGTATTAAGCATCTTAAAGATATAATCATGGTAACCTTTTATATTCTGAATTATCTAATTTTACCGAGCGAAAGCCATTAGGTGAATAATCAACCACTCTAGATTCCCGGCCTGATTGAAGGCAACAGGTCCAATGCAAGCCACTTCTTGTTTTTGTGAAAAACAAGACCTTATTGAAATCGGTTTATTGTGTATCCGTCTTTCTGTCAGCCGCACGCATTTCCTCCTAACCGGTTACATCGATTCAAACGAAATTTTAATATGGAAACTATAAAGTCCTACGCATAGAGTGAGTGAAATTTATGTCACATAGAACTTAAAGGGAGCTCCTTATATATGTATGGGCTATCAAATGGAAGATTTCGATTAATACTTCGAAGCAGACTTTAGTTTTGCCCTAAATTGGAAAACGGTTGACTGTGGGGACAAAATATGTGATTACCGACTTTTCACTTTTCCCGGAAAACTTCCCTTTGTGTTGGAGTGTTGGACTCCAGGCTCGGCATGTCGTCGGACTACCAACTAAACACGTCTCCATCGGCAGAGAGCTAGCCTGGAACCGTATGTCACATTATTTCGGGCTAGTCCTCGAAGTCTCCCGCCTTGCAGAGACTTCAAATCACGGAATTCCTTTCACCATCGAGAGGGGAAAAGGAGGAAGGGTACAGTCAGTTCAAACAACCCCCTGCCATCCGGCTCCTCCACCTGTCGAGCTCTATCTTCTTAGCAACGAGAAGGACCCGAATCTAATGGGCAACACGACTCCACCTGCCAGTACTTCTCAGTACTTCAAGAAAAAAAGTGTGATGGGCGTTGTACACAACTCCATTGCAAATCGCACAATCCCAAGATCGTGCCTTTCCAATCTTTTACAGGTAAGACTGAAAACCTCCATGCCCACTTATGAACTAGGTAAGGAAATAGTCAGTCTCACCATGCTACCGATACAGCCATGGATGTAAGTTGCCGATCTGCCTTTAATTTCATTTTGCGAGAGTTGCCACTTGTTTAGAGTGCGTTGCTGTTCTCCACGAGCAACCACCTCCCTTGGCACTTCTCCCTTGCGCTTATATATGGCTTGACACTCCTTAGCAAGAAGGGCAACGGGGATCACTTTCGCGACCACCATCACGTACAGTTTAGAGATAGTGCGGTACGGAAATGCCATCCGCAAAGCTCCCCGTCTCTGTAGTTCCGCGAGACGCTTACAATATACCTCCTTGCCAAGCGCTTCAGCCCATATTTCTGCGCGGTAGATCAGGACAGACTGCGTTGAACTCATCAAGAGTCGTCGTCTGCTAGATGTAGGACCCCCAATCTTTGCAATTAGCCTACTTAAAGCCGGCACTCCAACTGCAGCCTTGTTCGCTGCTGCTTTAATTAAGAAAAAAAACTGTATCTTTGAGTCAAGAGTCAACCCGAGGTACTTTACCGCTGGTTTTGACTCAATTATCGCCTCGCCGAACGATACGGGACGCCAGGGGGGAATTCTCTTTATAGTCAGGATGACTACTTCGATTTTTTCCAGTGCAAGGTTGAAACCATGGAGAGTCATCCATCTGCTTACCCGTCGCATCAATATGCAGAGTCTGCTTTGCAACTGTGCGACAGAGCGTCCAGCAACACGCGCCGTGGTATCGTCTGTATCACTGACCAGGCACGACACTTCTGGCATGTCGAGTTTAAGCAGACTATCATATGTAGCGTTCCAGAGGTCCGGCCCTAGGATGGATCCCTGTGCTACCCCCGACGTGACCTCCATTCTCCTCTGATCCTCTAACGTTTCATAGAACAGGAACCGGTTCCTTAGGTAGGCCGTAAGAGATAGTTCGCCCAGTGGCGGTTCTGACGTCAAGCGTTACGAGGAGCACCACACGTCATTATGGTACATGCCTCCTCCCGGTCGCTTCGATGTTGTGTTAAGCGGTGATGCCTCTGACACTCCTTCCGGAGCTCCGCAATTTCCACCGTCCACAAATACATAGAAGATTTGCCATGCCTCGATACCCTCCTGGGCAAGGAGGTTCCGCAGACCGTCGTTATCATGTTAATGACTGACAGTGGCGGCTGCAGCGCCTCCGCCCACAGGATTACCCTCCAGCGCGGCCCTACCTGTTCCAGCAGTTTCGACAAACCTCCTGGTGTTTAGTTTCACAACGTTCCATGCACAGAAAGAGCGTCAGGGTGGCGCACACGGAGAGTTATTGCAATATACTGATGGTCGCTTGTCAAGAAGTCTTCCAGAAATCGCCACTCGTCCACCAGCAACACCAGTGATTCCGACACGAAGATTACGTCTGGAATGCTTCCCTCCTAACCCATAAGTCGAAACGTTGGGGTGGAGCTGGTGTTTAGAACTACCAGTCCTGTTCTAGGCGCCGAATGAAACGCCCGGCATCGTCTCATTCCGCGTAAGATAGACACTGAAAAATGTTATCGCTGAACACCGAATCCAGACAAAGCTGCCCCCTCGGCCTTGGGTAAGAACCCTCAGGAGGGTGCGTGCCCATAATCCAAACATCTGTAACATTTGGTTGGCGCGGCCCGGATTCATATCCTACACACGACCCAACCAATTCTTATTTCTCGCTGTTTTGAAGTTTTCCCGCGTATTGCTTAGCAACTTCCACCACGACGAGTTTTTGGCCTCAATAGTTCGTAGAATCCGGAAATTGGTTAACTCCGGACATTAGCGTTTGATGACCTTTTCTACCTCGTTCTTTTCTGTGAGGCAGTCAAGGTCTCGGATTTTCAGAGAACTCGTGGGTTCCAGGCTGGCGAACAAAGCTTTCTCTTCCAGAAGCCCTTGACTGCTTCACAGAAGTTTATTCGTTGTCCTCGGACCTAGTTCGACTTCGTTTCTTTTCGTTTTACGAATGAAAGACACTTCTGCTCCGCTATCTTCGAGTTTGATCTTGTAACGGATTTCACTGAGGACTTCCTCAAAAGTCTTGCCTTCCTCCGGCTTAATAAGTAGAGCTAGCGGCCTAGTCCTTCTTCGTCTCCCGACTTTTTCTTTCTGCGCTCAGCCGTTCGTGTCCTCCTTAATTTTAAACAGAGGTTTTTCTGATGAAGGGAGTAAGTTGCTCCTGAAATATATATACATAATGAAATAAAATTGTAGTTTGGAGTAAACTACTGGTCTATCAATTTTAGACTTAACTACAAACAGAAGGCAATATCTAACATTTTACACTTGGAACAACGAAGGACAAAAGTGAGTCTCTCGCACCTACAAAAGAAGACCTCCTCGCCCTTCAGCTTGTTAGTTGGTTAGTTCTGATAAACTTACACAGAAAACAATTTATTATGGCGGACACGAAACAACGATTGACCCGACAACGAAAGCAGACATAAAATTTGGGCATTATTTCATGGAACTTGTGCTCCCTGTAAAGAAAGTAGCTGCTTAGCAGCTAAAAGATACCCTATCTCAGTATAAGGCTGATGCCACAGCGTTGCAAGAGATGCAGCGGACAGGGACTGGTTTCCTGGAGAAAAGTCACTATATCATATATTAAAGCGGCCATCCTGCAACCCAGCGCTCGGAGTAGCTTTCTCATTTAGCCAAAAAATGAAACCTGGTGTTGACTATTTCGAAAACGCGGAGGGCGACACTTTCTGTATTTGCGAGGCAAATTTTGAAATACGTATAAGCCTCATTAACATCGGAGAAGGATACCTTCCACGGGGCAGCGAAACAAACCCACGAAGCCTGCACTAGATATAATACCAAAATCGTACTTCACGTTCTAACAGCCAAATGATAAAGGAGCTGAGTCGACTGGTATCCAACGTCAAATCACGACACAAATCCCACTGCGACCAGTGAGATTTGAACCGCGACCTTCCGTACGATAGCCTTGTACTCTAACCACTGAGCTATCCGGCAAGGCGAAATAGATGCCGCAACAACCGCAGCTAATAGAGGTCCTGGAGAAAAAGCATTGGCAAACGGAAGAATTCTGTATATTAGACATCAATCTCAAAAAACGCGAGCGCGTGCAGAAATCTATAATGAACTCCATCGAGGAAACGCAACTTCACAGACGAAAAGCAGAAGGAGAGGGCAGGTGGAGAACTAACTAAACTTTAGAATTATAAGAAGCACCTGGCGTGGATGTTCAACCAACAAGTCAGCAGAATAAAATCGTATATACCTCCATGGTTATCCTGCCAAGACAAGGAGGGAAATCTGATTTACGACCGTATGAGCCGTATTATCGGAGTTTTGAACTACAGCCAAACTGGGTTAGTATGTTAGCGACCAACTTACGCTTAAATTTCAGCATAGCCAGGATAACGCTGTTTAGGACCATGGGAAAGTTCGGTATCTCGACTAAACTGGGAAGACTGACTAGACTGAGCCTGGACCACTCTCGAGATCTTTCATTATCAGAAATGATCTAAGACAAAGGGATGCCCTATCATGCATACTCTTTAACCTGGCCCTGGAAAAATACGGCGATTTGCGCTAGACCTTAAGCCAAGCATGAATGAAGGTAAGATGAAATACATGGTGGCACCATTATCACCAAAAATAAAAGAAGCGACAACATCGAATAGCACTGGTCAACTGAGAACAATAAGAATGGGAGAATACAACTTTGACACCGTTGATAATTTCTCCTACCTACGGTCAAGAACCATAACCGATAACATCTATGAGATAAAATCAGTGCACAGTTGCTGGCAACGAACAGAGCCTATTTCTGTTTACAAAATTAAGAAGTTGCGACATTTTTCTTGCTTGCTACGTCATGCAGCGGAATCCACTCTCCCAAGACGGGTGGGTTGCCCCAAGTGCACTTGGCGCAGAACAGTAGAGCAGGAGTGCTGGCATCTGAGGGAATCGTGGGGGGAGCTGAAATGCATTTGAAGTAACAAACGATGACACGTAGATGTGGTTGACGCACTATACCCCACGATCATATACATATATGGAAGGGAATGTCTGAGAATCTCTAATTATAGCGAAGTAGTAAGAGCTATGACGCGAGCTTGTTGCAGCCTTATTCAACTCTACTTTGACATTAATAAAATGCAAAAAAAAGTGGAAAATATAGACACATCTTGCTAAATGCGGGTTGGTTGATGCTAGTCTTCACCATCTAAATATGTAAAAAACAACGTCAAATGAAATTTCAAGCGGATTTATTATAATTTATTGTATATGGATATATTGTTTCTATCATAAAAATATTGCTGTTTCCAATATCATTCCCATCCACTTCATAGATCTGGGTATTCATGCCCATAATCAAGACAAGAGCAGTCAAGTGAACTCTTATCGGTAGTGTTGTCAAATTCAAGAGGTTCAATGTTTGCGGCCTTGTCAACTCACAGTGAATAATTGCCACAAACTACTCCAGAACCTTCTGATAAGCAGATATTTAACATGCATTCGGTTAATGAAACTCGTCTCATTTCAGCATAATCAAGCTGGTTGGTACTTTGGATAAAATGCTTCTATTTTCTGCTGCACCCCTGTCAGAGCAACATTCACATTAATCTTTTCGCTTATTAGATGGCGCTTCTGTTCTTTGTGAACCGAGCGCTTCTGGTATTGGCGACCTAAACTGATCTTTATTGGTGAAATATGACCAAGGTCTACATTATCCTTTTGAGCTGTACATACTTCAGATACTATCCACTTCTCTTTGACATGTATCTTAGCTTGTTTTTGTATGCCAACAGTTGAGACGGTGCTTTGTACATTCGTCATTGACAACACCAGACGCTTAATCACATTCATTTTGTCTTCGCGGGTGGGATCATCTGGAATACACGTTAAGAGGATATTCATCGAGAAGCTCTTGGTCTCGTTTTTAGAGATCTTCAACCCCTTTCTCCTTCCGAATAAATTTATGATTTGTCATGTCTCCTGCCGAGATTTCACCGACCTCCCTTTAATTGTTCGAGTTAGCTGCGATAGTTGTCTCATTTCTAAAACCATTTTGGTGCTCCTTTCGGCAACGTTTGCTTCGGTACAATTAGAGAACGCTGCAGTCGCAACTTCAGGGTCATCATGATAACCCTTCCAAACTCAGAAAAATGGCTCCCTAGTTGAGAAAACGTACTCGTCCACATCGGTACCCCACGAAGTTCAAAAATGCAGCCTTTTCTAAGTATAACTTGATGCTTTCTGTGATGTTTATTGGTTTGAACGAATTACACGTGTTGGTATTCGACGATGTGTAAAAGAAGATTCTGCGACCTGATGACCTCGAAAAATTGAGTTCACCCGAAGTATGAGAGTCCAGAGGCTATCCCGGTTCCCATGGTACCAGTATACCCTTGGTAAGGTTTCGTGACCAATTTGCCACTTCAGATGAGTCCCCGTGCAGACTCAGGTCTGATTGCTTTGATTAGGCCTTTGGAGCATTCGCCTACTGCATCACGGCCGGCAAGCCAAAGTGACTACAGGGTCTCCCGGTGCCACCACTCCTCACAAGAAGATTCTAACAGGTAAGCCTGTAGTCCCTCCACCAGGGCGAGTCCTCATGGAGAGGTTCTCCCAATGTATACTCTAAACTCCGCGAGCACATCTCTTCTTCAGAACCGCACTGAAGATATCGCAATTTGCTCTACTTTATTTAAATCATTGTTTTTCGCCCTTCACCTTCGTCCGAAATGAATGGACGGATTATATTTAAGTGTGCTGATAATTTCCTCTGCCTTCCTTCCAGGGTCAGGAATCTCAAGTCCGATATGCTGTGTCGTGTTCAGTTCAATGGTTACGATGGGGAACTTGGGCCGGTGACCAGAACTTATCGCTGAGATTCTCTGCTCGGTTCACTTTAAGGTGGTCTCATCAGTGCACTCCAATTGATCTTGACTTCGGCCCAGGTTCCAACATTTGTATGTAATGGAAAGTTGTCCCTTTGATATTTTATTGTCTTAAGAGGAAACTGCTGCGCCAACAGGATGGGTTGATTTTAGTTTCGCTGACGAGGGGACTATAATAATAATATTGTCAAGAGACGTCGCATTGCGTCTAAATGAAATATTGCATCCCTTTGCTGGTTATGGTTACTTATTAGCTATAGTATCTTATTTAAGCTTATAACCGACAGGAAATTTATTATGTTACCTACTTCCAAGGATTTCAATCTGGCATCTGGTAATAACTATTCTCGCAGGTGCTTCATTGAGGGGATCGGTCCTAATCAGCGCGAAAATCGTGGAAGTAGGTCCTAATACGGAGCACTTCAAAGCGTTGCCCACTGCTGATGCGTCAACCTAACGATTTTAGCGCGCGTTGCTGGCAAGTGAAGAATCTGCTGCATCGAGTGTGAACCTTATCGGAGCTAGCAGCTTATTCCCACTTTATGCTTCCTTGCATCCGATTTATCTGGATATTTTCACAGTTGACGGTACTGGATTTAGTCTAAGGTCCTTCTTTCTTCTCTAGAGACTCAAAATACTTCTGAAGTGCCTTCCTCTTCAGGTAATAGAACTGCGGACACGGCTGCCATCGTTTGGTTTTAAATTTCCTTAATTATAGTAGTTACTGTACTTTCAAAGACCCGCGCGTGAGTACGCCTTCCACATGAAAGAAAATAATTTTGGTGAGGCCTCAAAATCAACCCCTCAACGGCGACTTGAAATCTTGATTGCGGGAAGGCCACTATGTTTAGCTTCCACCTTTCCGTTTTGGACCCTGTAATGAAATACTAAAGTCTACCGCACCACGTCAAAGGGTTGTCCGAGGAAAGTATAGATAGGCAGTATTCTACATATTTTCATATCTAAGAAAAGGATCTCCGATCTGAATTATAGCAACATCGAACCAAAGAGAATTCAACAAGGCTATGCTGATTATTCTTTGTTTTGGATCTTAAGTTGGTATAAGGTTCAATTAACATATGTGTCCCTCCAGGTTAGCAAGAATCGAACAGGTTCGACAAATCGTTTGGAGATTCGCCAAATAGGTGTCCAGCTAAACCATACTTAAATAGGTATCACATCAAAAGCGTACTCATGTTTTACAGTTACAGTTACAAAACCACTTGGCCGAAATCAACAAACTTTCATCAAGAAATAAACGCAATTGCGCTTGCTTTACCCCAGACGGCGTTGTATATACGAAGCTCAAAACAGATCGTGACTATCTTGGACCAAGAATTCGCAAAAGGTAAGTGCTTCTTCCCTCTAAGAAGGGTTCTTCAAAAAATGTTTAATATTTCAGAGGTCATCATGGACTTTTTGCACGTCGCCATAAACGTGAAACTGATGAGCCAGTGGCACTACCAATAACTGAGGAGCTTTATAGTGCCAATCCATCAATGCAAATGTTGAAACTTCTCCATATCTCAAATCTGGTCTCTGAAATCGAAAACCAGCTTGAGTCTGAACTGGAAACATCTGAACGAACACGACGAAAACGAGATACTGTCGATAGAATCACAGACGTTATTCAGGACATTCAAGAAGCCCTTGACAATCTCGAGGAAGAATTCCGTGAAGAACGCGTTCTACACAACAATCGAACTCGAAAAATCAGTGGCGAGAAAATTGCCGAAAAATGCTTCATCGAGGCAAATTTCAAGGTAAACTGCTCTGATATTATTGTCGACGATCATCGAGCCGTGAAAGAGTCGAGACAACAAATTGATTTACTCATCAAAGTCCTTAAGAATAAAATCAACTATTTAAAAGATTTGAAGAAGGCATTGCGAGATAATAGGGGGTCAACGCTTTCGAATCGGGATGAAAATGACAGTGAAAATCTGTCCGCACAAAGTGGTGGTGCTACTATCGAGAACAGTTCAATTGACGCTGAATTAAGTGGACGACGACAAAAAGGAAAAAAAGGTCCTCAAATAAAACCGTCACTAGACCCGCACTCACATCGCCACAAAAAGAATCGAAACAATTTCACGCAATCAGAAGTAGTGGACAGTAATGAGAGAGCAATCATTGAATCCAATCACTTCTCAACAGATCGCAATGACATTCCAGAGACAATAAAAGAAAATCTACCACCAAATGGAGGTGAAGGCACGTTGTTAAATGGCGAGACAATAAACGCGAACAATGGAAAACCCAGGAAAAACCATCGAACTCAGGACAGTCGTGGCGGCAGTAGACGACCACATAACGAGCATAATAGATACCATCACCATGTGAACCATCATCATCACCATCAACAGCAGCACCATTTCACGTTGAATTTAACAACAGAATCCCCTTTCCAGTCCTCCTCCGAGTCCACGAGCACACTACATTCCTCAACAACATTAAGTTCGTTCTCCACCAACAGTCCATCAAAAACATTTAGTGCTGACGGTCAGGACCAAAAAGTTAATGAAAGAGAAGAAGTTTCTGAGAAAGGAGATTCCTGGGTGACATCTTCCCCCCATAGCACGTTCGAAGGCTTCGCAACTGAAAGCTATGTCCATGAAGTCAATAAGATGGAGGGTGGAAATTACAGGTAAGGAGCGATGATTGATCATTGGTATTGGTTGGATATACCCTCCTTATGCTAACTGAATAATTAACCTAATAGGGATGTTGACTCAGTCAGGATTAAAATTGATAAGCAGTCGACTTATTCAGATAAGTAATTAATTAGAGCTAAATTGGAAGGCAATGTTGCTTGAAAATTGATTTCATGAAAGGAAAAACGTGGAACATTTTATTTTGTACCTGTCCTGGGTCTTACATTCTTAATCTTTATTAACATTAAGCTAAAATTTCACTGCTTTGGATTGAAATGCTTTTATCCTAACAATGCAGGAATAACGACTCAACATACGGAGAATTCAGTACTGAAGGACAATGGCTAGAACCCGTCACAGTGAGTGCATTAGCGGAACCAGTTATTACTCCTGATAATCCCATAATAACAACCTCTGCCACGCCAACTCCCGTGCAGCTAAGAACCACAACCACTACAAATGACATAACGAACATTTTCAAAGGTAAAGCAAAATAAAAACTTTTAGATTCTTATACAATCTGAGAACATTCTTTCCATCTACTAATTCCTATTTTTTCCTTTCTTGTCTACATTTCAGGACATGGATCTAAACCATTCAATACGAATGATCCGTTCCATCAGCAAAAGTATCCATTCTCGGCACCTGCTGAGTGCTATTGTGAACCGGATATTGAAAGGTAAGGAGAAACGCGTCATGTTCTTTCTCTCCTACGAAGTTGGCAGGGAAAGTATCTGAGAACAAGAATTTCACGTGGCATCGACAAATACATATGTGAACGATTTGTTATCATCGTCATTTTGAAAGTTTGATCCTTTCGTTGGCAGAAAGTAATTTCCAATATTCTGTTCACGTATATTTAACTCAATGTAGTACGGTAGCAATCGGAGCCATCACGTACAGACTATCAAGGATATCTTTGGTCTTTTCCCCTATTTTGCATCGATTTTGAGAAATTCGATTTAATCTATTGTTAAATGTTAAAGAAGATTTCCGTTACTTTGAATTCTTCAGATTTCCATCAGAGATTTTATATCGCATTCAACATATTCAATACTTCGGCGAATTTTATTTTGAATAATTTGAAGTTCGATGGAGTCTTAGATATTAGTAGCAATACTAATATCTAAGACTCCATCTCCATGTCCTGCTTCTCTTCCTCTTTTCTATCGTCAATAGCGCCAAGCCAGTCTTTGCCTCTGATTTCCTTTAAAGGCGATCCTACCCTTGGTCTTGTGATTAACTGTGACGTCTGCAACACTTCTCGAAACCAGAGCGGCGAATGCTTCTGGAAATTTAGGTGCCATTTGCGACTACAACGTTGTAAATATGCGTGTTCTTCAATCGAATCAAAAATCAGGTGGGTTCTGAAAGGCCAAATGAGCTTCAAAGCAACGAATTTTTAGTGGCACTGGAGGAGGAGGATAAATGAGTTGTTGCTGAACTATCAATGAAGTTCTATGAAAAATTCTATCCCTGAGTTATGTACAAAATTCGATTCCCCACGAATTATTCCTATGGAATAAGTAAAGTCGACTGAACAATTGCATTTCACACCTGAGTAGGCAAAAATCGGTCGTCACTTGTGGATTCTTTAAAAAAAAATGTTAATCTTAAAAACGCCTACTAAAACAAAACACCGCATCGAAATAAATAGTAAAATTGCATTCTGGTAAGATCTTATTGTGTTTTTGGTGCGATGGATGGGTGAATATTCGGGGATCCCCTAATTCACTTTGAGCTGTTACCACGCAACCAAACTCTCATAGCAACAGAATACTGTATCCAACAAGAGCGTCTCGAGGCAGCGTTGAAGAGAAAACGTTCCAACCATCTCGATTCAGCGATCGCATCCTCCGATTCCGAAATCCGATCAATGATACATTGTCTTCGCCAACAGAATTTACCCAGCGCTTTCGGGGGTCTCCTACCAGTCTTCGTATTTCTGTTCACCCTTCCCTTCAAGATATCCGGGTGCCATACATACTTTTAACATGGTCAGTCCATTGCAGCTTCCAAAATTTGATTAATTTGGAGACTTCAGGGTTGTCAAATAATTGGTATAACTCATCTGATTCACAATTGGCCGTCTTCCCATTTAGCTCCTATTATTCTCCTCAGGACCCACCTCTCGTAGGTATTGAACTGTTTTTCGGAAATTTGTGTTAGGGTCCATGTTTCACATCGGTAGCATAACACAAGTCATATTATCGCTTTGTATACTTGGAATCTTGCTTTCCTGTAAAAAGAGCTGGCTTTTAAAATCGGCAGCACCGTATAGAAGAGTCTGTTTGGGAGTTAAATTCGACGCTTTATTTCATCACAATGTTACACCCAAGGAAAGGAAAGTTGCGGAGGTAGGTCGGCAGCAGTTGATTCGTTCCTCCTCCCCTGGCCTTGCCCCTCATATTTTGACTTGTTCCGCTCCTTAGACAATCCTTTGAAGGAAATAATTTTTCACTGGATGCCGTAAAAACAGGACTTACGGATTTCTTTCGATCCAAGTCATCTGAATTTTAGAAAAGAAGATGTTGTTGCCCGTTGACAGAATTTAATAAACCACGAAGGAAACTATGTACTAGGGCACAATTATAGTCTTTCATAAAAACGCGCTGTCAAAGCTGAATCTATTATTATTATTCTGTTAAGGGAAAGTCGCACCGCGTCCTTGAAGAACCTGGCCCCTTCTTTGCTAGTTCGTCCGCTGCCTCGTTGCCTGCCAACCCAGCGCGGCCTGGAACCTAAAGTATCCAGACCTTCTTGGACGAGCCGAGTGTATTCAGTCTCTCAAGGCATTCTCATACCAGTTTAGAGTTCACCTGGTTGGGCCTAAGTGCCTTGGTCGCTGCTTGGCTATCGGTGAGAATAGCTATGTTCTGCCCCCTATAGTTCCTTGGCAGATTAAAGGAGGCACATTTGTCTATGGCGTATATTTCCGCCTGGAATATGCTAGTGTACCTGCCCATTGGCTCAAAGTACATTTTCCTTGGACCAATGACACCCGCACCCACTCCCTCTGCTGTGAGGGATCCGTGTACCAAGTAATCAGTTGCTGGTTTAAGCCGTATGTCGCAGCCACGCTCTCCCAGTTTGCCTTGTTACTCCAACGTGTTTCAAACTTCCTATCGAAGTGAAACCTCGTTGTCATGTTATCCCTTGGTATCAGTAATTCGGGATACCGCCTAGAAAGAATATCAATTTTCCTTCGATTTAGGCAGCTCCCCACCTCATACTACCGGCCATCCTGAATATTGCCCTCCTGGCCTACATCTGTATGTGCACATAGAGAGGGATTAATCCCAGAAGGACCTGCAGGGATGCCGTCGGGTATGTCCTCATTGCCCCACTGATACACACGCAAGCCAACCTTTGGAGCTTATGTAATTCCCTGGCTTGTGTGCTGAGTTCTTTCGGCCCAGATTACCGCTCCATAGATAATCATTGGCCTTACTATTGCAGTATATATCCAAAGTAGTATCTCCGGGCTGCAACCCCATTTTTTTCCTGCTATGGATCTGCAAGTAATCAGAACCCTCGTGGCTTTCCGACAAGTGTTTCCGACATGTGTCTCCCAAAGTAATTTTTGGTCTAGGGTAATTCCCAAATATTTGACCTCTGTTTCTCGTTTCACTTCCATATCATGTAATGTTATGGCTCCCAGGTGATCAAACTTACGCCTCCTAGTGAATGGTACTATGGTGGTTTTGGCGGGGTTGATTCGCACTCCCACCTTCTTGCACCAGGCACTAGTAGCCTCTTAGTCCAGTTTGGATCCTATCACATAGGGTATCTTCATATTTGCCCCTACAGATTAAAACAATGTCGTCCACGTAACCCTGGACTTGTATTCCAGTATTTGTTCACACGTTCAGGAGTTCATCCATTACCATACTCCACATCAGCGGCGATCGTACCCCACCGTGTGGACAGCCTTGAGTGGTATTTATGACAATAGAATTTGTTCCTCTCGGTACTTCTATTTGCCTGCTTTCTAACATTATGCCCATCCAGAATGCCAGGGTGTTTTCCACTTCTTTGCGGCTCAGGGCATCTTGTATCTCTGTGTGCGATGTATTGTCGAATGCTCCTTCGATATCCAAAAACACGCACAGTGCAATTTCTTTTGTTTCTATAGCATCCCGTAGTACCTCTGTCAGCTGATACAGAGCAGTTTCAGTTGACTGTTCTGCCCGGTAAGCGTGCTGACAGTAATGTAAGGGATTACGCTTTAGCACGTTAGTTCTAATATATTCTCTATTACCCTTTCCACCGTTTTAAGTACGAACGATGTTAGGCAAATTGGTCTGAAAGATTTAGGGTGAAAAGAATCCTTTTTACCCGCTTTCGGAATAAAGACCATTTTTGCCGGTCTCCATGCCCTTGGTATGTATCCCAATGCTATACTCCCCCTTACCACCCTCAGAAGAGACTCTAAGATAATTCCTAGGCCTCTCTGGATAAGTCCTGGGAAAATGCCATCTACTCCGGGAGATTTCAGTGGTTTAAAAGTTGCCACTACCCATCTTAGCCTAGCTTCTGAGCACACCTCTTTTGCTAGTTTCCAGCTCTCCTTCCTTCCCCTTTTATTCGTTGTTGGGGTGTCAGGCAGAATGTTGTCGCCTGCCACCGTGGGGTAGGACCCCGGGAAATGTGTTCTGAGAACCTGAGAAACCTTTCCGTCATGTTGGTAATACGATGCAACTGGCCTAACATTGGTTGCTTGATTCTGAAGCCAAATTAATGGCTGCGAATCCGATTGTATTCTTTAATGATAGTCATATACGTACATAGTGATGCGAGTCTATCTATTAGCCCCGCGACAGGCTTATGTCAACAAGATAGTGATCCTAGTATATATTGACCTCTGTGATTACGCAAACGGACTTTATGCCAAAATGTAAGTTTCAGCGTTGAGAATAATATTTTCCGCAGTTCTAGGCTTAATCGATGCGGAACCTTGTAGCACCTTCAACCGTCATCATTATAACCGAATGCTTACCATCCGGGCTTAAATTAATAGTAGCTCCCTTGAGATGAATGGTAGTATAACTGAAACTTAAAATCTCAAATAGGCATGACTTTAGTGAAATACTGAACGCGGTAACCTGTCAGACTGAAAACCTCGGCTGCATAAGTATTATTTGCAGCCCAACTTTCCTTGCCTACTTGAGGTGTTTAAGAAAAGATGGTATAGTCTTGAAGTGTTTCAATTTCTATGGCAACACTTTAGTGTTGAACGGTTTGCAACAACTGCCAATTCTCCCCTTTCGGCTTTTATCACCTGTCGTCCCGGCTGGTGTACCTCCAATGATTCAACATTATAGTTAGTCAAGGTAGCATCCGACTTTCAAAGAGAATCCAGCTTGCCCAACATATCACTTTTAAGGAATTAGCACAGCCTTGGAATTTCCTTTTAGCCTTCATTCTTACTGCTTTTAAAAGCTCGATTCAGTTTTTGCAGTTCTCGCTTCCAATAAGGAATATATTTATCGCACTTATCTCGGGTAATAGGACAACCTTCTTCAAAGCACTCTAAAATTGTGTGTACTATTCAAACTTTCAGAGCTTCTATTACCAAGTCCTTAGTCGCTTATGGAACTGCACCTTATTGCCAAGAAGTCCAGTGAACTTCCCATTCCATTTTCCTGGGATTCTGTCCTCGTATTACAATTTTTTCAACTGCAATAGTCGAACCAAATTCTAAGTAACGAGTTCTTAATCAACGTTAACAATTTTTAATGTACAAATTGTTAGTATCTGCTTGGACTTACGGAAAGTCTGCTGCGTCCAATGTGGGTCTCACTGAGGTTACCTGCTTATTCTCGCCTTTCGCCGAAAATTCCTCATCCTTGCGTCTGATTTCTCTGGATTTTGCTGTCTGCTGATGCAGAAGAACCCATGTTTCCATTCTCTTTCGTAGCGCCTTCCATTGCCGCTAGTTAAGGACGTTCCCACGTTCACAGTGTCCCATCAGCATGGATCCGTTTCCATATAACGGTATTAGGTTAGTTAACTTCACATCATCCACTTTCTTTTCTTCTGTTTTTCTTGGTGGAAAAGAAGGGTTTGGGAAGCAAGATTTATTCTGTAGTCCCCTCTCCTTTGTGGCTTCATTATGGTCCCTCCTTTCTGGCGAGCATCTCTTCCACAAACGTCCAGGGCAGAGGTAACTCATGGCTGCCTCACTCAGCAACGTGACCGAAAGTGGCGACATGTGGTTATCGCTCCGGTCTATCATCAAGTGGATGCGGACTAATGACTCCCTGCATACTCAACAAAACATGTCTTCTAAAGATTTTTCCGTGAGAGAACATGCATCTAGTGAGGTCACCGAAATCCGTGCTTCGGGCACGACTTGATTGTTTAAAGTTGCGGGTGTTTTCGAAGTCTGTGACGTCCTACCACTTGAAAAGTCAAAATTCGTAGTTTCCATGTTAATGTTTAGACGCTACCACATTCTAGGGAGTCTTTTATCTCACTCACGCTTCGGAATGCGTAGGTGATTTATATCATAGTGGCTGAATTTCTTCCTACTCTGTCTCCACATTTTAAAGAATTTCTAATACAAATTTAAGTAATTAGGTCTAAACTTTTCCATAAAATTACAAAAGATAGAGTTCTTCGAAATATCCTAGTTTTGGTAAACAATTTAACTCTAAATTCAAAATGAAATATTCTTCCATCTAAGGCAGATTCGATATCACTCAAATCATGCTTTCTTCATTTTATATATTTCGTCAACTTGACATAATAAATATTTTTCCCTTTTTTCTATTTCCAGTCCTTTGATTGATGAAAAAGAGTTGGAACGCGAGGCACGTCGTAAATTAAAAGAAGAACGTCAACGCAAAAAGGAGCGTAAACGCAATAAAAAGGCTCGCATGGAGAAGGAGTGTCTGTCGGAGCGAATGAATTGCTTTAGTCATGATAGTAGCCACTGGCGAACGGCCCCCTTGTGGAATGACGATCCTTTCTGCTTTTGCATGAACGCTCACAATAACACTTACTCGTGTGTTAGAACCATAAATGCTACTCATAATTTCCTATACTGCGAATTCACGACAGGACTAATAACATACTATGATTTACGAATAGGTGAATGAGAATAAAATCCAAAATATTTAAAGTGAATTAATTTTTAATTAGTGCAGGTGGATAATTCCCTTTATCTACCATAGTTCAATCAATTTCACTCCACGTAATATCCTATTCATAATATCGCTAAAATTTGAATTTCCTTCAGATCCCTTCGAAACATTAAATCGAGCATCGATTCTTAGCGCCGAAGAACGATCCTATCTTCATGACACCTTGGAGCATTTGAAAGGATGCCGGGGCCGTAGCTGTACACTACTCCGGCATTCCAGCACCGGCCCGAATAATGGAGTTCATCACATTCATGGCATTCGCCCACCGAAAAGGAAGTACCAATCGAATGGTAAGTAAAGGACATTCACACTTGGCGACAATTCTGGTGAATTTTGTTCGTATTTAAAATCTTTTTTCTTCGCTGTGACTAAACAAAAACCAAAACGAATCTTTTTTATCGTAAACAATGTATTGTGTTGTTGTCTTCAGCTGGGACTTATTTGTATCCTGAATTTGATGGTCCGCAAGCAAAACGGAGGAAGTTTTCCAAGTGAGAGTCTTTTCCTATTCATATCACTTTTCATTACTCTACGTGCACACTCTCTATCCTACTTTTAATTTGTTGGTTTATAACTTTCCACGTTTTCATTTTCCTGTCTTACATAACCCTTTTCTCATTTCCAATGTTTGCATGTATAATTCTAATCTTTGATATATTTAGACATTCGAATTGGAATGCATTATTATATTTTTACTGGAAATTATATTGTTTTTGTAAATATGTATCTCAATTGTAAACGAACTCATTCACAGGAACCCTTGTTAACCAATACTTTCGATTTGCGCTGGGTTACGTTTTGAAAAATTGACACGCAACGTGAAACCGTGCAATGTCAAGTCATTTTTGGGGGAAAGTAGGGATTACGCTCCTGTGCAAATTTAAGAACGAAAGTAAACGGCAAAATGAAATACTCTTACTGATAATGAGCTCAGCATGACCTACCTTTTGAAAACATATTGTTTGTCCGAAATCAAGTAGCGGCCGAAGTACGGATTTTGGACGTCTGACCACATTCATATTCCCCCACGGAGAAATCTGTGGAAAACATGCTCACCATTTCAGTTGAAAGCCTACATTTAAGGCCTAAGACACGGCAACCAGAATGGACAGTGTAGCAATTCCCATAATGGGAGAAACTAGAATCCCGTGCCACTGTTGCCTAAAAAAACTTCAGCCACAAAGGAGAGGGGCCTACTGGCTAAATTTTGCTCGTTAGAACCTTCTCTTCCAGCACTATCAGAAAAACCAGAAGAATGGAAATCTTTTGATGTGAACGGCTGATCTAATACCGGTATGTTGAAACAGTCCAATGCGGACTGCACACCTGTGAACCTGAAAAAGCTCTCAGCTGCCAGAAACAGAAAGTATCGCAAAAGAAAGGAAGCTCTTTGCGATGGAAGACCTGGGTGATGCTTTACTAACAGATGGGACAATATCGGAGGAAGGTGGAGACGAGATGATAACACTAGTGAAATCCACACTAGACTCTAGAGTTAGCAGCGGTTTTCCAGTACACACACTTATGTCTACGAATATAAAGTTTAGTCAAATTAGCTTACAGCACGCCAAAGCCCTCTTCTCTTCTAGTTGCAGCAAGGCTGGTAAAATTGCCAGAATGCCCTTATAATTGTAGCAGTACAGGACTTTTGAAATTCGTTTAACCAAATTTGCCATATTGGGTCAGTAAAGGGGGCAAAGATCTTCTAAGATGAAAGATCCACAAAACCGAGAATCTGTGTTCTGACATTAAATTTGTCAAGCCCTAGCTGGGGTTGTCTTACAATGCCAGGTTAATGGTAAGATGAAAAGCGTCATAGCTGTCTCTGTGTTCGTACCTTATGATTGTTTGTGTCCTCTGCCGATGCAAGAACTGAAGGATCTGGTAGTGTATCAAATGGTCTTCAAGCCTTGATAGGTTGTTATACGAACGCTCAAAAAATATATCTATTGAGGAAATACCAAATGCTTTAGTGGAGTAGAGAAGCTATTTGATTTCACGACTTCTGTTGGTCTCACAACTGCGGACGTGAGGGGCACTCCACACACTCCTCGAGCTAAAAAGAAGTGCAGTAATCGACCTAGAAATTAATACTTCAGAAATGTTAGAGATGATTACAAACTTGAGGCCGCTAGGTGAAGTTTCAATGTGAGACCACCGTTACTGAGAATTCAGTCAGCCGGTGAGTAGACTGTAATATATAAACGTTATCCTACGAAAGCAGCAACGAACTTCTTGATAATAAAATGAATTCCTCTCGCGATAGAAGGTCAATTAAACACTTTCAATCGCGAGTATTTTCAATAGCTTGCCCTATTACCCAAGGTAGACGCGGTAAAATCGCGGTGAAATCGAGAACTACGAAAACAAATCCACCAAACAAATGAAATGAGTTTGCAAAAAATAATAACAATGAAGACTGGTTAAACTTAAAGTGCTCATAGGCTCGTAAAACGTTCGAAGCGATACTGCGTTAGACCATGCTGCGCGAAACTGGAAGGCGAAAGGGAGGCTTCAAAGCTCTGTAAAATGCCTTAAAACGGATGAGTTAGACAGGTTATACTCTCTTAGAAAACCGGACAGTACTTTCGCAAACTTCAGAGTAGAGTCAGTATGGACTGTTTTGTGGTGGGAGGGGAGCGGCAATTCCCGCAACCTTACAACACGTTGGATACCAATGGAAAATATTCCTTTGAGGATTTCTAAGCACCTGGAATGAATAGTATCCAGCGCTTCTAACATGGGGTAAAGAGGATCTAGAACGACCTCTAGGAAATGTTATGCTAGTATGTCTCGCTCTGGGCTATGTACCTACCTCTTGGCGAAAAGTATAGGTAGCCTTCATATCGAAGCCTGGGAAAGATTACTGTTCAAATCCAAAAAATTGCAGACACATTAACGTAACATCATTCTCCCTGAAATGCCCGGAGAGACTGGTTGAGGGTCACATTTGCAGAGAAGGCCACTAAAAGAAAGCTAAAAATCCTGAAATTCTGTCCTTCCTTCATTGATTTCCAAGATAAGCGACCCAACTAAAAAAGGCGAATATACGATGGGGTCTTTGTAATGCCAACAGAGAGCATCAAACGGTAGTTAGCTGATTCTATGCTATGCTAACGCAGAAATGTCTGTGTGTTGAAGAAAACATTGATCGCTATTGAAAGGCTGTGCCCCAAGAACAGGCCCCCACTTCTGTCGAGCATGTTGATCGACTCAGTGCTATTTGATCTGCAACATGTGCCAATACACGCAGATGACCTGGCTACACTAGCTCTTGATTGAAACCAGGTGAATGCGTGACCGAATATACGAAGGTCTACAGGAATGGACGAGATGCATAATTTTCTCCCCGGGTTCGGCTTTTCTGTATGATTCTTCTCCCAGGCCAAGGTTTTCTCTATATAGACCTGACCATCCCTATTTGTTGCTGTTGGCAACTTCCTTTACTACTTATATTTTAGATTTTCTTGTTTAGTGCTAATGAATTATAGCTCCATAGAAACAGATCTGCGAGCCCAAATAGCATAATACTTACTCTAGTCATGATTATCATCAACGGCTGTTCGTTATAGGCTTCTTTACTAAGGAACTCCAGACATTCCGAATAACGATTCCTTCTCTAGTAGTGGGGAATGAATGCTCTGGGTCTACATATGCGGAATGTACATACATATATCGCGCATGATTAGGACACGCTTATAGCCCATGTGATATTTGTTTCAAACCTGGGAAGCCCACACGATTGCAAAAGGCTTCCGACCGATTAGTCTAACCTCCTTTTTACTTAAAGGACTGGAAATACTGGTAGATCGGTACACTGTAGGCAACATGCTTACCAAAAAAGCCAATCTGGAGACAGCACTCCATGAGCACACGACGAAAATTGAGTAGGCGATATCCGAAAAAGGATACGCCTTACGGGCATCCATAATGTCGAAAGTGCCTTTAACTTTGTCCAGTTCGCACACGAAGCATGGATCTGATCTGTTTTTAATTATTTGGATTCTTCTTATGCTGCGAGTACATCTCGACTCCAAGCTAACGCGGAGAAATTAGATCCAGAAATAATATCAGAAATCCTGTAGGTGCTGTAGGACTGTAAGACTAGGCAACTTTCACCACCGCTTTTTCATTGGATGTATACATCCATAATAAAGCTCACTAGGGGCATTCATAATCTGGCGGTCGAAATTCAACTTTGCCAGTAGTAGGAAAGTACTGGTACAGTTTCAAAGGCACGATTGCCTAAGTAATATTTGAGTGGGTTCAGGGTTATTTTCGGGAAACTCCAGTATGGAAATGGCCCGAGTTCTCGGAAAAAATTAAGACCATATTGCAAGTGAAAATATATGCCAACTTATTGGCATCAGAAGAAATGTATTCCGACACTTAGGCAGAATTAGCATCTCTAAATAGTAACACCATATTAACCAAGCTGCCACCAGTAATAGGCCTATCCTATTCGCATGGTCCCAAAATTGAACTATGCGCCTTAGTTAAGATCCATGGGAGGCGCATAAAATCCACTGGCGGAATTGAAAAAGTAGATGATCACAACTACTATGAGAGAAGTTTACACAATACATTGAGTTGCCCACTCAATACGCCAAAGAAAAGTAAAACCACATAATTAAACTCGAATTTGGCAAAACAAAGGAAAACGACAAGGGGCTCCTTAACCCAGCTCTGAAGCCTGATTCAACACTTAGGTGGGACCGGTACAAAGAGTCTCATTAAGTGCCAAAGAAAATTATAAGGTCGGCTAAACGGCGATCATGGAAATGCTTTTGAGAAGAGACTAACCCGCTTGAGGTGACCCCGAAATTGAAGCGGATCCAATCAAAGAACGCAATTAGCAGCTGAGTAACTCTTGCAGAGCGTAGGCAGCATACAAAAGCTCTCCTCAAAACCGACAGCCGCATACAAAGACGTTCTTACATTCGCAAAAGTCTGCGGGAAGCCGTTAAATAGGTATTTTTTAGGAAAGGACAGTTGACCTAACAAAAGTCTGTATAGTATTATAGATATGTCGAGCGAGAAGTACTTGAAAACATTCGGATACGTGCATCTTTATTTGTGCAACTGGAGGATTACCTAGTAAACTTGTTAAAATCATGGAAAGAGTTGCATTGCCATTCAGAAACAGAGGCAGGATAAATCAATCAACGAATACAACAATAGGCACGTGTACCTTATTCGATTGCTTTGAGCCACTTGTCTCGAAGCAGAGGTTTCCCAACGTGTAGGCAGCATTGAATTCTGAAAGGCAGATCTTAAAGATCTCATCTTTTCAAGTGAAAAAAAAATCTCATTTTACCTACAAATAAAAGATGCTTTTCCTTTGAAAGTCAGTCGTTTCATCAGGAAAGTGAAGCCATTACTATGAACGTTCAAGCCAAACCATATCCATTTTTATATTATTTTACATAGATGTGGAACTGAACTGAGTCTATACATTGTCCAGTCTTTTTCACTTAAGTCCTTAAGTCGCTTGATTGACATACGAGTATATACATGTGGGATATAGAGTGTCACATACTATCGCTGCCGATTCTTGGTTACACTATTTCTACACTCGTTCTACGCCATGTATGTAGTTCTAAGGCGACCTACTCGTCGACCATCCTGAGATAGCGGCCTTCATTTCATGATATAACTCGGAATGGATGTGTCATCTTTTTTCAATGCGCGATCTATTTACTGCCACTTCCGCCTTCTTATCAACATGTCCTCGGTCATTTAGCTAACACGACAACGAAATTCAACATTTGTTATTGTCTCAGGCCAGAATATCCCCCACCCAACCGCTTTTGAGTAACAGTAGTGACCACTTTCCGTGCGCTGCTCTCATATATTAACACAGAAAGAACATTAGTATCAAATAGTTTCAATTTCCAGATTTTAAACAGAAGCTGAATCTAATACTGTTAACACGTAGAGCGAGAAATTGCCATCGTCGGTAAAAACAGCGCTTCGATGTTCTGCCAATCAATGCAGACAGGAAGAGTGCGATTACCAGTTTTGTTAGTATTTATCTTCTGTTCGACTTTGCTTACCCCTTTCTCAAAATTCAAAGCCATTTGGCGAAAGCCTGTGATCCGCTGAAAGAGCTAGTAAATGTCACCAGTGTCATGGGCCCTTAACCCGCCTCCCCCCCCCCCAAAGCGCTCCAAACAAGGGAGCATGAAGAAATGAAGAGCGTCACTGATAAGGAAACGAATTAACATCGATAACGTGATGCAACCCTGGCTGACTATGCTTCGCACTTCAGATTCCTCTGGGATTTTAAATCAATCTAGCACGTGACATTTGGCGCATCTCACGTCACCCTGATAATAACCATTAGTTTTTTCGGATTACCTTTTCTGCGTAAAGCATTTCTACCCACGTTGCTTAAAGCTTTTTCAATATCGATAAAGAGTAGGTAAAGCGAAAATCTAAACGACAGATCATTATCACCAAAGCGGTAACTACCGGTATCCGGTCTACGCCTAGCAACTCCAGGCATCCCGGTTCTACGAGGTCCATCAATTCAATATCACTAAAAGCTGGCATCCTGTCTTACGTCATCGCTTTATCTGAGGAAAGGTCCGCTGTCATGTCTTCACTAGAAAGACTGCTCCAAAATGATCGGCAAGATGTCGATGTTGTTTATGCAGAACGATCCCGAATGGAAATCAACTTGTTCTCTTTCGATCAAGTCTTCGACATATCACTCCATACTTCATAATTTTAGCTAGCCCTTTCGCGGAAGAAACACGCCAATACCCCTCCAATTGTCATACACCGTTTGCAGAAATCCCAAGAGCTGTGATGAATAACTCTGCGGGTATAGACCGCTAAGCCTTTACTCCACTTGAATGCACTGCTGCCAGAGATGATTTCACATCTATATGGGGAAACAGCTCGTATCCACATAGTACGGTACCATACCACCCACAACTTCACTGGATGCTATATGGATAAGAACCGTGGTGGAGTGCCCCCTCCACCTCTCCAACTGCTCGTTAACGTGAATGACACCCGGTACTGAATAAGGGAACAAATTGTTCCCGAAATATCGATATTTGCTGAATAAAAACTGACTACTAGTGACGGAAACGGTGTTGAGTTTTGATTGTTAAAAACTTTTGGCTAGAAATACCGCGAACACGCATTGATTGTGAATGAAAAGCCGTCCGTCAATATTCTTGCCCGGAGCATCGAACGATTTGTGACCACTTACAAGTTTTTTCGCGATGCGGTATACGGTTCTGGGATGCAATTCTCTGTAATCAATAGAATATTCAATTTCCTCTGTTCGTCGATTCGCTTCCATGATTGTGCAGTTAGCCGGTGCCAGAATAACGGCCGAGAAAAGAGTATTTTAATGGCGAATCAACACCCATCAATGTTCTCAGACACTATTCAGGACATGTGCCGTCCGATCAGCAATAAAATTACACCACTGTCATAGCTAGATTATGTAAGCGGCTGGCGTAAAAATTGAAAGGGCGACGCTCTGTGGCTTGCGAACGCAGCTCGCAAGCGAAGATAAGTGATTATCGGGTGACGATTTGTTTTGAGGCCGACGCCTTCGCCCCTCTTATTACACACCTGGAATATAGCCCCTAAGAGACCATGTTTGCCCATCGCATGTCGAATCAAGGTGCTGTCAGAGCCCACCCTGGCTTTCAGATTACAAATGACGCTGGCAATGACAGCTTTAGGAAGCCTCTCCTGGACTTCATTGAGTTGCTCATAAGAACCTTTTCCTCTGGGTCAAGAATCTCCGTTAGCATGTAACACCACACTGTTGAAGTGTTAATTATGCTGCGCCGGAATTTCAGTCAATATCCCGTCCGAAACCGACTCTTAGGTAATAAGGATTAGCCTTGCGCTTGCAAAAAGCATTATGCGGTCAGGCTGTTCAGAGTACAATATCAAAGTGCCACAGGAGGAAGAGGAATGTTCTCGAGAGTCAGTTCGTTTAGGCCCAGAATGTTTAGCCTTTGACACTAGAATTCAATACCTTGCGACTAGCAGGAAATACTTTAAGTCTGTTCTTAAACTGGGTGGGTGATTTTGAGTAATTATCAAAAGTATCTGTCACTTGCATAATGATATGATGATATGTCAGAATGTAATGATTAAAAGTGACTGCTTCTCATACTGAATTTGAATTTTTCCTATTGAAAAGCTCCTTTCCCTACCCTTAGATAACTAATTTGGTTTTTTTTTTGTTTTTTATTTATTCTGCATTAACTTTTAAAGGATAACTTTCTAGATTACATGAAATGAAGCATGGTCCTCTTATTTATTTTTGTCGCATTAACGATTTTTTCTGTGAAAACTGTTATTCCCTCTCCCATATCAATAGGCCTTTCTAAATGAATTTTTATTAACCATTTCCAATTTTCTCCCCTCTAGGTGGAACACTAACGCCAAACGGAAGGCATGGCACCAACAACAGCAGCGATACCACCAAAACAATGAACCACCAAAACGTAACCGAAATAACGGACAACAAACTAATAGGAGACCAGTCTGGACTGAACAGGACCTCTACAACTGAAAGCTTTTCCAATGAATAATAGATCCTAAAATCTAAGCGATGTATTAAGAGTTATCCGATCTTAACTGAATATTCTGAACAAAAAACATATTTAAATGAGATAAATAAGAAAAATAAATGGAAACGAAATGTATCATAGTTTGTAAGCAATAAATTAGTAAGGAAGAAGGTAGTGCTGAAAGTGTTCTGCATCGGGCTGCATAAGCTGATTTAGTCTTGTAGCTATTATTCTTTTTTTGAAAGGAATAGTACTTCATTTTTGTTAAATTATTTTGAATTTTATAAAGGCAATATTATATATATTAGTCATATATAAATATTTTTGTCGATTTTTTCATTCTAACATTTTTACAACAATTCGCTGATTATGAAAAACTTTATCAAGTCACAATCTTATTTTTTGTTCATGTCTTTGAGGCTACTAAATTAAACTGATATGATTTCAACATTAAATAGTTTTTTGAAAGAGAGAGGAAATGAGATTTAGCAAATTAATACTATATCTTCTTGATAACAAGTGGGAAGCGTTATACAGTCAAAGCTGTTTTGTCGCATAGTAATGATCTCTACTCATATCTATAGACTGATATGTTGAAGGTAACTTGCCAGAACTTTCTCTAGTGCAAACAAATCTAGAAGATCTACAAAATTAAGCAGCAAAGCGGAAGAGCTAATTTTTATCATAAAGCAATGCTTCAGATTAGGGCCGTAAAGAGAAAATCCGAGCTCGGGGTGAAAATTACGCAGGCTCCTCTTATTTCTTTTAGCTTTAGCTATTTCTTTGTGTCTTTATTTCGGGCTTCCGAGAAAATTGCGTGACGAGGGAAATTGTCCCCCTTTTCTCCCAGGTCGTAGATCGACTGCATTCGACATCACCTTAGCCTGGGCCATGCTGCCGATGGATGTTTTGGAAAGGGTATAATACAGGGACTACTTAAAATTTAACGTTACCGCAATTCCAGCTGATGTGAATTATGCTTCCTGATACCAACGAGAACTTAATTATCCTTGCAGTGCTTAATGTTTATAAGTGACATTGCCCATTGCTGCTCCGTGAGTTCGTCTTCCTCTAAGTACAACCTGACAAGACGTTTTGTGACTGCCGCCAGTGTTATCTATGACGTTCACTAACGTCACTTACTGAAGGTTAAATATATCGTCGAACATGACATCTCATAATATTTGGCGAAGTACGGGCAGATTTTAGCCCTTCATCAGAGTACTGACAGAGCTGTCGACAAAAGCCACAAAAGTGTTAGCGGTCACTTGATGTTCAATCCCCCGGTCTTCAACCAGATTTGGTTCAAATCGACCGAATTCGATGCATTCATCACACACACACGTTTTCAGCCAAAGCTTTTATTAATAGCCGAATTGTTATAAGGAGATCAGAATTCGAATCTAGAAAGCTACCCAAACCAGTCATTACTGAAATCAGGATTTTTCCCCTAAAAATGTATGAGATAGTAAAAATGTGGCTTCGATAGCAACACAATCTTCTACAACTCCCATAATGCAAGACAGATCTCCTCCGCTGAATAACTCAACAAGCATCTCCGGCTCTGTTTTTACTGCGTATTATTAAATTTGACTTGCAGACCTTAAACTTTGCTTTTTCATATGCTACTCGGGAATTTCCATTGTCTCTATTTCAAGTATTTTATGGTTCCTTCCCCTCCCTGTCCGACGGAATGGCCCCATAAAGCAAAAAACTCCATTGTTTTCCCTGACCTCCTACACTCCAATCACTAGCTATAATGAAATTGGCTAGTGGTCGTTATGGGGGAATCCATATTAAAGTGCTTAACATTTTAATAGGGGTTATTCATCAGCATTATCATCATCGCCGGCACACAACCGGTATCCGGTCTAGGCCTGCCTAATAAGAAACTCCAGACACCCCGGTTTGGCGCCGAGGTCCACCAATTCGATATCTCTAAAAGCTGTCTGACGTCCTGACCTACGCCATCGCTCCATCTCAGGCAGTGGCTGCCTCATCTTCTTTTTCTAAAATAGATATTGTCCTTATGGACTTTCTAGGCTGGATCATCCTCATCCATACGGATTAAGTGACGCACCCATCGCAACCTGTTGAGCCGGATTGTATCCACTACCAGATGGCCGTGGTATCACTCATAGATTTCGTCGTTATGTAGGCTACGGAATTGTCCATCCTCATTCTTCGGAGGATTCTTCTCTCGAACTCAAGTCTCCGAGGAATACCTAAGGACTGGCAAGATTGTCTTGTACAGTAAGACTTTGACCCTATATTGGGACGATTCGAGCGAAACAGTTTTTGTAAGTTTAAATAGGCTCTGTTCGCTGCCAACAACCGTGCGCGGATTTCATCGTCATAGCTGTTATCGGTTGTGATTTTCAACCCTAAATAGGAGAAATTTTCAGCGGTCTCAAAGTTGTAGTCTTCTATCTTCATTGTTTTCGTTTGACCAGTGCGATTCGATGTTGTTCGTTCTTTTGGTTTTGGCGCTGACATTGCCACCATGTACTTCATTTTGCCTTCATTGATGTGCAGCCCAAGATCTCGCACCGCCTGCTCGATCTCGATGAAAGTAGACTATAAATCTCGCGCTTTTCTCCCCATGATGTCGATATCGTCAGCGTAGGCCAGAAGTTGTGTGGACTTGAAGAAGATGGTGCCTCTTACATTTACATCGGTATCGCGAATCACTTTCACCAAGGCCAGGTTGTAGTGGACACATGAGAGTCTTACACCGTTGTTGATTTTGAATGGTCTCGAGAGTGATCCTGTTGTACCAGCGTACCGCAAACAAACGATAGTTGAACAACTGAGCCACAGCCAATGTGGACCAAAGAAGAATAGGTTCCCTACTGTGTTATCAAAATATGTATCTAATATAGTATCCCTTTTTCCCTCCTCAACATCAATATCATCATCACTGAATACTCACGATAACCCTATAATATTATGTACCTATTTAATCTCTTCTTTAGCCTTTGTCCCGCTCAGTAGCGAGGTTGGCTCATCTAGATCGGATTCATAATTTTTTCCGGTTATAAGGTTGGTCTAGGTGGAGTGGAGAGGCTCTAAAATATCCATCTAGTGTATTAAGCGATCGCTGTTTCCGTCATCATTGCGTCGTGTCCCATCGACTTCGACATGCAGACCAATCTTAGCTAATCAGTTATCGTTGCCGTGAATTAGATGGTTACACCATTACACCACGGTAGATACAACCCCATATCGAACGCGGATATCTTCATTTCGAACGTCATGACAGCATGTTACGCTATTGATCCAATGCCACATCATTGCTGCAAGACGGTCTACATTGTTTTTGGTAGTCAGTAAGCACTCGATAGAAGGCAACAGTTCACCCTTCATTGCCCTCATAGCAAAATTCACCATTGAAAGAAAGCATTTGTCCGAGCTCATAATGCTTATTTCGTTAGGATCAGTTGTCAAAATTCCTGTTTTATTCAAATTCAGTCAAAGGCTGCTCTACGCAAGACGAACATTCAATTTTCAGCTGTGACACGCTGGGAAAATTTCATCCGCATAGAACAATATATAGGTCGATGTCCCGTCTAATATTTTCAATGGCAAGTAGAAAGAGGAGTACCGAGAGGGCGCTTCCTTGACGAATAGCGAACAGTTTCGGACACTCCTACACGATTTGACTGGAATCAACTCGGTGCGGATAACCGCATACCTCTCTGCCTACAACACAAAATAGAACTTCTCACAATACAACCCTAACACAAAACACACCGAACTGGTAGCTGTCCAGCATGACCTATATTGCCATTCGGATCAAGAATTCGCTGCGGTATCGAAAGGCAGCACCCGTGTACTCATTAGCCCATCAAAGCTAACATCAAAAATACCGGACACATACATGTCGTGTAGATTGCCTATGTTACAGGACGCTGAACAGACATTGAGGACTAGTCGTCGGAATCTGCCATACAAAATACAGCCCTGACCCATGACCATGCCCAAAATTTTACGATAGAACTCCCTCGAGCAGGCATATTTCACTTACTTTACTACTTTTGTTCCGTTTAATCTGCCACACAGATGTTATACTCTCGTCCAACAACTTTCTAGCGGCAAGCGATCCTAACTCCCATCTGTTTACTACTTACAAGATCGTTTAGCAGCAAAGGTATGCGCTCAAAATCTTGTAGCCCGTGGCAAGCTAGACGACTTCTAGATCAAGAGAAGGAATATCCAACAATACTTTCAAAAATTTGATTCAAACCGTACGACATAGAGGAAGAGACGCTAATAACGCTACCCACAAACAGGCATAGAGCAGTTTACTATCCTGCACCCTCATCGCAAACTCACTCAACAAAGGGGACTTGTAGAACCTACAACAAAAAGTCCTACATATATTGTATAAATCTAGCAGCTCTCCTACTTAGACCCCATCCACACCTCAACATATGTACCAACTTCATTAAACGCGTCCTAAGCTAGATCAGTTACGGCTACATGTATGTACTTGTAGCGTTCTGCGATTGAAATTCCCAGGTATATTACTTTTTTCTGGTATTTTACTCATGCTTCCTTCATTCTAATCAAGGCCCATGACATCGTTCCTGGCTGCCATTCCGACGCCAGATGGAATCTTTTCACCTCCAGCCGCTGAACCATGATCCTCTTCAATGCCTCACCAAAGGCCAGCTGAAGGCATATAATCCTGCACCACTGAGGATTAATCCTATCCTTCTCTGCTGACTTCAGGAGCACAATATTCTTGGCAGTCTTCGAGAAGGCAGGGTAATAACCCTCCCGAATACAATATTCGTGCAAATACTGGACATGAAATGGAATGGTCCGCTAGACGGCTTTAGAAATCTCGCTAGTTATCCCATCCCACTTCCAGTTTCAAAACCGGAGCCTCCCTTACCTTGAGCGCATCTGCCAGGACACACAGAAGTTCCGGATCTTGGAAACAACTGACCCAACAAAGCACAAACACTATTACGCCTTGTCAGCATAGCTTTTCCGTTCACTTTAATGCCGGTCATCTCACGACTTCGTTTTCCTTTGCATATCTGGACCTTTCCCAAAGGGTTTTCGTTATACTCACGGATGAAACGCCTGCAATCAGCTTCTTTAGACTGTTTCATCATCTCTCTCCTAGACGATATACCTCGCTTGGTAATGAGGCTAAGATGGTCAACATCTATGATACTGAGAAGAAAAGTTGCTTCAAATGTCGACAGTGTTTGCGGGATTAGTGGATGATCGAATTCTTCCGGTGAAATCTGTTTGAAATATTCCAGCTATCTGTCCGTTGTGACAGAATATGTAAGATAGATGCGATGGTTTTAACAAATCGATATTGTCCAGCATTTTATCGATGAAGAACTTATAGTAGAGGCTTTTCTTTTCACAGATATCCATTTCGACATTCTAAAAGCAACTACACATCTTGGTAGATGAACCGTTTACCACTATGCTTGGTGACTCTACTAGAACTACTGGCTTGGTTCACAATCGCTTGATGCAACTTCTCTTACTTCGCAGGGAACGGCCAATACCATTTCTGGTACGGCGAGATGCCGACGAAAGATAAGACAATTTGGTGTTGTCCAGTAGAGGAAATAATCCTCTGTTCGGGAATATGCATTACTTCTCCATGAAAATATTATATATTGTGACAATGAATAATCAAAAATCACCCATTAAAATCCGATTAATTTAGATTTTTGTAATTTTTAGGATCCCCTGGCCAAAAAACGCATTTTTCAACTTTTCCATATGGAATCAAGATATTCGTGTAAATTGGCCAGTTTTCATGATGGAAAAGGACTTCTTCTATACCTCATGCGCCCTAATCTAATCAAGAAATGGACGATTCCGAAGGCTATATAACGAAGAAATTTATAAATGACAGCACGACCGTTTGGTTGAAAATGAAATGTGGCCCAATAGGCCACGGTAGGCAGCAAAAGAAAAAGAAAGAAAGTCTACAGGGGCAATTTCTATGGTAAAAAAGCAAAGTAACAGACTCTACATCAGATGGAACGGTGGCGTAAGCCAGGAATTCAGGCAACGAGATTTGGAATCGATAGATTGCGAGACAAAGCCGAAATGTGCCTAGATTGCACACCGGCTGTTACAGCGTTGATGATGATAATAATAACACCATGCGTATCCCAAGAAAGTCCTGCTCGACACTTTTTCAGAAAATTCTCTAGTTTCGCTAACTTTCTTCTTCACTCAGATATTTATTTATTATCTTAACGGTAGATAATAGTTGCAAACACTCCTTCTTGGGAAACACTTGAGGATCTGATGACATGTCTTCTGGTTTAAAAAAATTCTCAAAGAGTTCCATAGGCCAGTTCCGCAGCTGATGGCGCGAAACGAAAAGCTTCGAATCACGATACTTGGTCGCGCATGGTAACTGCTAAAGGACCAAATCCTGCAGTATGTGCAGTGTAGCCTACGTCTCCGATTGTCTGACCTGAGAAATCTGTGATCGGCATTATCCCTGACAAGCGACTGATCGGGTTTACCATTGTTGAAATACAGGTAAAGCATTACAATTCTCTCTTATCTGGGATATTGATGTCCTCATGTGAAAGCTTGATAAGAACACTATACTGGCTGCCTTTACTTTTCTGAAGGGCAAATAGCACCGAATTCGTTCAATAATATCCTTCCTCTGAATGTTTTTGCCGTTGAACGGCCACTCGGGTGTGCAAGGCAGCAGTTTTGACTGACTGGACGTGAGTACCCGGCATTTAGACATAACCTCACAGTTTTCTTAAGACACATATTGATTATGTGACCATAATCAGAGCTGTAACAAGCAACAGCGGTACAAGTCTACACTGAGTGCATGACTCAGCGTCCATACCGGTGGATGCAAGTCCTACCCAAACTTCAACGAACTAAGGAGTACGACAACGAATTGAAATGCAACCAAAGGTCTCTTGTCCGCTTGGAACCCCCGCCGCCGAAGCCAGGTTAGCATGCTTTCCACCCCAGGCCCAGTTTTTCCGCATAATTTTTACCCACGGGCCAGATTTTCTCTCTACGGCAAATTGCATGACCACCGCAGTATAACAAGGCACTAGTGTCTAAATGAAACTCCTGTGATTACAAGTTATTAGTTTAAAGCGCTTGCCTGCAATGTGGTTTATAAAGTCGTGAAACCTTCTATGATTTCTACTTTACGCGTAAATAATCGGCTTGCCTGTCATTATTACTAGCGCTTTCCGCTTTTGGCATTGCTGAAATAATGCCCCGTTTGGCAAATTACGACCATAGAAATTGGTCCGGCCTAAAAATTTTTAAAAAAAGATTGCCACTTCTGGTTTCGGGGATTTCCTTGAACAGTATTCTTTGTTCCGAGGCTACTTACGATTGAGTTGTACAAAACGCATTTGGGGATATTTTAAAAGCAACTAGACGATGCCTAGATATTGACCATATTCGTCCGTCATCGCTGACGTTGTAGGAATATCGCTTACTGCAGGGCAAGGTCAATCTATACGGCCTTACATGGGCCGAATACCATAACTTGGACCTAGAAGAGAAAGTCATCGAGGCATCCTCAGGTACAATTGGAATTTGTATGCTTTAATGAGATCTACTATAATAATTATTTTACAAGTTTGGAGTTTTACAATCCTCACAGTTAGATTAGGTTGAGAAATTGGAAGAAGTCACTAGCACTCAAGTCTTTTATTAGACCCATTGTATTATCACTTGATATCGCCTATTCGCTTACAGGCTTTTGCGTCATTTGCAGGTTTTTGTATCGTTCACAGGCCTTTGCAACTTCCAAAAATTTCCTAAAGGGAGAAAGTGCGCAGATATATAAAGTCTAAGGAGAGCGAAATATGAAATGCAGCGCAGTCTCCGCCTTGTATTCACAATGGAGTACTTATTGCTGTCACCGCCATTTTAATTTTTTCATGGGTTAATTTTCATACCCTCTTCTTAAGAGACAGCACCATCGGGAATCCAAATTTCTATCGTTGGCTACGTGAATTAAAACTCCACCCTTTAAGGTAGATTTGATAATGGACGGCCTAACACCAAATGCTGGTTCTGGTGCCAAAATCCTCATTTGCTACTCAAACGCCGTTTTCTTAGATTAACCTATCAACTGCTAAAAGGTTGGAAAATTTATTACTCCCTAGACCTAAATTCGGCTTTGGACCTGTTACTTGTTGCTAGTGAAGGTACCGTAAGGTTATGGTGAAAGACACCCCAATCTGCCACTTCCGATCCATCCAATTGGAAGTAGATATCGATAACCCTCGGAAAAGGTCTTAGTAGTTTTCTGGCAAGGAGGCAGTGCAGATGCTCAGACCATCGAAGCTAATCAAGACTGAACGTGAACAGAAAATGCGATCATGCAAACGCAATCATTTTAAAGAAGGGGACATCTGACTTCCAAAATATTGGATAAACAAATTATTGCATCTGCCCTTCACTAAAGGAAAAATCTTTTATTTACAAGTATTAATTATTCTGTCTACGATTACAAATAAAATACTATAAGTCAAAATCTTATGAGAAACTTCTATTCAAAATCAACTACTCTACGTCTGCCACAAACAGGATTTCAGAAAGACTCATTCTAATTTTGTTAGCCTCTCTATTCCGACCCATTTAGTGGCACAAAGTTGTGAGAGGGTTTCTTAATCTGGATGTCATGACCTTGCAACAAGCAAACTTCTTCTGATTCGACGAAGCTGCTTTTTCATTGTCTGATACAAATCTATCTTTAGTAGATCCCTACCGATGAGAATAACCTATTGCCAAAAAACACTGGAACAGTAAGCTGAATTATTATTATTATATTTGTGGTTGGGACCTATAAGGGGGGGGGATTCCCCGGGGCCCGGAGTTATTTCAATGAAAACTATTAATAATAAGCAGGCCCGCATAATTTGCACCTCATTCACCAATATTTTTCACCCCGGGGTTCTGATTTTCCATTTATGGCATTGTTTATGGTACAAACAAAGAAAACGATACCATAGGCTACAAAACCAGGATATTTGAAGGTCCTTCATTTTTTGCAATAACAAAAGTGTCAAGGGAAGTTGCACCGAATCCGAAGAACCCTTTTTAATAGTTACAGTACACATTTCAACTCTAGTATGTCGATCAATCATTAATCAACAGGAATTTTAAGACGTTCCCTATTTGTGTTTTATATATTTCAGCCTGGTATTTGGTATTAAATATTTTCCCAGGTGTCCTATCCTACTTTCCACAAGTCGGAACACCGCCCAGAACATCACTCTCCCCACACACACGGTATCCGCTGATGTTCCTAGCGAGCGAGTATCCCTACTATAATAATAATATAATCCTAAGGCTCTTCTTGTTGTAATTTAAATAATTTTACGAGCACTTGGGTTCACATCTCCCAATGAACACCCTGAACTATTCCATTCCTGGTAAGTTCGTCCAGTAGAATCCCCTCAGCCGTTCGTCTTCATTCCTTGGCATCATAGCCATGAACCCTTTTCCGTGCTACGTAAGTCTGTCAGTTTATTCTGTTGTTGCAAGTGTTTCAAATTTCATGTCGAAATAAAACCTCATAGTCATGCTATCCCTTGAAATTTGTGATTCGGGACACCACCTAGAAAGAATGTCAATTTTAATTTAAACAGCTCTCCACCTCGACATGGGCATTCTGAAGATTGCCCTTCTTGATTACAGCTGTATGTGAAAATGGAAAGGAGTCGATCCTAGAAAAACCTGCAGGAAGGCCGTTGAGAATGCCTTCATTGCCCCAGTGATAGACACAGAAGCCAGTCTTTGAAATTTTTGTAACTCCTTGGCTGTTGTGCCGAGTTTGGATCTATCTATCAGCTCAGATTACCCTAGACTTGTATTCTAGTATTTGTTAGCACTTCTAAGGCTTCATCAACTACGGTACAAATTAACGGTTAGAGGTCACCACCCTGTGGGCAACCTTGAGTGCATAACAATAGAATCGATACTTGTCGAGATTTCTACTTGCCTGCTCTCTAACAACCTGCCCATCAAGAAGGGTAAGGTGTTCCTAAGTTCCGTGCGAATAATCTCTGCATGCGATGTGTTGTTGAAGGTTCCTTCGACGAAAAAAAAAAATCACACGGTGCTATTTCTTTAGTTTTAATAGCAATGTCTTTAGCCCGTTAGCTGATACAGGACATTTTCAATTAACCATGCTACCTGGTAAGTATGCTGATATGGATGTAACCGATTACTCGTTAAAACATTAGTTCTAATGTGGTTGTCTAAGACCTCTCCACTGCTTTCAGTACAAATAATGTCTGGAAAATTGGTCTAAAAAATTTTGTGATTTTTCCCGCCTCCATTCCCTTGGTATATTACAAGACTATATTGCCGCTAACCATTAATGCTCGAAGCTCTTCTCCAATGTCCAGTGTATCTTCGCCTTGCTCTGACATAGCACTTCCCTGTGTCTCAGTAGCTGCCTTGAGCCCTAGAATATCCAAATCTTCCAGCTTTTTCTCCAATTCAGAAGCCCAGAATATCCTCCGGAAAAGTGTGCCGCGGTATATCATCCGCATGTCCAGAGCTCAGCTCCCTTCTAGCCTGACAATTTAGGAAGTGTGATCCGAAGCCATTTCACCATATCCTCCATCCCTGGCATATCTACCTGATGAAAAGTCTTCGATTATTTCCTGCTTCCCACGACTGAGTCTTGATGCCCTTCACTATACTAGCGTAGTTAAAGGCGGGCCTCCTGGTTCCTTCCTTCGCTAGTATTCTCTTCTTTTGGGATGAACTACGCCGCTCCTCTCTTCTTTGGTTCTACTGCTTAAGGCTTAAGTCTATCTTGAACCTTCTTTAGGACCTCTTTCGCTTTATGCTTTACGAAATTAGAAATTAAAGATACAGTTTATGTATTTTCAAATCGCTTTTTGGAGTAAGGGACTAAGTGTAACGTCTACATTGGCAAGCTTTATTGAGGAGTGTGATTTCTACCATTATGATACCGTTTTTGGCTATACCCGGAACTTAATAGACCATTAGCTTAATCCCAACTACAATTTTATTTTATTAAGTATATATATATTTCGGGAGCAACTTACTCCCTTCATCAGTTGCTCCCGAAATATATATATACTTAATAAAATAAAATTGTAGTTGGGATTAAGCTAATGGTCTATTAATTTTGGACTTAACTACAAACAGAAGGCGATATCTAACATGTTATACCCGGAACGTTTTTTAGGAAAAGGAGTTCTAAATAGTTGTTTCGAAACATATATGTGAGTATGTAGGGAAAGCAAGTAGCGAAGGAATTATGATTATTGTTTTATTATTTCAGTTGAAATTCCTCAGCTTCATTCCTCCAAACGTTTCGCGAAAAAGATTGATCTGTCAAATACGTAAGCAATCAGTTGTTCCAATCTACATTAAAACATATGCAACTGAACTAATATACTACAATTACTGCCAATCCTGACAAAATGCTTTTCTACTTTTCTGTATTATCTAAACCGCAGCTTTGGATTTTTAAATTGCTGATAAGATGACAAAATGTGCTCGTTTTATTCAAATCTGTAATTTTCCGGTAGCAGAAAAATTGATTGACTATTTAAAAATCGAAATTGAAATATTGATAATATACTTACACTAAGTAAAATAATCCAAGAAGTTAAAATAGAATCAATGTACATATTTAGAATAAATGAATAAAATTTCCTTGCTGAAAGTAGATGGAAATAAATATTAACTAAGATAATGCAAAAGACCACAAACACACATTGAAGACTTATTATTTGCCCTCCATTTTCAGTCTAAGGAAAAGCCATAGCAACATTTTCTGGGACCAGATTTAAAATCATTCGATATTGCAAGGGGATAACCATGCCCGAGAATAAACCAGGAAAACAAATAAACAAAAACAAGTTGGAAAACCGGAAGCTCGGCGCTTCAGGTATGAAAAGTTTTGTTGATCTTTCATTAATAATATTCGGGTACACGATGACTTCATTTATAAATAGCTCATAGTGTAGTACCTCCAACGTGCCCGATATTCAATTCGATGTGGTAGTGACATCTCATCTCTTACGGAGTACCAATTTGTCGCAAACTCTCACTTACTGTAACATGTTAATAATAGTATGATTTCCACTAAACTTTCCAGCACGCCGCTCCATATTAAAGCCTATATCAGTACAGTACAGTACAGTGTATGGGTCTGGGATGAACTTAAGAGGGGTTCTTCAACGGCGCAACAACTAGTGTCCGGTCTTTAATAAGGAACTCCAGACATTCCGGTTTTGCACCGAGGTCCACCAATTCGATATACCTAAAAGCTGTCTGGCGTCCTGACCTACGCCATCGCGCCATCTTAGGCAGGGTGTGCCTCGTCTTCTTTTTGTACCATAGATATTGCCCTTATAGACTTTCCGGGCTGGGTCACCCTCATCCATACGAATTAAGTGACCCGCCCACCGTAACCTATTGAGCCGGATTTTATCCACAACCTGACGGTCATAGCATCGCTCATAGATTTCGTTGTTATGTAGGCTACGGAATCGTCTATCCTCATGTAGGGGCTACGAATTCTTCGGAGGATTCTTTTCTCGAACGCGGCCGAAAGTTCACAATTTTTCTTGCTAAGAACCCAAGTTTCCCAGGAATAAATGAGGACTGGCACGATCATTGTCTTGTACAGTAAGAGCTTTGACCCTATGGTGAAACGTTTCGAGCGGAACAGTTTTGGTAAGCTGAAATAGGCTCTGTTGGCTGACAACAACCGTGCGCGGATTTCATCATCGTAGTTGTTATCGGTTGTGCTTTTCGACCCTAGATAGGAGAAATTGTCAACGGTCTCAAAGTTGTATTCTCCTATCCTTATTCTTCTTCGTGTTTGACCAGTGCGGTTTGATGTTGTTGGTTGATTCGTCTTCGGTGCTGACGTTGCCACCATATATTTTGTCTTGCCTTCATTGATGTGCAGCCCAAGATCTCGCCTCGATTGCCGCCTGCTCGATCTGGATGAAGGCAGTTTGTACATCCCGGGTGGTTCTGCCCATGATGTCGATATCGTCAGCATAGGCCAGTAGTTGGGTGGACTTAAAGAGGATCGTACCTCTTGCATTTACATCAGCATCACGGATCACTTTCTCGAGGGCCAGGGTAAAGAGGACGCATGATAGGGCATCCCCTTGTCGTAGACCGTTGTTGATGTCGAATGGTCTTGAGAGTGATCCTGCTGCTTTTATCTGCATTGGTCAGGGTCAGCCTAGTCAGTCTTATCTATTTCGTCAGGATACCGAATTCTCTCGTGGCCGTGTACAGTTTTACCCTGGCTATGCTATCATAGGCGGCTTTAAAGTCGATGAAGAGATGGTGCAACTGTTGTCCATATTCCAACAGTTTTTCCATCGCTTGCCGCACACAGAAAATCTGATCTGTTGCTGATTTGCCTGGAGTCAAGCCTCTTTGGTATGGGCCAATGATGTTCTGGGCGTATGGGGCTATGTGTGATATCTTCCTTTTTATGTATGAGACAGATAATGCCTCTTTGCCAGTCCCCAGTCATTGATTCGCGGTCCCATACCTTGAGCACAAGTTGATGAACCACTTGGTGTAATTGATCGCCTCCAAATTTAACCAATTCGGCTGTAATTCCATCAGCTCCTGGCGACTTATGATTTTTTAGCCGATAAATTGCACGGACTGTTTGTCCTAAACTTGGTGGTGGCAGTATTTGTCCGTCGTCTTCAGTTGGCGAGACCTCCAACTCGCCGATATTCTGGTTGTTTAGTAGCTCATCAAAGTAGTCAGCCCATCGCTCTAATATGCCCATTCTGTCAGAAATCAGATTTTCCTCTTTGTCTTTTGTACTTTTCTAGTTCGCAGACTTGTTGGTTCTCCCAGGCTTCCCTTTTCCGTCTGTGAAGTCGCTTCTCCGCTTGACGGAGTTCGTGATAAGTCTCTGCGCGTGCCCGCGTTCTTTGAGAATGCAACATTACTCGGTATGCGGCATTCTTCCGTTCCGTCACCGATAATAAGAAGAAATAATATCAAATGTCACCCTGATACTAGCTGTAATTTTCCCCGCAATGACCCACCTGCGTAGACCATGACAGATACAGGAGGAGGTGAAGCGAAAATCCAAATTTCACGTACTGATCCATTATGATCCGTAGGGAGTTGATATGGTCAATGCAGGATGATTTGGAGCGGAAAATAATCTGCTCTTTGTCGACTGTCGAGATATTCCTTGATATATTTCAGGATTCTTTTAGCTACTATCTTTGCGACGGCTGAGAGGACGCGGGTACCCCTTCAGTTATCACATTCAAAACGAGTGCCCCTCTCTCGAATCTTAACGATCATTCCGTTTATCTACTCTTAACGAAAGGTACCAGATTCTCAACATTTCCATAAGAGTGGAAATCCTCAAGCTTCACTTCGTTTGAGTGCATTAATGGTTGAAATAATTTCTCTTCTGTTTGAAGACATATTTCGAATTCACATGTTACGGTGACTAACCATTTCATCCACAAGAAAAGAGCCCTCACCAGATGTGATACGGTTACGAACCATGGTGCAGTGTTTTTTCCACCTCTTTAGTTGTTCATCATCGTGGATGAGAAGTCGACCGTTGGCGTCTTTCACAGGACAATCGATAGATTTGCAACCACATGAATGTTCTTTTGTGATGCAATATACACTTCTGAAATTATTGCGTTCAACGGCATCTTCCATTTCCCCCTCTGACTAGCGCAATAACAAACTTCCCAGGATTTCATTTCAAATCGTAGTTCGAGCGCGTCAAGCCCGCCGTCGTTCACAATCAATAGAATTTTCAATCTATTCCATTCATCGATCCCCTTCCGCAATTCTTCTGTATGCCAGATCTTACAAAATCCTTTCGGAACATGGCCGAAATCCAACGAAGCACCCGAGAAAAGAGCAGTTTTGATGATGGCACAATGCTTATCGATATTCTCAGGCGGTGTACTCAGTGTATCTGTTGTCCAATCAGCAAAATAACTCTCCCATTCTCGGTCTTGGGAAGAAGATCCACTCTCTAGTGACAACTGGATCACATAAATGGTCACTGTGAATGAGAACCCGTGGGGACTCGGTTACAAACTGGTAATCCGAAAAATCGGGGCTCTGTGGAAACCCTGTTCATTTAAAACCAAGCAGATGGAACGTATTGTAAGGGCACTATTCCCTGCGCAACCCGTATGGGAGGATGGCGTTGGCGCAGAGAGCGCGGAGGACTGTCCACTTTTCTCTATGAAAGAGTTGGAACAGGAAGTCCTCTCTATGAGAAGCAAAAAGGCGCTAGGACCTGATGGTATTCCAACACCGGCCAGACCTACCGAGTTACCGTCTTCATACCGCCCACTATGTATGCTTAATGCCACTGGAAAAGTGCTCGAAAAGCTCATCAGAAGTAGACTCGCTGAAGCGATACGCGCTGCCGGAGATTTATCTCCCGAGCAGTTTGATTTTATAGTAGGGAGATCCACAGTTGATGCTCTCATGCAAGTCGTGGATGGCGTTCGAAGAGCGGAGACACATAGCCGCCGAACTCGACGGGTGGTGGTACTCGTAATGCTTGACGTCAAAAATGCCTTTAATTCCGTAAGATGGAAAGACATTCTAGGCACACTAGACAATACTTTCCACGTGCTGAACTATGTCTTACGTATATCGAGGAACTACCTGAAAAACCGTTCCCTGCTCTATGAAACGCTAGAAGGTCAGAGGAGAATGGAGATCACGTCGGGGGTAGCACAGGGATCCATCCTAGGAACGGACCTCTGGAACGCTACCTATGATAGTCTACTTAAACTCGACATGCCAGAAGAGTCGCGGCTAGTCGGTTATGCAGATAATGTCGTGGCGCTTATTGCTGGATGCACTGTCGATAAGGCGCAAAGCAGACTCGGCATATGCGACGGGTAAGCGGATGGATGACTCTAATGGTTTGAACCTTGCACTGGAAAAAACCGAAGTAGTCATCCTGACTAGAAAGAGAATGCCGACCTCCATGTTACCCATTACCTTCAGGTCCTTCTCGTTGCTAAGAAGATAGAGCTCGACCGGTGGAGGAGCCGGATGGCAGGGGGTTCCATGAACTGACAGTTCCCTTCCTCCTCTCTCCTCCCGTTGATGTAAGAAATTCCCTGATTTGATCGCTCCGCAAGACGGAAGAGTTCAGGGACTAATAATAATAATAATAATCGTTGGTTCAGGGACTAGCCCGAAGTAATGTGACAAACGGTTCCAGGTTAGCTCTCTGACGATGGGGCGGTGTTTAGTTGGAAGTACAATGACTTACCGAACCGGGAGCCCAACACTCTGTGCGTAAATGCATTCACCTGCCCTATCCTCCCCCCAAAAAAAATAATTGATACAGGTGCATTATTCAATTACAAAAGCAGCGCTAAAGAAGGACACATGTTGTGTCCAAACACGTGTCTGCAATCCTTAAATAAAATTTATACTTAAACTGGAAACTTTCCTTTTAATAGTTTTAATTATTCACTTAGGAATTTTAGTGATATCTTGGATAATAAGTGGTGGACCTCGGTGCAAAACCGAGATGCCTGGAGTACCTTATTAAGGCAGGCCTAGACCGGATACCGGTTGTTGCGCCATTAATGATGATGATGATAGCTTTCCACGAATATCATCATTCTTTCACGCCTTCTCTGCAAGTTTTCCAATTTGTACTTCAATTGGAATTTTTATTCATATTCATATATGTACGCAATTGATCAAAAGCATCTCAATATTTCCTTTGTACTTCCCTGTAATTGATACTAATATATAAATAACTAAAAAAAGCCCAAAAGAAAAACTAAGAGGTTCCCTTGTAACCCACCGCTCAAATTAATTCACTTTATTTTATGATGAAATAACAAACTTTGACCATCTATAACTTTATTAATAATATTATAGTTAGAATGATGTCGCATCTTATCATTTATAATAAGCCACGTCAGCGTGACTTTCTAAAGCAGGACATTGCTTGGCTGACTCAATTCAGCTCTGGGAATGCCAGGAGAAATGTGAAGAATAGTGAAGTCGGTTACGAAGGTACAGCGAATGTCACTCCAGACGGAAGCGAAAGAATATTGGGGTGGATTTCAGAGGTTACCCGAGCAGCATGCTGAGCTGATCACCGTCGAAGGCACCCACCATGCCACTATACCGGGCATGAATTTTGCGGATGTTACCGACGAGCCATAAACAGTTCGAAAAGGCCCAGGTCTGGATCGGGTGCAGAACTTCCGGTATAAAAAGTTCACCAGTATACATGGTCGGTTGGCACACAGCATAAATGAGGTCATGAGTCGGCCCGAGGAATGTCCAGCCTTCCTCACTGCGCGAATTACTTACCTTATCCCTAAGAAGGGCACGGTGCAGAACCCTGCAGACACAAGACCGATTACTTGCTTACCAACCCTCTACAAATTCATAACATCTGTTATTAATGAAAGGGTCAATGCACACCTCGAGATAAACAAAATTCTGTTCGAGGAGCAGAAGGGCTGCCAAATCGACTCGGTAGTTGTACGACAAGCAACTAAAGGCTAAAGAAACCTCTTTAGCTGATATATCGGTTATGACACCGTACCTGGCTAATCGATGTCCTACATCTGTGTTGCATTGATCCTAAACTAATAAAGTTTTTGGCGACATGAAAGGGGCACGCCACCTTATCAGTGCCTTCATCTAAGGGTGTCAATACCTCAGACCCTATCCATATATGGAGAGGCATTTTCCATTTCTCCTCCAGCTTTTAAATAGGTAGCATCTTCCCCTCCGGTGTTAGTACTAGGTAAAATTCGGCATCTGCTGAGACTGTGACAACCCCGAAAATAATAATAATAATAGCTCCGCCGAAGCCGATCCCAAGCCTCACTAAGGCAGGACATTGCTACACTGATTCAGATTAGCACTCGCAATGCCAGCAGACGGGTGAGAAATAAAGTGCAGAGGGTTTACCGGAACTGTGCCATCCCCAGTGAGACACCCGTAGTTGAAATTCTGGACACACTAAAACAGAAACTTTTTGTCATATGCAGTCGGTTACGACGGTATGGCGAAAGTCATTCTAAACGTGCCCAGAATGCAACATACGCGAGGAACTAGCAAAACTTTTTCAGATCTCACAACGAATCTCAACAGAGCGTCCAGACAATACAGTTCTCGGTGACGGAAGCGAAAAAGTATTGGGGTGGACTTTGGGGGTTACCCGCGCAGCATGCTGTGCATGCTGAGTGAATCACCGCTGAAGGCACCCGCCATGCCAATACGCCTGGCATGAATTTTGCGGATGTTACCCGCAAGGAAATTCGACGACCCATAAACGGCACGAAGAACTGGAGGGGTCAGGTTTGGATCGGGTGCAGAATTTCTGGTATAAGAAATTTACCAGCATACCGGTTGGCATGCAGTATAAATGAGGTCATGAGTCGGCCGGAGGAATTTCCACCCTTCCTCACTGTGGGGATTACCTACCTTATCCCGAAGAAGGACACGGTGCAGACCAACAACATTCTGTCCGAGGAGCAGAAGGGCTGCCGAGTTGGATCAAGGGGTTGCAAAGAGCAACTCATTATCGACTCGGTAGTTGTAGGACAAGCAACTAGAGGCCAAAGAAACCTCTTTAGTTGCTATATCGATTATGCCAAGGCTTTTGATAGCGTTCCGCATACCTGGCTAATCGATATCCTACATCTGTATCGCATTGATCCGAAACTAATAAAGTTTTTGCGACAGTCATGGAAGGGTGGCATACTACCTTATCAGTCCGTACATCTGAGGGTGCCAATACCTCAGAGCCCATCCGTATAAGGAGGGGCATCTTCCAGAGAGATTCGTGGAGTCCCCTTTGGTTTTGTATGGCACTGAACCCCCTTTCATGGCTACTGAATGATGCTAGAGGGCATGGTTTTGCAATAAAGTATGGACTTCGTGCTAAGTGCGAACTGACACACTTGATGTACTTAGATGACATCAAGCGGTATGCTGGTACTGACAACCATCTTAGAAGTCTGTTGTGAATAATAGACATGTTCAGCCGTGATATTCGGATGGAGTTTGGATTAGACAAGTGTCGAATCCAAGCCATCCGCAAAGGTCATCACGAGCCGCATGCCGGACATAGCATTGGTGACTTCCACATCGAAGCTATGACCGAGACAGGCTTCTACAAGTACCTAGGAATTCTGCAAGGAACCCATGCTCAAGTTGGTGATCTGAAGGATACTCTGCCGTCCGAATTCCTGCGACGTGTAAAGCTCGTGCTGAAATCGCATCTCTCGGAGAAGAATAAAATAAGCGCGTTGAATGTATTCACTATCCCTTCACTGACTTATGCATTCGGAATATTGCCGTGGACGAAGACCGATCTGGAAAACGTCCAGCGGCGGATACGGACAACTATATCCAAATTCCGAATGCATCATCCAAAGTCTGCTGTGGAACGGATGAACCTGCCTCGTGACATCGGAGGTAGGGGCGTGATTGACGTGGTGGCACAACATCATCGCAAAGTGGACTCGCTGCGCTGCTATTGTGATTGTATGTCTTAGAAGAAGAATGTAAAGTAAAATTCAATAAACTTGATTAAATTTATCAGTAAAACTGAACTGCACGTGTTCCCAGTAATAATGCATTTGGTATGCTACAGGAATACTCCTATTTCCACTTCGCTTGACAACAAGAAAACTTGATAGCTTCGATTGGACGTCAGTCATATTTACTCATATAGCAAACCGTCCATTATTTTCGGGGCTTCTGAATGTAAAATCCTTTTCAATGCATCCGTTTTACACAGAGCTTCAAAATATCTGAGCTTCATTCCTACCACAATGCTGGATAAAATTCCTTCACATGTAAAAATCAACCTCAGTGCTCCATTATTGCATATTTGCAACCATAGTAATACCCATTTTTCATAAATGCTGAACTGATTTTCTCCTCCGAAAATGGAAATACGAGAGTTTTCATTCGAAGGTATTGCAGCCATACTCCAATCTGCTGAATAGTTTTGAAAACGCTATCTGAACTGAATTGAAGTATTGTAACGTCGGTTTCCTGGAGGTATTTTCTTGAAGTGCTCTCACTCGAATAATTTCCAAATGGTAGCACACCAAATTCTCAGGTAACCACGAATCTGAATGTGAAGCATTTTCGCAAAAATTATGACAAGAGTTAATTGAATTGCAATTTCATTTTGCACTGAGTCAACATCTGCTGTCCTTTGCAACTTATTCACTGAAGTTTACGAATTGGGAAATGAACAGTTAGTTATGTACCTGGCGATGTATAGTCATAGACGAAAGATATTAATTAACTGCTTGTCTATCTTTCTATCAATATCATATTGTTGAATGGAGGATATCATGCATCTGTAATAGAGGATCTTGTGTGTCAAGATGCTGACTGTAGTACCAACGGATGCTGGTAACATGCTGGAAAATTACTATGCGCGAGCAAGTTTGTAAAATGCCAATAAATCAGATCCAACCCCACTCACATACACATACACTCAACATATCGAGCATCATAATTACCACCTGTCTGGATTCATAGGTTACCGTACAGATTGGATCCACATGTGTAAATTGTATCCACGCGGAACCATTTAGCCTTCCAATCACCATCTAGCATATCAATTTGACAATTTATTCGTTTAACACCGACTTCTAGGCTCAAACTAAACTTGATAAGTGAGCTCTCATCAGCGCGAATAACCTGGCACAAGACCTCTCTTGCAGTTTTTCCACAATCCGTGGAAGCCCACCCATATAGGTCGCGGATGTCCTCATTCCGGATGTGATCATGCAGTGTTACGCCACTGGTCCAACGCAACATCTTTGCCTCCATTACTATGGGGCGCCATTCATTGTCTTTGATGGTCAACCAGCATTCAGTATCATACAGGGGAACTGGGCGAACGATGCTATGGCCAATTTTAGATTTGAGTGGTTTATTAATGTGTCGATCACAAAAAAAAGTCACGTCATCCAAATTGCATTGATGTGTGAAGCAATTTCATAGTGCACTGCTGGCTGATAATATTGATCCGAGATACGTAAATCGTTTGATTCTCCATTGATCATTGTCCTGACAGTGATAGTACTTGCTTCATTGAAGTCGGTCTTTAAAAATTCTGATCCGTTCAGATTCAGTCTATGCTGTGAGATGCTAGAAAAACATTATCTACATAGCGCGGTTTGTAAGAATATCCTGTGTGACAGTGTCCATGAAAAGTTTACTTGATGAGCACCACCTGCCAAACTGCGAACTTCTGGGACTAAGGAGTATAGGGCGAGAAGATCCTTTCAACATTCAGTCCCTTTGATGTCATTATATCAATAACAATGCCGAAGGACATGAAAACTGAAACATAAAAAGGAATATCGTGCGAAGTCGAAAGAGAAATGATTAAAAAAATACCGGTCCGAACGAACGCGAGGAAGATTCACAAAGGATCACATGGTCATTCGATGTTTCTCCCGCCCCGAATTCCCAGGAAGTGTGGCGTCTGGGGTTCCCAATTTTCCTTAACATTATCAGATCATACAAATGTAGGATACTCTTTATATTCACAGCGTGCTCTGCTGGGAGTCGAGTCTAGGTTGAAAAGGGGTTCCTCAAATCAACAATTTAGTTCACCGGCTCATAATAATTAATTTATTCGAATCGCAAATTTAATATATACTAAGAAAACAGATAAATAACCAACTTAAAACTCCGCCGCATCCGGTCCGAAACCCGGTTGTGGAAGGAGGAGGGATAGATAGTTTCAGTCTGAATGGCTGTAGGCCAACGTAGATGGCGGGGAAGATGAGGAAAGTGCAGGGACTTTGTAGTATTGCAGATTACTCGTTGAGGAACCTAGCACCACACCTGGCTGTTAGATATAAAGTGTGCTACCAAAAATGAGGAAAGGGGGGAATTTGAAACCCGGTACGCACAATCGGAGGGATTTGCTTGACTTAGTGACCAAAAATTCGTCCAGCATTTCCCGCAATACTTGCACGTGACTGTGCAACGGATTGCGGACCAGGACGACTTTATTATACTCAGCACCACAATCCCGGCCGTCATCAGGGAGCGTGTACTTCTTGGAGTCATCGCAGAAATTGGTTAAGGGTCAATGCGAACAGAGGCCGCGACATAAACAACACCGCACTGCGGTTAACAGTTTCCCCGAAGTACTTTCCATTCTGGTTCAAAACGAATTCCAAAGACGGTGTATAGAATTCCCGAAAATGAATCATTTGCATAGAGCACGTATTCTCAGGCTCTATACATCGGAAACTACCCAACCGAAAAATGTGAAAAAAAAATCATGAACCTGCCACTATATGGTGCCTAGGCTCCGAAATACCCTGCATACTGATATCTGTTCAAATAAAGTCAATAATAGTAGATAACAATAATTTTTATTAATTGGCTACAAAACCCCCTTAAGTTCATTCTAGCACCACGAAATTGCAATTGCAATAATGCAGGGTATAATATAGACCATGATCCTACCAAGTTTGGAAATCGCACTATTAGTAACAAAGTTATAATAGATCAAACTTGTCGCTTCTTTGCAAATTCAAGACTGAATCTGCATATATGCATATATTAGGTGCTACGTACTAATGGGAGAAATGCAAATTCAAAAGATATATTATTACAAAAGAAATACACAAAACCTTTCATCCTTGAAGCGTCTAGCTTCCGGTTTCCCGACTTGTTTGTATCTGTTTTAGGTTGTCTTCTTCACATTTGTTAATAACACTGGTCTTCTGTGTGCAGCGTATGAGGTTGACTGCTATCAATATAGTGCTTTACAGATCAAATTATTTGTGTAAATGGCTTTTTAAAAAGTAGAGGGCAATTGAATTTTTAACTATGGACACAGGGAACTGTCAGGCACTCATCATTCCACACATAGGGAAACACAAAACTTTATATACCTGAAGCGCCTAGCGTCCGGTTTCCCGACTTGTTTTTATTTTATAGCTTTTTTTATGGATAAAAATTAAGATTTCTCTTGTCAAAAATTTCTGAGATAAAAACGTTTTAGATAAAAAAGTTGTGTATAAAATAAAAAATATTGGTGTCTCAAATAGAAAGGCTGTTTCAATGACCACAATGGGACAGATCCAGGATGACAGTATTTCAATATCAGTAAGGTCGGCTCTTTGTCACGCAAAAGAATTGGGTTTTTCATGTTGACGTCGCTAAGGAAACCAATTCTTACCAATGTGATCATTACAAGGTGATGATTGTTGACGTTTGGAAAAAGTTGACTAGACTTCTTTGCAATAAAAATAGTCAACCGTTTAGCTTCCATGTGGTCTATGTTTTGCAAAAGTCCAAACTCAACAACCTTTTCCGAGTTTGCCCTTCGGAAGAATCATCGGTATATGCGCCGACTGACAAATCAGGTTCGGTGAGAAGAAAACCTGGTGAAAAATTTAAAGAAGGTTGCATCGTAAAAAGAGCCAAGTATCCATTCAGTATTATAGCTTGGTCAATGGTTGGCAACAAAAGGACAAAATACCTATAAATTGTGGAAAAGACAATGAGGCAGGAGCAATATATAAAGCTCTTAGAAACCAGAATGATACTTAAAGTACACAAATGATTAACGAATGGCAAATTTATATTTGTGTACGACTCTACTCCATGCCAGAAGGCCCAAAAAGGAGAAAAAAAGAAAAAGCCAAACAAGAGCTTGTGATCGGCTTGGTAATTCACCGTAACTTAACCCCTTATGGTGGTTAACGCATGGAAGCGATGAGACAAAACTAAACTACATCTAATGTATTGAAAATATGCCATGAAGAGTAAGATTTATGATTCCAGCAAAAGTCAGCATGACTAAATATTAAATTTTTATTTTGTTTCTCCCGTTATGGGATTATTATTATTATATTTCAAATGTCTACTAAATACTATTGGACAACATAAATAATTTGTAAAAATTAGTAACAAGTTTGTTACCTGCATATAAACTGAAATTATGGTATATATTTTTTTAAAGGTGGTTCTAATAATTAAGCCGCTGTATTTAAGTTTAATGGGGGCTCCCCATACTTGTTAATTTTTTTTTTCATAAAATATAGCCACATGGGTATCAAATGAAAGGGTTCAATTATTACTTTTCGAAACTGATTCCATATTTCACATTGGGTGAAACATAGGGGAGTGAAGGTTCAAAATATGGCCCACAAAAAGTGTAACGGGACTCGTTCTCAGAAGCTATCTAATTGAAAAATCTGAAAAAAAATCAGTGGTGCATCTCTACGAAATCTAGGCCTCAAAATACATCCAGTTCCGGTTGGATTTGTAGCTATATACGGATAGAAAAATACACGTTGAAGTGTCTCACATAAGATGAACACAAAGTCTTTATACCCCAAATGCGAGATTCCGATATTCCGACTTGTTTCATCGTAAATTAAAGATTATAGTTTAATTTAGTTCGGCCGCGGGATAGTCAAAAAAGTTATTTCTCAATGCTTCCAAAAAAATTATTTATCCAGATTATTTACAATTAGGTGGTCAAAGGGTAGTATAGGTCCAGGGCGAAGCGTGGACTGGTACCCACGATGGAGCATAAAACCTGGGAAACGCCTTCTGAACCAACACCGACAGGTCTACTATCAAACCATATCTCAACCTCCACGTGGTGACCGCTGGGAGCTCTTTCTTAACGAAAAACTGCAAACGGAGAAGGATAAAGGCGAGTCTTCCGCGCCTAAAAAAGGGACAAATTTTATCAACTGATCCTCCAGGTTGGAGCTTGGGTAGCGCTGTCAACCCTACACAGAAAACAACTTGTTACGAGGCCACAGCAGGAGCCTCGGACAAGACGCAAACACAACGACGAACCCGGTAACGACAAAGGAATAACGATTTGCGCATTTTCTCATGGAACGTGCGTTCTCTGTACAGAGATGAAGCTGCTGAACAGCTAGCCGATACCCTGTCCCAATATAGGGCTGATGAACCAGCGTTACAGGAGATGCGTTGGACAGGGACCGCCTTCCTGGAGAAGAGTCGCTACACCATATATTATAGTGGCCATCCAGTAAACACTGTGCTCGGAGCAGGTGTCTTAGTCAGTCAAAAATTAAACCTGCTGTTATCGGCTTTGAAAACATGAACGAACGGTTAAGCACTCTGCGTTTGCGAGGCAAGTTTAAAAATATAAGCCTCATAAACGTTTACGACCCTACTCAGGAGACTGCAGAGTCGGAGAAGGACAGCCTCTACGAGGCAGTAGAACAAACCCTCGAAGCCTGTCCCAGATATGATATCAAAATCATACTTCGGGATTTTAACAGCCAAATAGGGAAGGAGCCCGTATTCAGGCGATACATTGGGTCCCATAGTTTACACCAAAATACAAATGATAACAGAGTGCGGGTCATTCAAGTACCTGGTTTGCGCGGAAAGCAGTCCACAAACATACGGGACCACTTTCAACCAAATTGACCTCTCAGCCTTAATGAATGTCAGAAAATATAAGGGGGCCAATATAAACTCGGATCACTATCTCGTTGGCATGGTGCTCCGAGCTCCAATAACACCACCCATAATCCGCTCTGACAATCAGGTGAGAGTTAACACTGAAACCATCCACAACACAGCCCTCCGCAACACCTATAAGGGGAAATGGATGCCGCAATAACCGCAGTCAACAGAGATGCTGGAGATGAAGCACCAACAAATGTCTTCACAATCACCTGAAGAACGTTATCATAAATACGGCCAAAAACATACTTGGCCCCAGCCGCAAAAGCAGTCGGAACGGCTGGTTTGACGATGAATGTAGCTAGCAACCGAACGGAAGAATGCTGCATACCGAGTAATGTTGCATTCTAAAAGAACGCGTGCACGCGCGGAAACTTATCACAAACTCCGGCGAGCGGAGAAGCGACTTCACAGACAGAAAAAGGAAGCCTGAGAAAACCAACAGGGCTATGAACTCGAAAAATACAGGGAGCAATCGCACCAGGCACAGAAGGCGGAAGTTTTACCAACAAGTCAGCAGGATGAATCCTTATACACCTCGATGTTCATCCTGCTGAGGCAAGGATGGAAATCTGATTTCCGACAGAATGAGCATATTAGAGCGATGAATTGAGTACTTTGATAAACTACTGAACCAACCAAACCAGAATATCGGCGCGTTGGAGGTCCCGCCAACTGAAGACGACGGACAAATACTGCCACCACCAAGTATAGAAGAAACAGTCCGTGCAATTCATCGGCTAAAAAATCATAAGTCGCCAGGAGCCGATGGAATTAAATATTGGTTACATATGGAGGCGATCAATTACACCAAGTGGTTCATCAACTTGTGCTCAAGGTATAGGACAGCGAATCAATGACTGGGGACTGGCAAAGAGGCATTATCTGTCTCTTACGTAAAAAGGGAGATATAACACAGTGCAGCAATTATAGAGGCATCACGTTGCTGAGTACCATCTATAAGATATTCTCCGCTATCTTGCTAGGCCGGATAGCCCCATACGCCCAGAACATCATTAGCCCATACCAAAGAGACTTCACTCCAAGCAAATCAGCAACAGATCAGATTTTCTCTCTGCGGCGAGCAATAGAAAAACTGTTGGAATATGGACAACAGTTGCACCATCTTTCCATCCACTTTAAAGCCGCCTATGATAGCATAGCCAGGTTAAAACTGTACACGGCCATGAGAGAATTCGGTATCCCGATGAAATTGATAAGACTGACCAGGCTGACACTGACCAATGTGCGAGGCCAGATAAAAGCAACAAGATCACTCACAAGACCATTCGACATCAACAACGGTCTACGACAAGGAGATGCCCTATCATGCGTCCTCTTTAACCTGGCCCTCGAGAAAGTGATCCGTGATGCTGATGTAAATGCAAGAGGTACGATCCTCTTCAAGTCCACCCAACTACTGGCCTATGCTGACGATATCGATATCATGGGAAGAACCACCCAAGACGTGCAAACTGCCTTCATCCAGATCGAGCAGGCGGCGCGAGATCTTGGGCTGCACGTCAATGAAGGCAGGACAAAATATATGGTGGCAACGTTAGGACCAAAAACCAACCAACCAACAACACCAAACGGGCATAATAAAGACAGGAGACTACAACTTTGAGACCGTTGATAATTTCTTCTATCTAGGATCGAAAATCACAACCCATAACCGAGCCTATTTCAGCTTACAAAAACTGTTCCGCGCAAAACGTCTCAGCATAGGGTCAAAGCTCTTATTGTACAAGACAATGATTTGGCCAGTCCTCATTTATTCCTGGGAAACTTGGATTCTTAGCAAGAAAAATTGCGAACTTTTGGCCGCGTTCGAGAGAAGAATCCTCCGAAGAATTTGTGGCCTCCTACATGAGGATAGACGATTCCGTAGCCTACATAAAGACGAAATCTATAAGCGATACCATGACCGTCAGGTTGTGGATAAAATCCGGCTCGATAGGTTATGGTGGGCGGGTCACCTAATCCGTATGAATGAGGATGATCCAGCCCGGAAAGTCTATACGGGCAATATCTATGTTAGAAAAAGAAGACGAGGCAGACCCTGCCTGAGATGGAGCGATGGCGTTGGTCAGGACGCCAGACAGCTTTTAGGGACATCGAATTGGTGGACCTCGGCGCAAAACCGGGATGTCTGGAGTTCCTTATTAAGGCAGGCCTACACCGGATGCCGGTTGTTGCGCCGTTGATGATGATGATGGTTTACAATTAACGTTCTTTACCTGAATTTTCATTTGTTTCATTGTGCCGCTGAAAAAAAACCCAACATAGTTGTTCTGGCTGTTGATTACAAAGAAAACAAAATAATAAATTTTCACATATTCCCTAGTAAAACTATTATTGGAAAGAGTTAAATCGTGCATATAAAGGAATTGTTTCTAGGTAAGAAATAGGATGATTCCTACTATCTGTGGTTACCCGCAAATAAAAAATGCATTTGTTTAAACATAACAAAAAAGTTGCGAGAAGCAAAGATAACAAAGCATTGTGAAATAATTGAAAAATGCAACCAGTTAGAAGTTGTAAAAGTAATTTTCAAGCAAATAAAAATAACATTAGCGTACGAATTCAATCCACAAGAATAACAGCTAAGGGCTGTTAGTATACCTCAACAAGGAAGGAGGTATCTTGACTTGATACATTGATTTTCAACAAATTGGCTTCTCTTTGCTTCTCCCAAGCTAAAACTTTTACTGCTAATACTATACATAATGATAAATGAGAGGCCCCAGTTGCAGCGACATATATTGGGATTGTTCCCCCACCTTGGAACTTTTGATTGAGTAGGAATCGACTGCTTTGGATCAAGCAAATATACAACCGAATAAACCATACGTCAATATATTTTAACTGCTCACAAAAAAAGCACCCGCGGCATGACTTTGGATAATTCGGTGTTCCATGAGGTTATCTCGGATTCAGCACTACTTGTAAGAATTGTGTGTTCAATCTGCACATACGTATTTGTCCATTTTAGTCTCTCAAGTATTTCTATCATACGTAGAAGTAGATTTCCTCCTCTAGTGAACAGTTATTACCTCCCATGTTTGAGAACAAGTTAAGAAGTTATTGTCTTCCATCCCTGTACATTGTATCCAGTAGCATTAGTAACAAGTTACGCTATAAAGTAACCAAGTCAACTAACCGAGCACGTTTATTTGGGCATATCTGAGTGGAATCTATCTAATAAACGCACTAAACAGTGGCTATCTAACAACGAGCCGGACTGTCTTGTTTGCAGTCAGCGTTTAGTTTATTTTCAGCCGCCTCGTATGCTACATTCGTGATTTGGACGTGGAAAACTGTCGAACATGGGTTCGGAGCAGGCGAATTGTAATAAATAGCTCGTGAATTTGTGAGAGAAAATCTAAAGAAGTGTCTTTGCTTTAATTTTAGGTGAAGAATATATGAGAAATTTATTGGGTGAAAGTGGAAAAGAGCCAATCGACAAAGATAAACAGAGCGTTGAGATAGAGCTACCACCATGGTTCGACGCAGAATTATTTAAAAAGTGAGTTTATTGGCATTATTTCGATAAAATCGTGCGTTTACCTCATATATTATGAATTTTTGCCTTATCTTGTAATAGATAAGCTATTTTCCAATCGTTTGAATGCTACTTCGTGTACTACACTTGGGGCTCGATGGAGCACGATCACGCGGTCAAACAATATGATTCTAACAAACCAAATGCTTGTGTAATAGGCAATTAAATAATAATGTTGTTTTGACTTTGAGCAAAAACTCAATTCTACGCAAACATAAATCGCCATCGATTTTCGGATGATGACAGATACATCTGGTTTTGCTACATCATTCTAATTAACTGCTAACGAATGCATGTAAGCACCAATTAAAGTCATATTTTCATTGAGACCAAATCATAACAAAACTCCTACAATCTGCCATCCATGTAAATAGAAGCATTGCACTTCTATCGTTGAACCATCCACCTGTCATTTTGATAGATCAGTCTGCACATTGTACCGCATACCACATTTCTATTGTGGATCGCCAATAAAATTTGATAACTTGATTACTAGAAACTCTAAACCTGGAATAAATAATTGATGTTTATACCATAAATACTAAACATGCACTCGCATATATAGGTATATACGATAATAATCCATTCTCCAGGGTTAGCGAAATTGAAAATTACTCAAGTATGAATTCTCAAATGTCCTTGGTAATAAATATGTTTTGCATGATAATACTTGGAATTATTTATTCATATTATGGTAGTATAGGCAGGTCTCCTGGAGTATTTTTTGTCTATGAGACAAGAAATCTCCACCAATGCCAGGTCTTACGTAGTAAGATCCAGGGAATTTAAACCAAAGCAAGATCTTTTGAGAGTCACCGACATAGATGAAAATCTTCATTAACTGCTTCCAGCACAAAGCATGTTATCCAGATTGGTATGAAGTTACAGTCACCTATTTTACCTTCCTTCTTTCTTTCCCATCTAACTCTGTATACATATGTATGTCGCTTTCACCCAATACATTTTATAGATGGAACTATTGACCAGATACATTTTCATAATCTCACCGCAGTTGTCTATCAAGTTTTGCTCGACCGCATCACATACTGCATTATTTTTATCTCTGTAGGTATTCCCTCGGTCGTGGACAAACCAGTACAATCGATAAATACACAGTACGAAATTTTCATGAATTCAGAGAATATTTCCCAATCGCTCTCTATTCGCCACTTCTATATTAATTTCCTAATTGATGGAGGTAACTTAAGCGTTTGTAATGAATTGAATTTGACCCCTACGATATGAGCTTGATCTAGCTTTACACTAGTTAAGTTGTTGTATAGTTGCTGCTCCGAGTTTTTTGGAATCAGTTTACAATCTTCATAAGTAAAGTGCGAGCTTATTCAACCAGAATAAACAAGCTAAAAAAAAATAGATTAAAATTGTATCATCATCATCAACAGCATAACAACCGGATTACCGCCAGACAATTTACAGCTCAAGGTTAGCTCTATGATAATTATGCTAGGCAATCTGAATCAGCCAAAATTGTGCAGCGGAACAAGACTCATCATTATCATCAGCGCAACAACCGGTATCCGATCTAGGCCTGCCTTAATAAGGAACTCCAGACACCCAGGTTTTGCGCCGAGATCAACCAATTCGATATCCCTAAAAACCATCTGATGGGGGGCTGGATCGTCCTCATCCATACGGATTAGGTGAGCCGCCCACCGGCTTCAAGCGAAACAATTTTTGTAAGCTGAAATAGGCTCTGTTAGCAGCCAATAACCGTGCGCAGATTTCATCGTCATAGCGGTTATCGGTTGTGATTTTCAACGATCTCAAAGTTTTAGTCTCCTATCTTTTTTTTTTCGTTTGACCGGTGCGGTTAGATGTTTATTCATTCTTTAGTTTTTCGCGCTGACATTGCCACCATGCACTTCGTCTTGGCTTCATTAATGTACAGCCCGGGATCTCGCGCCGCCTGCTCGATCTGGATGAAGGTAGACTGTACATCTCGGGTTGTTCTTTCCACAATGTCAATATCGTCGGCGCAGGCCAGCAGTTGGGTGGACTTGAAGAGGATGGTGTCCCTCGCAGCAAAGCAAGATAGCGGAGAATATCTTATAAATAGTACTCAACAACGTGATACCTCTATAATTGCTGCACTGTGTGATATCCCTCTTTTATGTATTGGACAGATAATGCCTCTTTGCCAGCCGTCGGGCGTTGATTCGCTGTCCCGCTCCTTGAGTATCAGTTGATGAACCGCTTGGTGTAATTGGTCGCTCCCATTTTTAACCAATTCGGCTGTAATTCCATTGGCTCCTGGTGACTTATGATGTTAAGCCGGTGAATTGCACGGACTGTTTCTTCTATACTTGTTGGCGACAGCATATGTCCGTCGTCTTCAGCTGGTGGGACCTCCATCTCCCGGATATTTTTTGTTGTTGAGCAGTTCATAAAAATACTTAACCCATCGCTTCAATATACCCATTCTGTCGGAAATCAGACTTCCCTCTTTGTCTCGGCTGGATGAACATCGAGATGTATAGGGCTTCGTCTTGCTGACTTGTTGGTAAAACTTCCGCGCCTAGTGCCGTTGCTCCCTGTACTTTTCGAGTTCGCAGATCTGTTGGTTCTCCTAGGCTTCCTTTGTCCATCTGTGAAGTCGCTTCTCCACTCGAGAGAATGCAACATTGCTCGGTATGCGACATTCTTCTGTTCCGTAGCTAGCTTACATTCATCGTCAAACCAGCCGTTCCGACTTTTTTTGCGGCTGGGGCTAAGTATCAAAGATAACGCTTTTTAAGTGGTTGTGAAGATCATTTATTGATGCTTCATCTCCAGGACATCTGTTGGATGCGGTTATTGCGGCATCCATTTCGCCCTTATATATATTTCGGAAGGCTGCGTTGTGAACGGCTTCAGTATTCATTCTCACCTGATTGTCAGAGGGGAATGTAGGTAGTGTTGTAATTCGAGCCGGGAGCACTATGCCAACGAAATAGTAATCCGAGTCTATATTGGCCCCCCTATATGTTCTGACATTCATCAAGGCTGAGAGGTGGCGGCATTCAACACTAGGTCAATTTGGTGCTCCCGCCTGGAAAGGTCCACGTTTGTTTGTGGACCACTTTCCGCCCAAACCAGGTACTTCCAACAACCATTTCGTGCGATACTGCCAACTGAATAATACGCAGTCCGTTATCATTGGTATTCCTATGTAAACTATGGGAGCCGACGTATTGCCTGAATACGGGCTCCATCCCTACTTGACTGTTGAAATCTCCAAGTATGATTTTGAGATCATACTTGGGACAGGCTTCGATGGTCCACTCAACTGCCTCGTAGAAGGTATCCTCCTCCGACTCTGCAGTCTCCTCTGTAGGGGCCTGAACGTTTATGAGGCTTATATTTGTAAACTTGCCTCGCAAACGCAGAGTGCATAGCCGTTCGCTTATATTTTCAAAGCCGGTAACAGCAGGTTTCATTTTTTGGCTGACTAAGAAACCTACTCCGAGCACATGGTTTACTGGATGGCCGCTATCATATATGGTGTAACGGCTCTTCTCCAGGAAACCGGTCCAACGGGAAACGGCATCGCATCTCTTGTAACGCTGTTACATTAGCCTTATATTGGGACAGGGTATCGGCTAGCTGCTCAGCAGCATTCGGTCTGTAAAAGGATTGCACATTCCATAAGAAAATGCGCAAATCGTTATTCCGTTGTTGTTAGCGGGTTCGTCGTTTTAAAGTCCATCCTGTCCGAGGCTTCATCTGTGTCTTCGGAACATCGGTTTTCCGGGTAGGGTTGGCAGCCCTACACGACCCCCAACCTGGAGGACCAGTTGGTACAATTTATCCCGTTTTTATGCGCGGAAAACTCGTCTTCATCCCTCTCTATCTGCAGTTTTTCATTAAGAAAGAACTCCCAGCGATCCCCACGTGGAGGTGGAGATAGGGTTTGGTAGTAGAGCTGTTGGTGTTGGTTCAGCAGGCGCTTCCCAGGTTTTATGCTCCATCGTGGGTATCAATCCACGTTTCGCCCTGGGACCTTTACTACTCTTTGACCGCCGGATGATAGATAATGAAATAAGTCCCATTATTTCAATGCCACTTATAAAAGCTTACTATAAAGTGCTGATTAGTGTTCCCACATCTTACATTGATTATTTTATTTGAACAGATATCGAAATGGGGGGTATTTCAGAGCCAAGACTTCATATAGTGGCAGCCTCTTAATTTTGTTCAGATTTTTCGATTGGGTAATTTCTGAGAATCCGTCCGTTAAAGAAATGAGCACTTTCAACCCCCCCGAATTTCCCGCCGTTCCAACAAATGTCAAAACTATGACCGGTTTCGGAACGTACTAACTGAGACCTTTGGTACCCCACATGACTATATTTGATGAAAAAAAAAAATGTACACCCCACATTAGGATGTATGGGGACCCCCTTAAATTCGACGTCGAATTATGTAACTCACTGTACGCATGAATATTCACAGTTCCCAAATTTCCACCATATTTGGGGTCAATCGTTACAACCGTCTCCGAGAAAAATGCGTGTGAAACACAGGCAGACAGTACACCGATTTTAATAACGTTTTGTTTTACAAAATGCCTTAAACAGGACACCCATCTTTAAAGTGGTAGTTGGAGGGGTATTTATGGTGCTCCATGCCGTCGCAAAGATAATGACTAAAAATGTTCTCGAACGCGCCGCAGAGGACCTGGAAAGTATGATCTAAGGAGAGAAGACTGACTTTAGCTATGGATTCCTCTGCGTTGCTCACAGGGTTCAGATATCTGCTGCACCGGCTCGAGATACACTCTCTGTTGACGAAAGCGTGAGCAGAGAGTATATTTAGAGTGCTCTGGGTGGGAGGGACATTGCGGGAAAACTAACTATTATCAGAGCGACATATGATGATACAAAATGTCATGTGCGCATCGAGATATAGTCTTGGAAGTCCAAAGGGGATTTCGACAAGGCTGACTGAGCGATAACACGTAGTAATGGTTAATGCCCTCTGCCCTATTTTGGAAATAATGGCAACTACATATATATATGTATGTTTATTAGGCATAATGCATAGGAGACTTGAACCAGGATGTCATCGTAATACAAAACAACTGATATCGCATTATGGCCAATTTTCCACTGCATCTATTTATAACTAAGGCCCAACCACTGCATTTCTAGTAAGAATGAGAAAAAAGAAAAGAGGAAGGACTTCTAAAATCAAACATGAGCTTATCTGGTGCAATTCATTATTATTAATTAAGATGATAATCACGTAGCCTCAATCAAATCATAAAATTAAATGCACATGTTAAAATGATAAGCTCAGCCACAATTCCAGCAGAATCAATCGTAAACAAGGAAATTACAACTGTTATCTCTAAAATGGAACTAAATAAAAATAATATAGAAATATATAATGAAATGCAACGGCTAAAAATATAATCAAGTTACTAAAATAAGAATAACTAAAACGCTAGGAATGAAACGAAATCATAAAAATAACTGAAATAATAATAACCATATCGGGAAATAGGTGCTGACGCTTCAGATATGAAAGGTTTCGTGTTTTCTTGTATAAGCAACTTTCTCCCAATTCGAACTGAAGGATATTTTTTCCAAACCTACTATTAGCAATGAATTAAACTATTTAAAATTTCTTGCTAGTAATCTAATATTATTTTTTTATATTTTCCAGAGGCCAAAAAAACTACTTCAAGTACGCTGGTGCTATGAGCAATGGTATGCTGGTTGGCTTAATAGCAGTTCTAGCCATTCCCAGTATCCTGAAAGTGCTTATATGTTCAAGAAGATCAGGCACCCCATTAGATGCTTATAGGAGGTATATTAGGACCATATTTCATGTCGTCGCGTGGCATGATAACGATATGAAGTCTGGAACAAAAGCTTGGCAAAGTATCACAATAGTCCGGAAAACCCATTTAGCCTCTCGGAAAATGTGCGAGCGCGCTGAGCAGATCACCATTACTCAACGGGATATGGCCTTAACTCAATTCGGTTTCTTAGGATTTTTAGTTTTAAAGCCACGTATGCTCGGTTTGCCTGATACACCAGATGTTATGGAACCTCTTATACATCTTTGGCGAGTCGTGGGATATTTGATGGGAATCAAGGAAGAGTTCAATATTTGCACAGACTCTGTGTCCACCACGAAAGAGCGTATGAATGCAATTTTGAGTAATGTTTACAGGTAAGTTTCAATATATTGTATTTGGCTTTATCTTCACTAGAATATAATGCTTTTTATCTTTTTCTAGGCCTGCGCTTGAAAAAACTGGGGAACAGTTCGATCTTATGAGCAAAGCCCTCCTTGACGGCCTTTGGTACTCTGATGTTATTCTTAACTTCAGGCCCTATATGTGTTTTGCCAAACGATTAGCCGGTTGTGAAGGATATGAATACTTCAAGTCAGATTTTGAAAAACCCCCTTCTGAAGAAACTATTAAAAAACTGAAATATCAGCAACTTTTATGGTGGGAGCGAGCTGTTCTTTTCTACTACATTGCTATATACGAATATCTCTACAAAATAACAATTTTTCGGATTCTTTATAATATAAAGTCTTATGTTATGGTTATTTTTAATTATTACTTTCCAATTGTCGCTATGTATAAATTTGGTATTAGAAAGGCATATGTTCGAATATTCCATGGGAAGAGTACGGAACCAAACAAACAATACGATTAGAATGACAATATTAAGTTAAGGCTAAAACTATTTAATTAACACCGAAAGTCAAATCAGGAACTGTTCCATATAGTTGTAAGGGAATCTTGGTGACCCTCGCAAAGCTGTTGACGTTTTGCGTTCATATGCAGTCATGTACTATAAGTTCCGCAATAAAGCAATTTATCCCAAGGGGATATAGCAGTTAGGAAACATTGAGGTTTGCTTTTTTGTAATTTTCTGTAATTTCCAGTTGGATTCAGTAACGTGAACAGCTTTGCATGCAGTAATTTTATTCCGAAAAAAAGTGATTTCAATTAGGCTACTACTTCAATTTCTGCAGTTATAATAATATAATAATATATAATATATAATAAATTTATTTTGTGGTAAATAAGAATGATGTTTGTACAAGTATAATATAAATTTTTTCCCACCAGTTTTTTCTTTTGACATTCTCCTTGTTCTTGTACAAATCAAACAGTGGGGGGAAAGGTTCAGTACTCGTTTGCGAAAATTGTGTCTAAAGTCAAATGCCCGGGATACCAGAAGCTCGGGCTGCAAGTATAAAGGTTTTGTGTTCATTTTATGTTAGAAACTTCTACGCATATTTTTCCATCCGTATGTAGCTACAAATCCAACAGTGTTCCTTCATATTTTTCAAAACTACAAGATATATATTATGTATATATGAAGATATAATACGTACATATAACAGCCATACTACTGTGATCGAAAAGTAAGGCGAATTTGTTTAAAAAATGTAAATTATTTATCTATTCTTCTAAATCAATTTTATCTCCTTCAAAGTAATCCCCGTCCGATAAAACGGACTTTTGCCAATGCTTTTTCTAGTCCTGGAAACAGCGGGAATAGCATTCAAGACCTTTTTCGATTTGGTTTTTATCTCGTCAATCGTATCAAAATCGCGTCCCTGCATTGGCTTTTTGAGTTTGCTGAATAGCCAGAAGTCGCACAAAGCCAAATCAGGCCGAATACGGTAGTTGCAGAATGATATGAGTCTAGCTTTTTGTAAAAAATTCGCAAAGAACCAATGCAAAAAATTCCAAAAAAAAAGCGATTTTGCCACCAATCGAAACTTGACGCGTTTGAGACACAAAACATCCTTCAAAATGCTTTGGGCTGAGCCAAATGATATTCCAACATTATCAACGTCAAGTCTCTAATTGTCAATTGACGATTTTCAAGCACCATGATTTTTTGGACGTGGCCCTCGTCGGTAGATGTTAATGGTCGTCCAGAGCGCGGTTCGTCTTCCAAGCTTTCTCGGCTCGCTTTGAACTCGTTGTATCACTTATAAACATTTTTTGTGCCATAGTTTGATCACCAAAGGCCTTCCGCACCATTTTCAACGAGTCCGCATAAGAATATTCGTTCCGCCAACAAAATTTGATGCAAGCTTTCTGCTCGACAAAATCATCCAATGTAAAAATTCGGAAAATGCACTTTTGGTTCTTTACAAAAACACGCGTGACTCGGAGATAATTAAACCTTTTGACAAACAAATGCCTGGTAAAGGTATAGACAGTATAGACAGTCCTACCACCCTAGAAAAACAAAAATTTACTTGCCTTCCTAATGTCCGGGAGTTTTAAATAAGAATTTCACCTCATTTAGTAGTATATCACCCTAAACAAACATGCATGCACGTATATAATCAATTTATGTACCCGTATTTCCAATTTAGTTGTGCACAAAAGCATACATATGTACATATATGTATAGTACGTATATTGAATACCGCTGGTATAATATACAAATATATCTATCTGAATTAGGCACTACCCGCAAACTTGATTAGCACATATATATATATATCTACATACACACATATGTCTATCTGGAGTAATTGATATTGATATACAAATGACAAACAAAATGTTTCCTCGCGACCCTTCATTCACATGAACTTACTTTGTTTTCGCATTGACGAATTGATATGTGATGATGACGTCATACACGTTGTAGAATGCACGAAATTTACAAAAAATGGAAAAGTTTCACCCTCTATAACTTTGTTTACAGTTGTTGGATTTTCTTCTCATTAGGCCGAATTGTGACTTATGTTATCCATTATATCAATGCAAGGGTGAACTTAAACAAGGGTAGATTTCTAAAATATGGGAATAAACTATTATTAATTTTATTGATACAGATATCGAAATGGGAAGTATTTTAAGGTCTAGATTTTGTAGAGATGCGCCACTATAAGTTTTTTCAGATTTTTCGCTTTTTATTTCACGCAAAACCTTAAAAACAATGAGCGTTTCCAAAATCGTTATGCCCCGAATCTCATCGGTATTTATCGCGAAAGATCGTAAATATAACGTATATATCGGCTAGTTCGCCGATGAATGTAAGCTAGCAACAGAACAGAAGAATGCTGCATACCGGGAAATGCTGCACTCTCAAAGAACGCGGGCACGCCTATTATGAACTCCGTCAAGTGGAGAAGCGACTTCTCAAATGGAAAAGGAAAGCCTGAGAGAAACAACAAGTCTATGAACTCAAGAAATACAGCGAACAACCGTATGAGATGCGCAAGTTTTCCTAACAAATCAGCAGAATAGAGCCTTATACACCACTGAGACAAAAGGGGATATCTGATTTCCGACAGAATGGAATGAATGATGAACTGTTCAACAACCAAAATGCCGACGTGTTGGAGTTCCCAACAACTGAAAATGACGGATGCAACCGCCAATCACAGAAGAAACAGTCCGTGCAGCTCAGTCTTTCTGTCACACCCGATTTATTCTGAAACGGCTATACTGATTGTTACGAAAATTGGTGAGTGCATGTGGTATGCTGTTCCCTTTACATACAGCAAGTGACGCCATATTATGTTGGGCTTAAGAGGAGGGGCTCCCCATACTTGTAAATGGAGGATGCAAAATTTTTTTTCGCAGTATGCGACCATAATTAATATCGGGTGAAACGTAGGGGAGTGAGAACTCAAAATATAACCATCAAAAAGTGTAACAGGTCTCGCTCTCAGAACTTATCCAACCGAAAAATCTGAAAAAAAAATCCAAGTAGTGCATCTCTACGAAATATAGGCCTCAAAATACATCCCGTTCCGATATCTGAAGAAATAAAGTTAATAATAGTATATTTCCACATTGTAGAAATTGCGCCGGCAACCCCCCTTACGTTCATCCCAGAAGTAAAAAATGACACAAGTGGAAGGGATAACATAGTGCACAATTTGGTCAAGTTTGAAGAAAATCCAACTATTATTAACAAAGTTATAGGGGGTGATACTTTGCCATGTTTTGTGAATTTCGTGCACTCTACAACCTGTATGACGTCATCATCACATATCAATTCGTCAATACCACAACGAAATGAGTTCTTATGGATGGGGTCTCAAAGAATTATTTTATTTTAGTTTTTTAGTCATTTGTATATAAATATCAAATTACTCTAAACAGACATTTGTGTATGTAGGTATATATGCGTCCTAATGAAGTTTGTTGGTAGTGTCTAATTCAGATAGATATATTTGTACATTAAACCAGCCCTATTTAGTATACGTACTATATATGAATATACGTATGCTTTTGCGCACGAAGTAAATCGGAAATATGGGTACGATCAATTTATATACGTGCATATATATGTCCAGTATTCGGAAATAGGCAGTTTGTTTGTTTCCGGTGAGGATCATATCTATGGCTGCACCACTGTAATTTTTTTCAGATTTTTCGGTTGGATAGGTTCTGAGAACGAGACCTGTTACACTTTTTGATGGTCATATTTTAAGCCCCAGCTCCTCTATGTTTGAGGCTTTCGCCATTTCCTCAACCCATCAAGGTCCAATATGCAGACGAAATTTTTCATTTGTTATTGTTTCTGGCCAAAATACCCCGATGACACTGCAGAGACATGAATCCATAAAAACTCGGAGGTCTTGAATAATAGTGATGGTCAGCGAAAGTGTAGCATCAGTTTTCATGGGAATAAGCAGACGTGCATACTGACCAGGAAAAGTTTTACTCTTGACAGCTCCTCGCTTTGTGCAGTCTAAACCACGCACTACTTGACAGCTGCTGACTTCGAATGGCGAAAGCTTACCACCTGCGCCAAGTCAAGGTAAAACTGGCTCTTTTGCAGCAATACCCATTTGAAAAAGTTTTTTAGACAGACGCGTGCAAATGTGTGCAAGATTACCGCGGTTCGTAACGGGTTCTGGCTTATAGGGAACCATACCGCTGTTCAAGTTGCGAAGAAGAAGGACAAATCACCAAGCACTCCCTTTGCGATCACCAGGTTCCAGCTAGAACCAGATTGCGGATATTAGGTAAACAATTCGTTAGAGAACTCAAAGAGATCTCTGGCTGCTATCCTTCGTAAACGCAATGGACTGGTTCTGAAGACCTGAACCGGCTAGATTATGTTCCCCTTATCTTTACCGTAGCCGTTATGATTTTAGAATTTATGGCAACAAAAGGGCGCAATTCAGCGCGAAGTTGCCACTGACATCTACTTACCCACTCACTCTCCTGGGCTTGCTTTTACTAATTTTGAGTTTGTATGAAGAGATGAATGTTGCAAAATAACAAAAGGCCCACTTCATAATCTCTGATAATAGCTATTAGTGTCTCTGGAATGGTCTTTCCGTCCGGAGGATGTTAGGTACACTCCCTGTTGACACTATCTGAAATTTTCTCGACATCGGTGCTCAACAATGATCTGGAAGGTATTAGTATGATTAGCACAAGAGAATCCAGAGTGAAAACTAACCTGTTCTCTGTCGATCAAGCTTCTGAAGTGTTTCTGATATACCAATCTGATTATTACACTCAAAATCGAGTGTAATCTCTCGAAATCTTGGTGACTATTCGCTTCTTATATTTCCTAGGAAAAATTTTGGATTTTGGGAAGTGGAGGCGTGTGACCCAAGCAGATCTGCCCCATCTACACCCTGAGACGTCTAAGTGTTATGGAGTTATTCAGACTGTAACAACTGTAAAAGGTTATTTTAGGGTGCAGTGTGTTGATTTTATCCAGCATACTTTGGATGTTGGATCACTGCCAAAATGTCGTCCACGTACGTGAACCATTTATTTGGCAATAATCCATCCTGCTCCATTTTTTCCTCTAGTGATGCCATGAAGATTTCACTTAGGAGTGGGGAGAGGGGATTGCCCATCGCTACACCTGAGGTCGTTTTGAAATATTTTCCCCTGAATGTGAAATAGTTCTCACTCATGCAGAGGGAAGCCAACCTCGCATATTGTTTAGGAATATAACAGGGGTTGTCTCTATATGATGCCTAGGCTCCGAAATACCCTCCATACCGATACCTGTTCAAATAAAGTTAATAATAGTACATTACTATAATTTTTTGTAATTAACAGGAAAATCCCCCTTAAGTTCACCCTAATTTTTTGTAATTAACAGGAAAATCCCCCTTAAGTTCACCCTAGAATTACGAAATTATGCAGCAATGTAGGCTACAGCATAGAGCATGATCCTACATTTGGTGAAAATCACACTATTATTAACAAAGTTATACTAGGTCAAAACTGTCGCTTCTGTGCAAATTCAAGCCTATGTATGTCAACATCACTTGAAAGTGGATATTATCACATAATATATGCATATATTACGTGCTACATATTAATGGGACAAATGCACACTAAAATCGCTTTATAAAAGAAATACACAAAAACATTCATACCTAAAGCGCCAAGCGTCCGGTTTCCCGACTTGTTTAATTATAAACTTCACAATAGAGCGCATAGCTTTGAAATGAGCAAAGTCAGCTTCATTCTTAGAAACTAGAAACTTCTTCCGTAGTGCATGCTTCAGGCGAATGGCTTTCTGTGGTAAACCAAGTTGGCTAAGACCGCAAGCAAGGAGAACAAGTCGGAAGCTGGACGCTTCAGGTGCGAAAGCTTTTGTGTATTTCTTAGTACGTAGTACGTAATATATCCATATGTTATGTGAGAGTATCCACTTTCGGGGGATATTGACATTCATAGTCTTCAATTTTCAAAGAAGCAACAAATTTGAGGTATTATAACTTTGTTAGTAATAGTGCGATTTCCACCAAACTTGGTAAACTCTATATTATAGACTATATCACTGCAAAATCTCATGGTGTTAGGATGAACTTAATAGGGGTTTCTAACCAATTACAAAAAATTGTAGTAATATACTATTATTAACTTAATTTAAACAGATATCGGCATGGAAGGTATTTTGGAGCCCAGGCACCATATAGTGGCAGTCTCATGATTTTTTCCAGATTTTTCGGTTTGGTAGTTTCTGAGAATGGCCCCCTTAAAGAAGTGATCACTTTCAAACCCCCGCGCTCCCCACCCTTCCAACGAATGACAAAACTAAGATCGGCTACCGATCGGTACTAATCGAGACCTTTAATTTGATACCCCACATGACTATATTTGATGAGAAAAAAATTTACACCCCCCTTTTGCATGTATGGAGACCCCTCCTCATTCGACGTAAAAGTATGTAATTCACTGTATGCGTGAGCGTTCACAGTTCCCACCTTTTTACCAAATTTGGTGTCAATCGCTATAACCGTCTCAGAGAAAAATGCGTGTGACGGACAGACAGACAGACAGTAAACCGATTTTAATAAGGTTTTGTGTTTACACAAAACCTTAAAAAGGGTCATAGCAGGGGAGAAGATCGGAAAAGATTTTATAAAAATTGCTAAGATCTTGATCACACGTTAAGTTAGATAATACGTGATCCCAGTTAATTGAAGCTAAGGCTGAGTTAAGGGGGTCATACCGTGTGTCGGATCCGCGGATTCGAATTTCTTTTTTGGCGTTAATGTTATCTAGATATAGTGTAGAATATATGGGCAAAGTGATTTTTTGATATTCGGAGTCATTCAGAAATTATAGTGTTACGTGATAAGTCACATGCCAGATTTATGTCGATCGCCATAATAAAGTTCGTATTTATCGGTCCGAATGACGTTCGAATGAGTTCGCTAAAAAGACAAGAATTGAAGCCAAGGCGGTACGTGTGTTTCTTCAAGAAACCTAAGGTTTATGGAGTAGGTATAGCAGATTAATGGTCAGTTAAGGTTTTATAGCTAAAATCGCATTCTACTTTTTAAATGCGTTTTTATCGAAACCGCATGTTGAAAATCGGCTGCCACCATAGCCCAAAATCTATCCAACCAAATTCTTTGAAATTTTCACGACTTATTCACAACATATTTCTACGCTCCGTAAACTAGGATAATTGCGATTCATTCAATAGTTTTTTTTATTCATTGTAGAAGCCGTAAAAAAACGCAAAATCCAAAAAAAATTTTAACAAAGCACCAAAAATTTAGTTTTTAATATTTTTTAATTTTTTAATAGTTTACGAACTGTAGTTATGTCTGTACGTTAAAATGCCGTTTACTTTTTTCTCTACGATGATCGCAGCGCCGAAGACGAATCAACCAACAACATCAAACCGCACTGGTCAAACACAAACACGAAGAAGAATAAGGATAGGAGAATACAACTTTGAGACCGTTGACAATTTCTCCTATCTAGGGTCGAAAATCACAACCGATAACAACTACGATGATGAAATCCGCGCACGGTTGTTGTCAGCCAACAGAGCCTATTTCAGCTTACAAAGACTGTTCCGCTCGAAACGTCTCACCATAGGGTCAAAGCTCTTACTGTACAAGACTATGATCTTGCCAGTCCTCATGTATTCCTCGGAAACTTGGGTTCTTAGCAAGAAAAATTGCGAACTCTTGGCCGCGTTCGAGAGAAGAATCCTCCGAAGAATTTTTGGCCCCCTACATGAGGATGGACGATTCCGTAGCCTACACAATGACGAAATCTATGAGCGATACCATGACCGTCCGGTTGTGGATAAAATCCGGCTCAATAGGTTACGGTGGGCGGGTCACTTAATGCGTATGGATGAAGATGATCCCACCCGGAAAGTCTATAAGGGCAATATCTATGGTAGGAAAAGAAGACGAGGCAGACCCTGCCTAAGATGGAGCGATGGCGTGGGCCAGGACGCCAGACAGCTTTTAGGGATATCGAATTGGTGGACCTCGGCGCAAAACCGGGATGTCTGGAGTTCCTTATTAAGGCAGGCCTAGACCGGATACCGGTTGTTGCGCCGTTGATGATGATGATGATCGCAGCGCCCTCTAGCGTGGCAGCAGAAAAACACCTTTTTTTGGAGATGGGTGTATAAATTGCTCTGTATTTCAATAATGAACTATGTGATCGGGCTGGAAATTACTATGCACGCTCAAGACATTAATAAATCTATGGTGAAAAATTCGTATTTGCATCTTTCTCCTGTTCTTCACAAAACATTTCTAAAAAAGCCAAAAAAACGGCCTTCACACGGGATGACCCCCTTAAGACTGTCAAAATTGGCTTTGCGGAAGTTAAATTTGGCTGATTTATGCGCGGTTTTGGGATTCGAACGAATGTATGATCCAGCTCCGCTTCAAATTCGAGCGAGGGGTGGTGAGTTTCACATACGGAAATGTACGAGGAAGTATGGAGAAGTGGCGCTCGGGTAGGTTGGAAAGAAACAGATCGAGAGTGCGGTCCAAGAAGTTTTTAATAATGTTGTATTCAGAAAAGAGGAGAGTAAAAGGATAAAGTGAGAGAAGTTGTTAGAAGGAGTTGGAAACCTAGGATGATTAGAAAAGTTGTGCATGGGGAGATTAAAATCCCCGCAAAGAAGAAAAGAGAGGAAAGTGAACCTGATGAGGAGTTCCGACAAACTGTCAAACAATTCTTCAAAGAGGTAAGAGAGGGCAAGCACACTGGACGTATATACGAGATACAATGAATAGGTGAGAGTTGGGCAGGGACTCACGCAAGGCAACACAATCTAAGGAGAGCCAGAGGAAGAGAAGGCAGGTTAGACGTGGAGTGGATCTTTTACTGCAGTTAGGACCCCACCGCGAGTGACTCACGTGATGCATCGGCGAAGCAGGCGGACTGTCCTCAAATTATTCCGCGAATTGATATGCTTGTACGGCTCGATAAATACCCCTTTAGGCCAGAAAGAAAGATTGTCAATTGAGTCAAATTCATAACTTAGAAAGAAGTTATCACTCGATCGGAGTTGCTGTCTTTTGTCAGTTTGACACAAGGCAAAGACGAAAGTAAGCCAATTTTGCTCTTTCTCCAGTTCGAGGGACGCCCGTAGAAGTAGCGAACGCTACTCTGGAGACAAACAACTGTTTTGGTGAAGAGACCACATTTAACCGGGGGCCGGTGGCATAAGTGGATGAAGGACGGCGACAAGAACGATGACAAAGGGTTGGGAAGCTGTATTGTGATTATTTCGTTAAGAAGGGGGAGTTAAGCATGATCGGAGACTTATACTCTGCAGTTAGTCAGACTGTAATCACTCTCGTCTCCTCCTCTCTCGGGTTTAGCTTGGGTTGAGTCCGCCTATGGCGTAGTCCTAATAGCCGTCTTCTATTTTCTCAGATAATCCTTGATCCGTTGCCACCATTTGTGTTTTTAACAAACTTCGGCACTCATCTCCTTTTAGTTAAATGGTTGCTTACCTCAACACAGTCAAACCATTTTCGTATTATAATTCACCGAGCAGATCGTTTCAACTGTAAAATTTTCTGCAAAATATCATCTCTCGATATAACTCCGGCTAGAATCTTTAAATTGATGTTTGGAATTCCCGCCAGTTTTGACTGGTTCACTGCCCTTAATTTCCCTGTTAATTTATTAGCTCACACCCTCCGCTTTGTCATTATTTGTTGGAAGAGTGATGTTAGGAGTTTCTCCACACACTAGCTTCCTGATTTTGAAAAACAAAACGATGGTACAGTAACTAACTTTCTGACCTTTAAGCTGCATCATTGCATTGGTTTGCAGGTTAGAAGAGGTAAGGAAAACTTCTGAAATGAAAGGCGAAATAAATCATCATTCCTTCCCAATTTTTAATTTGCAGTTAGGCTGATAATATGCATCACATTGTACAGCAGGATCGAAAATGGAAACAACGACAAATAAAGTGGGGTGCTATGTAGAATGTACATGGACTAGAGTTCCAACGACAGCAATATTTAAAGGGAGAGGTCAGTACTTAAAAAAAAAGCGATACCAAAGTCTATTAATTAAATAGGGCTTAGTACAAAAGTTGTCTTAACCTCTGTTCCTATTCTTTTACTTGTTATCATTCTGCACTGAGATCCGCGATAATTAATGAGATTGTACTGGCGAGTTCATTCATACCTTATCAGTACGCTCACTGTGGGAGGGGAATGGTGCCGGCTGTTTATTTACCAATTTAGATTTTAACAGAGCACCCCTAGGGTCTATTATTGGCAGCAAAATTTACAACCATGATAGTATCTGCTTACGACATTAGCCGTATCTCAAAAATATTTCGCGTGGAGTTTGAACTATAACAATTCTTGATCGTTCCACTCCGTTCCTCCAGATTTAAATACATAAAAGTGAAGAACGTGCCTATGCCGACTGCTGATATGAAAGCATAAACCCATTTGTAAAGATGAATAGTATTTACTTCCAACTTTCACATCACAGCTGCCGAGTTCCAGTTTTCTTCTCCTGTTCCTTTGAAGATTTACGGAGCAAGCGCAATTTTACTGAAGTTTGATATCTACGTTCCAAAACATTTTATTAGAACATACCGTGTTATTTCAAACAAATAATTGTAAAATTTGGCGTGCCTAGTTCTCCCAAACTTAATGTTGTGCTATGGCGACTGCAGAAGCAAGTGAGTCCATACAATGCTTAAGTGTTGGCTAACTAAAGTTCAGTGGTTATTCCCATCGGTCAGGTGAAAGGTATCTATCTCGTTTGCTCGGAGAATGTGGACAACAACCTGTTGATGCAGACGCAGACGTAATACATATTCAATTGCCGCCATGGTATGATGCAGAACTATTTCGAAGGTATAACTTCACGTTAACTTTTTGATGTATATAAGCATTGTATTTATCATATATGGTAAATTGTTCATGGTTATGGTGATATCAATAGTGCACGATAAAATGTGACATCAAATCTATTAGTCACAGGTCACCTCTTAGTCTTATACCCATACCCATTATACCATAATCATTTTCAAGTACTCTAATCTAAGGATAAGATCTAAGGGTTGAGGCAAGAGAATCCTCAATCAATAAATTTCTTCAGTATTTTTAAATATAAACTCGGAAGAAAATAGATTCAATCCAACAATGAATTCGTGACGTCAAAATGTTGCAGAAATCCTGTGGGATTGACTTTTCTGACCATGACAGAAGTAATACATCTCAGAAGAACACGTGTATAACCAAACTACACATTCAATTCTTGAAATCACAAGGCCAGGCGGGAAATGCTCAAGGACTAAGGAGGAAATTGCCCCCGTCCAATACTAACGGTCCAAGTCTTTCGACCGTCCAGTCAAGGGCGTTAGGAAAGGTAAAGACTGCTTATCAATTTACTTAAGCGACCCGCTTATGCTTGATAGTTTCCTCGTAAAACTGTACCTTACAGCCACTGTATATTCTGCAGAGCTACTGCTTCCCCTTATTCCAAAATCCCATGAATTTGAGATTTCCCAGGGAGTTAAATAAGGGGATAATTGAAGGAGTATTTGCGCGCTACAAAGATAATATTATAATCGTTGGCACGACAATTAAGTTCTACGGAATCATTCGCTTTCCTTCCTTTTTGTCATGGGTCACATTACGTTGAATTTCCTACCATTTTGCAAGGTATTGGTGTTCGAGCATTCTATGCCCGCCATCACTCGCAACGACCAATAGAACCTTCTATCGAGTGACAGCTGGATCATACAAGTGGTCGATGGTGTACTTGAGGGGTCGCAGCTCTCAAACCGTGCAAGAAATGGCGGACGCAACACTTAAGTGTAAATAAGCAACGAGACCACTTTGAAGGCCCTTTCGCCTTTACGCACATCCAAAAGCCAGCTCCTAAATCAAATGTCGATTGCAAATTGGTCAATCTGATTGTTCCGTCAGATGACATCCACAAATCCACCGTTATCGTTGCGGTCACCAAGACAGTGCTTCCCCGTCCCATATCATCACAATTCACAATGTCACCTCTAGGAAGTCTCTCCTGAACTGCGTGTAATTATTCGTAGAAAGTATTCTTCTCTTCCATATCGTAATTCTCCGTGGGTACAATACTATACAATTATCATACCCGTTTACTTGGACCGAAATTTTGCAGCCAGAAGTCTGCTTCCAGCTTAGGACAGTGCTCCTTCGGATTCGCGCCTGCTACCACTCAACTTTCCAGAGTACGTAACCACATTGCCGCGAGAGGAAAATTTTTACTTTCCAGAATTTTGCCAACTTCCTTTGCTTAGGCTCTGAATGTCCAGCTTATATCATTGAAATTCTCGTTCGAGGAGTAAAACTGGTGGGCTTGATGGTCTCCCCTAAGAGTTGTTTATCGCTGCACCTTCAGCTACTGCAGATTTGTTACTTCCATTAGTAAGGAAATCTTGTGAATCCGAGACCTTTCCAAGAGAGTGAAGAAGGGGGTGATCGTTAAGATTCCAAAGAAGGGCACCCGTTTTGCGTATCACAATAGACTCCTCATTTTATTCTCACTAATGGCGGAAATCATGTCTATGGTGCAATCTAACAAAACTCTCAAAGACCGTTTTTGAAAAAAAAGTTTGCCCGCGCCATGTTGTGTGACGACACAACTCGAGCCAAGAAACTTCAGTAGCCCTTCAACTCTTACTCATAAAAATATAAAACTGTCAAAACGACCGCGTTAGAATTTGTTGTCACTATTATTCAAATTCAAATCAAATCACAAGAGAGGAGATACCGCCGAATATTCAACTGACCCAGATTCGAATCCCGCTCAATGCAAGCCCCCTTTTTCGCGGCCTGTGAATCTTTCAAAAACGAACGTTTTACTCCCGTTCAGGTAAAAATGTGAGAATTTACTATATATGTAGCTTCTTACCATTATTGCCGAATTGTAAAGTAACTTGAACGATTGTCCATTCACGCATCAATTTCCCACTTTCCTGTTAAAAACTGATTGATTACTTGAAAAGTAACAAACACTAAACCCGATGCTTTCACATAGATAAGATTCAAATTGCTCGATCGACGTCCCATGAAGTGTCAGTCAATCACCATGTTTCCTTTTACGCCTTGTGAGAATTCACTTTTTAACCATTATAATTAACAAATCAAACGTTTCGAATTGTTTTTAAGGTTTTGTGTGAAACAAAACCTTATTAGAATCGATTCGATGTCTGTCTGTCCGTCTGTCTGTCTGTCTGTCTGTCTGTCTGTCTGTCTGTCACAGCCGATTTATTCGGAAACGGCTTAACCGATTGTCACGAAAATTGGTAGGAGTATGTAATCTGCCGTTCCCTTTACATGCAGCAACTGACGCCATTTTGTGTTAAGTTTAAGGGGGGGCTCCCCATACATGTGAAAGGAGGGTGCAAAATTTTTTTTCATAAAATGTGGCCATGTGGGGTATCAAATTAAAGGTCTCAATTAGTACTTTTCGAAACTGGTTCAATATATGATATTGAGTGAAACATAGGGGAGTGAGGGCTCAAAATATGACCCACAAAAAGTGTAACAGGTCTCGTTCTCAGAACCTATCCAACCAAAAAATCTGAAAAAAATCTCAGCAGTGCATCTCTACGAAATCTAGGCCTCAAAATATATCCGGTTCCGATATCTGCACAAATAAAGTTAATAATAGTATATTTCCACATTTTAGAAATTTACCCGCAACCACCCTTATGTTCATCCCAGAAGTACAAAATTGGGGATGCGTATAATGAAGAACATAATGCACAATTTGGTCAAGTTTGAAGAAAATCCAACTATTATTAACAAAGTTATAGGGGGTAAAACTTTACAATTTTTTGTGAATTTCGTGCACTCTACAACCTGCATGACGTCATCTGTGATGATGATGATGAATTCGTCAATACCACAACGAAGTAAGTTCGTATGAATTGGGTGGAAAAGAATTATTTTGTTTTAGTTCTTTAATCATTTGTATATGAATATCAATTATTCCAACGAGACATGTGTGTATGTAGGTATATAGTATATGCGTGCTAATGAACTTTGCGGGTAGAGCCTAATTCAGATAGATATAAGAGGTAAATCGGAAATATGGGTACGATCAATTTATATACGTGCATATATGTGTACAGTATTGGAAAATAGGCAGTTTGTTTGTTTAGGGTGAGTGTAACATCTACGGCTGTAATATGTACGTATGTCTCGTAGTTTTGTAGCTGTATACGGGTAGAAAAATGTGCGTTGAAATTTCTTAGATAAGATGAACACAAAACCTTTATACCCGAAGCACGAGCTTCCGGTATTCCGACTTGTTTTTAATGGATATGGTAATTTTTAATGGATATGGTAATTTGGCAGGTGAAACTACCATTTCGATATTAAATCTGGAAAGCATTAACGAAAACCTCGGAAGCTTGATTGACGGAGAGCAGGCTAGTTTCCGCTCCGAATCTCGCTCCTTTCCGAAACAGTGCGCAGAGTTCAGATCTTCGCTTCTCCTCCTCTTCATTGATTTGGAGAAGGTTTTCAACAACGTGTAGAAGGAGTGTATCTGAACTGCTGTACGCAGGAGGATCATTCCAAAGAAACTAATAACTACATATTATCAGAACACTATATAATACCGGGTCACGTGCTGCGTCGATGTGAAATTTCGGAGGGTTTCAAGGTCGAAAGCGGAGTCCCCAGAGTTATGAACCTTGGCCAAATCGCTCTGCATTTGGAAAGAGAGGCAATATATTTGGACTGCAGATAAAAACTAACATGCGTAAGATTCTCAGTCCGACGGGTCATCGTATTTTCCCTATCTAAATTAATGGGTAGAGAATCGAAGGCGTCGATCAATTTTTATATTTAGAAAGCATGGTTTCTGCTAGTAGTGGCGCCGATCTGAATGTCGCTCGACGTATTAACAGCGTTAGATCCACTTTCACTTCCTTGTCTACAATCTTTCAATGATCCAAATATTGGTGAACACCTATCTGGGAAGTATGATCGGAGTACAGTTGCCTGATACTATTTCTGCTATCTAGAACAGTCAATAGTGGCATATACTCTTGTAGTTAGTATAATTATGTGACCTTAAGGGGGTCATCCCGTGTGAAGGCCGCTTTTTTCGCTTTTTCTAGAAATTTTTCCTGGATGAAAATAAAAACACGAATTTTTCACCATATTTTTATTAATATCTCGAGCATGCGAAGTAATTTTTCCAACCCAATAGCATAGTTCGTTATTGAAATACAAGGCAATTTGTACACCCATCTCCAAAAAAAGGTGTTTCTCTGCTGCCACGCTCGAGGGCACTGTGATCATTTTAAAGAAAAAATGTAAACGGCATTTTAACGTGCAGACATAGCTACAGTCCGAGGATTATTAAAAAATATTAAAAGCTGAATTTTTGGTGCCTTGTTAAATTTTTTTTTTTGTAAATTTTGGTGTTTTGCAAGGCTTCTTTAATAATAATAATAATCGTTGGCGTAACAATCCATATTGGATCTAGGCCTTGAAGTGTGTTAGAGCACTTCATTCAAGACCGTAACGGTACACTACAGTAGACTGTAGGAGGCAATGTGGTCAGCATTGCGCTCGCCCGAGATTATTACCCTGATTTGACTCAGGTACTCATTCACAGCTGAGTCGACTGGTATCCGACGTCAAATCACGATACAAATTCCACTGTCACCAGTGAGATTTGAACCGTGACCTTCCGTACGGTAGCCTAGTGCTCTAACCACTCAGCTACCCGGACACTTCTTCTTTAACGAATGAAAAAAAGCTACCAAATGAATCGCAATTATCCTAGTCTGTGGACGGCAGAAATGTGTTCTGAATAAGTCCTGAAAATTTCAAAGAATTTCGTTGGATAGATTTTGGGACTATGGTGGCTGCAGGTTTTCAGCATGGATTTTTGAAAAAAAAGCATTTAAAAAGTAGAATGCGACTTTTAACCATAAAACCTTAACTGACCATTAATCTGCTATACCTAGTTCATAAACCTTAGGTTTCTTGAAGAAACACAAGTAGAGCCTTGGCTTCAATTCTTATGATCTTAGCGAAGTCATTGGAATGTCAGTCAGAACGATAAATACGCGCTTTATTACGGCGATCAACATAAACCTGGCGTGTGTGACTGTAATTTCCAAACGACTCCGAATATCAAAAAATCACTCTACCCATATATTCTACAGTATATCTAGATACAATTGATGCCAAAGAAAAATCGATCCCTCAGATTCGACACACGGGATGACCCTCTTAATAATCACACGTCTCTGTGGTATCCGCCATGTCCCATAAAATCTGAGGGTAAAGTGTGGGGTATGTGAGAGTGCAGTTTATCGTTTCGTGCCTTCCCTGTGTGTAACTCTTGAACTAGCGACCCATCTGTGAGTCACCCGACCTTTTTGGCCCATATTCTTACCACCTGCTCTTTTTCGACATTGAGAAAGGATCGAGTTCATCATAGATGCACGACATTTCATTAACCAGAATGTCGCTCGGCATTGTCACAGATGGTTCTGAAGCCATTGTACGATCATAAGACGGTTCCCCTGTAAACTACACTCAAGTTCTGCCTAGCATCTATCAGCAATGCAAAGTATTTGAGGGCTGGTTCTGAAGTCATTATGTAGTTCTCTTCTCTGAAGCAAGCAGTATTTTCAATATTCCGCATAGTGATAAGCACCGCCTTTGTTTCGTCCTCATCGAGGCGTTGTTCACTATCCTGACCTCACGTTATCACCGTGAATAATATCCATGCGATTTGTAGATCTGTCGTTTCCCCATGAGTTTTTATCTGCCTCTTACATCGCTATACAACTAACAACTAACAATCCACAGAACCGAATATCAAAACTCTCAAGATTTTTATAGGATGCTCTTCCACAAATTCTACCTATTTTCTCGCTTAGTTTTGGAAATGAACGGTTTTCTTCTGCCTGGACGACTATGAAACTTTGCTATTCACAACATCCTACGAATGTTCTAAAAGTTAGCCTATTTGCTCGTACATTTCGCGACATCTTCTTCCAATGTCCTGACATTTTTTAGCGAACTTTTCTGTAAATTGCGAATAACGTTACGTCTTTCTCGAACTATCAGCTCCCGCTTCCGGGAGATTTTTTACCTTTTATGTTGCAATTTACCTGCGACCTACTTCACGAAGTCACAACAAACAGTGTAACGTTACCACTTCAAATGTTCGGTCATTTTGTCATTCAGCAAAACATGATTTTGTCAAATATTAACTTGGTTCCAATTTAAATTGAAAAGTACTGAAATGTATCTATATAACTAAAAGAGTGCTGAAAAATGTCATGAAGAAAATTCACGCAGTATTTCTGTCGAGCGAGAAACTAAATTCAAGATAAATACTGGCACGGAAGGCTGATGCAAATTATAACCTATTCGACACATCGCTTCAACTATGTTAACTAATAACGAAAATCAAATTCATAATAAATGATATGTTCGGAATTATATGACGAGAAATTTAATCTGCCTTGCCACACTTTTATTTTGTTGCCGCCACTACATATGCTCCGCTGTGAATTGTACTTACAGATACAAGTAGCTGCGTGAAATATATCTCATATATTCCAAGATGTAGTAGAAATAACTGTATTCCGAAATAATTTATCTTAAAAGTCAGATTCTTTAAATAGCATAGAATCAGGGCTTAACCCCCAGCTCAGTTGGGTAACACTGTAAAGTGTGGGTTTCCGTGGTGTAGTGGTTATCACATCCGCCTAACACGCGGAAGGTCCCCGGTTCGATCCCGGGCGGAAACACATTTTTGCAACATTGAAACAATAAATTCCATATTTTACTTATCGTACTTCAACAATATATAAATTGAAGTACAAAATATTCAGCATAGAAAGCTCGCATATGGCTGTGCTTTCTGCCAGTCATTTTGACGAAATGCCACTTAATTTGTTTTTTCGAAATCATTTTGTATTGACCGACAGAAATGGTCTTGGGTGCTGGAGATTAATTCCACGAACATTGACTATTGTCAACCACGAGGGCACCGCTATACTATATTTAAGAAAATTGGCGAATTTCGTCTGTTCAGATCCGCTTGCACCGAAGTGTCCGTTGACACACACTTGCCTGTCACTTTGCCAGTGAACTATGTACATAGGAAAAATGGGCAAAGACTTTGGCACTTCGGAATCATTATTCTTCGAATGTGCAGTAAACATTATACAGGGTGGACAAAAGGTTATCACTTTTTTGCGCACTTACTAACTTTTGGAAATCCCTAGTTTATTGAACTGAGGGTTACAATTTGTTTTGTGCGTTCAGGTTAATAAATCTATAATATATATCCGATTTATGATAGGCCATTAGTCACGCGTTTCTGATAAGTCCTCTTAAAAGTAAGTTATAAGAGGATAGTCAGCGATCTGGTAAAGAGAAATTCCAAAATTTTGATACCAAAGTGAAGTTTAATAGTTGGTGACGAATACCAAAAATAATCAAAGCTGCCACTCTGAACTAATTTAATCGTAGTTACTTTATGGAGGACGTATTTCCCTTTAGACAATAAATTTGAAGCAAGGGTGATTTATAAGAATTTGCTAAAGATTACAGTAATTTTTTTTTGTAGTACTATAGCACTGTCAGAAGAAATTCAGAGTCTACCTGAAGTGAACGACAATTATCTGTTTTGAAGGAAGACTATGATTTTGCGGATCCAGCGAGCTCCTGGACGAGTCAATGACCAGGAAAAAGTAGATAACTAGGCGTGCTACAAACTATTATACAAATAGTGCTTTAGCTTGACGTTTGAAGCCCGCTCATTTTCGTCGAATATGAAGTATTTTCATTCGTTATTAGACTCCAGATTTCAACAGATTGTAGAATGTTTCATAAAGGCTTCCGTTGTGTTGTGCCTTGTCTTTATTTCGTTGCGATTTATCTTAAGATGAACACTTACCACCCTTTTTTCTGTACGGGAACTTTTTTCTGATGATAATTTATCCACCTGACCTACCACATTTTATCAGAGTGTTGAACTGTTTCTTGTTGATCCTGTACTAGTAGTTAAGGCATACATAATTACTTATTAAAGTAGGTTTTTCCTTGTTACGCTCTTACTTCTGTTTAGGGAGGCAGTAATACCGAAACTAAATAAAGGTATTTTCTTTACACAGGCTAGTATGAACTTAGTATTGAGCAAGAGTAGGAAGTCCCACTTTTAATTTTTCTCATACCATTCTGTCCTTTATGAGCGATTCTGAGGACCTTTTGGGAATTGGTTTGGTTTCAGCATGTCTTCTAGTTTTCATTCTGAACTCAAGCCGATGTGTAAACCTGTTTGTACTTCCCAAATATATTGATCAGGGTCAATTAATTATTTCCGCCTAGTCCAACGTTGCTTCAAATTAGCTACACAAGCTCAGGTCGTAATTAAAATTTATTTTCTCTCGACTTCAAGAGTTGTTCAGCAACTGCCCTACATAAGGTCAATGTATGCAGCAGTATATATCGCGCCACTGCCGCTCTGAGCCAGCTGTGGTCGAACCAGCGACGAACAGCACCCCCAGATATTTGTTACCCTACTTTGAGGCGCTGATTGGATTCCGATTTTTAAGGTTTTGTGTAAACACAAAACCTTATTAAAATCGGTTTACTGTCTGTCTGTCTGTCTGTCCGTCTGTCTGTCTGTCTGTCCGTCACACGCATTTTTCTCGGAGACGGTTGCAGCGATTGACACCAAATTTGGTGGAAAGCTGGGAACTGTGAACGCTCACGCATATAGTGAATTACATACTTTTACGACGAATTTAAGGAGGGGGGTCCCCATACATGCAAAAGGGGGGTGTAAATTTTTTTTTCATCAAATATAGTGTTGTGGGGTATCAAATTAAAGGTCTGGGTTAGTACTTTTCGAAGCTGGTCTTAGTTTTGACATTTGTTGGAAAGGTGGGAAGTGCGGGGGGTTGAAAGTGACCATTCCTTTACGGGGGCCATTCTCAGAAACTACCAAACCGAAAAATCTGAAAAAAATCAAGAAGCTGCCACTACATGGTGCCTGGGCTCCGAAATACCTTCCACACTGATATCTGCACAAATAAAGTTAATAATAGTATATAACTATAATTTTTAGTAATTCGCTGCAAAACCCCCCTTAAGTTCATGCTAGGACGCAACAATATAGGGTATAATATAGAGCATGATCTTACCAAGTTCGGTGGAAATCGCACTATTACTAACAAAGTTATAATACGTCAAAGTTGTCGCTTCTTTGCAAATTCAAGACTATGAATGTCAATATCAATAAAGTGGATATTCTCACATAATATATGCATATATTACGTGCTACGTACTAAGAAATACACAAAACCTTTCGTACCTGAAGCGTCCAGCTTTCGGTTTCCCGACTTGTTTTTGTTCCTTTTGTTCGGCTTCTACCTTTCCAAAGTCAAACTGACCCTTTCAACCACGATTTCAAAGTTGTTCCTTCAACTTTTGCATCCTTGGAATGTTTTGTGATTACAATCACGACCATAGCATCCGTGGCCCTTTCACATTTATTCATTTTGGAATGAATACTCGGCATACTCAACGGGAAACAGCGAAAATTAATAATGCTTAATTTTCGTTTTTTTTTTTCACTAGAGTGCGATTATTCATTCTGTCAGGCACCTTTCGAAGGTAGATGAAAAATAGGTCAGACCAAACCTTAAAACTTCGTTAAGAACTTCATTTAAAACTGGAAGTTTTTGCTGTGAACCCAATCCACTTTTGTTCCACCAGCTTTCAAATATTCCCGGCAGCTGGTCTTGAGTGGATGGAGATTTGGTATAGTTGCTAAATTGAATCAATTTTGTATTTTTCGTTGGGTAGAAGAAAATGCACCTATTATTTCTTTGAAAAATCACGGATACCCCTAGTTACCTCTGTAGCCTTTTTTGACACCACGCTGCAAGCTATTTCTGAGGTGTTTATGTCGGCTTAAACCATTTTATTTTCTTCTCTATGGCTTTCTTTAGATTATATACATCCTTCCTTTCGGCAAAGTATCTCTCTTTGAGTCACTGCTATTATGATTATTATATATTTTATCTACTGACTGGTTGCTGGCATTTATCGCTAAATTGCACCATCCGAAAACCAACCTACTTTGAATCCTCGGCTATATTCTCTTGCTTACACAACTGCAGGCTCAATATCCCTTCACATTCTCCAAGTATTGTGATAAAAGAAGCTACAGACTTAAGATATTTCGTGACCTTCTGAAAACTTGCTTTGGAACTCATTATATCGCTCTTCTTACTCTTTGCCTTCTTACGTAGATAATCCCTCCGTAATGGGAACTCGACACAGAAAAACAACGAGAGATTTGCGCACCTCCTTATGGAAATTGAACACCATGCAGGAGTTTCTCAGTAGCTTCTTCTTCTTTTTCTTCAGCCTTTGTCCCGTTCACAAGCGGGGTCGGCTCGTCGTGATCGGCTTCGCCATTTAGCTCTATCGAATGCCTGATCTGGGTGCAATCTCGAGGCTTGCCCATTGATAAGTTGATATCACCGCATTGCAGAGAAGGCGTTGTGCAAGGACTGGTTTACTGGAGAAGAATGACTATACCATACATTAAAGCTGACGCAAAATAAAGTAATGATTGAGGTAGGTTTTTTATTAGGTCAAAAAATGAAACTTGCCTGTTCAGCCTTAAGAACATAAGCGTTTACGAGGCAAACTTCAAAACATTAGCTTCATAAACGTTTGTACCCCTACTAAGAAGATTGTAAAATAGAACGACACAGTGGAAGAAACCCTTGAAGCTTGCCCCGGTTCTGACATAAAAATCATATTTGGAGATTTCAAAAGCCAAGTAGGGACGGACCTGGCAATGTTTCAAAAAATGATCGTCAGAAGCGCTGGTCTATAAACGTGGGTCTCCCCAGATGTAACCAACTTCAACTAAATTGACAATGTTTTGATAGAAAGCGGCCATCTCTAGGCTTTGATGAATGTCAGAACATAAGGGGTGGTTTGCAGGCATCCCATATCTAGTCGGCATCGTGTATTGGGCTCGAATTATAATCAACAACATCACCGCGAATACCTTCTAATAAACACCTGACAGTAGACACTATGATAAAGTCTTCCGCAACAACTGCAAGAAGTAAATAGATGCCGCCATAGTCACAAATGCTACATGCTCTCCCAAACGATGATTGGCAACGATATCGTCATTCTAAAGTAAAGAGACTTCACTCTAGACAGATCAGATCAGATTTTTTTGGTAGTGGTTCGAAACTGTTGGAATATGGTCATCATGCTGTAACAACTTGTATTCATTGACTTGAAGTCAGACGGTAATCAAAAGATTTAGTATTAGGTGCAGGTGAAGGTGATCCAGTCCAGAAAGTCTATAAAAAGACCTTGCCTGAAATGCAGCGAGGGGGATAGGCACCTGCTGGTAATATCGATGGCTTAAATAATTTTTATAATTGTTGCACTCCGTGATATCTCCCTTTTGATGTATGAGACAGATAATGCCTCGTTGCGAATCGTCAGGCATTAATTCGCTGTCCCATACTTCAAGCATCAGTTGATAAACCAGTTGGTGTAATTGGTCGCCTCCATGTTTAACCAATTCGGCTGCAATTTCATCGGCTCCTGGCGACTTACGATTTTTAAGCGGATGAGTTGCACGGATTGTTTCTTCTATACTTGGTGGTGGCAGTATTTGTCCGTCGTCTTCAGTTGGCGGGACCTCCAACTCGCCGATGTTCTGGTTGTTCAGTAGTTGTAAGCACTTGTAAGCACTTGGTGTAATTGGACGCCTCCATATTTAACCAATTCGGCTGTAATTCCATCGACACCTGGCGACTTATGGTTTTTAATCCGATGAATTGCACGGACTGTTTCTTCTATGCTTGGTGGTGGCAGCATTTGTCCATCGTCTTCAGTTGGCGGGAGCTCCAACATACCGATATGTTGGTTGTTGAGCAGTTCATCAAAATACTCAACCCATCGCTCCAATATGCCCATTCTGTCGGAAAACAGATCTCCCTCTTTGTGTCGGCAGGATAAGCACCGAGGTGTATAAGGCTTCATCCTACTGACTTGTTGGTAAAACTTCCGCGCCTGGTGCGATCTCTCCCTGTGTTTTTCTAATTCACAGACTTGTTGGGTGTTGAATCTCCCAGACTTCCTTTCTCCGTTTGTGAAGTCGGTTCTCCGCTCGACGGAGTTTGCGATAAGTCTCTGCGCATGCCCGCGTTCTTTGAGAATGCAACATTACTCGTCTGGAGAGGCCCACGTTTGTTTTTGAACCGCTTTCCGTGCAAACCAGGTACTTCAAACAACCATTTGGTGGGATACTGCTAACTGAATAATCCGCAATGCGTTATCATTGGTATCCCTATGTAAGCTATGGGAGCCGACGTATCGCCTGAATACGGGCTCCATCCCTACTTGACTTCTGAAATCTCCAAGTATGATGTTGATATCATACTTGGGACAGGCCTCGAGGGCCCGCTCAACTGCCTCGTAGAAGGTATCCTTCTCCGACTCTGCACTCTCCTCTGTAGGGGCGTGAACGTTTATGAGGCTTTTGAGGAGGAGACATTCCTGCCGTCGACGAGGTAAACGACCCAAGGAGAACAGCGCTAGAGAAAGTAAGTTAGTTACGACAGTGTATAACTGGTGACGCTACAATGCCGGAACGGCGAGAAAGATTTGCCAAAGGATATCTAGGAAGTCAAAAAATCAGGAGCTGGTGGAACAATACCAGGATCTTCGTATGTAATTTTGTCTTAAAACAGACTCGAAACTGTGGGACCCGGCCTATAAGGTTGTAACGAACAAGATACAAGATTGAATTTGGCTCGCAATGCATTTTCTAATAATAAGTAGTACGCGATGGTGACGCTAGATGTCAAGAATGCCTTTAGATCGGCCAACGGCAGTTGGATTAACTGCATTCGTTTAGAATTTCGAATCCTCCAAGCCAGTGATTGCGATAATTCCCGTTCCATTTGGTTGGGCTGTTGAAGCCGAAATTTCACTGCCAGTTGAACTGTCTTTGCGTATTCGAACGTTTTTAGCGAACATGAAATTTTGCATTGAGGTTATCTAAAATTACAATCGTTTCTATGATTTCTTTCCCAAAACTACATAGCGCTAAATTTGTGAAAGCAGATGTTCCCCAAATTTCCGTATTGGGAACATAATGTAAGATGAAGGGTTTGGTCTTCGCATGGAGATGGGGTAGTTATAAAACAGTCCTAGGAAGTGAGCATTTATCGAAATGAAACCATTCATGCCATCAACTTATAGTTACGTAACCGTTCATAACCATGAATTGACGGCATACCTGGTGAACAAAAAGACGGTAGCGGTCCTCATTACCAATCGCAGGAAAAGCAATTCTGTCAGTCTGGATTGGCAATCATGAGGTCCTTTCAAAGTCGATTATTATGGTAGATATCTGGGGATAATGATCGATGCCAAGTTAAGCTTCAAGGGACACGTGGACTACGCACGAGAGAAAGCAGCAAAGACTAGTTTATATTTACCAAGGATGATGCCCAATATAAGAGGACCAGAATGTAGTCGCAGGTTTTTTATGGCAAGGATGATAAGTACATGAAGTATATCGAATCACACTCACCACATACGCCATTTTTAGTTGCAAAACCTTGTCCTCTAGCAACATTCATTAGCCATTAGAAGGGATTCATTCAAAACGACTCGACGCATCCTCTTGCAAAATTCTTCTTCATATACGGATAAACCCTGGCGTGTTGGTATACCCAGAAGATTACACCCACAAGATGGTATACCACCTCACACACAACCCTCAAAATTAAAAATGAAAGTTGCATCCAGAAATCCAGTTTTTATTTATTATTGAAATAAATGCTAAGGGGGGACACCTAGCACAAAACTAGTCTCTAAAAAAAGTAGAATACGCTTAAATGTGAAAGGAGAGTTTAAAGTGGGGAGGGAATATCTTCTCCCAAGAGCAGAGTTATCATCGATGAGCGGGTCCATCTCTGCCTCGTAGAGCTTTCGAGGATTAATTAACGTTTTTCCGCTGTAGAAATTTCAGATCAAAGGATTTGGGTGGGATGGCCAGGCTTTGAGTCTTTATTACGAGAATTTAATATGGGGACGCCCCCGAAGTTTCATAAAATTGATCTCTCAAAGGGCTGCCGATGGTCGAATTTTATTTCCAAAAAAGATGGTTTCTCAATAGCGAGCTAACATTCGAGGCCCATTTATTAGAGAACAGTAGTACCCTACTGATCGCGGCTTCTATTGCTGGACGGAATATAACTGCTATTCTTCCGCTTGCATATTGCTTTACTCCTCACGTCCTTCAGAAATTTAGGGCTCATCAAATGTCACTTGATACTTGCTACTTGCCCAAAAGTTGGACGAATAATTCTAATAGTTCTCTAACATAACTTCTTTTATCCGTCGCCTTTGCCTTTGAACTTTATTCCACCCTCCATCATAACTCTATAATTATAGCTTCGTTTACTCAGCCTTTTTGCTTCGACTTCTTGTCCCTGTTTTCGAGGAAACGATTTTTTTTTCCCCTAAGAACGAAACTTAACTTGAATCCTAATGGTGAAGCTACTAACTAATCACACATATTTTTTAATTTTTTACAGGGGCCAGAAATTCCACCGAAAATATATCGCAAGCGTGTACATTGGAATGCTAATGGGACTCCTATCGATCTTAGCAGTTCCTTCAATACTGAACGTCCTAATGTGCACTGGGAAATCTGAAACACCTCTTAAGGCATATCGACGCTACGTGAAAACCATCTACCATGCCGTATCATGGTTTTATAACGATCTGCAGCCTGGCTCCAAAGCTTGGGAAAGTATTGAAATGGTTCGGAAAAAACATCTAAATGCCCGAAAATACTGCGAAAAAGCAAAACAAATAACGATAATGCAACGTGACATGGCAGTTACTCAATTCGGATTCATGGGTTATATGATATTGCGTTCGAAAATGATTGGCATCCATATTAATGACGAAAAGGAACTGGAGGGTCCTGTCCACTTTTGGCGAGTTATCGGTTACGTAATGGGCATCAAAGATGAGATCAACCTTTGCACTGGATCAGTAGCTGAAACCAAGGAAAGATTGAAAATTGTCCTTGAAAACATCCTACGCCCAAGTTTGGAGAAGCCAATACCAAACTTCGAACCAATGACTACGGCCCTTATTAACGGTCTTTGGCACTTTACGAGGGAACTGGATAAAGATACATGCATATTCGTAGCAAAGCGCCTCGCTGGTTGCAAGGGATACGAGTTTTGGCATAGTGACTTTAAACAAACCCCCACAAAAGAAGACCTAGAACAAATGCAGTATTACAAGTTGAATTGGTTCCAAAGGTTTCTGGTGTGCTACTTTATATCTATAAGCGATTTTCAAATGCGATTCAAAATCTTTCGGGCGTACTTTAACTTTGGTATAAGAAAGAGAGAATGGATTAATTATTATTTTCCATACACTGCAATTCTGATATTTGGGATTAAAAACGCCTACGTAAGGATCTTCGGTTCACAGAAGAAAGTGGCTCATTCGGAATAGTTTTAACTGAACCCAGATACTAATATGTTGACAAATATATTTTTCCAAGAGTGTCTTTAAAGAGAAATGCATTTATTTTATACGTGTCTAATTGATTCTTGCTTATATTGCTTTCCTGAATTAGATACTTTACGTCAGAACAGGGTAAAAAACATTTACATCGGGATTAAGTATATACTCAAAGCATTCTCCAGCTTAACATAAAAGGCGACTAAAAGAGATAGCAATTTGTAACCTAGTAATCTGCAAATTTCAAAGCTCTATTGGTACCTTGGACACGGATATGACCTTTGGATATCGAAAACATTTTTTGAGTAGTTTCTATGCTTTTCCGCAATGGTATCGAGGATGTCCAGAATGCTCGTTTTCAACCAGCTGAACGAGGATTATGACGATATACATAGGCTGGTTTTGGAAAATATTCCTCTCCCCCTTACAGCCGTGTTGTTCTGTACGTTGGGAAGTCCATTGATAATATACACGAATCCAGTGTCGCGCGGTTCCTCTGCTCCCTTAACCTGGGAGCCGGCTTCTGACAAAATGTTGGCTGCGAGATTCCAGGTTCAGGTTAAGAAGCATAAGATTTGTGCAGTACTATTGGCCAACGGAGACTTCTGTACGCGGTTCAGGAGAGACTTCCTAGAAGTAACTACTATACTACTGTACTGTAATGTACTGTAATGTAATAGGTGATCTGAATGTTAAGATGCATTCTGACTACACCTTGCTCGGGCAACTTACTCTGGAATATTAACGAGCATTGTGTCGCCATCAAGAGCGCTTTTATCTCTAGTACGGCTCAAGTTGTTAGTCAACTTAGAAAACATGCCAGGAATGTGGTAGCGTATGTCGCAGCAAAAGGAATTTCACTGTTGCGTTCGTGACGGAAGCAGAAGCAATAGCAAAAACTAAGGATTTTATTACTATTCCCCGTATGACGAAAGGGTTTGAAAAAACATTAAAAGTTTGGTCGACAGGGAGCAGGCTGGTTTCCGCTCTATTTCCTTTAACACCGACCATATTAGCATCCTTCGAAAACTTCGAGTTTCGGCAGCATCAAAGGAGAGTATATTTGGAATACTGCTGGTACTAATACAGCAGATTTTAGAATTTGAAATCTACCGGGAAGTCCTACATGCAGGCTTGACTTGAAGACGTAGAGCAATGATGTAGAGCAAATGATGTCATCTTTTGTCAATGAAGTCATTTGTTATCGAACATCTCGACTACGCTGATAACATCTGGAAAAAGTGCGGAAAGTTGGGTCATATCGATTTAAGGGGGTCATCCTGTGTGAAGGCCGTTTTTTTGACTTTTTTTAGAAATTTTTTGTGACGAATTGAAGAAAGATAAATATAATATAAAACTTTAACTGACCAGTAATCTACTACACCTAGTCCATAAACCTTAGGTTTCTTGAAGAAACACATGTACGGCCTTGGCTTCAATTCTTGTCCCTTTAGCGAAGTCATTCGAACATCATTCGGACCGATAAATACGAGCTTTATTACGGCGATCGACATAAACCTGGCATGTGACTTTCCACGTGTTTAACACTATAATTTCCGAACGACTCCGAATATGAAAAAATCACTTCGCCTATATATTCTACACTATATCTAGATACAATTGATGCCAAAAAAGAAATTCGATTCTGCGGATCCGACACACGGTATGACCCCCTTAAGGAGCAAAATCTTTTAAATAGCTCTAATTTGGCCATTACACAGCCAGGTTTAATAAGGCTCGAAAAGAGTCATCTAATATGATGAAAAACGGCTACAAAGGGAAATTAAGAAAAGCCCTCCTTGGGGGAAGGGAAATCATCAGTGAATGGGAATAGGATGCGGGTAGAGGGTTTTTGGACCGTAAATTACACGAGCTCAAGCCCATGTGGATTGTAGGGACGATTGAACAGGTTTAGTACCGTCGTGATAAATGCTGTTCTGGTTATAAAGATTTAGAGGATCTATTTTAGGACAGAAAGATGCCTGCAGGAAGGGTTCGTATGATCATATTGACGGGTAGCGTAGGAATGGATGAGGTCGTTGTTTTTTGTCTGGGATATGAAGAGGAAGCTGATAAGGCGAAGAATTGGTCGATGTGAATAATGTTGGCATCATGGTAGTGGTCTTGGTACACTATATCATTAGCGTGTTCTTTGGAGCAGTGTTGTGCGGAAGGGAGCTAGCTGTTCAAAGGCGAGGTGGAACACATCATATTGGGCTATACGTAACATTGGTTGAGAAGGTGTTTGACGGTGTAGTGTTCTGCGAATAGGGGATTTAGAATCAGATGATTTGAATGCCGAAATACTTGATGAGGTTAGGGGTTTGGTGAGGTAGGGTGATTACTCGCTAGTAACTTACCGAGTTTTGTAGGGATGCGTTACAGACATCCTTCCTAAATCGGTTGCGTGTACATTCATACAACTGAGCCAATTTGGGCAGAAGACGGGGGCGTAGGTATTCAACGGTAAATAGTTTATCCGCGGGTCGTTGGTTAAGGAAATTCAATTGATGGAAGTGTAGTTTGGCAGAAGTTGGAATAAGGTTTTGGGGAATCGATGTGCGGTGTTAACGAGCAGGACTACATCATCGTGATCACTCGAGCCTGAAATCGTTGAAAGGTCTTGAAGAGCGATGATGGCGTGGAAATAAGTAAGCAAGTTGTGGCTCCGCAGGGAAAGGTCTATGTCGGAATATATGTTTGTGCGGTGAAATGAGGACTGGTTTGATTTAGTTCGTTATCCACTGGTGAGGATTGTCGTGGTAGAGATGGCGTCGTCTTGTTTAGTAACGGTGGTTCGGTAGTTCACTTTCATTTGCGATGTGCTGTTTTTCTTGGTTCTCGAAGACTTGCCTCCTTTACATAAAGAGTCGCGGTCCATCTCCAACCCACTGCTGTGGGATGCCGCACGATGACTGTCTTCTACGCTCGACCGAGCATCCTCCCCACGATCCTCGGTGAAGTAGATCCTTTTTGGATGAGGAATCAAATGCTAGGACAAGAGGGACCTGTTGTCCAAGTTGTGCTTCGACATTATCGTTTTGCTACACTACAACTTTCAGAAAGTGTTCGCTGTCACCGATACTAACTTTTTACACCATGGATCTTAGATTTGGACACAGACTGATCTGTATGGCAATATTTTGTTAACCTTACCCTAATTATAGGAACTTTACTTAGGTAAGCGACGCATCACATTACGATTTATGTGTATAGTTATATGAGAAACAGACCAAACAAAAAATTGTTCAGTTCCAGAGAATTAGTTTTGTGAAGGCAAACATCAACAATATCCACATCTAGAACTGATATACTACTCCTGGTGCAACGGTTGCCTCTAATGCAAGAAGATATTAAATCACTTCATTCAGATAACTTCTCTAAAATACAAAGCAACAGGTCCTACGCAAGGATATTGAGCACAGTTGCAGGCGTAGTACTCGAAATAACATATCCACCTACTTCTAAGGCGGCGGACGGGAGAAAGTAAGCACTATACTAATAACGATACATATTTATCTTCCTCAATAATGGAGGTAGATATGATAATGACGGAATAGTGCTGGCAAAAAAGGATTAGTTTGTTTGTTTATTCGCCTGAACACTATTCTAGTGCCTCAAACTAGAGGTTTTGTTTTTGAAAAAGGGCAATGAAGAAGGCAAGCTTTTAACTCTCAGATGGTAACCCGAAGTTTGGTGGAATGAGGAAATTAGTGGATTACCCTCATAATTCCAAGCGATAAGGCTTCGTCAAAAGTACACTTCGAGACAGGTTTATACTGAGAAGAATTTTATAGAGATGTGCAGGCGAATGAGGACACAACAAAGTTCCCGAGTTCGATGGAATGCAGAACAAGACAATACCCTTTTGAATATTGCATGGTGAAAAATATAAAAATTATAATTTGCACTGCATATGAAAAAGGAATATTTTTGCCACCACCACCAACTGATCTAATGGTGAAACCAGGAAATCTTGACGTTGACATCGTCTTGTCTACAAGCGGATAGATTTTGCCAAACGGCAAAGGGAATGTCGGAGGCCCATCATATCAGGGTTACGGAGGAAGAACGACGAAAGGGTCCGGGGACATAAGGGACAGAATTCCGAACAAAGCTCTCAAGTTAGCTGCTAAAACCAGGCATGAGTTTCATACAAGTTTCATTTGAATCGTAAATGATGGAGCTTTGAAAAAGGAAGTTGATTCTGCTATCAACTTGCATGCCCTCTTCGTATGACCCTAGTTTTCTATTAAATACTATGCTGGAAAGGGTGATATAAAATAGGCTTTCACTTTTCAAGCTGGTGGGTGATCTAGCAGAGCGAAAGTATGCATTTCGGCGAGCCCATTGTGCAGTCGGTGCGACATTAATAGTCGTGGATCTTGTTCGAGGGGCGATTGTTTTATTAGTGTTCGGCAGTGGTCAAACTAGATGTCAATTCACTCTCAACTAGATTCAGATTATGGTCACTTTGCCTAAACTGGGTGTCCTTCAGGAGGTACTCCGCAAGATTGCATATTGCATACCGTCGAACCTCATATCTGATGAAATCCTTGTTTTTCGGATATCAGAGGAACTACCGTTGATAAGCTTTCCAGCCGACTTCGCGAACGTAGAACTTTATTTAAGTGAAACCTTTCATAAAATCATGGTTACGAATAGTCAAACCTGGGGTGTAGAAATATTGTTAATCACAGGAAAAAACAATGCTAGCAGCATCCGAGTTGGTAATCACGAAGTCGTCTCAAAATCCCTTATTAGATACTTGGGGTAATGATCGATCCCAACTTTAGCTTCAAAGAGCAGTTGAACTATGCGCGACTGAAAAAGCAAAGGTTAGTTTATCTCTCGCGTATACACTACTAAACCCGCGAACACGGTGGACATTATTATGCAAAACGTTCAACTTATACATCAAGCTAGACAACTTCCTAGATGAAATGCCGCGGTCAAAAGCGAATTGATTGTAGTAAACGCTACAATGACTTCAATGCAAAAGAAACTGCAGGAAGTGGAATGAGTTTGAAAAGCAAATCCGACACATGGCCTAAACGTTCTAGTACCGACCAGAACCGTCCGCGTAAGTAATACTTCAAAGAGGTCCCGGAAGAATATGGGCACAAGGGAAGGCTATGTAGTCTATATGATGTTGATATTTAATAATTGGAAAGTTTCATAAAGGGTTTCGTTGCATATATGTATACAGATAAACCTCCTAATCGGACCATAACTAGACGATACAATATGACTCGAATAGTTCTTTGAAAATCTCAAAATTCGGAACAACAGGCTTTTTTTATTCAAGCAGTAGGTCCAAAAGAGCCTTTGTTAATTATTGGTAAAATATTTCAAATTTATCAACAGTCCTATTCCTAACTCTGTTTTAAGGGTAATGCAATCCTCGAACATTTAGGAATATCAACGTAAAGTCATTATTAGGAGTAACTCTCTTCGGAATTCTTTGGGGAATGAATGGTACAATTTGACAAAAAAAATAAACAGGAAAAACGAAAAGTTATCCCCTTCCTTTATAACACGCGTTGTCACATCAATATTGATTTACCAAACGTCAAGCTCGCACTCTACCCACCTACTACCTGTTTGCTACAGCCAATTGATCAAGGGACCATAAGAATCTTTGTATGCTACGACAGCTTTGACTAAATCTACCCCAGTACTAGATACTTGTTTTTGGTTGAAGACTGCATGAAAAGAAGTAAGCGAGACTAAAACTAAAAACTGCTTCAAACATACTGAATGTCATTTTCCGCCAAAGTTCATTTGTGTTTTGTGTAAAACAAAACCTTATTAAAATCGATACACTGTCTCATAGGCAGTATCTGTCTGTCAAACTCACTTTTCTCCAAAACGGCTAAACCGATCTGAACGAAATTTGGTGGACAGATGAGAACTGTGAAATCCCACGCATACAGTGTGTGATATAGATTTAGGTGGACTTTAAAGGGGGTTCCCCATACATGTAAAGGGGGATTTAAACATTTTTTTCACCGGATATAGTCGTGTGGAGTATCAAATGAAAGGTCTTGGTTAGTTCTTTCCGAATCTGATATTTTTGACGTGAATTGTAAAGTGCGCGGGTAAGAAGTCAAAATGCACACACTTAAACTGAGACAAGATTCAGTTTCGGAAACTACCCAACCCAAAAATGTAAAAAAAAACAGGGAGATGCACTATACGAAATGTAGGGCTCAAAATTTGTCCCATTCCACTATCTGCTCAAATAAACTGACTAATAGTATATTACCAACTTTTAGAAATTGACTGAAAAACTCCCTTTAAATTCATCCTAGGAATACCAACATAGAGGACATTGTCTCGCATATGCACGCAAATCCACCCAATAGCGTCAAAGTTACAGCAGGTCAAACATATCAATTTCGGGCGAATTTACTGCATCCGATATCTGCTCAAATAAACTTACTAAAAGAATATTACCAACTTTTAGAAATTGACTGAAAACCCCCCTTAAGTTCATCCTAGGAGTACTAAATTTTGCACCACTCCATTGGCTGATAGCATTGACACGATATATTAAAATCGTTCAGTTCTGGGCAGGTTACTGCCATTAACAGTACTAAGCGATTTAAATATATCGAGTCAATCTGTTGTAGGTTAACTTTGTCACATTTGTGAATAATATTGAACTCCTAGTGTGAAGCATATAAGGTAGACTATCAATACAGTGCTTTTCAGATCAATTTTTTCATGTAAATGGGTCTTTAAAAGGTAGTGCACAGTTGAATATTTAATTATGTACACGCGGAATTGTCATGCACTCATCGTTTTTCACATTGGGAAACACAAAACCTTTTATACCTGAAGCGTTCGGTTCAAAGAGCTAAACCTGTGGACGAGAGAGAGGTGCAATGGAACATCTTTTTAAGATTTCAGCCGTAAAAAGATATATCACACTTAAAAATTTTATATTTTTGTGCACGATAGTGATTCCTATATTAGACTCTCCAATTAGAAACTGACTTTTGTACCAAACCTGGAAAATTGTTGCAAATGCCCTCTATTATCCGTAGAAACTTTATTTTGAAAAGAGTGTAAGACTACGGTAATTTGGTACATGCTTATTAATCGAAACAACTTATATCGCACGCTGCATGCAATTTCACGAGCGTGCAAAAATATATGTAGAACCTAAACCACATCAGAGGATTTAGTGCAACCAATTTGCACGCTTTACATGCGTATACTCGTTTACGCGCTCCACGTTAACTCACTAAAACGCAGCGTGGGATTGATATGCATAAGATATAATATGGTTTTTCAATTTGATAATGCATCCGTGGAGCACACGAATGTACTCGAGACGAGAACCTAAAGTATATGATTCTTCGTATAAAATCGCTGGCATCGTTAGGGTGAAGAACAGAAATTCCGCGTTATTTTAAAAGTTATTTGACACCGAGGTACCGAGTTGATAATATTCCAAAATCTGGCAGGAGCATAGTTCCATGAAACTAAATAGACTTGAAAAGGTCAAGGAAAATGTTGAACTATATAAAGCAAACAAAAGTAAAACCGCTTTAAGAACACGTTCCCAATCGTGTGGGAAAGTTCTGGAAAAGAACGGAGGACTACTCCACCAACTCACCAAAAAGCAATTCTACCAACAACCTAAAACAACCCCGTTTGCTACATTTTTAAAGCCACGTCAAACCGTGTATACGGGTTTAAGACTTAAAAAAAAATCAAATTCAAAAAAAGCATGGCTGCACTTGGTGAAAACATCAAATTTCTCAAACTATGCTTGAAGTATGGTGTCACGCCCAACTCCCATGTGGTTAGTATTAAGTCAGGTTTAAGTTTACCCTCTAATCTTACTAGATTAGTCAAAAACACCTTAATTAGGTCCAGTGTAAAAAAGCTGCATGCAAAATTAGCATCTACCACACTCAAGGCATATAATGCACACTTGCAATTAGCGGCAACAGTAAACTGTGCGGAATCTACCTTCTTCAAAATTCAAAGGGGTTACGAATGTAAAAAAGAATGCAAACGGGCAGAAGCTGAACCTGTTGATAAAAAAATCATTGTGCACTAGACAGGAAAAACCAACGGTAAGTACTATTCCTAATCAAGTTATTAATAAATCATCTATTAGTTTCAGCAATGAGGAAATAGATTCCTAAACAAGGGCTGGAACTACGCCGTAAAAACTGGCCTACCGGTTGAATACGTTGTGATAGATGTAGAAGTAGCTGTAAATTCATGGGCAACAAAGCGAAGGAGGAAATCCGGCATGAACTATCAAAAGCCATCGCTTACCAAACTAAGATTCAAAAGTCTGCTACCCAGCGGGAAACCAATATCGTACGAGAACTGCAGAAGAAGCCGGTATACTACCTAAAAGCGGAAAAAGGTAATGCAATTGTAATTATGGATAAGCAACATTACGACAACTTAGTAATGGAAAAGTTGACTGGAGGAAACTACTTTGAATTGAGGAATGACCCGCTACCAGGATCCATAAAACGAGTAGAGAAGGCCCTAAAAGAATGCTCTCTAGTGGTTGATAACCCAGCCCGGCTGCGGATGCCAAACCCCTCTTTACCCAGGATTAGATGCCAACCAAAAATACACAAATCGGACAATAAGATGAGGGAGATTATTGCAGATTCTAGCTCCCCTACTTACAACATTGCAAAGTGGTTGGTTAAGGAATGCCAAAAATTGGGATCTATGAACGGAAAACAATCTGTCAAAAATTCGAAAGAATTGAGTGCAGTGGGGGCTTTGGCGGATAATGAACGCCTAGTGTTATTTGATGTCAAAGCTCTATTTCCCAGTACGCCTGTAAAGGCGCAATACCAAAATTTGAAGAGTGGCTACTACGGTTTGGTTTGACTCCAGAATGGAGGAGAAAGGCTAAACAATATGCGAGGTTGGCTGCCCTCTGCATGAATGAAAATTATTGCACAACCTCGGGTGTAGCGATGGGCAATCCTCTCTCCCCACTCCTAAGTGAAATCTTTATGGCATCACTGGAGGAGAAAATGGAGCAGGATGGATTATTGCCAAATATATGGTTGAGGCACGTGGATGACATTTTGACAGTAATCTCGGACACAAGTATCCAAAATTTTCTGGATAGAATCACGCTACACCCTAAAATAATCTTCACTCCTGAGATTGAAATTAACAACCAATTGCCTTTCTTAGATTTATTAATCAAACGTCAAAACGGACAATTTTCTTTTTCTATTTTCAGCAAACCCACCAGCACCCAACGTATAATCCCGCCCACTTTGTTCCATAGCTACCAGCATAAAATGGCAGCTTATGGCATGATAATCCACCGCCTCCTGACAATTCTACTCACAGGAAGACTACCGGAGCGAAAAACTCTACATTATGGACACTGCAAGGAAGAACGAGTGCACCAGCACCACCATAGACAGGATGATGAGGAGACACGCACGATAGTTAGAACGTAGTAATCTCACTACATTATATTCCCAACAATCGCCATCTACCGCTCTAAAACGATCAAGTGTCACCTTCTCAAATCTGTCCAAGCATATAAAACGGACATTGAACAGGTTTGACATATAACTGGTAGGATCAAGTCGTATCTACCAGCTAAAATCCCAGCTGGCTAGGGAAAAGGACCGAAAAACGGTAGAGGAGATGAGCGGCATATATAAAATCGCTTGCTCAGATTGTGCGAAGGGGTATATCGGACAAACGAAAAGACTGGTAACTACCAGATTTAGGGAACATACGAAGGAGGCAGAATTGGCTGTCAAGTAGTCTCGAAAACCTACAAAATCTATGGTGGCAAAAGATATGGTGGAATGCGGCCAAAAAATAAGCGCAGATGATTTGAAAGTTTTGAAATAAGGAAGGAAAATTAACCAGCTGGACGCCTACGAAAGCTTGTTCATTAGCAATCAACCGGTAGACACTAGGTTGAATTCAGATCTATATATATTTCTTTTTAAGGTTTTGTTTGTAAAACAAAACCTTATTAAAATCGGTTCAATGTCTGTCTGTCTGTCTGTCTTTTTAAGGTTTTGTGTGAAACAAAACCTTATTAGAATCGATTCGATGTCTGTCTGTCTGTCTTTTTAAGGTTTTGTGTGAAACAAAACCTTATTAGAATCGATTCGATGTCTGTCTGTCTGTCCGTCTGTCTGTCACAGTCGATTTATTCGGAAACGGCTGGACCGATCGTCACGAAAATTGGCAGGAGTATGCAATCTGCCGTTCCCTTTACATGCAGCAGCTGACGCCATTTTGTTTTAAGTTTAAGGGGGGGCTCCCCATACATGTGAAAGGAGGGTGCCACATTTTTTTTCACAGAATGTAGCCATGTGGGGTATCAAATGAAAGGTCTCCATTAGTACTTTACTTAGAACTTACTTAGAAACTGGTTCAATATTTGATATTGGGTGAAACATAGGGGTGTGAGGGCTCAAGATATGACCCCCAAAAAGTGTAACAGGTCTCGTTCTCAGAACCTATCCAACCGAAAAATCTGAAAAAAATCGCAGTAGTGCATCTCTACGAAATCTAGGCCTCAAAATATATTCGGTTCCGATATCTGCACAAATAAAGTTAGTAATAGTATATTTCCACATTTTAGAAATTTACCCGGCACCCCCCTTATGTTTATCCCAGAAGTAGAAAATTTGGCATGCGTATAAAGAAGAACACAATGCACAATTTGGTGAAGTTTGAAGAAAATCGAACTATTATTAACAAAGTTATAGGGGGTAAAACTTTACAATTTTTTGTGAATTTCGTGCACTCTACAACCTGCATGACGTCATCATCACATATGAATTCGTCAATACCACAACGAAGTAAGTTCGTATGAATTGGGTGAAAAAGAATTATTTTGTTTTAGTTTTTTAATCATTTGTATATGAATATCAATTATTCCAACGGGACATGTGTGTATGTAGGTATATAGTATATGTGTGCTAATGGACTTTGCGGGTAGTGCCTAATTCAGATAGATATAAGAAGTAAACCGGAAATATGGGTACGATCAATCTATATACGTGCATATATGTGTACAGTATTCGAATTGAGTATTGGAAGGTTGAAAGGTTCAAAACCTTCCGCTGGCTCCTGCCATACGGTTATGTGAGACTTTTACTCACTAAAACCACCTGTTTCTCCTTCGTTTACCCCGCGGGACTGCAATTTTGGTACTACATCGCGGGGCAGGATCAGTTATGAACTGCTACTTCTGTCGCTATTTGTAACTTTCCTCCGAAGCCCCTCCCTCCTCAGCAGATTGTGGATCGCCTTCATTAATTTTTACACCGCCCTCCAAGATGTTTCAGAGGCTAGCATGTGGTCCACGATATTCTCGGGTATCAACCGTGCCTCGGCGTCAATTTCCGCCTCCGCTCTGTGTGCAGCGAACAGCGGGCAGTTAAAAACAACATGCTCCGCATCTTCCGGAATCATCACGCAAGTCGGGCAATACGGGGAGCCGTCACGCCCGGAGCGATAAAGGTATGCACGGTACCCTCCGCGTCCGCTGAAGAATTGAGTTAGGTGGTAGCTAACCTCACCGTGTCTTCGCTTGACCCATTTAGAGACATCTGGAATAATCCTGTGTGTCCAGCATCCTTTAGGTTAATCATCCCACCTTTTCTGCCATTCCAAAATAGAATCACTTCGTGCCAATTGCCGACGATTTGTATAAGACTCACCGATTGCATATGATGGGTCATAGAGGCGTCGACCCTCGTTCGCCAAGATGTCGATGGGGATCATGCCGACTATCACACAAGCTGCTTCATCTGAAATTGTACGGTAAGCGCATGACGTACGTAATGCGCTCAATCGGTATGGGGCTGCGATTTTTCTTCCTTTTGCTTCCACCTTCAAAGACGATGCCCAGACTGGAGCTGCATAAAGCAAGATGGAGCTAACAACACTCGAGATCAGGAGCCGACGGTTTTGCTTAGGACCACCTATATTTGGCATTCTTGCCAACAATGTAGCCACTCCGCAAGCCTTCGTTGCTAAATTTTCAAGATGAGACTTGAATTTCAGTCTTTGGTCAACCATGACTCCTAGGTATTTAAGCGTTGGCTATGACTGTATTATGTGTTCTCCAATCCTGATCTTTATCGACGTCTGCTTCCTTCACTTTGTAATCAAAACTACCTCGGTTTTATGCTCCGCGAGTGTCAGACCAGCTTCCTCTAGCCAAGACCTGATTTAAAAAATTGCCTCGTTTGTGAGTACCTCGATCTCATCAATGTCTTGTGCGACGATAGTTACCCTGATATCGTCTGCGAAGTAAATGATTGTCACTCCTTTGGGTAGTTGCAACTTTAAAACTACGTCATACATTATTATCCACAGGAGAGGACCGAGAACTGATCCTTGTGGAACCCCGCAGGTTGTTGTATACGTCTTAGGTCCATCGTCCGAATCGTAAGACAATATCATCTCCCGGAGAAATTCCATGACTATGTGCACCAGATATTTAGGAGCGCCCAATTTGGCTAAAGCCGCAATTATTTTGTTCCATTTTGCCGTATTAAAGACATTCTTCACGTCGAGAGTAACTACCGCGCAAGATTTATTGGCCTCCATTGCTTTTTCCGCAATTTCCGTCACCGTGCTGATGGCATTGACAGTAGATCTTGCCTTTCGGAATCCGAACTGCCTGTCTGAGAGACCACCCTCCCTTTCTGTGATTGGTACAAGCATATTGAAGATGACCCGTTCGAAAAGTTTGCCGATGCCGTTTAGCAGGCATATGGGTCTATAAGACGAAGGATCACCCAAAGGTTTATTTGGCTTCGGGATTAGCACAAGCTTCTGTTTCCGCCACTCTTCCAGGAGAATCCCATCTATGAGGCACGTCGTAAATATTTCAGAGAACCACTTTGGAACTGTCTCGACGGCCACTGTCAGTGCTTTATTCGGAATGCCGTCTAAACCTGGGGCTTTATTTTCGGCAATCTTCTTCGCGGCTTACAGGACTTCTTTCGTGGTTACCTCGGGAATTTCACTGGGATCTACCTGGACAGTGGGTAGGTTGGACTCACTTGAAACGTATGGGAAGAGAGTGCTTATGATTTCCCGCAGCAAATCAGAGTTGGTGATCGGCGGTGAGCGCTTTCTCCTGATTGTTGCCATAACTGCCTTGTATGCACCTCCCCATGGGTCGAAGTCCGCTTCCTTGCATAACCTCTTGAAGTGTTCAGTTTTACTTCTAGAGATGGCTGCTTGCAATTCTTTCCTCGCCTTCTTATATTGGTTGTGCAACACTTCAGACTCAGACCGGTTTCTGCTACGTTGGCTGTGTCTTCTGGCTTTAAAGCAAACTTTACGAAGTTCTTCGATTTCGGCATTCCACCAGAAGTTGAGCATTCGTTTTTTGAGTAACGTGCGGCGAGGCATGGAAGCATCACAAGCTTTTTGTAACTTTTTAAGGACCTGCGCCACCTTTTCTCGTGCATTTCCCACCGGCATCGCTTCCTGCAGAAGTATTTCCTCGAACATTTCTTCATCAAGTTTTTTGTATGTCCAACCCGATACTGCAATGTTCTTGATTCGCTTTCCTCCTGTCATACGCTTTATCTGGAAGATGATAGCCTAATGGTCACTGTGCGTATATTCCTCGCTCACCTGCCATTGGAGATCCTTAGATAATGAATCGCTAGCAAAGGTGAAGTCTATTGCCGATCCCATATCCCGTCTCCGAAAAGTATTGACGCAGCCAATATTTGCCAGGACAACGTTCAAACGTGAAAATACTTCGAGCAATATGCGGCCTCTAGCATTTGTTTCGCGACTTCCCCAATCTTCGGCCCAAGCGTTAAAATCGCCAGCTATTATTATTGGGTTATGGCGGCTTGCTTCAGAAGCTAAATTTTCCAACATCAATGCGAATTCATCTAGCGTGAGGCTCGGCGCAGCGTAGCAGCTGAATACTTGAATGCCGCCTACCTTAGCTCGTGTAAATCCGTCTTCTATCCTATTGCTCGTATTTTCGATCGCTCGGTTTCCGCAAGTCCAGATTGCCGCTTCTGTCTGATACAAAGACACTACTGTGGAAGTCTTTGTAATATTCGCATATAATGGCAACGCCAATTTCATATTCCAGCACGCTTTGAGAAAGTAGCCCCTGAGCTGCCTGACAATGGTTTAAATTCAGCTGTAGGAATTTCATTTGCGAAAAGCTGAAATCGCCTTTTTAAACGCCGGACATCTGTAACTGCCTGTGATACGATCGACGTTACCCTCCTGTGTTTCTCTGCATAGCAGGCATTTAGGATTCGCATTGCACTCTTTAGCAATATGCCCTTCTTCTCCACATCTTCGGCACAACTTAGATCTATCGTACTTGCTTGAACAGTTTCTCGAGATGTGTCCAAATTCCAGGCATTTGAAACACCTCTTTGGCGATATCTGTTCTCGCAGTCGACAGCTGACCCAGCCGACGCATATTTTGCCAACAGTAGCAGCCTTTTTTGCTACTTCGAATGGTAAGGCTATTGTGGCCGTCTGAGTACCACCATATGCTTTTCGGAGCCTTATCACATTGGACTCAAGGATCGAATCTCGCCCGAGTTGAGTCTTTAAGGCCTCACAGATCTCCGCTTTTGTGGTGATCTCATCCAGGTCCTTGCATTCAATTAGCATTGAGTCCTGGCTTATCTTTACCTCAGCTACTTTGCCCAGTGATGACTCGATCTTCTTATGTAAATCGTGGGACTTACTCTCTCCTGGCCTGAGCTCAAGGAGCAAATCGCCTTTCCGCGTGCGTCTTATACGGTTCACGTGTTCACCCAAGTCCAAGAGGGAACTGTCTGTTTTTACTTTCCGTAAGATTTCTGCATATATCAAGTCGCTTGTTGGTTTTATAATGAGCGCATCGGGCCGTGACCTCTTTTGTGGCCTACCTTTTCGCTCTACTTTAGTCCAAGTAGAGTCACTGACGCGTCTGTCTGTCTGCCTGTCTGTCACAGGCACTTTCCTCAGAAACGGCTATACCGATTGACACGAAATTTGGTGGGACCTGTCGACCCCCAGACATGCAGTGAGTGATATCCTCCTACGTTGAGATTTAGGGGGGTCCCCATACATGTAAAAGGGGCGTGTAAAATGTTGTTTCGCCGAATATAGTCATGCGGGATATCAAATGAAAGGTCTCGATTAGTACTTTTCGAAGCCGGTCTTAGTTTTGAGATTTGTTAGAAACGCGGGGAGTGGGAGGGTGGAAAGTGATGATTTCTTTGACGGACCCATTCTCGGAAACTACTCAACCGAAAAATCTCAAAAAATTCATGAAGCTGCCTCTATATGGCGCCCAGGCCTCAAAATATTCTTCATATCGATATCTGTTCAAATTAAGTTAATAATAGTATATTACCATATTTTTGGGAAAATTAAGTAAAACCCCCCTTAAGTGTATCCCAGAGTTCTAAAAGTTGGTAGTATAAAATATAGTATGAATCATATTATCCCCAAGTTTGACCAAAATCATACTATTAGTAACAAAGTTACAGTAGCTCAAAGCTGTCTTTACCGTGTAAATATACAACCCGAAGTACTAAATCGGACATGCTAAATGCATATACATAACGGGCTACGTACAAATGGGGTAGTTCTACACTCAAATATACTCACAGAAGAAGCAAACAAAACGTTTCATACCTGAAACACTCAGCTTCCGATTTCCCGACTTGCTCCTATCTTTTCTATTATGTGCCTACTGGAATCATGCACCAATGCACATTAGAATACTGTTAATAATTTCAAGATAGTAGTTGCAGCTTTCACACACGAGTAGATACTCATGTGAGTCGCTGTCATGTTCTATTTTACTTGTTGTAATAAATTCAGCGACAATAAAGTAAAAAAAAACAATTATTATAAAGTTCCAACCAAAGCTGCAGTGTTTTCTTTGCTATGAGCCGCGAATAAATATTAGTTTGTTGCATATGAAATGACCGATTTGCAATCAAGTGAAGTTAGTTGCGATTTTGCTGTATCAAACCACCACCGCTGTTGGTGTCGGATAATGAATTATAAATACTCCCATATTTAACCAAAGAGTCATTTCCATTTTGAGCATCATTGTGATAACAGTGAATAGAAAGGAAAACAGGATGGAAAAGAGCCAAGAAAGTATACTCTTTCTTTATGAGTTCAAACTCGGTCATAAAGCAGCAGAGGCGACCAGGAACATTAGCAGAGCACTTGTAGCTGATACCGTAAGCGAACGAACTACACGGCGGTGGTTCGAAAAATGCCGATCAGACGACGTAAACCTTCAAAGTGAGCCACGTGGACATCCAGGACCATCAATTGATAACGACGAGCTGCGTTTGCTAGTCGAATCCGACACACGTCAGTCTGTGAGAGACATTGCAAAGAAACTGGGGGTACAGTATTCGACAGTTTCACGGCACTTGCAACAACAGTACAGGTGAAAAAGCTCGACGAACGGGTTCCGCATGCCCTTAGGGAGCAAAATATAGCGCTTCGAATGGAAATTTGCAGTTCTTTACTCTCCCGCAACAGAAGCGATCCCTTTGCACAGAATAGTAATATGTGATGAAAAGTGGATATTATACCACAAACGTTGCCGATCAGCACAATGGCTAGATGCTGATGAGCCTCCGAAGCATATGCCGAAACCAAGCATCCATCCGAAGAAAGTAATAGTGACTGTTTGGCGGTCTACAGCTGGAGTTATCCACTATTTTTTTTGGGACCTGGAGAAACGATAAATGCACAGAAATACTGTACCCAACTCGAGGTAATGCACCAAAAATTGAGTATTCAACGGCCGAGATTAGTCAACAGAGATGGTGTGATACTTCTTCGCGCCAATGCACGCCCTCATGTATCCAGAACAACGGTTCAAAAGTTGAACGAATTGCAGTATGAAACTCTGCCTCATGCACCATATTCACCGGACCTTTCGCAAACCAACTATCACTTTTTTAAGCATTTGGATCATTTTTTGGCGGAAAAACAATTTGGGAACGAAGAAGTCATCAAAATTGCCTTCGACGAATTTATCAACACCCAAACGTTGGACTTCTACGAATCTGGCATACATGCTCTTGAATCTCGCTGGGAGAAGTGTTTTGAATCGGCTGGCACCTATTTTGATTAATTAAATAAATTTTTGTAAGCTTTACAGTCGTTTCAAATTTCAGTACCAAATCGGCCATTTCATGTCCAACAACCTAATACATTGTTCAAGCCGGTCCGCGGTAAAATGCGATATGGGCGCCCCGTAATCGAGAGCGAAGATCCACGACGAATTTCATCCTCAATCAATGTTTCCCCTGCCTGAGATCTTAATAAAGCGCAGCCTTCGCGGTTGCCACCCTTCTTTGACATTCTCAAGCTATGTCCTGCGAGAGTTAGCGACTCATAGATGACTGCCTTCCAGAAGTCTCTGACAACGAGAGCCTTTACAACTGAGAAGTGTTGCCGTTCGAACATTTATATTATTATATTATTTCTTGTTCGTCTAGATAAAGCGAGAGGTGAGGTGAAACTGATGGAATAGGAGGCAGTCAGCCTAAGCGGTGTAAGTTCCTCCCTAATCGTTCCTCTTCAGTTTATCCACGGATTCCAAACGCCACTTTTTTACGACAACTCTGCCCTCGTGGTTGTCTTCAACCAAGCAGGATGGTATTTGGCCATTGGTTAATAACATAAATCATTATAGCTCTCACATTATTTTTATAATTGATATTTCAAATAACCATTAAAGAAGAATTTAAATACTTTTAGTAAAAACGCACTAACCTGAAGAAGTTGATTTTAGATATCGGACAACCTTGCCAGCATGACGAGGTGGCCGAGTGGTTAAGGCGTTGGACTGCTAATCCAATGTGCTCTGCACGCGTGGGTTCGAATCCCATCCTCGTCGTGAGTTTTTTTTATTCCAAAAATAAATTTATTAATTTTAAAATCGCAAAACAGAATCACAACACCTCCCACCACACCACACATTCAAGGGCAATCGAGACGCAGATGTTGCAGTAAATAAAACGCGAAAATATTTTCGGTTCGCTAAATGCTACTTTCGTACAATTTATTTGCTAATTCTATAAATTCCCCGTGCGCCTCGCAGTGCTTCAAGAGGTTTTCCGGTATCAGACTGTCGCCATGCAGCGCCCCCGTCAGCGAGCAAGCCATGCTGGCGATGGTGTCCGTGTCTCCGCCCAGAGATATTGCGTATTCCAGAGTTCGCCGGAAGGGATTTTCCGACTGCCAAAGAGATAACTGCTTAGTCGTACGTCCTTCGAGGATTTTATTCACAAGTTACTCACCTGGATGCCTTCGATAGGCCCCTGCGCCCTCAGAAAAATGAAGATAGCGGTGGGAACCGAATAAATCGCAGTAACGTCGTGGCCCAGTGCATTGAGGACTTCATCTTCCGACAATGGGTTGGGCGAGTCAAGTAAGGTTTTGACTTCCTTCAATTGTTGGGTAAAATTAGGACCAGACGCTTTGATACCGGGCACTTCCGACTCCTTTTCCAGTTCTTGCATTTTCGGGATAAGTTCGCTGAGAAATTCGTCATGGAAAAATGTCTTGGGGTCCTTTTGAACGCAGATATTTACTGCAGCTGCTTGGAGGACAGCTCCGTTGATGCCCAGACTGTGACTATGTGTGATTTCTGCAGATTTCTTCACCAGCTCGACAAGCTTTTCAGGTTTGTTATAGCAAAACAATCCAATGGGTGACACTCGCATCGCAGCTCCATTGCCATACGAGCCCCTCCCCAGGAATTGCTCCTGAGCCGGCCCCACGATGTCTGTGAATTTGTTTTTCAGCAGCTTCCGAAAGACTTCCACCACGGCGCCTCCGTATCCACGGTTTGGTTCCGCCGCATGCTCCTTGACAAAACTCGTGGCCAGCTCCTTCGTGTTGATGTCCTTGTGCTCAATCAAGCAGCGGATCACTGACCTCGTCATTGCTGAGTCGTCCGTGTACTTCTTGGCGGGAGCTGCAATGAAAATTTCAGTCAATCTTTACTTCATTCTTCTGGGTATAAAACTGTCGCATGCCTTTAAAATACGGTCCCTCCAATTGGTTCAAACTTCTACGAAGAATGGCTTTGTCGCCGTCTGTAAGCACCTGGCCCTCGTAGGGCTCCCCGCAGCAGTCCCCTACGAGACCGCCGAGGACAGACCCACGGAACTTGGATAGCAAGTTGGGCTGCTGCATCGCTTGAAGCACTGAAAAAGTCCTCATCGTCACTGCGCACAAGTTTGGTTACAAACAATAATCTTAAGACTGCGGCGTACTTACATAATTTTGACGGTCAGTGTGTGCCGGTGCTCTCCAGCAGCTGATTTTGTTTATTATCAAAGAAATCTCAAAGATGACACCTGACGAGTACGTTCAATGTGCACTGTTAAGTAGGAACTGTGATTGTAATTGACTTGGTTAAACATCAGACCATTGTAAAGCCAGCGTTTGTTAACCTTTTCGCAACAACGGCACATTTCACACTCTTTTTGCTTGCTTATTTGAAAGAATGTAGTCTTTGGAATCATCTGTTTATCCCTCAAAATTTCGAGTGAAAATACACAGCGGTTTTCTTTTGACAGTTTATTTTATAAATGCACGTCAAGAAATTTCATGCAAGAACTGGCTAATAAGAAAACACATAATAGTATAATTTTCATTACAAATACATTTATTTGCAAATAAGTACCTATTTCGGGAGCTAGTTACTGCTTGCTTAGCTACGCACTGAAGAAAGCAGTAAGTAGCCCCCAAAATAAGCACCGATGATACAAAGAGAGTTGATTGTTGCATCACCTTGGCATTAACACGGTCACTAAGTCTGTCTACCAGCCAAAGATCCTTGGCAGATAATATAATAATATTTTGAGTCGGACGGAACGAATGCTAGCAGTTCGGCAAAATGAGTCAAAAAATGATAATGCGACCCTGCCCAGGTGATAGTGCCGTGTATCTGGTGCAGTGCATTGTTTTACGCCCGTGTGGGTGCGAGCACATCGCTTCGAACACATGCCAGCATCTATTATAGAAACAGACATTGCGCAGCTGTTTGTGGCTTCCCACATCCCAGCGGAACCAAAGGCAGAACTTCCTTGAAGATTCATTTCTGGTTAATGGTAATGGATTTTAATGGAATCATTGAGCGAATGATGCTTCAAAATTCCTCTATGGGAAGCCTACTAGAAGCAAACACGTCCAACATTCTCTGAACTCCATGTTTGCACTCCAACGATGTATTCGTTTCTTGTTGGGGTAATATGAAGAAACACACACAAGAAAACCGCCTAGGTGACATGGACTCACCGACACACCCAAAAGGCGCACAAAAAAATTCCGTGTAACTTTTCCGCTCAAGTTGCTCCTTCTGTGTGTAGTCGTCTTGAAAGGAAGTCACAAGAGAAGAGACCCCGCAGAATATTCATCCGGCCCGAGTTATCACGTAGCTAAGATTCAAAGTACTCGTCTAGTGACGTGTTATGAAGCGTCAGCCAATTACCGCGTTTTCTTCACCGCCCTATGAGAAATCGATTCTTAAACCATTATAATTAATAAATCAGTGCTCCCAATCATTTTCTAAGGTTTTGTTTGAAAGAGATTCCTGTATTTGCCGCTACAACTGCTTAGTGTGATGGTAACATTTGATCCATCGCAACTTTATACTAAAAAATAAGAACATTATATTAAAAGGATTTCAGGGAGTATACGAGAAGATTGATAACTACCTTTGTAGCACGTTCATTATATATAGTACCACTGGAAGGGTTTTAGTGCTTAAATTTACTCTACTTTCGTTAGGATTAGAATTGAAGTCTGGAAGGAAGGTCTTTGTGATCAATTGAACTTTTTTGCACATTGTTAATTGAATTATTATAAAAATAAATGATTTCTATTTTTTTTAAAAGTGTAGATATTGTTTTTTCTTATTTTTTTTTTGGTTCCATTGAAACATCTTTTCGCAAAAGCCATTTTGAAATGACTTTGGTGGTGAGGTATTTTTTGAAATGTTTGTTTGAAAACATAATTTCTCCTGGGTTTATAATCTTTTGAACAAGTCATTTTGATATCAGAAACTCAAGCACTATTTGGTTTTGGAGGTAACATATATTTCACAATCAGTCTTTTCCCGTTGAATTACACAATATTAAGACACTCTATACAAAACCGACCTACCCATATACAATTCGGAAATATCCTGGCCTTGAGAACGACTAACTTTTCCACACTTTTTGGTGCAAAAAGTTGGGATATATTATCACTGAATTTATTATACTATCCTCCACCGTGAGTTTCAAAATGACGATTGCGAACTGCAACGCCTTTTGATAATGGTGTCGTATAGAGTAACCAGAGCCCCACAACTAGGGTTTTGTGCTTGGAATCGTTATCATGTTGAAAATAATAATCCTTGTCCAAGTCGAGATTTTGGGTACTTCGATCAAAATTATCCCTTAAAATTTTAAGGTAAGCTAGTTTATCCATTGTTGACTCAATAAACTCAAGGTTACACATGACATTAGCCGACTACACCCTCAAACCAGTACTCCACCACCACCGTGTTTCAATATAGGAAGTAAATTTTTGAAATGCTGTCCTTGATTTCCTCCATAATATTTTTCGTCCTTTTATCCCAAAAATGGAAACTTGTTTTCATTCGAAAAGAAAACATTTTTCCAAAACGATTTGAGCTGATTTACGTATTGTTTAGCAACGCGCTTTTTTCGATTAATCGGCGAAAAAAAAGGTTTTCAAGGTGCGGTTCGTCCACTATAACCAGTCTTTTCAAGTATTTTCCTGATGGTATCCGGACAAATTTGCTTTTTGAAGTTTTGTTTGATTTCTATTGTCATCTCTCTTGCAGTTAGTCGAGGAAGGATTCTTTTTCACCATTGTTAGAACACTGCCACTTTGTCTCCGCGGCAACATTGATGGACGACCAGAACGGCTCTTCGAACTGAACTCACCTGTTGATTTAAAGTTGCTAACAACCCGTTGAATGAGTGAATATTGTCTTCCGACGTCTCCCGCAATTTCCCTGTAACTTGCTCCCTCCTTTTCATAATTTGATAATGATTTTTCTCCATTGCCATTGCAATTAAACACTTATTCCACAACACAAACTTTTTTTTTTTTTGTTGGGAGTAGGGTAGGTGAATGCTGAGTGTTGGACTCCCGCAACAGCACGCTGGCGGACTACCAACTAAACACCTCCCTGTCATCAGAGAACTAGCCTAGAACCGTTTGACACATTACTTCGGGCTAGCCCTCCCGCTCTCCCGGCTTTGGGAGCCTTCAAGTCAGGGAATTCCTTTCACCAACGGGAGGGGAGGGGAGGAAGGGAGTTGTTAGTTCAAGGAAGCCCTTACCGTCCGATCCCCGGCCGGTCGAGTTCAATCTTCTTCGTAGTAAGAAGAGCCCGAACATAATGCGCAATACGATTCCAGCTGCCAGCGCTCTTCAGCATCTTTCTGACAATGTTGTCTGGAGAGAGCTCCCCTGTGTCTGCATAAAGCTGCTGGCGGAGGCCGTCCCACCTCTCGCAAGAGAGCCGGTTCGGAGACGGTGCGATAAGCAGACACCACTCGCAAAGCTCCCCGCCTCTGCACTTAAGCGAGGCGTTTACGATGCACCTCCTTGTCAAGGGCATCAGCCCATACCTCCGCACCATAGAGAAGGACGGACTGCGTTGCTCCCATGAGGAGACGTCTCCTAGTTGATATAGGGCCGCCGACATTCGCCATTAACCGACTCAAGGCCGCGACTCCTGCTGCAGCCCTGTCCGCGGCTGCTTTGATTGGCATCAATATGCCAAGTCTGCTTTGCGCCTGTTCAACAGTGCGTCCGGCAACAAGTGCCGCAACACACAAACTTTACCCGAACTTTCTAATCACGTACATAAACAAAAACAAGATAATTTCAGGCTGCTTTGATCTTGAACGTTTCCTGGAAAAATTACAGTTATCTGTATCTGACAATACTCGGACGAAATTATTAAAAATCAGTGTGCCGAGTGATTAACAAATATTTAATCAATAGCCGAAACAAAATTTGGGAAATATTTGATTCGTTTCCCTTTTTTAAGATTGAAAACTAAATTACATGAGGTGTACGTACAGCTTTTCTGCTAAGAGTACAGTGGTCCAGAGTGAATTAAGGGTATTTTTTTTATACGGCTATTAAGGGTCCAAAAAAGAATGTAGGAAGTTGAAAAATGTATTTTTATAAGGCCTGATTCATGCTAATATAAATCCTTGAAAACACAGACAAGATTTGTCCAATTCAATTTTCAAAAAAATAGAGTTTGAGAGAAAATTGTTCTCAAATTGGAACTCGAACAACTGACAATACCGCTATTGTTTTATCAGAAAATGTAGGGCATCTCCAAAATTTGGGATCACTCTGACAATCCTCTGTTTTCATTTTACGTTGAGAAACTTCAAAGATAATTTTTACTTGATTTTGCGAAATTTCAGCTTGAAACTTAAAAGTGGGAAGACAATCTGGACAAATCCCTATCGCAACTCCGGAGCTTATTATAAATAATTTTAAAGAAGGTTTATTAATACAACAGATCGCTAGTATTGTAAAACGAAGCCATTCTACAGTTCACGACATCATTAAACCAGACCAAACAAACGAAAATATTTTCAGCATCCAAAGGACGATGTACTACAGGAAAAAAGAAAAAGTTAAGCTCTCCGAAGTTAACGGCGACATTAAAAATGCAATTCGGAAAGGAAGCGAATCCAGAACAGGTAAGAATAATACTAAGGAAGAATAATTTCAGTGGTAGAGTCGCGTGAAAAAAAAACGCCTATTAGCAAGAAAAACCGTTCAGAAAGTTTTTTAAAAATTAATGAGAATAAATCTTGCTTTTATTTCTAAGGATTTGCTATTTGCATGAATAAAGTCTTGTAAATAAAACTTTATCGGTTGTTTACATTCTTTCCCTACACTTTTAATGGCCTTATAAAGAAAAAAAACGTCTTATTGTCCGAGTTTCACCTCTCAGCCTTGATGTATATCAGAATATATTGAGGGGAAATATAGACTCTGATCACCATCTCGTTGGAATGGTGCTCCTGGCTCGAATAACAACACCACCTAGAAACCCTCTCTGACAATCAAGTGAGATTGAGCACTGAAGCCATCCACAGCACAGCCCTCCGTAACACCTATAAGGGCGAAATGGATGCTGCAATGACCGCAGTCAACAGAGATCTTCAAGATGAAACATCAATAAATGATCTTCACAATCACTTGAAGAACCTTATCATTGGTACGGCAACAAACATACTTGGCACCAACCGCAAAAAAGCCGTAAAGGTTGGTTCGACGATGAATGTAAGCTAGCAATGGAACGAAAGAGTGCTGCATACCTAGTAATATATTCTTAAAGGACGCAGGCACGCGCAGATACTAATCTCGAACTCCGTCGAGCGGAGAAGCGACTTCACAGACGGAAAAAGGAAGCCTGGGAGAACCAACATATCTGTGAACTGGAAAAGTGAAGGGAGGAACCGCACCAGGCGCGGAAGTTTTACCAACAAGTCAACAGGATGAAGCCTTATACATCTCGATGCTCATCCTGAAGAGACAAAGAGGGAAATCTGGTTTCCGACGGTTGAGTATTGTGACGAACTGCTCAATAACCAGAACATCGACGAGTTGGAGGTCCCGCCAATTGCAGACGGCGGACAAATACTGTCACTACCAAGTATAGAAGAAACAGTCCGTGCGATTCATCGGCTTAAAAATCATAAGTCGCCAGGAGCCGATGGAATTATCGCCAAATCGGATAAACTTTGAGGCGGCTAATTACACCAAGCAGTTATGTTCAAGATGAGTGACAGCGAATCAATGCCTAACGACAGGCAAGGAGGCATTATCTGACCAATATATAAAAAGGGTATTGTCAGACAGTGCGGCAATCATATAGGTATGACGTTGCTGAATACCATCTATAAGCGCTATCCGCTATCTTGCCAGGTCGGATAGCCTCACACGCCCAGAACATAATTGGCTCATACCAAAGAGACTTCACTCCAGGTAAATCATGACATGCATTGCAGCCACTTATAATAGCTTAGGGTCCGGATGGCTCAAGTGGTTAGGGGACTAGTCTGTCGCAGCAGAAAGTCGTTGTTCAAATCTCAGCGGTGGCAGAGGTATTTGTCATTGTGACTGGATGTCGGATACCAGTCGGCTCAGTTCTGAATGAGTACCTGAGTCAAATCGGGGTAATGCTGACCACATTGGCTCTTACAGGGTACTGTAGTGTACCGTTACGGTCTTGAAGGAAGTGCTCTAACAGGCTTCAAGGCTCTGATCCAATATTGATTGCTGCGACGATTATTATTATTATATTATGATAGCGTAGCCTGGGTAAAACTCAACACCGCCATGTGAGAATTCGATATCCCAACGCAATTGGCAAGACTGAACCTGACCAATGTGTGAGGCCAGAATAAAAGCAGCAGGATCAGTCTGAAGACCATTCGACATCAACAACGGTCTAAGAAAAGATGATGCTCTATCCGTGATGCTGAGGTAAATGCAAAAGATACGATCCTCTTTAAGTCCGCTCAACTACTGGCCTATGCTGACGATATCAACAGCATGGGGACATACAAACTGCCTTCATCCAGATGGAGCAGGCGGCGGAGATCAACAACGGAACCAACAACATCAAATTGCACTGGTTAAACGAGAAGGATAAATATACGAAATTACAAATTTTTCCCCTTTATAGGGTCGTTTTTCTCCTATCTAGGGTCGAAAATCACAACGCACGGCGCACGCCAACAGAGCCTATTTTATCTTACAAAAACTGTTCCCCTACAGGCTCGAAACGTCTCGCCATAGGGTCCAGAGCTCTTCCTGTACAAGACAATGATCTTGTCAGTCCTCATGTACTCCTCGGAGACTTGGGTGGACGGGTCACTTAATCCGTATGGATAAGAACGATCCAGACGGAGTCTTTAAGCGCAATATCTTTGGTAGAAAAAGTAGACGAAGCAGACCCTGCCTGAGATAGAGCGATGGCAAAGGCCAGGACGCCAGATAGCTTTTAATTTCACGGAGGTATATAATTTCTCTGTAATCGTTACTGTTTTGCGAGTTTTTTTCCTCATTTTTGGGTTATACGAATTTTATGACATCATTACATCAATCTCAGCACTTCAGAAACGTGAATAAAATTATTATGGGATTCCCCGAAAATTATACAGGAAATATTTCCGATTATTGATTGCAATCTCTTGTTTTATGGGAGCGTTTCATTACAGGCACTTGTGGTTCCATTTGTACAAGCTTGGCTCTTTGCGAAGTTAGTTTGCCTTGCTTCTGATTTATACTTTATATGATGCATTACTATTATACAGTATAAAACTGAATAACTAAATATATTTCTCAAATAGGAGGAGAACTTGCACTTTAAATACGTTTAATGCCTGCAGATTGCAAATGACATTCTTTTGTGACATTCAGGTTTGTAAGGTTGCATGGCCTGTCTAATTTTGCAATTGGTGAGAGAAGCACAAGAGAGAGCAATGGTGCAGAACTGTCAGAAAAACCGAATGAGAAAATCCAAATTGGAATGGCTGATGGATTGATTGCGATTCTGTTAGGAGAAGTGTAAGCCCGGAAAACTCCCGCAACCTATTACCGACAGTGTTCAGAGTGTTGATTGGTAAAGTGTTCTCGCCATGGTGAACTCTGGGTGGTGTCCAGTGTCCCTGATCAATTAGGAATTAATTTGGTTGAGCGACTGCACTCCTGCAGCTCTGCGTGCCGATGCACGGGCCCATCTGACTTTCAGAAACTTGTGGTGTTTGTGTTTGACTGTCGCCAGCCGATCGGCCGGGGTTATCTTGTGACTGGGCCAAGTAGTTCGGTGCCTCGACTTTTATCTCATGCTAGGGACCGACACGGACGGTTCACTGAAATCGCACGGACGGTTTTCATGATCAAGCATTGGTCGCGTGACTCTCGGACTCCTTTGGTAATTGCGGTTCGACTTGAAATATGGGACAAACAACGGGTAAAATATGTAAGTTCCTTCAGAATATTGCATGCGAATACTTTTCTTCTCCCCCCTGTCACCCCCGTTTAGCGATGCACCCTTGTTGACATTCTCCCGCCTCTGGGTGCATTTGCGCACAGCTGATTGCTGTTGATAAGTTGCACGACGTGATGGATTGGAGGAAATGATCGCAGTAAAAATATTTACGTTCGCTAGGTATTTAAGGTTCGTCGGTTGTGGTTGGGTATGTGGTATTAAAATATTCTTGCTCGAATTAATAAAAAAAATTTCCCATACCGGGAATCGAACCCGGGCCTTCTGGGTGAAAGCCAGATATCCTAGCCACTAGACCATATGGGATGTACGGGTTGGTTGGAATGAATGCTTTGGGAAAGTGAAACTGAAAATGGTAGCAAACCAAAATCAAAATATGTAGGCCCTACCGAGATCGTAGGCGAAGAACTAGCTACATGACTTGTAGGAAAAAATTTACTTCTAATGGTTGGGTTGATTTGGAGCAACAGCTGGACCGTCAGAAGGCCTAAGAGGAGGAGGAGACTAATGCATGGGCGAACTGTCAAACCTGTTAAATTTACGTAGAAAACAGAAGGCTAGGTGGAGGATGAAGGGCTGTCAGAAGGTTTAAACTTGCAAAAAACACATAAAATTTGAATATTAAAAAGTACTTTGGCCATTCCCATTTATATCCTTTACGTAAACAGGGTGTTTCAAAATTACCGGACCAGGCTAGGACATCACTTTCTAAGCAAAAAATATTTAATAATTTATTTCGATTTCTTAGCCCTTAAGATGCCAGATATTTTACTTTCTCATCTTGGTATCACCTCTGCGAAATTCCGAGGCCAGAAACACGCTGTGGGGGAAGTTGCGGAACAATACGCGAAGAAGCTACTAAACAGTGGAAAAGTCAGGATTGGTTGTGTAGTATGTAGGATACGAATTCGGGCCACCCCAACCCAATGTTACAAATGTTTGGATTATGGGCACATGTCTGGAACCTGTCGGGGACCTGACAGAAACGCAACATGCCGCATATCGGGCCATAAAGCAAACATCTGCAACGGAAAGGTGTCCTATGCAGGGGCCGTGGCGCGTTTGATGAGAACGTTGCACACACTGCTGGCTCGGGGTGATGTCCAGTTTTCAGAGCAGAACTGCAAATCAGTATGCACCGGAGTGCAACCACTCACGAGTTGCTAGCGCAGGTTGCTGCGGAGACCAAAGCTGATTTAGTGTTCATCAGTGAGCAGTACCGAAACAAGGACCCAGCTTCATGGCACCCTGACATATCAGGTACCACTGGGTTCGGAACAGCACCCCCCTTAGGGTTCTTCGTACTTCTTGTGCAAGGCCGAGGGGGCGGCTTTGTTTGGATTCGGTGTTTAGGGTTAACGCTTTTGTGTCTATAACACCGAATGAGACAATGCTGGACTTCCGACGTTTGATGCTCTGGAGGATGCTAACTTGGGCACAGAGGGGCGGATCCTAGTCGAGGGTGACTTCAATGCCAGGGCACTTGAAGGAGGCATGCCACACCCAGACTCCAGAGGGAAGTGAATTCTAGAAATGGCGGCGAAAACAGGACTGGTAGTTTCAAACACCGGATCCACTCCAACGTTCCGACGCCTCGACTGCTAGGGGAGCACTCCAAACGTAACCTTCGCGTCGGAGTCGCTAGTGTCGTTGGTGGACTGGAGGCGAGTTGTAGACACGGACACTGTCGTAAATTCAGTTATGAACCTGATGACGATGACCTGCAGAGCTTCAATGCCCAGGAGAGCATCGAGACGTGGCAAACCTCCTATGCGTTGGTGGACGGCGGAAATTGTGTGTCATAGACTCCGCCACTTAACATAACGTTTAAATAATCGGGAGGAGGCATGCACCACAATGACAGAGTACAGATCGGCCAAAAGGAGACTCCGAAGCGCAATAAACAGGAGTAAAGCTCGCTGCTGGTAGGATCTGGTTGACGAGGCGAATGGGGACCCCTGGCGACTCCGTTGCAATTATTATTATTTTGTTAAGGGAAAATCGCATCGCATCCTTAAAGAACTATTCTGCCACTTTTACTGGTTTTAGTGTACCTATTAATCATAGTATCTCAAGCAAGCCTATAACCGATGTTCCCTATTTCCAGATCTTTCAACTTTGCATCTGGTATTAAGCGTTCCCCCAGATGCCTTGATCTACTTTGCGCAGGTGCCGGACATTGTCCCAGGACGTGTATAGAGGTTTCATCACACTCCCCACAAAACCTGCAGGCAGTGTCCGTAGATATCCCTAACTTCCCTAGATGATAGTTTAGCCGACAGTGACCAGTGAGAATTCCCACTATGATTCGTAGGTTCCTTTAAGCACATGGGTTCGTATCCCCCAATAAGCACCCTGGGCTGCTCCATTCCTGGTAGGCCCGCCCAGTATAGTTCCCTCAACCGTTCCTCTTCATTTCTTAATATCGTAGCCATGGAACCGTTTCCGATTCTACAGAAGGGATCTGGCCGGTGTAAAGGCGTCCCTGCTCCCTTGGCTAGTTCGTTCGCTTCCTCGTAGCCTTCCAACCCAGCATGGCCTGGAATCGAGAGTATCCAGACCTTGTTGGACGAGCTGAGCGTATTCAGTTTCTCAAGGTATTTCCGTACCAGTTTAGAGTTCATCTGGTTGGATTTAAGTGCCTTGATCGCTGCTTGGCTGTCAAAGAGAATAGCAATGTTCTGCCCCTGTAGTTTCTTTGGAGATTAAAGGAGGCACATCTGTCTATGTCGTATATTTCCGCTTGGAATATGCTAGTATACCTACCCGCTCTCTCTACTGTGAGGGATCCGTCAGGGTATCAAGTAATCAGTTGCTGGTTTAAGCCGTATATCCCAGCCACGCTCTCCTAGTTTGCCTTGTTACTCCAACGTGTTTCAAACTTCTTATCTAAGTGAAACCTTGTTGTCATGTTATCCTTTGCTATCAGTAATTCGGGATACCGCCTAGAAAGAATATCAATCTTCCTTCGGTTTAGGCAGCTCCCCACCTCAATGATACTCCCGGCCATCCTGAATATTGTCCTCCTTGTCTGTCTGTATGTGTAGATGGGGTGGGGCTAATCGCAGAAGGACTCCCAGGGATGCCGTTGGGCTTGTCCTCATTGTCCCATTGATACACACGCAAGTATCTTCGGGCTGTAATCCCACTTTTTCCTGCTATGAACCTACAAGTCATCAGAGCCCTCGTGGCTTTCCGATTCCGTTACAAATTGCTAATCCGAAAAATCGATGGTATCCCAGCAGAGGTATACAAACTAGTGTTCCAATATCGGCCACACTTATTGCTCGGCAGAGAAAGAGGGCATTTTCCCTTCCTGTTTCCCTGTGTTACGGCGATATAATTTTTCTGGCCGCTTCCGACGTTTGAATATCCTAATTGGAAATTCAAATTTGAATCTTCAAGCTCCCACCACGGAAGGGAAATTTATCGTTGTGGCTGCCCTGCTCAGTTTTGAAGCGCTACGTGGATGGGAATTGTTTTTTCGAAAAGAAAAGCGATGGAAAGTGAGAGAGAGAGAGAAAAAGGTTTTCGAGAGGAAGTGGTGAAAATTGGGTACGGTCAATTAGGACTGAAGGAAGAACTGGAGATCTCATACATTGATCTTGCGTTTCCCTAGTTTGTATTTGTTTTCGGGAGTATAATTTTCGTTGAAGACACGGAACGTCTTCACATCGCCGTTCGGGATTCATCATCATCATCAACGGCGCAACAACCGGTATCCGGTCTAGGCCTGCCTTAATAAGGAACTCCAGACATCCCGGTTTTGCGCCGAGGTCCACCAATTCGATATCCTTAAAAGCTGTCTGGCGTCCTGGCCCACACCATCGCTCCATCTTAGGCAGGGTCTGCCTCGTCTTCTTTTTCTACCATAGATATTGCCCTTATAGACTTTCCGGGTGGGATCATCCTCATCCATACGGATTAAGTGACCCGCCCACCGTAACCTATTGAGCCGGATTTTATCCAAAACCGGACGGTCATGGTATCGCTCATAAATTTCGTCATTGTGTAGGCTACGGAATCGTCCATCCTCATGTAGGGGGCCAAAAATTCTTCGGAGGATTCTTCTCTCGAACGCGGCCAAGAGTTCGCAATTTTTCTTGCTAAGAACCCAAGTTTCCGAGGAATACATGAGGACTGGCAAGATCATAGTCTTGTACAGTAAGAGCTTTGACCCTATGGTGAGACGTTTCGAGCGGAACAGTCTTTGTAAGCTGAAATAGGCTCTGTTGGCTGACAACAACCGTGCGCGGATTTCATCATCGTAGTTGTTATCGGTTGTGATTTTCGACCCTAGATAGGAGAAATTGTCAACGGTCTCAAAGTTGTATTCTCCTATCCTTATTCTTCTTCGTGTTTGACCAGTGCGGTTTGACGTTGTTGGTTGATTCGTCTTCGGTGCTGACGTTGCCACCATATATTTTGTCTTGCCTTCATTGATGTGCAGCCCAAGATCTCGCGCCGCCTGTTCGATCTGGATGAAGGCAGTTTGTACGTCTCGGGTGGTTCTTCCCATGATGTCGATATCGTCAGCATAGGCCAGTAGTTGGGTGGACTTGAAGAGGATCGTACCTCTTGCATTCACCTCAGCATCACGGATCACTTTCTCGAGGGCCAGGTTAAAGAGGACGCATGATAGCGCATCCCCTTGTCGTAGACCGTTGTTGATGTCGAATGGTCTTGAGAGTGATCCTGCTGCTTTTATCTGGCCTCGCACATTGGTCAGGGTCAGCCGTTCGGGATTAGCGCGAGGAATATGGCGATCAGAGGAAAACTTTTCTTGTGTTTTTAGTTGATGAAGAGCGTCGAACCTTTAATTTTTTAGGGTTCCCCCCATTACATTGGAAGCGGTAAGGGGAGAACGATTAGGTTGGGGTGAATCGCCGCAGGGCCATCATATCAACTGGCCCCCCATGAAGAGGAAAGGAAGACGGGGGCCAGTTGTCGCGTAGATGCCCGAATTGGCTCAGAGCTGATCTTTCCCCGTCCATTCCTCGCGTGTTAGATTTGTGTGTGCTTGTTAGTCCTGTCACTTATTACAACTGGCAAACCTGTTAGGGGAGTTTGGTTAGTTGACAGCCTTGGTGACCATGTTGGTGCCAAGGTGATGAAACGCTGGACTCTCTTCGTAATAGTGGCGAAGTTTGCGCTGTTCAGCAAAGGGAAAGGCGACCCTGAGTTGCCGTCTTCATATCGCCCATTTTGTATGCTTGACGCTGCTGGGAGAGTGCTCGGAAAGCTCAGTAGAAGTACACTCGCTGAAGCGCTACGCGGACTTATTCTCACGGCAGTTTGGTTTTAGAGCAGAGAGATCCACAGTTGATGCTGTCATGCAAGTTGTAGATGCCGTTCGCCGAGCGAAGGCACATAGCCGCCAAGTTCGAGGTGTGGTGCTCCTCGTAACGGGGACGACATTCGGGGCACACTAGACAATACTTTCCACGATATTATTGGGATGATATTGGGAGACTATCTGAGGAACCGCTCTCTCGCTCTATGAAACGCTGGAGGGTCTGAGTAGGATGGAGGTCACGTCGAGGATAGCGTACTTAAACTCGACATACTAGAAGAGTCGCGTCTCGTCGGTTAGGTAGATTATATCACGGCGCTTGTTGCTGGTTTCAACATCGCACTGGAAAAAGACCCAAGTAGTCATCCTGATTAAAAAGAGAATTTCGACCCTCCATCCCATATCGTCCGGCGAGTTGGTAATCGAATCAAAATCAACGGTAAAGTACCTTGGGCTAACTCTTGTCTCAAAGATGCGCTTTTTTGAGCAAATTAAAGAGGCAGCGAACAAGGCTGCAGCTGGAGTGCCGGCGGTAAGTTGGTTAATGGCAAATATTGGGGGTCCTACGTCTAGCAGGCGACGTCTCCTGATAAGTAGGGAGATATGGACTGCTGCTTTTGGCAAGGAGGTGTATTTTAAGCGTCTCGCGCAAGTACAGAGACGGGGAGCTTTGCGGGAGGCGTCTGCGTATTGCATTGTCTCCGAACCGGCCGTGATGGTGATCGCGGCAGTGATCCCCGTTACTTTTCTTGCTAAGGAGCGTAAAGCCGTATACAAGCGCAAGGGAGAAAAGTTAAGGGAGGTGGTTGTTCGTGATCCACAAAAGGAATTTCGCTAGATGTTATAAGGTTGAAAACCATGGTAAAATGTTCCCTCCACCTGTTAAGCTGCTCGTCGTCGTGGGTGGCAAGTCTATCGTTAACGTTCTTCACAGGCCCATTGAGAAACTTGCGGTCACCAGCAAGTCCTTTCTTGATGAGGTATACGTAGCGAAATTGTAATTATTTATAATTATTTTCAATAATGAATTTTCTTTTATCGCGTCGCACGCTATGCTTCGCTTTTCAAGGTATTCCGCGAGACCGGAGTTCAAGCGTATCATGTTCACTCTTAATCACATTGGTTATAATTGCCTTCAGTTCTCTACATCCCTCGTCTTCGCATTGAGTCAGATCTTATGGCGGCTTCTTGGGAAAAATGTCTTTTCAATAATAGACCTGGTAAGAGCAATTAATTAGATCCTAGCACCTTAACGGGCATGTTTTCACAACACCGTTCGGGCTTTAAGAGTTTCCATTTATGACATTTGACTTGTGAAATGCGAAGCATCTGACTTTGCGGTTGGAGCAGTACTCCAACAACAGATCAGTTGTAGCTGGGAACCATTTAATGTCTTCTCGAAAAATCTCGGTTTCGATCCTGGCAGAGACATTCCAAGAATTGACCTAGCTCCCACCCTTTAATCTGACGTCAGTATTTCCTATAGGCGACAGAACATCTTTGATATATCGGTGAAGAATGTTGTGTCATAATCTCGCTATTTTTTTATTTTGTTTAACAGCAAAATTCCTCTTGAAGGTCGGCTTACCGGTGGCGTAGTCCGCTGTAAATTCTCAGAGTCCCCGAGCTGCTTCGTGTAGGATGTTACTATAGCCGTATAGCTTCGCTATGCAACACGGGGACTCACGAAATCTGATAGAACTGCACGATGTTGTCTATTCAATGTGGGGGTCTAAAGGGAGGAGAGTATACAGACGCTTGGTTCTATTGTATTTCTTGCTCATGCCCATTGAGATGAGTCGAAGCACGATTGTGTTCATCTTGAGAACCATCCTCGGCTGAAGACCTCATTTCTATACAAAGGTGTACAACAAAAACCTTATTAAAAACGGCTCACTGTTTGTCTGTCTATCATATCCACAGATTTTCTCGACTTTTCTGGTCCATGGCCTCTTTTTTGGGTTGACATACAAATTTTAAAAAAATTTAGACGGCTACGGTTTCATCAACTCATCATACGCTGTAGGGGCAAGGCAAAGGTAGTGAGATGGTGGACTCAAGGCTCCCTCCATTTTTAACAGATGGAAAGTTTGGTGAAAATTATATCTCTACAAAGTTACAGTAGGTCAAAATTATCCCTTTGGCGTTAAATTATTGACCCTAAGAAATAAGGCGTCAATATCACATTGAGCTGAATATCGAGTATATTCAGTGCATAGACACTGTAAGTTATGTATAAAATAGAACTATCGACCCTCCAAATATTCTTATATGTAAACTCCACAAAATCTTTCACAATTGAAGCGCCAAGTTTCTGGTTTTCGACTTGTTCTTGGATTTATGCTGAATCCACGTATTGCTTTTCCTTTTCCTGATCGTCCTTAAGTGGTTGTTCAGAACGCGTTCTAGGGTGAAAGAAGTGAGGCTGTTTAGCCACGTTTGCCTGTTTTTGATGTGAAAACTATGCGCGCATGTCTCCAGGACTACAGTACATGCCCGAACGAAGATGTTGCGGTTCCTCTGCTGGAGCTGACCGGTCGTCTTCCCACTTTGATCACGGTAGTTGGAGCTCAGGTTCGAATATAAAATGGCATGCAGGCTCTTTTCGGAGAGAATACATGTTGTCTGTAACATTCAGTTTCCCTTGTGCTGTGGAATAAATTGTAATATTTATGTACTTTATAGCTCCTTGATAGTTCATCTCTTCCGTTCCAGGGCTTCTGTATTTGACCGATATCAATGCTTTCTTCTGGGATTAACGCTAGTAGATTAGTTGCGGTTCACTCCGAGTATTACAAATTTGTCTGCGCTACCTTCATCATGATTTGCTGAAAGAATCGTCAGTCCCCGTCGGATCGTCCATTTTTATCTCTTGAAACAGCTGGTTGGCGTCATCGGCTGAGCCCAGGCTGTCATCCGGTTTTAGCAGCTCTTTCACGTTTGCGGTCCTGACTTTGAACCGCTTTTTCCAGCTAATCCAGGCACTCTCCATTTGTGCGGAGTAGAAACGGTTTGCTATTTGAGCTTCTCCTCCTTGATCAGCTTGCAGTCGTTCATAGGGATTCTGGGGTTGTATAAGTTTGTCTTTATCCATATGTGTCTTTGATAACCAGATGCGAGCAACCAGTGTTTTGGGAATCTCATCGTATCGGAAAATCTTGGGCTTGAGTGGGAAGCAACAAAATCCTTCGAGGATTGGTCCTCACATTCTATGTCGTGATAATCACGGACTATCTAGAAGGAATCAAAGTACGGTATATATCTTTACTTTCCCCCTAATTGATGACCATTTCCGACAGCCTGGCCTCAACCCTGGTCCACACTTTCGGCAGCCATTTACCGCTAGCGGAATTACAATCTGCCAGCGCTACCCGTATGTGACTTCTGGCGTGCGTGCTTCATCGGGCGGCAGTTGCTGCTTCGCCTTGTGCTTCGGCTGGCACCACATGTACTGCTCTTAGCGCCTATTGACTGCTATCTCTTAACATCGTTCGTTTTTGCTTTATAAAGTTTGAGTTCATATTCTGATCCCTCGACTAATTTGAGGAAAATATTCACCATGGCCAGCTCGACCACCAGAATAAAGGTCTTACTTGAAGGTGTCCATAATATTCAGGGTCTTCATAGTAGACACCAAGTTTCCAATTCGCCACGCAGTCTTTAGCGCTTACTCTTTCACCTTGGCTTGGGGTACTATTTACACTTTCTCCCCGCGAGATTCGCTTGCTCCTAAAATATGAACATCAGGCAAACAGATCCACGTTGGTTGGATAAACTTACCAGCTCTGGACAATCTTGGCCCGTTCAAAGGCGGTTTTCGACCGCCACCGTGCGGTATTAAATACCGTGTGAGGACTTCCTGGTTATCCAACTATAACCTGAAGCATAGCCAGGCCAGGCCGCCCGCGGAATGCAACAGTCACCGCTAGAAGAATACGAAACCTACAATCTTAAAGCGCAATCGATCTTGGGATAAGGTCGAACAATAAAATAAGGGGAGCAGAGGTCGACCGACGAAACCCGCGCTGCGAGACCCTTCAGTGATGTGGCCAGGAAGCCGGTGGCTCGCATTTGCTTGCCGAAAGTCAGTTTGGATAAGAACAAGGTCGTCTAATCCATGCGTCCAGGCTGATGGGGTAGTGTAGGGACGTGCTGAACCAACTGGGCAACACGCGCAAGTCACCCTCATCTGGGCTCCTGAATTGCATTTTGCACTTTCGATTCTACTTAAACTAAGTACATTGTCATATCTCTCCATGTTTCTTCGAAATTCTTGAATACTAGCTAATCCTTTCAATACCTTACAACAGAAGTAAATGTGATTGCATTTACTGCTGATGATCTCAATGATCATTCAGATGAAAAATACCATGTACACTTTTAATATCTTACAAAAAAGATTGTCCAGACGGAAATCTAAATTAAAGGCGCCGAAAGGGAGACGACATTGGCACAAAGGCGCGAAATACAATCATATCCACAATGGAATGAATCCAGAATTGAATACTTTACAGTGCGCTGTCGTTTTATTGATAACCACGACGGATGTCGTACTGTTTGGAATTCCCAACACTCCGCTCCTGGCCGTATGCATTCCCAACGTTATTGTCATCATCATAATTACTATCCAGCATCTGTCGCGACTTTTGCAACTATATCAGCCGTCTTCGGTGTCGTGGAACCAAACCCATACAAATTGAATGACTTCTTAAGCCTATAAAGCCTTATAACTATCACTTCTTGCTCTAATCTTGGCTTCAAAGATAACGCACGCTATACGTAACCGACGTTGTTGGACTGCGCGGTGAAGATTGCATGCATTTTTAGCCCTTGAAGAAATGCAATTTCTTGTCCCCTTTTATGACCAAGCCCTGGATGTGGATGGATGCGGTGTAATATGAAACCAGAGCACGTGTCTGCGTTTAAGATTTATCCTTTCATAATGTTATCTGTAGGCAGTAGCACATCCGGCTGTTGACGAAGCGCAGCGCATGATGTGTGACATATTTTTATGTTTTATGGAAACACATTCGTTTGTGGATGGGATGTTAAATCGGCTATCAGAAGATTAATATATGTACTTCAGCACGCGTTCAAAGGAAACTTTGAGGTGTATCCCAAACTGATATGTTCATTCCAGTAGTCAAAATCGATCGTTTAATCGACCACGTTTTCAGTAGCAGCTGTGAGGGCTTCTGCCGAACGTGCTGCAAGAGTTTGAAGTATTTGCAATCAAAATATTGAGTTTATTACAACGCAAGGCAAGAGTAAGCGAAAATCTGTCTGAGGATAATATATTTTTAGGAGAATATTCATACGGTTATTGTTAATTTCTTGGGGACGCTCCCTCAGGTGGTAATTTAGCCTGCAGTGACCTGCGAGTATTCCCGCTGGGAATGGGCTCTTTCTCGGAGGTTTAAATTATCCTACGATCATCATATATCTCAAAAAACACCCTGAACTGTTCCATTCTTTGTAAATTGAGATCATAATATTTCACCCGCTAGAGTTCCTTTGGAGTTTATTTATACTGGTATGACAATCTATTCAAAGTATTCGTTCAAAGTATTTTTCCGTGGAGCAGCTCCTGCTACTGTAAGTGACTGTCAGTATACTCGTAGGTATATTACGTAATCGGTTTTTGGTTGAAGCAGTAGGTCACTGTTCTACTCTCCCTGTCCGCCTTGTTGGGCAACCGTGTCTCAGATTGCTTATTGAAATGAGACTTCATCGCCATGGCTTCTTTTGGTATCAATAATTGGGGAAATCGCTTAGAAAGAATGTCTTCTTTCGGCTTTCTGCCTCGTTGATACCCCATATATTCGGATGGTCTCTCTCCAGGCCTACATTCAATTGCACAAGAATGTTCCAGGGATTCCGTTGAGTATGTTCTTATTAATCTTTGAAGTTGGTGTAGCTCCGTGATTGTTGAGTCGCGTTTGTTTCTCTCTGCCCAGGTTACCGTCGTTAGGTTATCATTGGTCTTACTATGGTTGTATATATCCAACGTAATATTCTCGGGGTATATCCCATTCCTTTCCTGCATCTGCAAATCAGCGAAGCTCATGTAGCTTTTCATCTAGCGTAGTTCTCAAATATTGAAAAGTTTGTGCACAGTTTATACAAATTTACTGGTAATTGTTGTTTTGGTGTACGAGTCAAATATCCTTGGGAAGATGGCAGTCATAGTTGTCATTTGAGCGTTAGAACTATTTGGTTAGGTTGGAATCATTGAAACAAACAATGAGAAGTTGTATTTTTGACATTTGATGCTCCCCGATTTGCAGAAAGTATTAGGTTGTTGCAAATGAAATGGCCGGTACTAAAATTTGAACTGTAAAGCTTACAAAAATTTATTTATTTAATCAAAATAGGTGCCAGTCGATTCAAAACACTTCTCCCAGTGAGATTCAATAGCATGTATGCCATTTTTGTAGAAGTCCAACTGTCGAGTTGATAAATTCGTCGAAGGCAATTTTGGCAGCCTCTTCGTTCCTAAAATGGTTTTTCCGTCAAAAAATGATCCAAATGCTTAAAAAAGTGGTAGTCGGTTGACAAAAGGTCCGGTGAATATGGTGGATGAGGCAGAGTCTCATACTGCAATTCGTTCAACTTTTGAACCGTTGTTCTGGATACATGAGGTCGTGCATTGTCGTGAAGGAATATCGCACCGTCTCTGTTGACTAATCTCGGCCGTTGAATACTCAATTTTTGGTGCATTTCCTCGAGTTGGGTACAGTATTTCTGTGCATTTATCGTTTCTCCAAGTGCCAAAAAAGAATAGTGGATAACGCCAGCTGTAGACCACCAAACAGTCGCCAATACCTTCTTCGGATGGAGGCTCAGCTTCAGCATATGCTTCGGTGGCTCATCAGGATCTAGCCATTGTGCTGATCCGCGACGATCGTCGTATGATATCCACTTTTCATCACATGTCACTATTCTGTGCAAAAAGAGATCGCTTCTGTTGCGGGAGAGTAAAGAACTGCAAATTTCCATTCGAAGCGCCAGACTTTTTTCCGTGAGGGCATGCGGAACTCATTTGTCGAGCTTTTTCACCTTTCCAAGTTGTTACAAGTGCCGGGAAGCTGTCGAATAGTGTACGCCCAGTTTATCTGCAATGTCTCCCACAGATTGACGTTTGTCGGATTCGGCTAGTAAACGCAGGTCGTCGTTGTTAATCGATGGTCCTGGATGCCCACATGGCTCACTTTGAAGGTTTACGTCGCTTGACTGGAATTTTTCGAACCACCACCATGTGGTTCGTTCGCTTACCGTCCGAGCTCCAAATGCGCTGTTAAGGTGGTCATCCCGTGTGAAGGCCGTTTTTTTTTCGCCTTTTTTAGAAATTTTTTGTGAAAAACTGGATAATAATACGAATACGAATTTTTCACGATATATTTTGTAATAGCTTGAGCATACGTAGTAATTTTTCCAGCACGATAGTATTGTCCATTATTGAACTATAAAGCAATTTATAAATCCCTCCCAAAAAAAAAGGTGTTTTTCTGCTGCCACGCTAGAGGGCGCTGTGATCATCTTAAAACGAAAAAAAAATAAACGCCATTTTAAAGTCCAAACTTAACTACAGTCCGCAAACAAGGATTATTAAAAAATATTAAAAACTAAATTTATGGCGCAGTGTTAACTTTTTTTTGCGAATTTTGGCGTTTTTTTAAGGCTTCTTTATTGAATAAAAAAAAACTACTGAATGAATCGCAATTATCCTAGTTGCGGACCGTAGAAATATGTTCTATGGATAGATTTTGGGTTATGGTGGCAGCCGATTTTCAATATGCAGTTTCGATAAAAACGTATTTAAAAAGTAGAATGTAATTTTCAGCCATAAAATCTTAATTGATCATTAATCTGCTATACCTAGTCCATAAACCTTAGGTTTCTGGAAGAAACACATCTACAGCCTTGACTTCAATTCTTGTCCTTTTAGTAAAGTGATTTGAACGTCATTCGGACCGATAAATACGCGTTTTATTATGGCGATCAACATAAATCTGGCATGCGACTTATCACGTTTTTAACACTATAATTTCCGAACAACTCCGAATATCAAAAAATCACGTTACCCATATATTCTACACTATATCTAGATATAATTGATGCCAGAAAAAAAATCGATTCCGCGAATCCGACACACGGGATGACCGCCTTAATGTTCCTGGTCGCCTCCGCTGCTTCATGACCGAGTTTGAACTCACACAGAAAAAGTATATGTTCTTGGCTCTTTTCCATCCTTTTTTCCTTTTTATTCACTGTTATCACAACGATGGTCAAAACTGAAATGACTCTTTGATTAAATGTAGGAATATTTACACTTTATTATGCGACACTAACAGCACCAACTGGTGGTAGTTTGATACAGCAAAATCGGAGCTAACTTCATTTGATTGCCAAGTCGGCCATTTCATTTGTATAATAACAACCTAATAATACTGGCTGGCGCTGCAACAAAAGACATTCAAGAGGTTTACTTTACCGAGTTCCAGCCTTCAAATTACAAAGAAGTCCTGGACGTCCTTCCAACATCGTTAATGATGTTCTGTACAACTATTCTGTTCAACGGAAGGCGTAGCTGAGGCCCTGAATATTAATCAGTCCTCGTGTTTCGTTACTTAAAGAAGATGACACTCATTCTGAAGCTTGACCCTTGGGCTCCTCCTTCTCTGTCCAAAAAACAAATCTGTTGGGGAGTTCCGTCCCCATGTACTCGAGGGGGGCGATCAGACCCGAGTCCGCAAGAGGCTCATCTGAAGTGGCTCTGCCACGAAGCCTCACCGGAGGTTATCTGGTACCATGGGAACCGGGATGGCCCTCTGAGAGCATATGCTCCAGGAGAATTCCTGGAGGATGTGTTCTCGGCCCGGTTATTTGCGGTTGGCTCCCTAGTGGGAGTCTCATGGTGGTTGAGGTTATGCTTACATCGCGGGCAGAGCTCCTCGGAGCTCAAGCGTGGAGTTGCGCTGTACAACTCCGGTGCCGTACCCCTTAGTTGCGGCAGAGGTGTTAGATAGACCTCGCATTCACTGGTATGAATGCTGAACCTGCACTCAGTATAAACCAGTACCGCTGTGCTAGTCATAGCGGGGCTCTGATTGTGGTCCCAAAGTCAATCCGTGTCCAAAGAGGACCGTGGATTATGCCTACAAGGCAGGTACTCACGTTAAATCTCCAGGACTTTCATGTCCAAAAAACAAAAAAAAGTTGGAGAGCGTAACCTTTACTTTATTCAGTCGCTTAGGAAAACATTTTTTGGATCATTTAGTCACTGGCATGAAAAAATGGGTTCTGTTTACCACAGTCAAAGGCTAACGTACTTGGATACCAACAAATGAAATGACAGATTCGAAACTGCGTTGTATCCCAATTCATCATCATCATTTTTTGAGTCACTTCCAATCGGCAACTTGATTCGAATATGTAAAAGAAAATATCTGAATTTGATTAATTGTATTATGATAACGTCAGATCATACTTTCGGACTAACTCTGCAAAAAATGAAATAGTTAAAATGGAAAATGTTATTGGATCCGTATCTATTTCGTCAATTTTATCCAGGCTTTCACTAAAATCAGAAATAAATATAGATTAGGTATTTTTTTACTAGAAACGGGATACCATATGTTTCTCTAATTGGTAAATACGTATTTCGGCCACCAATTGTACCCTTAGATATTAAGGTGCCTTTCGTTCTTTAAACATTAAATTTTACATAGTGATCTTTTAATTGTTAAACGAGAATTTAATTGTCAACCTTAAGTTCCGATGTATGTTATTGGAGACTTTTAGCATCTTTTGCATTTTGTCCTGTAGAATGGTGAAAATGTCGTCTACATACCTCGTCCAGATTTTAGGGAGCAGGTCTTTCGAATGTAGATTATTCTTAATGCTGGCCATTCAAAAAGGGGGTCTCCATTGCTACTCCCTTTGTAGAACTTTCCTCTAACAATAGCTCTCCGTCATGCATGTCCCCGCAAGTTTCTGATTTTAAATTTCTGGTAAAGAAGCGCCTCCTTGATCAGGATATTTGGAAACTAGACCTGCATGTCGAATGATACTAGCCGTTCATCCAGGGTCATGAACTACACATCCTTCAGTTTCCTGATGAGGTCCTCTCTATTCTTGACGGTTTTTCCAGCGGGTAGTCCCCTAGTTCCTTAAACCAAATCAACAGCCACTTGGTGATATTTGTGCGGGCGAGTTTGTGACTTTTTTTCGGAATCTGTCGCCAAGTTTGCGGATCTTAGTAGAGACTCTTTATTCTTGGAGCTACGGCTTTAAATATCCTTAGTCTGGATGATTTAGCGGCATTCCTTTAATACTTTTTCCACCGGTTTGATTGAATCCAAAGGGTCTTTCTTCAATGAGGATTTTAGTCACATTATTATGGGTTGCTTCTTTCAATTTGTTGTTTTCATACTAAGAAAATATCCCACATCCTTGCCGAGGGGAAAAAAATTCCACACGCTTGAAGTGGAAACGATAAATCGGATAACTTATGAAACAGTGATATGCATGACGGATAACTACCTGACTTTTAGAGGAAACTTCTACAAAAAAACCAAGATGTGGCAACGGGAACCCCCTGCCCCCTTTTTTGAGTAGCCTGTTCCTGGATAGGATTAAGAATGATCTACATTCAAAAGACCTGCTTTCTAAAATCTAGATGAGGTATATACATTTTCACCATTGTCCATAAAGACAAAGTGCAAGAAATGCGAAGGTTCTGAATAAGGTATATCGGAACCTAACGTTTTTTTCGGATTTATAGAAAGCTTACACACAAAGAACGAATTTTTCCGGAAAATTCGGACCACTCCCATTCACATAAAATAGCCCCTCTCCATGCAGTGATCTACAGATTGTTCCTCTTGCCCCTAAGCTCTGAAAGATTTATAAAGGGAAAGGAGTATACTGCTTTCAACCATGGAGTATTAAAAGTCTAATGAAGAAAAAGTCAAAACTCCAAGGAATACGTGCACTGACACCCTTCGTTAACAACTTGGAAGGAAAAAGAAGTCGATGAAATAGTTAAATATGGACATGGTGCTATCGTGTAGGATATAACAACCTAAGAAGGCTAGGACTCTCCAAAGACCGTAAATGAAAGTACGAATCCAGCGGAATATATAAAGGAAGGTGTCTACCACAGTTAGATACTAGACAGCTACCTCACTCCCCCTTGCCCCTCAAAGGGGGAAATCAGTGCGAGTACACACGATTTCAAATTGTTTTGCCCTTGAGCATGAGCGAGATGTACCGAAAACCCGATCAGCTGTGTTTGACATACCGCTCGGACTTGAAAATGTATTGGTGAGATTGGCAAGTTTTTGCTTATGTATAAGCGCATACGTGAAACAACTTTTTGCTATATGGGTGAGCACGCCGTAGTACCAGAATAGCAAAAGCTCACCGATCTCTCTCTTACCAATACGATTTGACGAAGATTATGCCTTTTCCTTGTTTAGCGTCTCTGATGTGTACAGATAAGCTTCTGCAAGCACATTTGCAAGTGGGGTCATTTTTGTAAGGGTACTGCCTATAGTAGATCTACTGTGGTGTCTACATTGCGAAAAGAGCTATATAAAATAAACTATTATATTCGGTACGCTGGAGAGAGCACGAAAGAGAAGCGGAAATGGCCAAGAGCGAAACGCTGAAATCCATGATAGCATTGATAGCATGATGGCGCATCAAAGAGGAAGGACGCAGTATCATATGGGACGCCATTTATGTTGTTAAGAATGTCGGAACACTAGGAAGTGAGATGGGCAACAGAGCTTGGCGATCTTATGAAAACCAGAGAGCAATAGATTGAACCATGACAGATGCAACACATGATTGAAACTTCTGAGAGAGGTGGCAAATGAGACACCGGGCAATATCATTGTCACCTAAAACTCTGAGGTTCTGAGTTAATCTGATTAAATTATGTAAAATTTAATATTTAAAGAACGAGAGATACCTAGAAACCTTAGTTGATTATGTACTGAGCAAAGGTACAACTGATGTCCGCTATATTCTTCAGGCATCGCACCCCCCGATAATAATTTGTTCCGCTCGTTAGAGAATTTAAATAGCAAAAATTTTGATTGATGGGGTCGTAAAAATTAGCACAGCATTGAGTCTAAACTAGGCCATTTTTTCAAATGTGGTTTCCATAAACTGGTTGAATGTTGGAAGCAGTGTGAAAACATAATCGATCAATAAAAGGGCTTACTCCAATCATGACTGTTTGACTTCTGTTTCCTGTATAGCTTTTATGTCGTATAGTCTAATGGCTGTTAAGTGACCAACTTTCCGATTCCTAGTAAATAGTATAGGGTGACCAGATATCAATGATAGTTTTCCAACTATGTTTCAACAGCTGTCAAAGTTGCCAATGACATTCAGATATTAAAATATGCATTAAGGTTTGTTATTTCATCAATAATCGTTTCAGGCTTGATGAACATGTGGGAACTTCTAATTACGCAACGTGAATTTCGTCATGAGCTCTGATCTCATCATGGCTTCAGTGCGCAGGCAAATCGTCGCACCATGGAAAAATTTTAGCGCGATTATACTTGTTTGGACTTTAAGCTACGAACCGCTAATATCGAAGCAGACCAAGAAATATCGACTCGGTGTCGATCAGCTAGGCATCACCAGAAAGTTGACTTGGCTTATATTGGGGTTTGGTTCCACTCCACTCTCTCAAGATAATGTTGACACCAGAATGGAAGCCGGTAGACCATACAGATTGCCTGAGTTCGTTAATGAACTGAAAATGTTGACCGGAAATTCAGATTCTGTCCAAAAAATCATCTCCTTAGACGAGGCCAATTTTTGGTGCAACGGCTATGTAAACAAGCAAAAAAGCAATGCGTCCACAAAGATTGGCTTATGTCATGGCGGAATAATTAGATCTTATTTCTTTCGAAGTGAAACCATTATCGTCAATCGTCCTCGGTATGCTATTGCGGGAATTACACCGCACATATTGGACCGAGTCATCAAAGATTAGACTGACAGTTTTAAGCACTGTCAGCGAAGCCGAGGAGGCTACTATTCCATACATAATGAAATAAATATAGATTTAATAAAAAGCCAAAATCAATTGGATACCCGTACCTCGCACTGTTATAACCCAGTACCGTGTTGACCTTAGCTGAATTGATGCTTTCCCTGGTTCTCCTACACCAATTATTTCAGTTCTAGCTTGATTCTGTCATATACTACATAAACAGCCCTATCCTCGTAGATTAAAATTACATTATCAGTACAATCCTGGACCTTTATTTTATATTTATTATGTATTTAACGCTTCTAAGAGTTTGTCTACTACTATACATTACATTACTGGTGTTAGTACTTCAACCTGTTCACAACCTTGGATTGTATTCATAACAGAACAGGTACCAGGTATTGTTTTTGCATCTACTCGTCTAGTTTTCTAAAATTTTTCCCATTCCGGAGACCGGGTTATCGCTGACTTCCTTGTGGATATGGGCGTTTTCGCATAGGATGTGTGTTAGTTCTGGGAAAAAGGGGTGACTTCAGTGGTTTAAACGTTCCTACTGATCATCTTATGCTATTTTAGCTATTCTCCAGTTTTTTCTTTTTCTTTTCTCTGCCCGTTATTGTGGTGCGAAGTAAAATGTTATTGTGTTTCCTCGTTAGGCAGGATCCTGGGAAATTAACGTTGAGGAGTAAATGTACCAAGTGGTTCTCGGACTTAAGGCTCCCTGTATCCTTAACAAAAATTACCTTTACCTTGGCTTGCCCACAATTTGTCTGGGGTTTTTTTAATTTGAATAAAATTCGCAGCCATGGCGTGTTTGCGAATTAATATACGCAAGCAAACAACACCCTCGAACCATTTCGGTCACGCTGCCCCCAGCGTAAATGTGGACGAAACTGTAGCCGTCTGAAATGTCCTCATTTTCGCAGGATATTCTTCTGTCCATTGCTAAGAACTGATTCCAGTTAACCCGTTGGGGAGTGCCGTCCCCAAGTACTTGAGGAGGGCAATCACATCCGAGTCTGCTGAGGGACTCATCTGAAGTGCCACGAAGCCTCACCGGAGGTTATTTAATACCATAGGAAACGGGATGCTCGCACATTGTTCAGGAGAATTCCTAGGGGATATGCTCTCAGTCGGGACCTTTATGTTCTTGGCTAAAATTTTGTATATGCTGGACGGTTCTGTGTTTTGTTCAATTTCTTCTCTGAGTTTCCTGAATTTATAGCGCGCTGGTTGCTTGATCGCTCTGTCATATGTAGTCAGTGGGTTTTATGCCTTCACCAGTTTCCATTCGTTTCGCCCGATTGAAGAGTTTTCGAACCTCTGGTCTCATCATGGCTAGGTTTCTGCTTCACAAGGTTACATACGCGTATTCGGTTCTAGCATGTTCTTGGTATCACCACCCACTTCTAAATGAGCCATGTTATTGCTAAGATCCCTTATATAGGACTCCAAATTTGTTCGCCCAGGATTTCTTACTATTCTATCTATTTCGCAGTTGCCCTGAATGGCAAATCTTATTATTCTCTGATTGGACATGGAACCCATTCATAGGAGCATTTCCTACAATTGTATTTAGGACTTCTTGCCAGGTACTAGTCGTAAATGTTATGTACAATCTGTAAAACACTGTGCATTTTGCATTTCTGATTTTTGGATTGCTAAAGATAAATTCAAAAAGGTACTTACCCTTTTCGATTGGTGTTGCTACTTCTCCGAATTCCGCGTACGTTTACATCGCACCCGATGTTTCTAGTCAGGAACTTTAAAAACATAGATTTGTTATTTTAATTCAAATTACTCGCATACTTCTTCCTTCCAAACAATGGATCTCCTCTAGTACACCTACGGCTTTTAAGTTAGCATTACTCCAATGTGATCCTTGGATATTGTCCATGCAATTACTGCAGACGCGGCTCCTGCATTATGGAGATTTACCTGGGCTATCTTGTCGCTGACCATTGGCTCCAAGACTGATTGGAGCTGCTCTTCAGTGTCATAATGTCGCCCTCCTCTTTTGATATGGTACTTGCCTATGACTCGCTATCTCTCTTTAGCTTCCAAAGTATACTTCTTTGCTTTCTCTGTACCGGGATATTATAGAGTTTTTAATTGATACGGTTCTTGCTGATTTTGGTTGCCTCCTGAGATCGGCCGTACTCCCGGTCGAGAGAAGTTTTTCTTTGTTCTCTGCTTTGCTTCTACACGCAGGTTTGCGCAGGTTGGCTGCCACCATGTGGGCGAATGCGAAATTATCTCCAGGGCACGTTTAAGCCACTCCGCCGTGTTACGTAGTTTCCCAATATCCGACCTGGTCGAAAGCCAAGTAGAAGCTTTACATTCTATCCCTTCGTTTCTTCTTGACGACGAGGTTTTCGATGATTTCCTGCTCCTCACGAGTAGGTATTCATGTCGAAAATGATGTGGATAGAATAGCCAGTCAGATACTCCTGACTGCGCTAGCATAGATAATACCGTGTTTCCTGGCTGCTACCTTCGTCACAAATCGACCCGAGGTTTTCTCCTTCCTAGATTCAGCTGTCCTCTTTTGTGTGCTGATCTTTAGTGCTCCTTTCGGTTCGTTTGATGAGTCTTCTTGGGGGCCTTTTTCGATTTCAGGGTTATGATGTTTGCGGCAGGTCTATGTTCTATTTCCTACGTAGTGTCACTTGGTTATTAACCTTGTGGGGATGTGTCTATACTTGATGCACCAGCTTGTATGCGGTATAGGATGCGACCTATTTGTTGTTGCTTTTATCCACCAGGCTATAACCACAGTAGCACGGTAGGGTTAAGCTTATTTATTGAGGCTCGATTCGAATATAGTCAGTTACCCTCGACTAAAAACTATCCAATGAGTACGGTCCACAAAACATCCTATAGTTCAGGGACTATTTTTCGACTCCCTAGTTTAGTTCTTTTGCATTTTGTCAATAATAGAGTCACTTTATTCAGGGTGGGGCTATCATCGCGCAGTAACGGTTTTCATAGACAAGAGACTTGCCTGTCGGAGAGCCAATATCCCTTGGAGAGCGGTATGTCCCCCGAGAAGCTATATTTGGCATGATTCCATCCTGCGCTTCGCTGCTTTATGTAATAGAACCTGATTTTGTTGTATGCATCTCAAAATTCGCCGGTACTTTCAAGGTTGCCTTTAAATTTATAACAGCGAGAGATCTTCCAGATGTCAAGGAAACCAACGGTCGGGATATTTCATCGACTTTTGTAAGATAAGTACAAAAGCTGTAAAGTCGTACCCACTAGCTAGCTTTTGCATTATTCGAATGTTAGGTTTTCTATTTTTCGAGGTCAATCCAAAAGCAAGCGAATATCATGGTTGTATGTCGTAATTAATCAATAAAGAACATTTTGTGGCAGAAGTGTATTCCTTTCAAATTAAACGTTCTAAAAGCTCTTTTGACTCAATTACCTGGTATTGATTGCTGCACTAACAACCACCAAGCAAAATCACCCGCCAGCTCTAAACGAAAACGAAATTAAAAACGAGAAAATATTGATCCCACGTACAAACTCTGCAGCTACCCTTCTCGAAAACGGAAAACACACCGGAAGCTACAATATCCACGGTTGTGAATGAGGAGCATATGTGCTGTCTGGATGCTTTGTTTGTAGATTTTAAAGGAGATGGTAGCAAAGAAAACTAACCCCTAATCGATTTGAAATCCAATTTAACAAAGTTCAATGAATAGAAGGACGAATTATATACATACGAGTACGAGGACAAGACTGTATGACATATCTCTACACCCTAGCTGTGTATGCTATTTTTATTTCGTCCTTTTCCTGTGAAACTAACGACTAGTTAGGAGAGGAGTTAGATCGAGGGTGTATTTTTCCCTATTTGAGTGAGTCCTCTTAATTGATAGGAATCCCATGCGTAGCAATAATTTTAGGTAAATGAAAGTGAAATTTGAGAGGACTTATGGAAGAGGGATGATGGAATGTGTTTGCATAAACTGCAGTGTCTGCTGAGATATCGAAATTGTCCGATAATTTCGTTAATGAATATTGTAGGGCGTAATTACATTCAACCGGGTTAGTCGGTCTTCAGTAAAGTTTGTCAAAATGCATTTTAGTAGCATTATTGACGACAGCTATGAAAGATGACTTGTTTGATACATTGACATCATGGAAGCAGTGAAGGTGGTGCTGCTGCCTAGGACTAGTAAACCTCCAGGAGAGCAATTCTCCTACAGAAACATGCTTGACAATGGGAAAAATTACATATAAAAATGTTGCTCCTAGTTATTGAGGTGGCCTTTCGGATCAGTAATATGGTTTCCGTAAAGTCAAATTGGTTGTTGACTTGGTCAAATGCAATTCACAATACAGGATAGTACCGACAAGCAGTGAATGGTGCACCCTGAACGTAAGAAATGTATTGAATTTGGGCAATTGAAGCCTAATACGGATGGCGGTGATCCGTATTCCCAGCTATCTTGTTTTTCCATTTCCACTGGTTATAGTGGCAGCATATTGAAGATGTTGAGATATGCGTACGTATGCGAAGCAATCAGTCTTGTTCAAACTTGGTAAGAGAGCAGTCGACAGATCCTTACAGTAGAAAAAGCGACAGTGCTTCTCATCACCACGCGAAAGAAATGCTCCCATTAGAATTAAGAATCACCAAATTCTTTTTTTTTTTTGGAAAATCGGGTAGTTACCCAAAAAAAGTGGTCCGTGCACTAGAAGGAACAATTAAATAGCTCCTCCAAAATTAGTGCGGTCCGCCGTGTACTTCTAGATTGCTTATTGCCAGGGTGGTAAGCTCTATCTTGCTATATGTAGCACCAGTTTGAGGAAGGACGCTACATATTCCATGCAACGTACATAAACTTAATACATTTTATAGAAGGACATCGCCTCAGATGATGCAGCATTCATAATTGCGGGAATGTTGCCGATTGACGTCTTGGGAGATGAAAGACGAAGGGGAGGGGGGGGGGGGATGAAGTCTGCTTTATCACACGTGAAGAAGTACCCCCCGATCTATAAATGATTAGAGTGACAACATGGGCGGGATTAATTATAATATTACACTTCCGGATAACTGAGTGATTAGAGCACAAGGCTGCCATACGGAACACCGCGATTCAAATCTTACTGGTGGCAGTAGTATTTGTATTGTGGTTTGACGTCGAATACCAGTCGACTCAGCTGTGAATGAGTACCCGAGTCAAATCAGGGTAACAATCCCCTACAGGCTATCCTGCTTTAACACACTTCAAGACCCTGATCCAATTGGATTGTTGCGCCAACGATTATTGTTATTATTATTGCCCAGTTTCTCATGGGGAGGATGTCACCTGTACTTCTATAGGTTTAAATTTGATACTTTCTCTCTGTTTAAACTGCGATGAAGTCTCGCAGGACCCAGAGCACGTATTCTTCCACTGGATTCCAGCAACGAGCTCATGGAGTGGTTCTTTGGAAATTTCCCTTTCTGTTAGGCTTGATGCCTACAGTGAAGTGTTCCTCCTATGAATATTTGTATTTCTTATGAACTAGTCTTTTCAGTGCTTTCAATAGAAACGAAGTTAGACTGGACGGTCTGCGTGGATTTCCTTGGTTTGGGAAGAAAGATCACCTTCACACTACGTCAGGTAATTGGAATAAAAACGTCTGCGAAGCGTATGCGGTACATATATTATTCCGAATATGTAGAGGCAGGGCAACCATTCCCTCTATTACTAGAGTAGGGAAGAGGACATCTAAGTCCACAGACTTGTATCTGTGGAACGAGTTAAATGCCCATGTTATTCGTTCAAGTGATACTATTTCACACGTTAAAGTCCAATATCTTACTTGGGGTTTATGCAGCTGTCGGCCCTGACCTGAGATTTTGAATGCTGTCTGGGAAAGGCACTCCGAGCAAATGGATTGCCGTTTCTTCGTTGCTTGCTGTACATCTTGCTTTGCAAACGTAGGTTACTCATTTGGATCCGCTTGAATTTCGATCCGGCATTATGCTCTTCTTTACAGCTTTCTGAGTCTCTTTGTACCAGTTCCACCCAACAGCTGAATCAGGCTTCAGAGTTCAGTTTAGGATTACTTTTATCGTTTTCCTCTGCTTCACCAACCATGGTGTTTTACCTTTCTTTGGAGTATTGAGTAGACAGTTTTGTTCGAAATCTTCTCTAGGATACCTTGGAAGTCAGCATGTCGAAATCTTAAGGCCCTGATTTACTCATCAATAAGGTTCTTGTATGAAGTATATAAATGTCTTACAGTTATTAATCCTACGACTAATTAGTGTAGTGGCCGCTTTTCAATGCTGCAAATTTATTTAGGAATTGCACCTCATCTCCGTTTTAGTTGGCCATAGTAGAGCCCGTTTGTTCCTAAATCTTCACAAAATCTGGTTCAGCAAAGCCGATAGCAAGAAAAGTTTCGGCCTTTTTTGCTGCTTAGCAGCATCCAGGTTGAGGTTATTCTGTGCACTAAGTTGTTCCAGTGCCTCGGCAACATTACGTTCCTCATCTAAAAACGAGTGAAAGCACTTTTTGACCGATGGTAGGTTAAACACTCTCTTCAGGGTTAGTAGCGCACCTTCATATACATCGTTGAGGGAGAAGCAATACTTTACGGTATACAAGTACTGACTCAAAACAAAGCTTAATGCCTTGCAATGATGCAGCTAGGAGGAGTTTTCTCCTAAGCTGTTCGCACGGCTTACAATCGTGCCTGATGGACTGGTGCCGTCGTTCATGAAGGAAATGAATGAGGAATGAAAACCCAGTCGTTGCCGGCCAAATTCCGTTTAGTGTTTTTTGGGCTGAAAAGTTGGGACCGCTGCGGCTTTGGTTTACCCTTAGCAGCAGATATCCCGGACGATTCTTTCCCTTCATCTTTAACATAACCTGGGGGTTGTGGTTTGCCCAAAGGCTATGACTTCAGCCTCAGTAAGTGATGGCGATTGTCGCCTGGGGCAAGATAACAGGAACTGAAACACAACTGAATTCTAATTAAATGAGTGCAGAAGCTGAATGCAGACTTAGATTTTCCATCGATGAGGTCAGGGTTGCCCCTCACTCAGAGTTGAATCACCACGATCGAAATTTAATTTTGATTTTATTTTATTTTTTAAGGTTTCGTTCGTTTTGTTAAAATTTGTTCACGTTTTGTTTGTCAGTTGCACGCATTTTTATCACAAACGGTTACATCTATTGACACGAAATTCGGGAGAAAGGTTGGAAATGTGGACGCCCACACATGTGGTCAATTACATTGCTGCACGTTAAGGGGGGGGGTCCCCATAACCATAACAGATGGGTGCAACATTTTTTCTTCGTCGTATATATAGCCGTATGGGGTAGCAAATGGAAGATCTCGACTAGTACTTTTCGAATCAGGTGTTAGTTGTAAAGGGGAAGTGTGCGGCGGTTTGAAAAGGGTGGATTGCTTAGAGACTCGTTCTCAGAACCTATTGGACCGAAAAATATGAAAAACATTATGGTGGTTCCTGTACATGATATTTAGGCCTTCAAATAGCTTACATTATGATATCAACTCAAATAAAGTAAATAATACTATGTTATTATATTTTGAAAATTTACTGTTTGCCTTAAGGCAGTGTTCTCGTGTGATACTTTCAAAAACCGTTTTTTAGCATGTTTTTTAAATAAGATACTGAGATTATTTTGTCGGAACCTAAATGAAAAACGAGAAGGCAAGTTTTGTGACGTTCGTCACTGGGTCTCCACAAAACTTAAAACTTTGAATGTGTTATTCTCAAAACCAGACTTTTCAAGCTAGTTCGTACGATTTTCTTGAGACAGCTATTTTGCAAATTGTGATGATAAACATTTTCAAAATGGACGATATTAACAAAACAAATCTACTTGTGTTTCAGACCAACCGTATTTACCGTTTCGTGCGAACTGTCGATCCAGGCAGGCAGGCAGGGTCCAAATTGAGAAAATGTTTTTATAAAATATTAGTACTTCTTTTACTTCACGAGTTAATAAAACTTTTTGAAAAGACGCATTGAAAAATATTGCATACTTTTCTCACAGTAAAATTTCATACAAGTCGGGAAACCGGAAGCTCGGCGCTTCAGGTATGAAAAGTTTTGTTGATGTTTCATATATTGATATCCACGTACACGATGGTTTCATTTATACAGAGGTCGTAGCGTATATATGTATGAACGTACCCGATATTCAATTCGATGTGGTACTGACATTTTGTCTTTTAGGGAATAACAATTTGATGCAAAAGGAGGCAACGTGGACTTACTGTAACTTTTTTAATAATGATAGAATTTCCACCAAACTTTCCAGTACGCTGCTCCATGTGTGGCCTAGTATGAACTTAAGGGGGATTCTTAGTAAATTCAAAAAATATATTAATATATTTCCGTGGCCTACATAACGACGAAATCTATCACCGATACCATGACCATCAGGTTGTGGATAAAATCCGGCTCAATACGTTGTGGTGGGCGGGTCATCCGTATGGATGAGGATGATCCAGCCCGAAAAGTCTATAAAGGCAATATCTCTGGTAGAAAAAGAGGACGAGGACTGCCTGAGATGGAGCGATGGCGTAGGTCAGGACGCCAGACAGCTTTTAGAGATATCGAATTGGTGGATCTTGGCGCAAAACCGCGATGTGTGGAGTTTTTTATTTAGGAGGGAGCTCTGGAGGGTATTTCGGAGCGTAGATATCATAGTGCGTATCATAGTCAAAAGTACATCTTTCGTCTCAAATTAGTACTCCCCAAGAGGTAGGATGTCAGTACCACACCAAATTGAACATCGGCTATGTTCGATGTATATACAATACGAGCTGTTTATAAATAGAACTATCGTGTGTCCAAATATTCGTACATGAAAATCAACAAAACCTTTCGGACCTGGTTTTCAGTTTTGTCATAATTGGCTGCCATCATCTTTTTTTTTATCGGGGAAAGTAAGCCGATCTCCGCAGAGAGGGTAGTTTAAACAGAGGGTCTGGTACCCAAAGTTCCGCGGTACTACATCCCAAATCTACCCGCAAGCGGAAGAGGAAGGCCCGGCAGAAGGGAACTTCGGCCACTAAGGAGGGGGGACTACAGGCTGAATCCTGCCTGTCAGAACCTTCTCCGCCATCCATACTGGGAAGAGCGGAAGAACGGGAAGCTGGTGACGTGGACGCTACTGGTTAAATGCCAGTATGTGGAAATGGATGCAAGCGGTCCGAACACCGTGAACCTGGAAAGGCCCTAAGCCGACGGCAGAAGAGAGCACTGCGAAGGAAGATGAAGCACCTTGGGAATGAGGACATGGACGTGGCTGTACCACTAGGCGCGGTAATGCCCAACAAAATCGGACGCAAGGAAGCGGAATCTCCGGCGGAAGATGGAGATAAACTGGAAACCCCGGTAAGATCCACACTGGACGTACCAGACTCTTCAGTCAGCGGTAATGCGCGCAAGAAGCGTAAGACCAACACATCTGCTGTGGCCGACGCTTTATTGTGCTCCGCACCAGGGCTTACATCCACGCGTCTCGCGGGGATTAGGACCGGTGTGCCGGGAGGTGATCAAATCAGCGAGAGAGATCTTAATGAAGCTGGTCCCTCCCACAGGAATACGAACACGAAGGCGGGAAGGATAAGGACGTATGCGCAAGCTGCGGCCTCTGTTCTGACTACTGCCGTGGGAGTTTCCTCCAAGGATGGCAAAATGTCAGAGGGACAATTTACCATCCTCCAGGAATGCCTGTGGAAGAAAATGATGGAGCCTGGAACGAAGCCACGATTTAACGATCAAGGTTTTCGAGATGGGCTTCTCCATTTGGAGTGCACTGACGAGGCTCCTTAAAGTGGCTCCAGCAGGTAATTCCAACTTTGAGTTCCGGTGGTCGGTCCAAGTTCACTATCGTGAACACTGAGCTACGCAGGACAGAACATGTCGGATGTTGGCTACCGGGCCCTCGAAGGAAGGCAGAGGACATAATCCGCTTGCTGGGTGAACAGAACCCGGGCATGGACTTTGGGCACTGGAGGGTGAAGTTCATGAATGCCAGGAAGGACCAATCTACAAACGTGGAGGGCTTCAACTTGGTATTCGAACTGGACCAACAGAGTCTGAATATGCTCAGGGGAAGTCACCATATGGTGCTCCACTTTTTCCTATATAGACTGAAATTCAGTCATATCAGGAAACTGTAGGGCAGCATCTCCATTTTGAGAGCGAAGAACAATGATGGTCTTCGACTCACATAACATAGAGCAAATTGCAGCATCTTCGGTGCGCTCTCCCACAATGAAGACGTGCGCAGAGGATAGTGCATACAGGGGCGGAACCCGTATGGGGGCTCGCACTGGGGAAGGGACTACAGAGTGAATCCTACCTGCTAGTAACTTCTCCCACACCTTCCAAGGAACAGGCGGAAGGAAGGGAAGCCAGAGACGTGAACGGAACTGACTTGATGCTAGTTCGAGTGATCGAATCTATGCAACCCGGACACCGCAAACCAAGCAAGGTGCTAAGTAGAAAACAGACGAATGCTCTGCGGGATGAGATGAGATCTTTCGTGGATGAGAACATGGGAATTGCGGTACTCCCAAGTACGGCTTTTCTCAGAGAAATCAATCACGAGGGGATCGAGTCTCTGGCGGTACGGGGGAAACCCCGTCACACGCGGACTGCCGCATACGCTTCTAACTGTTTTCCATAAGACAATAGACTAAGTTTATGTCGAAAAACATAAAGATTGGTCAAATCAACCTGCAGCATGCCAAAGCTCCCTCCTACCTGTTGGCAGCGAGAATGACAAAGCTACAGGATTTCCCCTCTATCTTTTTGGTGCAAGAACCGTGGGTTCGATTTAACAGAATATGTGGCATTGGATCAGTAAAGGGGGCTAGGATCTTCTACGACGAAAGATCCATAAGACCGAGAGCTTGCGTCCTGATGTCAAGACGGTTAGAGGCAACTATGCTGAAACAATATTGTTCCCAGGACTTAGCTACGGTCATCATACAATACCAGATAAATGGCGAGAGGAAAAACATCATAGTTGCCTCCGCTTATTTACCCTATGATTCTTTGTATCCTCCATCGACGCAAGAACTTAGGGATCTGGTAGCGTATGCAGAATCAAGTGGTCTCGAACTCTTAATAGGTTGCGATGCGAATGCTCAACATATTTGTTGGGGCAGTAGCAAATGCAATCCAAGAGGAGAGAAGCTATTTGATTTCATCACTTCAGCTGGTCTTATGACTGCAAACGTAGGGTGTGCCCCTACGTAAGTGGGACCGAGAAGAAGCGAAGTAATTGACCTAACAATCTGTACCCCAAAATTGTTAGAGTTGATTACACACTGGCGAGGCTAGACGAGGTCTCACTGTCAGATCACCGATATCTAGAATTCAATCTGACTATTGCGGGCGAACAGTCTGCAGTACAAAGACGGAACCCTAGGAAAACGGATTGGGCAAAGTTCAATGAACTTCTTGGCAATAAAGTACAGTTCCCTAGGCGACTAAGGACTCCTTTGGTGCTGGAAGATGAATTGAAAACTCTGAACTACACACTTTTAGAGTGCTATGATAAGGTTTGTCCTATTTCCCGGGGCCAAAGCGGTAAGACGGTTCCTTGGTGGAACCGAGAACTGCAAAAACTCAGGAAATCAACCAGGCGACTTCTAAATCGTGCTTGCAAAAGTAACAAGAACGAAGACTGGTTAAATTTCAGGAACTCACAACGTGAATATAAGAGGCTCGTGAGGTGCTCGAAACGAGACTCCTTTAGAGCGTACTGTGAGGAACTGGAAGGCGAAAGGGAGACTTCAAGGTTGTGCAGAGTCCTCAAAAGGGATGAGTTGGCCAAGTTGGATTCTCTTAGAAAACCCGACGGTACCTTTCACGAGCTCCAGACTGGACTCAGTACAGACCCTCCTGGAAGTACACCACCCGGGGGAACGGGTGAGAGAAGTGATAGGGGGAGAGTTGACGGTTCTTGCAACCCCTTCAACACGCAAGTGTTGCAAGAGGAACTGGAACACTGCGAAAGCGGTTGTTACCCATGAAAAGGTGAGAGCTGCCATACTGTCCTTTGAACATTTCAAAGCACCTGGCATGGATGGCATCTATCCGGCAATGCTAAAGGAGGTATGGAGCATTTAGAGCGACCTCTAAGAAATATTTTTCGAGGATGTCTTGCTCTGGGCTACGTGCCTTCTTCTTGGCAACAGGTTAAGGTAGTTTTCATACCGAAACCTGGGAAAGATGACTATTCTAATCCAAAGAACTTCAGACAAATCAGCTTAACTTCATTCTTGCTGAAAGGTTTGGAGAGACTGGTGGAGCGTCACATTCGTGGAAAAGCACTTAGGTCACACCCACTTAGTGAAAACCAACATGCTTACCAACGTGGAAAGTCCTGTGAGTCTGCTCTCCATTCTTTGGTCACAAAGATAGAGGATGCAACTTTGAATGGTGAGTACGCGATGGGGGTGTTCGTGGACATTGAAGGGGCTTTTGACTGTGCGCCTTTTCAAAAACTTTGTGATGCCGCCAGAGCGCATGGTGTTGATGATGCTTTAATTAAGTGGATCCATGCTATGCTAACGCAAAGATTGCTGTGCGCTGAGGTAGGGGTCGATCGCTACCTGACGTGCTTCTGATGTGCTTTCGCCGCTTCTGTCGAGTATGCTGATCGACTCACTGCTATCCGAACTGCAAAATTTGCCAATACACGCTCAAACTTATGCTGATGACGTGGCTGTACTTGCTGTTGATCGGGATCTTGGAACGGTGTGTAGGAATATACAGTGTGCCGTTGATTTGATAGACAGCTGGTGCCTTAGACATGGTTTGTCAGTTAATCCAAATAAAACCACAATGGTTTTATTCACAAAAAGGAGAAAACTGGATTGACTTTGCCTCCTTGAGATGAGGGGTACTACCCTTCAACTCTCCGAAGAAGTGAAATATCTGGGGGTCACTCTAGATAAAAAACTTCTTTGGAACAAACATGTAGAGGTAAAGATGAAACGAGCTCTCACAGCTTATGGGCTGTGTAGACGGACCTTTGCCTCGACATGGGGACTCAGGCCTCATGTGGTAATGCGGATATACGTTGCCATCTTTAGGCCGATGTTCGTATATGCATCCGTAGTGTGGTGGGTTAAGGTGAGACAAAAAGGTTTTCACCGTAAACTAGCTGCACTGCAAAGAACTGTTTGTCTGGGTATCACTGGTGCCATGAGCACGACATCCGGCGCAGCTCTGAATGCACTACTCAATTTGCAGCCCCTGGATATATTTATTCAAAGCACTGCAATGAGAGCAGCTCATAGGCTAATTCGATTAGATCTATGGGAAAACAACGGATGTGGGGGGCACAGAACATTGGAAGAGTTACTGGGAGGACTGAATCCAGTTCTTACAATGCCTTCCGATTCTCGTGTCCCCATACATATGTTTGGTAGAAGATATGTAGTTACCCTGAAGCGTAGAGAGGACTGGGAAGACCCAGAGGAATGCATGGCAGGATATACGGAAGTCTTCTACACCGATGGCTCAAAAACAGAAGAGGGTTCTGGAGCCGGAGTCTACCTCTCGAATAAAAACGAGAAGTGGGCTTTTCCTTTGGGACAATATGCAACGGTTTTTCAAGCCGAAGTTTATGCGATCCTAAGGGTGGCAAACTGGGTGATTGACGAGCGGTTGAAGGGCAGGCGCATCGCAATCTGCAGTGACAGTCAAGCTGCACTGAGGGCATTGAGCAGTCCTTTGATCACCTCGAGAATCGTTCAGGAATACAGAAACCGTTTGAACTCTATGTCTAGATTCAATACGGTGGAACTACTCTGGGTATCTGGTCATTGTGGCATAGAGGGAAATGAAATCTCGGACGCTTTAGCGAAAGAGGGGTCAATCTCCCCTATGCCGGGACCGGAGCCAGCAATTGGGATTTCAGTGGCATTGGCCAAATCTGTTTTCAAAAACTGGGAACAAGTTTCCCATAATGACAGGTGGCAGCGCCTAAATGCTGCTCGACACACCAAACTTTTCCTGCCACAACCCAACATACGTACCGCAAAGTTTATCCTGTCGGAAAGCAGGAGGACTTGCAGGTGTATTGTGGGCATTCTGACAGGCCATAATTCACTAGCTGGGCATATGTTCAGAATAGGAATTACCGAAGATGATATGTGTCCCTCCTGTAATGAGGAAGCGGAATCCACGGAGCATTTCCTATGTGAATGCCCCGCCTATGGAAGCATCAGGCATCAGATCTTTGGTGCCGATGTTCTCCAATTGCGACGGGTAGCATCACATCCACTAACGGAAATCCTGCGATACGTTAACGAATCCGGAATATTCCGTTAGACGGGGGAGGCCAGTACAATGGGCCAACACGGCCTGAGTGCTCAGAAGCTGTAGCTTCTCCCCATCATACACACACACACACACACACCCAAAGTTCACTGCACATGGACACATATTTATCACTGTGACCTCGTCACGCTAGTTACACCTTGGTTCAGGGCTTTAATCACAGCTTAGCTTCACGTTTCAGTTCTGGTTCCTTAAGGATCTCCCTCACCACGAGAAGGTAATTGTCAAAGGAGATGTAAAAACCTTAAAAATTATTACACGCCCTAAATAAAGGCTTGCTCCGGAAAATAGATCAAAGCCAGGAAGTTGTTTGTCAATTAAATCGAGAAGCTAAAATAATTTAGATGTTTCGGAAAATATTCTTCGGTATTGCTGGCGGCTGGAGGCCACTTTGGCTTGTATGCTTCTATACGGGGGTGGGAAAATCGTAGAAAGACACGTGGATTTCAGTTTAGGCATGGCAGGCGTGTTCACTCTCGAACCCTGTCTCCGCGGAATCGCCATTTAGATATTATTTTGTGAAGTGAATTTGGTTAGGAATAAGCTTATGTGTCCACTGACACTTCGAAGATGCGTGTCAACTGAACTTGCCCCTTCTTGCGTTCTGTGTGTGTTTCTGCGGCTCTGTTTTTTACAAATATTTTGTTATTTTCTGTGTATTATACTTATTGATGTTATTCCGCAATCTTGTATCTGTTTTAAATTTTGAATGGTCGGCTGACACTGCGATTAGAAACTTAAGGATTACAGACGTTGAGTAGGTACTTCTCTTTAATGTTTCCAATTCTTTGGAACTTTGAGTCAAACTGTCTTCGGGTTGAGCACCCATGATACGATTCGAAACGTGCAACTTGATTTTCTTTGGCAATGCATGAAAACTCGTCTTCTGGATCTGTTTGTGACTACTCAGAGGGTACGGACCCCTTCTTTATTTCGGAAGTGGAAATTCAACATTAGGCATTCTCGATTAAAACTACCCCATTTTTTGCATTTATAGCAATTTCTTCAAGACCAGAAACGGCATGTGCTATCACTCCAAAACTATCAGTTTTCTTATTAAAAGCATCATGACTATGTTGTATAACCCAAACATATACCATGGGACTGCAATTATTTTAAGATGCACATCTTCTTGTCATGACCTCCATAAAATAGCCACATAATTTTCAGCAACATGCAGCATACGGTGATCGAATTGTGATCATCGTCACAGGTATTCACTACAAGAAGTAGTTAAAGTGTAGTAAAAAGAAAAAATAATGTCATGCTGTCCACATTAAGTTGTGTTATAGTACATGAAAGAAGGAAGGTGATCATCGGAAAGAATGTCGCGTGCCATCACCTGCCGTTGCTGGTTTTATTGAAATGAACCGCAGGCGACGTCTTGTACGCCTCCTGTTACTGACGCTTTGGCTGGGTACGCCGGCCGTCTGGCCATGAACGGACTGTTCAAATGTGGTCCTTTATTGAATGCAACCCTTTGGCTATGCGTGTCCCTTTCAGCATTTTGAATTTCGGTTCTATTCAATTCACGTATTACACCGTTTGTTTGACCAAGAGGTTTTGTTACCAGTAATGTACCAATACCTTCTGTTCAACCATATTTTCATATAGGAGTATGGGCACAGTCTTCACATTAACCAATTTGATCCTTCAATTTTACTGCAAGTCAGATATTTGGGGTTCAATCATTGCTTCATTGGGGTGCTTTGTCTCTTACCGGAAACTTCACTTACCCTAGTAGAAGCCTTTAATTTTGAAAAGATTCTCTAAAGAGTAATTTTTAGATACTATGTTTTATTATGTTGGCATCAGTTGTTTAACATTTCGCTAAAAGACAGATATAAAACGTGTTGCATTCAAAAAGTCCCCCTTTAAGTGTTCGATTTAAATTAAAATTTCAGGATATAAAGAAACAATTCTATAATCACTTAGAGTATGTTGCACCAATCGTATAAGTGAATATCTGTACACTAGGATATGTTTATGCACTTTTGTTGGTTGCCTCGCAGCATATGCTTCCGTTCCAGTCATAATTACATGCACGTTGCGGTTTTATGTCCCTTGCCAAAACCCCTGAAAAGTAAATTGCCATACACACAGCTATATTCAAATACCAATTCATTTTTCTTTTTCACAATTTCCTCTGACATCTGCATCTTTTATGCAGTACAAAAGATTTAAAGCGATAATTCGGTCGCGTGGCTACCGTGAGCTACAGACAGACGGGACTAAACTTTCCATCAAAATTTATAATCTTTTGTTTATTGAATGCATAAATAATATACGTATATAATATGGGCAGAATTCTCTTTTATGATCTTTTAAATGGACCTGAAAAAAAGATGTTCAAATGGACCTCAAAAAAGATGACAGGTGATTTTTATGAGGATTCGATTAAAATTTAATGGGATGGCTTTGTGGATATTTGGCAAAGGAATGCACGGGAAGTCTGGTTGGCATATGCAACTTTGGAACTTCATTAAAGGTTTGGTATCCTGGTTGTTTCATCAAACATATGTTGTGGATTGACTGTAGCATAATTCGTATTTAACTGTTCTAAGATATAAATTAATTAAAAAGTAAAACTTTTGTTAATTAATGTTTCTTCAGGCAAATTCGCTTTTTAGACACTATCGTGATGTACGCTGCCAATATTTTCACCTACGGTTCTAAACCTTTAAGGTATTAGCCTACATTAGAAGGACATAAAAAGCCAATTTTTGTGATTTTTTTTCTCAGCTCCTTTATTTAATATTAGCTGTCCCGACAGATGTTGTCCTATCGTACAACACTGCCATTCCATCATCAAATTTCATTGCTTTTTCTCAATTCAGAGCTACCAAGTTATGCACTTTAGACCATGTCAATTGAATGGTGGTAGGAATTTATTTTCTACCATTGTACTTACCTTGAAAGTAATTTTTTTTTAATAATATGAAGAGTCCTGATCGGACCAGTTGGAGAAACTTTCTTTCTTGGTTTCTGGTCCACGGACCCCTCTGTTCTGGACTAGAAACCAAATTTACAAAAATAGACAACTCGCGGTTTTGCCCAGGGCAAAGGGAATTCATTAGAAGCTGCCTTGGGAGCAGCTTGACCGAAGTGCTTACAGGGTGTTGTTTGCCCCATTATATATAATTCATAACACGCCGTGGATTCCAACTCAATGGAAAGCATGCAAATATGGCGCAGCCATTCAGAAAGCAAATTACTCTCGCCTTTCGGGAAGCAGGAAATCCGACTACGATCGTCCCGACCGCGATACTACTGTCCAAGTTTACCCGTGATCTGGAGAGGAAGGCCCGGTGGAAGGAAACTTAGACCACTAAGAAAGGGGGACTACAGGCTGAATTCTGCCTGCCAGAACAGTCTCCTTCACCCTTATCAGAAGACTGGTGAAGTAAACCATACTGGTTTAATCCCAGTAGGTGAAAATGGAATCAAACGGCCGGGACACGGTGAACCTGGGAAATATCTAAACCCGCGGCAGAGGAAAACACTGCAAAAGCATCTTTGGAATCGGGAAAAGGGCGTGAATGCATTACTAGGTGCGGTAATATCCAGAGAAATTGGACGTAAGAAAGCGGAATCTTCGGCGGAAGGTGGGGATAAACTGATAACGCCGGTGAGGCTGCAGACACTTCTGTTAGCGGTAATTCACGCAAGAAGCGTAAGACCTACACCTTCTGTGGTGGGCGACGCTTTATTGTCTTCTGTACCAGCGCCTACATCCGGGTGTCCCACGGGGATTAGGACCGGGACGAAGCTGGTCCCTCCTATTGGAATAAGGACACGAATGCGAGAAATAAAGGAACGTGTGCGCATGCTTCAGCCCCAAGGGGTTAGTGAGGAAAATTTACCAGCCTCCGGGAGTGACTGTAGAAAAAAATGCTGCAGGCATTTAAAGTGCACTGATGAAACTGTCATAAAGTGGCCACAGCAGGTAATTCCAGCTCTGCTGCTGTACAGTACAGAACAGGTCGGATGTATCTGGCCCTCGAAGGAAGGCAAGGGGACATCATCCACCTGCTGGTATTCGAACTGAACCAGAAGAGCTTGAAAGTGCTTAGGGATAGTTAACATATGATGCGTTCCTTTTTCCTGGATAGATTGAAATTCAATTCCATCGGGAAACTTTTGAAAATCATCTTCATTTTAAGAGCGCAGAACATTTTAAGACCCGCACAAATTAAGTCAAATTGCATCATCTTCCGTGCGCTTTTCTACAATCGCGCTGCACGCGGAAGATGCACACAGTGGCGAAACCCCCGTATGGGGGCTCACATTGGCGAAGGGACTACAGAGTAAATCATACTGTTCTGTAATTTCTTCTACATTTATCGAACAAATAGAAGAAAGCGAAGTCAGAGACGTAAACGGAACTGTCTTGATGCCAGCTTGTGTGATCGAAACTACGCATATCGGACAACACAAACCAGTGAAGGTGTTAAGTGGAAAGCAGAAGGATGCTCTGTGATGAAATGAGACCTTTTATGAATAAGGATATGGACACTGCTGCACCTCCAAATACGACAATCCTCAGAGACATCAACGAGGTGAGGATATCTGATCACATGCCGATCGTGGCATACGCTTCTGTTTTTCTTTTACACATTAGATTAAGCTTATGTCGAAAACCATACGCATTTAACTAAAATAGTCCATTTCTTTGCAAACCACAATTTTTAGGTACACCGGAACATAGACTAGGTTTTTACAATCAATACTCGATAGATGAAATTATTATAATTTATTAATTTTAATGAATCAGTAAGAGCAAACGATTATTTACACGTTAGAGGCAGAGAGAATCATCTCGCTTCATCTGTTTCTTTCTGCCCCTAACTCATGGCACACTTTCCTCGCTAGTCCTCCACTCCCGTGGCGAGCTCTACAAAGTGGATAGTTCCTCGCCATCTATTTGTTCGCATTCGCAACAATCCTGCCGCGCCACACGCAAATTAGCCTCCAGCATGCCGCTCATCGGCAACTTAGGTGCGTGGCTGAATAGGAAGCAGGGAGAGACTGACTTTTTTTTACACAGGTTTACGAGGTTCTCAGTCTTACCTGCACAAGATTGGAAAGGTGCTATCCTCGGATTGTGTGTTTTGCAATGGAGTGGCGGACGACGCCCATCATACTTTTTAAGGTTTTGTGTAAACACAAAACCTTATTAAAATCGGTTTGGTTGACCTCCCGGACGAGAATGTGAAGTGGATTTTTTAACAAAATATAACCGACTTTCAAGTTAAAATATATGGGACGCTAAGTGCGGTAATCATTTTTAATAAGGTTTTGTTTCACACAAAACCTTATTAAAATCGATTTACTGTCGGTCTATCTGTCACACGCATTTTTCTCGGGGACAGTAGTGGTGGAAAGGTGGGAATTATGAACGCTCATGCATACAGTGAGTTACATTCTTGACGTCGAATTTAAGGAGGGGGGGTGCAATTTTTTTTTATCCAAATATAGTCATGTGTCAAGATTCATCGTAGCATCAAGAAATTGCAGCAATGTAGGTTATTATATAGAGTTTGATCCTGCCAAGTTTGGTGGAAATCGCCCTATTACTAACAAAGTGATAATAGGTAAAATTTGTCACTTCTTAGGAAATTCAAGATTTTGAATGTCAATATCACCCGAAAGTGGATGTTCTCAAATACAATATATATATGGGTATATTACGTGTTACGTACTAATGGGACAAATTCAAACTCAAATGTCTTTATGAAAGAAATACACAAAACCTTTTATACCTGAAGCGTCCAGCTTCCGGTTTCCCGACTTGTTTTATTTCATATCCATTTATTTCCAAAAATTCATTTCCCATTGAAATCGAGATACTTGTTCCTAAAAACATCTCGGCAATTCTGCACATGTTATTTTACTAAATAAATTTTCTGAAAATATTTCAAAAATCGAAAACTGGTACACTCACTCATATTGATTTGTGGATTGATTTCTACATTACATGAAAGTAATGCGAATAAGTTCTTCATTTGATCTCAATTCACCTCGACTGGTTTTTCTCTCACCTGCGACAGTTGGAAGCTCAAAAAGATAATTAAAATGACTCTACAGGTGATATCAAATGCACCTGTAATAAGATACAAGGAATATAAAGACTGTAGGGTCAACAGCATGAAGTTTTTTTTTCCAAGGGCACTGATCCTTTTGCTGGGAAAGAATCAGGTGCATTTGCTGGATGCATAGTTGAAAGGTAGTTTTTTTCAAATGCTCTGATTTTGGAAATCGTTGTAGGAGGAGCTATGCACCTGTACCTTTTTCGGATAAGTTCAATTCGAAAAACAGTGGGAACGTTACAATTTGTTAGATTTGAATTTAGAAACTGTTTGCCATCATTTGGTAGAATATATTGTTATGATGATAATACTTTTACTCTCTTTTGCAACGTATTAAATAAAGAATGGGTATGGGCGCATACAAACATACCTAGAAAATATATATGTACATAATTATTTCTGTTTTCTTCCAAAATTTTAAATTTTACTTTCCTAATTTATCACTTTCACGAAAATCATTATTCTTTCAACGGAAGTCTCTACATTGACGGAACTATAAAATTGCATAAAAGATACAACGTTCCATTTTCGTCTCGATATCCAGGCATATACACAGTATTTTAGATTATTTGAATTCATCTTATTACGAAAAAATATCTCCATCACTTTACGTGGAACGATGAAAGAAGGATCTTTAAGATGCGAATGGGAATAACTTTCTATAAATATTTTTAAAATCTACGTTGCATTCTAGATCTGAAATTGATGACTTCGTTTGTCTTCAATGAAAATGTACTATTCAAATTTTTTGATAGACTAAACTTTAAGTCATAGGCTGTGAACTGATGGAAATTTCGAAATTGTATCAAAGAATTCAAGTTTACTAAACTGAGTTGGTTAACCAAAGATTAATAAGTTTTTCTGTAAGTGTAAGCAATACATAGTGTCATTTCGCAAAATATATAAGAAGGTAAACTATAAAATCTAAAATATCTTATCTGTGATACTATCGTCGATATTGGCGATTTCGCCGAATGTAATTTCTTTCGAAACTGCTCGATATAAGTTCAAGTCAGCAGCAACTCCTAAACAAGCGAACATTTTTTTAATTACCACGACACTGCGGGAATATCTACCCAGATCACCACCTTAGGAAGCTCTTGACTATTTCGAATTTGAGACTTGGAAGTCAACTAATTTTTCGCTCATCTGAGTGATACTCAAGAACCACATGTGATAAGGAAGAGATTCTCTTCGCCTTATGACATATATGTTCATTATCTTATCTGCCAAACTGTCAATTGGCAATCTTTTTCGAGATGACGAATGCTGCGTCATCTGAGACATTCGTGAAGGCAGAGCATACCCTTAGGGCTGTCCTCTTGTAGAGTACACTTAGTTTATTAGCTGGCGCAACTGGCGCCGCACTGAGCTGACCACTTTGGATATAAGCAACCTAGAAGTATACCGTGGCCCCCTTACGTTCGACATTTTTGCTGGTACCATACTTGTAGTGGATGCTTTGTCGCAAGCATACTGCATCTGCTGTCTATAACTGAGTTTCGCGTCTATCATAGCTCCCAAATATTTGATGGCAGTCTTGGAAGTGATGATATCATTTCCAATTTGAATGCAGGCATAATTTCTTCTATGGCGCTTGGTAATGATTACTGCATCCGTTTTTTCCTTCGCAAGTATCAGACCAGAACTCTCTGGGTATCCTTTAACAGTACTCACTGCTTCGCCTGATTATAACTCAGCATCGTCGAGATGCTTTGCGACCACAACCAATGTCATCGACGTAACCCACCACCGTGGCTTCCTCTGGAAAGGGAAAATTAAATACTTCGTTGTACATGATGCCCTACAACTGTCGGCTGTGGGCGATCCGCGGAGAAGATACTCCTTTGGTTCGGCATCGGGGTCACTATCGGTAGTAGCTGCGATATAAGTGGGAATATCAATTTTTGTCAGGGACTAGATTCAAATTGGGCAAATTGAATGCATTCTTCACGTCCAGGGTCACTACCACGCAATGTTTGCTGAAAGTCATCTTCCACCAAGCCCGTCACGAATTTGATGATGTTAATGGTTGATTTGGCTTTGCGGAATCGATCTGAAAGGCCTCTTTGGTTCTCAACAACCAGGAATAATCTATTGTAAATAACCCACTCTAACATTTTCCCCACAGTGTCTAGAAGATAAATCAGATCCATTTATCTGGACATTTACCAAACTTAGGCAGAGGTATCAATTACTGCCGCTTTCATGTCTCAGGAAATATCCCCTCGAATATACACGCTTTGAACAACCCAGCGAACATATCATGGTTTTATGTCTGCCTTCGAGCAGAGGTACTTCAATTGAGTCACATTGGCAGCTCTTTTCGTAGAGGCGCCTCCTTTATCGACTTGGTCTAACCATCTCTATATAAAGGGTTACTCATCCAAAGCTTTTGCAGACGAACCAGACATCTTTCTCAATTTCGAGCATGCTGGCTCTTTGTGCTTTGGCTCCATACATAGTTCAAGCTGATGATGGCTGTGGGCGTAACTCTCGTTGACATACCAGGACATACCACGCAGCAGTGACGGAGGTCAGGGCTGCAAACAAACCAGACCCTGCTTTTCGAAAAGCGGTTACATCACCTTTCTGCACCCTCTTTCATTTCCTTCTCTGCTATCCCCTTGAAGGGTCCAAACATTAAAGTCATCGGCAATCGCATTTGCACTTTCTCGCCTTGCGTTGAGAGCAAGATTGTCAAACATTTCCTCCAATTGATACGGTTTCGAATTTGGTGGAGCGTAGCATGGCAATTTCCATTTCTTCTGATTTTTAGTCTGGTGGTCTGATCTAGTAAATTCTGAGCAACCCTGAAATTATTGAGGTTTATTTGAATAAACCTCATTTCCGCGTTGTAGTCATAGCCTTCCTGAATTCTGGGTGCTCCATCGGTGGGAGCGATCAATGCCGCTGGTGCATGCATGGTGTCCAAACATAATTTGGAACCCCTCTTTAGTGAGATCTGTTCTCTTAAACGGCAGACTATCCATTCAATCCGAACTTTTCCAACCGCCAACAACTTGTGCGGTGCCTCTGCTTGCGCTCGTATTGTGGCCTTTTGAATATCTCCATAGGCTTATCGTAAATTCACGTAACCCCACCTTCTCCATTTTCAACTTCATATTCTTGTGAAATTTGACCTCTATCCAACATGTGTTGTTGGATCTGCGAAAGAGGATCGAGAACAGGAATCAGCCTACTCTATGACGATCATGTTTTCAAGGTGTTTTTGATAAACTCCAGGGTGAACTTAGATAATATCTTCTTCTTCTCTCTCATTAGTGACAAAGATAATTTAACTTTTGTTTGCAGGAACAGTCCTTATGTTATATCATTCACAAGAGATAGAACTTCACCGGATGTTGTACGATTAAGAATCTTGGCGAAATTCTCCTTCCATCTTATTATCGTGGATATGGAGTCGATCATGGACGCTCTTCAGAGGACTTTTCCCATGGCGTTCACTTCTCGTACCTTTTCACTGTAACGGTCATTTTTCACGGTATACTGCTTATTCCCACTGACAGTTATCAACAGAGTTCATAGCTGCTTATGTTTTCGATCGCTTCCGCAATCAGGTTTTGTAATGTTCAGTAGAACATCACATGACATCACGGTATTCAGGCCACAGTGTCACCTTCATTAAGCGAAATACTGCACAATTGTGATGATCCCTAATTTGAACCGGAATCATGTAGTCAAGATCTTGTGACACAGCGGATTGCAGGTCATGAGAGGATGACTCACGGCAACTGACAGCTACAGTCGGGTATTGCTTTCGCGTCTACTACCACTTGACTTTTCAGATTATAAAAGCACAGTGCCGCAAAGGGAGAAGAGAAGTGATCTCTAGAGTCCTACCATCTACATTTCTTAGGTTCGGAATGCCCAGCTTATATTGTTATATTCTCGTTTAATGAGAAAGCGAGCATTCTGGGGGTTCTCGATATCGTTGTAGAGAAGCGTGCTAAAAACTATTGCTAAACCGTTCTTTATAGCCAAAGTTCATAGCCCAGAGATCAGTCCCTATTCGAATAGGTGTTCATGTTTCGGTAGCAATACCGTTTCGAAGTTGCAGTTTGCCAGTTCGTATGTTTTTATCCCTTCTAGGGGCCGTTCCGACAAGGAGGAGGGATTTTGAGTGTATTCTTCATCCGCAGCTTACAGAGGTTGTAATAATGTAAACTGTCAAATTCTGTAAAATATGATTTCTTTTCCGAAATTACCTTATGACCTTGATATGAAATCTTTCTTCCTGGAGTCATCTTTTAGGATAGAAAATGAATTAGTACCTACGAGTATGTGATTATGATGATACAACACCTCTTTGTTGCAGTCGTTTCTTCGGTTCCTTTATGCTCAATGATATATTTAAGTATTATTGCTGAGTAAAAAGTCTTTGATCTTTTCGTATGTCTTTTAAAGTTATATGTATATACAAGGACAATCAGCGATATATTTTCGATTTTGTTCGATGGCCTTTTGCGATTTTTCAGTGAGCTTCATAATGTGTCGTTCCTAGAAGGATATGTCTTTTGGCAAAAAATAAATAAGGTGTTGATTTATCGCCTTATCTGAATTTGACGTTTCTTCATTCAAACACTTTTGAAAAGAGCGAAACGAGCATAAGGTCACACATGTATGCTGGTTGAGGCGGTATATCTCATACAAGTTCCAATAACTTTTGACGGGCCACCAAAAGTGTATGCGGTCTTACGATTGAAGAGCGGGACGTCCCTGTGTAAGAGATGTGTCCAAACTATCCAATTAGCGATAATACTCTTCCAAATTGATCGTTCGTTTCTTTGGTATAAGCTTAAAGTACACAACTCCCTTCAAATTCCATCATATAGAGAACATAACCTTCCTTTGACGAAGTCCTGTTTTTGAAGTTATTTCAGAATCTTTACATCGGGACTAAGACCGTTTGTGTTGTAGATTTATGTAAACGATCCACTTCTTATCAGTAGTTATCATCCTTTTCACAAAAGGTTTGGGTTCTTGCCGTATGAGCTGCATATTGCAGATGTCAATACGTGTCGTCAAATGAACTTACTTAGGTTCATGAGCAATCCAAATAGCCAGTTTGTTTACATATCTAAATTTCTTTAGGAGCAAGAGAACACTTTTTCTGAGTAAACTTGAATGTTTTTAAAATATCCTGGGTTGACTTAAGGGGGTCATCCCGTGTGAAGGCCGTTTTTTTTGCCTTTTTTTGCAAAATTATTTTGAAGGACTGGATAAAGATAGAAACGTGATTTTTTCACCATATGTTTATTGATGTCTCTAGTATATGTGATAAATTTTTCAGCTTGATTTCGTAGCTAATTTTCGGAATATGTGTTAATTTATGCACCCATCTCCAAGAAAAGATGTTTTTCTGCTGCCACGCTGGAGGGCGCTGTGTTCATCTGAGCGAAAAAAGTAAACGGCATTTTAATGTGGACAATATTCCACGGTCCGCAAACTAGGATAATTAGAAAATATTAAAAGGTAAATTTTTGGTGGGCTTTTAAACTTAATTTTTTGGATTTTGGTGTTTTTTTACGGCTTTTTTTATGAATAAAAAAAAACGACCCGTCCGATTGCAATTATTCTAGTTTGCGGACCGTAGAAATATGTACTAAAGAAGCCGTAAAAATTTCAAAGAATTTGGTTGGATAGATTTTGAGCTATGGTGGCAGCCGATTTTCAAGATGCAGTTTCGAGAAAAACGCATTTGAAAATTTAAATGTGATTATCAACAGTAAAATTTCAGCTCACCATTAATCTGCTATATCTGGTCTATAGAGAGCACCCTCCGTTTGTTCATAAAAGTCTTGTAAGGCCGATTGTTGCTCTCTGGTTTCAATTCTGGCTCTTTTAGCGAGGTCAGTCGATCGCCGTTCGGACCGCCAAATTCGCACTTCATTTAGGCGGTCGACATACACCTGACATATGTGACCAACTTGACATTCCATTGTCACTAGGATTTTGAGAATGCCATTGAATCCTTCATTGAAAATAATTACTAACTATTTCTACATCCTTGGCCCCAGAATGAGGGTGTTTAGGAGCGAAAGTCCAAACCAATGCATTTAACGACTCATTGTTATTCTGGGTCCCTGCTCCTAAACATTTGTTCAAGAGATCATCTCGTGACAAATTTTCGTAGATTGGTTTGATGACTGTTTGAACTTCTTTAGTCAAAGGTGCCTTCTCGTGGTGGAAACTATCCAGTTCTCCTTTAGCTTTGCGCCATTTGCACCAACTTTCCTGCTAGACAATTTTGATGCTGAGGATCTGTAGAACATTTATGGAAGAAAGTTGCCCAAATTTCTTGCTTCATTCCTTCTATCGAATTTGCGTGTCGACGAATAGCTAGTGAGGTCGTTAATAACCTTATCAGTAAGTTTTCCAGCCCCTTTTCCACCAATGCCTTTGTGATTCTTCTTTGCATTTCTAAGCCGCGTTTCCCATTCTTTTCTCGACATGTCCTACGTATTCCTTTTTCACTACTACGTATATTTTATTATTTGCAGAAATGTGCAGAAAACTCCAGCGAAATCCAGTATACAATATACAAAACTTGTCGCAATTGGAACATCCATGTTTATGCTTGCTAAAAGCTTCTTTGCTGATGTTGATGCGAAGTCCTTTTTCTTTTCTGATAACTATCGATTCCCATGAAATACTCGTTTTTTGGGGCGAGCATGACGTTGAACGTTAAAGCGATCTCCCTTCGTACGATCCATTTAAACAAATCACTGAACACACAAACAGCACAATACTTACAACAAAATATAACCGAGTATAACTTGAACGCCTTTCAGTGCTCACTCTAGACTGGATTATCCTTTTTGTTCCAAACAGCAAATAAGTTTAGACAATTGATTGGTTTTTCATCTTTTTATATTTATACCTGTGTTCAAATTTATAAGGCTCAGGTAAAAAACTAACAGGTAAAAAAAGATTCGATGCTCTTTCTCATCGAGTACTCTAGTCGCGGCTGCCAACTCCTTACCTATTTAACCCTGTAATTTCTGAAGGACTCGGAATATCGGAAAATCCCTTTGCCCACATATTCTCCACTATATATAGATACAATTCATGCAAAAAAAAATCGATTTCTCCAACCCGATACACGGGATGACCCCCTTAATCACAACCACATTTTTGCCGTTAACACTCTCGATGTTTTCCCCAACTAGTTTTAAGAACATTTAACGTCTTTGTGGAGCATTTTCACTGTAAACTTTACATAGTTTTTTTCCTTCTCGGAAGTAAAAGAATCCAATATCTGGAAAATCTGTAAACTCAACCAACTCCTTCGACTTTCTAAAGAACGAAGCTCATCAGCTATCAGACGACATATGATAAACATATATACAAAGGACCCCGGTGACGTCAAAACTGTACAAACACCGTCAGTTGCAAACATATACAATCACTTGCTAGTTACTTGCTCCTTTGAAGGCTTTGTGTGAAAGATCATTTTGGGCTGGATTTAATGGGGGTCTCCCCATACATGTGAAAGGAGGGTGTACATTTTTTCCATTGAATACGGTCATGTGGGGTATGAAATGAAGCCACTCGATTAGTACTTTACAAAACTGGTCTTATTTTTGATAGTGGGTGAATTTATTACACTCTAAGACGTGTATGACGTCATCATCATATAAAGGCGGAGTTTGATAATATTAGGTTGTTGCACATGAAATGATCGATTTGGTACTAAAATTTGAACCGACTGTAAAGCTTCCAAAAATTTATTTAATTTATCAAAATAGGTGCCAGTCGATTCAAAACACTTTTCCCAGCGAGATACAAAAGAGCATGTATGCCAGTTTCGTAGAAGTCCAGGGGTTGGGGGGTTTCAGGTGTTGATAAACTCGTAGAAGGCAATTTTGATGACCTTATCATTCCTCAATTGCTATTCCGCCAAAAAATGATCCAAATGCTTAAAAAAGTTGTAGTTGGTTGGCGAAAGGTCCGGTGAACATGGTGGAGGAGGCAGAGTCTTATATTGTAATTTAACTTTTGAACCGTTGGATTCATGAGGTCGTGCATTGTCCTGAAGGAGTATCACATCATCTCTGTTGACGAATCTTGGCCGTTGAGTATTCAATTTTTGATGCATTTCCTCGAGTTTGGCATAGTATTTCTGTGCATTTATCGTTTCTCCGGGTGCCAAGAAAGAATAGTAGATAACTCCAGCTGTAAACCACCAAATAGTCACCATTACCTTCTTCGGATGGAGGCTCGATTTCGGCATATGCTTCGGTGGCTCATCAGTATCTAGCCATTGTGCTGATCGACGACGATTGTCGTATAATATCCACTTTTCATCACATGTCACTATTCTGTTCCAAAAGGGATCGCTTCTGTTGCGAGACAGTAAAGAACTGCAAATTTCCATTCGAAGCGCCATGTTTTGCTCCTTAGGGGCTTGCGGAACCCATTTGTCGAGCGTTGTCACCTTTACAAGTTGTTGCAAGTGCCGGGAAACTGTCGAATAGTGTACGCCCAGTTTCTCTGCAATGTCTCTCACAGACTGACGTTTGTCGGATTCGACTAGCAAACGCAGTCGTTATCAATCGAAGGTCCTGGATGTACACGTGGCTCACTTTGAAGGTTTACGTCGCCTGACCGGAATTTTTCGAACCACCGCCGTGTAGTTCAGTAACCAGTACCTAACAAAACGTGAAATTTCTTTCGAATCTAACGAAGTTTGACCGGTATATTAGTATTTATTCGCAGAACTGGTAAAAAGAATCTTTATTGGTTATCGCGCGCATTGCAATTCAGACCTATTTTCAATTTCAGGAACATTTTCTACTTTCAAGCAAGTATTTTGGTCCTGTTTTGATTTTAGAGGACTCTAATTAAAAGCGCGTTTGGGAAAGATAAGATAAAAATAGATCTTCAATTATCTACAATTATTTGAACATAAGTTCGGAAGCAAAGGAATTTCTTTAGAAAGTTATACCTTCAAAGATGAAGAGAAATCGCGTTAACCGCATCTGTAAGAGTGCATCATTGTATAATATCATTGTTTAATTTATGCAAGTAGAAACCACTTGGCAACTTCATCCATGGCTAGTGTAACATTTTTTTTATTCATTAATAGTTAAAATTATTTTGTCCATATTCGTGCATGACAATGATAATTGGCATTAGCGAAACTAGTTTTGCACGGCTCATACGAGTGCGACATTGCATCTATAATCGTACCGTCAGCGCCGTACTCCACTAATATCGTTACTATATCCGCAGCAACTGTGATGAAATCAATTTTCTCACGGTTGCAGTTCTCTTTTTCTTCATTTCCACCATCAATACAAAACAAGAAACTATTTACTTCAAACCATGCCATTATATGCTTCCAGCAAGGCATGTGAAAATGCAGAAGAAAATCAACAAGATTATGGTTTTCCATGTGGGAGAGGCGGCAACAGGTTATTGAAACGTTCTTCGTTCGTGAATTGATGTGTAGTATGAGTGGCTGCAACTGCAAGAAGTGCAACTGATACAGCTACTCGGTTACTTGAGATGCTGCGGGCATAATAGTTATGATAGGCAGGTGGTGCCAGCCGGCTGGTATCAATACTCCGACTCTCAGTGACCATGATCCACTAGATTGTTACTCCTTTACTGTTTTTGCTTTTTTTTCTAAGTAGTCCAGGTTGCAACATTACAAAGAAGTAACTACAACTTATTAGCTCACTTAAAAGCTTACCATATATGATTTGACTTAAAAATGGCAACTCCCTTGGAATTGTATTAGATTCTTCATAGCTCCCGTAATAACAATAATCACTTTACCTTATATAAGGTTGAAAACTGTTTGCCGCATTCATTTATATATATATATGTATGTAGTGCTAATATATCCTCCGATTCACTTGACCGCGTTTTACGAACATGGTTATGGGAACTGTTTTCGGCTTGTTTGGCACCTTCAGTTGGAATCTATCGTGTAAGAACCTAATACTTTCGAGCTCTTGTAGGAGAGCTTGTGTTCAAAGTTCCACACGAAAAAGAACCTCCAATATAGAGGAGAAAGATGGTTTTCTCAAGAGACTGAATGTTGTCCAGAAGAAGTTAGCTGACATTAATATGGAGAGGAATCTGAATGTCAATGTATGCTCTGCAAACACATTGTTTAATGTACCGCGTAGATGATAGATATCAATCCGTCCGCCAATATTAATTAGCTCAGACATTTTAATCCCGGTATCGTTAAACTGTAGTATAGGTCTCAGCGTAAAACGTGAATTAGTACCCACGATGGAGATAAAACCTGGGCAACACCAAATCCTATCTCCACCTCCACGTCATGACCGCTGGGAGCTCTTTCTTAACGAAAAGCTGGCGACGGAGAAGAATGAAGGCAAGTCTCTCGCCCCTAAAAACGGAACAAATTGTAGCAACTGGTCCTCCAGGTTGGGAGTTTGATACGGCTGACAACCCTACACGGAAAACAACTTGTTACGAAGCCACAACAGGAGCCTCGGACTGGACTGATAACACAATGACGAACCCGGCAACAATAACGGAATAACGATTTGCGCATTTTCTCATGGAACATGCGCTCCCTGTATAAAGATGAAGCTGCCAAGCAGCTAGCCAATATCCTGTCCTAATATAGGGCTGATGTAACAGCATTGCAGGAGATGCGTTGGGCAGGGACCGGTTTCCTGGGGAAGAGTCACTACACCATATATTATAGTGGTCATCCAGCAAATCGTGTGCTCGGAGTAGGTTTCTTAACCAAAAACTGAAACCTACTGTTATCGGCTTTGAAAACATAAGTGGCTATGCACTATGCATTTGCGAGGTAAATTTAGAAATATAAGCTTCATTAGAGTTCACGCCCTTACAGAGTAGAGTGCAGAGTCGGAGAAGGATACAAAGCAGTCAGAACGAACCCCCGATATGATATCAAAATCATACTTGCGGATTTTAACAGCCAAGTAGGGTAGGAGCCCGTATTCAGGCGATACGTTGGCTCCGATAGCTTATATTAAAATACAAATGATAACGGACTGCGGATTATTCAATCATCAGTGCCACACAAAAAGGCGGTTGAAAGTATCGGGTTTGCACGGAAAGCGGTCCACAAACAAACGTGGGCTCCTGCAGACGGGATCACTTTCTATCAAATTGACCACGTGCTGATGGAACGCCGCCACCTCTCAGCCTTGATGAATGTCAGACCATATAGGCTCGGATCACTATCTCGTTGGAATGGTGCTCCTAGCTTGAATAACAACACCGCTCGGAATCCCCTCTGACAATCAGGTGAGAGTTAACACTGAAGCCATCCACAACAAAACCCTCCGCAACACCTTTAAGAGGGAAATGGATACCGCAATCTCCGCAGTCAACAGAGATCCTGGAGATGAAGCATCAACAAATGATCTTCACAATCACCTGAAAAACGTTATTGTAAATACGGCCACAAACATACTTGGTCGTAGCCATAAAAAGGATCAGAACGGTTGGTTTGACGATGAATGTAAGCTAGCAACGAAACGGAAGAATACTGCATACCGAGTAATGTTGCATTCTCAAAGGACGCGGGCACGCGCGGAGACTTACCACGAACTCCGTCAAGCGGAGAAGCGACTTCACAGACGGAAAAAGGAAGCCTGGGAGAACCAACAGGTCTGTGAACTCGAAAAATACAGGGAACAACTGCACCAGGCGCGGAAGTTTGAACAACAAGTCAGCCGGGTGAAGCCATACACACCTTGATGCTCATCCTGCCGAGAAGATGACTGACAAATACTGCCACCACCAAGTATAGACGAAGCAGTTCGTGCAATTCATCGGCTTAAAAATCATAAGCCGGCAGGAGCCGATGGAAGTACAGTCGAGTTAGTTAAATATGGAGGCGACCAATTACACCAAGTGCTTCATCAAGGTGTGGGACAGCGAATAAATGTTTGACGACTGCCAACGAGACATTATCTGTCCCTTACGTAAAACCATCTATAAGATATTCTCCGCTATCTTGCTAGGTCGGGTAGTCCCATACGCCTAGAAGATCGTTGGCCTATACCAAAGAGGCTTCACACCAGGCAAATCAGCAACACATCGGATTTTCTCTCTGCGGCAAGCGATGGGAAAACTGTTGGAATATGGACATCAGTTGCATCATCTTTTCACCGACTTTAAAGTCGCCTATGATATGCCCACAGGCATAGTCACGGTAAAACTGGACAACGAACAACGAAATTGATAAGACTGACTAGGCTGACTCTGACCAAGGCCAGATAAAAGCAACAGGATCATTCTCAAGACCATTCAACATCAACAACGGTCTACGACAAGGGAATGCCCTATCTTGCGTCCTCTTTAACTTGGCCCTGGAAAAAATGATCTATGATTCTGAGGTAAATGCGAGGGGTACGATCTTACCTCTTCTTTAAGTCCACCCAACTACTGGCCTATGCTGACGATATCGTCATCATGGAAGAATGACCCGAGACGTACAAGCTGCCTTCATCCAGACCGAGAAGACGGCGGGAGATCTTAGGCTGCACACGGTTGTTGTCAGTCAACGGAGGCTATTTCAACATACAATAAGTCGGGAAACCGGAAGCTGGACGCTTCAGGTACGAAAGGTTTTGTGTATTTCTTAGTATGTAGCAGGTAATATATCCACGTATTATGTGAGAGTATCCACTTTCGGATGATATTGACATTCATAGTCTTCAATTTTCAAAGAAGCAATAAATTTGAGGTATTTGTTAGTAATAGTGCGATTTCCACCAAACTTGGTAAGATCATGCTCTATATTATAGCTTATAATAATAATAATAATAATCGTTGGCGCAACAATCCATGTTGGATCAGGGCCTTGAAGTGTGTTAGAGCACTTCATTGAAGACCGTAACGGTACACTAGGAGGCAATGTGGTCAGCATTGCGCTCGCCCGAGATTATTACCCTGATTTGACTCAGGTACTCATTCACAGCTGAGTCGACTGGTATCCGACGTCAAATCACGATACAAATTCCACTGCCATCAGTGAGATTTGAACCGCGACCTTCCGTACGACAGCCTTGCGCTCTAACCACTCAGCTATCCGGACACAATTATAGCTTATATCACTGCAAAATTGCTACTGGTAGTAGGATGAACTTAAGGGGGGTTTTTAACCAATTACAAAAAATTGTAGTAATATACTATTATTAACTTTATTTAAACAGATATCGGCATGGAAGGTATTTCGGAGCCTAGGCACCATATAATGGCAGCCTCCTGATTTTTTTCAGATTTTTCGGTTTGGTAGTTTCTGAGAATGGCTCCCTTAAAGAAGTGATCACTTTCAACTCCCCGCGCTCCCCACCCTTCCAACGAATGTCAAAACTAAGATCGGCCTTGAAAAGTACTAATCGAGACCTTTAATTTGATACCCCACGTGACTATATTTGATGAAAAAAAATTTTACACCCCTCTTTTGCATGTATGGGGACCCCCCCTTAAATTCGACGTAAAAGGATGTAAATCACTGTATGCGTGAGCGTTCACAGTTCCCACCTTTCTACCAAATTTGGTGTCAATCGCTATAACGGTCTCCGAGAAAAATGCGTGTGACGGACAGACAGACAGACAGTAAACCGATTTTAATAAGGTTTTGTGTTTACACAAAACCTTAAAAACTGTTCTGCTCGAAACGTCTCACCAAATGATCAAAGCTCTTACTGTACAAGACTATGATCTTGCCAGTCCTCATGTATTCCTCGGAGACTTGGGTTCTTAGGAAGAAAAATTGCGAACTCTTGGCCGCGTTCGACAGAACAATTTTTGACCCCCTACATGAGGATGGACGATTCCGTAGGTTGCATAACGACGAAATCTATGAGCGATACCATGACCGTCAGGTTGTGGGTAAAATCCGGCTCAATAGGTTACGGTAGGTGGGTCACTTAATCGGTATGTATGAGGATGATCCAGCCCGCAAAACCGATGATGATGATTTTAGCAAGTTTGGTGGAAATCTCACTATTATTTACAAAATTATAATAGATCAAAGTTGTCGCTTCTTTGCAAATTCAAGACTTTAGATGTCAGTATCACGCGAAGTGGATATTCCTACGTAATATATGCATATATCACGTGCCAGGTATTAATGAGACAAATGTCCACTCAAATGTTTTTATAAAAGAAATACACAAAACCTTTCATATCTGAAGCGTCCAGGTTCCGGTTTCCCGACTCGTTTCCTTATTAGAAAAAACAAAGAAGTCCGAATACTGGAACCTGGATGCTTCGGGTATAATGGTTTTGTGTTTATCTTGTGTAAAAAATTTCCAATGCACATTTTTCCATTTGTATATAGTTCAAAATTCAAATATTCTTTGATATATCCAACTCCGGCGTTGATATGAATTCAGTTCATACGCGTCTTAGATTGTGACAAATGCAAGTGAAATACCAAACTTTGACTTTTTATAGCTTTATTAATAATAGTTGCATTTCCATCAAACTTTTCAGAGTTGTGCAATATATTATTGCTTGTGATGGTTTGTACTTCTAGAATGAACTTAAGGGGTGTTTTTGTAAATTTCTAAAATATTGTAATATGCTACTATTAACTTTATTTGAGCAGGTATCGGAATGAGATGCATTTTGAGGACTAGATTTTGTATTTTTTCAGATTTTCGGTTAGATAGTTCGGGGCACACATTTTCAGCCCTCACTCCTCTGTGTTTCACCCAAAATCAGAAAAATCAGTTTCAAAAAGTAGCAATTGAACCCTTTCATTTGATACCTCACATGACCATATTTGATGAAAAACAAATGTACACCTCCTTTCGCATATATGGGGAGTTTCCCTTAAACTCAACAGAAAATGGCGCCACTTGCTATATGTAAAGGGATTCACAGACCACATGTTCTCACCAAATATAGCTTTGCCCATTTCCGAATTAATCGGGTGTGACAGACGAATAATTAGACATTGAATCGATTCTAATAATATTTTATGTGAAGCCCAAAATAATAATGAAATTATATTATGTTATAAGCAGTGGATATGCCTTGTTGGGTTTGAAGTAAATAAATATTTTTTTTTTAATTTTATTTGGACATTCACTACTTGACGCCTCCATAAGTTTGTCCTGCGAGTACAAAATATAATATACGACATACTGTGGAGCATGGAGCATGTGGAAAGTTTGGTGGAAATCTCATTCTTGTTAATAAAGCCATAATAGGTTAAGGGACCTTTTTCGTGTAAATTTACTGCAAATGAAATAGGTTCATATGGAGATTCGCAAAACCTTTTGTACATGGAGATCTGAACTTTCGATTTGCAATTTGTTATGTGTGTTACTGTGATCATCATTTCGCTAAGAATACTACATTCAAAGCATATACATACATCCTTCTAACATTAAATTTGATTCGTACTTATTAGATTGAATCCCCTACAATCAAAAATTTTATCTTCATCTTGTAACTGCTAAATCCATGCTACAAACTTGAAACTTCTCATCGTTTACTGATAACACCGTCGAAATTCAATAAAATTATTTTTGATAGTCATGATCACGATTTTTGAATGACTACTATTACGAAACGTTGCATGCAGTGTGCATATAAGACAGTTTAATCTTTATCTTAACGATTCTCAGCTTGACTTAAAGTATCAAGTTCAATTAAAGTACAGAACAAGAAATCAAAAAATTGCGATTTAATCCAAGATTCAATTATTGAGATGTGAGAAAATCGGTCTATACAGAACGAGTGATGGAGGAACTGTAAAGTTTTGGAAGTTTATAGTTTCGCTGAATTGAGAATGTTGGGCACTCATGGTTCAAACGTAAAAAATCTGTTAAACTCATACATATCTAATGATGCTGACGACTTCCGTGGTAGTTTATATAATAAATGGGATGGGGATTTAGAATTGATCGCGCATATCCATTCTAATTTTCTAAAGATATATGACACCTGATGTAATATGTAACTAGTCGCTGATAAAGACGGACAAACAAATTCACTAAACGGACCGAGAAATTATTTTAGAATACAAGTTGCACTGTACTACGCGACCCGACTCGGTTGATCCTTCAAGATAAATTCATCATGCCTGTAAGTCTGTGTTGAAATAAAATGTTCAAAGACCGTTCCCTTTTGCTCTAATACTTTTTAAGGTTTTGTGTGAAACAAAACCTTATTAGAATCGAGTCGGTGTCTGTCTGTCTATCTGGACATCTTCAAAAGACACTCGTCTTGACACACCACCGTGTGGGTTTTTTACCCACTAAAACCACCCCCGACTCGCTCCCTGCCCCGCGGAAGCCACAATAAGGGATTACATCACGGGGCGGAGTCAGCTCATTCTAACTTAGTCACCTGCGTTTTTCCCCTCTCCTCTGCCTTTCGTAGTTATTTTGGATAGATGCGATCACGGAGTTGACCACATCCCAACTTTCTTGGTGTGCTACCATTTTCGGCACTAGATTATCTGGTACCAGCACCTCTCCTAGAGTCTCCTCTAAATTCCTCCTTTCTTCCACAAATCTTGGACAGTGGAAGAATATATGCTCTGGGTCTTCTAGGACTGCATCGAAATTTGGACAGTCGGGTGAGGTATTGGCGATATTCTCCATGCCCCGTGAGAAACTGGGTGAGATTATAATTAATCTCACCGTATCGTCTCTCCAAGCACTCCTTGATGGCAGGAATGAGCCTGTGAGTCCACCGACCCTTTCCCGAGCTATCTATTTACGGATCGCTCCCTCTTAGCGTTCTTCGTCTACGATAAGGGAGAGATTGGCTTCGCATTGTATCTACTCTGTCTGTATGTCTGTCTGTCACACCCGATTTATTCGGAAACGGCAAGACCGATTGTCACGAAAATTGGTAAGATTGTGTGATCTGCTGTTCCCTTTACATACAGCAAGCGGCACCATTTTATGTTAAGTTTAAGGGGGGGGCGCCCCATACCCCCAGGAATGAAGGGTGCAACATTTTTTTTCCTAAAATGTGGCCATGTGTGGTATCAAATGAAAGGTCTCAACTAGTACTTTTCAAAACTTCATATTTGATTATGAGTGAAAGATAGGGGGAGTGAAGGCTCAAATTATGACCCACGAAAAGTGTAACAGTTCTCGTTCTTAGAACCTATCCAACCGAAAAATCTGAAAAAATCACAGTGGTGCATCTCTGTAGGCCTCAAAATATATCCGGTTCCGATATCTGCACAAATAAAGTTAATAGTAGTATATTTCCACATTTTAAAAATTTACATGTTCATCCCAGAAGTACAAAATTTGGCATGGGTTTAAGGAAGAACATAATGCGCAATTTCGTCAAGTTTGAAAAAAATCCAACTATTATCAACAAAGTTATAGGGGGTGAAACTGCCATTTTTTGTGAATTTCGTGCACTCTACAACCTGTATGACGTCATCATCACATATCAATTCGTCTATACCATAACGAAATGAGTTCTTATCCTCGCTCATAAGAAAGAAAGAATTATTTTTTTTTAGTTTTTTAGTCATTTGTATATGAATATCAATTACTCCAAACAGACATGTGTGTATGTAGGTATATAATATATGCGTGCTAATCCAGTTTGCGGGTGGTGTCTAATTCAGATAGATATATTTGTACATTAAACCAGTCGTATTTAATATATGTACTATATATACACATATATATGCTTTTGTGCACGAAGTAAATCGGAAATATTGGTATGATCAATTTTTATACGTGCATATATATGTACAGTATTCGAAAATAGGCAGTTTGTTCAGGGTGAGGATAATATCTAACATATGTCTGTAATATGTACATATGTTTTGTAGTTTGGAAAAATATGAAGGAATATGTTGGATTTGTAGCTATATATGGATAGAAAAACGTGCGTTGAAGTTTCTTACATAAGATGAACATAAAACCTATGATAGGCGATAAGTAGTCGCCGAAATATGCATATTTGCGAAAAATAGAAAACTAGTAAAGCAAAAGGATATGATTGTTCAAGTTTTTATTTCATACCATAGCTTTACTCAAAAACTCTATTTAAATTTAATTAATATTATATGTGACCCAGTGATTGGGTTTTATTTGATTTCTCATTTTTTGCCATTGTACTCAACCCTGATAATAATGTTTGAAATGTTTGACTCTTATCGTTGCCGTTAATTAACTCTATATTATTATCTATTTTATTAATATAAAATGCACAATCAATAATAAATTTACTTATCATCATTATTATCAAATGAATAATTTTCATTGAAAATTCATATAACTTTTGTTTTGTTTCAGGTAAGTTGAAAAGTATTTGAGAAAAATATAATACGTGAGTACTTCTTATTACTGAACACGATAATTCATTCCGTTTAATCAATAGGATGGCTTGCAATACAAACCAAAAATTCTTGTTTTACCTTAAGGGGGCCATCCCGTGTGAAGGCCGTTTTTTTTTTGCCTTTTTTTGAAAAATTATTTTGGAGGACTGGATATGTTTATTGAAATCTCTAGTATATCTGATACATTTTTCAGCTTGATATCGTAGCTAGTTTTCGGAATACGTGTCAATTTATGCACCCATCTCCAAAAAAAGGTTTTTTTCTGCTGCCACGCTGGAGGGCGCTGTGTTCATCTGAGGAAAAAAAACTAAACGGCATTTTAATGTGGGCAATATCCCATGGTCCGCAAACTAGGATAATTAGAAAATATTAAAAGGTAAAGTTTTGGTGGGCTTTTAAACTTAATTTTTTGGATTTAGGTGTTTTTTACGACTTTTTTTATGAATAAAAAAAAACCACCCGGCCGATTGCAATTATCCTAGTTTGCGGACCGTAGAAATATGTACTAAAGAAGTCGTGAAAATTTTAAAGAATTTGGTTGGATAGATTTTGAGCTATGGTGGCAGCCGATTTTCAAGATGCAGTTTCGAGAAAAACGCATTTGAAAATTAAAATGTGATTACCAACAGTAAAATTTTAACTCACCATTAATCCGCTATACCTGGTCCATAGAGAGCACCCTCCGTTTCTTCAAAAAAGTCTTGTAAGGCCGATTGTTGCTCTCTGGTTTCAATTATGGCTCTTTTAGCGAGGTCAGTCGATCGTCGTTCGAACCGTCAAATTCGCGCTTCATTACGGCGGGCGACATAAACCTGACATATGTGACCAACTTGACATCCCATTGTCACTAGGATTTTGAGAATGCCATTGAATCCTTCATTGAAAATAATTACAGCCAGAAAAGTGACTATTTCTACGACCTTGGCCCCAGAATGAGGGTGTTTAGGAGCGAAAGTCCAGATCAATGCATTTAACGACTCATTGTTATTCTGGGTCTCTGCTCCTAAACATCTGTTCAAGAGGTCATCTCGTGACAAATCTTCGTAGATTGGTTTGATGACTGTTTGAACTTCTTCAGTCAAAGGTGCCTTCTCGTGGTGGAAACTATCCAGTTCTCCTTTACTTTGCGGTTTGCGCCATTTGCAACAACTGTCCTCGCCTGCTGGACAATTTTGATGCTGAGAATTTTCGTCTGTAGAACATTTATGGAAGAAAGTTGCCCAAATTTCTTGCTTCATTCCTTCTATCGAATTTGCGTGTCGACGAATAGCTAGTGAGGTCGTTAATAACCTTATCAGTAAGTTTTCCAGCCAATGCCTTTGTGATTCTTCTTTGCATTTCTAAGCCGCGTTCATATTCTTTTCTCGACATGTCCTATGCATTCCTTTTTTACTACTACGTATATTTTATTATTTGCAGAAATTTGCAGAATTACCGGAGAAAACTCCAGCAAAATCCAATATACAATATACAAAACTTGTCGCAATTGGAACATCCATGTTCATCCTTGTTAAAAGTTTCTTGGCTGATGTTGTTGCGAAGTCCTTTTTCTTCTCTGATAAGTATCGATTCCCATCGAATACTCGTTGTTTAGTGCGAGCATGACGTTGTTTATCACTGTAATTTCTGAACGACTCGGAATAGCGGAAAATCCCTTTGCTCACATATTCTCCACTATATATAGATACAACCCATGCAGAAAAAGAAACGATTTTTCCAACACACACACACACACGGCATGGCCCCCTTAAGGGGGAGGAATCGAATTTTTTTGGCAGCAATTGTATTTAGATGTAGTGTAGAATATATGGGCAAAGTGATTACAGGGTTAAACACGTAATAAGTCACATGTCAGATTTATGTCGACCGTAATAAAGCGCGACAACAATTGGAGCCGAGGCTACACATGTGTTTCTTCAAGAAACCTAAGGGTTATGGACCAGGTATAGCAGATTAATGGTCAGTTAAGATTTTAAGGCTAAAAATCACATTTTACGTTTTAAATGCGTTTTTCTCGGAAGTGCATATTGAAAATCTGCTGCCAACATAGCCCAAAATCGATCCTCCGAAATTCTTTGAAATTTTCACGACTTATTCAAAGCATATTTCTACGGTCCGCAAACTAAGATATTTGCGATTCATTCAGTAGTTTTTTTTATTCATTAAAGAAGCCTTGAAAAAACATCAAAATTCACAAAAAAAAAGTTTAATAAGGCACCAAAAATTTAGCATGCAATATTTTTTAATAATCCTATTTTGCGGGTTGTGGTTAAGTTCGCATGTTAAAATGCCGTTTAGTTTTTTCTTTAAGATGATCGCAGCGCCCGCTATCGTGGCAGCAGAAAAACACCCATTTTTGGAGATGGGTGTACAAATTACTCTGTATTTCAATAATGAACTATGCTATCGAGATTGAAAAATTATAACGCATGCTCAAGATGCTAATAAATATATGGTGAAAAATTTATATTTGTATCTTTATCCAGTTCTTCACAAAAAATTTTTAAAAAAGCAAAAAACGGCATTCACACGGGATGACCCCCTTAATGTGGCATAGTCAACTTACCAATTTATTAACTTCTTGTTTTTCCTAGGACCATTAAAAAATAAGCGATATAAATGAAATGGTCTTGTTTATATCGCAACAATTAAAAGCGGTGAAACTTTTTAATCTCTCCATGACTTTGAAAAATAATTTTTTTAGTAGTTGTGAAAAAATTGTTTTTCAAAGTCATGGCCGATTCTTTCCATAGCCTTTACAATTGCGTGTGTTCGTCACACAAACTGCTCGTTCCGTCATAGGACTACAAGCACAGCTAAAACCAAAGGGGGTTTTAGCGAGGAACCAGATGCATGGCTCCCTCAGTACGCCTGCCGCAAGTCAAGAAGTGGACGCGTCGTGCGCTCCTCGTAAGTCGGCAGTGACATCTGCAGGACATCTGTTCTAATTAGGACATGTGTGTAGAAGTCGAGATCTATGAGCACGTCGGCCACGTTTTTCGTGTGGTTGATGGGTGTTGGTGGCGTCAGCTTCCGTTCTGTCCTTGAAGAGAATCCGCAAATGGGTGGGGAGTGTTAGGTTCTTCCCGTATGCTAGTTCCGCGAGACTTACTACAAATTCTTCGCAAATGGCTGTCCGGACCATGAAGTGTCGTCTTGAGCCATTACAGTGGCCTCCAGTGTTTTGCGCCGTCTTTCAAGGACCTCATTGGACTACGGATGGGACGCGGTTGTTCGGTGGCGTTTAAAGCCGAGGAGTTTGCTTAACTTCGAAAAAAGGTGGGATTCGAATTGCATTCCCTGGTTCATGATTATAATTGCCGGTCCACCGGAGCGGGGAATCCACCCTGAACAGAGGGCTTCAGCACAAGATTGTGCGGCAATGCCTTCAGAGGCATCGCTTCAGAGACAATAACTGGAACCGTGAAAATCTGACAAAGGCCCACTTCAATTGAAATGGATTGTATGTAAGCGCTTGGTGGACTAAGGGGATCCGCCTACCCCTTTTCTCACATCTTTGGTAGTCTTGATATTATTTCTTCTTTTTTCTGTAGTCTTGATATTATATTAATCTGACAAGCGATGCTTCATGGACAGCCAGAAATATTTTGAGGTGACTAACCGATTCATTGTCCGGCTAGTTGGGTGTGGTAGATCGTGAACGGCGTGAAATACTTCCTTGTGAAAATCGGTCGAACTAAAATAAATCCAAAGCTGAAATTATTCCACAAAGCACAAAATAGTCTAATAAGTAGGCGTACATAATAGTTATTAGATATCGTGGCTGATGGCCACGGTTCTTCACACGAAGCTTCAGTCGCTTGGACCACTCATCGATCGCTGCACAGCACGCTACAGCGTCTGTAGGCCTCTAACTGGAGATCGTCGCGTAAAATACGACTCATGGTACGCGTGGATTCCCTGTCAACGGCTTTCGTCAAGGGAATACCGGAAGTATTTAATTGTCAAATACAGGGCTAATATATTGTAATTCACTGTCGCAAGTACTCTAGTTTCGTTGAACGCAGTTCAATTGCTTGGAAAAGAAGTTTAATGGCTGCCAGATTTGGTTGATCCGGCGGTTTCTGAGTCGTCGACGAATATAGCTAGGGGTGCATTTTGCTGAGGGAATGCGAGACGTCTAGTTCCTCCACCTTTTGCTTGGTGGTATCAAACTCTTGGATAACCTCTGGGGACACTGCAATCAGGCGTAAGTGTTTGGTTTGTATATTGCCGCGCCAGAGTGTCTTCAAGAGCTACAAGGATTTGATGATACGCCTTGACTAAGTCCAGGCTCGCCTGCAGTTTGTGATCATCATCATCATCATCATCAACGGCGCAACATCCGGTATCCAGTCTAGGCCTTAGTAAGGCACTGAAGACACCTAGGTTTTGCGCCAAGGAACCGCAAGCACCGCCCCCACCCCACTCCCCCCCCCCCCCCCCCCCCCACCCCCCTTTAAGCTGTCTGTCATCCTGACATACGCCATCGCTCCATCTCAAACAGGGTCTGTCTCGTCTTCTTTTTCTACCATAGATATTGCCCTTATAGACTTTCCGGGCTGCATCATCCTCATCCATACGGATTAGGTGACCCGCCCACCGTAACCTGTTGTGCCGGATTTTATCCACAACCAGACGATCTTTGTATCGGTGACTCTAGATAGGAGAAATTATCAACGGTCTCAAAGTTGTAGTCTCCCATCTTTATTATTCTTGTTTGACCAGTGCGGTTTTATCTTGTTGGTTCTTTGGTTTTTGGTACTGACGTATATATTACCAGATATTTCGTCTTGCTTTCATTGATGTGCACCCAAAGATCTCGCGCCACACGTTCGATCTGACTGGGTGCAGTTTGTACGTCTCGGGTCGTCCGTCCCATGGTGTTGATATCATTAATTTAGGCTAGTAGTTGAGTAGACTTGAAGAGGATGGGGTCTCTTGCATTTACCTCATCATCGCGAGTCACTTTTTCCAGGTTCAGCTTAAAAAAGGGTGCACGATAGGGCATCTCCTTATCTTAGACCGTTGCCAATATCGAATCGTCTTGGGGGTGATCTCAATTTCGTCGGGATACCGAATTCTCTCATGGCCGCAGTTTTACCCTGACTGTGCCATCATAGGCGGCCTTCAAGTCGATACAAATATGGTACAACCGATGTCCATATTCCAACAGTTTTTCCATCGTTAGCCGCGGAGAGAAAATGGGTTATCTCAGGCTTCCTTTTTCCGTCTGTGAAGTCGCTTCTCGCTCGATGAAATTCATGATAGGTTTCTGCGCGTGCCCGCTTTCTTTGAGAATGCAACATTACTTCATCGCCGAATCAGGCGTTCCGATATTTGTTGACGTTTCATCTCCAAGACCCCTATTGACTGGGGTTATTGCGGCATCCATTCGCTCGTTTTGGTGCTACTGAGGGCTGTGCTGTGAATGGCTTGAGTGGTAAGTCCCACCTGATTGTGAAAGGGGATTCTAGGTGATGTTGTTATTCGAGCCCGGAGCACCATGCCAATGAGTTAGTGATACGAGTCTATATTTGCCCTCCTAAGGTTATCAGCATTACCCAACCGTCAATCTGAAGGCTCGCTTTCATCCTTCTCCGTTTGCTGACTGATAGATTTGCGTGTAAATATAGATCCACTCATTTTCATATGAGGGTATTTAATAGAGTATTTTTTTGTTCGGCATAATTACTAAGTAGGTCAAAAGATTTGTCTCATTTGTTGCCCATGGGGTCCTTCCCTCCTTTAAATTCTTTTCTCAGTGGGCCTGTTCTCCTCTTTAATCGCTTGCTACACCATATGTGTGACTCTCCTTGCGCACGAATTTTCTATCAGTCAGGAAAATATAAAAATCTTAAGGAATCATATGTATGGTGTATGTGCTAGACAGGAAACAAAACAATTTAACTCCAGACAACTTTTCTCGTGGGCACTGAAAGAAAAGCAAACTGAAAACAGGCAATTTTTTATTTTTTAGCTTACTGATTATACTATTTTAAATTGCGTGACTAATTGCCTTGCTTGACACTTTTTATAGCCATTTAATAGCTTTGACTATTTGCACTATTATACTCCCCAATAAATACCATTAAAGCAACTAAACAATATTTCCGCTCACAGTAAATTTCTATAGTTTATTATTTAACATGAAAATTGCGCTTCATTGCAAATGATTTGATAAGGAAAACGCGTTGAAATATTGGTCATACTAAGGTTAATTTCCCTTTCAGAAAGTAATGATTTCTCGGTTTAAGAAGACACTTCACGCTCAACACGAAATGGGGAAATAATTAGTAGCGGGTAATGCTATTGTTGCAAATCGAGCCTTTTTCGATTAGAAATTAAAATTTTCGAAAAGCAACAGTTATATTTCCTAATCTTTTTAAGGTTTTGTGCAAAACAAAACCTATTAGAATCGATTCATTATCTTTCTCTCTGTCTGTCAGACCTAATTTATGCGGAAACGGCGGAATCAATTGTGACAAGTTTGGTGAGAATATGTGGTTTATGGATCCGTTTATTCACAATGGGTGACATCATTTTTCACAGGGTTTATGGGGGAGGGGGCTCCCCATAAATGCGAAGGGGCGGTGTAATTTTTGTTCACAGAATATGGTCATGTGGGGTATCAAATTGAAAGACTCGATTAGTACTTTTCGAAACTTATGCAGTTTTTGATACCTTTTGAATCTACTCAACAGAAAAATCTGAAAAAATTCACATCTCAATTGAGGCCTCAAAATACATCCCATTATGATATCTGCTCAAATAAAGTTAATAATAGTATATCACCACATTTTAGAAATCTAGCCAAAACCCCCCTTTAAATTCGTCCTAGAAGTACAATTATAAGTAATAATATAGTGCACAATTGTGGAAAGTTTGATAAAAATCCAACAATTATTAACGAAGGGTGAAATTTGTATATTTTACGTGAAATTACCGCACTTTAGGACGTGTATGACGTTATCATCATATAATGTGAAATCATATGAATGGCGTAGTTGGAGTTTGAAAATACATATCTATGTCAAGGAATATTTCGGATTGGAGGTATATACAAATGAGAAGGAAATTTCTCATACAAGATGAATACAAAACCTTTCTACCAAAAGGGTCCAGCTTCCGGTATTCCAAGTTTTTTCGTTTCGTTTCGATGAGCAAAACAATTTCTAACAGCATTTGCTAAAACTCTCTTTAGTTGCATCCCATGTTTGTATCGTTATATAGCAGTATGCCATTAATAACTTTTTTGGAATGGATATTGGGATGTGATCATATTCTTTTCAGATTTTGTAGTTAAGTGGTTTCTGAAAATGAGCCGTGGTATACTCTAGGCGTGTAATCTGAAACCTCTTACTCCTCACTTTCGCTACTAATATCCGTTGACAACCATATACGGAGAAAACATGTACACCTTTTCTTGCATCAATGGGGCTTTCTTAAATCCAACACAGAATTATACCATTTGTTGCATTCATATGTATGGCCCCCAAATTTGATGTTAATATGTGTTACCGTTTATCAATGTGATAAGCAGACAAGCATAGGCGAATTTTAATAATTCTTTCTTTTGCTTTTCTTACTCTCTCTGACACACTCTATTTTCTAAAAACTGCTGTATCGATTGATACTAAATTTGGTGGGAAGCATGTATACAGTAAGGAACAACATCATTCCACGTTGAGTTTAAGGAGGCGGGAAGGGGCCCCGGTATAAGCAAAAGGGGAGTATATTTTTTCCAGCGAACATGGTCATCTAGGGTACCAAATGAAAAGTCTCGATTAGTACTTTCTAGAGCTGTTCTGATATTTGATGCAAAGTGAAGGTTGGACTGTGATAACTTCTTTTGCGGATCCGTTCGTCGAAACTCCAGCCGAAAATTCTTAAGAAAATCATAGAACTGCCACTATATGGTGTCTAGGCTCCGAAGGGTTTCTTGCGTATTAAATCATTTTGAAAGCAATTTGATTCTTATGTACATGGATTTTTTGTTTTTTACATCAAAGGGAATGGTGAAAAGTAAATTCAATTTCATCAAGGTTTAGTTGGTAAAGAATCGAAAGAAAGGAAGAAGAATCGAAAGAAAGGAGGACATGATAGGACATCCCCTTGCGGTAGACCGTTGTTGATGTTGAATGGTCTCAAGACCGAACTTGCTGCTGTAATCTGGCCTCAGATTTGAATTGTACGGACCATTTCTTCCATTTTTGTGTGGTGGCAGCATTTGTCTGTCGTCTCTAGCTGGCATGGCGGGACTGTTCAAAGTACAGCTCCTTCTTTACCTCGGCAGGATGAGCATCGAGGTGTATATGACTTCATCCTACTGACTTATTGCGAAAATTTCCGCGCCTGGTGCGGTTGCTCTCTGTACTTTTCGAGTTAACAGACTTATGGGTTCTACCACCTCGTATCCCTCCGACTGTGCAGTCTCCTCCTTAGGGGGCGTAAACTCAAGGCTTATATTTTTAAATTTGCCTCGCGCATATTCGTTCGCTTATCTTTTGAAAACCGATAACAGCAGCTTTTATTAGGAAACCCACTCCGAACACATGGTTTACCGGATGGCTACTAATTATAGTTATATACTAATATGATGTTGTGGCCCTTCTCCAGGAAGCTGTTTCTTGTCCAGCGGATGTCTTGTAATGCTGTTGCATCGGCATTATTTTGGACAATTTACCGCGTAGCTACTTCGCAACTCCTTTTTGTACAGGGAGCGCACGTTAGACGAGAAATACGGAAATCGTAAGTTCGTCCTTATGTAGTTGATCCAGTCTGAGGCTCCTTTCGTGGTTGGTTGGTTTGGTTTTCCGTGTAAGATTGTCAGCCCTCTACTCAACCCCAACCTGAGGATCAATTGGAACAATTTGTCCCGTTTTTAGACGCGAGACACTCGGCTTTCCTCCTCTTGTACGGCGTTTCCTAGTTGATCCGATATATATATATATATTTGGTGAAAAAAACTTACGCAACCTCTTTTGCATGCATAGGAACCTCCTAATTCGTAGTCATGTCATGTTCATGTCCACTAGGTAATTAGTAGTATTTGGTTTTAACAGTATATAAGATCTCACAGGTCACCTATGGACTCAGTAACAGTTATACTCAAGAAGGTAGTAAGTCGCTCCCGAAATACATGCATATATGCAACAAATAAAATTAGGAAGGAAAAGAAGGAAACCAAAACGATTACGTGATGTTAGTATCCCATACTGTAAAAAAAATAAAAATGAAGTAGTCATCCTGCTGTTAATATTATGCTACAATCGACTCGAACACCAAAAAACCAGAGACATTAGATTGCTATATCTTCACGAAAGGAGGTATAGGTACATTCGACCATGCACCGTAAAACTCTGCGAGGGCATATGAGGATATGGATGACACCGCTTGGTGAAAGAGGATTCTACCAACAAATCCTTAACAACTGATTGCTACTGAAAAATCTAAAAACCCGCAAAGCTGTCACGATATGGTGTCTAGATCTTAAAATACTCTCCATACCGCTATCTGCTTAAAGTCAAGAATCGGAAAACCAGTCGAGAACTCCTCGCAACATCGAGCACGTATTCAGAATGGTTTACTTCTGCACGGTTTGAGCCGGACTGTATGAAAGTTACAGGATATTCATGGAAGTCGTGAGGGATTTGGAAACAGTACAGTACAGTATTATGGGAAGTACAGCCACTCTCTCGAGATGCCACATTTCTTTGGCCTGTTCGTGTATTGCACCGGCGACTTGAGAGTGCAGCCTGAAATGCGATGGTCCAACGTCTTTAATGCAGAACCACATATTCTGCGCTGGTCGTTTTCCACATGTTCTTTCATTATGAGCTTTTTCTAAGCTCGGGTGGCAACCACGTCATCCTAAACGGCACACATAAATACCTCCGTCTCGGCGAAGAGCTCCCAACACACAGCCATCTGTTCGAGAAATGCAAATCTACAAATGGCTGCCATGTATTGTTGCACTTTATTTTTCACCCGCCGTCATTTCAGACGAATTTCCCAATTTTGCATGGTTGATCTTTTCGGTCAGTCAAACAATGACGATAAAGCGAATCCTGTGACCGTGCAATCTGACAACCATAGCTGTACCACAATACACCAGTGGTTGTAGTTGCAGCAGCGACATATCAGCACAGAGCCGAGACGCAATCTCATCATTGATGTGAGATGGAATTCTCGGAATTGCCAGAGATGCGTAAAGCCTAGCCTGGTGTATATAAAGGATCCATTTCTAAAAATTCGATGCACACTTTTTACAATTCGACCCTCCAGTCGAGCACGCTCCCTGATGACGGCCGGGATTGTATCGCTGCACAGTCACGTGTGCGTATTGCAGGAAACGTGGCAAATCCCCTGCAGCGGGCGGAGACACGATTCTGGTCATCATGGCGCCTAGACGTCGAACCGCCCTACAATTATTGGTTTTGACGTCGTGCTGTCCATTATGGGAGCCCGACGCAGTCACCAAGTCAGACGACTCCCGTACCGGACCTTTGGTTTCTCCTTCCCCTCAGTTTATGGACTTGTATTTTATACCGAACTGCCAGAAATGGTGATAGCTTCCTCAGTTAATAATCTGCAACACTGCAAGTTCCTAAACTTTCCTCCCCTGCCCCCTGAGACGCTGCTGTAGCGTACAGCCGTTCAGGCTAAAGCTATCTATCTCTTCTCCTTTCACAACCGGGCTTGGGATCGGCTATGACAGAGTTTTACTATATTTATTATTAGTGTTTTTTGGAACTTGATTGGATATCCCCTCCCCCACAACCACTTAAGTTTATCCTTGCATCATCGAGTTTTGCAGTAATATTGATTACACTATAAAGCATGAGTTTAGTGGAATGTAGGTTATACTATAGAGCATCAACAACAACAATTGAAGCCATCTGGACCGTCAAAGTTAAATTTATTCTCGCCGCTGAACACTACCTGTAATAAAATATCTTTCTAAAGCAATCCAAACTAACTTAGGCTGAGCAAAACAACGATGATAGCGGCGAATGCGATATATGGGATGGTCATTGCTCCACTAGGCGTGGTTTCGTATGTCGTCCTTTGCTTGTATGAAACACTTTGCCGACCGCAATTATCACCGCTTTCCTGTTCGCTAAACATCATCTGGATGCATAGAACCTTTTCTAGTCTACTGTGACGCGTATTTTTCTCTGATCTCATTAGCCGATTTTGTTGAATTGTCAGCTTTATTTAAACTCATTGAGAAACATTAATGATTTAACGAAAAATAAAAAAGCTTAGGGATTAATTTTTCTCTGTATACTTCTTGGTACCATCAGAATTTCGATTTTTGAAATAATTCAGAACTATACAATGCGAACGAAAGATTTCACGCGGAATTTACCTTATTTCGTGTGCATTGGCACTAATGGCCATAATTTCACCCTTCTCAAATTTGGCTGAGTTTTCCATTATTTTATTCTATTCTATTATCTAACAATCTAACAATTCAGAAAAATACATTGGAAACATCAACTGATCATAAAATTTTGACGCAACGAAAAATCAAGATTTGCGTTAAAACTGTAATTTTTTTTTAAAATTTTTCAAAATGGGATTTTTCTCGGACGATAATTGAGATAAAAGGAAACAGTGTTTCTTAAAATCTTCAATATCATGCGAAAGTCGCAAAAATTGAGAAGATCATAAAATTTCAACGGCACTGTATATAAGAAATATACAAAACCTTTCATATCTCAAACATTCAGCTTTAGATTTGTTATCTCTGCACCGTTCAATTTCGCCAGTAGACTTTTAGTAGCATGGTGTATTTTATTATAAATTCCGGTCTTTATTGTTCTCAACATCCCTAACTTTGCTCTTGGCTTTTCCCGCACTAGAGTTTTCACTTTTAATATTTTGTCTCACATCATGTTCATGGTTTGATCTGGTATCTAGTGTGACAAATCTGTAAATTGTTCACCGTGATAAGTGTTGGCGCTGTCCTTCCTAGGATGATTTTACTCAACGTATTGTAGATTGACTTTTGAGGTCTCAACCGCTGGTAGTTTGAGGTGAGAACTGATTCAGCAATCCCTCCTATAGAAGGTAATCAATATTGTTTGGTCTGGTGCCGAATCCACAATGATATGAGTGAAATGTAAAATTTATCTAATGCCTGGACCCACAAAATAGCAATCTTGATTCGTATTTCTACTGTTAGCAGTCAAAGTCATTTGATCACAAAATTATGTAACTTACAGGAGGAAAACTACGGTATGATGGGTTCTTCCAAAAAAATCTTTATGGAGGCCCTTTCAAACTACCATTTCTGAAAATCTAAATATTTGTTTTGAAACCTTAATTTAAATATCATAAACTACACTATCTTTCCTTTCTATTTATTTAGACACTTTTTCGAATCCCATTGACTGTGATAATTGGTCACCTCCCATTAGAAGTATTCACGGATGCATACATTTTGAGTATTCTCAAGGGCTCTTAACCAAGACATCCATTTTAACTCCAAAAGGTGTTAATTCTGTCATTAGAGTCATCTTTCTTCGCTCATTGACTGTGTATACACCATTATACAAAAACCCATTCTATGATACTAAATTATTCTTTGTATGTTTGAACAGTTGCAATTGACAATACAATGGGAATACTGAACAGATCTAATGATCATGAAGCGAAATTTTTGAATTCCTCTGAGATTTGACAATGGGTTAGAAAACTGAGTATAGGTACTTTCTCCAAAGTGGAATATAATGAAGGTAGCAAGGTAGATTGATTGTAGATTTGTCTCAGTATATATTGCAAAAATGAAGGTAGATCAAGAGAAGATCCAGTACATCTTTCGGTACACTGCAAATCTTGTTGCATTCCATACCAACCAGCCGATAGAAGATAGAGAAGGGTTTTAAAATTTGCTTAAGACCGAATGAAGTTGCTTATGGTCAGTGTATATTTGCGGATAAAGCTTATTAGTCTCGGTATTTTCAGGTGATCATTTGTTTTTATTACTTTATTTATTTTTGTATCTTCCACTCTTTTCAGAAATGACAACATGTAATCGAACCTTATAAACTAAAAGAGAACATAAATTCCTCCCTAGCGTTTGAAATTTCAGATTATTAAAAGTTTAGCTTTAGCAGTATTTTAAGGTGAAAGATACATTTCAATGAAAATTATTTACCAAATTTCTAGTAAGAATGTTAATCTATTGTGGAGTAGAGATTTATGACGACTGGTCGGATTAATCTTGGGCAGATATTTGATGGTCACTGTTAAACTGTCACATTTTTAAGGTTTTGTGTAAACACAAAACCTTATTAAAATCTGTCTGTCTGTCCGCCACACGCATTTTTCTCGGAGACGGTTATAGCGATTGACACCGAATTTGGTAGAAAGGTGGGAACTGTGAACACTCACGCATATAGTGAGTTACATCCTTTTGCGACGAAGTTAAGGGTTAAGGTCCCCATACATGCAAAAGGGGGGTTAAATTTTTTTTTCATCAAATGTAGTCATGTGGAGTATCAAATTAAAGGTCTCAGTTAGTACTTTTCGAAGCCGGTCTTAGTTTTGACTTTTGTTGAAAAGGTGGGGAGTGCGGGGGGTTGAAAGTGGTCATTTTTTAACGAACCCATTCTCAGAAACTACCAAACCAAAAAATCTGAAAAAAATCAGGGGGCTGCTACTGCATGGTGTCTAGGCTCCGAAATACCCTCCATACCGATACCTCTTCAAATAAAGTTAATAATAGTACATTACTATAATTTTTAGTAATTGACAGGAAAACCCCCCTTAAGTTCACCCTAGAATCACGAAATTGTGCAGCAATGTAGGCTACGGTATAGAGCATGATCCTGCCGAATTTGGTGACAATCGTGCTATTACTAACAAAGTTACACTAGGTCAAAACTGTCGCTCCTCTGCAAATTCAAGACTATGAATGTCAATATCACATGAAAGTGGCTATTTTCACATAATATATGCATATTTTACGTGCCACATGCTAATGGGACAAATGCACACTCAAATCTCTTTATAAATGAAATACACAAAACCTTTCATACCTGAAGCGTCTAGCTTCCGGTTTCCCGGCTTGTTTTAGTCCAATTTTTGAACGTCTTGCCCTTCCTCAAGACAAAAAAAAACTCCATAACCAATTACTTCAATAGGAATAACCATAAAAGTAAACTTACCTCTTTGAACCCTGTAATACTGAACCACACAAAAATCTCCAGTGTCCAATGCGTTTCTCGGTTCATTCTTTTCCTTTAGCGTTTGCCCGTTCACAAGTGGGCCTGATCTGGATGTAGTTGCGGGGTGTTCAAATCACTATCCAGCGTCTCAACCCACTGTTGTTTCGGCCAGCCTTTTGGTCGCTTACCAATGACTTCGATGTCGAAACCCATCTTGGCAAGTGAATTCTCGTTAGTACGAATTGCATGACGATACTATCAAAACGCCTCTCTTGCATTTTTTTTCATGATGGGTGTAACCCCGTATCGATGTCCTCTTTTCGGATGTGATCAAGGCGTGTCACACCCCCGAGGTCGGAGTTTTCTAAGGAGTCTGAAATAAAAATTTCAATTAATAAATGGGTAATAAGGGAGCCCGCATAATTTTCACGACAGACCCGTATAATTTATTTATTTATTCCTGCATAATTTTCCTCCCGAGCTGTTTGATCACAAGGTAAATCCTAAATTTTTAATTAAAATGAACCGCTCATATCAGAACTTACTTTTACCTGTTCTCGCATTTTAATGTGGATAGTTTTGTTGAGCAAAGAGTTTGGTTGAAATTTTATGTGCTGATGCATTGAAAATGTTACAAAGGCCCTTTGCCGAAAACTCAGCATACGAGCGGTATAAAGATTTTTATGTGGCCGTACCGTGGTAGAGGATTTGCCTCACTCCGGACGCCCATTCATGCCAAACACCAATGAAAACGTCAAAAACGTGAAAGGGATTGTGCTCGATCATCTGACCACTCTAAGAGAGGTTGCTAGTGAACTTGGCATTGCATTTCTCCTCAGCATATTGTCGTTGAAATTTCCCGGATGAGACGTGTCACATTCTGACTCGTCCCAAAAGAACTGAATTTCATGAAAAACAACGTCCAAAGACTGGTGCTGAGGACATGATTTTTGAAGCGAATAACGATCCGACCTTGATGAAACGCATAATTACTGGTTTGACATGGAGACAAGTCAACAGTCGTCCGGGTGGCGCTCCGACGGCGAGCCGAAACCGAAAAACAAAATGCGACGAGAGAGCTAAAGGTCATCCCTCTGGCGGCCTACCAGCGGGGCATGGACGAGTGAGTGAAATACCCGGCATACGTGTTTTGCTTCAAAGGGATGTTATTTTAAAATTGAACTGAAAATTAAGTCGTTTTATTTTATTTGTAAATTCTCGGTAATTTATCTTATATAGTAGATGGTATCCAGGAATCTCTACAAATGGTGCACTGGGTGATATTTCCCCTCCTATGTAGGGGATAACCAATCATAAGGCTTCGCATTTCCAAATCTTAGATATAAGGTGATAAATTGTTTGGTTCGACTGTAATTTCATCGGTTCCAGGTTCTTAATTCGATGCAAAGCACGGACTGTTTCTTCCCTGCTTGACAGTGGCGGCATTTGGTTAGTATGCGGTCATTTTGATTGAAAGTGGTTCCGTCTATAGAGATCCACTTTTCGTCAGCTTCCTTATAGAAGTTTTTGAAGCTGCTGCATTTACTTTCTTTGATTGCTTGCTGCGGTTCGTATCGCAGTTGTCTAAACCAGCTGCTCCTGGAACTCTAATTTTCCTCTCGATTATTAAACGGTTATCCATGCATTTTGCCTTGAGCTCCTTTATTTCTTCGTTCCACCAGTAGCAATCCGTGCCTCTTCTGCTGGAGTGCAGGTGTTGAAAACAGGCTGAATTAGCTGAGTGGACAAGTTTTCTGCTGCTCCTTGATTCATTCTGCCGAAATTTATCATTAAATCAAATACATCCCTGTCGAAGACGCTGATCTTCCATTTTGGATTTGTCAGTTTGGGATTCTGTACCTCTCTGTCCTCTCTGATATCGAACAACCTCCTCACGATTGTTGTATATAAATTTTTCGCTAGCCCACCACCTCGTTTCAGCTTTACGGTGTGTGTTTGACTGCTACCTCACTCGATCACCTCTGCGTTAAAGTCATCGCGCATAATTATTGTATATCTAGTGTGTGCGTCTGAAACTACGTTGTATAGCAATTGTAAAAGTTGATGGCGTTTATATTACTCCTGGTGACAACCGCCCGCTCGTTCGATTTTTTACAACGCTGGTTACTCGCACACCTACATTACCGCTTGTTTACTCCTGTCGTGAATCCATGCACCGCTTTCGGGAATTTTATATGCCGCCTCGTGGCGATTGAAATTTATTTGTATGAGTATTGTCTTTATGATGATTTCATAGTATTCAGGGAACTCCTGTACACCTGACACTTTTTACTGCCAGCTATATGACTAGCGCCTTTGTTGGGTCCTTTCTTCAAAACAGAAACAACGCTTTTCTTGTCGAATTTCTTCTTCTCATATGCCTTCAAATCCGCATCTCCTGCGTATTTTGGAGCAATCGACTTCATTTCACAGACAAAAAAATCGAGCCTATTTTTATGCCTCTTGCTTCCAAAAACTTCTTCGCATTTGGTGCTGAGAGCACAAGTACCACCGTAGGCTTTCCGCAAAAATGTTATTTTTGAACTGTGACTGAATCATTACTACTATATTCTCCTCAGTAGTGTCCTCATCAATATCTTTGCATTCGATGGTAATTTGTTCGGTTAGGGTTCTAACATCTGAACGCCCAGGGTTTCGCCGGTGTTAGTTCCGATCTCGGCTGAGTCCTTCTAAATTTAAACACGCCTTTGCCGCTTTTTTCAAGTTTTGGTTGGTTCCAGTTTTTGTCGATTTTTTGCCTTTTCTTTTTATCGAAATAGAGTCGGGCTGGGTTTTTTGTTTTTCTTCGTCCTTCGTTTCTTGGCTACTTCTGTCTGTATTCCTTTTTTATCGTCAACCCGTTTCTAGCTTGCCACAGCTGTTCGCCTAGCTGTATTCTCCATTCCCGACTTCGGTTTCTCTGCTTCCTCTTCCCCTCGGAAGTGTTCAATTCTCCATTAGAGCTTTAATGGTCTCTATTGCATCCATCATTCGTTGATGAATAGAACGTTTTTTTTTCATCCTCCAGCATCTCATACAATTCCATAATTTCCGCCCCAAATTTCTTTCTTCCTGCGTGATTTACTTCCATATCCATATTCACTAGCGTGTGAGGCTTGTTTTCGTTGACACTCGAAACAGAAATTTTGAAGCTCCTCTCGAAGGCATTTTTTCGGTCGCCAAATTAAATTCGTCGTTATTTGTATTTTCGGCATTTTCAAGCTTATTTATATCCATGATAGGTGGGTCTTCAATCAAAGCCATTATCATTGTTCAGGTGTGAAGTCATCCCATGGTTATCTATACAAGCAGCGTGGCCATGCAAGAGTTAGTGCAATCCTTTATAAGGTCTTGAGCTCAGAGCGAGATCAGTATTAATCAGGTATGGTCCATATGAAGCCGGTGTGGCCTAATAGAGGAGGTGTTCATAGCGTTAATCTTTAAAGCATAAAGTCAACAATGGTGTTCCAGTGCCGTGTGTCATCTGTGTTGCCTTAGATTTATTTCTAGGATGGAGATCATCCCTCTCCAGCTCTTTATAACTACAGCCAGGTAAAATAAACTGACTACAAATAATTGTCTGGCGGCCACGAGGCGGTGGGAGCAGTGTTTTGTAGGAATGTTGTATGTGGTAACGTAGAGTGCATTTTTCAGATTTTCATCGCAGTATACCGTGCTATGCAGAACACAATTTTGAGAGAGCCCGTCTCAGTGGCCTTATCATGTTGGGGTAAAGATTGGAGTTTCTAGCAGAACGGTTGGTGTTAGTTCAACAGGCATTTTCTAGGTTTTGCGCTCGATCACCGGTACCAATTTGCGGTTTCGTTCTCATATGAACCTAGTTAACATCGCAAGTGCTGAATTTTTTACTGACATTCAGAACATAGCGGTTATCGGATTGGTTATTCACGGTGGACTGGCCTCTACCCTCCACAGGGAATAGTGCGAACTCGAATGAGAGGCAGATTTTCGTTTAGGATCCTCGTGTTATTTCTACTTCAGAGCTTTTTATAATTGTGCTCTATAACTTTCTACTGTTTTTCAACAACGGCACCGGAGGAATGTTATGGTTCTATTGTCACTCATTCTTCAGTCTCCGTGTTTTAGCAGTGAATTAATCAAGTCTTTCGGATTATTTCCCGGGCGGTGTAGCGTATGCATGTAGCTGAATTAAGAAAACCATATCGAGATTAGCGCTTGAATTTAAGGATACATTCCTAATGTACTTTCGGTATTTAAGCCAGTTATTTTTCTTTGACGTTAGTTTGACAGGCTTATAGGCTTGTAGGTGCAAAACTTTGACAAGGTAATACGTTTTGTATTACACCAAAATCAACAAGATTCCGTGTTTTATGACGATCTGATGGCCATTACTTTGGATAGCTAACAGAGATAATGTTTGTATGTTCAGCTGACACTGCTAGCAAACTATTCTGCACAACTCCCAATACATTCACTTCCCATTGTAGCCACTAGTCGCAATAAATGTTGCTTAAGTGTTTCGAATGGAAACTATCACTTCAACACGCACGTTACACAAATAGACGCGCTTTGGCCAGTCATCCTCATCCTCATGATGCTTTATATCCTTTTTAGTCGGAATTCCATTACCGCCATGCCTTCTCCATCAAGATGCTTTGAATTATGAGTTGTATGTGCTTGTCAGGATTTTATATATAAGACGAGAAGGATGTCAATTCCATTTCCGGGGGATGAAAGTCTGCATCGAAATTTATTTAAGGACATCCGCATCTATTAACCAATTTTTGATACTTAGAAGAAGGAAGGTCTTTATCAAAACCTTTGGGACAGAATCACGGTGAAACTTCGAAATTGCTGATTACTACAATAAATTTCCAAGGAAATATCGATAGTATTAATCGACAACAATATGTCATTGCTGTAGATATGTGATAGCAGGCTCGGCTGAAACAATATGTGGCAAATGTGTCACATGAATCCTCTCAATTCTGAAAAGATAGTTGTGTCTTTTAAATAGTGGACGCTGTCCCGCGTCGTATCAGTGATTAGTTTATGTACGCAATATGACTCTAGATGGATATTTGTCATTGACAATTTTCATCCTTCCCTTTCCAAAGGTGTGCAGACAAAATTTCGATTTTCTCGCCATAGTTGAATTTTTTCATCGACTTCATTGTTCCACCTAAAGACTTGAACCACTGAATATTTCCAACAAAGTGTAATAATCCCATCGAATTCTTCCACTGTATTTTCACCTGACCTATAGTACAGTGTATCTGAACAACGACAAGATAATTCATAAGCAATCACAAGCTAACTTAGTCGGGGATAAGAGTTCACATTCGTAGCCAGAGAACCGTGTAAGTATGATAATCACACTTGATATTGACTACGAACGTGCCGGGTCTGTAAATTTCTCAACGAATGACCTGAGTGCGTACATTGAATGGGTTAGCCGGAGCCTATTCAACAAGCAAAGGTATGTTGGTCTTTTGCTCTTTCAACCGATTTACCTGGGATTTGGTGGATACAGTCAATGGTAGTATTGTAGGTTTGGTACAAATCGTAACAAGAGGTAAATCTCAGTTGGCCCATTAAGTGTGTTTTCTTGGCGTTCCTTTAATTCGTATTTGAGGTCTCTTTTTGTGGTGTTGTAATATACCAATACAAATGTGGGCTACTATTTGATAGTAATGCTGGTAAGATTTCTTCTCAGTTATTTATCAGATTGTTGAGAAAGGTCGAACAGGGTGATGATTTTTGAATACTTATTCCTGGTAATTTTGGATTTGTTCTTTTTTTAGACGAAATTTCATTTATTTGCTTTTTTTACTTCGGGTCTGTTAATTTTGTTTATATAATAAATCCATTTTGGAAATTATGATAAGTAGGGATTATCGGTTTTCTAAGGAACTGTCTTTCAGGAGATTAGAGGAGTATAAAAGAAAACTTAAACGAAGTATAAACCGAGCAAGAAAATGTTGCGACTCATGTTAGCTACCTGTTGTCGACGACCAGTTAGTTTTGATTCGAATGCGCAACATGGAACAAGCTGCTGTGTCCGATAGATATGATATCACCTTGGAGTTGGATGGATCTAAAAGCCTCCATCAACTTTCAGTTCGGCCTGTCAGTTATGCCGGAAGAGCCCGGCCGCCCGTTGAACTAAAAGCGCGATCCACGTATCGGCAAGCCAAGCGGCATTATTAGTTATTATTGTAGTTGCATTTTTATGGGTCTAGGATAAACGTAGCAAATTTTAAAAAATATGAATATACTATTATTAACTTCATTTACGCAGGTATTGATATTGAGGATATTTCGGGGCCTAGTCATCTTATTTTTCAGATTTTTCTCGTGGGTAGCTTCTGAGAATCGCTCCTTAATTTAATTGATCTTTTTATGATCCCCTGACTTGCCCGTTTCACAATAGGCTTCAAAACCAAGTCCTAGAAAGTACTAATCGAAACCTTTCATTTGATACTCCACATCACTATATGTGGTGAAAGAAATGTACACGCCTCTTTTACATATGTGCGCCTCCCCCATTAGGTTCCACACAAAACGATGTTACTCACTCTATACGTGGGCATCCACAGTTCCCACCTTCCCGAAAGCTGGGCACTTCAGGTATGGAAGGTTTTGTTTGCTTGTTTGCTTGATTTTGTACTTCGGGTTGTAAATTTACACGGTAAAGACAACTTTGAGCTACTGTAATTTTGTTACTAATAATATGATTTTGATCAAACTTAGGGATAATGAGCTTCATATTACATTTTATACCACTACCAACTTTTATAAATCTGGGATAAACTTAATGGGGGTTCTACTCAATTTTCCCAAAAATATGGTAATATACTATTATTAACTAAATTTGAACAGATATCGATATGGAGAGTATTTTGAGGCATGGGCACCATATAGAGGCAGCTTCATGAATTTTTTCAGATTTTCCGGTTGGGTAGTTTCTGAGAATCATCACTTCCCACATCCCTCCCACTCACCGCCTTTTTAACAAATGTCAAAACTAAGACCGGCTTCGAAAAGTACTAATTGAGACTTTTCATTTGATACCCCACATGATTATATTCGTTTAAAAAAATTTTACAACCACCTTTTACATGTATGGGGACCCGAAATCTCAACGTGGGAGGATATCACTCACTGCATGTCTGGGCGTTCACAGTTCCGACCTTCTCACCAAATTTCGTGTCAATCGCTATAGCCGTTTCTGAGAAAAGTGCGTGTGACAAACAGACAGACATTGAAACGATTTTAATAAGGTTTTGTTTTGCAAACAAAACGTTAAAAACGCGTCTGGGCGGGTAGTCCAATCATTTTTCATTTGACCAACAGCTGTCTGAAGAAAAACTGATAGGCCAGCCACATCTCATCCATATGTCGGCCGCCGATTAACAGCGGACTATTTAGGCGTAATTGACAGGCCAAGCTAAATGTGGATGGTGGCCTTAACAACAGGTTTGAGCCTTAGTTCGTCACTTACAATGCATCATCATCATCAACGGCGCAACAACCGGTCTAGGCCTGCCTTAGTAAGGAACTCCAGACATCCCGGTTTTGCGCTGAGGTCCACCAATTCGATATCTCTAAAAGGTGTCTGGCGTCCTGGCCTACGCCATCGCTCCATCTTAGACAGGGACTGCTTCGTCTTTTTTTTCTACCACAGATATTCCCCTTATAAACTTTCCGGATGGGATCATCCTCATCCATACGGATTAAATGACCCACCCACCGTAACCTATTGATCCGGATTTTATCCACAACCGGACGGTCATGGTATTGCTCATAGATTTCGTCGTTATATAGGCTACGCAATCATCCATCCTCATGTAGGGGGCGATAAAATTCCTCGGAGGATTCTTCTCTCGAACGCGGCCAAGAGTTCGCAATTCTTCTTGCTAAGAACCTAAGTCTCCGAGGAATACATGAGGACTGGCAAGGTCATAGTCTTGTACAGTAAGAGCTTTAACCCTATGGTCAGACGTTTCGAGCGGAAACCATGGAACTTAGTCCTAAATACAAAATGTATAATGAATTAGCGCGTAATGGTCCTTGCCAGTCGATTAAAGTGAAATCGCTTGTGTTAAATTTCACGATATTTCCGATAAAATACTTTGGGGGGTATATTTGCTATTTTATCTCGTTAGTTCATTCTGGATGGGTTTAATTGTCAAGGTCATCGCAACCCAGTTTTAAGTCTGCTTGGAGGTGTTCCCTTAAATACTGGGAAGTTGAATTGTATCTGCTCTGAAGTCTTTACTATGCTACAGAGGTTTACTAAATATTCAGTTGAAATTACAAGTATATAGTATGAAACACACGTGCTTTGTCAGGTGAGAATTATAGAAGGTATTATTTCGATTTGCATAAGATAAACCGATATATGGTATTCTCTCACTTGTACAGATAGAGAAGTTTTTTGTTTTCATGGTGTTTTGCGGAATTCTTTATTTTCGTCGGTCAAATTTCATCCCTTCTCCGACTTGTTAGTTTATCTTATAGATTACCGTGTGCGTCAACAAACTCCATACCCCAGGACTCTTCGCATATGTACACATAGTTCCGCAAATATGTACAGTTTCCAGCTAGAATAGTCTACTGGCTATTATGGTATGTTATACTTGATCTGGACAAGGTATCATATAATTGGCTTGCATATTTGCTGACATTGCTTTTTGAAAATGTAAAGGGTAAATTTGTTGATGTTAGACTTTCCTGTAATAGCCCATGTCCAGACTCCTTTCGACACTGTTCAATTTTCTTCAACCTTTATTTTAAATACTTCTATGTAAAGTTGCCAGATAACACAATAGAAAAAACGTTCGCACCGCATAAACTCAACTTCATGTTGGTGTTCAAGTATCCACTGAATAAGGCAGCATGGAGAACGTCGTCGATAAGAACAAAGAATAGTATCGGCGACTAAATGCATCCTCCGGGCTTCGCTTTAAACTCCAAATCCTGTAAAATTTTACGCGTTGATCTGAATTCCGCATACTGTTTCAAAATGTCTGGCAGCGGAGTTTTTTCTGGAGGGTTGAAAACGGAAATGAACCTGCTCTCTGTCCATTAAGCCTTTTTCGGAATCTTGACAATCATCCCTTTGTTCAATTCACTGGTAAAGATCTCAGAATCCTAAGTGTAGATGTCGGCGGAAGTAGTAACTCTGTAGAAAATGCAGGAGTTGCAGCGACCAGTTCCGTGAGGAGACGTCAAGCTTGAATGTATTGTTGGCCGAGACGATTTCATTTTGGTTGAGAGCAGCAGGTGAAGGTGATTGGTTATATCATTTACAAGAGGTGGAATTTCACCAGATGTTATACGATGATCGTGATTGGGGAGTCGAACGTTAAGGTCCTTTACAGAACCATCGAAAGATTTGCAACCATCTACAAGTTCTTTCGTGATGCGGTATATGGTTTTGAAATTTTTGCTATTTGCGATAGCTTTTGCGTGTCTGGCGAATGCAGTAACAAATTTCCTTTCGTCGTGGCACACGCTACGCTGCACTTCCCGAGATTTGCCGCGGTCACCAGCCGCGTCCGTCTTCACTCACAGCGGCGTAATAGCTCTGCGTTCGCTATGATGGTTGATCCTCTTGTAAGTTTCCACTATTAGGCGGTTCGTATGGTGCCCCTTCGAAACGTGGCCTATAATTTCACTTGCGCCACAGAAAAGCTGGTTCGCGAAGCGAAGGATTTTTCGAAATTTCAATATTCACTTTTTGGGGACACTTTGAATTGAAAAACGTGATCAGAAATAATAAAAAACTTGTTGTTCCTTTTCCGTTGGTGTGGATATTTATTCTTGCAAATATCGATATTTCGGGAACCACTTGTTCCCTTCATCAGTGTTAGCAGAAGAATAAATATCCACACCAACGAAAAAGAAACAACAAGTTTTTTATTATTCCCGATAATTAATCGGTGGAAACACCGCATAATTACACTCAGATGAAAAACGTGGTTTTTGTGGGTAAAAAAATTGGCTAACTTATTATTGCAAAATAAAAAATATTAACCGGAAGCTTGACGCTTCAGGTATAAAAGGTTTTGTGTTTCCCTATGTGAGGAGCATAACGTAGTTCTCCATTGGCTTATAGCATTGACCCGAGATATTGAAATCGTTCAGTTCTGGGCAGGTTACTGCCATTGCCAGAATTGAGCGATTTAAGTATCTCGAAGGCAGGTTACTGCCATTGCCAGAACTCAGCGATTTAAAAATCTCGAGTCAACGATATCAGCCAATGGAGAACTGCGTAATGAAATTGTTTCACACATTAATGCAACCTGGATGAAGTGGCATTCCCCAACTGATGTTCTTTGTGATCGACGTATCAGCGCACGTCCCAAATCTAAAATTTACTGCAATGTCGTCCGTCTGCCACTCTCTATAGTTCTGAGTGTTGGCCGACTATAAACGACAATGAACGGCGTCTTGCGGTAATGGGACGAAGATATTGCATTGCACTGGTGGCGTGACACGTTTTGATTACGTCTGAAATGAGAATATCCGCGATCGATATTTGTGATTTGTGATTTGAGTTAATAATAGTATATTGTTATATTTTCTGAGTTTACTGAGTGAGTTTAGAATCAAATAATTTTCTAACAAGATAGGCCATAACATTCCATCATACTGGGTAATTTGATGGAAGTCCTACTATTAGAAACAAAGTTACAGCAGCACAAAGCGCCCCTTTTGTGAAAATTTACTGCAAACCAAAAAATTGAGTGAGTATTGAGTAATCTCAGCTTACGAGTACATTTTCTACCACTGATGAAGGGAACAAGTGGTTCCCGAAATATCATTATTTCCAAGTTTAATAAATATCACTAGGGAATAGACAAAGCAAACTTTAATTATTTCAAATAATTTCACCATTTTTTTCTCAAGTTCTGGTCATCAATTGCGACTCCTTGGATAATCTCACCATAAAACGTGCTAACGCGACGTTGAAAGGTGATGCGATTATGCTATGAATATGCAATACTAAATGATGCCACACAGGTTTCTTTCCATCGAGCCGTTTTAGGCCTACTAGATTTATTTCACAACGGAATTTAGCCAATAGAGCGTATTTCAGCTTACAAAATCTGTTCCACTCGAAATGTCTTATTGTACAAGACAATGACAATGCCAGTCGTCATGTATTCCTTAGAGACTTGAGTTCTTAGCAAGAAAAATTGCGAACTCTTACCCGCATTCGAGAGAAAAATCCTTCAAAGAATTTCTGGCCCCCCACATGATGATGGACGATTCCGTAGCCTACATAACAGCGAGATATATAATATGAGCGATACCTTGACCGTCAGGTTGTAGATTAAATCCGGCTCAATAGGTTGCGGTGGGCAGATCACTTAATCCGTCTGGATGAGAATAATCCAGCCCGGAAAGTCTATATGGTCTATATCAGACAGAAAAAGAAGGCGAGACAGACTCTGCCTGAAATGAAGCTATGGCATAGACCAGAATGCCAGACAGCTTTTAGGGATATCGAATTGGTGGTACTCGGCGCAAACCGGGATGACTGGAGTTCCTTATTAAGGCAGGCCTAGATCGCATATCGGTTGTTGCGCCATTGATGATGATAAGATTTAGTTTGATTCATGGTATCAAGTTTGGTTTCCCGTTGTCCCTGATGAATTTGATTCAGTAAAAACTTCCGATTATCATCCAATAATATTTCCTGTGAATTCATTTAAATATAATTACAGAGTGATATATTGTCTTCCATGGAAAGTGGCGGAAGTGTACATTTTGATGAATAAAACACACAAAGTTAACATATATATTAATATATTCTAATATTTTCAAGTAGAAATGCTCATACAGATGAAAGTTTTTTTGAATTTTTCAACAGGGTTCTATTACGGCATTTACTACGTAACCTGACAAAAAAGTGTAATTCCTTTTTGAAACTTGTTCAAAAAATCGAAAATGTAAGTGAAGGTAAGAGTTTGATTGATAAACCAAGTGAAGTGGAAAAATGGGCAACAAATCATCAACGTTGACGTCGACAAAATACTTTCCGGCTAATATAGGACATGTTAATGAAAAATTAGTCATTTTTTGAACGCTAGTCGCAAATGCTTTTATGAAAGGATTTCTTATCGAAGATAGTTTCATTTTGCAAACTGAAATGGAGGAATTGAACAGTTTAGTCGGGCTTCGAATATATCTCGCATTTTCGGCCTCTATGCGCCATATGGGATTTGAGAAAGACCGAAGAAGGTCAATGTGGACTAGAATATACGTCTCATTAAAAAATAACGTATTTATTCGAGCATATTCACTTATTTGGTCTTCCTTTATGCTGGCTAATCCCGCACGAAAGCAGCCCTGAGAAAAGCGAAAATTTATTAGAAAATATTTCTGTTAGGATAATTTGAAAAATACCATTTGAGCTAAAAGAAGCGGGAGGCAACCAAATAGTATGCCGCAGTGTGTAATCCACTTCCTCATATTACCTAGTGAACAATGAAAGATTGTCTCAGCTTGCACTAAGGCAAATGTTCATGTCAATTATTTGGCAATTATACTATTTTTTGCACTTGGCGGATTATAATTAAACTGGAAAATGGAAAATTTGCATCCTATATGACCTTTATTTTAAGAGTGGTACCACGTTTTGCTTGAATAATGAATTCTGTACTAGATTGAATCTACAAATGTGGGTAATTATTTAGCAATCAAGAAAAACTTAACTTTGCTTTACACAATATCAAAAGCTTGTATGTATTACAATTAATAATAAACTGAACTAAACTTTTCATTTATATTTCAAATATTGAGAATGCGACTTCCTCTTTTAGTGGGTGACAGGTCCCTGAGCTACTGGCATTCCCATGTATTATCAACTTTGCCGATGGGTTGGTAAACTTCCTAGATTTCTCATAAAATTGGAACTATCCAGAAAACAAGTTTTTGTGACACCAAATGTTAGAAAAGAAGACAGTAAATAATCTGTGCGGTCATTAAAAACAGTTGGGAAACCGGAAGCTGGACGCTTCAGGTATCAAAGGTTTTGTTGATTTCTTATATAACCACATATAGCTAGTAGTGTTTATACGTATATTATATTAAATATATATATATTAAATACCCAATATTCAATTCGATGTGGTACTGACATTTTATCTCTAAGGGAGTAGGAATTTGGTACAAAAGAGGCAACTTTGGCCTACTATAACTTTGTAAATAATAGTACGATTTCCACCAGGTTTTCCAGAATGATGTCTCCCATCAAGGACTACTATATAGAACAATTTTACGAATTTAGGATGAACTCAAAAGGGGGTTCGCAGTAAATTTTGAAAATATGATAATATACTACTATTATTTGAGCAGATATCGTAACGGGGAGTACTTTGGGACCCAGGAATCGCCATGATTTTCCATTTTTTCGGATGGGTAGTTTCTGAGAACGAGTCCTTCAAATAATTGACTGCTTTCGGACCACCGCACTCCTCTCATTTGCCACCAATAGCAAAACAAATATCTTCTTCAAAAAGTGCTATATGCGATGAAAAAAATTGTATACCACACTTTTGCAAACTCACCGTAGAGCGATTTCACAATTTCGTGCAAAGGGATTCACAGTTCCCATCTTTTCACCGAATTTCGTATCTATAGGCGTAATCGTTTCTGAGCAAACCCTCAGGAGATCGGTAGCAAGCTTACAATGAGTATTGAGGAGTAGAATGCGAATTGAAAATTGAATAATGGGACTCATTCGGGTTAAATCTAGAGTGCTAAAACTGCCCCATAGCAGGCGGAGATAATACTAACGACAACAACAACAAAAGCGGTGGCGACGGCAGGTCGCTCAGCGCTTCAGGTATGAAAGGTGTTGTTGATCTCTTTTGTAAGAATATTTGGTACACAATGATATAAATGGAACCTTCGTAGCTCCTAGTGTGTATATATTGAATATACCCGATATTCAATTTGACATTTTATCTCTTCGCGAGCAGTAAATTCATGGGAAGGAGGCAACCTGAGCGGGGAGCGGGAAAGATTTCCATCAAGTGAAGGGAATCCCGGAGTAGCATGAGGCTCCTTCTTATTCATGCAAACTGATAAGTCCAAATCTGAATGCAGACGAGGGGCCAGAACGGAAATGGAAATGTTGGAAGCAGCAATAGTTTTCCAAAATGTGACGCATCTCCTGGTGTAAATGAGCATTGAGAGCGAGGCTAGGGGCTTCTTTGAACGCCTCCTTTAAGATGAGATTATCCTATATCAGTGCTGTCGCCGTATAACCGAAGCTGTCGGCTTATTATCGTGAATGCTCAGCATATCGCCACTTGAGAGTGGCAGGCAGAAGACGCTGAGCGCAACGATAGTGTTGAAAACACCTCCAGGGCTTGTTGTGTCTGAATTTCTAGTTGCGGAAGTAGTCCGCGGGAAAGGTAACAGGAAGACGCAGCAGAACTGGGGGGCAGTATGGAAACTATGATGACGACCTTGTTGAATATGTCCAAGGCCTCGGAAACGCAACTTCACGTACATGCGACGTACATTTCAAAATTTCTAAGAATACAGCATGACAATCGCTAGCATTGTAAACATGTCAGAAGATCTTATTTGGATTATTGCGACAGCTGTCAAATCTATTTGTAGCAATACATCGACGATCGGAGCTCCTGGATTATGGGTATCGTACTACTCTTAGAAATCCACTTCAATCTGAAACACGCTTCAACTTTCAAGGACTTCGAATTCATGAGAAACGGTAGCCAAAACCATGATGGTCATAAGAATTTTCGCGGGTCGTCAGTATCGTTTAAGACGTTGCTGAGGTCTCATAGATTCAAATACCTTTATATAGCGGAGGGAACCGTTACATTATATCTATCTATGTCGTGGGAAAGAACCGCGCAAAATTGAAGATGAGTTCCATTCCTTGTTTAAGATACTCGAACTAAATAGGGTCTTATAGCTGGCGATCTAAATACCTGTCTATCTTGTCTGAATGGTGTAAATAATCCTAGAGAGAGGTCATATGGGCCTACTTGGTCCAGAGCAAATTGGCAAATGAATTTGGGTATAGTTGACCTAAGATGTAACTTCAAATTCAACACTAAAGGGAGACTACCAATACTCCCTAACGATAGTCATCATAATGCTATCGTAAACAAGGTTCCGTAGGAAAAAAGAAAAATTCGACTTTTGTCTAGTCACTGCTATGAACAAAGGTTGAACGTCAAGAAAAGAAATTTCGGGAGGAATGCGCACCTCCTATGTGGGGAAACGATGATCTAATGGTGCCTAGCAACAAAAATTTGACAGACAAGGAGATGGTTCTAGTTAAAATAGAGACACTGACACTGGACACTGGTGCGCAAGTCGTTCCTTACACTAAACCTAGGAGCAAAATTTAAGGATATGAAAGTCCAACAATAAAAAACCTGAAAAATTTGAAGTTTTTTTCCCTTGCGTCAACACAATCTATCAGAAATTTGAGAATTTTGAACTTCCAATCGAGATACTGTGTTCACTCAAATCCTAACCGTAGCTTTGGAATTTGAATTGTTAGGAAAGAATTTTGAATTTGTAGATCGAGTCAGGATGGATATCTATGCAATGTCCAGTTCACCCGGACCGATTTTTGACCGGAAAAAGTGACGAATTCAATCTAGACGTACTGACTCCCTTGTCGAAGGGAATAAAGGCTAACGAAGAAGGAAAATTTGTTGAATAATTCAAACTCCTTCGTCCCCCGCTCGAGTTTTCCTGAAAAAACAAAAGGCTTCTTCTAGTCGCAAGAGTCACCATCCAATCAGCTTGCTACTGTTCAACATCATTGAAGGTCGCCATATGCTGGCGAGTCCTTCTGTCCTACTGTTCCGCTTTTACTTTTTTAAGTCGCTGGTACATCCGTTTCGCCATCACAACTAGGGCGTTCCCTGCTGATTCATCCAAGCCGAACCTATGGAGATAATTCCTGTACCCACCGCTTAGGAACTAAGTCAAGTTATAATTCATTTTGTCGTGATTTCGCGGAGTCCACATACTTATGTTCGGGATAAGCTTGTGTGCCTATCGATCTTTCTTTGGCTGATCCCATGCTGTTTGTCATGCAGCCAATGACTTTATTGGCTCAGTTTGTTGGCTAATGCTCGCTTCCTGCTTTTCGACATGCCAGCGTACATAGATGTTTGACCACTGAGTCATTTACGAAAATAACATCCATGACAGTGCATAATTTTCTAAGTTTAAATGTGTCTAGATTTCGGCTTAGGTCGGAGAAGACCCATCTCCTCATTCTCTGTTTCTATACCCTATTATCACGAAATTTGGTGGAAAGGTATGGTTTATATATATAGAAAGCAGCGCCATTTTCTGTGGTGTTTAATTGGGGCTCCCATACATTCGAAAAAGGCCTACAAATTTTTTCAGAGAATATTGAAAGGATTCAATTGATACTTTCCAAGATTTAGTTTTGATATTAGGTGAAATATAAGGGATAGAAGCCTTAAATTTTGAGCCCAAAAAATATAACTGGAGTCGTTCGCAGAACCTATGAACGTCCTCCCATTCAGGGTATTATCGTTATACATTGAGTTTGACGGGGGTCCACATATATGTAAAAGATGGTGTATATTTTTTTACCGAATGCAGTTATGTAGGGCATCAACATTTCCCTCTCCATTATCGCAAGACGCCGTTTATTGTCTTTCTAAGTCGGTCAACACTCAAAACCGTAGAGAGCGACAGACTGGATGACGGTAAATTGTAGATTTGGGACGTTAGTTGATACGTCGATCGCAAAGAACGCCAGTTGTGGACCGCCACTTCATCCAGGTTGCACTAATACATGAAGCAATTTCATAACGTTCTCGATTGGCTGATAGCATTGACCCGAGATATTTAAATCGCTTAGTTCTGGACAGGCCATTGCCATTGACAGTGACAGCGTTTCATGAAGATCGGTCGTTAAAAATTCAGTTTTACGTAAATTCAATCTGAGACCGTATTGCATGAGACGATCAATCTATTTTTTGAGAATACATAAAGCAGTGTATAGAGTGCTGGACGTTGGAAGTTCCGTGTGACAGTGTCCATAACAAGAACAAAGAGGAGTGGTGAGAAGGTGCTTCCTTGATGAATACAAACAGAGACACGAAGCGGTTTTGATACACCTGTCACATTTCATGTGGTTACAAGGTCAAACATTTTCTGGATTCAGAAATGCAATGTAAGAAGAGCGATGCTTCTCATGGTATTTCCCTATGAGTAACCGCTCAACCGGAGATGGCAATGTCAACATCGTATTGAGCGTATGGGCTGCCAAAATAGAGGATTTTATAACCATTTTTATCGCGTTCGCGTTCTATGTTGCAGCTTTTGGCACCAGACCATCGGGTTTCCTGTAGTGCGCAGATATCAGTGCCTCTTCTCGGAAAGCTCTTGTGAGTTCGTCGATCTATCCTCTGGGGGTGTCAATTTCCTTACGTCCTGAGGCTGTCTATGCGTCGAAAACCCTTGCCCGTTTATTGGTGGGTCTGGGGGCTGCCATGCCCCATTGACTTTGGTGAATGTCCTAACATTTCTCCGAGGCTTAGGACCTCTCAGCATGATCTTTTTATTTTTAACGAGATTGGTCGGCCTGTCGCGGGATCTGTCACCAAGAGAGATCAGGTAGGATTTATCATAGTGGGATAATTCTAACCATACTTTATTTATCTCTTTCCCCGATTTCAGCATTTTATTTTTGTTTTACTGAGGATAGTACAACGAACATTGCCTCTGACGCTCCTCCTTTATCTGGGCTTGGGATCGCCATTAATATCCACATCACACTAAACTCAATAATCTAACATATTAAATGTATATACATATATATATATATTACTCGCTACTTGCAGATGGTACAATCGAATGCTTATATATTCTTACGCTAGAAATACACAGAACCTTTCATACGTTTCGCATTGTCTCCCCTTTTCGACTTGTTTTTTGTGTTATTTATTCTGTTGCATACCTGGATGTAGATGCGTTATTTACCTTCGTGTAACATCTGTGAGCCTTCCTGGTTTCCATTTTTTGGCAACATTCGGCTTTACTGGATAGAGGCTACCTGTCTTTATGTTCATTGATAACGTCAACAAATAAATAATAAATAAATTTTATGCAAGCATCTTGTAAATACGTTCCCATCATCGCAGGTCATGTCGCACTCTTTTCAAGGAATTCCTAACGTCTCTAAAATGTCAACTGATGTGTAATTCTCTCTTGATATCTCCTCTCCAGAGAGGTATTTTTCACGGCTATCACATTTTGGTAGCGAATAACGATTGTTTTCGTGTTCTCAAATTGTTCAAGGATATGGAAATCAAATCCACGAGATATTTTCCTCTAAAAGTCTGTTCTCACTTTGGACTCTACTTCATTATGTGCACGTTTTTTCGCTCATCTATAGTGCATGGTTACAATTTCAGTATCCATCTTTGTTACCACCCTTTGCGTAACACATCAATAACATATCATTTTAAGCTATTTCATGCTACCCGTGATCAGCTGCAGGATATCTTGCAGGTAATGGATAATAACAGCACTAGTTCCTGGACAGCTATACTCGCCAGTAGTGGCAGTCTCCTTTTGCAACCGAAAATTACAGCTGATTATAGATTATCCACGAATTGGAGAGTCATCACTTACCTTCCACATATGGAATTATTTTGAGGTCAGTGCTCAAAGGCTTGTTGATGTCTTGAAGACCTGTCTTATTCGAGCTCTGTTATTTGATAGTTTCTTCAAAGCCTCGTTTTAAATGGCACGATACCACATGCTAGCAACAACATAAGCAACAACAACTTGAAAACAAATGCCCTCCTATAATAAATTCCTATGTTTTTCGTGATTCAGGCATGGCTCGTTCATATGCAAGGCTTAAGGCTGGTCGCATGCTGGTACTCAACTTAAAGTTGTACCTTTTGTGCGACTTCTACTATGATTTCGAAAAATCTAGGTATCTCTGGTAGATCGGACGAGTGTGGATCTTATGTTAGCTTCAAAGATAGTTGAAAGAAAGAAGTCGGCATTGTAGATGACTGTGGGCGTTTTTGAATTGGATTGTGGCGGGACGATGGCGCAAAGAGCGTAAAAACGTGTGCCGGAAAGTGAATGTAGCTGTAATAGTGATTTTTTGTTTTCCTGTGATCAGCGGTAATTTTTGCTCATTTGAACTGCCTACAGTGATGTTAGGAAATTTAGATACAGAGAAAATTTAGATACAGAGAAAATGTAGATACATTTGATATTTATACGAAAGTTTTAGCCCTTCTCTTGTGGCAGAACTTGAACGATGTCAAATAGCAGACTAAACTATGTTCTTCTTGTCAGAGTTACAGAATATTTTATCGAATCTTTTGGGTGTTTTTTTTAAAAGTATAGTAGATACCAGCATCAGAGTTACCCTTATGCTTTCCTACCTCTTCCTCGGAGCTGCATTTTACTCAATATCGTCCTTACCAGATTTTGCAGTCAGGGAGGTGAAGTGCAACTCCTTTCTATTTCATCTCGAGGCATCCTGGATTTAACTCTCAACTTATTATTTCTTCCCACTGGCTGAGAAATTTCCAGAAAACGCCGCTTAATTTACTTTTATTTGATCAGCCTTTTCGAAATGCGGAGCATTAACATGTCATATTCCCATAAGCATCATACTTTTGCTTTTATTCCCAAAGTTGGGTGTTTATCTCCTACTTTATATTTACAGTGTTTTGCAAGGACATGCCTTTTTTGTTTGCAGTAAACCAATAAAACTTTGAAATGGACACACAGGTATAAAAAAAAAGAAATGTTATCAGATATAGCATATGATTCCCAATCATTTGTCTTCTTTCTGCAGTTATCATTAAGGCTCGTATCATCTTCAACAACAAAACCAGAATATCTTCTTCTTTTCCCTTAGTCTTTGTCCCGTTCACAAGCGGGGTCGGCTCACCGTGATCGGTTTCGCCACTTTATTTTATCAAATGCCTAATCTGGACGCAATCGCGAGGCTTTTAAATCCCCATCCAGCATATCAAGCTATTGTTTTTTCGGCCGGCCTTTTGGTCGTTTACCATCGACTTCGATGTTCAACCCAATCTTAGCAAGTGAATTCTCGTTAGCGCGAATTCCGTGACCATACCATCGAAGACTGTGGATGAAGACATTCCACATAATGATTTCAATTTTTGTATTCCGCCCAGTCAAAGGAAGGTATACTGGAACTTTGTTTCTGAACATATCTGTGGGGTCCACAATGGCCTGAACTGCTTCTATGTGTCTAGTCTAGTCCCTTCTCTTGTCAGAGTCTGCATTGTTCAAATTATCGATGCTGGAGAGCTTCGATAACCTTTCTGTTTGCACAAAATAAAATCCATTAATAAACCGTTGACCGAAGCAAAAAGTCGCAGTCGAAAAATTTGCCCCTCTCCGAAGCAAGGTATTCGTTTCTTCAGCGTAATATGATTGAAGATTTGGAGGATCAAATACTCAAGGAACTGCATGAGAGTCGGTAGGAAGTTCCTTTATTTGGCGGCCATATGTATATATTTGTGATAGCAGTCTTTCAATCCAAGAATGTTACTAAAAATAATCCTTAAATGTCTCAGTTCTCCTTTTTGACAATCCTGCGTGTGCTTAGGTCAAGTCTATCGAGGTTGCAATTACATGTGTTAGTAGTTTCGTTTTAAGATGTAGCCGCGTCCTTCTCGAGATATCATTCTTGTCCTTTCCAGTTCTTGCCAAGAGAGAAATATATCCCTTATAAGATCTTACGGGTTTGGGTCATTTTAATTTAATCCCGCCGGCTAAAGGTGCTCGAAGGCACTATCGTTAAAAGTTTCGCTTTGCAAGGATATGGGGATAATCTACCGGTTTTCATAGCTACTTCCCTGAGGGATTTTTAAAAGAAGAGAAAAGAGTTTGATGAGTTAAACTGGACTCTTGTCAGATCTAGGTTGTTAGCACGATGTCAGGTAGTGAGAACTGTTGAAAAAAGAATAGGAAGGTCATCTGAAGTTAAGAAGAATGATATTGTGAAAGTGTTACGTGATAAGGGCAGGTTGGAAGATAACGGTTGATTTAGAAAAGGGGTTGCTTTCTTGAGTTAGTAGTGTTTATGTAAATGTTTGAGATTGTTTAATCATTTGAAGTTGTTAATGTATCTCATCAGTTATTGTTAAGGTGGATCACTCTTGTTAATGTAGGACTTCAGTCTATGTTTTCATGGGTAGTTTCTTGGTGTACTGTTTGAGTTAAAATTGAAGAGCCTATGAGAGGTACTTTTAAGTATTTTGATAGGGTCAACTTATAAAGCTTCCAGCAGGTGTTTCAGAGGATCGAATCGTATGAGAATATGTGCGCAATTTTTTGACGTAATTGTGTTTTTTAATCTTAATAGACAAGTTGTACTTTTGAAGTTATTAAAAATTTGAAGGAATGCTGGTGATGTTGACTTTCGTTTTCAGCTAACCTGGATGCCATTTATATAGATGCAAACGAAAGTCTAAACCTCGAGAAATAATATTACTACACCTTTGGACGGCTTGTGTGGTATTATTTGGATCGGATGGTGGTTTCCTTCCTGTGTAGTTTGGATAGATACGTATCTGACAATAGGCTGTCTGTAAACTGGTGTAATCACACTATCTGTCTGACAAAACTGTGACTAAGCCAGTGTTAAATCTTGGCCTTAAGATTTGCAGTCTTGCTTTTGAAGGACTGATGTGATTTCAATTAATTCATTGAACAAATCTGAACAACTTCTGAATGAATGGTATTTTAAGTTAGATAGTGCTAATGGTCTTGCCTTTTGATATGAGTAAAGTTGAATCTTTCGTTCGTTTGTAAGGTCGATTAATAATGTTGGATGAAGTCGGCCCATATGATAACAAGGCTTGTACGAAGTTTCGATCCTGGAAAGATGTCGTTGGTCTCTTAGCGATTAGTTGGGATGAATGAGCGGCATAGAGAATTTTTAGCTCAGTTGAAAGTGCTTCCCATGGAATCGCGAAGCAGGAAAAATTGAAACAGCTGCTTAGGATCAATATAGTATATTTGTTGAGTTGATTTGCCATAGCGATAGCCCTGTTGTGACCACAGTTACTATAAACTTGTGGGCATCTACTGATTGCTTGCAACATCATTGAGTTATCTATTGACGTTTTTAGGATATGATGCAAACAACATGAATTTCGAAAATGAGGGAATTATTATCCCTGTTTAGAAAGGTCTAGCTTGTCATGATTTTATGTGTGAAACAAAGTCTTATTAAAATCGATTCAGTGCCTGTCTATCCGTCTATCTGTCTGCCAAATCCGATTTAGTCCGAAATTGCTGGACCAATTTTTACGTGTGTCCCTTTTTACATGTAGCGAGTAAGTCCATTTTGTGTTGTGTTTCAAGAAGGGCTCTTTATACATGCTAAAGCATGATGCAAAATTTTCTTTCACAGAATATGGTCACGTGGGGTATCAAATGAAAGGCCTCAATTCTGATATTAGGTGAAACATAGGGGAGTGAGGGCTCAAAGTGTGTGCCCAAAAAATTGGAACAGGTCTCATTCTCAGAACCTACCCAACCGAAAAGTTTCAAAGAAATTACAGAGGGCGTATATTTAAAAACTAGACCACAAAAAACATAACTTTCATACATACACCTCCACAAATAAAGTTAATAATAGTGTATTACCATATTTTGGAAATTTATCCGAAAACCCATTTTAGGTTTACCCTAGAAGTACAAGTACAGTGGCATTAGTTGAGGCGACAATATAGGACATACCTCTCATTATTAACAAAGTTGTTGATAGTGAAAATATTGCATTTCACGTAGGACGTGTATGACTTATACGAACAGCGGCATCCCTAGGGACACTTTCGCTTTTCTTAGTTAGTTGAATATCAATATCAACTACTGGAGATAAGCATGTGTGTGTATACGTATATGCTAATGAGATTTGCGGGTAGTGTTCAATCAGATGGATGTGTACGTATGTATGTTTCCTGCACAAAGTAAAGTGGATATGCGTAAATATATTAATTTTGCGCACAATATTTATATCTTTAATTTGTAAGTACATACGCACATTTGGTTTGGCAATATATGACGGAAGATTTTACATTTTTAGCTACGTACGAATGAAAAAACGTTGGCAAGGGTCTTTGCATTAGTGCAAAAATTTGACAGATTGACAGACAAGTTAACAATTGACAACTATCTATGAGAACAGAGCTTCAAAGCGACATAAAAAACTGGGAAATTTTCTACCATTTAGATTCACTTGTTGTCAGTTACAAGCCAAAGTATCCATTAACATGCGGTTGCTCGTTGCTTTGCTAGACAGTTTGGGAAGTTGGGTAGGGTTTTTGATATATCAACTTTTCTCACGTCATTAATCAAAAACGTGTTTTAACCCTGGTGTGTTTATGATTTGCCCTGCATTAGGGCATTCCAACGTAACGTTTCAACGAATTCCACTTCTCTAGGGAGTTCCAGACGCTTATCAATTTTCTGGCACTGGATCTGGAAAACGCGCTCGCGTAGCTGCCTCCAAGTCTTCCCAGTTAAGATTGCCAACAGGCCGGTAGTATATCCAGTACCAATTTGGAGGTTTATGCATAACCAGCATGTGTCTACAATACGTCAAATACCATAATTGGTCGAAATTGTGTAGTATAGTAGATCGAACAAAGACTCCATAGAAATATCGTCTGACTGATCAGAGTACTTTACTTTTCACGTATGAATGATATTTACTGGCCTATTCGCCGACAGGGAGCTTCGGGGACGAGGTGGCAACTTCAGGAGTGCTGGCAATTGTGTAACTGCTTCGCTTGCCGTAGAGAGTAACTAATAAAGATGAACTTTTCCAGCTCCTTATGCAATTACTCTTCCACCAATATTTCTACATGCGATGAGGGACATGTGAAGTAGTAGGTAAGGAGTCCACCTTGGCTCACAAGCAGTTGCCAGGAAGATATTCCGGGAAGATTTGGAGGGGATAAATGCATCTATCGCGGCTTGGGCTCTATGGGCAGAGACTTCCGGTCATATTTTGAGTTTCAGTTCTCTGTGATGTTGAGATTAAGTCGTGACCTTCTTTCGTAGGAATCTTCTCATAAATCTTCGGAGGTGGAATAAAATCCTCAAACTGGACAGAAACGTTCCAACTTAATCCACTATCGTGAGATGGTTATTTGCGGGAATGGAGGTACTTTCCGCTGCACTAACGCATATAGGCTCAGCGCATTACCTGTACAATTAACTTTCTATCAGCGATTGTATGTTATGTGAGAAGTCGCGAGCATATTCAAACAAACAAAAAACTCCAAAGTGAATAGCCTAAAATATAAGTATGGGAGATGTGGGGATGTGATACTAGAAGGAATAATAAATTATCACGACGACATTAAGCATCTGCTGTGGATGAAACATAAAAAATCCCACACTTCTAGATTCCAAAAGTTTTGACCACTAAAGCAATATCTGGTTTCTTCTTGGTTTCACTAGTAAAAAGTAAAAACACTAAAGTTGTTTTTCCTATGGGAACTTGGATTTCATTAGAGGTTAAGCGTGGACAAAATCGACAACTTCAAACTGATGTTCCCTAGTTATATAATTAAATCAAATCAGATTATTTTTAAGTTGCTACTGAAAGAAATTACTGAAGGATAATTAGGTATTGGAAATTTCAAGAAAATTCCAAATAAAATAAATGAAAGAATTAATAATTTAGTATATTTAAGTTGCGTGTATTCACTGTTACTGCCAAGATTTCCAACTCTAGACTTTTCAAAAACTTCTGAATGATGCTAATATAAAATAGAATCACCACTGCAATCCCAAATTCCTGACACGGTATACCTTAATAGTGGCATATATACATCGCGCTTTGACTGGAGGAGAATGCGACGAGCCATTTCCCTTCATGAAATACTGAAAGGCATAATTCCTCACTTAAACGGAAATGGTGAGAATCCAATCTTCCTCGTTTGGAATCAGAGAGTAAAATGAGGGTGCAACATTGTGCAGCTTGAGCTGGCCGGCTCCGTATTCCATCAAGCTGTAGTGCCCCGACATAGTCTCAGGATCGGGGAATGGAAACAGAATTCCAGCTCCGCGAAGGACACACCGAAAATGACACCGTCACACGTGCTGTATTACACGTTCATTAGGCCGCTAGAGAATTTGAAGAGGGTGCAAAAATCAAGGAAGATTCTACTTTGTTGGCGGTAAGGAAGACGAATGGTACGGAGGCGGACGTGATAGTCGACGCAGGGGAGGTTCATCTTAAAGAAGAGCGACCGGGTGAATTTGCTCTGTATCTTCTCTAGGGCAAGACAATCACAATTACGGGTTGGACTGAGGTGAAATCAGTACAGGAACGCAGTATGAAACTTGACATTTTGGAAGCACGGTTGGTGATATCGAAGTAATGGTTGCCAGAATGAAGTTTATCGTTGAAGGTTATCCCCAGGTCAAGGAAAGAGTTCAGATAGGGCAGAGAGCGATCACCAAGAAAATAGGAGGAAGGCGTGGGAGAGGTTTTAAGCGAGTAACGCATCGAGTGGCATTTGCAGACATTGAGAGCCAACTTATTAACTGTGCACCAATGGACCAAAGTTTCCAGATTTGCCTGCAGGGAAGCGGGGACGAAACAGGAAAACAACTTGAGGTCATCGTCGTATAACGAGCAAGGATAAGTGAGGACAGAGGGGAGGTCATTAACAAAGAATAAAAATAAAATAGGTCCTAGAATGGATGTTTGTGGCACATCAAAGGGGGGGGGGGGAGAGGGTGGGTTTTGACTGGAAGTGCAACCATCAAAGGAAACATAACAGGATCGGAAGGAGAGGTAGGAGGCAAGTTATGTAATAAGTGATGGAGGAATCTTGAGAGAGCCGAATTTGGACAATAATATCTCGTGGATATGGAATTGAAGGCCTTAAAAAAGTCCGTGTCAATGACGTGGGCTTCCTACCGAGAGTTGAGGCATTTGGGCGCAAAGTTGATGAAGTCCAGAAGATTGGTAGCAGTGGATCGAGGTTTTATAACTGCTGCTTCTTAGCTATAAGGTGGCCGAAGTGGGTGCTCAACCAGTCGTCGACGTACTTCTCGAGGATATTGGAACAGAATGAAAGGAGCGAAATAGGGCGGTAATTCTCAGCAAGTATGGGAAAAATAGGGGCTTCTTTCCACAGGCTGGAAAAATGACACTCTTCGAGGTTCTTATTGAAAATCATGCAACAGGAAGGGAAATTAACTTAGAGGTTTTAATCAGGAAGGGGTTAGAAAGATTATCAGGGCCAGGGCCGATATTGGTATCAAGGTTATCAATGAGGTACTTCAGCAAAGAGGGAGTAAGGAGGGGAATGACAAGAGATTCGGAGGAAGTTGTACTCAGAATGGGGAAGAGGAGTTATGCACCGTGGAGGAGAGGTAAGCAGTGGAGCAAGAGAAATTGATGAAAGTGGGAGGGGACTGAGATGTGAGACCAGAAAGGCTTCAAATTTCCACGTGCCAATTGGACTTCAACACTGTCCAGATAATCCTTTCTAGACTTAACTTTCAGCAACTTAACTGAAGTTCACACAGCGCTGAAATGGTCAAAGTCTGCACAGCTTCCGGTGGATAAATAGATAGAATGGAATAAAAGCTTGGTCGCAGGCTACTGGTGAGTGAATGGGAGCCCAATTGATTGAGGCCAGAGCTTAGTTCAAACCCTCAAAGTTGCCTTACGAAAGTTGAGCTTAGATTGCGCATAGTAATATATACATATCTTAGAAGAGAATAGGCGCTTTCGCGTGATATTGACATTCAAATTCTTTAATTTGCTCAGAAGCGACAACTTTGACCTATTAAAACTTTGTTAAATATAGTGTGATTTCCACCAAACTTGGTAGCATCATGCTTTGTATTATAGCCTATATTACTGCATACTTGTAGGATGAGCTTAAGGGGCGTTTTACAGTCAATTGCTAACAATTATAGTAATATTATTAATATTATTGACTTTATTTGAACAGATATCGGTATGGGGGTATTTCGGAGCCTAGGTACCATATCGTGGCATCCTTCTGATTTTTTTGAGATTTTTCGGCTGGATAGTTTCTGAAAATCGGTTCTGACTGATAGATATTTATTCTTGCAAATACCGATATTTCGGGAACCCTTAGTTTTTGACATTTGTGCGAGGTCGAAAGTGATCATTCCTTTCATGAACCTATTTTCAGAAACTATCCAGCCAAAAAATCTGAAAAAAAATCAGGAGGGTGTCACGATATGGTACCTAGGCTCCGTAGCTATTTAGATATTTATTCCTGCAAATTCCTGCAAGTCTAACTTGTTAGCACTGATGAAGGGAACAAGTGGTTTCCGAAATATCGGTATTTGCAAAACAAATATCTACACCAACGAAAAAGAAACAACAAGTTTTTTATTATCACAGATAATTAATCGTTGGAAACACCGTATAATTACACTCAGACCCACATGACTACTTGATTAAAAAAAATGTACACCCCCCTTTTACATGTATGATCCGCTCGCCTTAAATTCGACGTAGAATGGTGTAACTCAATATATACGTAAGCGTTCACAGCTCCCACCTTTCCATCAAATTTGGTGTCAATCTCTACAACTGTTTCTGAGAAAAATGCGCATGGCAGACAGGCAGAAGGACATACAAATATACAACTATTTTATGCAAAGAGATTGTCACTTCAAGCACAGGTTGGAAACAACTCTCCTCAGACGCTCGGATGACAATAGCTTTCAACATGCGAAATCCAGAGATTTCTGGAAAACAATCATCTATGAGACTATAAGTCCAGAGATAAATACACATCAGGTCTGCTAAGGAAGAAACGGCATGAGAATTACTCTACAAGGTGAGATAGGAATGACGCTTAGGAACGCCGCTTTATGGGCAGCAGGCGTGCAACATGAAGTTTAGACAACTAAGTGGAGTATGCGTGGAGCATAGCCGATAGCAAAGTTTAGTGTCTGTTGTCGACCCTATCCGATACACTAAAAATGAAATTAAAAGCCGAAACAACACGATCTTTCACATGTTCACTGTCTTGAAGCAAATGTTGGGCGTGAAACTAACAAATGTAATTTTGTAATGAACGTGGAAGTATGAGATGGCTAAAATGGCAATGGTCAACCACGCGGGCAGTACTATCCTAAAACTTAGAAGGACTTAACGATCTGAAAAGGGGCCCCTTTCCACATTCCAAGTCTGTCCAAGAGACACTTCAGTGGAGCTGCTGGACTTGCATGGTCAGGTTCGCTATTTTCTTTTTTATTGGTATAACTTTAACTTTGTGGTTGATCATAGTCAATCTGGATTGCCATTTTGGTCATTTCGTATTTTTACTTTCTGTTTAATGTGCAGTGTGCTATTATCCAAGGTTATCCGATTATTCTTAATGAAACATTGTTTATTTTCGTTCATTTGCTTAGGCTTTTTTTTCGTTGCTATCAGAGTTTGATAATTCAGTTAGTTCTAAACCACTTATTGTTTAAAACACGTAAAAGTTCATTACCTTATTAAAATCGGTTGTCTGTCTGTCTGTCTGTCCGTCACACGCATTTTTCTCGGAGACGGTTGTAGCGATTGACACCAAATTTGGTAGAAAGGTGGGAACTGTGAACACTGACGCATATAGTAAGTTACATCCTCTTACGTCGAATTTAAGGGGGTCCCCATACATGCCAAAAGAGGGGTGTACATTTTTTTTTCATTAAATATAGTCATGTGGAGTATCAAATTAAAAGTCTCGGTTAGTACTTTTCGAAGTCGGTTTTAGTTTTGATATTGGTTTGAAAGATGGGGAGTGCGGGGGGTTGAAAGTGATCATTCTTTTAATGATCTCATTCTCAGAAACTACCCAACCGAAAAATCTGAAAAAATCAGGGGGCTACCACTATATGGTGCCTAGGCTCCGAAATACCCCCCATACCGATATCTGTTCAAATAAAGTTAATAATAGTACATTACTATAATTTCTAGTAATTGACAGGAAAACCCCCTTTAAGTTCACCCTGGAATCACGAGCAGCAATGTAGGCTACAGTATAGAGCATGATTCTGCCAAATTTGGTGAAGATCGCACTATGACTAACAAAATTATACTAGGTCAAAACGGTCGCTTCTCTGCAAATTCAAGACTATGAATGTCAATATCACTTGAAAGTGGATATTTTCACATAATCTATGCATATATTACGTGCTACATACTAATGGGATAAATGCACACTCAAATCTCTTTATAAAGGAAGTACACAAAACCTTTCATACCCGAAGCGTCTAGCTTCCGGTTTCCCGACTTGTTGTTATAGATAACCCTCTCCTGAGTATGATTTCATTCTAATAATGTCACTAATCAGAAAGTGAAGATAATTTTTCATATTGACCAAAGCTTCTAATATTTCTAGCCCGCCGTCAGGAACTATCTTAGTTGATTGTTTCTTTGAATCAATTTTAAATGAAATATCTCCCAACTTTTCGTTCCAATTCGTATCAAAATTCCATGTAATATTGTATCTAATTTTACTTACATCACTGTGTTGCTCACCTTTAAGAAAGATAGCAGCTCCACAAGCCCAAAATTGTGGTCAACTTAGCCGAGAGGAAGCGCAACATTTTGTTGGTTTCGTTCGATCGTCATCGTTCCATGGTGGATTGGACTAGAGCCTGAATTGTGAGAACAAGCGAATTGTTCAGATTTTATAGCGCTTAGTGTCCGGGACGGCAATATCAAGCCCCGATGTTGGAGTGTGTATGGGTGCGGTAGATTTCCAATCAGCTGTGCCACCTTTTCTCACGGCGGTGGCGGCACAGTTAAACTGGATACCTGAGAGTTGATCGAAGAACTTACCTGTCCCTAGGATGTTACGAAACAAAAGATGTCGTCGGTGTCTCTGGTTTGTTTACATCTTAGTCATCCGAAAGTGGTTTTGTTTTGGAATTCGATGAAGTTTCTATTGTTATTGTTCTCACATGATTCTGTGTGTAATTATGCAATTAGTGTGTGTTATTGAGGTTTTTCCTAACACTTTCTTGCGCGATGTGATACCTAATTGATTTAACAACAGGAAAATAGCCCAACCCACGAGAACATAAGGCGGCGATTTCCGGTCAAGTGATCGCGGCTAAGAAATCGAGGAGTGTCTTCTTTGATGTTCTTCACTGCATGGCGGCAAATTATCCATCAAGTGAACTTCCTCAAGTGCAACCCGTAAATTACCGCATGAGTGGTCAGCGGTGACCCTTGCGAAGGGCCCCACAGTGGCCACGTTGGGAACAGTGGCTAGATCGTCCGTGGTTCTTGTGTGATCCCGTACGTGTGTCAAGACCGGCCAATTAATTAGTTAAGACAATTTCTAGAAATGCACTAACGTTGCTAGTATCTACCGCCGGACTCTTCATGTTCCAGCGCTTTTACATGCCATTTTATTAAATGATAGCTATTGTGTTGGCTTGAATTCAGTTCGCTTCTGGTGTGCAGAAGACGAGGAGGAGGAAAGTTAGTTGACCTCGCCGTTAGTGTTTCGCTGAAGGCGCGGGTAGCGAAATGATGAACTATTCGCGGGTTCGTGTGTGTTTAGTGCATAGGGCAAAAGTAGCGCGAAAGTCGTCCAAGAAACGTAAAAGTGAGTATGAATGCAGCTCATTTTCTAGTTCATTGTTAGTTATTTGACCCGTGACTATTTCCATAAGTAACAGGTGTATCCACGTAATTCGAGACCCTATTAGTATGCTGATCATTAGTATTACTTATAATGTTCTGAGCAATGATTCATTCTGTGTGCATTGCACTTCCACGACGAACTGTCTAAGTACTCAGGTGACACCAGAGCATTCCCATCTGCATAGTTTCAAAACATAAAGAAAATTCAAATCGGTTCCTACTTTATCGCTTTGGCGAAAACCAATAATCGGAATATAACTTTACCCTTTATTCTATTAGGTTGTTGCATATGAAATGGCCACGAAATCGGCCATAAAATTTGAAACGACCGTAAAGCTTTACAAAAATTTATTTAGTTAATCAAGATATGTGCCAGTCAATTCAAAATACTTCTCCCAGCGAGATACAAGAGCATATATGCCAGTTTCGTACAAATCCAATTTTCGGGTGTTGATAAACTCTTCGAAGGCAATTTTGATGGCCTTTTCATTCCTAAATTGTTTTTCCGCAAAAAAATGATCCAAATAACTAAACAAGCCGGGAAACCGGAAGCTTGACGCTTCAGGTATAAAGGGTTTTGTGTTTCCCTATGTGAGGAGCATAACGTAGTCGGCATTGACCCGAGATATTGAAATCGCTCAGTTCTGGGCAGGTTACTGCCATTGCCAGAACTCAGCGATTTAAATATCTCGAGTCAATGCTATCAGCCAATGGAGAACTGCGTAATGAAATTGTTTCACGCATTAATGCAACCTGGATGAAGTGGCATTTCCCAACTGGTGTTCTTTGCGATCGACGTATCAGCACACGTCCCAAATCTAAAATTTACTGCAATGTCGTCCGTCTGCCGCTGTCTATAGTTCTGAGTTTTGGCCGACTATAAAGGACAATGAACGGCGTCTTGCGGTAATGGGGACGAAGATGTTGCATTGCACTGGTGGCGTGACACGTTTTGATTACGTCTGAAATGAGAATATCCGCGATCGATATGGGTTTGCACCGATCGTGGAAAACTGCAAGAGAGGCGTTTTTGATGTTGTGGTCACGTAATTCACCCTAACGATCGTGGAAAACTGCAAGAGAGGCGTTTTTGATGTTGTGATCACGTAATTCACCCTAACGAGAATTCAACAACCAGTATTGGTCAGAACATCGAAAGCAATGGTAAGCAACCAAAAAGCCGGCCAAAACAATCGTGGTTTGATACGCTGGATGGGGATTTAAAGGTCTCGAGATTACATCCTGATCAGGCATTTGATAAAGTAAAATGACGAAACCGAACACGACGAGCCGACCCCGGTTGTGAAGAAAAAGAAAAAGATGTGAGGAGCGACGAGTGCACGACTACTCCGTGTAATATAGCTAAAAATTCCATTGCCCTCTATTTTCTACAAAGCGATTTAAATAAATCATCTGATGGAAAGCCCTGTGTTGATAATGGTCAACCCCATACGCTTCACACTCTGAGTTTAATATTATTAGCAAATGCCAACAATTTAACCAACATCAAATATAAAACAGGGCTAGGGAGAATTAGATTCTTCTTGAATGGAATTTTAATATGTCACTCGAATTTCAATTATTCTCGTTAATTATGACGTCAGCATCTTATTTGTATGGCTTAGGATGCTGTTAATTAGCACGAAATTGATAAGTTTGAACTTCTACAACTTTGATACTAATAGTTGGATTTTCATGAAACTTGACATGTGTATGCACGAGGCTGTCCTCTATGCCGGTGCAAAACAGCTAGGATGAACTTGAGGGGAGTTTTTTAGTCAATTTCTAAAAGTTGATAATATACTAGTAGTAAATTTGTTTGACAGATACCGGAATGGGACATCTCTCGAAGATTAGATTTCACATAAGTGTTTTACACAAAACCTTAAAAAGGGCTGCAGATAAATAGATTCTTCATAAATGCGACTTTAATATTTCACGCGAATGGCAATTATTCCGGGTAATTATGACGTCAGCATCTGATTTGCATGGCTTTGGAAGCAGTAAATTCGCGCGAAATTGCTAAGTTTGAACTGCTATAACTTTGGCGTTAATTGTCAGATTTCCACGAAATTTAGCACGTATTTACGAAATCCTCGATGGCGGTGTAAAATTTGGAAGTTCTAGGATGAATTTAAGCGGTTTTTTTCAGTAAATTTCTAAAAAGGAGTAATATACTATTAGTAAGTTTATTTGAGCAGATATCGGAATGGGACATATTTTGAGGCCTAGATTTCATGTAGGCACACCACCCTGATTTTTTTCGGATTCGGTAGTTTCCGAAAATGAGTCCTGTCTCACTTCAAGTGTATACATTTTGACTCCTTACTCACGCACTTTGCAATTTATGCCAAAACTAATGTCAGTTTCGGAAAGTACAAATCGAGACCTTTCATTTGATATCCTATGCAACTATATCCGGTGAAAAAAATTTTTGAATCCCCCCTTTGCATGTATGGGGAGCCCCCCTTTAAACTCCACATAAATTTATGCCACTCGCTGTATGCGTGGGATTTCATAGCTCCCATTTGTCCACTAAATTTCGTTCGGATTGGTTTAGCCGTTTTGGAGAAAAACGCGTGTGACAGACAGACAGACAGACATTGAATCGATTTTAATAAGGTTCTGTTTTACACAAAACCTTAAAAAGTAGCAGTCGGTTGGCGAAAAGTCCGGTGAATATGGTGGATAAGGCAGAGTCTCATACTGCAATTCGTTCAACTTTTGAACTGTAGTTCTGGATACATAAGACAATACACGACTGTCGTGAAGGAGTATCACACCATCTCGGTTGACTAATCTCGGCCGTTGAATACTCAATTTTTCGTGCATTTCCTCGAGTTGGGCACAGTGAATCTCTGCATTTATCGTTTCTCCAGGTGCTAAAAAAGAATAGTGAATAACTCCAGTTGTAGACCACCAAACAGTCACCATTACTTTCTCCGGATGGAGGCTCGGTTTCAGCATATGCTTCGGTGGCTCATCCGCATCTAACCATTGTGCTGATCGGCGACGATTACCGAATAATATCCACTTTTCATCACATGTCACTATTCTATGCAAAAATGGATCGCTTCTGTTGCGGGAGAGTAAAGAACTGCAAATTTCCATTCGAAGTACCATGTTTTGCTCCATAAGGGCACGCGGAACCCATCTGTCGAGCTTTTTCGCCTTTCCAAGTTGTTGAAAGTGCCGGGAAACTGTCGAATAGTATACGCCCAGTTTCTCTGCAATGTCTCTCACAGACTGACGTGTGTCGGCTTGGACCAGAAAACGCAGTCGTTATCAATCGATGGTCCTGGATGTCCACGTGGCTCAATTTGAAGGTTTACGTCGCCTGATCGGAATTTTTCGAACCACCCCCATGTGGTTCGTTCGCTTACCGTATCAGCTCCAAATGGGCTGCTAATTTTCCTAGTCGCCTCCGCTGCTTTATGACCGAGTTTAAGCTAATACAGAAAAAGTATACGTTCTTGACTCTTTTCCATCCTTTTTAAGGTTTTGTTTGTAAAACAAAACCTTATTAAAATCGGTTTACTGTCTGTCTGTCTGTCCGTCTGTCTGTCTGTCTGTCTGTCTGTCTGTCTGTCTGTCCGTCACACGCATTTTTCTCGGAGGCGGTTGTAGCGATTGGCACCAAATTTGGTAGAAAGGTGGGAACTGTGAACGCTCACGCATATAGTGAGTTACATCTTTTTACATCGAATTTAAGGGGGGGTCCCCATACATGCAAAGGGAGGGTGTAAATTTTTTTTTCATCAAATATAGTCATGTGGGGTATCAAATTAAAGGTCTCGATTAGTACTTTCCGAAGCTGGTCTTAGTTTTGACATTTGTCGAAAAGGTGGGGAGTGCGGGGGGTTGAAAGTCGTCATTTTTTTAAGGAACCCATTCTCAGAAACTACCCAACCGAAAAATCTGAAAAAAATCAGGGGGCTGTCACTATATGGTGCCTAGGCTCCGAAATACCGTCCATACCGATACCTGTTCAAATAAAGTTAATAATAGTACATTACTATGATTTTTAGTAATTGACAGGAAAACCCCCCTTAAGTTCACCCTAGAATCACAAAATTTTGCAACAATATAGGCTACAGCATAGAGCATGATCCTGCTAAATTTGGTGAAAATCGCACTATTACTAACAAAGTAATACTAAGTCCAAGCTGTCGCTCCTCTGCAAATTCGAGACTATGAATGTCAATATCACTTGAAAGTGGCTATTTTCACATAATATATGCATATTTTACGTGCTACATGCTAATGGGACAAATGCACACTCAAATCTCTTTATAAAAGAAATAAACAAAACCTTTCATACCTGAAGCGTTTAGCTTCCGGTTTCCCGACTTGTTTCCTTTTTATTCACTGTTATCACAACGATGGTCCAAACTGAAATGACTCCTTAATCAAATGTAGGAATGTTTATACTTCATTATCCGACACCAACAGTGCCAATTGGTGGTGGTTTGATACAGCAAAATCGCAACTAACTTCACTTGATTGGCAAATCATCCATTTCATGTGCAACACCCTAATACCTAGGTATATTCTTCAAACAAAGATAGAAATAAACAATGCTTAAATATTCTCGTGTGATTTCTATTCTAATGTGGAAATAATAAATTATTGAATTGCACAGATTAGAATGTGGAACAGGTGACAACATTTTCTTTTTAACCTTTATTCTGTTCGATAGGGGGGTGGAAGCACAAAATGAGTCGTTTAGCTTCACTTCTGATACATTTGATTCTTTCCTGAAGTTTTAAGTAGATCTCTTCGAAAAAAAGAAAGAATTGCTTCCTAAGTAGGGCAATTCCTCTGTTTCATTGTGTTTCTCATATTGCAAAGAGATAATAATTTCAGTGCAAGTTTATTAGCTGATTTTGTGAAACGATAGTAGAACTAATGAACTAGAGAAATTTACACAAGAAAGTGCACTAAATTAAATTACTGAACTGCCTGTCTGCCAGATAAAGTACCCTATGATTAAAACGTGCCGGGAATTCATAAATAAAACAAACACGACTTAATTTTCAGGCAAACTTATTTGATCTCTTTCAAAAGAGTAACATATTGTCCCAGCATTGCATCCACTGATCAATTCACCACAGCTAGGCGACCAAAGGGATTACCTTTAGCTCTTTCGTCGCATTCTGCTTTTCCAGCTTCGGCACGTTTTCGAAGCGCCACTCGAACGATACTTGATTTGTCTCCATGTCAGAACCAACGAGATTGCGATGGTCAAACGGCCATCCTGAATGGTCAAAGACGACCTGGAGGGAAGAGCTATCCCAAAAGCCTAAAAAGTTGGCGAAATAGACTGTGAAGGTCCGCAGGCATATACTGAAGCTTCATCGGAGCGCTCGGTCAACACGTGCTTGCAGGTCTCTGTGCTAGCCAGCCTCGGAAATGTTGAGGGTCTTTTGAGCTTTCCGATCCATCACGTGCCATTATACAAAATTCACGTGTCTGTACCAGTGCCTGGGTCCGCACCGGATATTGAAAATAACTGCACAAATATAGGGATTCGCGTGAGCCTAACGAGTGAAACCAACCCGCGAGCTAAATCCTAAAAAATGAAAATAAAAAAAGCAACGGGTCGAATGCGCGCGTGGGAGAATGTGCTGAGTTTTGCGGGGCTATGGAGAAGGAGAGACGAAGGGAGTCCTCAAATTAAAAAGAAAAATTAATTATACTTCATGACGCAGAAGCATAACTAATAAAATAAAATAAATCAGTAAAGTATTTTACGAGAATTCAAAAAAAGAAAAGCAATGAAATGATACATGAATAAAAATAATAAAATAAAAATGGTAATAAATAATGAAAAAATGATAAAAGAAATGAACAAATAAATAAAATAAAATAATAAATAAAGATAGATAAGTTATCACAATCTCGGCAGATGCCGGATTTTATCTAATACTAGCACTAAGTGCCAAACATTTAGGGTCGGACGATCCTACCTACTTAAAAACTAAAGGGGCGCTAGTGGTAATGGCCGGTGGTAAGTTAATGGGAGAATCCGTCGAGTACTCCCCGCCACATCAAGCACGTATGCAGAATGGTGTACTTCTGCATGGTTTGAACCAGACTGTGCGAAAGTCCCAGGATATCAAGGGAAGCCATGAGGGATTTAGTTACAATACCTGTAGCTGACGATGTTATGCGAACTACAACCACCCGCTCGACCCGTCTTGTCAACTAACAGTACGCCAGATTTGTTACGGAGAGTATGGCGATCAGTTAGAACTTGCCGGTCCCAATACATGCTGCAGGCAGAACTATCAAGTACTGCTTGCAGCTCATATCGGTAAACTGGACATGTTCCCGTGATCAGCCCATGCTTGTATGCAAGGTTTTGTTGGATAACCTTACATGCGGCATTATGCCTAGTGATGTATTGCACCAGTGCCATAACAGTGCAGCCAGAAATGAGATGGTCCAACGTCTCTAACGTCGAGCCACACATTCTGCAATGGTCGTTCTCCACCCGTTCTTTCATGATGAGCTTTTTATAAGTTCGGATGACAACCACGCCGTCCTGAATGGCACACATGAACCGCTCCGTCTCAGCAAAGAGTTCCCCAGCACACAGCCATCTGTTCGATAAATGCAAATTGACAGATGGCTGCCAAAGACAAGTCACGTGTTTACCGTGCATTGCCTTCGACTTCCATTCATCGATCCATTCTTGGTCCGACTTCACTCCATTCAGGGGATTGAAAGATCGATCCTTCAAGTTAAGTCGAGTCAGTCCACAGTCTACCTTACAGACAGCCGCATGCAATGGACTCGCCTGCTCTTTGCTGTAAAAATAAGGGCGCAGTGAGTCGACTTGGCGATGATGTTGAGCCGCGACGTCAACCACGCCCCTACCTCCGATGTCACGAGGCAGGTTCATCCGCTCCACGGCAGAGTTTGGATAATACATTTGGAATTTGCAAATAGGTGTCCGTATCTGCCGCTGGACGTTTTCCAGATTGGTCTTCGTCCACGGCAATATTCCGAATGCATAAGCCAGTGAAGGGATAGCGAATACATTCAACGCGCTTATTTTATTCTTTCCCGAAATCACCAACTCGAGCATGGGTTCCTTGCAGGATTCCTAGGTACTTATAGAAGTCTGTCTCGGTCATAGCTTGGATGTGGAGGTCACCAATTCTATGTCCGGCATGCGGCTCGTGATGACTTCTACGGATGGCTTAGATTCGACATTTGTGTAATCCAAACTCCATCCGAATATCACGGCTGAACATTTCTATTATTCGCAACAGACTTCTAAGATGGTCGTCAGTACCAGCATACAACTTGATGTCATCTAAGTATATCAAGTGCGTCAGCTCGCACTTGGCACTTAGGCCATACTTTACTGCAAAACCATGCCCTCTAGCTTCAATCAGTTGCCATGAAAGGGAGTTCAGTGCTATACAAAACCAAAGGGGACTCAACGAATCCCCCTGGAAGATGCCCCTCCATATACGGACGTGCTCTCAGGTATTAGCACCCTCAGATGTTCGCACTGATAAGGTGCTGCGCTACCCTTCCATGACTGTCACCAAAAATTTTATTAGTTTCGGACCAATGCGATACAGATGTAGGACATCGATTAGCCAGGTGTGCGGAACGCTATCAAAAGCCTTGGCATAATCGATATAGCAACTGAAGAGGTTTCTCTGGCCTCTAGTTGCTTGTCCTACAACTACCGAGTCGATAATGAGTTGCTCTTTGCAACCCCTTGACCCAACTCGGCAGGCCTTCTGCTCCTCGGACAGAATGTTGTTGGTCTCGACGTACGCATTGACCCTTCCACTAATAATGAACGTTATGGATTTGTAGAGGGTTGGTAAGCAAGTAATTGGTCTTGTATCTGCGGGGTCCTGCACCATGTCCTTCTTAGGGATAAGATAGGTAATCCCCGCAGTGAGGAAGGATGGAAATTCCTCCGGCCGACTTATCATCTTATTTATACTGCGTGCCAACCGACTGTGTACGCTGGTAAATTTCTTATACCAGAAATTCTGCACCCGATCCAGACCTGGGTCCCCCAGTTCTTCGAGCTGTTTATGGCTCGTCGAACTTCCCCTTCGGTAACATCTGCAAAATTCATGCCAGGCGTATTGGCATGGCGGGTGCCTTCGGCGGTGATCCACTCAGCATGCTGAGCGGGTAACCACCAAAGTCCACCCCCATAATCTCTTACGCTTCCGTCACCGAAAACTGTACTGTCTGGACGCTCTGCTGGGATTCGTTGAGTATGTTGCGTATACTGCATTTCGGACTCATCTGGAATGACTTTCGCCATACCGTCGTAACCGACTGCATATGACAGAAAGTTTCTGCTTTAGTGTGTCCAGAATTTCAACTACAGGTGTATCACTAGGGATGGCATATTTCCGGTAAACCCTTTGCACTTTATTCTTCACCCATCTGCTTGCATTGCCAGTGCTTATCTGAATCAAACTAGCAATGTCCAGCCTTAGTGAGTCCCGCCGACGTTCCAGACGAATTTTCCATGGTGGATCTCTTCGGTCACTCAAACCAATAACACGAAAGCGAATCTTCTGACCGTGCAATATGATAGCGTAACTGCACCACAATACACAAGTGATTGTATAATAGTTGCATCAGCGACATATCAGCACACAGCCGAGATGCAATCTCATCATTGATTTGAGATAGAATTCCCGGAGTTGCTGGAGATGCATAGAGCCACGGAATACCTGGTCTATGCAAAGGATCCATGTCAAAGAATCCTATACACGCTCCTTGGCATTCGTCTCGAACCTCAGCGGAAACCTCAGCTGGACGGTGGAGAAGAGTGCTTCGGTGAGTACTGAAACTGTTGCCTGCAGTGCGGTGTGGTGTTGTTGATGCCGCCGCCTCTGCCCCCATCGACTCTCGGTCACCAGTTTCCCCGATGATCTCAAGTCGAACACGTTCCCCGATAATGGCTGGAATTGTGTCGATGCAAGTAATAAAGTGGTACTGGTCTGCGACTCGCTGCACAGTCTCGTGCGCGAATAGCGAGAAACGCTCGAGGAATGTCTGGTGCTACAACGGGTGGTAAGATGTCGTACCCGCCCCCGCCGTTATTTCGTAGTAGGAGCGGATGATGAAGAAGTTCATTTCTTCAGTCCATTTCATCCGCTGCCTCCGCGAACCTGCTGAAGTGGTCGCCACAGATTGTGGCGAAACAGCTGCAGCAGGCGGAGCTATGCTCCTGGTCTTCGTGGCGTCCTCGTAAGGGGGTCATCCCGTGTGTCGGATCCGAGGAATCCAGTTTTTTTTTTCATTAATTGTATCTGGATATAATGTGGAATATATGTGCAAAGTGATTTTTTGATATTCGGAGTAGTTCGGAAATTATAGTGCTATTAAACACGTGATAAGTCACATGTCAGATTTATGTCGATCGCCGTAATAAAGCGCGTATTTATCGGTCCGAATGACGTTCGAATGACTTTGCTAAAAGGACAAGAATTGAAGCCAAGGCTGTACATGTATTTCCTGAAGCAACCTAAGGTTTATGGACTAGATATGGCAGATTAATGGTCAGTTAAGGTTTTATGGCTAAAAATCGCATTCTACTTTTTAAATACGTTTTTCTCGACTGCCACCATAGCCTAAAATCTATCTAACGAAATTCTTTGAAATTTTCACGACTTATTTAGAACATATTTCTACGGTCCGCAAACTAGGATAATTGCGATTCATTCAGTAGCTTTTTTTTGTTATTCATTGAAGAAGCTGTGAAAAACCACCAAAATTCAAAAAAAAGTTTAACACGGCACCAAAAATTTAGCTTTTAATATTTTTTAATAATCCTAGTTTGCGGACTGTAGTTAAGTCTGTACGTTAAAATGCCGTTTACTTTTCCTCTCTAAGATTATCGCTGCGCCCTCTAGCGTGGCAATAGAAAAACACCTTTTTTTTTTAAGATGGGTGTATAAATTGCTCTGTATTTCAATAACGGACTATGCGATTGGGCTGGAAAAATACTATGCACGCTCAAGATATTAGTAAATGTATGGTGAAAAATTCGTATTTGTATCTTTATCCAGTTCTTCACAAAAAAATTCTAAAAATAGCGAAAAAAACCACCTTCACACGGGATGACCCCCTTGAACAGCGTAGAACGATGTTACTGCATGCGTTGGGGTTCACAGCTCCCACTTTTTCACCAACGCAACTCTTTTCTTACTCCGTCCGGGGTAATCCAGCATAGTAGACATATTCTGGAATCCAAATGTTTGTAAGGAACGATTATTCCGACGCGGGTTTGGAACATATTCGAGAAGGACGTAGTTTCAATTGAACGACGGACTGCGCTAACTGGGGGATGAATATGATAGAGCTCTCAGAGGCATCGACAAGTACTCCTCCCTATTAGCTTAACGAACACTGCTACATGTTTTTGCTAACCTGAAATATAGATATTGGATTTCAATTGGGAAAATCTAATTTTGACATGAAAAATGGTGGAATTTGTTAGGATAACTCTGATTTGGATACCAGATTCTGTTATGCAGGGGTGATTGCACTAAGGGAATCCGACTTGCACGGTACAAATTTGAGACTAGACTTCGTCAGCTTTGTGGAAGATAGGGCATCTCATTATTATCTCATTCAATGATGTGCAATAGGTAAGCTTATAGTAGTGGGACAGCAGTTAGAAAAATATAGACATCCATGACAAAGCAAAATTAAATTGGATTGAGAGACTAACGATCAACCAACTTGACCATTTTATGTCGATGCACAAACTGAACACTGCCTTTGGTTCTTCCCTGCTTAACCATTTTCTAACCTATTACGTTACTCCTTGTCAATCCTCGTGCTTACTTAAAAGTCATTCTATTCTCCCAATAAAATATGGTTGCTTTCGCGGTATGTGTCAGTGTTTCCAGTAAGCAAACCTTATAGAGGGTCGCCAAGCGAAGAGGTAACAACTGCTTGTACTGAAAAATGATTATGAGTGAAAATTTACCCTAGTATACTCCCTTATATTCTAAATTCTATTTCGGGTCAGGGTCAATCTAGTTTGTTGAATTATTCATTAATATCTGATTTCATTTTGAGAAATTTCTACGACATTCGTGTCAGAAGCAACGTTATAGCGAATCTATTTGATAATATGGAAAAAACAGAGAGATTCCCGGACCATGCGACCGATAGGTAGGAGGAGTAGCGAAAACTTGAACCTAGTTTGACCACCAGTTTCTTTGATGTTTCCGAATTGTACACTAGATGTAGACTGTCGGTCATGCTGCTCTCGAGGCAGAGGTGAAGGAGTATTACGAGTTTCCTCTGCCACGGCTAGCAAATAACATATGAACCTCAAAATTTTGGGAATTTTCACTTGTTTAGATTAGAATTTTGCAGTTACTTTCACAACTACACTTTGAGGCAGGTTAAGATCGAAAGTATTTTATTCATTTTTTATTTTCGTTTTTAGAAACCAAATCCAGCTTAGCAACGCTACAAACTACATGCTTGTATATTTATTTACAGATATATGAGCACATGCTTCGGAAGTCACACTTGAAACATGAATTTTTGAATGTCAGACCCACATTGTACCATCACTAATATCAATTTATTAAAAGATACCGCAAATTGATTCATATCAATTAAGTACATTTCTTGTACATATTGCCTAATACCGTTTACTCATATTATGGCTCTAGGGAGTATTGAATTCGCTTCCATCCAAAACAACAAAGTTTTTGAGATAATTTATTGCATGTGTGTGCCGAGCAAATAGCGAATTTCAACAAATGGCATTACTCATCATTGTTGGAGCTTCAATGTTATGGCGTGAGGGCGACTAGTGTTTGACTGCAAACTCTAAAGTTTACACTTTAAATTGGATGCCTGTTTACTATTCTATGGTGACATAATCGAAGAGAAAAAAATGAGGAGAATAAAAAAGTTGTTTGATGTCATATATTTAGAATGTCTTGAGAAGCGAGTAGATAACCAACTGTTTTTAAATTAGTTTAAAATTAACTCGAAAAGTTTTAATTGAATGTATATCACTTTAAATTAATCAAATTATCAGTTGTACATATATCTGCTTTAATGTGGGAAATATATTTTTCCAAGTGGGGAGCGACAACACGAGAATCATTTAAACAAATATAGGAAAATCACTCAAGTATTACCCAGGTAAAATTTGGCTAACATTATTTGAAGGGATTCAGTTTTTAAGCAAAATACCCTATCAATTTCGGGCTCTTACCTTCATTCATATTTTGCCGTTTTGTGACAAATTAACTTACAAAGAAAATGGAGGGAGGGCTCTGCTTCGGTATAATTGCTGTAGCTAGATTTGAGAAGAAGGCAAAGAAGAGGAGTTTATGAAAGGGAAAGTGTTAGGCCCCTCGTAGCGCTCATCCCCCCGAACGAAGTGGGTTTTTATATCATGGTAAAATTTGAATTTTTAACCCTACCCCGTTAACAGGGGAGGATAGAAGGAGGTATGCAGTAGGAAGCAGGCGGCTCCCTCTCCTAACACCGGTGCGTTAGTCGCCTCTATAAAAAGTTATGGCGCCCCAAAGGGCGCTTCATGTCAAAACGGTAGAATTTAACTTGGAACCCAATTTCCTCCAGGTAGAAAGGAGGGTATGGAGGAAAAAGCGGGAGATATTCCCTCAGACTCAACACCCTTTTCTTTCCTTCCTTTTAGTATCATCATGGTGAATTTTGGCAAGTCAGTGTTATTCTTAGAGAAGGAGCGGATTTGGAGGATATGTAAGAGGAAGAAGAAGGTCCCCACTGTCTAACTCCGTTGAAGAATTGTGTCGGCCATCCTCCGTTGAAAGGTTAAGTCGCTTCGAAAGGGACTATTTTCGTATCAATAATAAACCTAGCCGTGCTCAAAAAGTAAGGGCACCCGATTTGTATAGGCTTAAAAACAAATTATCTATTTATTTGTACAGATGTAAGTTATGTTTCAACATAGTTGCCATCCATTTCGATGCAGGTAGTGGCACGTAAACACGAGTTCAATTTTTTATTTTCTCCACGAAAAATTTTCCGCCAGCTCCTTTACTCATTTCTCCCACCACTTCTTTGTTCGTTGGAATACGAGGCCTGGTTCAAAACTTCTCATCCAAAACAGTTCAGGAATTATTCACATGTTCAATCAAAATTATTCCTTTATGGTCCTAAAATATTGACGCTGATTGTTTCGCTGAAATTATGGTTTCGAAGTTTTTGGCGGAGGGATAAAAGATGTGACCCCACTGTTATATTTACTTTTTCGTTTCAGGCGGTTAGTGGGAAAACCCCATAGACAGTTTGAACCTTTATAAAAATTTCAACGAGAGTTTTTATCTTCATAACGAGGGCACGAGAGACGAAGCGAATATCGCTCTTGTCGGGAAATGGGATCAACATGTTGCGCGAGAGATGATCCTGTGTGAAGAATTTTCAACACACTAATCTTAAACTGGTCTGATTTTGAAGGGGAGGAATAAAGCTACACGACAGTGTTACCAAGGTCTACAAAGAGCGTTAGTAGGGAAGAACGATAAGAAGAAGGATAAGTTGATATCACGTGCCAGTAAGGAACACTGTTGAGATCAAACTTCCGGAGATAGTCATAATTAGTGGAAGCTCACTTGCTTTCGATTACTTACACATTGTCTGATCACAACATTACGGTGTACGTTCCTTGAGCTTGGGCTTATTATCACCAAAAAAACATCGGGTACCAAAGTTCCAAGAGGTTTGAATTTGTTGTTGTTAGGATATTAAATCTAATAGAAGTACCGTTAAACCTCCAATATGGTTGCTGGGATAATACATTTTTTTGTAGTGATAATGAAACATTTATACTTAATAGAATTAAATATAATTCAAATTATCATAGCATTACTATTTCATCTTCAAAGGAATGGCTTATATTGGCCCTCACGATGCCTGCATGTTAGAGATAAACTAGCCTTTGCTGTGTTGTCTCACGCATAGTATAGGTTCCCATTAAAGCTTCAGGTGTCTAAAGGGCGATTTTGAGGTGATTTCGTCATTACCATTCCGGATACTAATAGTATTGTATATCCTCCGATTGGTACTTAGAATTATCTTCGTCTTTTCGTCCGCCAGGTCCAATTCGATGGTATGAAAGAATAATTACAACACACAGGATTTCGTCGATTGTTCCATGGTAATTAAATGGGTAAGGCTTAACACAGACGGTTTAAAGCTGGTAGCAAATCATGGATAACATTTTTTGCCCTTTTCACGAATTCATTTTTAGGCAACTCTTCCTTCCGTTTACCTTAATCTCTTAGACCTAATCCTGGTTTTCAGTTGTGCCTTAAAACCATCAGTATGCCCCCTGTATTACGTACTAATCGAGAGTTTTCATTTGATACACCATATAGCTAATTTCATTCAATAGGTGTAGCCGTTTTCGAGAAAAGTAGGTGTGGCAGACAGATAGACAGTAAGCCGAGTTTAATAAGGCTTCTGTGAAAACAAACAAACCTTTTGTGAAAATAAACAAATCTTACAATTTAGTGAAAATTTATGACTATCTCAGATATTAGTGTCTTTTATCATCCAAAACATTGAATGTAGATTCTATTGAATAGCCTACACTAATGAACTGCAGCAAAATTATGAATCAAAGCAAATTGTGAATAGTTAATTTCGTAAGCCCCAATTTGGAGAGCAACCCACTTCTTCCGTTTCCCCATCAATTCAATGTATAGCCATTCATATTTACAATACATAGTTAAATGCATCATTTCCGCGCTTTTTTATATGTTTTATTATCATCTACGGGAGTTTTTAATTTTTACATATCACATCAAGCTGAAACCAATATTTCTGGTTTTTTCGCTAATTGCTCAAGATGATCCGTGGGAACCCAAAGCGAAAGGGATCCATTAGCTATTAATAGTAAAGAAGAAAAAGAAATTTTGTATTTAAATGTTCATATTTTGTTCCTATTCTAATATTGATAGCTTTTGTTGGTTCTGGGTCTCTTCCTAGTCCAAAAAGTTTTTATCTGTCTAGACAATATATTTGTTGTTTGGCCGGAATTGAAAGTAACCTTATCGACATGTATGTGTATAATTTTGTTATAATAAGCTAGAAGTTAGTTTATCGTCTACTTATATAAGCTATGATAACTTGCGTTTTCTATTGAGACGAATGGTTATCAGTTATATTACCCCATTCTGGTTAAGATACCAGTTATTAAGAGATTAATTGATGGATAAATATGATGCTACAATTACCTATTCATTTAATAATAACTCAGATGAATTCAGTATTTTTTTATTGCTCGCTTTTTCATTGCTAATTTATGTATGAAGGCCAGTTGGATTTTTGTTTTATTTGCAATCGTTTAGATTACAAGAACAATAAATTAATTAACATTAAAAATAGGGTTTATGTCAATGTTTTGTGACATTTAGATTTACCGTCACACGTTTAGTTATTTAATCTTTATGATAATATATCAGGTGCGAATAATTCAAAGGCAAATCCCAAGTTTAAAATTCAATGATGATTCAGACTGCTTCATGGAAGTCGATGTACATTGCTAGTGGCTCCTGGCTGTGTGCCTTAGCTGCCTGCACGATTTCCCGAGGAGCTTGGATTCCTTCTTCCCTGTTCTGCGCCATGTAGCTCTACTGCGATCTAGTCGTTGTCCTTAATGTGTGATCTACATAGTTCCGCTTCGTGGTCAATATGTTCGTGGGCCACTGGCCCGTGCGCCGACGAAGTCCTTCACTAGTTATTGTCACGATGCAGATATAAATTTATGAAAACTCGAAGGTTTAGAGCAACAACTACGATTACTTTCCCTGTACTATTCCCAAATAAAAGTACAGAAAGTCCACTGAACCAGAATAGCCTCAACCTCACGTTTATGTTGTGTATCCTAATTTTAGACACAAGAGCAAAGGCTAATTTAGCACCGTTAATGCGGCTTATGTCGCCTCCGGCAGAAACAACGATTTCTATGTAGATATTCATCTTATTTACCAACACGTTCGATGCTCTGCCCATTAATGCAGATAGGGAGAGTGCGATGGCTCATCGAATTAAGAAGCTTGGTTTTATCAGCGTATATCTTCAGTTCAACTCTACTTGCCTCTCTTTCCAAATTCAGAGCCATTTGGTGAAGGTCCATGACTTCGAAAGCAAACAGACGTCATCATCGTAGTCGAGATGTTTGAGGAAAGCATCACGGTCCATTGAAGCCTTCCACGTCCCTCGGACATCATCAATAACAAGAAGGAATCATATCGTAACAGCTGAGCTGCTCTAAAGCGTTTGTCTCATATTGATGTAGCTATCTATTAACAAATTGGCTTTCCACGCTACAATGATGAACGCGTGATGAGGTGATCAGTCATGAGTCATGTAAACCGCTTCCCCCTGTTCCAGTTTGACCACGGTTAAGTCACTGGTACTCAGATCCGGACATAGAAAGGTATGCAGGATTTTCTGATGAGGATGGATATTCTAGGTCTGCCCCGTTTAGTGGAATAATATTTGTGAAATAACTTGTAATATTTATAGCCTCCTCTTGGTGGAAGACCAGTAGCTTACGTGAGGCGTACTTCGAGTACTGCAGATTTATCTCCGCTACCCTCAGAACGATCGGAGGGGGATCGTCAGTCTCCTTCAGACAGTAAGTCCTCATCTCCCTTAACAGCTCATTGGTGGCGTCAGGTTTCGCGAAACGGACCACTTTCACATTTGCATTCCAGTGCCTGCAGATACTCTGCATTTATGCGGAGCAGAAAAGGTAGGTGTAGTTCCTTTTTTCTTATCAACACCCAACGGTCTATGGGGAATCTGTGGATTGAAATTTTCTTGCTCGCATTCGGGGCTTGAAAATTCATAATTGGGTTGTCAAACTTCGGCCACGGAAGGGTAATTTATCGTTATGGCTGCACTGAATCGGTTTGAAGCGCAAAATGTCTGGGGGATTCTTTTCTGGTGAGTGAGAAGGGGGGGGGGGGGGAGGGTTAGCATTGCGGAAGAGGAGATTGAAGTGTGATGGTGAGAAAGGTGGCCGTGTTTTCCGTCTAGAGGTCGAGAACGAATTTCCGTGAAGTTCTGTCGAAACCCGGAAATCGAGTCACGGACGTACCAAAGCAAAAAGCAGAAAATTAGACATTTTCTAGGAAGAAGGCGTGTTTGTGCATGGAGACACTAGCTACTTAGCAACAGTTTGAGCTATGGCGGAAGAAGTTTGAGCCAACGTAGGGGCCAGTTGGCCCCCCGCCAATTAAAAAATTTTGTTCTAATCAAATAACGCCGTCCGATCAGCAGAGAGTTTAGAACGAAATTCAATGCGAAAGTTTCAAAGACGTAAAGAGAGTCGCAGTGTCCTGTATATAAGGTTCTATTCGTGAGTAGGATTTGCCCGTTAACAATAAGTTAGTCCTTTTCATTGGGGGGACGCACGTTATTGCAGTTCTGTCCTTTCCAGACACTTCAATTCGCTGTATAGATTCAGAATTTTGATTTGTCTCAAATATATTGATGAACGTTTAATGAAAGTGTTTCGATTTTATTTCTGGCTACAGAACGACCTACGATTTCAGTGTGTAGCTGGATGTCTACGCCGAACGAAACTAAGGTTACTAGAATAAGAGCATAATGCAACAACGCGTCGAAGGTCAGTAAAATATTTATATTACAAAAAATGATCGTGAATTAAGCAAATAATAAGAAAAGATATGTAAATGAAATGGTCAAACACGAAGAAGAATAAGGATAGGAGAATACAATTTTAAGACCGTTGACAATTTCTCCTATCTAGGTTCGAAAATCACAACCGATAACACGATGATGAAATCCGCGCACGGTTGTTGTGAGCCAACAGAGCTTACAAAAACTGTTCCGCTCGAAACGTCTCACCATAGGGTCAAAGCTCTGACTGTACAAGACTATGATCTTGCTAGTCCTCATGTATTCCTCGGAAGCTTGGGTTCTTAGCAAGAAAAATTGCGAATTCTTGGCCGCGTTCGAGAGAAGTATCCTCCGAAGAATGTTTGGCCCCCTACATGGGGATGGACGATTCCGTAGCCTACACAATGACGAAATCTATGAGCGATACCATGACCGTCCGGTTGTGGATAAAATGCGACTCAATATGTTACGCTGAGTGGATCCCTTAATCCGTATGGATGAGGGTGATCCCACCCGGAAAGTCTATAAGGGCAATATCTATGGTAGAAAAAGAAGACGAGGCAAACCCTGCCTAAGATGGAGCGTTGGCGTAGGTCAGGACGTCAGACAGCTCTTAGGGATATCGAATTGGTGGACCTCGGCGCAAAACCGGGATGTCTGGTGTTGCTTATTAAGGCAGGCCTAGACCGGATACCGGTTGTTGCGCCGTTGATGACGATGATGTAAATGATATTTTTCAAACAGCAGATAAATTAAAAGAAAGAAAAGTTAACATTACCAAGTATTTGCTGGGCAAAATGGAACTAGCTTGTTGAGTGTAATTTCTATCCCGGATAATAGATATGAGTTAAGGTCCCATGGACAGGGCCACCATGTCATTTGGCCCCCCATGGAGAGGAAAGGGGGTCCGAGGCCACTGGTCGCGTAAGTGCCAGAATCGACTCAAGGCTAGTCCTTCCCCGTCCATCCCAGACGCTTTAATTTCCGTTTGGTGATTTTGTCCCCTCCCCTATTAGGCTGCTTGACATTTTAGCTTCTTTTGGATTGAAATTTTCGGTGATATCACCCCGTCTTGAGACACGTCTCTATTTGATGGATGGGTGTAGTTTACTATGGAATCAAAGCACGTGATAAGGGGTGACAGAGGTGTTATATTTGAGAACCAAGAACCTCGGTAGTCATCTCGCCGAGCTGTTAGCGTTTTAGTTAGCTCCGGCATGTGCCGTTCAGTCCCACATATTATCTCGCTTAGTCGGTGTTCACGGCTGGCAAACCTGTTAGGCTACTTTGGTTGGTTAACAGCTTTGGTACCCCTGTTGGTGCCAAGGTGGTGCAACGCTGTACTCTCATCGTAGCAAAGTTGGCATCCAAAGGGGGGCCACAGTTGTTGCGTACGTTACAAATACTATGACGTATTATCCTACGGACCACTTGATGCGACTCAAAACAGGGGATGTACCTCCCCTTTAATCTCTAGGAGATACTTAATGACAATCCCCGACAGCCTGGCATCAAAACTGGTCCACAACTTCGTCGTTAGCTTGCCGGTAGTGGAATTACCGTCTGTCATCGTCTGTAAGTGATTCCTGGTCACTTTAGTGCTACGTTGGTATCCTTGCCCTTGATCACTCCTTTTGTTTTCTTGTCCGATCTAATCTTGAGTTCGAAAGCAGTAGGTTTCATTCTCTGCTTGTTTCCCGGCTCTTTGTTGTTATATTATATGTTCCTCGAGAATCGCTTGGTATTTGGCAGGGTGCAATGCATCCCACTGGTCGACAGTACCAGTCTTCTTCTCCTTCCAAACTTTGCTCATAATATGGATGGTCTTTTACTACTGGCTCTGGAGCAGGACTCCGACAGACTTCCGCTTCTTCGCTGGCTACCGAAAGCCGATATTCTTATTGGTCCCTGTTTCCTGTGGGACATCCTACATCGTCGGTTTCGAGGTAAGAGTACTGCGGTTGGTACTCGCTATGTCCAGTTCTATGACAGTGGCTTCCAAGCTGGAAACCGCTAGTCTGTCTGCCGACTCGCTCCTGAAAGTCCGTAATCTGATGAATTTTAGTTTTGATGTCCATACTTGCTAGGCCGGCCAAAATGATAAAGGGTCTTACTTGAAATTACAGATGACTAGCTTATTTGGAGTCCGCAAATATTGAAGCTCCACCGAAGTATTCAGTCAACATGCGCTAGCTAGCCTTTATGCTAACCAAGGTCACGAATGTGGGGCCATTTGAGCATTTCAGTCAATCACATGTTATTTAACAAAACTTCACGTGTACTTAACCGACGCGTGGGTGCGCACCGAAACCCAAAAAAGAAAAATCCTGATGCCGCGCGTACCAACCGAAGGTTGAACACGCGAGCTAAACCTAGAAATGAGAGATTAATAAGATAGCAGCTAGGCTGCTAAGAGATTGACTCTCTGAACCCGGGTGCTGCAATCAAGGGAGAAAATCCACGGGGGATTGCATCCTCAATCGATACTTCTTCTTCCTCAGATATACAGAGGTCGCTCCCTTTGGGATTCCGGTCTTGTCTTGATATCCCCAGGCCATTATATTGAAGGATGTCCGTGAGTTCAAATTCATTTTAACAATCAAAGTCAGGTTAACTGAGAGAATACTGTCACAGATATAATTCCGAGTCCATCTTCCCTAAGAGTCCAATTCGTGTGGAACATGCGCGTAGATCCTTGGGCAGCATGGAAATCTAAATATAATTTATCGATTTGACAAAATCATTCGACTTTGGTGGGAGATTCAATCGCTGGATTTACTCAGGGAACCCTAAGTATTATCACATCTGCATTCACGGTTATGGAACTCTGGGAAAGACTTTTCTTATCATGAGCTTCGTATCCACTTCCCAATTTCGGACTCCTACGTGAAATTTTCAAACCCTCGTGTGACCGATTTAGGATTCTTTGTAACAGGTAACTCTTTAGATTTCGCACTGTAGAGTGCCTCATGCTAATTTGTGGTGAATCACTTTATTTTCTTATTTCCTTACAAGCCCCCCTCTTATTCCGGCAATAGCTCTTCACAAATTTTCGCATTTTACCTTCTTCGGCCGGTCCAGGTTCTGCGAATCTTCCCCGATGTTGAAGTTCCACGGCCCTGGTACCGCAGCAACAATATCTTGATTTTTTCCCATTACAAAAACAAATTTCCATTCGCCCCAGCCAGAAACAAATTAATGTGCACCTAATAATATGCAAAATGAGCAGGTCTATGTGAAAGCAAAAGGTTAAGGATCATTTCGCAATATTAGAAAATTGTATGTTAAAATTCGAAATGGAAATGAATTTTAGAGTTTTGGGGAAAGGTACAAGGTGGTAGGGTAGTTGATGAATTTACCTTCATTACATTAGAGGATTTGTCGAATTATACAACCGTATCCGGAATCGTAATCATGTCAAGCGGCCAGAAGAAAGTAAAATTATAAAAGCATACGATGTGATTTACATATGGACTACCTAATAGTAAAGAAAATTATTTCGTAGCTCAAAAATCACAGTTTAATGATGTTATTCGCTGCAGGGAGCATTATCTAAGAAACAGCAGTGTGTTGAGCGGAGTAACAGATACATCAAGAATAGGTTGCTTGGTGATAACATAGTAATGTGTTGATATACCAGTCGATGATTTGGAAACCTTTCGACTTCACCCAGATCTTGCGACCGAGAGAAGTGGCGTAATATTTGGAACTAAAATATGATTAAAATAGTCGTTCAGGGAAAATTCTAAACCAGAGAAACCCCTTTATCAGGCCGAGTGTCATTGACAGTCAGACCATTCTCACGTATCTTTCTCAACAATCAATAAATTTGTCACACTTTTCAAAAAGCTTTTAACTGCGCATCAGTATTCCAAATGTGTAAATTCGACCGTTCAGGTTTGACTAACGCTTTAATGCACATAAGCGCCATTCAGATAATTGTACAACTATTGTGGGGCTATTTCTACCCACAATACTAATTAGAGAGCTTGCAATCTACCTACAATTTCTAGTGTACACCTCACCTCTGTAATATGTGCACCGGCATCAGTAATCATAATTAAAACCTGCCCAACTAGTAGGTGTCGGTATCACACGAGAATCCATGTGAGTCAGTCTTTTATAAAAAGAAGCATAAAAAACATAAACATATAAGGTAAAAACTGGTCACCGGCATTAGCATATATGTAGAAACGAGTCTATTCAAATGATTAGTTAACATTCTCAATGTGTACAAATAATGCGTGGTGTTCGGTTTACACAAAACATTTCTTCAGCACGTGGGAGGGAACTGCCTACCTGAAATATAAATGTAGGAAATAGAGGATATGAGTCCACGGTTATTTGCGGACATGGCTGTCGCCTGCATCAAGGACGAAATATAATTGAAAAAACCAAAATGTTCGCTCTATGCGAAGATTACTACTTTGATTGCTTTTTCTGAAGATATTTTGTAGATGTTACCGGGCCCCAGACGAAAGTTATTTGGTAGTTACATCGTAACGCTTAGTAGTAACGCTTGAAATTGTTGTCACCTGTCTACAGGTATTCCACTGTCTACAGTTGGCGGCAGACATCTCAATAGCATTATCGTCGTTGAAATAGGGTAGTTTATATGTGGGCGCAATAGATTACAATATGATGCCGAAATTGGAATTAGATTTTGCTCGTAGGCAGATTTCCGTCACTTAATAAGCTACCTATCGTTCAGGAGCCATGGTCTTTGTGAGGAGGTTTTCAAACATCAATCATTCACACACAAAACAATTAGAAATTTTTCTCTATTGTACACAGAATGTTTTCAAAATTAGATAACAGTTTTATGTGAAATGGAGCCCATTGTTTCCTTTACAGCTATTAGGGTTTGCAACAATTCAGAAAACAATAAAATAACTCTCGCTCACGTATTCATTCATTTGATAGAAATCATGCTTCTACGTTAATTTGATGAGTATTGGAACTGCCCCTAGTTGGAAAGTGATGACTTTTATTTTTTAGATTTTTTCCTACCCTTACTGTTTATGTATTCAAGGATTTGATGTCAAAGGTTCCAGTTAATGTCGTTCAGATTTTGAAATTTGGTTGCGATTCTCAGCCCTTAAATTAAGCTTAATATTCGCTTAGTATTATATAACCAATCAATAAGAAATTCAACATGTCTGGAAACCGAAAGTTTATTTGGTAGCTTGTTGGATATAGTGTGATTCCCACCAAACTTGGTAGAATCATGCTTTATAGAACAGCCTGTGTTACTACCAGTTAATGATTCTAGGATAAACTTAAGCTGAATTCCCAGGAAATTTTTCAAAAATATACTTATAATAAATACGGTAATATACTATTATAAACTCCATTTAAACAGATATCAGTATGGAGAGTATTTCGAGGCGCCGATACCATATACATGGACTATCATAATTCTTGGGAACAGGTCCTTGAAGTAACTAACCTTTTTCGGACCCCCGTACTCCTCGCCTTTGCAACCTATGTCAAAGTGCTAATCGACGCCTAGATTTATATTCCTATATTCCGTGAAAAAATGTGCATTTGACTTTTGCATTCAGGGGGCCTCTCAACTCAACTCAACAACTGCTTTCCACAAGGAATTACACGCAGTTCAGAGAAAGCTTCCTAAAGGTGACATTATGATTGTGATGCTTTACCGCGCTCACCATCTTATCATGGTGTGGTAGTCTGTAATACATTACTACTACACTAAGGGTGTCCAAAAGACTTGAAAATGGAAAAAATGGATTGTAACACAGACTTCGAATTCACCTTTTAAGAAATCAGATCCTGGCCGAAACATAGATTTTGGTGCCCCACCGAATTCATGTTTCCTCACGGATACATCTGTGGAAGACATGCTCTCCGCTTCAGTGGAAGGCCTGACTTGTGGCTAGCCACAAAAGATAGTACAGCAACTCCGTTAATGAGAGGAATTGGACATTTTACCACCGCCGTCGGCGATACTGTTGGCTAATTCTTCCAGAAAACGGGAGAGGAAGGCTCGGTAAAGGGAGACTTCAATCGCAAAGGAGAAGGGACTACAAGCTTGCTTGTCAGAATCTTCTCTTTCACTTCTAGTAGGAAAAACGGAAGAAAGGGAAGTTGCTGATTTGGACGTAACAGGTCTTATAACGGTGTATGGGAACAACCATGCGGCTCGAACACCGTGAATCTCGGGAGGTTTCCAGGGACAACGGAAGGCAATGCAAAAGAAGGTGAAATTTCCTACGAATGAAGACATGGGCTTTGCTATGCCACAAATTGTAGCGATATCCACAGAAATTGGACGCAAGGAAGCGGAGCTTTCAGCGGAAGGTGAGAACAAGCTGGTAACTCTAGTGAGATCCATACTGGACGCAGCAAATTTTTCAGTTAGGACGGTTTTCACATTAGACTACACTTTTATGTCTTCAAACGTAAAGGGTGGTTCAATTAAAGTGCAGCATGCCTAAGTTTTTTCCTATCTACTGACAGCAAGGCTGGTAAATCTGCAGGACTGTCTTTATATATTTCTGCTATTGGAGCCATTCATTCGTTTTAACAGAATCTGTGCTATTGGATCAGCAAAAGGGATGAGACTTTGATTTGACTAATTTTTGATGAGAGATCCTCGAGGTCGAAAGCATGCTTTCTGATGTCAAAATTGTTAGAGGCTACCGTGCCGAGACAGTTCTGATTCCGGGACCTAGTTAACTAACTTGATATTGTATCAGGTTAGTGGCAAGGGGAGAAACGTCTTAGTTGCTTGTACTTACTTATCCTATGATTCTTTGTGTCCTCCCTTTATGCAAGAACTGGGATCTGGTTGCGTATACAGAATCAAGTGGCTTTGAACTTCTAATAAGTTGTAATGCAAACGTTCAGAATATTTGCTGGAGCAGTAGCAAATGCAATCCTAGAGGAAAGAAGTTGTTGAATTTTATCACTTCAACTGGTCTTCTAACCACGAACGTAGAATGCACCCCTACGTTTATGGGGCCAGGAGGAAGTCTGCACTACAAAGTAGTTAGAGTTGATTACAGACTGGCGAGTGCTAGATGGAGTCTTACTCTTATGAATGATGAACGAATGGTACTGAAAGCTCTACTGACCGCTGAACGGGATGGCGGGCGTGACGCACTTGAACTTCGACTTCATGCGAAATGGCGAAAAATTCAACGCGTTGGTCAGAGAAGTTGGCCACAGAAAGCAATAATTTTAGAAGTGTAGCGCCACAAAGAAATTTATATGTGGTCGCAAATATTTTAATGGTCCTGAGAAGAACGTTAACAGTCGAATCTTCATCCACGATGACGGCCAGCTGATGAGGTGGAAAGAATGCAGTATCACTTCTGATGAAGTTCAGTCCCCTGTGGATAAAACGGCTAATTAAAGTAACATGCGGATAATATTCTTGTTTAATGAAAGAGAAATCCCTAACATCAATGCGTTCAAAAGGAATAAAGCCGCTGGAATTGACGGTCTTCCCACAAATCTGCTTCTTCCGCTCGTAGGTAAAACCTGGGAATCCGAGATTTTTCCGAGATAGTGGAAGATTGTTAAGATTCCAAAGCAGAGCATCCATTTATGTGCGACATTTGGAGAAGTAACTGCGGGCTCCCTGCCATCGTAAAGGTAATAGATAAAATAATCCTGGAATGCATCAAGATATTCGAAATCGATAATCGAAAGCTTGGTTGTCAAAGTGTCCTGCCCGGGATCCTCAGCATTGACCACGTCAGCACCCTACGTATCATTTTGGAATAGTGTGCGGAGCTTGTACATATCTTCGCTATACCTGCTCTTCATGGATTTCAAGAAGGCTTCTGACAGCGTGAACAGCGAGTGTATTTTTTGTGCTCTACGCAGGGGCCTTCCAGAAAAAACTAATATCTATTATCAGAGCGACATGAGATGGCACAAAATATCACGTGCTGTGTTGAGATAAAATATTCAAGACACTTGATGTTCGAAACGTTGGTTGCGTTGGTTACATTTTATCACTGATATTATTTTTTCGTTTTGTTTCACACAAAACCTTAATAAGAAAAAGGAATAAACTACGCGAAAGTCCCTAACCCGACAGTCTAACAGACTAACTAACAAAATTAGGGAAAAATTAACGATTTCAAGAACTAGCAACTCCCCCGTATCAACCATACACAGACAAAATGGGCTACAGCATTATAAAGAAGGAAAGGACGAGGCGTTCGCCAATTCTCTGGAATTAGAATTCAGATATTTTCCTATGAAGACACAGCGAGAGAAGACAACACCGCACCACCTCTACCACATCCCACAAACTACCAGGAAAGTCAAGGATATCAACTCAAAACTGATTTCAATGAAATTGAAAGTATAATAAAATCATTGAAGTACCGGGTTGGGGCAAAATTTCGAATGAATGCCTGGGCCACCTCCCCAACAGCATCATAGAGGCTCTAACTGAAGTAATAAACTCTGCACTCCAACTGGAATATTATACAAGAATTCGGGAAATGGTGACCATCATTGTCATTCCAAAACCCGAGACCCGAAATTCCCGCAGAATTGACGACCAATAAGCCTACTCGCAACCATAGCAAAGATCGCTGAAAAACTAATCCACTCCAGACTTAAGCACACCTTCACAAAATGGAGAATCATCCCGGATGAACAATTCGGTTTTAGACCAGAACACTGGTGCGAGCAACAACTTGCTAGAATCGCGAATCACGTCCGCCAAAGTCTAAACCAAAAAAAAAAATCCACAGGACTAATCCTGCTCCATATTTCTAAAGCATTCGATAAAGTTCCCCATCAAGAACTAATTAAGAAACTAACAGAATTTAATATTCCTGCCCCTCTAACTAATATAATTAATGTGTTTTTCAAAGACAGAAGAACGAAAGAATAATTGAATCGGGAGTCCCGCAAGGACCCCACTATCTCCCCTCTGATACACAATATATGCAGGAGACAAAATAGAAAAAAATGATAAATCCGTAAAAGACAAAGCACAGAAACTGTAGGAAACAATGGACAACCACGGCAGCCCTACACTAAAAGCATTACAAATCCAACTACACGACAACGAAACATATCCCAGCCTAAGGAAGGAAATATAACAAACAGACGACCGATAATGCAAGCAGAATAAAATGACGGGCACAAGAAAGGGGAGCAAAGGTGAAACTCATTAGCTCCAGGGATCATCCAGCTCCAAGAGATAGAAACACTTTAAAGAACTTTTTCTTTTTCTTTAATTTTTGTCCCGTTCACAAGCGGGGTCAGCTCGTCGTGCTTCTATCAAATGCCTAATCTGGATGCAATTATGAGGCTTTTAAATCCCCATCCAGCGTATTAAACCACAGTTGTTTCGGCCGGCCTTTTGGTCGTTTACCATCGACTTCGATGTTCGGACCAATATTGGCAAGTGAATTCTCGTTACCGTGAATTATGTCACCATACCATCGAAAACGCCTCTCTCGCAATTTTTCCACGATTGGTGCAACTCCATATCGATCGCGGATATCCTCATTTCGGATGTGATCAAAACGTGTCACGCCACTAGTCCAACATAACATCTTCGTCTCCATTACCGCAAGACGCCGTTCATTGTCTTTTATAGTCGGCCAACACTCAGAACCATAGAGACCGAATTGGCAAATATCTAAACCGAGCAATAGAAGCAATTTTTGGCCTTCATAAGCGAAACATCGAAAAGGGGCACGCATCTTATTATTATATATAACACATTAAGAGAAGTCTATCAAGAGGCTTAAACAGTGCAACACCTAATGGAGATGCTGTAACATCTGCCGAAGGTGCAAACGTGTTCCGAAAGAAGAAGGATCGACACAGCAAAACAAAATTGCAGAGCAACAATCGAGGAAATTTTTTTTTAAATCACCTTTTTATTCATTCTATCTTCATATCATATTTTTGATTTGCATGCATTATTTGTAGAAAAAGCGGTGAAAATTGGAAATGTTTTTTCCAACATTCGCGAAATTTTTGATTTAGATTATTTTCTCCCGTGAAATTCAGAAGTTTTTTGGCTTCAGATAAAAATTGAAGATTGACGTCCCGCAGTTGGAGAACTCTAGTTATAACCTTGATGGGAATAATGTCGCGTAACTTCGCTATTTTTGTTCTAAAATTTTCAAAATAATTGTCAAAATTTTTTCGGAATATGATTAACATGCTAATGTGGTTTATTCGTCAATTCAAAATTTCAAGGTACCCTATTGACACCATATGTTCAGCCCATATGTTCAACCTTATCTTAACAACCAGAAACTCCAGCCAAGCCAATTCAAATTAGCAGAGATGAAATCGCTGGTTTAAACGGTAGAAGTTGACAGTATTTATAATGGTTTATCTGAAATCAATGCATATTGTACAAATATCGGGACTACTCGAATCGACTAATTTTACCAAAACGACAACTGCATAGTAAGTGATGTTCACGTTTTGGGGGATTAATTGATGTCAATTGTTCCGACTTAATATTATGGATAATGACCGAAATTAAAAATGTGCTTTATGTAACAGAACGGACAGTATTGAGTTTAGAAGACAGTTTGACTTGCATGAGCCGGAGATTGGTGCTTGGTTGAAATTCCCGTGTTTCAGAATTCCAAGTTTTAGTCCCTAAGAATAATCCACGTTTGACTGTTAAATCATGGAGCGCTGCGTTCGGTGTTTGGTCGTTTTCATGATCGGTTCATCACTGTCATTAGCTCTGAATGTATGTCCTTTTTAATAAAATGAACTTCCTTTGTGTATTAGAGTCAAATCATTGTCATATAAGATATTTATTTGACTTCTCTTTTTCAAAGGAATGCATCAAGTTCGAAATTTCCAGTATTCGACAAAACCAGAAAAGTGAATATGTTCACATAAATACTACTTTTCAAAATGAAACTACCCTCGATGTCGAAGCAGATCTTCTTCAATCTTTTGTGAACCCTGCGTGTAACATCGAAATTACAAAGTGGAGTCGTGGCCGAAGTCTAACCAATATTTTCAATACAACAATTCGGTTTTGCGAAATGGAACGCCTATCATCAAGGGATCTGTTTGTAAAAGCAATTCGCGAATTTTTTCTGAAACTTACTAATTTCACGTTGACATGTCCTCTAGCCTCTGGACGGTATTCCGCAAAAGTCAGGACTAAATTTGCGAGGACGTTATTCCCCTTGCGTTTGTTTTATGAAAAAGATTCATTTATATCGTTACATTTTCGGTTTTATGAGCAAATACCAAGGGGAAACTACACATATTTGGCAGGATATCTGACGAACGGCCTTATAGAGCGCTATTGTTAGGTACTACTGTTGATGACTACTGGCACACTTTTGAACAAAGCAAAGAAAACACTTTTGTCGATTGCAAATCACAATTACCACAAATAAATGATTTATGTGATTTTTTTAAAATTGCAATTAAGATTTTAGAAGGTTGGGTTTTCCTCTAAGCTTTGATTTCTGATCTGATTTCAAACCCATTTAAGTATAATCTTCAGACATTTGTTTGGCCTACTCGACTTTCTATGTGGATTTATTTTACTGTGTATTTCATGTACATGTAGTCTAGTTTACTGGAGGGAGCTACAGCTCCGAGCAATCAGGCGATTGTTAGGTCCATTGTACTATCCCCGTAAATCGCCTATTCAATGGCTTCGTGCCTACGGCGTTCGCAGGCTTCAACGAATCTGAGAACATTCTCCAGAAGTAGGGAGTGTACAGATTCTTCATTGAAGAAAACCTTACTAAGGTGTCTCTGTTTGAGATCTAAGGATGCCGGGTAGCTGCATAAAAAATGTATGGCATCTCCTCCTCCTCCTCACATTGGCTGCACATAGTGGAAACCACCACCCCAATCTTTTCCATATGGTAGTTTAAGGAGCAGTGTCCCGTTAAAAGCCCTACTAGGGTTTTCATGCCCTACTTCTTAAGGGACAAAAAAATTCCGCTCTGGCGACCCCAGATTCTTTCAGAAGGATGCGTGAATCCTTGCAATTCCACCCTTCGGACTAGACTTGACAATGGATGGCTGGATTCCAAAAGCTGGTTCTGACCCCACCATTGTGGATAAGGACCCTCGGCAAGCCAGTCTGTCAGCCTCCTCATTAACAGCGATGTTTGAGTGCCTTGACACCCACATCAGGAATATTTCGTTCAGTCGGCCAAGTTTTAGCAGCACCTGATGACAACTCCACACCAACTGACTTAATATGTCGTTGCCGTTTAGTGTTGGTAATGCTGCCCGACTGTCGGAATAGATTCGACCGGTGCAACCCCTCTATTTCTGCCGCAGACATTCTCCTGCTGCTAATAAAATGGCACATATTATATAAAGGACAGTCATCATCATCACCAAGGGCACAACAACCGATATCCGGTCTAGGTCTGTCTTAATAAGGAAGTCCACACATCCCAGTTTTACGCTGAGATCCACTACTTCGATATCCCTCAAAGCTGTCTGGCGTCTCGACCTATGCCATCGTTTCATCTCAGGCAGGTTCTGCCTTGTCTTCTTTTTCTACCATAGATATTGCCCTTATATACTTTCCGGGCTAGATCATCCTCATCCATACGGATTAAGTGACCCGCCCACATTTTTTTTTGCTAAGGACCCAGGTTTTCGAGGAATACATAAGGACTGGCAAGATCATAGTCTTGTACAGTAAGGGCTTTGATCCTATAGTGAGACGTTTCGAGCGGAACAGTTTTTGTAAGCTGAAGTAGGCGCGAATTTCATCGTCATAGCTGTTATCGGTTGTGATTTTCGACCCTATATAAGATAAATTTTCAAGGGTCTCAAAGTTGTAGTCTGCTATTTTTATTGTTTTCGTTTCATCAGTGCGATTCGGTGTTGCTTGTTGTTTGGTTTTTGGCGTTGACGTTGACACCATGTACTTCGTCTTGCCTTTATTAATGTGCAACCCAAGTTCTCGCGCCGCCTACTCGATCTGGATGAAGGTAGACTGTACATCTTGGGTTTTTCTTCCGATAATATCAATATTGTCAGTGTAGGCCAATAGTTGAGTGGACTTGAAGAGGATGGTACCTCTCGCAGTTACATCTGCATCGCGAACCACTTTCCCCAGGACCAGGTTAAAGAGGACGCATGATAGGGCATCCCCTTATCTTAGACCGTTGTTGATGTTGAATGAACATTGGTCGTCGTCGGTATACCGAATTCTCTCATGGCCGTGTAGTTTTACTGCTTCCAGTTATTTGCTTCCACGTGGAGTGTTAGATAAGGTTTGGTAGTGGAACTGTTGTTGTTGTTATTTAGGATAGTGAGGGATCTTAAGTCCACATCCACTTGATGTTGAACCGGACCAAATGGAGAGCAACTTATTCTCACGTTTTTTGGTCTACAGATCCCTCGTCCAGGGCCCTGGACGAAACCGTTAGTCCCTATTTTTAAATACTTGGGTGCCATACCCCGAACGAGGGATCCGTGGACCAAAAAACGTGAGAATAAGTTACTCTCCATTTGGTCCGGTCCAACATCAAGTGGATGTGGATTAACGATCCCTTGGCATGTTTTTCCGAACATATAAAGGAGCGTTTTCCATATGTTGCCGATTACGGTCACACTGCTCCCAGGGCAGAGGTGAGGCAGCATCTGATGAGTTGCCTCTGCCCTGGACGAAACCGCTGGTCCCTATTTTTTTTTTTTGTTGCTGTTGGTTCAGCAGGCGTTTCCCAAGTTATATGCTCTATCGTGGGTACCAATCCACGTTTCACCCTGGATCTTATACTACCTTCAGACCACCAGTACAAAAGACAATGTAAGACATAACTGAAGGCAATTCAACTATCATTAACAAAGTTTTGCATTTGATGTGAATTTATTGTGAGCGGCGGAGTTAGAGTTTGAAAATATATTAGGGAATATTGTGAATTTTTAGTTATGAACGAAATAAAATACTTGCCAGAAAGTTTCTCACACTAGACGAATATAAAATGTTTATAGTCGAAATGTCCAGCTTCCCGTATTCCGATTAGCTTCAGTATTGTATCTTTGAAATTTTTGCAGTTATAGGTCTGGTCAGGCAGCTAAGTCGAAAAAGACATCTCTGCTAAAACACTGGAAAGCCTCCATTTTGTTGTGAACAGCTTTCTCTTTCCCTGCTATTACTGTATAAACGCCTTTTCACCATATTGTTTAGTTTTTTTGAAAACAAAAATCCTAAAGTTTGTTCTATCGTTCGCCGGCCCCTTAAGCCAAAAATAACAAAGTTACGTGCTAATATCTGTTGAAGCTCGTAACTATAGTTCTCCAATTGCGGAACATATCGCGACTCTAATTTTAATTACTAACTAATTTTATAGAAATATGAATCTTAATCCGAGTGAAAGTAATAAAGATTGAAAATTTTGCTATTTCAATTATCACTATTTTTAAGGTTTTCTAGAAAACTAAACTCGATTCACTGCCTGCCACACGGACTTTTCTCATAAACGGTTTTACTTATTGACACGAAATTTGGAAGAAAGTTCGGGAGTGCGAACCACCACATATGCGGGGAATGCCATTGCATCGCGTTGAACTTAAGGTGGGGTCCGCATGCATGTAAAAGAGGGGTACATAAATTTTTTAACCGAATATAAGCGAAAATGAAGACATTACTTTCAATTACAAACCAAAATTTACAAACGCTTTTTTTGAACCTCCTAATGTGGTTTCCCATCCTAAGGACCCAGGTTTAGTTACCTTAATTAGAACTGAGCAATAACGTAAGGATTTTTATTCTTTTAATTTCAGTATAGTATGGGTCATTAAAATAAGACACTAGAATATCATTTTAAATCACTCTATATTGTACATCGTTATAGAGCTGGATATGAGACTTTTCAATAGTAACGTTTTATGACACAATTCAGGACAAACTCTGCCAAAAGTGTAAAATTTCCTTTAGGAGCTTGTTCGTAAAACTGATTCCGTACCTGAATGAATGTATTCGGCTCATAGAATAACCGTATTGGGAACAGTCTTTTCATATTGTTGGTCTCCAAATGCACAAAAAATCTGTTGGCTCTCAACGGACATGTCAACGTAAAATTGGTAAACTCTCGAACGACCTCCATGAATGCATTTACAAAAAGATTACGGGATGAAAATCGCAGCATCTCACAAACTCGAATTGATATATTGGAAAGCAAGGTCGATCCAACAACTGAACTCAGTTTGTAGAATTCTATATTCCACGTAGGATTGACGTAAGATTGAAGTAAATCAACATGAGCAGCCAAGTATGTACTATTTGCAGTAAATATGTTTATATTAACATGTCCGTCTCTTTGTCCATTCCTAAAGTTTGTCATATCCAGTTGCAAGCGTTCACGCTAAATTAATTAATAAGTGAACATTTTTTTTTTTGAAAAGAAAGAATATGTAAAATATATTATCTAAATTCCTACCCTTTTAGCCCCGGTAACTACAACCGAAATTAAGAAAACGATGTAGTATCTGACTAGCGTTCCCATCTTGGTCCGCAGTCAACAGAACATTAAAATGATTTTCCGCTGATATTTTCTTGGAAGGTATTTCTCCTTCATGGTTGAATATACACGAAATAACAATAATGACATATTGAGTGCATTTTGCAGTGCATATCAAGAAATGTTTTGAACTACTATAATTAATGAATAAAAAACTGTTGCCATCTTATTTGAATGCATGAGAACCCAGAGACAATAACGACAATTTTCCACCATTAATGGCAATTTAGTGTTTGCAAAAGTCGAGATCCTATGGAAAATTCAATGCTAGTTACTTATAGTGACCTAATGGATTGGGCGGTTGCAAGGGATCATCAGAATTTACTAGAGTCAATCTGAAAGAAAAGCTTAAGAAGCAGAAGTGGTTGTAATGGTTCGCTTGCAAACACCGAAGATACAATGAAGCGTCTGTCAACAAGCGCTTGTACGTTTCTGTGCTAGCTGGGCTGAGAAAGGTGGAGGGATGCTTTGAGCACTTAAGTGGCTCACTCGTTATTTAACAAAACTTCCTGAAATTCAAACGGCAATTGGAAGATCGCGCATACTTATCGAAAGTAACCACTCCGGCTAATCCGGAAATAAAAACAAAATAAATCGGGAAACTGGAAGCTTGACGCTTCAGGTATAAAAGGTTTTGTGTTTCCCTATGTGAGGAGCATAACGCAGTTCTCCATTGGCTGATAGCATTGACTCGACATGTTTAAATCGCTTAGTTCTGTCAATGGCAGTAACCTGCCCAAAACTGAGCGATTTAAATATCTCGAGTGAGGCGTTATCGATTGTGTGGTCACGTTATTCGCGCTAACGAGAATTCACTTACCAATATTGGTCTGAACATAGAAGTCAATGGTAAGTGATCAAAAGGCCGACCGAAACAACGGTGGTTTGATACGCTGAATGGGGATTTAAAACTGTCGCGATTACATCTAGATCGGGTATTTGCTAAAATAAAATGGCGAAACCGATCACGACCAGCCGACCCCGCTTGTGAACGGGACAAAAGCTGAAGAAAAAGAAGAAATGAGGAGCGAGGAGTGCATGACAGCTCCGTGTCAGATAGCTAAAAATTCCATTGCCCTCTATTTTTAAGAAAACGATTTAAATAAATCATTTGATGGAAAGCCCTGTATTGATTAAAGTCTACCTCATACGGTTCACACTCTGAGTTTAATATTATTAGCAAATTCGGAGAATTTAACCTACGTCAGATATACGATTGACGTATTTTAACTTTATTAGTAATAGTGCGATTTCCACCAAACCTACATCACTGCAAAATTTCGTGGTGCTAGGATGAATTTAAGGGGGGTTTCCAGCCAATTACAAAAAATTATAGTAATATACTATTATTCACTTTATTGGAGCAGATATCGGTATGGAAGGTATTTCGGGACCTGGGCACCATAGAGTGGCAACCTCCTGATTTTTTTTCAGATTTTTCGGTTTGTTAGTTTCTGAGAATGGCCCCGTTAAAGCAATGATCAATTTCAACCCACCTTTCCAACAAATGTCAAAAGTAGGAAGGACTTCGAAAAGTACTAACCGTTACCTTTAATTTGATACCCCACATGACTATATTTGATGAAAAAAAATGTTACACCCCCCTTTCGAATGTATGGGGACCCCCCCTTAAATTCAACGTAAAAGGATGTAACTCACTGTATGTGTGAGCCTTCACAGTTCCCACCTTTCTACCAAATTTGGTGTCAATCGCTATAACCGTCTCCGAGAAAAATGCGTGTGACGGACAGACAGACAGACAGACCGATTTTAATAAGGTTTTGTGTTTACACGAAATATTGTCGTCTATATTGGTGCGAAAGTCCTAGGATCAATTTAAGGGGTTTTTTAGTCAATATCTAAAAGTTGAGACATATTTTGAGGCCTAGATTTCATCTAATCGCATCACCCTGATTTTTTTCGGATTTTTGGGTTGGGTAGAGTCCTGTCTCAGTTTAAGCGCGTACATTTTGACTCCTTACGCACGCACTTTGCAATTCACGTCAAAACTAATGTTAGTTTCAGAAAGTGTCTTTCATTTGACACCCTACACGAGTATATCCGGTGAAATTTTTTTTTAAATCCCCCCTTTGCATGTGTGAGGATCTCTCCTTTAAACTCCACCTAAATTAATGTCACTCGCTGTATGCGTGGGATTTCATAGTTTCCATCTATCCACTAAATTTCGTTCGGATCGGTGTAGTCGTTTTGGAGGAAAGTGCGTGCGACAGACAGACAGACAGCCAGTGAATCGATGTTAATAAGGTTTTATTTTACACAAAACCTTAAAAACAACGGGGCGGGGGCCTTGGAGCCGTAAAACTTAAGACACTGCGATTCAGCATTTCTATCATCTTCCTTTCAAATTCTCACTTCCTATCCCGACATCATATACATACATATATATCGAAATTTGGGTGGACAGACTGATTCCTTGTAGATTGCTCATATTTCACAATTTCTTTTATTCGCAAAAATATGAACGTTAAATATAACATTCAAAAGCCGCACACACGGTTTATCAATATTTTAAAAATAATTATTTACTTTAATTCAATTATAATACACAACAACAACAATATAATGGTAATACAGGGTGCGGCAGCATAACTTCCTTTTTTCAAAACTCAATAAAAACTATTGTATGCATCGGAAAATATTTATTTATTTTTTATAATGTAGGTACATGTCTAAAGTTTTTATTTACATTGTTTTGAAGATCAAATCTGTTAGGTGACGTCCCCCATTCTCCATACATTGCGTAAACCGATTTCTGGTGTTTGTCATGACTCTTGTTAGCATAGCAGGTGTTATGTTGGCAATTTCTTCTTGGATGTTGGTCTTCAAATCTTGTAGGGTTCTTGGACGGTTCACATAAACACGGGATTTCAAAAAATCCCATAGAAAAAAATCACAAGGGGACAGATCGGGAGAGCGTGCCGGCCATTCCAAATCGCCTCTAATTGAGATAAGGCGCTCTGGAAAGTGTTCCCTCAAAACAGCCATCGATGCTCTTGAAGTGTGTGCTGTTGCACCATCTTGTTGGAACCAAGTGTCCCCCAAATCCAAATTTTCTAGCCGTGGGAAAAAAAATTCTGTAGTATGTTTACATACAGGTCCGAATTCACTGTCACTGTAACCTCATTTTCCTGAAAAAACCAGGGACTAATAATTCCAGCTGAGGAAATTGCACACCACGCTGTGACTTTGGGTGAATGCAAAGGCTTTTGATGCAATTCTCGAGGGTTGGTGTCAGCCCAGTAGTGCATGTTTTGTTTGTTAACCGACCCACACAAATGAAAATGGGTTTCATCGCTAAAAAAAACAATAGCACCCTCGGGAACGACATCAAGAAGAAGCTCACACGCGTTCATCCGAGGATTGAAGTCACGTTCTGAAAGTTCCTGCACTATCGCCATCTTATAGGGATGAAAATTAAGATCATCACGAAGAATTCTTCTCTCAGAACGATCGGATAGTCCAAGGGCAGATGCGTGTTTGCGCGCAGAATGCCGTGGCGATCGCAACATTGACGCTGTCACTGCTTCAATGTTCTCAGGTGATCTAACGGGCCGAGGGACTCCAGTTCTTCCTTTTGTCGCACTTGCAGTTTGTCTGAATGTAGTGACCCATGTAACAATTGATTTGCGGTCTGGGACGGGAGCCAACGGGGCTAAATTAAAGCGATTCCGAAATGCACGCTATGTTGCAATAACCGAACATCCGCTTGAAAAGTAAACCTGAACGGCAAAGGCACGGTCCTCACTATTCCAACGCATGATGGCGACTGAACCGTGTCGGGACAAAATTTTACAGTATCCCCTCTTGAACGAGACCACTAGCGCTCCGCTATGACATCAACTAACTGAGTGGCGCGCATTTTAAAAAAGGAAGTTATGCTGCCGCACCCTGTACTTATCAATATAAATTATAACAGACCCAATTTACTTTCAACTTTCAAAATAATGAATGAAAGTTGAACTATTCTTTTGTTACTAAATTAAACCCTTTGGTGGGCATATCGTTTGAACTACACCCACACGGTATCGTCCATGGTTCGCTGAAACGCGCTCCAACTCCATCCAGGACTTCCCGAGAGGCCTACACTTCCTGTCTAAGTCCCCTGGGGCGACCCACTTGTCGGCCATCTTGGGAGCCTTCAATGGAATTGTGTTGTTCCTTAATGTGTAACCTATCCATTCCGCCTTCTGCTCACATCGCCTACGAGCAACTGACCGGTCCGCCGACAAAGTTTCCCCGACATCATCATGCACTCAAAACATTCATTTATGTTAAGATTACAAATGATCATTTTAGTGGTCTGTTGAAAATCCTCTGATCGTTTTTTATTTTCAGTTTTTCGAATTTTCAAGTACGATCATTCACTTCTTCTTTTTGTTATTGTCATCTCCATGCTGCGTATTAGCAGATGCATCTAGCGTTTGGTTCGCGGTGTTTTGTTCTCCGGTTCGAGGAATTTCAGAGGTATTTGCTTTGTTCTTCGAGGAGTGAAAAGGTGGTAAATGATTTTTTGTGCTTTAAAGAAATAGTGCAGTGAATTTATTCGAATTGTTTGAGCTAAATTAGAATCTTTGGTAACTGGCTCCATAACGCGAGAAATTAATCACGTGCGGTGTGTTTAAAGGTTTTCTTCCGGAAATTTGCGCTAACGAGAATTCACTTGCCAAGATTAATCTCAACATCGAAGTTGATAGTAAGGGAGCGAAAGGCTGGCCGAAATGACAGTGGTTTGATACACTGGGTGGGGGTTTCAAAAGCCTCGCGACTGCATCCAGATCGGATCCTCGACTGAACAAAATGACACAACCGATCACGACCCCACTTCTAAACGGGACAAAGGCTGAAGAAAAAGGCTTTTTTAAGTAGTTAAAAGAATATACAGAGCGTCTAGTGATGGCGGGTGATAGGCTAGTTGGAGAATTCTGTGAGAACTCCCCGCCCATTGAGAGGTGCCAGGGTATCTAGGGAAGCCATGAACGATTTACGTACAATACTTGTAGCTGATAATATTATGGGAATTACAACTACGGTCGAAAGATGTCAAACCTCTTTAATTTCCCTAGCTAGTGGCTCGTAACTCATCTTCTCCTCCATGTATTTCTCCTCAATGTTGCTATTATGGGGATAGCAACATCAATAATATATGTGGAGCGACTCGTCTTGTCAATTAACAGCATATCACGCCTGTTGTGTGTGGTATATAGCAGTCAGTTAAAACTTGTCGGTCACAATACATGCTATAAGCGCAATTATCTAGTACTGCCTGCGGTTCACATTGGTAAACCAGACACTTCGTAATTTTTATTCATTTGTTCATTTTTCTTTTCACATTTTGTGGTTCTATTGTTTCTCTAATTTTCTGTTTGTTCCTTATTAAATTCTGACAAAATTTTGGTGTTACGATATCTACCAAAATAAGGTTAATAATAGTGTTTGATCATATTTTGAAAATTTGAACACCCCATAAATTCACGCTAGATCCATAAAGTTTTAAAGTAATATAAGTTTTGATATGGAGCATCATATTGAAAAGTTTGGTGGAAATGCTACCATTTAGACTTGCAAAAGGGAGGTTTTTCATCAAATTTAGTCATGTGGGTTATCAAATGAAACGTCTCCATGAGTACTTTTCAAAACTCAGTTTTGACATTTAATTTAGAAGGAAGAGGGCGGGGACTGAAAAGCGGCTATTTCTTTCACGGCTCCATTCTCAGAACCTATCTAACCGAAAAATCTGAAAAAAAAAACCATGGTGCCTATGATCCAGAATACCCTCCATACTGATGTTAGTTTAAGTAAAGCACGTGAAAGTAGATATCCTGACATTAAATATGAAATACCGAAGTGCCCAAAATGACACATTTCTAAATTTCCGAGCTTCTGTGTTTTCAGGCGGACCTTCACTGTCAATTTTGTCAACTACTTTTTGGGATAATTCTCTCGACTCTGGCCAATTCTCATGGTCTCGGGTCATCACCGCTAAATCTACTAAGTCATTAAATACTGTTGTTCGGTCATTGATTGGAGTTTTGAATGAACTGAAATCGGAAAGGTCTTATGGGATATCCGAAAGTTAACTATTGCCAACAGGCACAGTGCTAAACCAAGCTGTCAATTGGAATATTTATCGAGAATAAGAAGGACATAATATACTTGCTTCTCAGAACTCATATCCCGGCTTCCTATCCCACGGCGAAAGGCGACAACATTCTGCTTGACACCCCATCAATGAATAAAACGGAAAGAAAAGAGAACTAGAAACTAGCAAAGGAGATATACTCGGAAGCTAGGATAAGGTGGACAGTGGAAACTTTTAAACCATTGAAATCACCTGAAGTAGATGACATCTTCCCAACACTAATCCAGAGAGGCTTTGAAATCATCTTAAAGTCTCTTCTAAGGGCGGTAAGGGGCAGTATAGCCCTGGGATATATGGTCAAAAATGGTCTTTATTTCGAAAGCGGGTGAATAGGATCCTTTCCACCCTAAATCTTCCGGAACAATTTGCATAACATCATTCGTACCTACAATGGTGGAGAAGGTCATAGACAATTATATTTGAACTAATGTTCTAATCTCCTACATCAGTGTCAACACTCTTACCAGGCACGACGGTGAACCGAAATTGCTCTATATCAGATGACGAATGTATTACGGGATGCCCTAGAAATAAAAGAAATATAATAGCATTGTATACATTTTTGGATATCGAAGGGGCATTCGATAACACATCGCGCACAGAGATACCAGATGCCCTGAGCCGCAAGAGAGTGAGAAACACCCTGGGCTTCTCTATGGGAGTAGGCAAATAGAACTATCGACAGGTACAAATTCTATTATCATGAATAGTACTCAAGGTTCTCCACAGGGCGGAGTACTATCACTCCTTATGTGGAGTATGGTAGTGGGCGAACTCCTGGACGTGCTAACAAATACTGGAATGCAAGTCCAGGGTTACGCGGACGACATTGTTTTAATCTGTAGGGGAAAATGTGAGGATATCATATGTGATAAAATCCAAACTGGACTAAGGATTACTAGTGTCTGGTGCCTTTCAGGCTGGGCTGATCCAGCCAAAATCATCATAGTACCATTCACTACGAAACGTAAGTTTGATCACCTGAGAGTCATGAGGTTGCATCACATGGCGGTGAAATGAGAAACAGATGTCAAATATTTGGGAATTACGCTAGACCAAAAATTACTTTGGAAGACGCATGTTGGAAACATTTGCCGGAAAGCTACGAGGGCTCTGATGACTTGCAGGTCCAGAACAACAAAATGGGGTTGTAGCCCGAAGATGCTACTTTGAATATACACTGCTATGGGGCGTTAATCTCGGCAGAAAGAACTGAACTCAGCACGCAAGCTAAAGGTTACACAAACTCCAAAGACTGTCTTGCGTGCGCATCAGTGGGGCTGCCTAAATCGAAGTACGATTAATATTCTCTTTAGGTGGTACCCGGGTTTTTTTATATCAAAGGATAACATGACAACCAGATTTCATTTCGATAAAAAGTTTGAAACGCGTTGGAGTAGCAAGGCAAACTGGGAAAACGTGGCTGTGACATACGGCTTAAACCGTCAACTAATTACTTCGTACACTGACGGATCCTGCACTGCAGAGAACGGGTGCCGGGGTCATTGGTTTAAAAAAAATCTACTTGCAAAATATATGCCATAGACAAATGTGCTTCCTGTAATCTCCAAAGAAACTGCATGGGGCAGAACATTGCTATTCTGATTGACAGTCAAGCGGCGATCAAGGCACTTAGGTCCAACCAGGTGAACTCTAAACTGGTATGGGAATGCCTTGCGATATTAAATACGCTTGGCTCGCACAATAAGGTCTGGATACTCTGCGTTCCAGGCTATGTTGGGTTGGAAGACAATGGGGCAGCGGACAGCAGACGCCTTTACACGGGTCGGAACCCTACTGTACAATCGGAAATGGGTTCATGGCTATGACAGAACTATACTGGGCGAGCCTAACAGGAATGGAGCAGTGCAGGGTGCTTATTGGATGATACGAAACCACACATACGCGCACAAAGGGCTGGTCACGCCGATTAAACTATCATCTAGGGAAGCTAGGTGTATCTACGGACACTGCCTGCAGGTTCTGTATGGAGTGTGTCACAACCTCTATACACGTTCTAAGACAGTGTCCGGCATATGGGAGAATATTCCTGAAGATTATAAGCTTGCTTCCTATAATCAGTAAGAGGGGCAGAATAGTTCTTTGAGGATGCAGTGCGAGTTCATCCAGCATAATAATAAAGCGGTGAGCAACCATTCTAAAATATCGGTTACATAAAAGAAGAAAATGAAGAAAAAAACGTATTTCGCTTTCCGAAGGTTTTATATATAAAATCCTACGAAACCTTTCATGATTGAATCCGTATCTGACCTCTTCAGATAATTACAATTGGCTACCAAAACGTATGTTAATCAACACTTTTGCGATGCTCCATTTAGTTGCGCCTAGTTATTTCTCGCCAATTGCCAAAGTTAGTTTCCGCTATGTCTCCCTTTATTGATAAAAGTGGTCTCAGCGATGGTCTTTTGGTCACTTCAACATATAAGGTTGTTTCAATTATTATTATTCAATTATTATTAGAAATGGGCAATAACACGAAAATTTAATTTGGAGGTTGTTATTGTTGAAATTCTGAATATCACTTTGGAATAATGTGCATTTTATATCGTATTTCGAGCAATGTTTCGTTTCAACAATTTTTAGGAGGCCTCCAGCCGCAAAAAATATGTCGCCTGTAAAAGGACACTTGAACGTCAAATTAGCAAACCCCGGAGCCAGCATCGTGAATGCGTTTATAAGTAGATTACGGCCTGAAAATCGCAGTATTTCACAGACTGGAATTGATATATTGAAAAGTATAGTCGATCCAAGTGTTGAACTCGGTTTATATATTTCTACACCGCCCCAAAATCAACATCAGCAGCCATGTGTGTACCATTTGCAGCAATTATTTCCACATTGGCAAGTCCGCTCTTTGTCCATGCCTTGTATGCATTCATGCTAAATAGACTAATAAATGAATATTTTTTGTGAAGATGAACATAAAAAATACGTTATCTAAATGCCTACCCTCTTAGCCCCAATAACTACATCTGAAATCAGGAAAATGATGTATGATCTGATTGCCATTCCCAATTTATTCCACGGTCAACAGAACATTAAAATATTTTTTTTGGAAGATATTTTTCCTATACGCGAAATAACAATAGTATTTTCGGTACACTTTGCATGCAGTTCGGAAAACATTTTGATATATTTTATATGAATAAAAAAATTTCGCTGGTATCGAATTGCACCTGATTTAGTAGCACCAGCCGTGATAATAACAGCTTCTCACCACTGATCCATTAATGGAAGTTTAGTACATGCAGTGGTTGACATCCCATGGAAAATAGGATGTGAGTTACTGTTGATCAATAGTTAGTCGGAGTTCAGAATGGACTGAGTGATAAAAAGGTTTTGTGCGGTTTCCAAAAATTAACTATTGTTAACTTGGAAGGCAAGTGTTAATTCCAACTGGAAAATTCGGAAAACATCAGTGGTAAAGGTTTACAAAAGGAGTTGTACATGACACTTGTTTATCGTTTTGGTTTTGCCATCTTGGAAACATGGAAAGGGGATTAAGTTCTTCTCTATACATCTATCTTTCTTGGCATTTTATCAACTATTCAAATATCCTGATGTCATTGGATGGGACAACCAGACTAGTCACCCCACCGTTGTCACTAACGCACTGTAGTAATAGTAGTTTGCCACATACCCAATGCACCAAAAAGAATACAAGACATGTTGTAGCTTTCTTTAGTCAGTTTTAAACTTTCTTCTCCTGGGCATTTCTCGCAAACTTATCTAACAAACAAACGCCAGCGGCCTACGCTCCTTTCCCATGGAGATGAATCGATTTCTTACTTGTTTTCTTATTCAACGTTCCCACCGCTTAGATAACTGACGCTTTAAAAACCAACTGAATTGCCAAGAAAATTCATTATTTATACAGCATCATGAATTCCGGCTATCGGACCGTTATCATTCTAAAAAACAGTACTCAGTTGAGCAAGAGAGCAAATCAATGTGTTTTTGAACTACTATAAATAAAAGTGTACATGACACGCGCCATATCCACCGGGGATGTCCTCATTTCGGGCTTGGTCATACTGTGTTATACCACTAAGCAAATACCAAATCTTCTCCACTATCGCGAGGCGACATTCATTGCCGAACTACATAGAACTTTGTGCCGTAAATTTTGCATGTAAGACGTTCTTCGAAGCATCGATCGGAAAGGACCATCCGTGTGGCGCTGACACGAGAAGTGATTTCATGATGCAGTTTCTTATTGGCTGAGAGCACCGATCTAGGGTACTCTAAAATGTCATCTAGATGAAGGAAGTATAGTTCGCACGATCTTGAATGTGCTGCATGACAGTCAGTCAATAAGGCGACTCCTTGGTGAACATCAACAGACAAGCGAAGTAGTTCTGAAAAATATATACTTACTTTCCGCATTCGCATTGGAACAGTTCAACCCAGCCCATAAATTTCTTTGGAACTAACTGTTGTGGCAGGGCATACAGGATGAGTAGACATTGGATTATATGCATTTGCATATGCAAATCCATAAAATGCTATTTTTTAGCGTTATTGTTATATTTTAGTACTTTATATTTGTTATTTATTATATTTTAGTACTTTTTCGCTAACACACCGCAGACATCGACACTGCTGACTCAAAATGCGCCTTCTAATTCAGATACTATAACGAGACTTGCAGTCAATAAATATTTATATGAATTTTTTGTTGCGTGGAATATTGTCGATTAAAGTAACGAAATTTGCCAAAGATTCCTTAAGAATTGTTAGGTCACGTAGGTGCGATTTTTCGAATAATCTAATGTAAAGCGAATCTAATTGATGGAAAACTATCCAAAGAGCTCTCTACCCCCCCATTCGGTTTCATGGAAGGTCCTAGAAACGACAAATCATTCAACTACCGCTCGGTTCATAAATGATTCCATCAAAACACTATTTTCCGATTCTTCTATTGACGAGAGTGGAAGCTGGTCAAGTTCTGAAAGTGTTTTACCTAAGATCCTTGGTATCACTTGTCGAGCCCATCGATTCCATTGACTTTCGCAAGAGATCAAGAAAGAGTTCGGGACTATAGCAAACACAAGTATATAAAGAGCAACTGCCGAACACTATCCCCAGAACCAGTATTAACATGGTTAAATGTTATTTTATTATATGCTGAGGTCATAGAAAAATAACTGATCATATGTATATAATTGTCGTTTGCCCCTTAGTGGGGTATAGTGCGTCGACCACATCTAGACGCCATCGTTCGCGGTTACCTGAAATGGCCGTTAGCACCCATCACGACTTCCCAAGACGCTCTATTGTTCTGCGCCAAGTGCCCTTGGGGCGGTCACTTGGCCTCTTGAGAGAGTGGATTCCACTGGTACTAGCACTGATGAAGGAGACACGTGGTCTCCGAAACAATTGTATACGGAAGGAAAATAAAAATATTTAAGTATAAGGAACATTACCTAGTTATTTTCATAATTTATATATTAACTGTAGAAAAAAAACGTGGTCATTAGTTTCAATTTAAAGATAGTTCTTCCACTGTTGAGCGACAGTTTGATCACATAAGCGGTCGATGTTGAACTTATGGTCTCGCACCTTCTCAACCCTGCGAAAAGTGGCGGACGAAACATGGAAGCGAAAGCAAGCGAACATCAGATGCTGATCTCTTTCGAGGCCGATGTCAAGCCCTCTCTTGTTATGCACATCCTGGAGACAACCCCTAAATCTACTTTTTACCACGATGTGGTCGATCTGATTGCTCGTACGGCTTCGGTAGGTTAAAACGCAACTGATCTTATGGCAGGTTCTGTGGTCGAACAATGTGCCACCAATGACGAGGAGGTGTTGTCAGATCCCAGCTTTCCAGAGTTCCACTATCTTACTTCGCTTAGACCCAGAATGTCCAGTTTATATCGCTGGGATTCCCGCTCAAGTCGGAGTAAGCGAGCATTTTGAGGACCCTCGCTACCGTTGTCGAGAAGCGTGCGCACATTCCAGAAACCAATCATAGTTCGTTTTCGATAACCGAAGGTCCCTATCCGAGACGTTGTAAAAAAACTAAAGCTGCAAAATTCGCAGGTGGCTAGCCCATAAATTTCTATCCCTTTCAATCGCCTCTCACTACCGGCAGGGAAGACTTTGAGTGCACATATATAAATGAGGGTCGAGGAAAATTAAATGCTGTTCTATATAAGAAGGTATAAAGAAAACACATTTATTAACGGCACCCGCGTTTCGATGCCTGAAGAGATTCCTGCAGAAATGGAGCCAAATTTCAAGTGTTGTTAAGTAACAAAAGTTGATGTAGAGCTGTCATTTTCAGCTTACAAATGAATATTTAGTGGCAAACGTTACACATTTTGTGTAGAAAATTTAGAAAAATATGTAGTAATCGTATATTACCACCATGGAACCGTTGTGCCGCGTTGGCCTCGGGAAATAGGACAAGCATCTTCAAAGCACTCTAAAAGTGTGCAATTCAGAGCTTCCAATTGATCTTCTATGGCCAAAGGAGTCCTTAGTCGCCTAAGGAGCTTGACTTTGTCGCCCAGAAATTCATTAAACTTTGCTCAATCTGTTTTACTAGGAATCCGTCTTTGTATCATATTACAGACTGTTTCCTTGCAGTAGTCAGACTAAATTCTAAATAACGGTGATCTGAAAGTGAGACTTCACTTAGCACTCGCCAGTCTCTAATCAACTCTAACCACTTTGAAGTGCGGAGTGTTAGGACAATTACTTCAGCTCGACTTAGCGTCTTGAACATAAGGGCGCACCTTACTTTCAAACAGCAAACAGCTTTCACATTTTGTATTACATTATTATTTGCGGTTGCCCCCTTGTGAGAGTGTCAAGGTGGTTATCATTGTGCCCACTTAGCCAGGTATGCGGAACACTGTCTAAAGCCTGAAGAGGTTTCTCTAGCCTCTAGTTGCTTGTCCTACAACTATCGAGCCGATAATAAGTTGCTCTTTGCAGCCCCCTGACCCAATTCAGCAGCCCTTCTGCTCCTCGGGAGAGAATGTTGTTGGTCAACTGCACCAAAATACACAAGTGATTGTAGTTGCAGCAGCGACATATCAGCACACAGTCGAGATGCAATTTCATCATTGACTTGAGATAGAATTCTCGGCGTTATTGGAGATGCGTAGAGCCTGGGTATACCTGGTCTATGCAAAGGATTCATATCCGAGAATTCTATAGACGCTCTTTGGAATTCGTCCCAGACCTCAGCGGAAAACTCAGCTGCACAGTGGGGGGCTTCGGCGGGTACTGAAACTGTTGCCTGCAGTGCGTCGTGGTGTTGATGCCGCCGCTTCTGCCCCATCGACTCTCGGTCACCAGTCTCCACGATGACTTCAAGTCGAAAACGCTCCCTCATGATGGCCGGGATTGTGTTGCTGCGAGTAATAAAGCGGTACTGGTCTGCGACTCGCTGCACAGTCACGTGCGCGAATTGCGGGAAATACTCAACGAATCTCTGATGCAATCAGGGTTGGTAAGATGTTGTACCCGCCCCCGGCGTTATTTCGCAGAAGGAGCGGATAATGAAGAGGTTCATTTCCTGAGTCCACTTCATCCGCTGCTTACGTGAACCTGCTGAACTGATCGCCACAGATTGTGGCGAAACAGCCGCAGCATGCGGAGCAATGCTCCCGGTCGGCGTGGCGCCTAGACTTCGCATCGCCCCACTACTAGCGGCTTCGACGCCGTGCTGTCCCTTACGGGAGCCCGACCCAGTCACTAAGTCAGACGACACCCTCCGGTTATCCGTATCGGACCTCAAATTTCTCCTTCTCATTAGATGGATTCGCATTTTTTACCTAACTGCCAGGTGTGGTGGTAGCTCCCTCAGTGAGTAATCTACAAGACTGAAAAGTTCCTTCGCTTTCCTCACCTACCCCCTGAGACGCTGCGATGGCGTACAGCCATTCAGATTGAAGCTATCCATCTCTGCTCCTTTTACAACCGGGCTTGGGACCGGCTATCTAATGTGATCGCCATTTTGTAAGTAAAAAAGCGTCAAAATGAGAAAAACCGAAAACTCGCCGTTGGGGGGAGATATAGAATACTTCTGCAGAATGTGTGTACCAAATTCGAAACGAATTGGTCAAGTAGTTGTAAAGTGGAAGTGAACACAGACTTTTAAAAAGTGATTTTGAGAAAACGCGTTTAAAGTTTTAGAAGCTAGAAAGGTGAAGAACCAAGTGCTTCGGGTATAAAGGTTTTGTGTTCATTTTATGTGAGAAACTTTCTAGGCACATTTTCCAATTCATTCATATTTTTGCAAAGTACAAAATATACGTTCATATTACAGACGTAGATATTATGCTCACCCTCCACACATATAGGCATTGCCTATTTCTTACTTCGTGCACAAAAGTACGTATATTGAATACCGCTGGTTTAATGTACAAATATATCTATCTGAATTAGATCCTACCCCAAAGCTTCACTTGCCTATACATATGAATACATACATGATTGATATTGATAAATATATAAAACATTAATAAACTTTCCCTACGACCCCCCATTCATATGAATTCACTTTGTTGAATACACGAAATTCAGATAAAATGTAGAAGCTTCACCTTCTATAGCTTTGTTAATAATAATTGGATTTCCTTCAAGCTCCAAAGTTATGCCTCATGCCATCCCTTATACCACTGCGAAATTTTGTACTACTATCATGAACTTAAGGGGGTTTCCAGCTAAAATTCTAAAATATGCTAATGTAATATTATTAACTTTAGTTATGCAGATATTGAAATAGGGTATAGATTTCGTGACTTTTTTCCGATTTTTTCGTTGGATAGGTTCTGAGAATGAGACCTGTTACACTTTTTGGGGGTCATATTTTGAACTCCCCTATATTTCATCCGATATCAGATATGGGACCAGTTTCGAAAATATTCCCCCTTTTGCATGTATTGGGAGCCCCCCTTAAACTCAATACAAAATGGCGCCATAAAGGGGTTTACAGATCACACATTCCTACCAATTTCGTGACAATCAGTCTAGGCGTTTCCGAATAAATTGTGTGTGACAGACAGACAAACATCGAACATCACACAAAGCCTTAAAAAGAATTTCTTTTTCATCGATCATCGATTTCAGATCCATAGAGAGTCGTTTCAGCAGCTTCGATGTCCTCAACCTCTTTTAAAGGCTTTGCGAAAGCAAAACCTTATTAAAATCGGGTTTACTGTCTGTTTGTCTGTGCTTCCACATTGTCTATCTGTCTGTCTTTCTGTCTGTCGATGGAAGGTGAAAATCTTCAAAAGCTACCGCTGGTTCCTGCCACACTGTTATGTGGGACTCTTAGCCACTAAAATCACCTCCTCCTCATTCCACTATCCCCACAGGGCTCCCATATGGTATTACCTCGCGGGGCTGGATCCGAATGTATCCTGCACTCGTGTTAATATTCGTGTTTCTCTCTCGTTCATTTTCCCAGCTGACTCTTTCCTGTCTAAGCTTCGTATGGGTGGCTGCCATCACCCTTTCGGCTTCGGTCTATATTCCCTTTGATTTCAACATATGCTCCACTATATTTTCGGGTGTTAAGTGCTCCCCGGTTGTAGCTTCCAACAGAGCTATCTGGGCTGCGAATCTCGGGCAATGAAATAAAATGTATTCTGCGTACTCTGCAATATTCGGGAACTTTGACAATATGGGGAATCTTCATGCCCAAATCGATAGAGATATGCTCGATAACATCCGTGTCCGGTCAGGAACTGAGTTAGGTCGAAACCAACCTCGCCGTGGGGTTAGTCGATGCATTTGCGTATGTCCCATATAATTCTGTGCGTTCAATGGGCTTTTTCTGACTCGTCCCACTTCTCCTGCCATTCTGGAATAATTTCACTTTGTGCGAACTGTCGCCGAGATACACTCGATCGTAAAGTCGTTTTCCTTGTCTCTCTAGAATCTAATTCCTGCTATCACGCAGGCTACTTCATCGGATATTGCTCTGTAAGCGCAACATGTTCGGAGTGCACTTATGCGATACACAGCTCCAATCTTTCTCTTATTTGTTGTATTTTTCAGTGGATCTGGGGCTGCAGTAGGATCGAACTGACCACCCCCGAAATGAGGAGTTGACGGCTCGGCATTGGGCCACCTATATTTGGTAACATTCTCGCAATCAGTGCTCCAATGTTATATGCCTTCGTTGTTGCACACTCCACATGTGATTTGAAGTTTAGTCTCTGGTCCATCATTACGCCTAAGTACCTGAGCGTAGGCTTGGAATGTGTGGTTTTTGTTCCAACTTTAATCATCATGTGTGTGCACTTTCTCCATTTAGTAATAAATGCTGCTTTCGCATTATGCCGAGAAGTAGATCAGCATTCTCCAACCAGAGCTTAATGTCATAGATTGCTTCATCAGCATAAAGCTCGATTTCTTCGAAGAGGCGTGCAACAACCGTCACACCAATGTCGCCCGCGAAACCAATGGAGGCCACACCAGTAGGAAGGTCTATATTCTGTTATATCTACATAATAATTCACGAAAGTGGGCCTAGAACGGATTCCTGTGGAACTCCACTAGTTGTTTTATGTAATTTCTTTCCTTCATTTGATTCGCAGCACAAGAGCCTATCAATTAGGAAGGAGGTAACGATACGCACCAGGTACTTCGGCCCGCCTAAGTTGATTAGGGACTCAAGTATTTTGCCCCATTTTGCGGAATTGAAGGCGTTCTTCACATCCAGTGTGATCACTGGACAATATTTGTCCTCGTCAAGTACGGCCTTAGTTGTGTTAGCCACTAGACTACTGTTTGTCTGTCTGTCTGTCACACCTTATATCTCATAGACTGTTAGTCCTATTGATACGAAATTTAGTAGAAATGTGAGACCTCAGGGCTGGGGAGAAATAGATTCCTCATAAATGCGACTTTAATATATCATGCGAATATCAATTATCCTCATTAATTATGACGTCAGCATCTTATGGGCATGGCTTTAGAAGCAGCAAATTCGCGTGAAATGGCTGAACTACTATAACTTTGGCGTTAATGATTTCCATGAAATTTTGCACGTGTATGCAGGATATTGTTCTCTATGCTGTTGTAAAGTTTGGTATTCCTAAGATGAACTTAAGGTGAGTTTGCAAAAAAAAAAATTGTTTGAAAAATCGCCTTTCGGATGTGAGAATATTTCTCACTCTGAATTACAAACAAAATATAGTTAGAGTAAATGCAAATGCTCTCGTAGAGAGGATTGATGCCAAGTAATTATAAATACGCTACCTACCTTGTGCTGAATGAAGCGAATACATTCTGGGCATTCATGCCTAAGCCTGAACCTTAAGGACCACGAATATCCCTTTAAATTTTTGCACCGTATTCTGTGATAGCTAAGTTGACTATCCATGCAATAAAAAATTCGATTCTGAAAACCTCCTAATGTGGAGGGGGGTTTTCTTATTTTTTGAATTACAGGGTAGTATGGTTCGTTAGAATAAGACACAAGAATATCATTTCGGATTACTCTGTATTGTACATCGTTATAGGGCAATATTTCTTTTCAACAGTAACGTTTTATGACACAATTCAGGACAAGCTCTGCCAAAAGTGTGAAGTTTCCTTTAGGAGCTTGTTCATAAAACCGATTATGTACATGAATGAATGTATTCGGCTCATAGAAGGCGCGTATTGGGAACAGTCTTTTCACATTGCTAGCGTCCAGTCGCACAAAGAATCCGTTGGCTCTCAAAGGACACGTCAAAGTAAAATTGGTTAACTCCCGTATCACCGCCATGAGTGCATTTACAAATGGATTACGGGGTGAAAATCGAATCATATCACAAACTCGAATTGATATATTGGAAACCAAAGTCGATCCATGAACTGAACTCATTTTGTAGAACTCTATATTCCATGTAGGATTTACATAAGATTGAAGTAGATCAACATGAAGAGCTAAGTATGTGCTGTTTACACCAGTTAGGTTTATATTGACATATCCGTTCTTTTGTCCATGCCTAAAGGACGCCAACTCCCCTTGCAAGCATTCACGCTAAATTGATTAATAAGTGAATAGTTTTTGAAAAGAAGGAACATGAAAAATATTTTATCCAAATGCCTACCCTTTTAGCCACGATAACTACAGTCAAAATCAGGAAAACGATGTATGATCTGATTGGCGTTTCCATCTTGGTCCACGGTCAACAGAATATTAAAATAATTTTCCACTGATAATTGTTTTTGGACGTTATTTTTAGTTGATGGTTATATACCCGAAATAACAATGATTGCACGTAGGCATATTAAGTGGATTTTATAAAATCTTTTGAAATACTATTAAATGCGAATAAAAAATTTCGCTGTTAGCGGTAGCGCCTTATCTGATGACACGAGAATCTACAGGCGATAATAAAAACTTTCCAAGAATGGACCACTAATGGGAGTTTCGCGTTTGCAAAGGTTGACATTCTATGGAAAACTAAATGTTGATTACATTTAATGACTTAAATGGATATTGTGCTGGCCAAAGATTATCAGGGTTTGCCGGAATTGACCTAAAGGGAAAGGCTTTCGCTAAAACCTAAGAAATTGGCGAAATTGACAATGAAAGTCACCCGGAAATACCGAAGCTCATCTTTGAAGTCTTCTGAGGGAAGCACTTTTACGTTTCTGTGGTAGCCAGGTTTCGCAATGTGGGGGGAGATTGTTGCTCCTTTTGGGCGCTTCAATCTCACATCGGTGATTTACCAAAACACCTCCTGTCATTTAAGTGGTACATAGGACCACAAGGGGATCTAAAATACGAAAAAAGTATATTTTGGAAACTTACTGGGAAGTCACGCAATGCTAGAATTGGAAAAAAAATAACGGTACGACCGCGGCCGTCGGTCCCAGCGCCACGATCGAAGTGGAATCGATGCTTCTGCTGCCTCCGATTTTCATAGTCCGCGGTCTTTGGAGTTCTCTCTCTTCCTTGACACGCTTGACGCTCTTCCATTATGAGCTTTTTATAAGCTCGAGTTGCGGCCACGCTGTCCTGAATGGCACTCATGAATCCCTTATCCAGCACACAGTCATCTGTTCGACAAGTGACTGCCAAATGCAATTCACGTGTTTATCGCGCATTGCCATTCATCGATCCGCTCTTGGTTCGACTTCAGCCCACTCAAAGGATTGAAAGATTGATCTCTCACTCTACTTTAACTGGAGTCAGCCCACAGTCTGCTTTACAGATAGCTGCCTGCAAGGGTGCTGAGTACCATCTATAAAATATTCTCCGCTATCCTGCTAGGTCGGATAGCCCGATACCCCCAGAACATCATACCAAAGAGGCTTCACTCTAGGCAAATCAGCAATAGATCAGATTTTCTCTCTGTGGCAAGCAATACAAAAACTGTTGGAATATGGACATCAGTTACACCATCTTTTCATCGACTTTAAGTCCGTCTATGATAGCATAGCCAGGGTAGAACTGTACACGGCCATGAGAGAATTCGGTATATAAATTGATGAGACTGACTAGGTTGACCCTGACCAATGTGCGAGGCCAGATAAAAGCAACAGGATCACTCTCGAGACCATTCAACATCAACAAGGGTCTGTTCTGGTACATGCAGGAATTAAAAATCGGATATAAAAATAAAAATTTTAAGAACAATTTATTCCAAAGGTCAAATTAATGGAATTTCCGAAGAACAACTACAACCCAACTTAGTCACTAACAGATGCACTTTTCTTTTTATAATTTTGGTGTCTACACCGCCGCGGTTGGGAACAGAAGAGACCGACTTATTTCCATGCGGTCCTTACTGTCCCAACCAACGGCATTTTTCCACCGCTAAGTCTCCACTCCCCTGGTGCGTTCGGAAAATGAGTGAGTGGAGAGTTCGCCATCTACCCGTCCGCATCCGCAACATTCGAAATAAATTTCGAATGCCGCAGATCCTGCCGCGCCACAGGTCTAAGCCAAGGAGATGCCCTATCATATGTCCTCTTTAACCTGGCCTTGTAAAAAGTGATCCGTTATGCTGAGGTAAATGTGAGGGGTACGCTCCTCTTTAGGTACACCAAACTACTGGCCTATGCTGACGATATCGACATCATGTTAAGAACCACCCGAGACGTAGATACTGCCTTCATTCAGATCGAACAGACACAACAAAATATATGGTGGTAACGTCAGCACCAAAAAATCAACCAACGAACAACATCAAACCGCACTGGTCAAACGGGAAGAATAAAGATAGGAGATTACAACTTTGAGACCATTGATGATTTCTCCTATCTAGGGTCGAAAATTACAACCAATAACAGCTGCGACCATGAAATCCATGCACCGTTGTTGGCAGCCAACAGAGCCTATTTCAGCTTCCAAAAACTGTTTCACGATGGGATCAAAGCTCTTACTGTACAAGACAATGATCTTATCAGTCCTCATGTATTTCTCGGAGACTTGGTTTCTTAGCAAGAAAAATTGCGAACTGTAGGCCGTGTTCGAGAGAAGAATCCTCCGGAGAATTTTTGGGCCCCTACATGAGGATGGACGATTCCGTAGCCTACATAACGACGAAACCTATGAGCGCAATACCACTACCGTCAGGTTGTGGATAAAATCTGGCTCAATGAGCTACGGCGGGAGGGTCACCTAATCCGTATGGATGAGAATGATCCAGCCCGCAAAGTCTATAACAGCAATATCTATGGTAGAAAAAGAAGACCAGGTAGACCCTGCCTGAGATGGAGCGATGGTATAGGCCAGGAACTCAAGCAGCTTTTAGGGTTATCGAATTGGTGGACCTCTACGCAAAACCGGAGTGTCTGGGGTTCCTTATTAAAGCAGGCCTAGACCAGATACCGGTTGTTGCGCCGTTGATGATGCCTGCTTCTTATTGTAAAAATAAGCGTGCAGCGAGTCGACTTGGCGGCGATGTTGTGCCGCTACGTCAACCAGGTTCATCCGCTCCACGACAAAGTTTGGATGATGCATTCTGAATTGAGACATAGTAGTCCGTATCCGACGCTGCACGTTTTCCAGATCGGTTTTCATCCACGGCAATATTCCGAATGCATAAGCCAGTGAAGAGATAGGGAATTCATTCAATGCGCTTATTTTATTTTTCCTCAAGACATGCGAGCTCAGTGCCAGCTTTACATATTGCAGGAATTTGGACAGTAGGGCATTCTTCGCATGGGTTCCTTGCAGAATTCGTAGGTGCTTGTAGAAGTCTATCTCGGTCATAGCTTGGATGAGGTCACCAATGCTATGTCCGGCTATGCCCCCCACCTTTGGGGATGGTTTAGATTCGACACTTTTATAATTCATAACAAACTTCTAAGGGGATCGTCAGTACCAGCATATAACTTGATGTCATCTGAACACATCAAATGTATCAGCTCGCACTTAGCACGTAGGCGCGTATATGCTATTGCATTCAGCAGCCATGAAAGAGGGTTTAGTGCCATGTGGAACCAAAGTGCGCTCAACCAACCTCGCTGGAAGATGCCTCTCTGTGTATGGTTAGGCTCTGAAGTATTGGCACCCTCATATGAACGCACTGATAAGGTGCTGTGCCACCCTTGCATGTCTGACTTGATTAATACGAGATCAATGCGATACAGACATAAGACATCGCCAGGTATGCGGGACGCTGTCGAAAGCGTAATTGATTTAATCAATTTAAGAATCAAAGAAATTTCTTTGGCCTCTAGTTGCCTGTACTACAATTACCGAGTCGATAAGGAGTTGCTTTTTGCAACCCATCGACCAAACTCGGCAGCCTTTCTGCTCTTCGGACAGAATGTTGTTGGTCTTGAAATACGCATTTATCCTTCCACTAATAATGAACTAATCGGCCTTGTGTCTACGGGGTCTTGTACCGTGTTCTTCTTAGGGATAAGGTAGGTAATCCCCGCAGTGAGGAAGGGTGGAAATTCCTCTAGCCTACTGAAAACCTGATTTATCCTATATGCCCACCGACCATGTATACTGGTGAACTTTTTGTACCGGAAGTTCTGCACCTGACTTGGACCCCTCCTGCTTTTCCTCCCTGTCTTCATTTTTGGGTTTGCATTTTATATCTAACTGCCTAGCTAACTGTGGTGATGGCCTCCTCAGTGAGCAATCTGCAAGACTACAAAGTTCTTGCACCTTTATCACCTACCCCTGAGATGCTGCGGTGGCGTACAGCCATTCAGATTCTATTTATATTTCGTTATTTTTATCCTAGCATCTAATAGTAAAAATGATCTCGAGTAACTTGTCCTAAAATGGAATGATCGCCTTATACTACATGGTCTCAGATTGAATCTGAATAAAACTGAAGTTTTAACGACCGATCCACATGAAACAGCCACAATCACTGTCAGCGGCAGTGAACTGTGCAGAACTGAGTGATTTAAATACCTCGTGGCCACGCTATCAGTCAATGGAGAACTGCGTTATGAAATTGCTTCATGCGTTAACGCAGCCTGGATGAAGTGGCGTTCCACTACTGGTGTTCTTTGTGATCGACGTTTCAACGAACGTCTCAAATCTGAAATTTGCCACAATGTCGTCTGTCCTGTCGCTCTCTATGGTTCTAAGTGTTGGCCGACTATAAAAGACAATGAACGGCGTCTGGCGGTAATGGAGGCGAAGATGTAGCGTTGAACTAGTGACGTGATACGTTTTGATCACGTTCGTAATGAGGATATTCACGATCGATACGGGGTGCACCGATCGTGGAAAAGTTGCGAGAGAGGCGTCTTCCCCACTCCTGTAAGCTCACATTAATCCAGGAGCATCGTCCATTTGCCGTCCAGATAGCTGAGTGGTTACAACACAAAGCTGTCATACCTTGCTCGTGGCAGTAAGATTTGTATCGTGATTTGACGTCGGATACCAGTCGACTCAGCAGTGAATGAGTATCTGAGTCAAATCAAGGTAATAATCTCTGGCAAACCCAATTCTGACCATATAGCCTATAGGGTACTATAATCTTGTAGTGTACCGTTACGGTCTTGGATGACGTGTTCTAATACACTTGAATGCGCTGATGCAATTAGATTGATACGCCAATGATTATTATTATTGTTATTATCGCCCATTTTAAAGGTTGTGTTGAGCTACTTAGCAATGCTTCCAGTTTAGTTGCACCTCATTTGCACAAAGTGTTAATCGCCTCTCCAAACAGCCCATATCGATGTCTGCTCAAATAAACTTTAGTATTACTATTAAGGGATTGAAGGCGAACTCGGATGCCATTGTAATGAGAACTTGTTATTACTCTAGTCAAAGCAGCGGAAGATGCCGAAGAGAGGAATAATTTCAAAAGTATTTACCGCATGATGGAAGAACTTGCATGTGGTCGGAAATCTTTCGATGGTCCTGTGATGAAAATTGACGGTAGTAAAAAGAACCACCAAGGAAGTGAAAGTGGTGGAATTGGTAGTGGATAGATCACACATGAAGGGGGGACGACAATTGCTTTGCTGGCTGGTGGAACCTACTCTGCCAAGTTGACCGACGAGTAAGTTGCCCTAAGAGAACCTGGCGCAGAATAGTAGGGGAGGAGTGTGGGCATTTCGGGACATTCTTATATCTGATCAGGGGGTAACTGGCAAGCATATTCTATTAATATATTGCTTTATTTTTGGAAAATTAAGTGGAATTTCTCCGCAAATTCATCCTAGAACCATTCAATTTTGCAGTAATGTGTGCTATAATATAGTATGCTGTTACGGTAATGTTATAGCAGCTCAAAAGTGTCTCCTTTGTGTAAACTTACTGCAACCAAAACACTGAATATCAAGCTAGATACATTGGAACAGTTCTACACTAACGTATTCTTACATAAAAAGACACAATGCCTTCCATAATGTATCAGAAGTGACAACTGTCTTCTTCGATACAATGGCAAAGATCTCAAATTCTCAGAATTTAGGAATGACTACAGACGACTGCATGGACCGTGCAGAGACTGTCAGCTTTACTCCGTTAGAGTGGATTTAGGTAGAATGAGGTAATTTCGCTTTAATTTGGAAGAGCAATACGTTGCAATGGTTTGCCATGCCCGAGAGGCGATATTCTACGACCCAGAATCGTTGTTATGGTAATGGTGTTATGGCCCTAAAATTGTTTCCCATTCATCTGTTGCTCGGTCAAAAAATTAATTGTACTTTTGATAGAAGGTTAATGGGGTTGAAAGTGATTACATGCATAATGCATCCTGGATTAATCAACCACTTTTTGACTGGGGCAATATCAGATTCGGAAAGTGCTAATTGAGACCTTTGGTTTGATACCCCGCATAACTATATTTGATGGAAAATAATTTTACATTCACCCTTTACATATGTGGGGAGCCCCCCTTTAAACTACACGCAAATTTATGTCACTCGCGTGGGATTTCATAGTTCCCATCTGTCCACCAAATTTCGTTCGGATCGGTTTAGCCGTTTTGGGGAAAATTGCGTGTGGAAGACGTGTGAATCGATTTTAATAAGGTTCTTTTTTACATAAAACCTTAGTAAATAACAAGCCGGGAAACCGGGAGTTGGACGCTTCAGGTAGGTTTTGTGTGTGTGAACACTTGTTCCATTTGTAACTATAATATCTCAGAACATTCACTTTAGCGTGATTCTGGCGTTCGAAGTCTTAGAATTTGCACTGAAGCGACAACTTTGACCTACTATAACTTTATTAGTAATAGTGCGATTTCCACCAAGATTTCATGATTCTAGAATGAAGTTAGACAAGTACTAAAAATTATAGTAATATACTATTAATAGCTTTATTTGAACAGATATCGATATGAAGGGTATTTCGGAGCCTAGGCACCATATAGTTTCAGCTTTGTACTTTCTTTGCAGGTTTTTCCGTTGGGTAGGTTCTGAGAATGGGCCCGTGAAAAAAAACGACTGCTTGTCAGCACCCGCCCTCCCCTTGTGCATTAAATGTCAGAACTGAGCTCTGAGTAGTACCAACTGAGGCCGTTCAGTTTATATCCTACATGATTGTATTCGGTGAAAAATAATTTTACATTTTCCTTCCCACTAAATTAGGAATAAATCGGTACAACAGTTTCTTGGAAAAGTGCGTGTAACAGACAGATAGTAAACCAATTTTAATTAGGTTTTGTTTTGCACAAAATCACACATTTACAGGCAGATCGTAATGAATATGCATATATTATGTCAGACTATTTGCTTTAGTGTGTTGACATTTAAACTGTCAAAATGGAGTAAATTTGCACAAAAGCGATCTTTGTTAGTAATATTGCGATTTCTATTGATCTTAATTAAATCGTGCTTTATATTATGTCGTATATTACTACAATTTCGTAAAAAAGTTGCATCCTTCTTCGCATGCATGGGGACCTCCCTTTACCTCACGGTAGAACTTTTCCACTTTTCCGCCAAATTCCGTGTGAATAGGTGCAGCTGTTTCTGACAAAAGTGCATATGATAGACAGACAGAGAGTAAATCGATTTTAAAACCTTAACAGATTAAGCGAAAAGAACTTAATTCAAATAGTGTACTGTTAAAAAAATCTTTTTTATGTACTTTCAAAAATTTGTTTACAATTTCGAGTCTATAGCGCTTAAATCCCCTTCCATTCTATTATATTTTTCGGGGCGTAAGCGGCTTTGAAGCGCTCGAGGAACCTTGGAACCAATACCACTGTCATGACTATCACTGCCAGTTGCAGTGACCTACCCGGAAGTGAATTATTTAAATATCTCGGATCAATGCTATCAGCCAATGGTGATCTGCATTTTGAAATTGATTCACGCATTAGCGCAACCTGGATGAAGTATTGTGAACGAGGTATCAACAAACGTTTCAAGTCGAAAATTTCCCGCAGTGTCATCCGCCCTATCGCCCTCTATAGTTCTGATTGTTGGTCGACTGAAAACACAATGAACGGCGTTTTGCGGTAATGGAGATGAAGAGGTTGCGTCGGACTAGTGACACAATACGTCGTGATCAGGTCCGAAATGAGGATCTCCGCGATCGTTATTGGGTTGCACCGATTGTGGAAAAATTGCGAGAGAGGCGTTTTCGATGGTATGGTCACGTAATTTGCGCTAACGGGAATTCACTTGTCAAGATGGATCTGAGCATCAAAGTAAGTGGGAATAGAAAAAAGGTCGGCCGAAACAACGGTGACTTGATACGCTGGACGGTGATTTAAAAGCCTCGGCACTTTATCCAGATCAGGCCTTTGAAAGAACAAAGTGGCACAACCGATCAAAACGATTTGGTTTCGCTTCTGAACGGGGTAAAGACTGAGGAAGAAGATACTTTATTTTAGCATCTTGCTATACAGAATGTATATCATATATTATTTATCCAAAATTCCGGTGCATAAAGAAGTGTTCGAAATGTTCACACCTCGTAAAGGTGTGACTAGCGGTCGTAAATTGTAAACGCGTGTTTCTCAAAACCTGTTTTTTTTGGTACGTGATGTAAAAACTTAAAAGAACTATTAGGCCGAGTTACTTCCAATTTAGAACACATACTAACTATTTAGCTATTGCACTGACTACATTTTAAAAGAAATGACTTATTTTTACCGATTCTACAACCCTTTTTAAAGACACCCATATTCAGACGTGTGGCAAATTCCAGGAATTTTTTTTCAACTAAATTGTTGTCGGTGTAGTAATATAGGTTATAGTCTGAACTAACAGATTTTGTAATATTATACATACATATGGATAGTTTCGCCAAGACTACATCTTCCAGTTTTTTTTTTTATCGGAAGCTGCTGAAGCGCTGAGTTGAGACAGTGGCACTTTGTATTCTATTTCTTTTTAAGAGAATAATTATTAACTTCAGGTGTAATAAATGAGTATTTCAAATTTCAAATCGGTAGCTTTTGTCATTTTTTCTATGACAGGTTAAAAACGAGTCGAAATACCGGGAGCTCGCCGCTTCAGGTATAAAGGTTTTGTGTTCATCTTATGTGAGCACGTATTTCTATTCGTACATAGCTAAGAATGCAAAATATTCCGCCGTATATTGCCAGACAAAATATGCATATGTTCATAAGTTGAAAAACTTATTAAAGACATAAATATTTTGCTTAAAATTCGTCTTTACGCACAAATGCCTGCTTTCAGTAGCTGATATTGATGTTCAAATAACTAAAACAAGCTAAAAGGAAAAGCGAAAATGTCTCCATGGACCCCACCGTTCATATCATTTTACTTTATACATATGATGATGACATCATACACGTCCTAGAGTGCAATGAAAATGCTTCAAATGCAATACTTTGACTTTCAATAACTTTGTTAATACTAGTTAAATCCGACATTCAGACTTTCCAGAATTATTCGCTTATGATGACGCCATTTTGTACTTCTAGGATGAACTTTCGTGTTTTCTGGTTGATTTTATTCGTAAATTTATCGGAACAGGGTATATTTTGAGACTTAGGTTTCGAATAGATGCTTCACTGCAATTTTTTTTCAGATTTTTGGGTCCGGTTCTGAGAACGAGACCTGTTTCACTTTTTGGGGCACATATTTAGAGACCTCACTCTCTTATGTTCCATCTAATATAATAAATAAGCTTTAATTTCGGAAAGTACTAATGGAGACCTTTCGTTTGATACCCCACATGACCATATTCTCTGATAAGAATTGTTCACCCCACTTTCGCATATGTGGGGAGCCCCTCTTCAAACTCAATACAAAATGGTGCCACTGTGTATAATCGGTTCGGCGGTTTTGGAGTATATCGGGTGTGGCAAACAGACAGACATACACTGAATCGATTTTAATAAGGTTTTATTTCACAAAAAAAACCTTCTGTTGCGGCTTCTGATAATGGACACTTTGCTAGGGCTCCTGGAAGTCACAAAGATCTTTCTGCGAACACATTATGTGACCGCTTAAATACAACCCTGCGGTAATCTGCAGATGGTGCCGCCATAACGGAGCTGAAATCCAACTGGTACAAACAGTCAATTATTTACGAGTACACTTTGACTCCAAGTTAACGTGGAAGCAGCATCAAAGAACAATATCAGAAATCCTGCACATTACTCTGTTGCTGTCGGCTTTCATTACAACGAATTTACAGGATAAATTCTTTCATAATAAGGCCCATTTTGATGCACGCATGCATCGTCTGGAGACCAAGGCTGAACTTTGCTGACCGCCGGGCATTGCTGGCGCAGATTCACACACTCGATTGCTTAAGGGGGTCATCCCGTGTGAAAGCCGCTTTTTTTTTTTGGCTTTTTTAGAAATTTTTTTGTGAAGAACTGGAGATAGATACAAATACGAATGTTTCACCATAGATTTACTAATATCTTGCGCGTGCGTAGTAATTTTTCCAGCCCGATCACATAGTTCGTTATTGAAATATAGAGCATTTTATAAACCCATCTCCAAAAAAAAGGTGTTTTTCTGCTGCCACGCTAGAGGGCGTTGCGATCATCTTAGAGCAAAAAAGTAAACGGCATTTTAACGTGCAGACTTAACTACTGTCCGCAAACTAGGATTATTAAAAAGTATTAAAAACTAAATTTTTGGTGCCCTGTTAAACTTTTTTTTTGGAATTTTGGTGTTTTTTTACGGTTTTTTCAATGAATAAAAAAAACTACTAAATGAATTGCAATTATCCTAGTTTGCGGACCGAAAATATGTTCTGAATAAGTCCTGAAAATTTCAATGAATTTCGTTGGATAGATTTTGCGCTATGATGACAGTCGATTTTCAACATGCAGTCTCGAGAAAAACGCATTTAAAAAGTGGAATGTGATTTTTAGCCATAAAAAACCAACTGACCATTAATCTGCTATACCTAGTCCAGAAATTTTAGGTATTTTGAAGAAACACATGTACGGTCTTGGCTTTAATTCTTGTCCTTTTAACGGCGTCATTCGGACCGATAAATACGCGTTTTATTACGGAAATCGACACAAATCTAGCATGTGACTTATCACGTGTTTAACACTATAATTTCCGAACGACTGCGAATATCAAAAAATTACTTTGTCCGTATATTCTACACTATAAAAAAATTCGATTCCGCGGATCCGACACACGGGATGACCCCCTTAAGTAGTGCCGGAGCAATGAGTAGGGCCTACCGATCATATGGTCTCGATATTTATCCATCATAGGCATACTCCATCATAATTACCAAAAGACAAGCATGGCCGGCAAGTGGTCACGAATCTTTTGGGATTACATGTTTAATAATTTTTTACCAACCAGTCATCCATGGAAGATGGGTTGAGTACAGTAGTGTTCGCGGAAATCTAATAATCGAACTGGCACAACCGCCCGACGATCATATTCTAGCACTAAATAATTCTCGTTGTGGGTGCCAGGCCACCCGAGCATTACTGGTAATGAAGAAGTTCACAGACTAACTCGCCAAGGCTCTTCCATCCGTAATGGTGGGGTCCAAGCCAGCATTAGGCATCCAGTCACACATTGTCGAGTTTGCTCTGAAGGGTTAAATTGTCAGGATTCGCACAGACAAACGGAGAAATTTGAATTTCTGCCGGCAGCTGAAAATCTTTCTGGACATTGTACCGGGCGACACTTTAGTTGTCCCTTATGAAGTGGGACATTTGATTTTTTGCCTTCCAAACTGTAGGACATACCAATGCAATGTCGTAATATCCGACGCCCGAATGACATGATCCTTTCCATAGCTTTCATGGAACATGTGATCCACGCAAGGATATCGGAAAATTGAATCAGGCCGGTCGCAGCGTAAGGGCTCGAAACATCAGCTGTGCAAATATTCTGCATGGTTGGACCGGAAACCGTATTCGTAAAATGGCAAGCATTAGATTGGAAATGTCCTTTGCTCCGCTAATAATGCAGTCTGCATTGTGAGTTCGGGTTGAAGAATACACTCTACTGCTCTACGCCATATGCTCGTCGGCTATCTTGGGACAGTGGATTTCAATGCATGCGAGCGATGGAATTCTCGCCCTTGCTTAATGTTTCATCCGTCCACTGCCACTTTCGCCGTCTGAACAACACGGCTACGGGCAACTGGTCCCTACTCCCGCAAAGCTCTTCTTTGAAATTATATTAAACTACAAGTATAGTACTCCGATGACAAGACGCAGATTAGTGTTGACGAAATCTTGAAGCTTTCGAGCAACAAGCCGTCACTTTTCATGTCCTACTCCCTGACGAAGGCACAAACGTTGCTTTTGAGGTATACCGCATATTAATGTTCTATATATTAAGGTCAGATTGAAAACCTTGATTTAGTTGGTGTTCACATTCAGTTCGAATTTACTTATCTCCTATGGGTCCAGAATCATCTGGTTCGGCGAGAGAGCAAGCAGTTCAGTTCATTAGCGTTGTCGATGGTTTTGCGGAAAGTCGTCATAGACCATTGAACCTCTTCACATTCTCCGACAAAGGTCGCATGAAGACGGTCACAAATAACAAGCAAGTCAGCAAACCGGAAGTTGGACGCTTCAGGTATGAAAGGTTTTGTGTATTTCTTATATAAAAACATTTGTGTGTGCATTTGCCCCATTTGTACGTATCACGAAATATATGCACATATTATGTGAGAATATCCACTTTCGCGTGATATTAACATTCAAAGTCTTAAATTTGCAAAGAAGCGGCAACTTTGACCTGTTATAACTTTCTTAGTAATATTGCGTTTTCCCCCAAACTTGGCAAGATCATGTTCTATACTATAGCATGCATTGCTGCGTGATTCTGGATGAACTTAAAGGGGGTTTACAGTCAACTACTAAAAATTATAGTAATATACTATTATTAACTTTATTTGAACAGATATCGATATGAACAGTATTTCGGAGCCTAAGCACCATATAGTGGCAGCCCCTTGATTTTTAAGATTTTTCGTTTGGATAGTTTTTGAAAATGAGTCCGTTAAAAAATGATCACATCCGACCCCCCGTACTCCCCACCTTTCCAAAAATTGTCATAACTGAGCCCGGCTTCGGAAAGTACTAGCCAAGACCTTTTATTTGATATCCCACAATACTATAAAAAAAAATTACACCCGCCTTAAATTCAATGTAGAAGGATCACTGTATGCGCGGTTCACAGTTCCCAACTTTCCACCAAATTTGGTGTCAATCGCTATAGCCGTCTCCGGAAAAAATACGTGTGACAGACAGTAAACCGATTTTAATAAGGTTTTGTTTTACAGAAAACATTAAAAAAATAATACCGGTGTCAGAATGCAACCCTGGCAAGATTTTACCTGAATGTAACGCGTGTCAGTTTGCGCCATGCTATGCCGCTCTGATAATAGTTATTAGTTTTTTCAGGAATAGCTACTTCTCTTGTAGAGTACTAGAGACAAACATCCTATTCGCGCCCTCGAAAACTTACTGAAAATGGATAGAGAGCGAAGAAAGTGGAAATCCGAACTCAACGCACTATTCCGCATTTGTTATCTTTCAGGGAGCCCGGAAATACGATTGTCGCTTTTAAGATGGGTGCCCTTCTTCGGAATCTTAGCTTCCTAGATACAGCCTCCCTTAAATTGGAAATTTCTGTTGGTGTATACTCTTGAAATCTTCCTGTAGGTTGCAATGGAAGACTTATTTAATCCGTAGATAATATCTGGCTTAATATTCTGCGGTGCGCGGGTCACCTTCCGGGTAAGGATCACACTCGATAACTTTTAGGGGTATCAAACTATTGGACCTTGGCGCAAAACCAGTGATGTTCATGTTAAGGTAGACCTAAGCTAAATACCAGTTGTTACACCGTTGATGTTGATGATGATGAGTCATGGTTTCTGTCGTTGTGTGGCGCCCCTAATTATTTCCACCCATGGATCAAAACTTTATGGACCGAGGAAGACACTGTACACCACTAATAATACTCAATGCAAATTCATACTCAATGCACATTCATTGTGTCCATTGCAAAATGTCAAATTTAGCTTTCGAGATAATTTGAAATTTCCTAAGTAGATTTTCGCTTATTCCGGTGACTGGTTGGGTAGCATTCTTCTTCTTTAACCTTTGTGTCTTTCAATAGCGGGTCTGGTTCCTTTTGATCGGCGTATGACTGAGTGAAATGGGGCACTCAGTCATACGCCTGATTTGGATGAAGTTTCAAATCACACGTCAAGCGATTTCATAACGCAATTCACGATTGCCTGATAGTGTTGAACCGAGATATTTAAATCACTCATTTCTCGGCTGGTTGTTACCACTGACAATGATAGTGTTGGTACTCCTCCTGAATTACGTCAACAAATGTGCTGATGGACCTGGAAGGACTCTTGGACTGCATTTCCTTCTCCAGGTAAACATGTGCTGCAGCGGAAAAAGCGCCAACAGCGCGCTTCCCGTTGAGAATACTGTAATCGCCAAGCGGATCCAAGGGAATCCAGGACAAGGCGAACTAGGCAAAAAATGAAAAGAAGATGACGCATCTGGAGGAACTTTCTTCCAAGTAATCTCTAGTACCCAAAAAAAGAATGCAAGGAAAGGCAAAAGAATACAATACACTAGGCTTGTCGGGGTGGTTATGAATGGTTAATCGCCGACGAAAAAGAAGAAGAATTATACGGTCGGCCCTGCTCACGAGACTGACGCAAGGCAAAACATTTCCGGAAATTCGCAGCGAAATCTTCTATAACATGAACCCCGAAGACAGTGGAGCAGAAGTTCCTTCCATACGGTAAATGAAAGATATCGAAATCCTCGTTGAATTAGGCCCGAAGACAACTAACAAGGGTAGTTTCAGGCGGTGAAGGGGCAGCTGGGAGGGTTTCTAGTTGATAACCTATGTGTCCTTTTGAAGTCATAGATTTTGACTGTCTGACAGAAAAGGTCGAAGCTACCAAGCGGGAATGTTCGCAGGTAATAGTGCTTGGAAAGGTATTACTTCTGCGAATTCTTGAGGCCAAAAACTCGCTTCGGTGGGAGTTGTCGGGCAGATGGATGGTATCTATGTTCCTCCGGTGGAAGAGGAGAAGATCTTCCAAGCTAATTTTCTGATGATGGGTAGCTATTTAGTTGGTAGTCCAACGTCGTACCATTGCTACAGCCCAAAGCTCTGTATGTGCCTTATTATTTTACTTACCCTTACGATCTAACTTTATTTTCAAATAAATTACATAGATCATGAAAGCATTTCTGCTAATTTGTCTGTTTATTACATTTAGTGCTTTCCGTGCATAAAATCAAAACTGGTTTTCAACAGTAAGATCCTAAAATGAAATTCACTTGATATTCCGCTAGAAAAGTATAATTTCCTTTGGGTGCCTGTTCATAAAATTTTTGGTGCGAATGAATAAACGCTTCTGGCTGGTAGAGAACACGTGATGGGAATATTTTTTTCAAATTTTTGATATCCAGGTGAAAAAGATAGCTGTCGGCCCTCAAAGGATATGCCAACGTAAAATTGGTGAACTTCTGGACAAATTGCATCAATGCATTCAAGAATGGGTTTCGGGGCGAAAACCGCTTTAGTTCACAAGTTCGAATTGATATGTTGAAAAGCAGAGTAGGGCCGTGGATGAGACTCCATTTGTAGACCTCGATATGCCATGTAGGGTTCATGTAGGATTGAAGTAAGTCAACCTGAGTAGCCATGTAGGTACTATTTGCAGCTGTTACATTTATACGAACATGCTCACTTTTTTGCCCGTGACTGAAGCTATTAATTACCCCACGCATGCAATCCAGCTGAATTTATTAAATTATCGACGTTATTTGCAAAATGGATATTAGAGGAAGTTTTGGTTATTAACAAACATACCCTTTTCGTTAAAATAACTGTGTCGCAAATCAGGAGAATGATGCACCATGTAGTTTTCAAACTTCCCATATTACTGAATTGGTGATCGAAATTCGACGTCACTGCTTGCTGCTATGGTGGCCAATCCCTAAAATTCTTTTTCATAAATTTGTTTTTCGTCTGAGAACTTATCTACACTTTTGATTGAAAATAAATGGAATGAAAGTAATTACATGCATCAGTCATTCTCCATTAAACAGCGCCTAAGTGCAGTGCCCATCGGTACTAGACAATTAAGTCAATTTAATTTGTGCATTGTGGGCGACCTTGTATTTTCAACCAGGCCGAGTATGATAACCCGCAAACACTGGCTATTTCAAGATATGAGCTTGCCCGGCCGTAAATTTAACTGGCGAGAATTAGGCGCCGGTGGAGTTAAGGGGGTCATCCCGTGTGAAGGCCGTTTTTTGTGGCTTTTTTAGAAATTTTTTGTGAAGAACTGGATAAAGATACAAACACGAATTTTTCACCATAGATTTACTAATATCTTGAGCATGCATAGTAATTTTTCCACCTCGATCGCATAGTTGTTTATTGAAATACAGGAAAATCTATACACCCATCTCCAAAAAAGATGTTTTCCTGCTGCCACGCTAGAGAGCGCTGTAATCATCTTAAAGAAAAAAGTAAACGGCATTTTAAAGTACAGACTTAACTACAGTCTGCAAACTAGGATTATTAAAAAATATTAAAAACTATTATAAATTTTTGGTGCCTTGTTAAACTTTTTTTTTGTGAATTTTGGTGTTTTTTCACGGCTTCTTCAATGAATAAAAAAAAACTACTGAACGAATCGCAATTATCCTAGTTTGCGGACCGTAGAAATACGCTCTGAATAAGCCGTGCAAATTTTAAAGAATTTGGTTGGATAGATTTTGGCCTATGGTGGCAGCCGATTTTCAACATGGAGTTTTGAGAAAAACGCATTTAAAAATAGAATGCGATTTCTAGACATAAAACCTAAACTGGCCATTAATCTGCTATACCTAATCCATAAACCTTAGGTTTCTTGAAGAAACACATGTACGGCCTTGGCTTCAATTCTTGTCCTTTTAGCGAAGTCATTCGAATGTCATTCGGACCAATAAATACGGCGGTCGACATAAATCTACCTATATATTTGTTTCTTCAAGAAACCTAAGGTTTATGGACTAGGTATAGCAGATTAATGGTCCGTTAAGATTTTCTGGAGCTTAATCCGTGATCACTAGTGACGAGGAGAATTAGAACTTTCAAACGGTACATAGGTTCCAGGTGGCGGGAAATTGAATTGGAGGAATCTTTGGAAAAATTTTAAACGCTCATAACTCCGTTAATATTGATACTTTTTAAATGAGTTTTTCTCGAAGCCGCATATATCTGCTGTCGTCATAGCCCAAAATTGATCAAACAAAATTCTTTGAAATTTTCACGACTCATTCAGAACATATCTCTATGGTCCGCAAACTATTATAGGATAATTGCGATTCATTCAGTGGTTTTTTTATTAATTAAAAAAGCCTTGAAAAAACACCAGAATTTACAAAAAAAAAATAGTTTGAAAAGGCACCAAAAATTTAGCTTTGAATATTTTTCTAATAATTCTAGTTTGCGGACAGAAGTTAGTTCCGCACGTTAAAATGCCGTTTACTTTTTTTCTTTAAGATGATCACAGCGCCCTTTAGCGTAACAGCAGAAAAACATTTGTATTTGTTTGGAGATGGGTGTACAAGTTGCTCTCTATTAAAATAATAGAGTATGCTATCGGGCTGACAAAAGTACTGCGCATGCTCAAGATATTAATATTATGGTGAAAAATTCGTATTTGTATCTTTATCCTGCTCGCTACAAACAATTTGTGAAAAACTGAAAAAACGGCCTTCACACGCCTTAATTTGAGTAGATGTCGATATGGAGAATATTTTTTGACCTGGACATCGTATAGACGCAGTTCCATTTTTTTCAGATTTTTCGACTGGGAGGTTTCTCAGAATGGGTCCGTTAAAAAATCATCAATTAGACCCCCGTAATCCAAATGTCAAAATTAAGACTGGTATTGAAAAGTACTGGTCAAGACCTTTCATTTGATACCCAACATGACTATATTTGGGGAAAAAAAATGTACACTTCCCTTTTGTATGTATAAGGACCCCTCCTTCCCTCTTAATCAGAACGTAGAAAGATGTAAGTCATTGCATGTCTGATTTCGACTTCGGGTATAAAGGTTTTGTGTTCATCTTATGTGAGAAGCTCGAAGAACTTACGGTAAATTTCCAAAACATTATAATATACTTTTATTAACTTTATTTGTGCGGGTAGCGGAATGGGATGCATTTTGAGGCCTAGATTTCATATAGTTGCACCACTGTCATTTTTTTCAGATATTTCGGTTGGGTTCTGAGAACTGTAAATCGGATGTGATAGACAGATCTACATACGGACATTGAACCGATTTTAATAAGGTAGTCTTTTTCTTTCGTAGGGCTTGAGCATTGAAATTCTTATTAGTTAACTCTGCTGCTTCTTTGGAAAGCTCTCCAACTGGCAATAGAGCATACTCTATTATGGCACACCCACGTAATAAGACCTTGTGTACTGTGGCAGGAAGGTTGTACCACAGAAATTCGATCACAATCAGTCACGCTGTTCCTATAGCAAAGTCATTATATCTGACATTATTTATTTTGTAACCTAACTATAAACACTCCAAAATAGCTCCACACTTTTCAATTAAAGCTTTAGGAATTCCAGTTATTTACTAGGATGCCGCAGAGTTACGCGAAAACGCCTGTCGTAATCTTGCCACGATCGCTGCAACTCCATATCGGTCACGAATGTCCTCATTTTGGACGTGATCATGCGCTAGACCAATGATGTAAGGTCCAGCGCAATATCATTGCCTTCAATACCGCGAGAACCAAAAAGAGCGCAGCACAGCCATCAATTTTGGATTGAAGACATTCTTTGGTTTGTCGATTACAAAGAACGATAGTTGTGGAATCCCACAGAATTTATATTCAGTCAGACAAGTTGTTTGAAATCAACTTCGCTGTATGACTATGCAAACATAATTTTCAAAGAGCAGAGTATAGTACCCTGGATGTTGGATGTCCCGTGTGGTGTGTGTGTGTTTGAGGTGAGGGAAAGCCTCTGAGCACTGAAAACTTAGTGGTCCATTGTACTCGATTCCCCCGTCTAACGAAATATCGCGGATTTGTTTAGATTTCCGTTAGTGGATGTAAAGGGTACATGATGCTACCCGCTGCAGTTGGAACACATCAGCACCCCTGATGTCTGATGCGTCCATAGTTCCGTGGATTCCGCTTCCTCATTACAGGATGGACACGTATCATCTTGGATGATTCCTATTCTGAATATATGCCCTATTAGTAAATTATGGCCAGTCAGAATGCCCACAATACTCTGCCCACTTTTCCTGCTTTTCGACAGGGTAAACTTTGCAGAATGTTGGTTTGGTTCTCACTGGAAAAGTTTGGTTTGCCCAGCAGCTTCGCCACCTGTCATTATGGGAAGCTTCTTCTTAGTTTTTGATAGCAGCATCAGCCAATGCTGCTGACACCCCAATTGCTGGTTCCAGTGCGGGCATGGGGAAAGTTCAAGCCTCTTTTGCTCTACACCACAATGAGTAAATCCATCGGATTGAATCTAGAAGCAGAGTTCAATCGGTTTCTACACTCATGAACGATATTTGAAGTGATCAAAGTACTACTCAACGCCCTCAATGCAGCTTGACTATTGCTGCAGATTGCGATACGCCTGCCCTGCCGTCCTTAGGATCGCATACACTTCAGCCTGAAAGACCGTTGTGTATTGTCTCAAAGGAAAAGTCCACTTCTCACACTTCTCATTTTTGTTCGAGAGGTAGACTCCTGTTCCAGAACCATTTTCTGTTTTTGATTCATCGGTGTAAAAGTAGTTAGTATATCCTGACATGGATTCGTCTGGTTCATCCCAGTTTTCTCTTCGTTTCAAGATAACATCATATCTTCTACAAAACAGATGTATGGGAATCTGAGAATCGGAAGGCATTGCGAAAACTAGATTCAGTTCTCCCAATGACTCTTCCAATGCTCCCTGCCCCCACGTTCATTATTTTCCCATAGATCTAATCGAATTCGTCTATGAGCTACTCTCATTGCACTGCTCTGAATAAACAAATACAAGGACTGCAAATTGAGTAATGCATTCAGAGCTGCGCCGGGTGTGGTGCTCATGGCACCGGTGATACCCAGATATCCAATTCTTTGCAATATGGCAAGTTTACAGCGAAAACTCTTCTGGTTCACCTTAACCCACCACACTACGGATACATAAGCGAACATCGGCCTAATGATAGCAACATATATCCACATTACTACCTGAGGCCTAAGTCCCCATGTTGAGGCAAAGGTCCGCCTGCACAGCCCATAAGCTATGAGAGCTCGTTTCATCTTTATCTCTACATGTTTGTTCCAAAGAAGCTTCTTGTCTAGAATAACTCCCAGATATTTCACTTCTTCGGAGAGTTGAAGGGTTGTACCTCTCATCTCTGCAAGGCAAAGACCATTCAGTTTCCTCCTTTTTGTAAATAATACCATTGTGGTTTTATTTGGATTTACTGAAAGTCCATGCCTGAGATACCAACTGTCAATCAAATCAACGGCGCGTTGTGTATTTTTACACATCATTCCGAGATCTCGACCAACAGCCAGCACAGCCACGTCATCCGCATAAGCTTGAACGTGTATTGACAGATTTTGCAGTTCGCACGGTAGTGAGTTGATCAGCATACTCCACAGAAGGGAGGGCAACCCTTTCCGTGGAGCCTTTCGTCGCTTCGGTTGTTAGGTAGCGATCAACAGCCACTTCAGCACAAAGCAACCTCTGCGTTAGCATAGCGTAGATCCACTTTATTAGAGTTTCGTCAACACCATGCTCTCTGGCTGCATCACAAAACTTTTGGAAGGGCGCACAGTCAAAAGCCCATTCAATGTCCGCGAACACCCCCATCGCGTACTAACCCTTTAGAGTAATATCCTCTATCTTTGAAACCAAATTATATATGGCAGTGTCCTTAAAAAGAACAAGAAGGAGTGGTAAGGGGGTGCTTCTTTGACAAACACTGAGAGACACGAAGCGGCTTTGATATTCCTGCCACACTTTAGTTTTCCGATCGCGGTAGAGCAATTGAATCCAGCGTATGAGTTCTTCTGACACTAGATGTTGCCGGAAAGTATACCAAATGAGTCCGTACTGCGCACAGTCAAACACTTTCTCTAGATCCAAAAATGCAATGAAAATAGGGCAATGTTTTACCATAAGTAACTGCTTACTCTATATTGAGTCAGTAGTTCCAGTTCTTGACAAACTCGGCTTGGTTCGTTGTTATTTGAATGATATCGCGAATACAGTTGCAAAGAATGCGTTGTAAAATCTTCATGGTGCTTTTGTGCCCGTCAGATGGTGTTCGGATGCCCATGCGGTATGGCAAGGTCCTATTGCTTTTTTTGTTTTCTTTCTTCTTCTGCAACGCTTTCTTCATTTCTGCAACGCTGACAGTTAAGCCCTTTGGTTTTTAACGTAGGTACCTGTCGTGGAGACTTAATCCTACGGTCCTCTTCAGACACGGATAGATTTTGTGACCACAATCAGAGCCCCGCTGAGACAAGCAACAACGGTACCAGTCTATACTAAGTGCATGGCTTAGCATTCATACTGGTGGATGCAAGAATTACCTAAATCTCTACCGAACTAAGGAGTACGGCACCTGTGTTGAAACGCAACAGCACGCGGAGGCCCGAAAGTCTCTTCTCGCTTGAGCATAACCACAACCCCCATGAAACTCCTACTAGGGGGCCTACCGCAAATAACCGAGCTGTCCTCACATACAACGGGAGTACACCCGAAATATGAGAGTCCAGGGGCTATCCCGGTTCCCATGGTACCAGTATACCAGTTTTGTGACCAATTTGCCATTTCAGATGCCCGTGCAGACTCAGGTCTGATCGCCCTAATTAGGCCTTTGGAGCATTCGCCTACTGCATCACGGCCGGCAAACCAAAGTGAGTACAGCGTCTCCCGGTGCCACCACTATGGAGGTTCTCCTCGGCCACTTGGTTTTGGTTTGGCCGACAGGGTTGCCGCCCCGTCTTCTTCACCGCCACCTCTGAGCACCTGCAACGCTGACAGGTGGAATTCCTCCAAACATCGGTAGTGTTTTTGGGAGGGAAATTCCTTTGTTAAAATTTGCAGAGAAAATTCCCGCTTCCTGTCCGTCGCAGCCTGTTGGTCAGTAAGCAAAGTACCGTTCTTGTCATTAACAAAATACAAGTTTTAAAGATCCTCTGTGCGCTGGTATCGGCTTTTGACAAGTCGTTAGAGAGCTCCCTGGCTATCCCGAGTGTCCACTTTATCGTAAATATCATTGTAATGGACCGTTCGGGTAACAACGATCACTTTCTTCGCTTCTTCGTTCTTGGAAATTTGCCACTTGATCAGTGTTTTATCATCTCGTTTCTTCAAACGTCATTCCTAAACTAAGTTCGGTTGTTAACAGCTCATATTCTGCTTCCATATAGCAACAGAGAAACTAGTCTCAGTTTGAAGTTAGTGTTTAAAAAATTATAGGGTAAGTACACAAAGACAACTGTTGCGTCTCACTTCTTGGCCTTAACCTGGTATTGAAAGATGGCCACAATTGTGTATAGAATTGTCACAGCATGATTGCTTCAAAGAATTTTAACCTATCGGGCTTGTGAATCTTTCATCGTAAAAGATCTCAACCCATACACTATTCCAATACCGCAGATTGCAGATTGCAGAAGTCGAACCCATGGCTCCTTTATCAGAAAGATATAAGGATGGGCCTGCAAGTTGGTCAGCCTTCCCGCCAGCTGAAAGGAAGAGGCTTTTCCATGCTGCTACTTATATGTAATAGAAATTAGTTGGAAGCATGTGACACGGTCCATTTCCCATCGGTTTCATCTCACACTCCGCCGCCAAAGGCTCGATCCCCTCACGACCGATTACTCTGAAAACTGCCATAATTGGTACAGCTTCTAGAAGGAAGTGGGGAATTATATACTGACTGTCCTTTTTGCTCAACTCCGAACACCAGCTGAAATTCTTCACGTTTGTGGATTTGTCCTTCAGGGTCGAGGTCCTTGCCCGGGTTCTGTTCGTTGATCATGGAATGATGTCTCTGGACTTCCTTCGAGGGCCGAGTATCCAACATCCGACATGTTCTATTCTTCACAGCTCAGTGTTTACACATACCGACATTAGAGCACATCATCAGATTCCCTTCCTCCACTCTTCCTCTGCTGGCGCAGGGATTCTCACTGGCAGGATTTAGTCTGTAATTCTTCCTCCATAGTGGCTGAAGTTTCCTTCCTGAGCCCTCCTATTCCGCTGAGCCGCAGTCGGCAGCAGTCGTGTTTCCAGTTTCTCTCATCATGAGAGTTGGCTTTATTTTCTTTCTCGGTGACTTCGTCTAACCTTTCCATTGAAGGAATGGCTTCAATGACATTAGGAAGTTCACTTTTATAAAAATAACAAGGTTCGATTGAGCAACGGTTAAAGAGGTTGGTATGGCTATGAGACGCAGGTCATGCGGCGGCTTCCGGTTTGCTGACTAATGATGAAACATTGTACTACATTTTCCTAAATTGGAAGCGTCTGAAAGTTTTAAATGTTTTCATTTCACTTTATTTTCAGAAATAAACTACTTTGATAGTTGTGCATTATATAACAAATCAGCTTCTAGGAAATTTTGTTTGTGTATTGGACTCTGGGCAGATAACCGATACCCTGGCTACAGATTGTTTTCAACAGTAAAATTTTACAATAAAGTTCAATGCTACTTCTGCCAAAAGCGTATGATTGCCTTTGGGTACTTGTTCATAAAATCGATTTCGTGAATGAACGAATGTTCCCGGCTCGTAGACCATACGCAACGGAAAAATTTTCTTCAAACGTTTCGACTCCAGGTTAACAAAATATCTGTCGGCTTCCAGAGGACATGTAAATGAAAAGTTAGTAAGGTCCCGAGTGAACTCTCTTAATGCATTTGTAAACGGATTCCGAGCAGCGAATCGCTGCATCTCGCAAGCGCGAATTGATACATTGAAAAGCAAAGTAGGACCGCGGCTCAGACTCCATTTGTAGATCTCCGCAATCCATGTAGGGTTCGAGTAGGGACGAAGCAGGTCATCGAGTAGGGACGAAGCAGGTCAGCCTGAAAATCCATGTAGGTGCTATTTGCGGCAGTTACATTTACAATAACGTATCCGTTTTTTTGTCCGTGGCTGAAGCTATTAATTACTATTCGTATGCAGTCCAGCTGAATTTATTAAATGGTTTACGTTATTGGTAGAAGGGAATATTAGAGAAATAGGAAACATACCCGCTTGGCTAAAATAACTGGACTCAAAGCCAAGAAAATCATATATCTTATTTGCTTCTCCATGATGCCTCGCCTTCGGTGGAGAATCAAATGCAAGGTTCATAAAGATTAAAGCTCATTAGGTTTATTTTCGACACGTAATTTTTTCGGAAAGTCAGTTTCATCAAGCGTGAAGATGAATAAAATTTAAATATAATAACCACCATAATAATTAAATGTTCATTAGAATGGTGGCGCGAGTTTATTTTCGATAGTGGAAGATATATATAAAGATAAAAGCCAAAAAGCCAAAAAAATTTGAGAAATTCATTTCCAGAAATGATCTCAGATGAATTTTAGAGGGATCAAACAAACTAATATGAAGAGGAAACAAAAATCGAAAAGAATCATAAAACGGCGCTTCGGGTATAAACGTTTTGTGATCAGGTTAGGTGAGGAACTCTCTCTGCACGTTTTTCCATTCGTACATAGCTCTCCAAAATATACATATACATACAGATTTTTCGGTCTGAGAACCAGACCTGGTTGATTTTTTGAGGAACACATTTTAGGCCCTCACTTCCCCATGTTTCCCGCCGATATAAGAAATAACATCGTATTCAAAAAGTACTAATCAAGTCCTTCCATTTGATACCCCCTTTCGTATGTATTGAGAGCCCTCTTCAAACTCAACATAAAATGGCGCCATTTGCTATATAGGATTCACAGACCATACCTTCTCATCAAATTTGGTGACAATCGATTTAGCCATTGGCGACTAAATCGGGTACGACCGGCAGACAATCATTGAATCGATTTTAATAAGGTTTTGTTTCACACAAAACTTTAAAAGGAAAACTAAAATGTCTCCACAAACCCCGCCATTCATATAAGATCACTTTATATGATGATGTCGTTATACACTATCATCTTAGCAAGCGCGCCCACTAGGAACGTCACGATAGGTTTGCTAACACCCACTGGGAACGATACGACCCGAAAAATTGGCTAATACCCACTAGAAAAAAATTACCTGAGTAAAGTCTATTTGAAATGTACGCAGACATTTGTCTGATGCAGAAAAAGATTTTGTCTGAAGCAAACATGTGTCTGCCTGATGCTTGAAGCAGAAGGCAGAAGCGCAGATGTTTGTCTGACACAGAGGCCTAAAACAGTCATTTATACAAGGCAGACATTTGTCTCACACAGGCGTAAACAGCTCTCTGTCCGATGTCTGAAGTTTGCACAAAGATTTGCCTGTCTGTTGTCTGAGACAGCCGGAGACATTTGCCTATGCCAGACGTTTGTAGTTTGAAGTTCGTTATAGTGTTTTCAATATGCTTACCTCGCAAACACATTAGGCCATATTCTGTCGTGTTGTGTCGTTCCCAGTGGATGTTAGCCAATCTGTCGTGCCGTGTCGTCCCCAGTGAATATAAGCAAAACTGTCGTATTGCGTTGTGTTGTTCCCAGGGGCCGCGCTCCTTTAGAGCACAATAAATTAATCTGGAATGCAAAACTTTCAAGGCTATAAATTTGTTAATAATATTTGGATGGCTTTCAAACATTTCGGAATTATGTCCCATATTATTACCTAGAATGAAGTTAAGGGAGGTTTTCACTATTAAATTTATTTGTGCAGATATTGGAACGGGGTGTATTTTGAGGCCCAGATTCCATATGTTGTGATTTTTTTCTCTTTCATTTTTTGTGTTTCACGTTCTGAGTCTTCATTACCCTATGTTTCACTCAGTATCAGAAATAAATTTCGCAAAGTACTGATCGAGCCTTTTCATTTGATAGCCAACATGACCATTTTCTGCGAAAAAAATTATTCCCCCTACTTTCGCATATATGGAAACCCCCTCAAACTCAACACAAAATGGCGCCACTAGCTATATGTAAAGGAATATAGAACCTATTTCAGAGATTATAAATCTCTACTGCTCATTTCGTGCCTTGGCCATCAAGATGTCTTTGCTCCAATCCTCTCGATCCATCGATGGCGTCCTCTAATTCTGAAATCCGAGCAGTAACGCGCTGATCGTCCTCTCGTTTAGCTCCTATTATAATCCTCAGGATCTCCCTCTCGAAGATATTGACCAGTTTTTCGGGAATTTGTATAAGGTCACATGTTCCACATCCGTATCATAGCACATTTCCTTCTTGAGTATACCTGGAGTTTCGCTTTCCTATGTGTACAGCTGGCTTTTAAAATTGGTAGGACCGAGGAGACGGCTATGTTTGCTAGCTGAATTCATCGTTCTATTACGTAAAATTCATTCTATTTTTCACATGTTGTACACCAAAGTATATTAATTTGCCTATATTTGCCGCGATCTTTTTGGTTTGCGTCATAATTTTCATTTTGTCTTTAATTTGTCGTTAATTCGTAGACTAACTTCAGTTGCTATTTTATCGAGTTTTATAAAAATTTGATGGCCCCAAATGCTATGTACTGGGCCGAGGTAAAATCTCAAAGAATTTTCATGTTCAAAGCGGATTCCGCCGGGGTTGCATCTTGGCATCGATTTTATTTCTTGTTTATATCGGGGAGGAGGACTTGGAATAGTTCAATGGACGATAACATCTTTCCTCAGACATCTGATTATGCTGATGATATCTGTTCGCTTTGTCACCGCGTCATGGACCTTGATCAAATGGCTTTGGCTGGCTCAGCTCTCTCTCTCTATCTGCGTTAACGGGCAGAATAGATCTGCCTTGTCTGAAATTTGGGAATACCGTTAGGTGCTAAGAACCAAGGTCAAGTAAGATTGTTGTGCGCTATACACTTGGTACCCGTATGGTTTGTGGTCGGAAGGCGGAAGTGGCAATGGATAGGTCATGCATTAAGAAGGGGCGAGAATTACATTGCTGGCTATGCCATTCAGTGGAAGACACTCTCCCGAGATAGCCGATGACTGGGTCGCCCCAAGGGTACTTGGCGCAGAACAGTGACCATGGGTGGAGGCGTCTGGGTAAATCGTGATAGAGGGGGGAGCCACACACTATACCCCACCGAGGAGTAAATCGCAACCATATATATAAAAACTTATTAAAACCAGTTTATTGTCTGCCTGTTCGTGCATTTAGTTTTTTTATGGCAAGCGGAGAGCTTCGAAAACTACAGCTGATTCCTGTTAGACATTTATTGGGGGCTTTTATCCACCAAAACTACCTCCTTCTCCATCTACTCTCTCCGCTGCACTGCCATATGATATTACGTCGCGGGGCTGGGTAGTATTTAATTTTTATTCGTAATGACGATCCTCCCCTCTCTTTCTTCCTTGTAGTATTCCGGGCATTGTCTTTGATCCTTCTTCCACCACTTTCCACACCTTAACCCAACTCAACATATTCTCCAGGTTGCTATCGGCTGATAGGTGGGTGTTGGCTACCGCTCGGAATGGAAGTATATATCCTCCGCATCTTCCGTTACGTACTCGCTTCTCATGCATCAAATTAAATCGGTAGAGGTCCGCCTAAAAACGGAGTCAAGCATAGTCCACATATTCAGTGTTACTCAAGCCATCAACGAGCTGCTGTGAAATGTCTTTCTGGCTGCCTATTGCAGATGTTGCTTAGGATTCAACTTTTGATCGGAGATCACCCCGAAATATTTAAGAGCTGGCGAGGCTGCGAGTGATAGTCCATCATTTTCTAACCACGACTTTGTTTTCCAGATCCAAAGGGGACGTTAGCACTTCGTTACACATTATCTTCCACAACAAAAAAGAGAGGACTGATCCTTGTGGTACTGCACAAGTTGTGCGATATTCTTTATGGCCCTCATCTCAATTCTATCAGAAACTCGAGAACAATACGTATAAGCGAAGTCGTGGGACTCAGCCCACCAAACGCCTCAATGATTTCTTTCCACCTCGCCGAATTAATGGCTCTTTTTACGTCGAAGGCTACCATCGCACAATGCAATATACAATACAATGTTGAAGTAAACAATAATAGTCCATGTAGCCAGATTTCTTACCAAATTGACAACGTTGGTTGATGATTTCGAAAGTGGTATCAATGTTTGCCTTTTCCATTGCGCAGTTAAGATAGCTCCTCTTAAGCTTGCACTAAATACTTGCTCAAAATTTTTAAGACTATCCCTACCTCCAATTTGACAGCTACATGTCCAGTATGTCATCTTGGCCGGACTTTGACTGTTATTCTTGGCCGCATTCAATACCATTTCGTCGCTTGTTTCTGGTACTTCATCAAGGTTGATTTAAACGCACGAAAGATCGCCATTAATATTCTGAGGGAATAAAACTTGGAACTTGGAACAGGTAATCGGTGAGAAAACTCCCCTTTGATCGATGCCTGTTTGTCAATCTGTCACACGCACATTTCTCAGGCACGGTTAGTTCTATTGATATGAAATTTGGTGGGAAGATGGGATGGGGGCTAATAAATGGTAAAGGGGATATCAATTTTTTTTCACTGAAAAGAGTCATGTTGGGTGTCAAATGATAGCTCTCGATTAGTGATTTTCAAATCTGATGTTTGCAGCAAAATGTCGAGAGCGGGGGCTGAAAAGTGATTATTTCGTTAACAGATCCATTGTAAAGGCTACCGAACCGAAAAATCTGAAAAAAATCAGATACTGCGATGCCTTCGAAATACCCTTCACGCCGTTATCTGCTAAGAGTTCATTACTATATTTTTAAGGTTTTGTGTAAACACAAAACCTTATTAAAATCGGTTTACTGTCTGTCTGTCTGTCTGTCCGTCACACGCATTTTTCTCGGAGACGATTATAGCGATTGACACCAAGTTTGGTAGAAAGGTGGGAACTGTGAACGCTCATGCATAGAGTGAATCACATCCTTTTACGTCGAATTTAAGGGGGGGTCCCCATACATGCAAAAGGGGAGTGTAAAATTTTTTTTCATCAAATATAGTCATGTGGGGTATCAAATTAAAGGTCTCGATTAGTAATTTTCAAGGCCGATCTTAGTTTTAACATTCGTTGGAAGGGTGGGGAGCGCGGGGGGTTAAAAGTGATCACTTCTTTAAGGGGGCCATTCTCAGAAACTACCAAACTGAAAAATCTGAAAAAAATCAGGAGGCTGCACTATATGGTGCCTGGGCTCCGAAATACCTTCCATGCCGATATCTGTTTAAATAAAGTTAATAATAGTATATTACTACAATTTTTTGTAATTGGTTAGAAACCCCCCTTAAGTTCATCCTAGTACCATGAAATTTTGCAGTGATATAGGCTATAATATAGAGCATGATCTTACCAATTTTGGTGGAAATCGCACTATTACTAACAAAGTTATAATACCTCAAATTTGTTGCTTCTTTGAAAATTGAAGACTATGAATGTCAATATCACCCGAAAGTGGATACTCTCACATAATATATGGATATATTACGTGCTACGTACTAAGAAATACACAAAACCTTTCGTACCTGAAGCGACCAGCTTCCGGTTTCCCGACTTGTTTACATCTTCTATAGCACGACTTCCGCAGCTCCATATCGCGGCTTTGATGTTTTTGGCAGCTACCCATACTCCGCTATGAAGATTTTCATATTGTTCGCATACAATAGCTACGTCGACATTATTTTCTCAGAAACGGCTATACCGATTGAAACGAAATTTGGTGAGAAGGTGGGAACTATGGAGCCCCAGACATGCAGTGAGTAATATCCTCCTACGTTGAGATTTAGGGGGGATCCCCATACATGTAAAAAAATTTTCACCAAATATAGTCATGTGGGGTATCAAATAAAAGGTCTCGATTAGTACTTTTCGAAGCCGGTCTTAGTTTTGAGATTTATTAAAAAGGCGGGGAGTGGGAGGGGTGGAAAGTGATGATGTCTTTATCGATCCCATTCTCAGAAACTACCCAACCAAAAAATCTGAAAAAAATCGTGAAGATGTCTCTATATGGTGTTCAGGCCTCAAAATTGAGTAAAACCCCCCTTAAGTTTATGTCAGAGTTATAAAGGTTGGTAGTAGTATAAAATATAATATGAAGCATATTATCTCCAGGTTTGATCAAAATCATACTATTAGTAACAAAGTTACAGTAGCTCAAAGTTGCCTTACCGTATAAATTTACAACCCGAAGTACTAAATCTGATATGCTAAATGCATATTCTTAACGGGCAACGTACAAATGGGATAGTTCTACACTCAAATATACTCACACAAGAAACAAACAAAACCTTTCATACCTGAAGCGCCCAGCTTCCGGTTTCCCGACTTGTTTATATCTTAGGTGGAAACGCATCATAGTCTTCCTAGAATTATGGCTATAGACTAAAATATACAACATGATAGTTTGGTGAAAATCGTAATATTACCGACAAAGTTGTCGCTTTTGTGCAAAAAATTATTTCAATTTAAAACTTTGAGTGTCAGTATGACGCTAAAGAGAACAGTCTGACAGTTAGGCACAAATGGGACGAATGTCCATTCAAATATGTGTAAAATACACAAAACTTTCATAACTGAAGGTTCAAGTTTCCAATTTACGATTTACTTTTTTTCTATTTTGGTGATTTTATCTAGCAAACATGCGTTTACAATTTTGAGTAATTTTGCGTTTCAAGAACCCTAGCCGATTTTAGAAAGAATGGGTAGACGTATGAGTTCTTGGTAAAATGACGTCGAAATGGGCGATTACATTGAACAATCGAGCAAATTCCTTGAATCTTATCTGAAATAAATAACATCTATGAAACCAAAAGTATCGCTCATTGGTTCTTTCTCTGAGATAACATAACCTTTCTTCAAGGTGTGCCATGAAAATTTGATCTTCTATGTATCAAATTCAAGCCATCACAAAGACCATTACTACCTGCATGCCGGACATAGCATTGTTGACCTCCACATGCATGGTACCACCGCAAGGAGCCCACCCACCAATTGGTGATTTGAAGAGCGCTCTCCTAGCCGAATTCCTGAAACGTGTGAACCTGGTGTCGAGATCGCATCTCTCGAGGAGGAATATAATAAGAACACTTTATGTATTTTTATCCCTTCACTGTCATATGCGTTCAAATAGTCCTGTAGACGAAGACCTATCTGAAAAACGTTTAGTGGCGGATACGGACTGTTATGTTCGAACTTCCAATATGGTAGCCATTCATGGGGCCAGGCGCCTTAAGTACGTCTACACAGCTCTTTCCAGAACTTCCTGAGATGCCTGCGCTCCTTCTCTACTTTTCTGTGCTGTGCCGTTAGTGCGGCCATCTTGAGAGAGTGGGTTTCATTGCATGGCTTAGCCAGCAAAGAAATTTTTGCTCCTCTTTAATTCGTGACCTACCCACTGCTACTTCCGCCTTCTGATCACATCGCCTACGGGTAATTGGTCTATGCGCGGACTAAGTTTTTTATGCAATACAAATACGTCGAGCGTAATCTAGTTCGGCATCGCTCGTTTGCAGAAGTACGCTTCCTACATATATAAATTGATCAATTTCGGCGATGCCCTGCCCATTACTGTAGACAGGGCGAGTGTGCTGACCCGTCATATTAAGAGCCTTGGTTTTATTTGTTGGTTATCTTAAGTCCAATCCTCTTGCTTCTCTCTACAAAACCAGAGCTATTCTGTCAAAGTTCATGACCTAGGAAGCCGTGTCCTCCGAAGAAGGTAGTATAAAGAACGTCACCGACAACAAGAAGAAATAAAACCGATCACGAGTGCAACCCAAAGGACTCTGCTTTAGAGATAACATTTTTCATTGGTTTTACCTCGACGCTGGCTATGACATTTTGCGCCATAATGTGTCGCTCTCATAATAACTATTGAGTCTCCTGTGTAGGGCATGGCAGTAGCTTTGACACTATCGAAAGATTTCACAAAGTCGATGAAAAGCAACTGAGGTGAAGACCTAACTTCCGCGCATTCCAGAATGATCCGTAGGGTGTCTATGTGGTTTATTGCAGGCGGATCTGAAGCGGAAACTAGTCCGCTTTTTATAGTCCCAGCTTTCGAGGTGAGTTCCAGTATTATTTTAAGTGTTGTCTTTGTGACGACAAGAACCACTCATGTCCCGTGTGTCCTTATTTGGAATCTTACCGATCATCTCCTTCTTCCACCCTTTGGAAGATGTCCCGGATTTGCATGATTTTCTTACGAGTGGAAACAGCAGATTTGCAGAAACTGCAGATACACCGATAAATAACTCTACTGCCGAAATGATTTCTTTCCTGTTTGGCGGAGCAGTTCGTATTCGGACGTTAGGTCGACTAGCCATTTCATTCACAAGAAGCGGAACTTCATCAGATGTAATACGGCTTAAAACCATGGTCACAGGTAGATACTAGACAGCATCATCAACGGCTTTCAATTGGCTTTCCAAAGTACAAAAGCACGTTGCCACAAGAAACAAAGGAGTACACTCCATGTTTCAAGCCGGCTGGTGTTCTTTTTTTTGCATCCCATACAATTTCAATTTTTATTTTATATATAACTCTAACAAATATCTTTTCTTTCATTTCAGGTAAGTGAGAATATTAGACCTTATTAAAATCGGTGAAAGGAGTGAGTCACTTTTGGATTCGTTTCGTTTCTTAATTAGGTCAATTTGCAGCTTTTTACAGTTTAGCTCTCTTTCTTCCGTTTTTGTTTTTTTGCGGCAGCAAATGGGAGATAATAATAATAATTAATCGTTGGCGCAACAATCCATGTGGGATTAGGGCCTTGAAGTTTGCTAGAGCACTTCATTCAAGACCGTAACGGCACGCTACAGTATACTGTAGGATGCAATGTAGTCAGCATTGCAGATTATTACCCTGATTTGACTTAGGTACTCATTCGCAGGTGAGTCGACTAGTATCCAATATTTAGCCACGATAACAAATCCCTTTGTCGCCAGTGGGATTTGCCCTGATAGACTTTTAGGGCTGGATAATCCTGACCCATACGGATTAAGTGACCCGCCCACCGTAACCTATTAAGCCGGATTTTATCCACAACCAGACCGTCGTGATATCGCTCATAGATTTCGTCGTTATGTAGGCTACGGAATCGTCCATCCTCATGTAGGGGACCAAAAATTCTTCGGAGGATTCTTCTCTCCAACGCGGCCAAGAGTTCGCAATTTTTCTTGCTAAGAACCCAAGTTTCTGAGGAATACATGAGGACTGCAAGATTTCAATCTTGTACAGTAAGAACTTTAACCCTATGGTGAGACGTTTCGAGCGGAACAGTCTTTGTAAGCTGAAATAGGCTCTGTCGGCTGACAACAACCGTGCGCGGATTTCATCGTCGTAGGTGTTATCGGTTGTGATTTTCGACGCTAGATAGGTGAAATTATCAACGGTCTTCAGATTGTAGTCTCCTATCTTTATACTTCTTCTTCTTCCCTTTTGACCAGTGTGGTTTGATCTTGCTGGTTGATTGGTTTCTGGTGCTGACGTTGCCACCATATATTTTGTCTTGCCTTTATTTATGTGCAGCCCAATATCTCGCGCCGCTTGCTCGATCTGGATGAAGGCAGTTTGTACTTCATTTTTCGTTGCTGGGTTCGTCGTCGTAAAATCCATGTCCGAGGCTCCTGTTGTGACTTCGTAACTTCGGTTTTCCGTATATGGTTGTCAGCCCTACCCAAACCCCAACCTGCATGACCAGTTGGTATAATTGGTCCCTTTTTTAGGCGCGGGAGACTCGCCTTCATCCTTCTTCGTCTGCAGTTTTTCGTTAAGAAAGAGCTCCCAACGATCACCACGTGGAGGTGGAGATAGGGTTTGGTAGTAGAGCTGTTAGTGTTGGTTCAGCAGGCGTTTCCAAGGTTTTATGATTCATCGTGGGTACCAATCCACGTTTTGCCCTGGGACCTATACTACCCTGTATGTTTAGTAGAATAATGGAGTGATCCTATCAAAATATCTGCTCTATACTGTGTAATGACAAAATGTGATTCGGTGATGGCTAAAGACCAACCTGATTGGCGGAGACGATCAAGAGGGGAGAGCAATTCCACGGGCCTGCAAATACTGAAGCTTCATCGATGTATTCCATCAAAACGCGCTTGCTTGGTTCGAGAATGTGGGCTGGAGTCTTTGAACGCCTCAGTCCTTCACATCTCATTTTGCAAAACTTCACGTATCCTTTGATGATGCGTAGTTTTGCACCGAAACCTGGAAATCAACAAACTTGAGAATTGGCGTGAGCCTACCGAAAGATGAACACAAGCTGAACCTGGAAAATGCAAACTGAAAATAAAAGTGAAATAAAGAGAAGTTCCACGACGGATCGCATCTCCAATCGATGCTTCTATTGCCTCAGGTATGCAATGAGTCGTGACATTTGAGGTTTCCGCTCTGTAGCCAGTAATACTTGGGGCTTCTTTTAATGCGAGTTTGGGGGGGGGGGGGGGGGGTAGAGGAGAGGAAGAGGAAGTCCTGAAATCGGAAAATTTAGCTGCAATTCATTGTAATATATTCTTATATAATTTCATGCAGATTAACTCATAAATTTAAAATTAAAACATTTTGTTGATTTTATGTGTAAGAACACTCGGCTACACGATGGTTCTACTTATATATAGTGAATATACGTTGAATACACACGATATTCAATTCGACGAGGTATCAACATTTCATATCGTGGGAAGTAGCAATTTGACGCAAAAAGGGCAATTTTGACATAGTATAATTTTGTTAATAATAGTAGGATTTCTACCAAACTTTCCAGTATGATGCTTCCTATTAAATTCTATCTTACTGCAATACGAACCTAGGATGAACTTAGGGGTAGTACATTTTCAAATTATAATAATATACTATTATTAACTTTATTTGAGCATATATAGTTATGGAGAGTATTTTGAAGCCTAATCACCGTCCGCACGATTCAACACAATTTTTCGGTCGGGAGTTTCTGAGAACGAGTTCTTGAAATAATTGACCCTATCTATCTTTGATTAGACTATTTGCTACTCGAAACACAGATTTTATGAAACCACTCGGAACCTTATTCTTACTAAATACTTTGGTATTGCCAGGTTTAGTGAGTGGTAGGCTTTGAATGAATGCCGCGATGGGAATTACAAAATTGGAAGGAATGTATTGGAAAAGCACAGGAGTGCTAAAAATAGTAGAAACCAAACTTCGGAATCGACCAGATTGCCCATTTCTTCACCGAAGTATTAACATCAGTTACCCTCCACGTAACACTGAAGTCCCTATATTCGATCCCAGATCCTCCAAGTATGGAAAAGAATCTGGCAGTATCTAGAAAAGAGCTACAAGAAACATTGAGCAAACATAAGTACTGTGTTTCCTTAAAAATCTAATGCCGTTTCGAACCATGAATTTAAGAGCGTTTGAAAACGGTTAATATCACTTTCGATGCAAGATGAATCCCAACCAATTGGTTTCAAAGTTTGCGAAGTGTTCAGATTCTCGCAAAACAAAAAACCGGTAAAATGATCCAAGATTTCCCAAGGTCTGCAATCATTCAACTGACACTCATTAAAGCGGATGCAGCCATTTTTGAAAACCCGTCCTATGAGCTAGAAGAATACAAAGAAAACGATGATTTGATTTAGGTGTCCTGAATGTATGAATGAAATGAGCAGATTGTTTTTTTAATTACAGACAACCCTAGTATATTTAATTGTTGAATTTTCAAACTCATCCTGGGAGAGGGTGGGAAGTTTATGCAGGCGGAGAAGGGCATTATCCCCCTCTTCAATCCTGATGGAAGCTTGCGGCGGTGGTCCTGCCTTAAAAAGTTATGGCCCCTCAAAGTGTTTTTTTTATACCATCGTTTTAATATGTTTGAATTTTCAACCCTACCCCGTTAAGGAGAAGATGGGGGCATCATCAGGAAGAGGAAGACCACTCCTCTCTAACCCCATTAAAAATTTGCGGCGGACATACAACTTAAAAAGTTTAGCTTTAAACCAGATTTCGCCAGGGCGAATGGAAAAGTATGAAGGGAGAAGCAAAAGATCTTCTCTTTCAAAGCTCGTTAAAAATCGTAACGATCACCCCCTTAGAAGGTATAGCACTCCAAATGAGGGGTATTTTCAAGGTAAAGTTTGATTTGTCAGCGCTACGCAAAGAGGGTGTAAGGATAAAGAGGACATGCAGAAGGAAGAACAAGGTCTTTCCTTTCTAACACCGCCAAAGAATTGTGGCGGTCGTCTCCCGTTGAAAGGTTAGGTTGACTGACGGTTTTGTCCAGGGCAAAAACCCCGTATGAGGCTCACGTCATCATTATTCATTCAAACTTATAAAACGTTGATGGTCACTTTAAAAAAAAAAAATAACTTTTAATATCAATCATTTATTTGTCACAATTGTAATTCGCAACCGGCAAAAGTGCTTTTCTACTTCAAAATTTTCCGAACCAAATTCCAAATTTTCCATTTCAAATTCAGAATTTTTTCAATTTTCTATTATCAAGTGTTTTAGAAATATTTTGTAACTGGATCAAGATGGAGCTTATGCAGGGGGAGAAATCTGAGCTGCCAACCAATTACCTATCATTGTTTATTTTTTTTTTAAAATTGCGGGGTCTCAAGTCCGCACCAACTTGATGCCGGACCGGACCAAATGGAGAGCAACTTACTCCCTCTTTTTTTGGTCCACGGACCTCTCGTTTAGAGCTTAGCACCCAAACTTTCGAAATATTAGGCGATGACGGCTTTACGGAGGAGCATGTAACACCTGCAAGCCGCTTCGGTCACGCTGCTCCCAGGGCGGAGGTGAGCCAGCGTCTGACGATTTGCCTCTGCTTTGGTAAGAAATCGTAAAGCCGTCATCGCCTACTATCATTGTTTGTTTTCATGGTCTGCAAAAAATGTAATCTCCTCAATCATTGTTGTTTTTTCATTACTTTTAGATATAAAATCGTAAATGCAATTAATTCCACCAAAATACTAGTATAAAACCATATGGCAGAACATCGAAAAGTTCTGATTTAGAATGGAAACGTCTGGTCTTGAAATGGAAAATTTTGACTTGGCAAAATATGAAATCAGTTTGAGCAAACCTGAAATTGCTTGGAAAATTAGGAATTTGGTTTGGAAAATTCTGAATCAGACTTGCAAAACCTATGATCATCAGTGAAGCCTAGCAATATCGGTTTATAACGACATTCGTCAGATATTCAGCTAAAAGTGTGTAGTTCCCTATTGGTATTTGTTCATAAAACCGAAAATGTAATGATATATATGTATTTTTTTCATAAAATAAACGTAAGGGGAATAACGTCCTAATAATTTTAGTCCCCACTCTTACAAAATACCGTCCAGCGGCTACAGGGCATGTCAATGTGAAATTAGACAATTTCAGAACACCTTCGCGAACTGCTTTCGCAAAAATATCTCTTGTCGATAGGCGTTGCATTTCGCAGACCCGTATTGATATATTGAAAATATTGGTCACTCTTCCTCCAAGACTCCACCTTGTTACTTCGATTCTCCACGTAGGGTTCACATAAGGCTGAAGAAGATCCACTTCGACGTCGACGAAAGTTTCATTGTGAAAAGTGGTATTTATGTGAACATATCCACTTTTTTGTCCCTCTCGAATGCTAGCGATTTCGCACCTGATGCATTCCTTTGAAAAAGACAAAGACTATGAAGAATGGGTATAATAATTTGACTCTAAGATATACAATACTTTTTGTTGAAAAGAAGTTCATTTTATTAAAAAGTGCTTACCCTCGAAGCTAATGCTAGTTCTGCGCATATCATGAAACTGACCAAACATCTAATGCACCTTTCCATGATTTAACAGTCAAACGGCGATTAGTCCTGATCTTAACACCTAAAACTTCGCATTCTGGAAAACACGGAAATTTCAACCAATCACCAATCTCCCGGTCGTGCAGGTCAAACTGTCTTCCAAACTCAATACTGTCCGGTCTATTACATAAAATACATTTTTAATTTCGGTCATTATCCATACTATTAAGTCCCGACAATCTACACCAATTAATCCCCCAAAGTATAACATATTATGAAGCTATCGTTTTGGGAAAATTAGCCCATTATGTGATCTTCGCCGGAAGCCCTTTTGTAACTGCGGATACGATTGTAACATACTGCCAACTTCTACCGTTTAAACTAGCAATTTCATCTCTGGTAATTTGGATGAATTTTCTGGTTATCCAGATAACGTGAAGCAGCCCATATTAGTGTTGTCACTGGGGGCTAAGAACGTGCAAACCGTGGAATTCTGCATTGATTAGCAGAATCTAATAACTTCCCAAGAAATGTATAGTGAATAATATGCAGAGCCGAAAAAAATGTTCAAAGTTTTTAAAGATGCTTCTCAGTCAAGAACAAATGTATTTTTCATCTTTATTTTATATATTTGTACATATATGATTTTCTAGCATATTTTATACAGAATAATTTCAATTTTTGAAAAAAGTTGTCAAAAAGTAGCCATTTTAATTTTTGGGTGGAAAAAAAACGAGCTCAAAGTAATTTTTCCAATTTATGGTTGATTTATCGAGAAAAAAATACTCAAAGGAATTTACCCGAGAAGCCGAAGGGTTTTTGTCGTTCAAGTTGTACAAAAAGGCCCTAGCCTGAGGGTAGTTACTAATATTTCGTCGTCCGATTCTGTAACACAAGTTCCATTGCAAGAAAAAAGGGTCAAAGCCGTTTGAGAAAATCAACTGACGATCAGGACCGCCTGCATCTCCGTATTGTGTGAAACGGTTCTCATGTCTTCGATTACGCCGACAACTCCTGGAAGCTGTCAGTCAAGACCGCTACGGCTAGAAACATTTGGACGACGTCGTTGCCTTTTTTACGTTACATTTTATTGTTGGATGTCTAGGCATGTGAAACCGATTGTTTTCCGACACATTCGAAAGCTCTTAACATTGGAAAAACTGTTACGAAAGATTGTGATTCGCAAAGAGTACATTCAATGGAGTGTCAAAGGCAGGACCACCGTTTTTTATGGTTCGGCTAATCAAAATTTATGCTCTTTTCAACAGAAGGGATACATATTGTTCGATTATATTTTGGAAAATTTTAGGATGTCAAACACCAGGTGTCGGCAGTCAAACAGGGAGGCGGATCTATGATGGTATGGTCTTGATTGACGCAGTTGACTCAGTATTTAAGGGTCTGGCTGTAACCACTGGAGCCAAATTATTATCAGGATCTATGCTACCCCATTCTCTCGACAAATTGGGAAGCGATTGGACACGATTGGGTTGGATGCACGACAATAATTCGAAGCTTGTACTGTCCGCGGCTTTCTAACCTTCCATTCGCTTCGTCCAGGAGCGATCTGAAAAAAGATTGACGTTAGTAATATGCAAGGCTTCTTCGTTTTCTCACGCTTTAGCACCACTTAGTTTTTCCAGTCTATTCCTTTCGATTCCCCAATTTCCATCCCGGCTGGTTCGACGATAAATGTAAGCTAGCAACGGAAGGGAAGAATGCCGCATACCGAGTAATGTTGCATTCTTAAAGAACGCGGGCAAGCGCAGAGACTTATCACGAACTTCGACGAGCGGAAAAGCGGCTTTACAGACGGAAAAGGGAAGCCTCAGAGAACCAATAGCTCTTTGAACTCGAAAAGTACAGGAAGCAACCGCACTAGGCGCGGAAGTTTTACCAACAAATCAGCAGGATGAAGCCTTGCACACCTCGATGCTCATCCTGCCGAGACTAAGAGGGAAATCTGATTTCCCAGGAGCGATGGGTTGAGTGCTTTGATGAACTACTGAACAACCAGAGCATCGGCGAGTTAGAGATCCCGCCAACTGAAGACGACGGACAAATACTGCCACCACTAAATCTAGAAGAAACAGTCCGTGCAATTCATCGAATTAAAAACCATAAGTCGCCAGAAGCCGATGGAATTACAGCCGAATTGGTTAAATAAATGGGGAGGCGACCAATTGCACGAAGTGATTCATCAACTTATGCTCAAGGTATGAGACAGCGAATCAATGCCTGACGACTGGCAAAGAGAAATTATCTGTCGCATACATAAAAACGGAGATATCACACACATCCTCTTCAAGTCCACCCAACTATTGGCCTAAGCTGACGATATCGACATCATGGGAAGAACGACCCGAGACGTACAAACTGCCTTCATCCAGATCGAGCAGGCGGCGCGATATCTTGGGCTGCACATCAATGAAGGCAAGACAAAATATGTGGTGGCAATGTCAGCACCAAAAACAAACCAATCAACAACATAAACCGCACTGGTCAAACGGGAAGATAAAAAAGATAGGAGGACTACAACTTTGAGACCGTTGATAATTTCTCCTATTTAGGGTCGAAAATCACAACCGATAACAGCTACGCTGATGAAATCCGCGCACGATTGTTGTCAGCCAACAGAGCCTATTTCAGCTTACAAAACTGTTCCGCTCGCTTCTCACCATAAGGTTAAAGCTCTTACTGTAAAAGACAATGATCTTACCAGTCCTCACCTATTCCTCGGAGACTTGGGTTCTTAGCAAGAAGAATTGCGAACTCTTGGTCGCGTTCAAGAGAAGAATCCTCCGAAGAGTTTTTGGCCCCCTACATGAGGATGGACGATTCCGTAGCCTACATAACGACGAAATCTATGATCCATACCATGACCGATGATCCGGTTCAATTGGTTACGGTGGGCGGGTCACTTAATTTGTATGGATGAGGATGATCCAGCCCGGAAAGTCTATATGGTAGAAAAAGAGAAGAAGGCAGACCCTGCCTAAGGTGGAGGGATGGCGTAGAACAGGACGCCACACAGCTTTTAGAGCTATCGAATTGGTGGACTTCGGCGCAAAACCGCCTGGAACATGTCTGGAGTCCCTTATTAAGACAGGCCTAGACCGGATATCGGCTGTTGCACCGTTGACGATGATGATGAATTTCCATCCCGACATTCATTTGTGTCCAATATTTACTATTTAAAATGATTAATTTTATTTGATTTAAAAAAAAATCTATTAATCGGTATCCTTCCCCGAAACCCTAAAGTTAATTTCCGTTTAACAAAATTATTGGGTGGGTTCTGTAGCCATCGTTTCTCTCTGGACGTGGCATTGTTGATGGGGACAAATTTGATATAATTTTTGCTTTTGGCTGCCGCCGATTTGGAATTCGAAGTTGAAGGTCGGGATCAACAAAACTAGAATTAGTGGCACCCGGAAGGGGCGATGAGACTCGGAAATGGATCAGCTGGATTCAACGAGGAGATTGATTTTGTCTTTTGAGGTGGATGGAGAGTTCTCACCGATATAGGACGGCAGTGACGTTTTGGGAGTGTATGGTGTGCGGTGGCCAAGTTCACTCCTTCTTTCTTCTTCCATTTTGATTTTATGTTCTAGGCATCCTTCCCATAGTCATTTTGATCTATGCTCCTCACTTGCCCATCCACCATTTGAAAACAAAATACATAAACATATATTTACACATGAGTAGGTACGTTGCAAACTGAACATGTCGTCTATGAATCCCTTTACATGGAATAAATAGCCTAATTTTCTATTAAATTTTATTTAATAATTTAATTTAAATTATTTTTTCTCAGAATATGACTATGACAGATGTTAAATAAAAGACCGCAATTAGCTCTTTCTTAAACTAATGTAAATTTAAATATGAACTGTAAAATAGGAGGGTTAAGATGCGAAATGTAGAAACTACAAAATGTGGCAGGGCTCGTTCTCATAATCCATCAGACCGACAAATCGATACTACTACTGCTAGCATGTCTGCTGACTGTTTTTTAACCCAATGCTGCCCGGAGTCGAGAGTAACCAGACTTTATTGTACAAACCGAGCGTATTAAGTTTATCAAGGCACGCCCATAGCAGATGCAATTGACCTAGTGGGATTTGGGTGCCTTGATGGCTTGCGAGCTGACGGTTAGTATTACAAGGTTTTGCAATAGCTGCTGCCTATGGTGCATATTACCACCTGAAAGACGCTGGTGGAGTTCACTTCAAGGATTTCTTTGTTGGCTAAAAATTCCTTTACGTGTTCCCCTCATCTATAAGGAACCCGTTTGCATACCAAATTTGATGTGACTGTTCTTCCCTTTACATGTAGCAAGTGACGTCACTCTGTGTTAAGTTTAAGGGGAGGCTCCCCATACATGTGAATGGCAATGGTACCAAATTTTTTTTCATAAAATGTGGCCATGTAGGGTATCAAATGAAATGGCTTAATTAGTACTTTTCGAAACTGGTTCCGTATTTGATATCGGGTAAAACATAGGGGAGTGAGGGCTCAAAATATGACCATCAAAATACATCCGGTTCCGATATCTGCATAAATAAAGTTAATGACAGCATATTTCCACATTTTAGCAACCCCCTTATGTCCATCCCAGAAATTCAAAACTTGGCATGTATGTAACGGATAACATAATGTATTAACAAAGTTATAGCGGGTGAAATTTTGCCATTTTTTGTGAATTTCGTGCATTCTGCAATATGTATGACGTTTTGCGCCAAGGTCCACCAATTCGATATCCTTAAAAGCTGTCTGGTGTCCTGACCTACGCCATCGCTCCATCTCGGGCAGGGTCTGCCTCGTCTTCTTTTTCTACCATAGATATTACCATTATAGACTTTCCGGCCTGAATCATCCTCATCCATACGACTTAAGTCACCCGTAACCTATTGGGCCGGACTTTATCCGCAACCTGACGGTCAGAATATCGCTCATAGACTTCGTCGTTATGTAGGCTACGAAATTGTCCATGTTCATGTAGGGGACCAAAAATTCTTGGGAGGATTCTTCTCTCAAACGCGCCGTAGCGGTTATTCTAGATAGGAGACATTATCAACGGTCTCAAAGTTGCAGTCTCCTATGTTTCTTCTTCCCGTTTGACCAGTGCGGTTTGATGTTGTTGGTTGGTTGGTTTTCGGTACTGGGGTTGCCACTATATATTTTGTCTTGCCTTCATTAATGTGCAGCCCAAGATCCGCACCGCCTGCTCGATCTGGATGAAACAGTTTGTATATCTCAGGTCATTCTTCCCAGGATGTCGATATCGTCAGCATAGGCCAGTAGTTTGGTGAATTTAAAGAGGATCGTACCCCTCGCATTTACCTCGGCATCACGGATCACTTTCTCAAGAGCCAGGTTAAAGAGGACGCATGATAGGGCATCCCCTTGTCGTAGACTGTTGTTGATGTCGAATGGTCTTGAGAGTGATCCTGCTGCTTTTATCTGACCTCACGCATTGGTCAGGGTCAACCAGGTCAGTCTTATTAATTTCGTCGGAATACCGAATTCTCCCATGGCCGTGTACAGTTTTACCCTGGCTATGCTATCATAGGCGGCTTTAAAGTCGATGAAATGATGGTGCAACTGTTGTCCATATTCCAACAGTTTTTCCATCGCTTGCCAGAGAGAGAAAATCTGATCTGTTGCTGATTTGCCTGAAGTGAAGCCTCTTTCGTATGGGCCAATGCTGTTCTGAGCCTATGGGGCTATCCGACCTAGCAAGATCGCAGAGAATATCTTATAGATAGTACTCAGCAACGCGATACCTCTATAATTGCTGCACTGTGTGATATCTTCTTTTTTATGTATGAGACAGATAATGCCTCTTTGCCAGTCATCAGGCATTGATTCGCTGTCCCGCAATTCGAGCACAAGTTGATAAACCACTTGGTGTAATTGGTCGCCTCCATATTTAACCAATTCGGCTGTAATTGCATCGGCTACTGGCGACTTATGATTTTTAAGCCGATGAATTGCACGGATTGTTTCTTCTACACTTGGTGGTCCCCCATCTTCAGTTGGCGGGACCTTCAACTCGCTGATGTTCTGGTTGTTCAGTAGTTCATCAAAGTACTGAACCCATGGCTCCAATATGCCCATTCTGTTGGAAATCAGATTTCCCTCTTTATCTCGACAGGACGAGCATCGAGGTGTGTAAGTTTTCATCCTGCTTATTTATTGGTAATTGCTCCCTGTACTTTTCGAGTAATTCTATCTCGGAGCACCATGCCAATGAGATAGTGATCCGAGCCTATATTGGCCCCCCTATATGTTCTGACATCATCAAGGCTGAGAGTTGGCGGCGTTCGATCAGCACGTGATCAATTTGGTTGAAAGTAGTTCCATCTGGAAAGGCCCACGTTTGTTTGTGGACCGCTTTCCACGCAAGCCAAGTACTTCCAACAACCAGTTCGTATGACACTGCTAGTTGAATAATTCGAGTCCGTTATCGTTGGTATTTTGATGTAAGCTATGAGAGCCCACGTTTCGCATGAATACGGGCTCCGTTATTAAAATCTCCAAGTATGATTTTGATATCATATCTACTGCCTCGTAGAAGGTATCCTTCTCCGACTCTGCAATTTCCTCTGTAGGGACATGAACGTTAATGAGGCTCCAACGCATCTCCTGCAATGCTGTTACATCAGCCCTATATTAGGCAGCTCCATCTCTTTACAGAGAGCGCACGTTCCATGAGAAAATGCGCAAATCGTTATTCCGTTTTCGTTGCCGGGTTCGTCGTTGTGTTTCGACTACTGTTAAGAATAAGCAACATTCTTTATCAGGAATCGTATGCCAAGATCGCCGAGGAGGCCCTCCTTCCAATGGTCGAAGTGAAATTCTAAAAGAGAATGTTAAGGAATTTGTGAATAAAATTCCTGCCTGTGAGAGCCACAACTCTAGACGGGATTGCTCTAAAAAGTTTATATCCCCTCACTTGACCATCTCGGTGCTTCATGAAGAATATTAACAAACGTCGAAGTTGAGATGGCGAGCAGCTTCATTTGAAGTATTTGGAATAAATTTTCCCGAAATGAACCTATTCATAAAAAGGTCCAAAATTTACACCTGTGCTACTTGTGATAGAAAAACACTAGCAGTGAGGGTAGCTGAAGATGACGAGAAACCTACTATTCAAGCGAAACTTGATGATCATCAAATGTTTGCTGATCAAGCTTCATGTCTGTATCACTATTTCAATTTCGTACTCGATTCTTCTGCAAAATCAATATTATGTACTCTGACTCTTGCCCGGGGGGAAATAAAAACAGTCATATCCCATCTATGTGCTGGATAGCCCTTCTAAATTCGAACGCACAACAACAGTGAGTCCTTGAGGGTTTTACGTGAGCACCCGACTGGACGACTTAATCCCACGGTCTTCTTAAGACACGGATTGATTTTGTGCCCACAATCAGAGCCCCGCTGAGACAAGCAACAATACCAGTCTATACCAAGTGCATGGCTTAGCATTTATACTGGGGGATGCAACACCTACCTAAATCTCTACCGAGCTAAGGAGTACGGCACCCGTGTTGAAATGCAACACCACACCAACAACGGCCATGAAGCTCTCATTAGGGGGCCAACTGCAAATAACCGAGCTGTACTCACATACAACGGGAGTTCACCCGAAGAATGAGAGTCCAGGGGCTATCTCCCATGGTACAAGTATACGCCTGCTGAGGTTTCGTGACCAATTTGCCACTTCAGATGAGTCTCCGTGCATACTCGGGTCTGATTGCCCTGATTAAGCCTTTGGAGCATTCGCCTACCACTATGGAGGATGACTACAACAGATAAATCACATGTTTTTAATCCCTGGCCATACGCATATGGACACCTCCCACGAATTAATTGAGAAGAAACAAAAACTTTCAAAGGCCCTATTGGACATCTCCATGATTGGGCTCAATTAATGCGAGACACTGGGAAGAAAAAGAAATTTATTATCATAGAGATGGAGCTTCCAACTTTTACAATCTTTCGTCCCTTTTCAAAACCGTTTTAATTAATAGAAAAAAAGATAATGAAAAGGTCACTATGCATTCGGGGGAGGTAAGATGGCTTAACTGTAACCAAGTTAGCTGCGGTGTTCTCTACTACAAGTCGACTCTAGATGTAAAAGTTAATTTTAAAACAGTGAATTTTTTGAAAAAGGGTGGGCTACAAAAATTAGAGCCACCAAGCTATGTTGAATCACTCCCGATAGCGGCAAGAAAGAAGAAAGATCTGTGAGATCTTCTCCCCTACATAAGTTCAGCATTTAGAGGATTCTATGAACAGCTGAAATCTATATCTTAACAGGATGTATACCGAGATTTAGGTGAAGAAGAAGACGAATGTAAGAAAACTATAAGTGATTCTTTTTTCACCACCCACCTATAAAATAATTATTTTTTCTCTAGGCATGCTATGTATGTTATTTTATTTTCTATTAACTTCTTTTATGTAAAATAAATACAAAAAGTGGGAAAACAATTTTTTGAAACAGGAAAAATATAATTTAATATACAACTAATTTTTCCCATCCCTGAAAATTAGTTCAGCACTTGGCTTTCAGAGGTCAATCACGTTGACATTAATCACTTATTATTTCACACAAAATCGTGTGGGCTAAGAGTTCGATTTTTTTGAAACGATTAGTATTAAATATTAGAATAATGGCAAGAATGGAAACATACATTACGAACATAAATAGAAATGTACTCTCAAGAGTTTAAGCCAAACAAATTGGAATTTTTTTAACTGGACGATTTCGGAAAAAATCTCAAACATTCAATTAAGTTTTTCTAAACTTTCAATTTTTGAACTTAGCCATAAAAGTATACATATCTATGGCACCTGCGCATAGTGGTGCCATAGATATGTATACTTTTATGCACGACGTAAATCGAAAATAGTTGTACGATCAATTTATATACAAACATATAGAATACAGTATTCGCTAATAGGCAATGTTTGTTTGTTTGACGTGAGCATAATATCTATGTCTGTAATATGTACGTATTTCTTGTAGTTTGTAGTCGCAAGGAATATTTTGGGAAATTCAACCGATAAAGAAAACTAGCAGTAGCGTTTTATAACAGTATTTACAAAATATTCAGCTAAAAGTGTGTAGTTCCCCATTGGCACCTGTTCATAAAACCGGCAATAAATCGACAAAAATGTGTTTTTTTCATAAAATAAACGTAAAGGGAATATCGTCCTAAATATTTTAGTCCCTATTCTCATGAAATACTGTCCAGAGGCTATAGGACATGTCAACTTGAAATTAGAAACTTTCAGGACACTCTCGCGAATAGCTTTCATAAACAGATTCCTTGCAGATTGGCGTTCTATTTCGCAGACGCGAATTGATGTGTTGAAAATTTTGGTTGAAACTCGACCAAGATTCCACCTTGTAGCTTGGATTTCCCACGTAGGGTTTACGTAAGACTGAAGAAGATCCACGTTTACATCGATGAAAGTTTCATTCTGAAAATTGATATTTATGTGAACATATCGACTGTTTTGTCCGTGTCGAATACCGGCGAATTCCAGCTTGAAGCATTCCTTTGAAAGAGGCAAATAAGATTTGTACTCGTACTTTATATCTCATCATACGATGTCACACAAACTATGGAGAATTGATATGACGATTTGGCTCCGTCATACACAATTCTATTTGTTTCATTCATGGAAGGAAGTTAAATTTATTAAAAAGTGCCTACTCTCAGAGCTAATGATAGGGATGACCACATCATCAAAATGACAAAACATCTGAGGCTGCTTTCCATATTTTAACCGTCAAACTTGAATTGCTCCTAAAAGTTCTAAGACATTAAAATCACGAATTGTAGAACACGGAAATTTCAACCAACATCTGGGAATTATTCAAGTCAAACTGTTTTCAAAACTCAATACTGTCCGTTGCGCATAAGATGCATTTACATTTTAAGTAATTATCCATAATATTAAAGAGGAGAAATCTAGATCAATTAAGACCACCGGTAAGCGTGAATATCGCATACTATGCAGCTTGCACCATTTCAGAAAAATTATTGGATTCGAATTGGCCGTGAAATTTTATTTGTTTTCAGACAAACAATAACATACATTATCTGATCTGACCAGAAGCTTTTCTGATATATGCCGGTTTTTAAGGGCGTAAGGGGCCAATAACCGCATTCAACAGAGATACTGCAGATATAGCATGAACAAATGATCTTCACAACCACCTGAAGAACGTTATCTTAAATACGGCCACAAACATACTTGACCCCAGCCGCAAAAGAAGTCGGAACGGCTGGTTTGACGATGAATGTATGCTAACAACGGAAGGGAAGAATACTGCATATCGAGTAATGTTGCGTTCTCAAAGAACGCGGGTACGCGCAGAGACTTATCACGAACTCCGGCGAACGGAGAAGCGAGAAGCCTGGGTGACCCAACAGGCCTGTCAACTCGAAAAGTACAGGGAGCTACCGCACCAGGCGCGCAAGTTTTACCAACAAGTCAGCCGGATGAAGCCTTACACACTTCGATGCTCATCCTGCGGAGACAAAGAGGGAAATCTGATTTCCCACAGAATGGGTGTATTGAAGCGATGGGTTGAATACTTTGATGGACTGCTAAACAACCAGAATATCGGCGAGTTGGAGGTCCCGTCAACTGAAGACGACGGACAAATACTGCCACCACCAAGTCTAGAAGAAACAGTCCGTGAAATTCATCGGCTTAAAAATCATAGGTCGCCAGGAGCCGATGGAATTACAGCCGAATTCGTTAAATAAATATGGAGGCGGCCAATTACACCAAGCGGTACATCAACTTATGCTCAAGGTGTCTGACAACGAATCAATGCCTGAGGACTGGCAACGAGGCATTATCTGTCTCATACAAATAAAGCGAGATATCACGCAGTGCAGCAATTATAGGGGTATCACGTTGCTGAGTACCATTTATAAGATATTCTCCGCTATCTTGCTAAGCCAGAACATCATTGACCCATACCAAAAAGGCTTCACTCCAGACAAATCAGCAAACAGTTCAGATTTTCTCTCTGCGGCAAGCGGTAGAAAAACTGTTGGAATATGGACATCAGTTGCATCATCTTTTCATCGACTTTAAAGCCACCTATGATAGCATAGCCAGGGTAACACTGTACACCCACGAAATTGATAAGATTGACTAGGCTAACCCTGACCAATGTACTAGGCCAGATAAAAGTAGCAGGATCACTCTCAAGACCATTCGACATCAACAACAGTCTACGACAAGGGTATGCCCTATCATGTGTTCTCTTTAACCTGTCCCTGGAGAAAGTGATTCGTGATGCTGAAGTAAATGCAAGAGGTACGATAAGTCCACCCAACTACTGGCCTATGCTAACGATATCGACATCATGGGAAGAACCACCCTAGACGTACAAACTGCCTTCATCCAGATCGAGCAGACGGCGATTGGCGCGAGATCTTGGGCTGCACATCAATGAAGGCAAGACAAAGTATATGGTGGCAACGTCAGCATCGAAAACCAACCAATCAACCGCATCGAACCGCACTGGTCAAAGGGGAAGAAGAAGCAGAATAAAGAGAGGAGAATACAACTTTGAGACCGTTGATTATTTCTCCTATCTAGGATCGAAAATCACAACTGATAATAGCTACGATGATGAAATCCGCACACGGTTGTTGTCGGCCAACAGAACCTATTTCAGCTTACAAAAACTGTTCCGCTCGAAACATCTCACCATAGGGTCAAAGCTCTTACTATACTGGACAATGATTTTGCCAGTCCTCATCTATTCCTCGAAACCTTAGCAGGGTTCTTAGCAAGGAAAATTGACCGATGGCGTACTCCAGGACGCCAGGGAGATATCGAGTTGGTGGAACTCGGCGCAAAACCAGGATGTCTGGAATTCCTTATTAAGGTAGGCCTAGATCGGATACCGGTTGTTGCATCGTTGATGATGATGATAAGTATGCCCATATAAAAGTACCATTTAGAACCTTTTGTCACCCTTTTGCGGAATGAGCACCGTGTGACATTTTGATGGTCTATTAATCTAATTTCCAATCAATATCAAAACTAAGACCCTTGCCAGAAAATACTCACCAAGGCCTTTTTTTGACATCCCGGACGGCCGTATTTCAAGAAAAACAGTTTCGCAACCTCGTCAAAAAAATTTTGTTATTCACCGTATGAAATAAGTATCAATAAGTTCAGAAGTTTCCAAGAAAATTCGTGTGTGAAAGTTCAGAGAATCTTAAAAGTCAGTCATTTCATTCAAAAAATCATATTTTTCACGTACTAGAGCTTTATTTTATTGCTGTATTTCCTACCTATCTACATATATCACTATAAATTATTTTACTTTATTGATAGACTTAAAGGAGAGTTTCAATAAATTTGGAAAATATATTTAAACTTGAGTTACTTTGGGAGAGAGGATTCTGGAGCTATGGAGTTCTTGCAATTTCTTAATCTGTTTGTTTAGAAAATCGAAAGACCTCCAAGTTTTATCGTAATTCGGAATAGGTTACCGTAATCATTACTATTTGCAGCGGCCACTGGCTCCTTAATCAACGTTGTTTGTTTGTCAATGCACACGCTATGCTGCACTTCTGGAAATTTCCCACAATACCGGAACAACAAAAACCTTCAGTCACTACGCCCGTCGACTCGCTCGCAAAACCCAGCAGTTAGTACGGTGCCCGTCTGGATGTGGCCAACAAGTTGACTTACGCCAGAGAAAAGAGCACCTTCGATGGCGGCGCGGCATTACTCCTTCTCAACTGTTCTGCAAAAAGTGCTCTTGTGGCGACTCACTTGTCGGCCACCTTGCAAGAGTGGGTTTCACTGCATAGCGTAGCCAGCAATGTAATTTTCGTCCCTCCTTAATGTGTGATTTATCGACTGCTACTTCCGTCTTCTGAACACATCGTCCACAGGAATTTGGCCTGTGCGCCGACCGAGTTCTTTATTCGAAATAGTATTAGGCCAGCGTACCACAATGATCCGTTGCAGATAAGTGTTGACGAAGGCTTAGAAGTAACAATGGTGACAGCAACACAGAAAGAACGCTAACGTAGAACAGTCTAAACTTGCTCTTGGCATTGAGATAACTGCATTTCCAGATTTTAGAAAAAGCGAAAGCGGATCTAGCGCTGTCCATCCAGTTCCATGCGACCATCAGCAGTTCTGTCCATAAATGCAGATAGGAAAAGTGCGATGGCCCGTTAAACAGAGAACTTTCAATCACCTCTAGTTGGGTCTCGTTCCAAATCTAGGCCAAGCCCCATCACCCGATGATAGAGCAAACAGATGTCATCAACGTAGTTGAAGTGTTTGAGGAAAGATGTCACATCCCACTGAATTCATCCCTGGCCTCCAGACAAAGCAGCATGAACAATCTCACTGATAACAAGAAGAAATAATATCGGTGACAAAATTCAACAGTGGCGGATTCCGTTGGGCACAAGATTCCTCTGAGATTTTACCCCGATTTATTACGTGACAGTTTGCGCCATCATATGTCGCTCTGATAATTGCTATTGATTTCTCCGCAATACTCCCTCTCGAAACCAAAGATGAGGAGATGAACCTAAGATCTGAACTCCGTGCACTGTTCCAAAACTTCACACCATTGCTCTTGCTTCTATTTGAGTTTCTTGACTATTAGTCCCTTTCCAATTTTAAACAAGTCGGGAAACCGGAAGCTGGACGCTTCAGGTACGAAAGGTTTTGTGTATTTCTTAGTACGTAGCAGTTTCTGGTGATATTGACATTCATAGTCTTCAATTTTCAAAGAAGCAACAAATTTGAGGTATTATAACTTTGTTAGTAATAGTGCAATTTCCACCAAACTTGGTAAGATCATGCTCTATATTATAGCCTATATAACTGCAAAATTTCATGGCACTAGGATGAACTTAAGGGGGGTTTCTAACCAATTACAAAATATTCTAGTAATATACTATTATTAACTTTATTTAAACAGATATCGGCATGGAAGGTATTTCGGAGCCTAGGCACCATATAGTAGCAGCCTCCTGATTTTTTTCAGATTTTTCAGCTTGGTAGTTTCTGAGAATGGCCCCCTTAAAGAAGTGATCACTTTCAACCCCCCGCCCTCCCCACCCTTCCAACGAATGTCAAAACTAAGATCGGCTTTGAAAAGTACTAATCGAGACCTTTAATTTGATGACTATATTTGAAGAAAAAAATGTTACACCCCCCTTTTGCATGTATGGGGACCCCCCCCCCTTAAATTCGACGTAAAAAGATGTAATTCGCTGTATGCGTGAGCGTTCACCGTTTCGTACCTTTCTACCAAATTTGGTGTCAATCGCTATAACCGTTTCCGAGAAAAATGCGTGTGACGGACAGACAGACAGACGGACAGACAGACAGACAGTAAACCGATTTTAATAAGGTTTTGTGTTTACACAAAACCTTAAAAAGGGTTCTGGTCCCACAAACGACGTTTCTCCTCATTTTTTTTTTTTGACTAGTATCTCTGCTGCCTTATTTTTCTTTAACTCAGAAAACCAAACTTTCTTAGACACTCCGAGCGTATTAAGTTTATCAAGGCATGCCGATGCCAGTTTGGAGTTGATCTGATTGAATTAGTTGCCTTCCTGGTTGCCTAATTTGTTAGTTTTATAATGTCCGCTTCCTATAGTTCCTTTGAAGGTTGATGTTAACACACCTGTCTGCGGTACATATTGCCATCTGAAAGATGCCGGTGGTTTTACCTAATGACTCAACGTATTTCTTCGATAACCGAAAGGCTCCTACACCTATTCTCTCTTCTGTAAGAGATATGTTTGTGCATCAGGTTGGATGTTCAACCAGCTATCTAGAATGGATTTATGCGAAGGCATTACTTGTAGTAAAAGGGCAATGAAATTTTGAAACATCTAACGAAATACTGACGCACTTACAAGGACGTGACATTCTAACAGTTCTATTGGTTATAAGACTTGACATACTGTGTAGGCGGTAGGTACACTATGACTATCCAGCGGATACAACAGGTCTTCTGGACACAGTAAGCATGTCCGTAATTAATAATAATAATCTATTCCTTTTGGGGCTTCCTCTATTTTTATTTTTTGTAACTTGTCGCCTTACACCGTTTACATTTTTTTGGAACTTTCATTGTTTTTAAGGTTATCGCGAATATCCTCCCATCTCCATCTCGATATCTGTCCAGATAAAGTTGATAATAGCATATAATTATTTCCTGGAAGTTTATTGGAGACCATCCTTACGGGTTAGGCCACTGGAGAAATCTCAAAAAATTGTCTTTTTTTTTTTGTTGGAAAAATGCCTTATCAGATTAAGAATGGCATACTCAAAGGACTACGGTAGGGAAAATATCGAAACACTTCTATTTTGAATTTTAGCACAATTCCTTTTAGTACGATGCGAATATACCGAAAATTTGAAAACACTTTTTGTTGAAATTACATTTTACAACTCATAACTCGAACAAATCTTGAGTGATTGAAGTTTTAAATATATATAGCTTTCTCCAAACTGCAATTTTTGGCTTTAAACGTAAATATATATTTCGGTGGCGACTGACCCCCTTCTTCGGTACAAAGCTACTTTCAAAGCTGTTTTGAAGAAGGGGGTAAGTCGTTCCCGAAATATATATTTACGTTTAAAACCAAAAATTTTAGTTTGGAGAAAGCTACCCCTTGTCTATTAATTTAAGGCAAGACTACGGGTAGCAGACGAAAATCTAATCTTTTACATATTTACAGTTTCTGCGATACAACGCATAGCTTTTAAGGTCTTCTGAAAAACAAGAGATGCGATGGACAGGGTCCGTTTCCTGGAGAAGAGCCGCTACACAATATATTATAGCGGCTATCCAGTAAACCATGTGCTCGGAGTAGGTTTCTTAGTCAGCCAAAAAATGAAACCTGATGTTATCGGCTTTGAAAATATAAGCGAAAGGCTATGCACTATGCGTTTGCGAGGCAAGTTTAGAAATATAAGCCTCATAAATGTTCACGCCCCTACAGAGGAGACTGCAGAGTCCCAGAAGGATAACTTCTACGAGGCAGTTGAGCGGACCCTCGAAGCCTGTCCCAAGTATGATATCAAAATCATACTAGGAGATTTCAATAGTCAAGTAGGGACGGAGCCCGTATTCAGGCGATACGTCGGCTCCCATAGCTTACATAGGAATACCAATGATAACGGATTGCGCATTATCCAGTTAGCAGTATCGGACGAAATGGTTGTTGGAAGTACCTGGTTTGCGCGGAATGCGGTTCACAAACATACGTGGGCCTCTCCAGATGGGACCACTTGCAATCAAATTGACCACATGCTGATTGAACGCCGCAACCTCTCAGCCTTGATAAATGTCAGAACATATAGGGGGGCCAACATAGACTCGCGAGCGCAATGCTGACCACATTGCCTCCTAGTGTACCGTTACGGTCTTGAATGAAGTGCTCTAATACACTTCAAGGCCCTGATCCAACATGGATTGTTGCGCCAACGATTATTATTATTAACATAGACTTGGACCAATATCTCGTTGGCATGGTGCTCCGAGCTCGAATTACGACACCACCTACAATCCCCTCTGGCAATCAGGTGAGAGTGAATACTGAAGCCATCCACAACACAGCCCTCCGTGACACCTATAAGAGGGAAATGGATGCGGCAATAACCGCAGTCAACAGACGTCCTGGAGATGAAGCATCAACAAATGATCTTCACAACCACCTGAAGAACGTTATCATTGATATGGCCACAAACATACTTGTGATGTGATTTGGTGTTCCCTTTACATACAGTAAGTGGCGCCATTTTATGTTAAGTTTAGGGGAGGGGGCGCCTCATGCATATGAGTGGAGGATGCAATCATAGATTGTGGCAATTCAAAACTAGTCCCATATTTGATATCAGGTAAAGCGTAGGATAGTGATGGCTCAAAATATGACCCCCAAAAGTGTAACATTCTCAACCGAAAAATCTGAAAAAAATCAGTCATGTATCTAAACGAAATCTAGGCCTGAAAGCACATCCTGTTCCGATATCTGCACAAATAAAGTTGATAATATTAGCATATTTTCGAAATTTAGCAGGAAGCCCCCTTAAGTTCATTCTAGAACTATAAAATGTAGCAATTGCATAACGGATAATATAAGGCATAACTTTGAGAAGTTTGAAGAAAATCCAACTATTATTAACAAAGTTATAGAAGGTGAAACTTTTACATTTTGTATGAATTTTGTGCATTGCAAAACGTGTATGACGTCATCATAACATATCAACTCGTCAAAACCACAACAAAGTGAGCTGACGTGAATTCGTTTTAGTTTTTTAATCATTTATATTGTATGAATTTGTATGGTATGTATATGTAAATGAAGCTTTGGGGTAGGGCCTAATACAGGTAAATATATTTGTACATTAGACCAGCGGTATTCAATATACGTACTTTATATGTACACAAGTATGCTTTTGTGCACGAAGTAAATCGGAAATATGTGTACGATCAATTTATATAGGTGCATATATAAGCATAGCATTCAGTAACAGGCAATGTGTGTTTGTTTAGGGTGTGTATAATATTTACATCTGTAATATGTACGTATATTTTGTAGTTTGAAAAGAAATATGAAGGCATATTTTGGGTGTTTAGCCATATACGAAAGGAAACATGTGCGTAGAAAGTTTTCCATATAATAATAATAAGCCGGTCCCAAGCCCGGTTGTGAAAGGGGGAGGGATGAATAGATTCAGTCTGAATGGCCGTACGCCATCGCAGCGTCTCAGGGGTTAGGTGAGGAAAGTGCAGGAACTTTGCAATCTTGCAGATTACTCACTAAGGAAGCTATCTCAACACCTGGCAGCTAGGGATAAAATGCACCACCAAAAATGAGAAGGAGGAGAAATTTAAGGCCCGGTACGGATAACCGGCGGGAGTCGTCTGACTTGGTGACTGGGACAGCACGGCGTCGAAACCGCTAGTCGTGGGGCGGTTCGACGTCTAGGCGCCACGACGACCAGGAGCACAGCTCCGCCTGCTGCAGATGTTTCGCCACAATCTGTGGCGACCATTTCAGCAGGTTCGCGTAGGAAGCGGATGAAATGGACTAAAGAAATGTACCTCTTCATCATCCGCTCCTACTACGAAATAACGACGGGGGCGGGTACAACATCTTACCGTCCCTTGTTGCACCAAAGATTCGTCGAGCGTTTCCCGCAATCCGCGCACGTGACTGTGCAGCGAGTCGCAAACCAGTACCGCTTTATTACTCGCAGCGACACAATCCCGGCCACCATCATGGAGCGTGTTCGACTTGAAGTCATCGGGGAAACTGGTGACCGAGAGTCGATGGAGGCGGCGGCATCAACAACACCACGCCGCACTGCAGGTAACAGCTTCAGTACTGGCCGAAGCACTCTTCTCCACCGTCCAGCTGAGGTTTCCGCTGAGGTTCGGGACGAATTCCAAAGAGCGTGTATAGAATTCTCGAACATGGATCCTTTGCATAGACCAGGTATTCCCAGGCTCTATGCATCTCCAGCAACTCCGGGAATTCTATCTCAAATCAATGATGAGATTGCATCTCAACTGTGTGCTGATATGTCGCTTCTGCAACTACAATCACTTGTGTATTGTGGTGTAGTTGCGGCTATCAGATTGCATGGTCAGAAGATTCGCTTTCGTGTTATTGGTTTGAATGACAAAAGGGATCAACCATGGAAAATTCGTCTGGAACGTCGGCGGGACTCACTAAGGCAGGACATTGCTAGACTGATTCAGATCAGCACTGGCAATGCCAGCCGACGGGTGAGAAATAAAGTGCAGAGGGTTTACCGGAGTTATGCCATCCCCAGTGAGACACCCGTAGTTGAAATTCTGGACACACTAAAACAGAAACTTTCTGTCATATGCAGTCGGTTGCGACGGTATGGCGAAAGTTATTCCAGACGTGTCCAGAATGTAACATACGCGAGGAACCATCGGAGCTGTTTCAGATCTCTCAACGAATCCAAACAGAGCGCCCAGACAATACAGTTCTCGGTAACGGAAGCGAAAGAGTATTGGGGTGGACTTTAGTGGTTACCTGCCCAGCATGCTGAGTGGATCACCGCCGAAGGCACCCGCCATGCCACTACGCCTGGCATGCATTTTGCGGATGTCTCCGAAGAGGAAGTTCGACGAGCCATAAACAGCTCGAAGAACTGGAGGGGCCCAGGTCTGGAGCGGGTGCAGAATTTCTGGTATAAGAAATTTACCAGCGTACACAGTCGGTTGGCATGCAGTATAAATGAGGTCATGAGTCGGCCGGAGTAATTTCCACCTTTCCTCACTGCGGGGGTTACCTACCTTATCCCTAAGAAGGACACGGTGCAGGACCCCGCAGACACAAGACCGATCACTTGCTTACCAACCCTCTACAAATTCATCACGTCCATTATTAGTGGAAGGATCAATGCGCACCTCGAGACCAACAACATTCTGTCCGAGGAGCAGAAGGGCTGCCGAGTAGGGTCAAGGGGTTGCAAAGAGCAACTCATTATCGACTCGGTAGTTGTAGGACAAGCTACTAGAGGCCAGAGAAACCTCTTCAGTTGCTATATCGATTATGCCAAGGCTTTCGACAGCGTTCCGCATACCTGGCTAATCGATATCCTACATCTGTATCGCATTGATCCAAATCTAATAAAGTTTTTGGCGACAGTCATGGAAGGGTGGCATACCACCTTATCAGTCCGTATATCTGAGGGTGCTAATACCTCAGAGCCCATCCGTATACGGCGGGGCATCTTCCAGGGGGATTCATTGAGTCCCCTTTGGTTTTGTATGGCACTGAACCCCCTTTCATGGCTACTGAATGATGCTAGAGGGCATGGTTTTGCAATAAAGTATGGCCTACGTGCTAAGTGCGAACTGACACACTTGATGTACTTAAATGGCATCAAGCTGTATGCTGGGATTGACAACCATCTTAGAAGTCTGTTGCGAATAATAGACATGTTCAGCGTGATATTCGGATGGAGTTTGGATTAGACAAGTGTCGAATCCAAGCCATCCGCAAAGGTCATCACGAGCCACATGCCGGACATAGCATTGGTGACCTGACTTCTACAAGTACCTAGGAATTCTGCAAGGAACCCACGCTCGAGTTGGTGATCTGAAGGATGCTCTGCTATCCGAATTCCTGCGACGTGTAAAGCTGGTGCTGTAATCGGATCTCTCGGGGAAGAATAAAATAAGCGCGTTGAATGTATTCCGCTATCCCTTCACTGGCTTATGCATTTGGAATATTGCCGTGGACGAAGACCGACCTGGAAAACGTCCAGCGCCGAATACGGACAACTATGTCCAAATTCCGAATGCATCACCCAAAGTCTGCCGTGCAGCGGATGAACCTGCCTCGTGACATCGGAGGTAGGGGTGTGGTTGACGTGGCGGCACAACATCATCGCCAAGTCGACTCGCTGCGCGCTTATTTTTACAGCAAAGAGCAGGCGAGTTGCTTGCATGCGGCTGTCTGTAAGGCAGACTGTGGACTGGCTCCACTTAACTTGAAGGATCGATCTTCCAATCTTCTGAGTGGAGTGAAGTCGGACCAAGAGCGAATCGCTGAATGGAAGTCGAAGGCAATGCACGGTAAACACGTGAATTGTCTTTGGCAGCTATTTGTCGATTTGCATTTGTCGAACAGATGGCTGTGTGCTGGGGAGCTCTTTGCTGAGACGGAGGGGTTCATGTGTGCCATTCAGGATGGCGTGGTCGCCACCCGAGCTTATAAAAGGCTCATAATGAGAGAACGGGTGGAGAACGACCAGTGCAGAATGTGTGGTTCGGCGTTAGAGACATTGGACCATCTCATTTCTGGCTGTACTGTTATAGCACCGGTGCAATACATCACCAGGCATAATACTGTATGTAAGGTTATCCATCAAAACCTTGCATACAAGCATGGGCTGATCACGGAGACATGCCCGGTTTACCGATATGAGCCGCAAGCAGTACTTGATAGTTCTGCTTGCAGCATGTATTGGGACCGGCAAGTTCTGACTGATCGCCATACCGCACACAACAAACCTGACGAACTGTTAGTTGACAAGACGGGTCGCTCCGCGTATATTATTGATGTTGCTATCCCCCATAATAGCAACATTGAACGGAAATACGTGGAGAAGAAGGTGAACTATGAGCCATTGGCTCGGGAAATCAAAGAAATTTGGCGTCTCTAGCGGTGTTGTACCTAAATCCACGCTTCCGTTGATGTCCTGGGACTTTCGCACAGTCTGGTTCAAACCATGCAGAAGTACACCATTTTGCATACGTGCTCGATGTTGCGGGGAGTACTCGACGGATTCTCCCACTGACCTACCACAGGCCACCACCACCAGTGTTCGAATCATACAAAATAACATAATAGCAGTTCAGCTAAAATTAATAAGTGCATCGACACATTGGTCTACTTTCGCACAAGTCATTAGTAATTACGTCAACATAATAGCAGTTCAAAGAAAGAATGCTGAACATGCGCTTGTGCCAGAAACGAATCAATAGGTCATGCAAACAGAAATGTGTCAACTGTAAATTGCTAAATGGTCATGTAAACAAAAATGTGTAAATTGTAAATTGCTTAGTGATAAGATTTCTTTTATAAAAACGAAGTGATAGTAATAAACTGAGCGACTAGCCAAGGAAAAGTGAAACCAGTAGTTTCTTCTTGCTTCTTCCAGCGTACAATAATTTGAGGATTATTGCACCTTCCCGGCAGCCATCAACAATTTTAGGATTGTTGACTAGATATCAATTTAAGGATTGATATCTGCCCATTCTTACAACCAGTGCCCCTTTAGTTTTTAACTAGGTAGGATCGTCCGCGCCTAAATGCTTGGCACTTAGTGCTAGTATTAGGTAAAATCCGGCATCTGCCGAGATTGTGATAACTCGGAAATAATAATCGTTGGCGCAACAATCCATATTGGATCAGGGCTTTGAAGTGTGTTAGAGCACTTCATTCAAGACCGAAACGGTACACTACAGTATACTGTAGAAGGCAATGTGGTCAGCATTGCGCTCGCCCGAGATTATTACCCTGATTTGACTCAGGTACTCATTAACAGCTGAGTCGACTGGTATCCGATGTCAAATCACGATACAAACCCCACTGCCGCCAGTGAGATTTGAACCGCGACCTTCCGTAAGATAGCCTTGTGCCGTAACCATTCAGCTATCCGGACACACACATATAAGATGAACACAAAACCTTTATACCCGAAGCGCCAGCGTGCTGTATTCCGACTTGTTTTATTTTGCATTTTTCGAAAGTGTTGTCATTAGTAAGTACTGGAGTAAAAGATACGAATAGTACTTATATAATCACAACAATTTTGTGAGTCGATTGCCTTTATTAGGCGACAAACACATTCCGCGTTCCTTCTTTTGGGGGCTATTTGGCTATGAGTCCTCAAATGAAGCAACGCTTAGCATAGAAAAGCCAGATTGTACAAAAGTGCAATTTTGCTAACACGTGCTTTTCTAAAAATAACGTTGCGTTTTAAATTTTTGCGAAACTAATCAATTGATTCACTTGAAATCTTATCCCCATATTCTACACATGTCCGGCTATCGTCCCTACCACAATCAAGTTATAATATAAAAAAATGAAGAAAAACAATTGATTTTGCTGATTTTGACACTGTAAAATTATTAAAAGACATTTTTATTATACATATTTCAAGAGTGCATTAATATAATTCCAATGGAATTAGATCATTATGTACTACACAATTCGCTAAAAAAAAGTCACAAAGATAAGCTTGTTTATTGAGGAGAAAACAGTGGGAAAACCCCTTAATTCAACTTCAGTTACCATTGTTAACTCAACCCTATAAGATTTTGATTTTCCTTATAAATTATTTATTTGTGTCTCGTGCAACCATTTGTATTATTATTTAATATTAGTCATCAAGGAAATATATTTTTTTTCAAATGAATAATTTCTTTGTGATAATCGGCCAAACTGGTCTTTTTTTTCTTGTTCAAAGGAAGTCCAACCAAAAGTGCAAACTAGCAATATCGTTTTATAACTGTATTCCAGAGATATTCAGCTAAAAGTGTGTAATTCTCCATTGGCACTTGATCATAAAACCGAAAATAAAACGAAAAAAATGTATTTTTTTCGTAAAATAAACGTAAAGGGAATATCATCCTCAAATTGCTAGACCTTAGTCTTACAAAATAATGTCCAGAGGCTATAGGACATGTCAACGTGAAATTAGACATTTTCAGGACAGCCTCGCGCATGGCTTTTACAAACACATCCCTTGTGGACAGTCTTTCTATTCCACAGACCCGAACTGATGTGTTGAAAAAATTAGTTGGCCTTTGGCCAGGACTCCACCTTGTTATTTGAATTTCCCAGGTTGGGTTTACGTAAGACTGAAGGAGATCCACGTTAACGTTGTCGAAAGTTTCGTTGTAAAATGTGGTGTCTATGTGAACATAACCACTTTTTTGTCCTTGTCGAATGCTGGCGATTTCGAACTTTGTGCATTCCTTCGAAAAAAGGCATTTATTTATCTTATATCTTTTCATAGGATGTGATAAGGAAGAATGAAGAGTCGGAATGACTTTTCCACTCTTGCATACTCGATTGCTTTTATTTCATTCCTGATAGGAAGTTCGATTTATTAAATACCTACCCTCAGAGCTAATGACATCGATAACCACGTCGTGAAAACGACAAAACTCCATATGCAGCTTTTCATATTTCAAAAGTGGATTATTTCTTCTCTAAGGGGTTACAATTTCGAATTGTAGCGGACGGAAGCTCAAAGCAACAACTAAACTTGCAATTATTCAAGTGAAATTGGTTTTTAAACTCAGTCCACTTCGCTTCGCAGATTCATTTATAATTGGAGTAAATATTATTACTCCGGGAAAATTAAAATGAGTAGCCATTCAGGTAGTTCAATTGCAATTAATACCACTCGTAAGCGTGACTTTCGGCGGCTACTGTTTTAGAAAAATGCTCAATAAAAGTTGTTCAGACATCCAGGAATGAAATTTCTGCCAAACAAGCCACTAGTTGATTTTGCTTGTATGAGATAGGGGAGAGCCTTTGAGCACTCAGAGGATAGTGGTCCATTGTTCTAGACGCACCCGTGGACTCAACTTCATCATTTAAGGATGGTCACGTATCATATTGCAGATATTTTATTCTGTGCATACAGTGCCAGTAAAGGTGATAAATAACCCTGTTTTTAAAGAAATCGTAAAAAGCTAAAACTATCTCTAGAAGCTGTATACTTATCTGAGGTGATGGAATCCTATTACACTTTCCTTAGGAATAGACTGAGGGTTTCCGGTATAACACATCCAGTAATTACCATTAAGAGTTGAATTTCAGATGGATCAAAAAGATAAGATGTTTTACATTTTTGCCATTGTAGAACGGAATTTAAGCAATCAAACCGTGCACCTTATGATAGTTTAGAATCTTATCGAGCATCCCTTCTTTTGAAGGTTTTATGTAAAACAAACTTTATTAAAATCGATCTATTGTCTGCCTTCCTGTCACACGCAGTTTTTTCCAATACGGCTTTTGTCTTTCCTTTATCTTTTGTTCCGTTCACAATCGGGGTCGACTCGTGATGGTTTGCGTTAGAGACATATAAACGACTAGTTGACAGCTGGAATATAAATGCTTCATCTTACACCTTCACAAAGAAATGATGAATTATGAAACTCATTCAAAGTTATGGTAGTGTTTCTGCTCCCGGGTGGACTCGACGAACTCTCAAATCACCATCTATCGTAGTTTTGCTGTTTCAATCAGGCTGTGGGGCTAGGATATACTTTATTGAAGGCTGATGAAAAATTGAAAGTTTTCAGAAAGAAGCTTGGTTGGCTTTTTCCCACCGTAACAGCCTATCTTCTTGGCAGCAAAATAATCTTATGCATATAGTTGAATATTCATTCCAAACTTTTGCTGCGCAGTGAAGTAATTCTACTTCTTTTTCTTTAGCCTTTATCCCGTTCACAAGCGGGGTCGATTCGTTGTGATCGGTTGCGCCATTTTACCCTGACATTTGCCTGATCTGGATCAGGCCATCCAGCGTATCAAGGCACCATTGTTCAAGAGGCCAACCACTTGATCGCTTCCAATCGGCTTCGATGCTCAGACCAATCTTTGCAAGTGAATCTTGTTCGCGTAAATTACGATCGGTGCAACCCCATACGATCGCGGTTATCCTCATGTCAGATGTGATCAAGGAGCGGAGTGCCACTAGTCCAACGCAACATCTTCGTTTCCATTACCATGAAACGCCGTTCATCGCCTTTTATAGTCGTTACCGGGGCCGTTCCTGACGCGTCAACTGAGTTGAACCCCTAGCATTTCTCCAGGGCTTAGGATCTCTCAGCACGGTGATTTTGTTTTCAATGACATTAGATACATTTGTTTGTTGGCCTGTTGCGGAACCTGTCGCCAGGAGAGATCAGATATTGTGCATTAACTGCGATTATACTCTATCTCTTTCCTTGATTTCTGCATTTTATTTAGCTTTACTGTGGGTGGCACAAAGTACTAGTAAATCCTCCTCCTGTATCTGCGATTGGGACCCTCATGCTATTGTATATAAATTAGATGAACATATGGGGACTATAAAAACCCACGCTTATAGTGAGTGACATAAATTGATGTGGAGTTTAAAGCGATTCGTTATACATGCACAACGGGATCTTAAAATTTTACCTAATATGCCCGTGGTTTTTTTTTTGGGGAGTAGGGTAGGCGAATGCGTTTATGCACAGAGTGTTGGACTCCTGCAACAGCACGCTGTTGGATTATCGACTAAACACCTCCCTGTCATCAGAGAACTAGCCTGGAATCGTTTGACACATTACTTCGGGCTACCCCGCCCGCCCGCCCGCCTTCAAGTCAGGGAATTCCTTTCATCAATGGGAGGGGAAGGAAGGAAAGGAATTGTCAGTTCAGGGAACCCCGTACCGTCCGGTCCCTTCGCCAATCGAGTTCAATCTTCTTCGCAATAAGAAGACCCCGAACATAATGCGCAATATGATTCCAGCTGCCAGCGCCCTTCAGCATCTCTCTGGCATTGTTGTCTGGAGAGAGCTCCCCAGTGTCTGCATAAAACTGCTGATGAAAGCCGTTCCACCTGTCGCAAGAGAAAAAGGTGTGTTTAGCGTCGTCCGTCACTCCGTTGCAGAACACACAATCAGGACATCGCGCCTTCCCAATCCTGTGCAGGTAAGACTGAAAACCTCCATGCCCGCTTAGAAGCTGGGTAGGAAAGGGTAGGAAGGAAATAATCAATCTCACCGTACGTTCAGTTTACCCACGGGTCTAAATTGTCGATGAACCACGCAGTCCATCTGCCCCTTAGCTCATTTTATCAAGAAAGTTGCCACTCGGTAAGGGTGCGTTGACGTTCTTCACGGGCAACCACCTCTTTTAAGTTCTCGCCCTTACGGCGGTAGATAGCTTTGCGCAAGGAGGGCAACGGAAATCACTCCCGCGATCACCATCATGGCCGGTTCGGAGACGGTGCGATAAGCAGATGCCATTCGCAAAGCTCCCCGCCTCTGCACTTGAGCAAGGCGCCCATACCTGCGCGCCATAGAGCAGAGCCGACTGCGTTGTTCCCTTAAGGAGACGTCTCCTACTAAATATAGGGACCCCGGCATTCGCCATTAGCCGACCTAAGGCCGCGGTTCCAGCAGCAGCCCTGTCCACTGCTGCTTTGATTTGTTCGAAGAAGCTCATCTTGGAGTTGAGCATTTAACCAAGTTATTTAAAAGCTGGTTTTGACCCTATAGTGAACTCGCCGATCGGTATGGGATTGTAATTCTGGTGAAGATGATTACTTCGGTTTTTTCCAGCGCAAGGTTGAAACCATGAGCAGTCATCCATCCGCTTACTCATCGAATCAATATGCCAAATCTGCTTTGCGCCTGTTCAACAGTGCGTCCGGCAACAAGTGCTGCAACGTCGTCTGCATAACCGACCAAGCGCGACTCTTCGGCCATATCGAGTCTCAGCAGACTATCGTAGGAAGCGTTCCAGAGGTCCGGCCCTAGGATGATTTCCACGGCCCTCTAGCGTCTCATAGAGCGCGAAGCGGTCTTTCATATAATCCCTCGATATCTGCAAGAGATGGTTCCGCACGTGAAATGAGTTTTCTAATGGGCCTAGCATATCTGTCCATCTTAGGGAATTGAAGACATTTCTGAGATCAAGGGTATGTGGCTCGATGAACCGCATCTACCACCTCCATAATAGCATCCACTGTGGATCTCCCTGTTCTGAACCCGTACTGCCTTGGTGATAAGTCCCCGGCAGCGCGGATAGCTTCTGCGATTCTACTCCTGATGAGCTTCTTGAGCACTTTCCCGGCAGTGTCAAGCATACACAGCGGTCGGAATAAAGGCGGGAGCTCCGGGTCTCCTTTACCCTTGCTAATCAGCGCGAGTCTGGCTGGCCACTCTCCAGCAATAAGGAAAAATGTCCTCCTTCAAGCAAGGATTGAACGCCTCAAGCAGCGATTCTGGCGTTTGGCGGATCACCAGTTTGTAAACTTCTACCGGGATGCCATCAGGGCCTGGCGCCTTCTTGTTTTCCATAGTGAGAACCGCTTCTTCGAACTCTCTCATTGTGAAAAGGGGAATCCTCGACGACGCGCTATCCATCAACCTATACAGGATGTCTGGGGAACAATGCCTGCACAATACTTATTATGCGGAGCCTCCGCAGAGGCCCGATTTTCCGGGTAACAAGCTTATAGTCCCCACGGGTCCTCATTCACCTCATTGACAAGGTTTTGCCAGCCCCGAGCTTTGCTTTTATTTATAGCCCTGCGGAATCTCCTTTTTGGCTGATCTGTACTGCGCTTTTATGGCACATGCCTCTTCGTTGGCGTGCAAACGTTGTTCCAAACGGCGAAGCTTATGACACTCCCTCCGTAGGTCGGCAATTTCTGCCGTCCACCAGTACATAGAAGGTTTGTCGCGCCTGGGGCCCCTCCGGGGCATGGAAGCCTCACACGCCGTCGTTATCATTTTAGATTTTAATTAACGTAGATTGCAAGATGCGCGAATAAGGGGTCAAAATGTGTACATTTTCGGAAAATATCCAATCAGAAATTCAGAATTTTATATGAAATCTAGTCCTCAAAATACGTCGTAATCCGATATCTGCTCAAATATACTTAATAATTTAGTAGAATCATGATAATTCGTGTGGTCAAGGCACTGACGATTTGGTACGAAATATCGGGATTACCAATTATCGGGAGTACAAACAAAAAATTAACTCTAGGAGGTTGACCGGGAAATTCCCTTTAAGTTCATGCTAGGGATACCAAATTGCAACAGTGTAGAGGAGAGTATCACTCACAATACTGCAAAGGTTAGTATCGAAGTTATAGAAGTTCAAACTTATCGCACGAATTTACGACATCTACACCAATGTAATTAAGATACTGACTTTATAATTACTGTCTGACTTCATGTTTACTTTCTGCCTGTGTGTCTGTCCGTGGGTCTGCCTATCTGCCAGTCTGTTTGTCTGTCACACCCATTTCCTCAGAAACGGTGTGCATGAAGTGAATAACACCGTTCTACGATGAGTTTAAAGGGGGAGTCTTCATACATGCAAAAGGCGGGAGTAAGATATGTTGTCTTCGAAAATAACCTCGTGGGGTATCAAATGTATTCCTTCAGTCAAGCCCGATTGATGATGAAATTTGGTTTGGGAGTAGAGAGTGGCATAGATAGACAAAATTTATATAGCATCAATATGCGGTTCCCCCAGAAGGGGTGTGGCACCCCTTTCCGGGGATAGTTAATTATCAGCAAAAAATATTTTACGAAAATTTTTCGTACAAGTAATAGTTTTCGAGTTATTTACTTTCAAAAATGTCGTCTGGTCGTCGAAATGCATGTTTTTCAACAGTTTTTCGCAAAAAAACTCGAAAACCATGCAGTTTAAGTAGAAATGATATTAAGCAAAACCAAAGCATATTTAACAACAAAAGTAATATTTTTTGGCGATATTTACAAACAATTCGGGAAACCGGAAGCTGAACGCTTCAGGTATGAAAGGTTTTGTATATTTCCTTTATTAAGACATTTAAGTGTGCATTTGTCATATTAGTAGGTAGCACGCAATATATGCATTTGTTATGTGAGAACATACACCTTCAATTCATATTGACACTCAAAGTTTTGAATTTGCAAAGAAGTGACAAGTTTGACCTATTATAACTTTGGTAGTAATAGTCCGATTTGCATGAAACTTGGTAGAATCATGCTATATATGATAGTCTACATTGCCCCAAAATTTCGTGGTGCTAGGATGAACCTAAATATGCTATCATTAACGGTATCGGTATGGAGGGTATTTCGGAGCCTAGGCACCATATAGTGGCAGCTTCCATATTTTTTTTGAGATTTTTCAGTTGAGTAGTTTCTGAGAATGGCCCCGTTAAAGAAATTATCACTTTCGACCCCCCTCACTCTCCACCTTTCGAACAAATATCAAAATTAAGAGCGGCTTCGGAAAGTACTAATCAAGACCTATATTGACTATATTTGGGGAACAAAAAAATTTACACCCCCGCTTAAATTTGACGTAGATTTCCACCAAATTTGGTGTCAACCGCTATAGCCGTCTCCGAGAAAAATACAGACAGATAACCTGTAAACCGATTTTAATAAGGTTTTGTTTTACACAAAACTTTCAAAAAGGGTTTTTTTCTGAAAAAAATAAAAGAAAAATTTGGGGTAAATCACACTTTTTCTATAAACGCTGCAGCAAATTCTCAAAGGATTCCGCGTCCTTGCAATTTATATGAGAAAACTAGGTTTTGTCTTTATTGATTCTTATATCAAAAATTGAGAAAATTACATTGTTTTGATTATAGCTCATTTTAAATGTCTTCTCAAGCACTTTAAAAAAAGCTTTGTTCAATTGCCACTAAAGAGTTACTGATTTTGCGTTATTTGACCGTGAAAGTATGAATTTTTTTAGCCATTACGAATTTACGTTTGACAAGCTGTAACTCAGCCCATATCGCTCGTACAAAAAAAAATAAAAAGGTTCATTCCTTTTGTTATTAAATATGCTTTGTTTCTGAAATACACCACCGAGAAGGGATGCCACACGCGAGGGAGAATATCTGCGTTATATAACTTTTTGTGTCTTATGCTACTCTCTACTCCCAAACTAAGTTTCATGTCATTCAGTCCGGACTGAAAGAATACGGAGGATGAAAATTTCCAAGACTGCACTAACACGATGATTGGATCTAGAGGAAAGATAGCTTTTCATTTGCTATTTTATCTGTGTCCGGGTGGCTGTTGGTGGTTAAGGAATTTGTATCGTGGCTGGATCTTGGGTACCAGTCCACTCAGCTTTGTACCTGAGTACCTGAGTCAAATCAGGGTTATAATCACGGACGAACGCACTGCTGACCACATGGCCTGCTACAGTTGCTGTGGTCCTCTAGTGCACCGTAACGACGTTGAATGAAGTGCTCTACTGTACTTCAAGTCCCTGGATCAATTGAATTGCTGCGCTAACGATTACTATTAGAGGCAGTACAGCTGCCAGTGGCAGTTAAACGATGGTCTTGTACAAAGTCAGCTATCATTGTCTGTTTTTAGCTAGTTTATTCCTACTTAGTGCCATATTTTTCCTTTAATTTTTGATTACACCAGATGACTCTAGAACTGAATAGCCTGCAGCAGCGAGGCAAGCACAAAGGTGTAACAGAATTATCCAGGGCGCGATGGGATTTGAACTCGGGCTTTTAATTATAGTTTTAGAATAGTTAATTAATTGCATCATATGTTGTCAAGTTACTGACAAAGAAATTTCTCATTTCAGGTAAGTTGCGGCATAATTCATTAATTAAAAGTGAGTAAATATATTTAGTTGCAGTTGTTTTAAATTCCCAATTTCATAAGGGGAAACAAGTTATTTCTAACAATTTTTCATAATTTTTGTTAAAACATATTTGAGCACTTATGCACCTAACGACTAGCTGATGCTATAAGATAAATGTTTAAGGCACTAAAATCATATAAAAATTCGAAGGGTTGTTATTATCCTCTAAGGCACCTTCCCGAAGAAGTGTTTAATTAAGAAAGTCATTCAAGGTTATTGTATGAGCTCCTCCTTCTTTAGTCTTTATCCCACCCGGATGGAGTCGAGGCCATCGAGTCATTTCCAATAACAAATTCGTCCTCATCAAGTACATCATCCTGGTGTTGTGCCACCTAATTTCTATCTAATCTATCATTCCAGAAACGTGAAAAAATACGTACGTCTCCACGGCAGTGATTGAGTCGTGGAGAACTTCTGCGGGGGTGAATCGAAAACCTTGCAAAAAGATAGCAAACAGTTACGCGCGATGATTACTAAGCAGTACACAAAAACTAGTATTTTTTAAGGTTTCGTTTGTAAATCTAATGTCTGTCGGCCTGTCTGTCACGCGCACTTTTCTCAGAAACGACTATACCAGTTCACACGAAATTTGGTGAAAAGGTGGGAACTGCGAACGGTCAGAGTGCACTGAGTTATATATTTCTACGTTGATATTAAGGGGGGTGTAAAATTCTTTTTCACCAAATATAGTCATGTTGGGTACCACATGAAAGGCCTACAAATGGAATAGTTCTGCATTCAAATATACGCACACAAGAAACAATCAAAACCGTTCATACCTGAAGCACCGAACTTTCGGTTTCCCGACTTGTTTAAGATAGATCTCAAAACTACGATTTTTGACTATCGGTTTTTGATTGTTTTCTGGAATATAGGCACTTTCCTCTGCAACAATATTAAGGATCGCCAGAATAGCCACTTTCCTCAACTTGAATGAAATTTCCGAGGATGTATGTTAAGCTAGATATTCTGAGCTAAAGCAAAGTAAAGCGACTTGTGCTTTTGGACTCTGTGAATTCTAGTCGTAACAGATGAAAATTCGTTGTTAATTTATTGCTGACAGGTACTGCAAGACGCGCTCTAATTAGTCGCAAGCAGTTTCTGACGATGCAAGCTAAAGAGCACCACAAGTATGCAATGCTACTCACCAAAGTAAATTTTCGATATCGATGAGGGGGTTGATTACAATGAGAAGTGTGTCACTACTGCATCCGCCAGATGAGCAGAGCGAGACAATAACTTAAATAATCCTGGAATGCATTGAAGACCCACCTCAGAAACATAATTGACAGCCTAAAATAGCTGTTATCAGAGTGACATATGTTGGCGTGAATTCGAAACCCAAGCGAAGTCCATCAGGGTTGCATTTTGTCATTAGTATTTTTCTTTTCGTGGTCGATGATGTTCTTCATGTCGTTGAGAGGAGGGATTTAATAGATGATCGCATTTTTGCTCAAATATCTCGACTACGCTGATGATATTTGCTTGCACCCTCATCGAGTCATGGAACTTGGCCAAATGGCTCAGGTAAGGTTGGACTGAAGATAAAAACGACTACAACCAAGGTTCTCAGTCTGACATTAACGGGCAGATCATTGATCCATTGGTCATAGTATCATCATCATCATCAACGGCGCAACAACCGGTATCCGGTCTAGGGCTGCCTTAATAAGGAACTCCAGACATCCCGGTTTTGCGCCGAGGTCCACCAATTCGATATCCCTAAAAGCCCACGCCATCGCTCCATCTTAGGCAGGGTCTGCCTCGTCTTCTTTTTCTACCATAGATATTGCCCTTATAGACTTGCCGGGCGGGATCATCCTCATCCATACCTATTGAGCCGGATTTTATCCACAACCGGACGGTCATGGTATCGCTCATAGATTTCGTCATTGTGCAGGCTACGGAATCGTCCGTCCTCATGTAGGGGGCCAAAAATTCTTCGGAGGATTCTTCTCTCGAACGCGGCCAAGAGTTCGCAATTTTTCTTGCTAAGAACCCAAGTTTCCGAGGAATACATGAGGACTGGCAAGATCATTGTCTTGTACAGTAAGAGCTTTGACCCTATGGTGAAACGTTTCGAGCGGAACAGTCTTTGTAAGCTGAAATAGGCTCTGTTGGCTGACAACAACCGTGCGCGGATTTCATCATCGTAGTTGTTATCGGTTGTGATTTTTGACCCTAGATAGGAGAAATTGTCAACGGTCTCAAAGTTGTATTCTCCTATCCTTATTCTTCTTCGTGTTTGTGTTTGACCAGTGCGGTTTGATGTTGTTGGTTGATTGGTCTTCGGTGCTGACGTTGCCACCATATATTTTGTCTTGCCTTCATTGATGTGCAGCCCAAGATCTCGCGCCGCCTGCTCGATCTGGATGAAGGCAGTTTGTACATCTCGGGTGGTTCTTCCCATGATGCCGATATCGTCAGCATAGGCCAGTAGTTGGGTGGACTTGAAGAGGATCGTACCTCTTGCATTTCCATCAGCATCACGGATCACTTTCTCGAGGGCCAGGTTAAAGAGGACGCATGATAGCGCATCCCCTTGTCGTAGACCGTTGTTGATGTCGAATGGTCTTGAGAGTGATCCTGCTGCTTTTATCTGGCCTCGCACATTGGTCAGGGTCAGCCTAGTCAGTCTTATTAATTTCGTCGGGATACCGAATTCTCTCATGGCCGTGTACAGTTTTACCCTGGCTATGCTATCATAGGCAGCTTTAAAGTCGATGAACAGATGGTGCAACTGTTGTCCATATTCCAACAGTTTTTCCATCGCTTGCCGCAGAGAGAAAATCTGATCTGTTGCTGATTTGCCTGGAGTGAAGCCTCTTTGGTATGGGCCAATGATGTTCTGGGCGTATGGGGCTATCCGGCCTAGTAAGATAGTGGAGAATATCTTATAGATGGTACTCAGCAACGTGATACTTCTATAATTGCTGCACTGTGTGATATCTCCCTTTTTATGTATGAGACAGATAATGCCTCGTTGCCAATCGTCAGGCATTGATTCGCTGTCCCATACCTTGAGCACAAGTTGATGAACCACTTGGTGTAACTGGTCGCCTCCATATTTAACCAATTCGGCTGTAATTCCATCGGCTCCTGGCGACTTATGATTTTTTAGTCGATGAATTGCGCGGTTTGTTTCTCCTAAACTTGGTGGTGGCAGTATTTGTCCGTCGTCTTCAGTTGGCGGGACCTCCAACTCGCCGATGTTCTGGTTGTTCAGTAGCTCATCAAAGTACTCAACCCATCGCTCTAATATGCGCATTCTGTCGGAAATCAGATTTCTCTCTTTGTCTCGGCAGGATGAGCATCGAGGTGTATAAGGCTTCATCCTGCTGACTTGTTGGTAAAACTTCCGCGCCTGGTGCGGTTGCTCCCTGTACTTTTCTAGTTCATAGACTTGTTGGTTCTCCCAGGCTTGCTTTTTCCGTCTGTGAAGTCGCTTCTCCATTCGTCGGAGTTCGTGATAAGTCTCTGCGCGTGCCCGCGTTCTTTGAGAATGCAACATTACTCGATATGCGGCATTCTTCCGTTCCGTTGCTAGCTTACATTCATCGTCAAACCAGCCGTTCCGACTCCTTTTGCGGCTGGGGCCAAGTATTTGTTGATGCTTCATCTCCAGGTCCTCTGTTGACTGCGGTTATTGCGGCATCCATTTCCCTCTTATAGGTGTCGCGGAGGGTTGTGTTGTGGATGGCTTCAGTGTTCACTCTGACCTGATTGTCAGAGGGGATTCTAGGTGGTATTGTTATTCGAGCTCGGAGCACCATGCCAACGAGATAGTGATCCGAGTCTATATTGGCCCCCCTATATGTTCTGACATTCATCAAGACTGAGAGGTGGCGGCGTTCGATCAACACGTGGTCAATTTGGTTGAAAGTGGTCCCGTCTGGAGAGGCCCACGTATGTTTGTGGACCGCTTTCCGCGCAAACCAGGTACTTCCAACAACCATTTCGTGTGACCCTGCTAATTGAATAGTCCGCAGTCCGTTATCATTTGTTTTTTCGTGTAAGCTATGGGAGCCAACGTATCGCCTGAATACGGGCTCCTTCCCTACTTGGCTGTTAAAATCCCCAAGTATGATTTTGATATCATATCTGGGACAGGCTTCGAGGGTTCGTTCTACTGCCTCGTAGAAGGTATCCTTCTCCGACTCTGCAGTCTCCTCTGTAGGGGCGTGAACGTTTATGAGGCTTATATTTCTAAACTTGCCTCGCAAGCGCAGAGTGCATAGCCGTTCGCTTATGTTTTCAAAGCCGATAACAGCAGGTTTCATTTTTTGGCTGACTAAGAAACCTACTCCGAGCACATGGTTTACTGGATGACCGCTATAATATATGGTGTAGTGGCTCTTCTCCAGGAAACCGGTCCCTGTCCATCGCATCTCTGGCAACGCTGTTATATCAGCCCTATATTGAGACAGGGTATCGGCTAGCTGCTGGTCAGCTTCATCTCTGTACAGGGAGCGCACGTTCCATGAGAAAATGCGCAAATCCTTATTCCGTGTTCGTTGCCGGGTCCGTCGTTTTAAAATCCGTCCTGTCCGAGGCTCCTGTTGTGGCTTCGTAACGAGTTGTTTTCCGTGTAGGGTTGTCAGCCCTACCCATCCCCCAACCTGGAGGACCAGTTGGTACAATTTGTCCCGTTTTTAGGCGCGGGAGGCTCGCCTTCATCCTTCTCCGTCTGCAGCTTTTCGTTAAGAAAGAGCTCCCAGCGGTCACCACGTGGAGGTGGAGATAGGGTTTGGTAGTAGAGCTGTTGGTGTTGGTTCAGCATAGTATCGCCCGATAAATTAACAGCATTCAATCCGCGCATGTTGTCATTTTTAAGGTTTTGTGTAAAACAAAACCTTATTAAAGTCGGTTTACTGTCTGCCGATCCGTCACACCCATTTTTCTCAGAAACGGTTAAAGCGATTGACAACAAACTTGGTGGAAACTTGAGAACTGTGAGTACTCACCCATACAGTGAGTTACATCCTTTTACGTCGAATTACGTCCCCATGCATGCAAAAGGGGAGTGTAAATTTCTTTTTCTCCAAATATAATCATGCGGGCTATGAAATTAAATGTCTCGATTAGTAATTTCCGCAGCCGGTCTTAGTTTTGACATTTGTTGGAAAAGTGGGGATGCGGGTGTCGAAAGTGATCATCTCTTTAACAGATCCACTCTCAGAAACTACCATACCGAAAAATCTGAAAAAAGTCAAGAGGCTGCCAATATATGGTGCCCTCCATACCGATATCTGTTTTAATAAAGCTAATAATAGTATATTACTATAATTTTTAGTAATTGACTGCAAAACGCTCCTTAAATTCACGCTAGCACCACGAATATTGTAAGCTATGACATAGAGCATAATCTTGCATAATCCTACCAAGTTCCGTGGAAATCGGACTATTACTAACAAAGTTATATTTGGTCAGCTGTTATCGGTTGTGATTTTCGACCTTAGATAGGAGAAATTGTCAACGGTCTCAAAGTTGTAGTCTTTTATCTTTATTCTCCCCGTTTGACCAGTGCAATTTGATGTTGTTGGTTGGTTGGTTTTCGGTGCTGACGTTGCCACCATATATTTTGTTTTGCCTTCAGTGATGTGCAGCCCAAGATCTCGCGCCGCCTGCTCGATCTGGATGAAGGCAGTTTGTACGTCTCGGGTGGTTCTTCCCATGAAGTCGATATCATCAGCATAGGCCAGTAGTTGGGTGGATTTAAAAAGGATCGTACCTCTTGCATTTACCTTAGCATCACAAATCACTTTCTCGAGGGCCAGGTTAAAGACGACGTATGATATGACATCCCCTTATCGTAGACCGTTGTTGATGTGTTGAGAGTGATCCTACTGCTTTTTCTGGCCTCGCACATTGGTCAGGGTCAGCTTAGTCAGTCTTATCAATTTCGGCTTCAGTATTCACTTTCACCTGATTGTCAGAGGGGATTATAGGTGGTGTCGTAATTCGAGCTCGGAGCACCATGCCAACGGGATAGTGGTCCGAGTCTATATTGGCCCCCCTATATGTTCGGACATTCATCAAGGCTGAGAGGTGGTGGTGTTTGATCAGCACGTGGTCAATTTGGTAGAAAGTGGTACCACCTGGAGAGGCCCACGTATGTTTGTGAACCGCTTTCCGCGTAAACCAGGTACTTCCAACAACCATTTCGTGCGATGCTGCTAACTGGACAATGCACAATCCGTTATCATTGGTATTGGGTCCGCTCAACTGCCTCATAGAAGGTATCCTTCTCCGACTCTGCAGTCTCCTCTGTAGTGGTGCGGACGTTTATAAGGCTTATATTTCTAAAATAGCCTCGCAAGCGCAGAGTGCATAGCCTTTCGCTTATATATTCAAAGCCGGTAACAGCAGGTTTCATTTTTTGGCTGACTAAGAAACCTACTCCGAGCACATGGTTTACTGGATGGCCGCTATAATATATAGTGTAGCGGCCCTTCTCAAGGAAAGGCCGCTACACTGCCAGCCCTACCCAACCCCCAACATGGAGGACGAGTTGGTACCAGTTGTCCCATTTTTAGGCTCGAGAGACTCGCCTTCATTCTTCTCCTTCTGTAGCTTTTCGTCAAGAAAGAGCTCCCAGCGGTCACCACGTGGAGGTGGAGATAGGGTTTGGTAGTAGAGCTGTTGGTGTTGGTTCAGCAGGCATTTCCCAGGGTTTATGCTCCATCGTAGCTACCAATCCACGTTTCCCCACCTATACTACCCTTTGACCAGCAATTACTTCATTAGCATGTATATATACCTGCATACACACATATACCTGTCTGAAGTAATTAATATTGATATACAAATGACCCAAAAACTTAAAATAAAATGTCTCTTTGTGACCCCCCATTCATGGGAGCTCACTTTGTTGTGGTATTGACGAATTGATATGGGATGTCATCCACATTGTAGATTGCATTCATTCACAACAAATGGCAAAATTTCACCCTCTATAACTTCGTTAATAATAGTTGGATTTTCTTCAAATTTGACCAAATTGTGCTGTATGCCGTATGTCGTCCTGTATGCAAATGCAGTTCCATCATAAACTTAAGGGGGGTTTCTGGCTAAATTTCTAAAATGTGATTATGATGATACTATTTTTAACTTTATTCATGCAGATATCGGAACGGGATGTATTTCGAGACCTAGATTTCGTTTAGATACACCATTGTGATTTTTTCAGATTTTCCGGTTGGATAGGTTCTGAGAACGAGACTTGTTACATTTTTGTCGGTCATATTTTGAGCCCTCACTCGATTATGTTTCATCCAATATCAAATGTGGGACAGCTTCGAAAAGTACGAACTGAGCCCTTTTGATACCCCACATGACTACATTCTGTAAAAAAAACGGCACTCTCCATTGTATGGGGCGCCCCCTCCCTTGAACTTAACACAAAATAACGCCACGCCTTTGTCCCGTTCACCAGCGGGGTCGGCTCGTTGTGATCGGCTTCGCCATTTGACTCTATCGAATGCCTGATCTGGGTGCAATCTTGCTATATGTAAAGGGAACATCAGACCACACGCTCTACAAATGTTTGTGTCAATTGGTCCAGTCGTTTCCAAATAAGGGTGTGACAGACAGATAGATAGACATCGAATCGATTCTAATAAGGTTTTGTTCCACACAAAACCTTAAAAAGAAAAAAGGGTTGGGAAACCTTGCAAAAAAATAGCAATCAGTTGTACGTGATAAGGGCAAATATCTTTAACATTGCGGCAGAAGAAGTCCCCTCCCAATTACCAATTCCGGAAAAAAATGTTCATTCCAACCTGATATCTATAGTAAAATAGCATTGCAAACAAAACCTTAAAAAAGACTCTAACTGGTATGTTAGGTGAAATATCGCCCCAGGGACGGAGCGGCAACAGTTCGAGTAATGTTTTTAGGAGGCCTAAACTAAATTTGTCGGTTATTTACTGAATAGTGCTTGGAATGGAAATGAAAGCATTTAAGAACAAATTCAATTTTAGCACCTACTACCTACCTAATGCCGGCTATAATAAGTCAAAACGCGAAAGAATAATATTTAGCACAGAAATCCATGGTTAAAAGTCAAAAGCATACGTTCAAATATCCTTTATTTAGTTGGCAGATATTAATTCAATATTACAAAGTTTTCCATTTGTTCTTCATAAAAGAAAATGGGCCCCCATTGCAAGAGAATGCGATTTGCTGATTGCTATGAAGGAACGAATGCGAAAGAATTCAGCCTTGTTCTTCACTAATCAACGTTAACCCGTCCAATAAAAAGAGTCTCCGCCCAAAATGTGAAATTCCCCTTTGGCACTTGGTCAAAGAAACGCATATGTACGCCGATAATCGTATTTGGCTGATGGAATAACCGCAATGGAAAAAAATTCCTTATTTTATTCGTTCTAGCACTGACCATATATCTGCCAGCAGGCAAAGGACATATTAGGGAAAAGTTTGTCATTTGATAAGCAACGACTTTAAATGCTTTTGTGAATGGATTTTGGATCGAAAAACGCTCCAAGTCACAAGTTCGGGATGTGGTATTGAACATCATCATAGTTGAGCCGTGGATACTGTTATATTTTGAAATTTCAATGTTCCATGTAGGATTTACACAAGATTGAAGAATGTCAACATACATCATTACGCCTGATTCATTTATCCATGCCATATTAATTTTAACATATTCGCTTTTTTGCCCTGATCTGAAGGCGTTGAACTCTATACTCGAGCAAGCCTGTTGGAATGAAAATGTCTCTATAAAAAGGATTTTACAAACTGAAGACATATCTGAAAACTGGAATCTCTGATGAAATTACCAAAATATGAAAAAACGTACCCTCCGGGCCAAGAGTATCCCCACACAGCTCAATAAAACGATTAAAAAAGAAGACCGCTTCTGCATCTTGTCCGCCAAACAATGTCATATCGTATGAATGAATGAATGAAATGAAATGAAAAAAATATCGAAATGTTGATGACAATTATTAGACTATTTGCTTATCTTTCCACTTGATAATCGGTGATAATTATCTGAACTTAGGAAGTCTCTATTTATCGAATATTGCATTGCACATTACGCTCAAAAACAACTAAAGTTTTGAGATATAGTCCGGTAGTTAATAGCTAAGTTGGAAACATTATAGAATGTGAAATAGTGCCTGACAATGGATGACTTTATTTAGATTGGACACTCATATATATACTACCACTTAAGTCTTTCCCCTTTGAGGTCGGAGGCCATCTTCACCGAGTAATATGAGGCATTTGTATGATCGGAACAGGCTTCTAAGCGTTTTACAGGTATTTTTCTAAGGAACTTGGTTGATAGCTTACCTTGGAATGAAAAATTTCAGCAATCTTAATTGAAAAAGGTGACCCAGTGAGCTACTCCCGATTTTCACTTCAGTCATTGGTAATTCTGCCAAGAAGATCAATATATGGTTACCACAAACCTTTATGTTGGGCATAGGGCGTCAATATCCTACACTACGTAACTCTAAAGCTTCCAAGCAGCTGGTCATCCTAGTGGCCGCTCTATCTCAATTTGTGACATATCTGACGCCACTTCCGTCTTCTTCCGTCTTGTTCCTGGTAAAGCACGCGGATTAGAAGATACAGACATGAGTTGATGATAGTTTGGAGCTCAACAGAGCTCACAGAGAACATTGGCGCAGAATGTTTTGAACTTGACGTTGGTGTTGAGATAATTACATTTCCAGATTTTGGTCGGCAGAAACAACACACAAGTTATCCGATGCCCTCAATGTTCTACACATTAATGCAGATACAGGGCAATGATCAGTTAAACTGGTAAGTTTAGTTTTGTGCGTACTTATCTTCAATCTCTGACCGCCTCCTTTCCTAAGTCTAAAACCGTTTGGCCAACGCCCATGACTCGATAAAAGAGCAAGCAAATGTCAACAGCGGAGTCGAAGTATTTGAGGAAAGATGGCATCACCAATTGAACCACTCTACGTCTTTCAGGCAACGTGAAAAATGACACCAATGACGAAAAGAGAAAATATCAGTGACAGGATGCAACTATGGCGAACACAATTTTGAGCTGAGATTTTACCTCGATGCAGTACATAATACTTTGCGCCATTTTACCATACGTCGCACTGATCACAACTATTAGCTTATCTGGAATGTTCCTCCTGCCTAGAGCAATTCTGTAAAATTCCCTACTGATGCTGTCGAAAACGATTGGTCGATGGTCAAAGGATCAGCCTGACAGGCGGAAGACGACTTAGAGGGGGGAGCTATTCCAAAACCTAAGAAAAGTTGGCAAAATAGACAGTGAAGGTCCGTCCGCAAATACTGAAGCTTCATTGAAGCATTCTGTCAACGCGCGTTTGCTTGCCTCTTTGCTAGCCATGCGAGGATCTGCACCGGAATCAGACAAATCTGAGGATATCACGTGAACCTAAGGGAACATGATACGCGACCTAAACCTAGAAATTCGAGATGGAAAACCCACGACGGAGCATATTCTCGATCAATTGATATATTAATTTTTTTGCACTTTTTACTTTTTGCCAAATTTTCGTTTTTTTTTTGCTTTTAGGGCGTTAGCTTGATTTATTTTGATTCTGTTTTCATCTTACCATTCCAACCCACAATTCAATTCACACGTACATATCCTTTTGAGAGGGAAAGCAGCAGATTGGTACTGGAACTACCGGTCTGTCTCCTTTCGATGCCAGTAGTCTTGCAATCTATAATGTCCTTCTATTTGATTACTTTTTCCTGGGAGCCATCATTTACTACTGCCTTATTGATAAATATGACATCAGATAAGAAAACTCACCCCCTGCCTCGAGTACTTGTAAAAGAAAATGAAAATTCGGGCCATCATCATTAAATACTTTTTTACTACCAGTAAATATGTGAATTTAATAATAATTGTAATTGTAGAAGAAGAATCCGCATTTAATTTTTCACCGGATATAGTCGTTTAGGGTATCAAATGAAAGGTGATTAGTACGAAACTGACATTAGTTTTGGCATGAATTGCAAAGTGTACGAGTAAGGAGTCAAAATGTACGCACTTAAAGTGAGACAGGACTCATTTTCGGAACTACCCAACCCAAAAATCCGAAAAAAAGTCAGGATCGCCCGCTCAGATGAAATCTAGGCCTCAAAATATGTCCCATTCCGATATCTGCTCAAATAAACTTACTAATAGTATATTACCAACTTTTAGAAATTTACTGAAAATCCCCCCCCCCCTGACGTCATAATTAACGAGAATAATTGACATTCGAATGAAATATTAAAATTCCATTCATGAAGAACTTCTACTTCTCCTCAGTCCTTTTTAAGGTATTGTGTAAACACAAAACCTTTTTAAAATCGGTTTACTGTTTGTCCGTCACACGCATTTTTCTCGGAGACGGTTATAGCGATTGACACCAAATTGGGTATAAAGGTGGGAACTGTGAACGCTCACGTATATTGTGAGTTACATCCTTTTACGTCAAATTTAAGGTGTTGTCCCCATACAAAAGAGGTGTGTAATTTTTTTTTTCAACAAATAATCATGTGGCGTAGCCGGTTTTAGTTTTGACATTTGTTAGAAAGGTGGGGAGTGCGGGGGGTTGAAAGTGATTATTTCTTTAACGGACCCATTCTCAGAAACTAACCAACCGAAAAATCTTAAAAAAGAGGCTGCCACTATGTGGTACCTAGGCTCCGAAATACCCTCCATACCGATACCTGTTCAAATAAAGTTAATAATAGTACATTACCATACTTTTAGTATTTGGCAGGAAAATCCCCCTTAAGTTCATCCTAGAATCAATGTAGATTGCATCATAGAGCATGATCCTACCAAATTTAGTGAAAATCGCACTATTACTAACAAAGTTATAATAGGTCAAACCTGTCGATTCTGTGCAAATTCAACAGTCTGAATGTCAATATTACTTGAAAGTGGATATTTTCACATAATATATGCATATATTACGTGCTACATACTAATGGGACAAATGCACACTCAAATCTTTTTATAAAAGAAATACACAAAACCTTACATACCTGAAGCGTCTAGCTTCCGGTTTCCCGACTTGTTTATATCTGTTGTAGGTTAAATTCTTCGCATTTGCTAATAATATCAAACTCAGAGTGTGAAGCGTATGAGGTTGACTATTATCAATACAGGGCTTTCCATCAAATGATTTATTTAAATCCCTTTCTAAAAACTAGAGGGCAATGGAATTTTTAACTATGTGACACGGAGCTGTAATGCACTCGTTGCTCCTCACGTCTTCTTCTTTTTCTGAAGCCTTTGTCCCATTCACAAGCCGGGTCGGCTCGTTGTGATCGGTTTCGCCATTTTACTTTATCAAACCCCTCTATCCCCCCCCCCTACCTAAATGTAATCGCGAGGCTTTTAAATCCCCATCCTGCGTATCAAGCCACCGTTGTTTCGGTCGGCGTTTTGATCGCTTACCATTGACTTCAATGTTCAGACCAATATTGGTAAGTGAATTCTCGTTAGCACGAATTCCGTAACCACACCGTCGAAAACACTTCGCACACAGTTTTTCCACAATGGATGCGACCCCATATCGATCGCGGATATCCTCATTTTGGACGTGATCAAAACGTGTCACGCACCAGCGCAATGCGTCTTCGTCTCCATTACCGCAAGACGCCGTTTATTGTCTTTTATAACATTCAGAACGGCAGACAGCACTGAGCAATTTAAATATCTCGAGTCAATGCTATCAGCCAATGGAGAATTGCGTTAGGGAATAGGGAAACACAAAACCTTTTATACTTTAAGCGTCAAGCTTCCGATTTCCCGACTTGATTGATATGAAATCCGCTGAAAAGTCGAAAGAAAACAACTTCCCGAGCTGGCTAGGATAGAGCTCCGCAAGTGGTTGTCACTAGCATACTTCAGAAAGACTACAACTAAATGGTAAAAAATCGCAACAACAAAATGTTGAAGCATAATCAATTCGAATTAGTCATATTCGCATCCACGATTACAAAGCGCAAACCTTACGTTTAAAACAGACAATCAGAAAGAGTATTACAAAGTTGAAAACCTCAGTCCTTACAAAGAAAACTACCTTAACAAAAATGATACACAATATACTACTGAGGAAAAGACAGGAGAAACTACTCAGCACAGAATAGAAAATTTAGGGTAGCAAGACTTACTGCTCCAACTTAAGGAGACGAATGTCGACTCTATTCGGCAATCCAAAAATAAATGTATGTAATACAACAAAAGTGATATTATCTTAAAGTGTGATATTACATTACCCTCAACAAACACGATCCAAACATCACGAAGCATCAACATCACTGAACATCAAAACATCACTTAACATTGCAATATCATTCTCTTGGCTGGCTTTGGCGTAATAAAATGATTTTCGGTTTGTGTGTGATAATTTTGAATTATGGAGATTTTTTGCTTACACAGACCGCTGAGCACAGCAATATGCTTCTAAGTTCTCGTCCGAAAAATCATGATTCCTCGTTCCTTGCATGTGAAAATATTTTACTGTACATATATAAATCTGTTACTTCTTTTCTTCCTTTATATGAAAGGTTTATTCTTCATTCATACTTACTTGACTCTGCCATATATTTTACCCTATGAATATGATAAATACAGGGTAAATATTTAACAATTTGGTAATATCGGATGACGAATGTGATATGCGATATTGGTGATATCATATCACATGTACGATTAGAGTAATGCACGGTAATGTTTGTGATATGACTGCGACTAATCCCACGTCGTAATATCACTTTTCTCAAAATGTTATAGTTATCACATTATCTACTAAGGTGGTGCTTCGCGCATCTTCACCAAAATGGGAGAGTTTTATATTCGCGAAACTTATTATTTTAGGGCTGCACATTAGACGCCATTTGTAAATTTTTGTTCACCAATCGTTATTCAGTTCATACCATTCATACCATTACCGGAGCACTTTATTTTTGATACAGTTTTGTGAGAAACAATCAGTACATTTTTCTTTCACCGAAATGATTTGATGATGTGAATGAAGCCCGTTTTTCATTTACGTAATATTTGTAAATATACAAAATGTTGGTTTTAGGCTCTGGAATGGACCTACACGTTTCTTTTCGTGTTTGTTTTGTGCTATTTTCCCCTGCTTGTTTTTCAATGGAGGTTGTATTTTATCATTATGATAACCCTTAATATTGTACAAATGATTGGCTTACAACGGTGTAGCTCAACGGGATTAGAACCCGACATGGCATGGCATGGCTGACGCTCAAGCATCGTGCCATCAAGTGCAAGATTCTGTTTTTCTCTTGAGTTTTTCCTCTACTGGACATAATTGTCTCAAAATCCTTCTCCCACTCAATAGTTCCCCTTTACATTAATGACTTATTATCTTCTAAATCTGCTCATCTCTTTCCAATTTTCAAAGCCTCAGCAATAAAATCCGCGTTTGACCGTGTGCCACACGAACTCATCTGGTATGCTCTGTGACAATACCTAGTACCAGAAGAACTCGTGCGCTGGGATAAATTGCTCTACCACGTTCCGAAAAGTAAAATGCAAAATGTGCCGTGGATGAGTTCATCAACGAAGCGCCCTCTCACCACTTTTCTTTATTCTTGTTATGAACACTCTCACACGGGACCTCCAACGTCCAGCGTCCTATACACTGCTTTATGCAGATGATGTTTTCATAGCATCTGATAGCAAAGCTGATCACGAGTAACTTTTTCAAAAATTGGAATCACCTCATGCAACACGGTCTCAGATTGAATTTTTGGACGACGGATCCTGATGAAACAGTCACTTTCACCTTTAGTGCCAGTGACCTGCACAAAACTAAGCGATTTAAATATCTCGGATCAATACTATCCGCCAATAGTGAACTGTGTTATGAAATTGCTTCAGGCATTATCCCAATCTGGATGAAATGGTGTTCCACATCTGAGCGAACCTCTTAGGTCGATAAGTTACCGCAGTGTCATCCGCCCTGTGTTCCCCTTTGGTTCTGATTGTTGGGCGATTATGGAAGACAATGAACGGCGCCCTGCGGGAATGGAGATGGAAATGTGCGACCGTCACATCAGAAATGAAGATATATCCGATCGATATCGGGTTGCACCGAGCGTGGAAAGAGGGAAAGTCATCTTCGATGGCATGATCACGTAATTCGCGCTAACGAGAGTTCACTTGCCACGATTGTCGACCAAATGGCCGACCGAAGCGGCACCGCTGAGAGCTTCGAATCATTGCATCTGGATCAGGTCTTTGACAGAACAAAACGGTTCAACAGATCAAGGCGATCCGCCCCGTTTCTTAACGGGATGAAGGCTGAAGAAAAAGAAGAAGAAGTAAGCAATGTCGATAACGTGATGTAGTGGTTCGACGTGCTGCGTTTTCAAATAGCTGGCCCTTTTTTAGTGGCTTAGCTGCTATTATCTGATCGTATATTCCTCGGACTTTCAAAATAGTGACTCCATTTGAACCCTGTGGTGCAACTAGTCTGAAGCTGCTTTTATAAAAAATCCTGATATATAGTGCCAGCCACATACTGGGACTATCGTATTGATAATAGTATAGAATGTTTCGAATTGAACTTACTTCCGTTTTGGAGCTAAAGCCGTAGTTTAGAAAGCGAATAACATACACTCTCAATTCAATATAAACTACTGAACTTGGTTATTGCTAGGTCTAAACGCAGCATATAGATCTGTATTTATAAAACTAATAACTTGCTTGAATCCAGCGGCTACCGGCAACACAGCCCGTCGTTCACCAAACTAAAAGGTCACATACTATATACATATATCGTAACGCTTAAGAAATTAGCACTGCATTCAAACCGTGGGAAAGTGTCCAACGTGTTTGGGTTTTGAACACATGTTTCAAGTTTTGTCTTGGTGAGGAAGTAATGCAAGGTAAGAAAACGTCCATGTTTATAGACGCAGGTACGCTAGACAGAGTATTTGTGTTTTTCTATCTGCTTCTGCTTACTCACATCGAATGTTAGATGCTAGCTAACATGTATTGGAATTTCTCGTAGCTACTTTTTATGGGAATTGGATTTTATATTGTTAAATTAATTGATCAGATTTTATATGCAAATAAGGTAGATAAGAGGGTTGGCAGATGACTCAATCCAGGCTAAAATAAAAACTATCTTTTAACTTTTCTCCTGGAAGTATATTTTTCCGTTTCTTTTGATCAAATGTGGCAAACTTTTTCCTTGTGGAGAAAGATAAGTTTTCTGCAATAAGAGGTTAGATATTGTCTTCCATTTGTAGTCAAGCCTAAAATTGATAGACCAGTAGCTTACTCCAAACTACAATTTATATTTTACAGTGTATATATATATAATAGCAGGGGGAGCAACTTACCCCCTTTATCAGTACAAAGCTACTGGTCTATCAATTTTCTGCAATAGTCATTTCAGAGTCACACATGATTTTTACCAAAATTTACGTATTGTAACCGCTTTTCCAAACAGGATGTACTAGTACCATCAGTTTGTACATATCCCTCTTGATATCACTTTTCCATTTCAAGGAAGCACGTTGTGAGTTCATAAAACCCTTTATTTAGATACCTGATAACCATATTTGTAGAAGCTCAGTAATCCAGAGGACATTGAAAAAATGTACTTTTAGTAGAGAAAAACAAATTTAGTGATAGTAATCTATCTATGGTCCAATTACCTATCTAAATATTAGAATCACTATCATTTAATTAAGATCTCATTTGGTCTTTGAACTTGAAAATTCAGTTGTTATAATTACGGATTTGAAAATTGAGCAATAATATTCTAACTACAATATGAAGTTATTGGTTCAATCCTGCCCTTCGATTTCCGCTGATGTTTTCACGGGTCCCATTGGTTAATTATTTGTTCTTCACCTTCCGCGGTTACTTGCGATATCCGGTTTGGAAATGGTATATAAAAAGTTGCGTCCCCATACATGTAAAAGGGGGTTGTAAACATTTTTTTCACCGAATATAGTCATGTGGGGTATCAAATGAAAGGTCTCGATTAGTACTTTTCGAAACCAGTTTTGAGATTTATTAGAAAGACGGGAAGTCGGAGGGGTCAAAAGTGATGATTTCTGTAACGAACCCATTCTCAAAAACTACCCAACCGAAAAATCTGAAAAAATCATGAAGCTGCCTCTATATGGTGCCCAGGCCTCAAAATACTCTCGTTCAAATTAAGTTAATAATAGCATATTACCATATTTTTGGAGAAATTGAATAAAACCCCCCCTTAAGTGTATCCCAGAGTTATAAAAGGCAGGTAGAGTGATAAAACTAGTAGTATAAAATATAATATGAAGCATATTATCCCCGAGTGTGATCAAAATCATACTATTACTAACAAAGTTGCAGTAGCTCATAGTTGACTTTACCGTGTAAATTTACTGCAACTGAATATCAATATCATACTAAAATCGGTAGTCAGGCATGCTAAATGTATGCATACGTACAAATTTAAATTTAAATATACTCACAGAAGAAGCAAACAAAACCTTTCATACCTGAAGCGCCCAGCTTCCGGTTTCCCGGCTTGTTTTTTTTCAATTTATATTATTCCGAAAGGAATTGGTTATCATCGATCAGTATGATCGCGATTGACGGTGATGGTTTCACCAACGTCATATTCGAAAACTACGACCAATGACACCAACTGCCCAAACTTCGCACCAAACAGTCGCTCGTACGACAATTTTGCTTGTGTCATTTCAAAATACCCTTCATTGCAAAAGATGATTTTTCGACCTTCGAGGTTCTCCTCTTCCAAACGATCCGAAGCCGATTCAACGAACAATCGACGCTGTCTATGATAATTGACTTTGACCACCAGGAAAACAACCTTTTTTCTCACGAAAACAACCTTATATTATTATTCTGTTAAGGGAAAGTCGCACCTTATAACAAATCTATTATATAAAACTATAAAGCTAAACTAAGATAATTTAGGAGCTACCTTAACAGTTTAACTTAATCTAAAATATAAACTGCGGCCCTAACTGCACTCCTTGATATTTAGTTAAAACAGGAAGGGCGGGAAGGAAAAAGAAATTGGGTTAGGATGGGGGCATGCGGGAAGGGTTAAACAAAAGAAGCTAAAGTGAGCGCTGAGGATAGGTGGGCTTTGAAAGTTGCGATGAGGAGTAGTTACCTGTATAGAAGACTATTCTACCATCGGGATCGAACAGGAGGTTTCAAATTAGGGAGATATGAGGATTTGAGGGAGCAAATGAGTTCGTCGAAGATTTTCTTCAACGATCTCGACCTGCATGGGCTGGAGGATGAGTGGGTTTGATGGGTTTGGCAGTTGTTCAGAGCATGGCAAGAAAAACCAGCGTCAATGCGGGCGGGGAGTTTGGCAGGAGTCATAAAGTATCTGGTTGGAGATGTATTTGGAGCAGACTTTGTTTTTAAAGATGCTAGAACAGAGGCTACGTTCCATGTGGGAAAGGGAGCAGTCTCACCAGAAAATGAAGCCGAAAATATGGCCGGATAAGGTATTTGTAGCAAACCAGCTTAATTTTCCGAGACGTTGGAATGTTGTATTTGAGAATGTTGTATTCGGGATATATGGGACATAAGAGTGACATGAGTCATCTCTAGGTAGGTAACTTCGTTCACGGATGGCAAAGTTATATTGTTGATTTTGAGAGACAAGGCAGTGATGTCTCTCCTCATTTTCGGTGTCATCCTGATGTTCCCGTGGAATACGGTGGTTTGACGCCTGAGACGATTTGGGGAGAGTTTCAAACGTGTGAAATACCGTTACAGCTCATTCAAATAAGAATGTAGGCGTGCTTCACCGGCAGTAATGTTTTCGACGGAGGTGTGGAGTATAAAGTCTTGCGCATATTGGAGGATTCTGATTGAATTAGGGTGTGGACTTGGTTTGGTCAGGTCTACGGTGAACAGGGAAAATAAGGTGGTGAAGATTTTTTATCTTTGTGGGATACCAGTTGGACAAGTGTGATGAGTTAAGAGGTGTCGTTGGATCTGGACTTGATATTTCTGCCCACCTAAGAAGCTTGAGATCAGGTTGCAGAAATGCGGATGGAACTTAACGACTTCGGAGAGCTCATACGCAAGCCCTTATTGTCATTCGGAGTCGAAAACTATCCTTATGTCTAGGTACCAGGCGATGGTCGCCGTTTTCCGGTTGAGTTCCAGAAGGATGTTCGATGCTCAACCGAATGCTTGGGTCGGGTGGCGAATTGGAAAACAGGGAGTGAGTGATTAGCGTCACAGTCTTCGTCAATAAGTGATTTTATGGTTCGCTCGAAAATTTTGGCGAAGGACGATATGGTCGAAATAGGCCTGTATCTATCAGGATTTAGAAGATATTCGGAAGTATCCGAGCACTCTTCCAATCTGTTGGGGAGTGGGCTTTGATGAGGCAGTGGTTAATGATGGAGACACTATGGGTGCGATAATGGCAGCACAGTTTTTTAGGACTGTAGAAAAAAATTTGTCCGGTCCAACTCATTTTTTGTTTTTGGATGCAGCGATGTACGCTGCGACGGTATCCGGACGGACAAAGAGGATGGTAGATGTAGATGGTCAGTAAACGGTTGGGTGTGTGAGTTTACGTAGGCCTGGGGGAGTGGGGCGGGAGAGTAGTTGGGTGATGGGTTCCCTTCCCTCGTTCTCAAAGCAAGGTTCGCATATAGGAAGCGTGCAGTGATAGGATTGGAGGATGTGGCCAGCAAGGTCGTCCACCTTTTCTACAGGCGATATATTTTGAGGAAGGATCGTGTTTTCCTGAACTGGTTTGTCCAAACGTGGATAGATTTCTTAAGTGTCAGGGTTACGTGCAGTGTTGGAGAGGCGGTTGTGGAAGCATTTCGTGTAGGGGGTGAGGATCCTCGCGGCGACGAACGCATCGATATCGTTAATTTTCTTACGGAGGAGAGGATTGCGGAGAGTTCCCACCTCTAAGTAGTCTCCGCCTGAGGGTGCTTTTGAATTCGATATCGTTGAGGACATTCCCCGGGAAGGAGATGAGCCGAAGACGGAATTGGTGTTCACCACGATTATCTTTACGGACGCAAAAATACCAACCATTGAGTTGAATATTTCCAAGAATTCTTGTAATTTCCTGGTGAATTCATGGAAGTCGGGATTGGAGATGGTAGCATATACTATACTATTACGGGAAAGTTTGTTCGGAAGGACGAACGAACGCGGTGTTAGTGATAGGGCGACCCTAGGACCGATAGGCCCTTTAAGTGGGAGCAGGCCGGAAGAGGACGAGAGGACACGTTTCTGTGTGTTTCTCCTCGCCACAACCCGGATGAAGGTCAGACAGTTGCGATAATTTGCGGGGTGGTCAGTGCCCCCACAATTGACGCACCTCGGTGCTTGCTCTTGTGCTTTGGCGCATTCACCCGGATTATGTAACAGGTCGCATTTGATACAGCAGTAGTACAGGTGACAATTAGTTGCCGCGTGGCCCACTCGCTCGTAATTTTTGCATTGTAGGATTAGCTTATATCTGATTTGTTCTAAACGATGCCTTTGATCTGCTCCTCTGTCAACGAGGAGACGAATGTGACCAGCCACAGATCGAAAGTGGTGTTGTTGTTCTTTACCCAGCCATGACGAAGGGCTTGACAATAACGCTGAAGACTTCCTGGGCTTTCAATTCTTCAAATATTTCCTGAGAGGAGATTGTATCTAGGGCTCTGAGGATGAAGCTGTTTGTGTTTTTGGTAGGGAAAAATATAAATGAGGGACTTGTTTGTGTTTTCCACTAGGATGTTTCTGGCGTGGCGTAGTCTTCGGTTAACTTGGTTGGAATCTGATGAGCTTTACCGCTTTTTTTCTTAAGTATTTATTGGGGAGGGCACGGGTTATATTGGCTATAATTGCCTTAAAGATTTCATGGCTTTCTGCCAGAACGAGTGGCGGTATCTTTCGAATAACCTCCTTGTTTGCAGTGGATGCTGTTGAGTTGTTTGCAATAGAATTAATTATGCTGGTTGCTTGCGTGATTTTGACGACGTTGGTGTGCGGAATTCTCATGTCCTCGGCTGAGGTCGGAAGTGAGTTAGGTGGTGACCCTGCTGGGAGCAAGAGGTAACTCTTCTTTGGGACAGCTACCTCAATCTCCTATATTTGTGGGGCTTTGGTGGTGGTTGGTGATGGAGGACTGGGTACCCCAACGGTTCGGGTTATTGTCGCCTCCAGTGACGCGATGGTGGCCTGAAGCCATAGGATGGGCTCCACTTGACGGGCGTTTTTGGCGAGGTCGGGAGTGAGTCGAGTTGGAACCCTGCTGGGAGCAAGAGGTCGTTGGGACAGCAGTCTCCATCTCCTCTATTTGAGAGACTTCGATGGTGGAGATTGGTGGCCTGAAGCCCTAGGATGAGTTCCATTTGGCGGGTCTCTTTAGAAGACGCTTGTTTCGTTTTTTGAGTACAACGGCTTCACGAATCTAGCCGACCAAAATTGTGCTGCGCACGGTCTCATTAAAATCTGCTTTTACCTCAGAGTCGCAATCGCTCAAGAGAATGGTCTCGTGCGCGGTATTGCTGCCCTCGTTCGATTCCACTTGTTGTTCAGAGGACGAGTTATCAGTGGTCTTGCCACCTCGATGATTCAGGAGCACTCATTTTATAAAGGCACGGGAGTGAAGAACTAAAACACTGAGCGACAACAACGTTTTACTTAGGCTGGTTTTTCGATATAGTATTACTATCACTCATTTACTACTATGTCGCAGCATATCGCACGCTACACTCCTTCGATAAACAATCACACTAAAAGTTCAACTATTACACAATACACTTCTTCCGAAACCGTACCATGATGTAAACAAAAGGACACTTCTGATCGCAGCGAGATCTCGCACGATGACTGACTAACTTTGGCCACCTGGGTCAAGTGGATATATGGTTCCCGACCGAAAATTTATCAAATTCAAATATGCATGTTGATATGTCTAATTTTATAGAAATGCGTCCACAAAAAATTTCATCTCTTTGTTAGGGACTGTATAGCTTTCCGGACATTTGCCAAAAGAATTGATGGCGGTGAAAATCGTTGGGAATATCCACATATTCCTGTTCAATCAATAATCCCTACTGTAATCATCCCTTTATCATTAATATCAATTACGCAGTAGCCGGGGTCCAGTCTAACCGTCCCTTAATAAGGAATTCCAAACATCCCAGTTTTGCGCTGATGTCCACCAATTCGATATTCCTATCAGCTTTCAGGCGTCCTAGGGTACGCCATGGCTCCATGTGGGGCTGGGGGCGCCTTTTCTTCTCTGCTACGGAATCGTCCATTCTACTGTATGGGGCCAACATTTCTATTCGAGGATTCTCCTCTCGAACGCGACTCAGAGTTCCTTGCCACGAACCAGTCGCCGAGGAATTCATGATGACTGTTTTGATCTTATCTTGGGACGTATCGGGCGGAACAGTTTTTGTAAACACTATTGCTTGCTAATAACCGTAAGCAGATTTGTCGTCATATTTGTCATCGGTTGTGATTTTTGATAGGAGGAGATAGGAGATAAGAGAAATTAGCTATAGTTTTAACGTTGCATTCTCCGATCTTTATTGTTCTCTGTTTACCAATGCTATTTTTTCGTTGTTGATGCTGACGTTGCCACCATGTATTTCGTCCTGCCTTCATTAATATGCAGCTTAAGATCTCGTGTCCCTTCGCGACATGAATAAAAGCAGTTTGTACATATCAAGTTGCTCTTTCCATAATGTAGACATCATTAGGGTACATGCTAATAGTTGAGTGTGATTGAAGCGCAAAGTGCTTCTCCCGTTTACCACCACATGGTGGAACACATTTTTCCAGGGCCAGGTTAAAAAGGATGCATAATAGGGCATCCCTTTTCTTACAACATTCTTAATGTTAAAAAGCCTCGAGACTGATCCTGCCACTTTTATTTGGTCTCTCATATTGATTAGGATCAACTTTGACAGTTTAATTAATTCAGTCGGTATATCAAATTTTACTCTAGATATGCTATCATGTATGACGTGAAAGTCGATGCAAAAGTGGTGTAACTGATGTTCATATTCAAACAATTTTTCCACCGCTTGCCCCAGAGATAAAATCTGATTTTTCTGGAGTGAAGCCTCCTTGGTATGAGCTGATAATGTTCTAGGCATTAAGGGGTATCCAGCCACGATAGTAAAGAATATCTCATAGATGTTACCTCTATAGCCGCTACACTAAATGATATTTCCTCATTTATGTTTGAGCTATAATACCTCGTTGTCATCAGGCATTGATACGCTGTCCTAAACCATTAATGATCATTAATTTGATGAACCATTTGGTGTGGTTTAATACCTCCATATTTAACTAATTCGACTAACGTTCCATTAGCTCATAGCGACTCATAATTGTTAAGCCTATGAATTACACGGACCGCTTCTTGCATATTTTATGGTGGCAGCATTCCCTCATCATCTTCAGTCGGTGAGACTTCCAATTCATCGCTATTTTGGTTCCCATACGGTCGGCAATCAGATTTTCCTGTTTGTCTCGTCAGGATAAAATTTCCTTGCCTGGTGCGGTTGCTCTATGCCCTTCTCGTTTACAGACCTCTTTGTTACCCCAGGTTTCAGTTTTCTGTCTCCGAGATCGCTTTTCCGCTCGACGGAGTATCAGCGCGTGCGTCTTGTTTGGGATTGCTGCCCAGTATGTAGCACCCTTCCATTCCTGTACTAGATTAGAATCATCATGGAACTAGTCGTTCCATCTATTTGTCCGACTGGAGCCAAATATGTTTGTGACCGTTGTTTAGGTGTTGTTTAGGTGGTTGTGAGGATAATTTGTTGATGCCTTATCTCCAGAACAACGTAACTGCAGTTATTGCGGCCTCCATTTCTCCCTTATAGGTGTTTCAAAGGACTTTGTTGTGAATGGCTTCAGTGTTCACTTTCACCTGATTGTTGAAGAGGATTCGAGGTGGTGTTGTTATTTGAGCCCGGGGCACGATGCCAACTAGATTGTGATTCGAGTGATCCGAAGTATCGCCTGAATATGTATGAGGAGAATACACTCTCCATGAAAAAATGTACAAATCGTTTGTCCTTTTTCTCTGCCGGGTATCATGTTGAGTTAGACTGGTAACACGTCCAGTTCGAATCTTGCTTTGTGGCTTTGTATTAATTATTTTCCGTTTGGGGTTGGAAGCTCCATATAGCCCCAAACTAGACGATCAGTTGGTGCGGTTTGTTCCGTTGAAAATGTATTTTTCTCAGCATTTGAATACATCCTGTGTTTAAAATATACCATTATGTTAGCTTATTTAAATTTAGTAAATCAATAACTTCAGTCATCAACTTTCCAACATTCTAATCAATAATCTTTAATCATGATTAAAGCTGGACGATTAAAGTTAAACTTTTGCCGCAAATATAGATCAAATCATGCATATTTTTCACACCCACAATGACTTTTCGATGATACTGAAGCAAGATCTCAGCATAAATTATAGATTGAAACCGGATTGAATATTTTAGTTAATCTGTCTTATTTGAATTTCCTTTCATGTAAATCTTGCATATTACACTGACTTTTTTTATACAGAATTAGTTAAAAACTTGCATATAAAATTTCTAATCACGTTCGACCTTCAGCTTTTTGAATATATTTCTTCAATTGATTGAATGGTAACTTGTATAGAATGTATTCGCTTTGAAGCACATTGAAACCGGTTGGAAATATTGATTTTGCTATTATTCCATCTCACGGCAATATATCGAAGAGATCAATGTCTGTATTTAAGATACAGTTGTAAATATAAGTGTTAACGTAAAAGTTATTTTAATATAAGTATTTTCCCACGTATGAATTTGTTTGTCAAAAATACCGCTTGCAATATCGGAATTAAGGTCATCCTTCCATGCTTAATGGATAAATGATTTAAAATGGGTGGTTCCTTTAGAACCGGAGAAAGTAGTCCTTTTTAACATTAAGTTTTAATATATATTTAGGGAGAAAAATTTTTACAAGATTGAAAATTAAAAACTAAAAAAGTTAGTTATTCAGGATGATGTGTATGCATGCCGCCGTAGAGGTCCTAATTGACGTGCATTATCTCGTCCGTAATTTTCATCATAAAACCAAAAATTTTCTTGACCAAGAAGGTTTTTTGTCTTCAATGATGGATCTTCCTGAAATTCGAAAATTAATTATAAAAGTCAGGTTCTTTAAAGAAAATTGAATTTTCACGATAAAAATTTCCATTATTTGTGCGTTAAAAATGGTCTAAAAATGTTAAGTTTTACAAAGATCCTAGTTCATATAGAGTAGTTTTTAAATCCTTTAAATGGTCCCGAGAAAACGTCGTTTAAACCTTACTGTCAATCACCTCCACCAGGTTCGTAGTGGAAACCCCCAAGCTCTAGAAAGATCTCTGTAGATTGGAAGAATGCTGTTCTCGATATCCGATGGAATGAGGCACGGTGGGAGGTTGAAAGGTTTTAAGATATTAATAGCCTCGACCTTACGCCACTTACACTAGAAATGATCTAGTTTCGACATCATAGCATTTCTCATGTTTCTCATGTCTTCAACCAAATTTCTCTTTATCGGCAAGCCATAATATATTGTCACTTCCTTGATGAACCTGTTTATTAATCGAGGATGGACGATTCCGTAGCCTACATATTGACGAAATCTATGAGCGATACCATGATCCCGCTCCATAGGTTACGGTGGGTGGGTCACTTAATCTATGGATGAGGATGATCCAGGCCGAAAAGTCAATAAGGGCAATATGTATGGTAGAAAAAGAAGACGACACAGACAGATGGCGTAGGCCAGAATGCTAGATAGCTTTTAGGGATATCGAAGTGGTGGACTTCGGCGCAAAGCTGAGATGTCTTGAGTTCCTTATTAAGGTAGGCCTAGAGCGGATACCGGTAGTTGCGTTAGGTGCTCATTCACAGCTAAGTCGGATGGTATCCGACAACCAGCCACGATAACCAATCCCTCTGCCACCAGTGAGATTTGAACCGCGACCTTCCGCCACGACAGCCCGGCGCTCTAACCACTAGAGTAGTATTATCGTCGAGTCGTGTTATCCTAAATTCAAGCAGCGCGATTATAGCGCGATTATAGGATCGTGCAACTAATAACTTTCCCATTAATTGCCACAAAAAAAATATTTGATCTGCTGCCGATTTACGTAGAGTGAAGTATGGACCGATGATATGCTGAGGATATGGGTCTCGCAAGATAACGAAGAACATCTCATAAATAGTACTTAGCAAAGTCTTGCACAGCCGCTACTTCAAATTTACAAACTTGTTTGCTTATCCCAGACTTGTTGCTGCTGTATATGAAGCCACTTTTGTAACTTCTCCACCTGACGGAACTCGATATACCTCTTGCCGCGTGCCCTGGTATTGAGATTTCTGCATCCCTTAGTGTACGGTATTCTTCCAGGTTTCAAGGGTTCGCCAAATGGCCTTCAGCCTACTGTTTCCTGCCCTGCTGTTTCGAAATTGGTCCCGAAAATCCGGAGTGTATATCCGATCCCTTATATTATCAAAGCCGATAACATTAGGTTTAATTTTTGAGCAGGCTAGGAACGCTACTTAGAACACATAACTCACAAGCTGCAAAAGGTGGCAAAGTAACTCTTCTTCAAGAAGCTTGTCTCTGACCAGCACATTTTATGTAAAATCTCTACATTAGCCTTATATTGGGATCAAACCGCCTGCGCCTTGGGACCAACAAAAATAATAAATAAACTTTAATTTCATTTTAGGTTTTATAGAAGATTATTATATTCAAGTGTCACATATAAAATGTGCGTGAGACCTTATATGTATGCCTCTCAACAGAGACATTTGTCACTATCCCATAGTTTTAATCAGAGAGATGGCGTTGGTTATATTCGTTCAAGGACTTAAATGTTAATAAAAATATCTGACAATCACTGGTCAACAACTTATAAGAAGGTCAAAAAAACGAAATAAAAAATGAGTTAGAAAAAGCCTTCAAAATTATCAAACTATTTCTCAAAACTTCTAGAACTGTCATTGAACATTTTTTAAGTCAGACTTAACGCAAAAACTATCGTTATATTGATTAATTAACAGCACAAGAAATGGTTTTGTTTCTAGACCAGAACAATTTAAACTCGCAATTCCATTTGCATAAAACTCAAATTTCCGAGGAATACATGAAGACCGGAACGATCATTTTCATGTAGAGTATAAGCGTGGTGGGAAGTCTTTAGATTTTCGATGACATCGAGCAGACTAAGTCTCGCGCGGTTGTTCCTTGTTCTGTCCAAACCCACCTCGTGGTGGTGGTGGAGATTGGATTTTGCAATAAAGCTGTACATATATATTAATGTGTGCTCAGCATTTCCCAGGGTTTGTGCTCTATCATAAGAATCAGTCTACATATTCGCCTTGCTACCACCAAAAATAATAAATAAACTTTGATTTTAATTTTTGTTTTAGAAGACAATTATATTCAACTGTCATATATAAAATGCGCGCTGAGCGTTATATGACTCTCAAAAAAAGACGGTATTGAACTTTTTTTCGCAAAAACTTTATTTGTATTTAGAGATTAATGTCATACATAGGCATAGTTTTAACCAGCGAAATGATATTAGTTATATTCATTTCATACTTCGAGCCGTAAAAAGGGATGACACCTACTGGATAAGAAATTTCGGACATTGATTATCAGTCGGCAAATCGCAAACATTCTAGCTGGAGCTGCTCAAACGACCTCATTTTCGTATTTATAATGATGTAGGGGTATTTCACCACCGGCTTCGATGAGACCATGATTTTAATACCCTGAATAGGGAGGACAATGGGAACCCTCTCCTTGGGCAGGGAGACCACTTCAGTTTTCTCCGTAACTAGAGAAAATCCATGCTCAGTCATCCATCTGGCTCATCACATCACCATTCCCAATATGTGCTGACCTTGTTCGAGCGTGCGTTCAGCGACCAGTGCGACAACATCATTAGCGCATTTGCCCAAATGCGATTTATAAGACATCTCGAGTCATAGCAGGCTATCGCATGAGGCGTTCCGCCCTAATATGACCCTCATTTTATGCCGCTTTTCCTACTCCTTCAAATAGTCGCTCAATGTCCGCAAATGCTAGCTTTTAGTATGGAAGCGATTTTCCAGCCCCTTGAGGATGTCGCAACATCCCGCAGAATTGAAGGCACTTCTTACATCTAGGAGCACCACTAGTGTGCCTTAGCCAGTCTCAGGCTTTGACGAGCACCGCTTCGAAACCTTCCAGCAGAAAGGAAAACGCCCACGGTAAAATATTCGTTGAATGTGTTGATTAGCAAGTCCGACTTATACTTGAATGCAAGTTTCAGCACTTAGCTGGAAAAACAACCGATGCCAGTGCTATTTTCATTTATGGACAATATCGCCTCTTTTAATTACTGTAGAGGGATGAGTGAGCATTCTCCAGTACTCCCTCTTTCATCGGCAACGCCAGCTTTGATGGGGATAAAAAGAATACCTGCACAGTTTTTTCCATCTGCTTTCATGGAGGAGGATGATCGATGAGTACCGATTTTTATGGTAACTATATTCCACCCGAGGCTCCATGAGTCCTTGTTATTATCACTGATTAGCTAATTAAGGTCACCTTATCTTGGCCAGCTGTGATGATGTGACTCATTTTTGAGTTCACTAACAATTAAGTAGTTCTTCTACTGTACGTCTGGTTCGTGTACTCCTCTTCAGAAAGCTTGCCATCGCCCTCGAATGCACCGAGCCTTCTCTAAATAAATCGGAAAACCGGAAGCTAGACGCTTCAGATATAAAAGGTTTTGTGTTTCGTTATGTGAGAAACTTTGAGTGCGTGACAGTTTCACTTGAATCATATTAGACATGTGGAAATATCTGTTCGTTTTTTCTTCGAAGTAAACGCATTTGTTTCTTTATTTAACAGAAACTTATTATTCGTAATAGTTTTGATCGTTTGCTATAACCTTGGCCCATCATTCCGACAGTATACAGAGTTCACGCCGAAAGAACTCGTCATCTTGGCTGGCGATCCATAAGGTATCCATTTTTCGGCACTTGCTGCGGACTCGAAACGCTAGTTAGCTAATCCGTAGACCATCGACCGAAACAAATGGTACTCTGATAGGAAAATGGGCGGGGGAACACCCCTCAGGCGAGTATTCACAGTGTTTTCTATTCCGTATTTACGACATGCAGCCTTAAATTATTATACTGAAAAATTACCTTGTCATATCTGTCCTTCATTTCTGGCCGGTTTTCTTACAGCACCTGGTTCAAACGCAATAGTTGCTGCCGGTAAAGGTCTGCTGTCACAGTTCCACCAGTTCCAAGATCACTCTTTTCTGGTCCCACCAGATGCACAGCAATGCTTTCTTACCTTAAATATTTCTATTTGAATGGGAGTTTGATGGCTAGCCTCGTGAAACTCAGGTTTTTTAGCACTTCGGATTATCGTGGTAAATCCACTTTTCGTCACCCATTGCAATCCTATGCAGGAATTGCTTTCTTTCATGCCTTTCAAGAGGCAATTCGTAGACTTGCAAACGTCTTCGAATGGCTCTCTCAGACAATTCGTGTGGCACCCATTTCCCTTCCTTCTGAATCATTCCCATGACTTTTGTGCTCGAACCCCCATGTGTCAACAAGCTGCTGTTGCGTTTGACAGAAGTCTGCATCCAATATTGCTTTCAATTGAGCACCTTTCAACTTCTTCTTCGGTCGTCCATGGTCTTTGTCTTCTACACTAAAGTCGCCGCCTTTGAACCGCTGAAACCACTTTTGGCACATGGATATGTTGGAACATGCTCGCTGTATGTTTTTACAAACAGTCGATGCGATTCCGACGCACTTTTCTTCAAGAAAAAATAATGCCGCAACACTTCTCGGAAATAACGTTTTACAGCCAGAAAATTTGACATTTTCAACACGATGCAAACACCCTTGTTGACACGATAAGGAAATAAAGTCAATAGCGTTGTATAGCTGACGCATAGGCCTTTCGGATGCAGTATTCGCGGATGTCAGGTTCAAGCTGACTACAAAGATATTGCCATCTATCGGCAATGCGAACAGTCATTTTCACACACCTAATAATTTAAATTTCACCATTTTTCAACAGCCATTTGTACACATAATTTACTCTGCAAAGTAGCGATTATAGTAAATTATATACGCTTCACACTATGAGTTCAACATTGTAACCACATGTGAAGAAGTTCATCTAAACCAAAGACATACAAACAAGTCGGGATACCGTAAGCTGGACGCTTCGGGTATAAAGGTGTTGTGTAGTTCTTATATGAGAAGCTCTCTATTCGTGTTATTCCATTCGTACATAGCAAAGGAAACAAAATATTCCTTCATATTTTGCCAAACTTCAAGTACACATATGTATGTAACAAAGCCAAAAATATTGTGTTGATCTTAAATGAGCAAACATTGCCTATTCCCGCACCTGATGCATACATATATATGTAAGCATCTAAATTGATGTAATGCATCTTCACACATATATGTGCATATTGCATATATGATAATAACGTCACACATCTTAGAGTGAAATAAATTTACCTGAAAGCAAAACTTTCACATTCTATAACTTTGTTAATAATATTTGGACTTCCTACAAACTTTTCATAAATATTCCTTATACTGATGCCAAATTATAAACTTCTGGAATGCACTTAAAGGGGTCTCCCGGTAAATTTCCTAAAACAGGGTAATAGACTGTTATTAATTTTATTTGAGCAGATCGGAATGGGATGTATTTTGATGATCATATAAATGCACCACATTGATTTTTTTCAGAACTTTCGGTTGGACTGATTGTGAGCACGACACCAGTTTTACTTTTTCGAGCTCACAATTCCGGCCTTCACTTCTCTACATTCTACATTTCACCAAGTATCAAAAATAAAATCGAACCCTTTCATTTAATACCCCATACATGACATGACCATATTCTGTGAGAAAAATGTCTACTCTCCTTAAACTCAACACAAAATAGCGCCACTTGCATATATTAAGGGATTCAGAGGCCACCCATTCTCATATCTCTCAATAGATTTAGCAATTTCCTAGTAAATCGAGTGTGACAGACAGAATCGATTTTAATAAGGTTTTGTTTCACACAAAACCTTAAACAGGGCTCACCTAATAGCGGCAAAAGGCAAAAGAGCTGGGGAGAAATAGCTTATTCGTATATGTTATAAATATATATTTCACTCGAATGTTAATTATTCTCATTAATTATGACTTCAGAATATTATTTGCATGACTTAATTTCGTGCGAAATTGATAACTTTAAATTCCTATACCTTTGATATTAACAGCATTCTTCGGAAACTGTGCAGTATTGTGCGCGATACTATCCTCAAAGCCGCTGCAAAATTTCGTAAACCTAGAACAAATAAAACATAAAACTAGCTAGCTTTCTCCTACTACAATATATTTTAATAGTTAGTAAATACGTATTTCGAGAGCTACTTACTCTCTTCCTCAGTACTTAAGTTAGGAAGAGAGTGCATTAGGTGAAAAAAATACATACTACCTTGCACGTATGGGGAGCCCCCCTTTAAATTCCACCTAAATTTATGTCGCTCGCTGTATGTGTGGGATCTCATAGTTCCCATATATCCACGAAATTCTGTTTGGATCAGTGTATCACTTTTGGATAGCTCTTACTATACAAGACAATGATCTTGCCAATCCTCATGTATTCCTCGGAGACTTGGGTTCTTAGCAAGAAGAATTGCAAACTCTTGACCGCGTTCGAGAGAAGAATCCTCCGAAGAATTTTTGGCCCCCTACATGAGGAAGGACGATTCCGTAGCCCACATAACGACGAAATCAATGAGCGATACCATGACCGTCCGGTTGTGGATAAAATCTGTATGGATGAGGATGATCCAGCCCGGAGAGTCTATAAGGGAAATATCTATGGTAGAAAAAGAAGACGAGGTAGACCCTGCGATGGCGTAGGTCAGGACGCTAGACAGCTTTTAGGGATATCGAATTGGTGGACCTCGGTGCAAAACCGGGATGTCTGGAGTTCCTTATTAAGGCAGGCCTAGACCGGATACCGGTTGCTGCGCCGTTGATGATGATGATGATTCAGAGCCATCGTGCAGTTATCACTGCGAAACGGGAGAAACCAATCGGAAAAGCCGAAAAGTATTTGGTTTTGCATCCCTAGACATACGACAACATAGTGTAACATAAATAAGTCATAAACAAAACAAGTTTCATTGTTCACCGCAAAATAATTCTACCATACCTGCCATGACTACCAACTTCCACGAGTTGTCGTACGAATCTGAGACATGGGGACACAATTTTTTACACAATACGAACATAAAGACGGTCCTGGGTGTCAATCGATTTCTTCGGATGCCCGCTATCCTTCTTTCTTGCAACGAAGTTCCTAAGCCGCTGCTCTCTGACTAGAGGCTTTTTGTATCACTTTAAGGACGCAATGTACCTTCCCTTACAGAATAACGATAAAGTATTTTTCTTCGCCCAAAAAATTGACGAAGAGGACAATAATGGAAGTAGTTACTTCATGGCAGCTTTTTTCGAAAATTCAAATTAATTCTATTATATCAAATAAAGATTACAAATACATTCGTGTTTTAACTGAAAACATCTTTAAAAACATTGAGCACTATTTTTTCCGCCATTGTATTTTGAAAAGGGGTCATCTCCATTTTTCTCGGAAATGTAGTGGAAGGTATTTTGTATCTTTCCACAAAAAAATAGTAGTATTATCTATTTAACTAACTAGAATGCTTTGCCGTTCATCTGTACATTTTTAAAAGGCGAGATGGTCCGTTTCCAATTTGACCGATTCAACTATGCAGGTCAGCGTTTAGTTGCAAGATAAGTTTTTTTTCAGCAAACCAGGTTAAAATTTTAACCAATTATTTTAAAAAATTAAGTCGGTAAGTAGTGCGTTTTCTCCAGTTCACTGAAAGTATTTTTTTTCCGCTTATTATATTGCAAAATGGAGCTCATTCCTTTCTTTTTATTGGTTTCAGTATAGCACTCGTATTATTGTCTAGACTCTACAGATTCGCATAAAAATACAAAATGAGGAGTCACCACTCGTGCCACTTAGCCTGCGGCCATTGTTTCGGAATTGAATTCTATAAACAAAACGATCTCAAGTGGCAAAAGATTTGCCTAAATTGCCCGAGGAAAATTGAAAAACTGATCAACTAATCAAGATCATACTTTCTAGTTTTCGCGAACATCTGCCTGTCAAAATGGCTTTATCTATTAGTGAAATGTTTTTTTTTCCTTCAGGTTTCAATAGATTTTAATTAATCAAAGCCTCAAACCTGTTTTCTTATTTCAAAATCTAAAAATTTCAGCAGTTGCTCTTTTGGGAAATTATAGAATGAATCTGATATGCCTAATGGAATGATGCCGATCATTGTTAAATTATCCACAATGAAATGCTTTTATTTATAGTTTACAATTTGCATTTTAATATTGCCAATGTTATTGGTGCAAGAGGTATAATTGTGGCATGGTGAACAACTTGTAGCCAGAGTGAGTTTTTAACGCGACATTGGTCATGATAATTATCACCTTGAGGGTCGCCTGGAGAATAACACCTGGACGTTCCATAAGCCCGTGCGGGATTATTGAATATTCGGGCTTTCTGCAAGCCAGGTGCGTAACATCTGCTCATTGGAGTGAATAAAAGCCTTTTTCTACAATTATCATTTCTTTTATCAACAACTGAGGACAATAACCAAAATGAAAGGCTAATGGAAGTGTATTCTTCGTTTTTTGAATGACAATCTAATTTGGTAGCTTTATTTCATGGTACGAGTATCTTCCCCTTCTCATTTCAGTTAACATTCCTTGGGACTTTCATGCAAATTGTTTTCCTATGGCAAATGATTTTAATTTGAAGTAAACAATTCTGAATGTTTCCTTCGAATTTAAATCCGCTAACTATCAACAAACATACGAAAAGTATATCCCTTGAGCCCACCTTCGCCGTATTTATTTGTTTCCCAACACCTTTTCAATGACACACTCATAAATAATCCCTTGCAAGGGAAAAGTACTTTAAGATCTGAGAACCTAAATCCAAATAGGAAGTAAATGAAAATGTTCAAATTAAAACACAAATTTCTCACAAAAGTATTAGGGCATGGGCGCTTTGAGGCGCCCTACGGCCTAACTTTATAGGCATAGCCGCCCTAAAAAATATTAGATAAAACCCAAAATGATCTTAAACATATCCGGAATATGGTTGCCAAATGTTTTAACACCTTTATGACTTTATGGTGGGCTTGGTGTAATGAAATCTACCTATGCAACTGATGGTGATGAAAAGAGGTGCCCTTTCCCAAGGATATTGTTTTGCTCACTTGGAAAAATCAGCAATAAATCTTTCGGCACACGTTGGCCACATGGTTTCCCGATCCCTAGGATTTTCCACTGTGTTCTCATTTCATTGATTGAGTGTTTATAAATTTTATAGAAGTTGGAAATTGGGAAAAATGTGTTCTTTTCGTAATCGAAGATAAATTCAACGATATCGACTTTGGTCTATATTTATAAATTTCACCTGATATTAGTGCTTTATTTGGAAAATTTTTCCATAGGGAAAACCCCTTAATAATTATTGCGATATCAAGGCAATTGATTGAAGTGTATTTTAAAGATTGTAAACTGATAATCTGAAGAAATTTTTGATAGTATCGATAGGGCAAATATTGCATAAAGTCTTAAGAATGAAATTACTCACCCATCATCCAATGGAGTGCTCGTTTAAAATTCACCCCGCTTATCATAAATACCCAATTAAGTGGATAGAAATTTCTGGACTAGCAACCTATAAATTTCAACTAATCTATGCTATGAGTAAGGGTGGGTTATGGAATTCATGCTCATGAGGTATTTTGCTCGTAACTGCTTGAGCTCCGAAAGCTGAAATGTTCGCTATAGAGGGAATTGTGCTTAACCGGTCATGCCGGCAAAATTGTGAAATGAAGCTCAGTTTGCCTTTCTGGCAACCCGTTGGGGACCGTCCCTACGTACTTGAGGAGGGCGATCAAACACGAGTCTGCAAGCGACTCTGAAGTGGCTCTGCCACGAAGCCTCACCGGAGGTTATCTGGTACCATGGGAACCGGGATGGCCCTCTGAGAGCATATGCTCCAGGAGAATTCCTGGAGGATGTGTTCTCGGCCCGGTTATTTGCGGTTAGCCCCCTAGTGGGAGTTTCATGGAGCTCAAGCGTGGAGTTGCGGCAGAGGTGTTAGATAGGCCTCGCATCCACTGATATGAATGCTGAGCCTGCGCTCAGTATAAACCAGGACCGCTGTACTTGCATGGCGGGGCTCTGATTGTGGTCCCATTATGCCTTCACGGCAGGTACTCACGTTGGACCCCCCCCCCTTTCATTGCATTTCTGGCGATTCCACTATTAACAATATTATGTAATGCAGTCCACTTTTTAGGCAATGGTGTTTGTATGTGTATGTGGGTTGGGGGAGAGGCATAACTTCTGAGCACTCAAACCATAGTGGTCAATTCTACTCGATAACTCCGCCTAACGAAATATCCCGGATACATAGATTCCACTTCCTCATTACAGAATAGATACCTCGTATCTTGTAGGATTCCTATTCTGAACGCATGTCCAGGTAGTGAACTACGCCAATAGCACTTCTGCAAATCTTTGTGCTTTTCAGAAATTTTATAACTGTTGCTCTTGCATACACTTCGGCTTGAAAATCCATCTTATATTATGCCAAAGAAAAATCCCACTTCTCATTTTTCCTGTTTCAGAACCTCATTCTGTTTTTGAGCCAGAAGCGTAGAAGACCGGAGTATATCCCGCCACGCCTTTTCTCTACGTTTGCGGATAGCTTTTTAACTTCTACCAGGCAAGATATATGGAGATCCGAGAATGAGAAGGCATTACTAGAACTGGATTCACGTCTGCTGTCCCCATAGATCTGAACGAATTAGTTTATGACCTGTCCTCAATCCATTGACCTGAATATATTTGATATATTAAAGGTCTGCAAATTGAATAATGCATCAAAAACTACGCTGGATGTGCTTATGACATCGATAATATCCATTTAGTTCTTTGCAGTGGGGTTAACTTACAGTGAAAAATCTTTTATCTGACCTCAACCCACCGTACTACAGATGCACAAGCGAACATAAGCCCAATGATAGTGACATATATCAGTATCAGTGACATATATCAGTATTACTACATGAGGCCTTATTCCTCATGTCAAGGTAAAGGTTCTCCTCTACAGCCCATAAGTTTTAAGAGCTTGTTTCATCTCCATATTGTTCCAAAAGAGCTTCTTTTGTTATTTAAAATGACTCCTAGATGTTTCACTCCGTCGGAAAGCTGAAGGGTTAGTGCGTCCATCTTTGGAAGACAAAGACTATTCAGTTTCCTAATTTTTAAGATTTTGTTTAGAACACAACCTTATTAAAATCGGTTTACTGTCTGTTTGCTCGTCCGTATGTCTGTCTGTCTATCTGCAGTGGGTAACATAGTTCCACGCTGAGTTTAATAGGAGGTCCTCATGCATGCAAATGTAAAATTTTTTTTCACCGAATATAGTCATGTGAGGTATCAAATTAAAGGCCTCGATCAGTACTTTCCGAATATGTTATTAATTTTGACATTTATCATAAAGGAGAGGAGTGCAGAGGTCCGAAAATTAATTACTTCAAGGACCCGTGCTCAGAAACTACTCAACCCAAATATCTGAAAAGGAATATGGTGGTCCATTCATTCCTCAAAATACTGTCCATATCGATATGTATTCAAATTAAGTTAATAATAGTATATTACCATATATATTATAAAAATATTTTTTAAACATCGCCTATGAGCCGCCCTTAAGTTTATCCTGGAATTATCAACATTTGGAGTGATGTAGGCTATACTACAGAGCATGTCACTGCCGAGTTTAGTGGAAATCGCACTATTACTGACAAAGTTATAATAGGCCAAAATCATCACTTTGTGCAAATTCCAAAGATTTGAAAGTCATTGTTATACTAAAGTGAATGATCTGATAAACTAAATTTCCCGACTTGTTAAAAGTAATATCATCGCGATATTATATGGGACTGAAAGCCCATGCCCAAGCACCAACTATCAGTCAAGTCAACGGTGCGAAGGACGCCACAAAAGCGGTGAAATGATACTTCCTTTTTGTCTTTCGGCCCTTCTGTTGTCAAGTAAGGATAATCAGCTACTTTAGCACACAGGGATCTTTGTATTACGATAGCATAGATCCTTTAGATTGTCATTGACGTCGTGCTCCCTCCCTCTCCCTCCATCATACATTTTGTAGAAAAGCGCACAGATGAAATCCCCTTTAATATCCAAGAAAAGCTCCATATGTACTTCTTTTTTAGAATTGCGTCCTCTGTTTTGGATGTAACGACTGCATTGGAATCAGATAGTCAGACGACCATATTGAGTAACCAGAGACGCATTCTGAAGTGTTCCGTCGACAAGAGGTTGCACGCTTTTGTGCTAGCCACGCTCGGGAATGTGAGGGGTATTTTGAACACTTTGATCCCTCACGTGTCATCATGCATTATATGTCTTTGCCGGTACGTGGGTCCGCACCGGATCCTGAAAGAAAATACTTTAAACAAACGCGGGGATTCGCCTTCAATTACAACTACAACTACTACTACAAACGCGAAGCCTAGTTGATTTCCTGAGTTTTTGGCAGTTCACAGGGGAAACTGTTTCACTGCGTTGAAAGTTGTTGTTAGTTTGCAATCAAGCTTCTATCGCCAAAGGAGTCCTTAGCAGCTAAAGCAGTAAGAAGGTTGTTCGACTTTGCTCAAATGCTGCTGAAAAAACGCCGCTACCTTAAGAGTCTGTTGCGTCTAGTGTGTTTCTCAGCTTTTCCCCACCTTCCATTGTTAGTTCTACTTTCTTGCGTTCGATTTATCTGGATATTGCCACATCCGGTGGCAACACCACTCAATAAGTTTCACCCTCCTCTGTCGTCGGTTAGAAGCCTATCGCGGTCCACTCTGCATAGATTTTGTTTGTTTCCACATATCGGTATTTAACCAGTTGCATTTAGAACACCAGCTTTCCTTTCTTCCACTTTTCCTGGTAGAGGCGGATGAAAATGTTGTGACAGATAAGATTCCTGTAGTTCTCCCTCATTTGCGGCTGAAGTTTCCTTCTCCTCACTATTTGGGAAACCAAAATCCATATTCTTGTACTGATTCTCTCTCTCTCTCCCTCTTTGTGCAGCAGTGAACTACGGTAGACTACCCCACCAAGACAAGGTGGTATCCGATGGGCCAATTGTGTCTTAGAGAAACCCTGGGAGAAATTTCAAACGTATAATCAGAACGGGATGTGTACCACATATGGGTTTAAATCAGCCCTATACATTTGATCAATATGGAGTAAGATGCACATAACGGTAGTGTTAAAATTATGCATGCGGTCTTCAAATCAGCTGTTTTGTTTACCATACTTTATTAAAATAGAAAAAGTACGTAGCTAGAGCGATTGAATATTTAAGCAGTTTTTGGCGTGAACACGTAAGGTGAGAAAACAGATTATAACTGAAGCGGATGATATAAATAAAAGAGAGGTATTGACAACTTTAAATTTGCAACGTTCTTTTCCTCGGAAGGTGCTAAATTTGGTCGGGGATAGCCAAGAGAAACTCAGTCGAATTCCTTTACTTTTTTACAAGTTGGAGATGTGGTATGAGGATCAACGTTATTGCAAAGGCAATTGCGTCTTAAGCGATGCATACATATATATACAGTTCATTCTTTAAGCTGACTGCCCTGAAATAAAGAAGTTTATTGGGACTCTCTGGGGTATAACAGATTAACCTTGTCCACAGCCGTTCTCACTATATTTTCTCCCAAGATTTATCAGGCAAGTTTATTATCTACTTCAGCTATTCTCGCTATGTGGATTCGGATCCGCGGAATCGATTTTTTTTTTGGCATCAATTGTATGATAATTAGATATAGTGTAGAATATATGGGCAAAGTGATTTTTTGATATTGGGAGTCGGTCCGAAATTATAATGTTAAACACGTCATAAGTCACATGCTAGATTTATGTCGATCGCCGTAATAAAGCTCGTATTTATCGGTCCGAATGACGTTCGAATGACTTTTCTAAAAGGACAAGAATTGAAGCCAAAGCCAAACCTAAGGTTTATGGACTAGGTATAGTAGATTATTCTTTGAAATTCTTTGAAATTTTCACGGGCTCATTCAGAACATATTTCTACGGTCTGCAAACTAGGATAATTGCGATTCATTCAGTAGTTTTTTTTTATTCATTGAAGAAGCCGTAAAAAAACACCAAAATTAAAAAAAAAAAGTTTAACACGGCACCAAAATTTTAGTTTTTAATATTTTTTAATAATCCTAGTTTGCGGACAGTAGTCAAGTCTGTACGTTAAAATGCTGATGATGATCGCAGCGCCCCCTAGCGTGGCAGCAGAAAAACACCTTTTTTTGGAGATGGGCGTATAAATTGCTCTGTATTTCAATAACGAACCATGTAACCGGCCTGGAAAAATTACTATACACGCTGAAGATATTAATGGTGAAAAATGCATATTTGTATCTTTCTCCAGTTATTCACAAAAAAAAAATCTAAAAAAGCCCAAAAAACGGCCTTTACACGGGATGACCCCCTTAAATAACTTGGATACCATTTCCGAACAGTTAAGGGAGCATTTAAACCGATAAAAAAACTCTTACCATGAAGTTAAATAATAATCGATTGCAGAATAGTTCAATTTGAGTCTAGGTTTTAGAGCAATTCTTTTTTAAACCGTAATCATACGTCAACCAAATATGCAGTAGGTAGCAATGTTCTTTTCCAAATACATAAAAATAATCGGTGGCGCAACACTCCATATTGGATCAGGGCCTTGAAGTGTGTTAGAGCATTTCATTCAAGACCGTAACGGTACACTACAGGATTACAGTACCCTGTAGGTGGCAATGTGGTCAGCACTGCGCTCGCCCGAGATTATTACCCTGATTTGACTCAGGTACTCATTTACAGCTGAGTCGGCTGGTATCCGACGTTAGATGACAATATAAATCCCACTGCCACCAGTGAGATTTGAACCGCGATCTTTCGTACGACAACCTTGTGCTCTAACCCCTCAGCTATCCGGACACGACCCTATTCCGATAGCGAAACGATGGTCGCTGCGAGGCACTTTTGGCGGGTCAAGATAAAGATTTTCTTTTCTAAGGGAACCATGTGTTTAGAAAAAAGGTGGATTAAATGTACCGACTTTTTTTAAACTTTTGTCAACGTGCTTTCTTTTCATAATCATTACTTTTGGATCACACCTCGTACATACATACATATGTATGCCATTTACTAAACATTCCATGTAAAGTCAATGCAAACTTCTGCAAGGTTCCGAGGTTTCCCCGTTTTTATTGCCCTAGTGACACTACTAATATGCGTTGCTCCACGTTATCTGAACAACGAGAAAATCTATGAGGACTTGGAAATTTAAATTATCGGAGATGACATTGCTAGTTTAAACGGTAGAATAATCGTCCCTGCAGATATCAGAAAAGCTTCTAGTGGAAATCAGATAATGTATTGTTTTCCAAAATTAATGGATATTTTGAAAATATCTCAACCGGAATCCAATAATTTACTGAAAAAGGCAGTAGCATAGCATGATATATTCACGCTTACAGGTGATCTTAATTGACTTCGATTTCCCTGGCTTAATATTATAGTTAATTACTCAAATTATAAATGCATGCAGAACGGATGGTATTGAGTTTAAAAGACAGTTTGACTTGAATAATTTGGAGATTGATTATTGGTTGAAATCTTCATGTATCAAAATTTGAAATTTTAGTCACTCATTCACGTTTGACGAGTCAAATATGGAAAGCCGTCTCAGAGACTTAGTCGTTTTCATGATGTGGTCATCACTGTCATTAGCTCTCAGAGTAGGCGCTTTTTAATATATTCAACTTCCACTTCCACAAAGGAAGCGAGTCAAATTGTCACATCGATTCCTCATAGTTTGTGTGACATCGTTTGATAGGATACAAGATGCAGAATTTATTTGTCTCTTTCAAAGGAATGCATGGAGCTCCAAATCGCTAGTAGTCGACAGGGAGAAAAAAGCGGATATGTTCATATCAACGTCACTTTTCAGAATGAAACTTTTAGCGTCGTCGACGTAGATCTTCTTCAGTCGTACGTAAACCCCACCTGGGAAATCCAATTAACAAGATGGAGTCTTGGTCGAAGTCCAACGCAGTTTTTGAACACATCAATTCGGGTCTGCGAAATGGAACGCCAATCTACAAGGAACCTGCTTATGAAAGCTATTCGCGAGTGTGTCCTGAAATTTTCTAATTTCAAGTTGACATGTCCTATAGCCTCTGGACGGTATTTCGTAAGAGTACGGACTAAAATGATGAGGTCGATATTCCCCTTACGTTTATTTTATGAAAAAAATACATTTTTTTCATTTTATTTTCGGTTTTATGAACAAGTACCAATTGGGAACTATACACTTTTAGCTGAATATCTGTTAAATGTAGTTATAAAGCGGAATTGCTAGTTTTCACTGCCGGTTGGATTTGTTTTGAATAAGGAAGCCAGTTTTGCCGATTGAAAATGACACAATTTTCACAAATAAATTACTTATAACATAAAAAAAATATATTTTTTTTAAGGTGACTATTAGCTCAAATCCCCAGCTATTAATTCTATTTCAATTACCATTCTCTTATAAAATTCTAATCATCATCATCAACGGCGCAAAACCGGTATCCGTTCTAATCCTGCCTTAATAAGGAACTCCAGACATCCCGGTTTTGCGAGGTCCACCAATTCAATATCCTTAACAGCTGTCTGGCGTCCTGACTTACGCCATCGCTCTATCTCAGGCAGGGTCTGCCTCGTCTTCTTTTTTTATCATAGATATTGCCCTTATAGACTTTCCGGGCTGGATCATCTTCATCCATACGGATTAAGTGATCCGCCCACCGTAACCTATTGAGCCGGATTTTATACACAACTTGACGATCATGGTATCCGTCATAGATTTCGTCGTTATGGAGGCTACGGAATCGTCCATCCTCATGTAGGGCGCCAAAATTCTTCGGAGAATTCTTGTCTCGAACCCGACCAAGAGTTCGCAATTCTTCTTGCTAAGAACCCAAGTTTCCGAGGAATACATGAGGACTGGCAAGATCATAGTCTTGTACAGTAAGCGCTTTGACCCTATGGTAAGATGTTTCGAGCGGAACAGTTTTTCTAAGCTGAAATAGGCTCTGTTGTCTGTCAACAACCGTGCGCAGATTTCATCGTTGTAGCTGTTATCGGTTGTGATTTTCGACCCTAGATAGGAGAAATTATCAACAGTCTTAAAGTTGTAGTCTCCTATCTTTATTCTTCGTGTTTGACCAGTGCGGTTTGATGTTGTTGGTTGGTTGGCTTTTGATGCTGATGTTGCCACCATATACTTTGTCTTGCCTTCATTGATGTGCAGCCCAAAATCTCGCGCCGCCTGGTCGATCTGGATGATGACAGTTTGTACGTCTGGGGTGGTTCTTCCCATGATGGCCGTGTACAGTTTTACTCTGGCTATGCTATCAGAGGGGCTTTAAAGTCGATGAAGATGGTGCAACTGATGTCCATATTCCAACAGTTTTTCCATCTGATCTGTTGCTGATTTACCTGGATTTAAGTCTCTTTGGTATGGGTCAATGATATTCTGGGCATATGGGGCTGTCCGGTCTAGCAACATAATGGAGAATATCTTATAGATGGTACTCAGCAACGTGATACCTCTATAATTGCTGCACTATGTAATATCTCCCTTTTTATGTAGGAGACAGATAATGTCTCGTTGCCAATCGTCAGGCATTGATTCGCTGTCCCACACCTTGAGCACAAGTTGATGAACCACTTGGTGTGATTGGTCGCCTCAATATTTAACCAATTCGGCTGTAATTCCATCGGCTTCTGGCGACTTATGATTTTTAAGCCGATGAATTGCACGGAGTGTTTCTTCTATACTTGGTGGTGGTAGTATTTGTCCGTCGTCTTCAGTTCGGGGGACCACCAACTCGCCGATATTCTGGTTATTCAGTAGTTCATCAAAGAACTCAACCCATCGCTTCAATATGCCCATTCTGTCGGAAATCAGATTTCCCTCTTTGTCTCGGCTGAATGAACATCGGGGTGTGTAAGACGCGCCTGGTGCGGTTGCTCCCTGTACTTTTTGAGTTGATAGACTATTTGGTTCTGCGGGGGGTGCGCACCTTCCATGAGAAAATGCGCAAATCGTTATTCCTTTGTCGTTGCCGGGTTGGTCGTTGTGTTATCAGTCCAGTCCGAGGCTCCTGTTGTGGTTTCGTAACAAGTTGTGTTTGTTGTCAGCCCTACCCAACTCCCAACCTGAAAGACCAGTTGGTACAATTTGTCCCGTTTTTAGGCGCGGGAGACTCGCCTTCATCCTTCTCCGTCTGCAGCTTTTCGTTAAGAAAGAGCTCCCAGCGGTCACTAGGTGGAGGTGGAGATAGAGTTTGATAGTAGAGCTGTTGGTGTTGATTCAACAGGCGTTTCCCAGGTTTTATGCTCCATCATGGTTACCAATCCAGGTTTCGCCATGGGACCTATACTACCCTTTGGCCACTTTGAAATTAGCAGGTTTCCTTTCTATATGGAACGACAATCCATATCCACCCACAAGAAGTGTGACTTCACTTGTCGCCAAGGTATTGTTTCCCAATCACATGTCGGAGCAAGGTATCATCAAAGCCAACCTTGGCATTCAGATCACCCATCCCAATCACAACATCACCTGTAAAAAGCATCTCCTGGATTGCATACAATGGTTCATAAAAAGCATATTTTTCTGTATCGGAAGTCTTTGTTGGGGCACAACACTGTATTATTAAAGTATTCCTCATTCTGAACGGAAATCTCGGAGTATCTTATCCAAAACCAACATGACCGCTCGTCATGCAATTGCCGTATCCAAAACTAGATTCACGAGTGCTTCCCTCCCGCTTTTCAAGGTACAATTGCATAGTAAGAAAGGGGAATGTCCAGAGTCTCACCATCTAACTTCGCTTAACCCCAGAATATCCGCCTTATAACGCTGAAACTCACGCTCAGGTTGTAGAAAATGAGTGTTCTGGGTGCCCTCGATATCGTTATCGAGGAGCGTGCACACATCCCAAAAACCAACTCGTGCTCTGATACGATAGCTGAAGGTTATGTCCCTCGAAATGTAAGATAATATTTCTCTAGCATAAAGATTTTGAAATCTGCAATCTGAAGTGGGCTACTAATTCAACCGACAAGCAGGGAATACTTTGAGTGAATTCTTTATCTTCGCAAAGGTATCACTATTTGAGTGGGGTAAATACGCAATAGATTGACAACAAATATTAGGCCCCATCTGCCTGTTTGTTACAGGGCCATTCAGCCTATAGTGACTCGTCCCTCCTTCTTTCTCAGACAGGTTTGAGGCCGGAACTGAGTCGAAACGAAATGTTGAATTGCCAAAAACCCGAAAATAGTTCTTCCTTACGAAGTTAATAAAAGGAAACTTTATTTCGACGAATATTCAAGTATTTGACGGACTGAGAAATTAAGTCCGGTTAATGTTGAAATTACGAATGACAGGTGCATCTTTCATTGTGAACTTTGAAGAACCAGTGCTAGGTGTGTTTGATGCGTTTTCTTCAACTTCCCATGTTACCGTTACCTCTGATATTTCTATCGTATTTTTTGCTTGTAATCGTGGTCGGTAGTTTACTTCAGGATCATACAGGGATCTGGATATCAATGCTGAATAGTCTCCTCATGGTGTCGTCAGCATGAGAGCAATAGCTCAACGAATAACTTTTGGCCATGGAAACTTTAGCTTTTTGTGAGAAGCTACTGGAGTTTAAAGAACAATTCTCATATACGCAATTTCTAGATGAAGAATCTTGCATTCGAGGGTGCGTTCTGGTACATGAAGACTTCACCTTTCGAAAATTCTCTTTCTCAAAAATCCTGGCACGTAGGAATAGGACGGTAATACCAGTGTTCATTCAGATGCGGTCACAAGTGAAGTGAGCGAAGTCAGATTCCGTAGGTGTCATTCTGGGAACTTACTATCCCGCTGTTCTGTGGCCGAGTTCCTGGTGATAATAATACCAGGTATTTCAATGTTGTTAATTATCGATAAAGTATCGAGTGGAATATTGACACTTCTTGCTAGATAGAATATCTTCACCAAGAACTACTAACAACTGCGGGCAGAGTATTTTTCCTGAAGGTGAAAGTGCGGATAATAAAACTAAGGCCCTCGAACAGGAGGTATCGAATAGCATCAAAGCTTGTTAAAAACAGTTTTCGTAGGTGCTGCACAGCTGTTGCTTGGAAGACGTCTTTTTACAGGAAAACCAAGTATCCCCAAATCACCCTGATGAAGGTAACATTTTCCAGCAGCTTCGCTGAGCTGCTCCTTATACGTGGAAAACGCTTTTTCAAAGTCTGGTATCCATAAAATAGAGGTTTTATCCTTCTTTCTGGTGTCTTTGAGGAAGTCGCCCAGAAAGCTTGCTTTTCAGTTTCTCCGTGGAAAGGCATCCAATGGAAGTCAGTGAAGTTCTCATAATTCGGTTTAGTATCCTCAATCTCTTTATTGGCGGGGGGTATCGAGCGATTTGCAACTGAGGCCATGAAGACTCACAGGTCCTCAGGAATTCTATAAATTACGAGCCAAATTGTGTAAGCCAAGAAAGGATGGGATTCTCCTTCGTCATTGACAGCCTGGTGGATAGTATCAAACCCGGATGCAATCCGTTACAGGTTTTTGCTCGTTCAGACGCCGCACCTTGATTAACATGATGTCTGGTTCAACGCTTGTGATCGAAACACTTAGAAGTCAGGAGAAAGTGGTAAAAAATTGTAGAAAAAAGTTTTCTTAATTTCAACGATAAATGGAATTCAGCAATTATGGATATCCCTATCATTCCTGAGATTTTTAGTAAATGAATGTTGTGTATTTTTTCGTAAATTTTAGTAAATGAATATTTGGAGGTCTTTGCGATCTGTGTTAAAAACTAAGATAACACTGAAGCAATTGCAATGGCCTATTTTCTGTGCAACTTTAACTTTAAGAAGATGCTGAATTTCAGCGAAACAGGCAAAGGAGACTACAATTATGAACCATATAATACGGCATGTATAATTTGAAGATTGTGGTGATCGCTCAAAATAACCGTAAATCTACGGATTACGCCACATATTGACTCTGCCAGTAGCTTAAAGCTCTTCATCTTCAGCCGCACAAAGTACCCATCAAGAAGAATAGTACGGTTGAGTATCGTTGGTTTTCTAAATTATCCTATTGAACTTATTGACAATGAACTCCGAGGGCATCAGGTAAGATTAAAACTCACTTGAATCAAGAACCTCTAATGCACTCCATCCAGAGCCACGTGGATCGATGAATCACTCTCGTAGATTATCCAAGATTGGAAATGTTCAAGCACATATCTTTAGCGAAATTCTATCAGTAAGAAGATGGGCTTATCTTTATCTTTCAGATACTTTGCAGCACGTTCCGACAGGCTTATTGCGGCTGGAGCTGCTAAGCATCTTTAAGTATTGAAAACCGGAATAACAAACATTGACCTGATGGTCTGATGTTGCTAATGGAGGAATATGATTCATCAATTAGATTCTCCGAGCGAGAATTGTCTATAGTGCGTTAAAATGAGACTTATCATTTGTGCGAAAAGGTGAAAAAAATATACTGTTCAAGGAAATCCCCCAAAGATTGCAATCATTATTTCAAAATAGGGAGCAATGGAAAGAGTGACACATATTGATGTTTTCGAAAGTATATAGAATTCCGCTTGCTTTCTGATCTGTAAGATATAATCAATAATTGCTAAACAATGGAATTCTGATGATAAGCTTGCTAAATTTTGATAAGATTTGAAATTGGGGGATTTGCGAGTGTTAAGATCAAAGTGGCACAATTCCGGAGTAAACTTGTCAATAACAATTCCGTCATCAAATCAAATTAAACCGGCTTAATTCATCGGTTTGCACTGTATTGTTTACATAAAGAAAGTATTGCTTATCAACACCTGAGATAAATTTTTGAGTAATTCGCTATAAATATTGCAACCGCTGAGTGAGCTGAGTCATTGAAAAAATTCCCTGAAAGGTACTTTAGACCCAAAAACACCTTTCACTATGAAACTCTATTCTATTCGCATTCCTCGTTTCCACTTACTCTAGCAATTAACTTTTCAATTACTTCTGCCCATATAGAAGCACTTTTTCGGAAATCAATAAAATTTGTAACTAAAAGAAGGCTGGAACTGCTAATTTTCCGATGTTGTTCTGTCGTAATGACTGGCATGTTTCCTTATGAAAAAACCACAAAATATTCCAGTGAGATTGGAGGAAACAGAGGTGATGACATAGCGTAATGGATCGGATTATAAAATAATCATGTTAAGATTTTGCTTGATAGTCATATAGAAATCAGAGAAATACAAAATTATGTGTTATGGTTTCCTCACACACAGTCATGCGGAGCTTGAAGCTTGCCGAAGTCGTTGAAATCACTGTGGGAATCAATTTACCATATTATTTTTCTTGTTATTTCACCTTGCTTCCTACCTAAATCCGCTTGATGAGATATTTGTTACCGATTTACTTGAGTGATTTTCATCATTTGCGACATTCTTTTGAAAAAGGGAACGAATCACTTTGCTACGCTGCCCAGGGTATAGTTTCAGTGTGCCATGAAGAGTTCTCACCTGTCTTGTACCTGATATACAGACGCTTGGTTGGAGGGTATTTTTCTTTTCAGATTTTTGTAAGAATTTGTAGTTTGCTCAAACACTTGTACTGAATCTGCCTCGCAATGTTCTTTTGTTCCTTCCTCAAACTATCGTGGACATCTAACTGCACTGAGTTCACTTGAATAGTGTGAGAGAAACGCCGTGCGTTTTTAAGTATTGGTTTTCTTACGCCAGATGTCCACTGCAAACAATAGATTGTTGTCGTGTAACATTATTTCCCTTTTTCAAGGGATTTCCCTCTATAGTTGTACACAGTATGACGTCTTACCTCTCATATTGACTTCCCAAGTTTAAATTTTTCACTATGTCAAAAGAAATTCACTATATTGAACTTATGATGAAAATAATGTCGCAACCCCTTTTGATATTATTGAAGATACTTCCACCTCACACTAAAAAGAATCATCTCTACTTTTCAATTGGCGCATCGCAGACCTATGTCTGTTTAGCAGGTAACCACACTTAGTAAAAATATTATCTAAAACTGAAGATACATTTAAATGGTTTTTATCTTTTTAAAATTACTCTCCTCCTCTAGAGATGCAAGTATCCTCACGATATTTTTAGTAAACCATAAAGTTGTAGAAAACTATTTTGGAAATTTCGAATGTCCTGCATTAGCATTTACTCCAATTTTATGACACTGCGTACTGTAAATAGCTTTTAGCTTAGCTTTTCTTTCGTTCTTTATGATGTTTGTATGCCTCGTTTTTCTTGTCAATCGCATCCTGGGTCGAAAGTGATGATTTATTTAACGGGGTCATTCTAAGAAACTGCCCAACCGAAAAATCTGAAAAAAATCAACAGGCTGCCACTATATGGTGGCTAGACTCCGAAATACCTTCCATACTGATATCCCCTAAAACAAAGTTAGTAATAATATTTTACTAAAATTTTCAGTAATTGGCTACAAAACCCCCGTTAAGTTCATCCTAGCACCACCAATATGGAGCTTAATCCTACCAAGTTTGGTGGAAATCGCACTATTACTAACACAGCTATAATAGGTCAAAGTTGTTACTTCTCTAGAAATTCAAGATTTTGAATGTCAATATCACCCGAAAGTGGATATGGAATAATATATGCGTACATTACGTGTTAGGTATTAATGGGACAAATTCGCACTCAAACGTCTTTATAAAGGAAATACACAAAACGTTTCATACCTGAAGCGTCCAGCTTCCGGTTTCCCAATTTGTTTAAAATTTTGTGTAAAACAAGACTTTACTAAAATCGGTTTACTGTCTCTCTGTCTGTCACTCATTTTTCTTGGAAACCCTTATAGCGATTGACACCAAATTTGGAGGCAAGGTGGGAACGCTTAAGCATGCAGTGAGTTACATTATTCTACGTCGAATTTAAGGGGGCTCACCATGCATGCAAAAGGGGGTGTACATTTCTTTTTACCAAATATATTCATGTGGGGTATCGAATAAAAGGTCTCGATTAGTTCTTTCCGGTCTTAGTTGGGAAGATGGAGAGTGCGGGGGTGAAACGAGATCATTTCTTCCACGGACCCATTCTCAGAAACTACCCAATCGAAGAGTCTGAGAGAAATCAAGAGGCAGGCACTATATGGAGCCTAGACTACGAAATACCCTCCAAACCGATATCTGTTCAAATAAAGTTAATAGTAGTATATAACTGTAATTCTTAATAATTGGCCGCAAAACCCCCTGAAGTTCATCCTACATCATCTCGCAGCAATGTAGACTACACCATAGAGCAGGATTCTGCCAAATTTGATAGAAATCGCACTCCTACTATCATTGACTATCATTGACATCATTGATATTCTTACATAATATATGTATATATTATGAGCTAGGTACTAAAGGGGCAAATGTTCACTCAGATGTTTTTATAAAAGGAATACACAAAATCGTTCATACTTGAAGAGCCCGGTTTCCCGACTTGTTGAGACTTGATTCAGCTTCTCCTGCGCTTTTGACCACACCGGGAACCCAAAGAAGAAAGTTTTAAATTTTGAAAACGAACTCGTTTCTTTTTACCTTAATGTGAACCCCCCCCCCCTTTTTTTATTCCCAACAGAAAACTTTTTAAAAAAAGGTTAAAATATCAAATTAAGAGGAAAATTTTGCAGAGTAAATCGATTTTTTTGTCTTCGTTCACTTCTTTTACTTCAACAAAGAAACAATGTTTAGTATTTAGCTTGTTCCGTAATTTTGTATGAACATTTTCTTTGAACATCACATTTTCCGAGTTTTTGACTATTCGATTAGGCTCCGTCTCCAACTAGCTCGATTAACCGGAAGTTTTCATCCTACCATATTCGAGTTGATATCAGGATAGTTCCTGGAAGCCATATTAAGGGCATTATAATAATTTCTCTTTAAATTTTTGGAATGGGTCTTTTCTGAGAATGCCTCCTTAGTTTAAGTGTGTAATTTTTACCCCCTTTTTGTCCCCGATCTTCGTTCCATTGGGTAAGTGTTCTGACTCCGTCATTCGTTATAACATTACCGTGTGCAGATAATAAGCTGAAAAGCTACTTCGATCAATCAAAAATCGACGATGGAGAGCTTTTGGAGAAAACCAATATATCAACCTTGACGAAATTGCTTCTACAATAGGTCTAAGTAAAAGTATACTCCATCAACAAAGAGCAACTTGGATTCATAAAGATCTTCCTCTGCTTAGTTATCCTGCTAAAAAAAGTTCTTTTGGAAATTTACTAGAGATTGTTGACCTGCAGGGTAGGTAGGTATCAGTGGTCGCTCCAAGGAGCTCAAGTAGTGTGTGGTACTGTGCGGTTTTGATGTCACAAACTCCTAAGACCGTGACTGCTGTTATGAGAGCAGGGAGGCAGAGTCCTGTTGGCTCAAATGTAGCATTCACGAAAGAAAGCAGCCCTCCCTCCCTGCAGCTAGAAATCTCTCTGTGGTCCAATCCATCAGCCCGCTTATTAGTCTCTATATTCCTATGTCCGGCAATACAGAGGAGGGTGAACTTGAGCATGCCGCCCGGATCGAGCACGTTTCTGCACTGCCCCACCGGGCTGGAGAATGTCGTTGCTGAGTACAAGGACTTATTGGGGGCTTGGCTTCTAGTCAGAATCGCTATGTTACGCTTGAGGCTCGAATCATGTTCCAGGCATCGACAGAATTTCAGTATCGCCAGTACTTTCACTTGGAATACACTGGCGAAACCTAGGAGACCATACGACTCAGATACACTGCGTAATCGCAGCATCGATGCCGCAGACTTTGATCCATTGGTGAAGAATACTGTGTGCTAATCTTGCAATACGGCGCCGGTCTTCCACTCTTCCCTGGTTGGAAAGCCCATATAAAAGTTTCTGGTGGAGTGCAGCTTGCGTGTCGCATAGTCCATGGGAAATGCCCAGATTTCCCGAGGTACTTCGTCTAGGATGTTAATGTGGCCCTAGGGCTTCGCTGTTCAGCATCCGGACCCCCTTAGTCTGACGGCATTGTACCTTGCAACGTATTTAATGTGGAGGTCTAGATCAGAGACCCAGTAGCACCTGCACACGCGCTTCTTTCAATGCTAGTAAGCTTCGTTCTATTGTACTTTTTGCTCCTGTCACCATACATAGCTATACGTTAGGATTGGGCACATCACAGCGATGAACATCCAGAAAACCATCATCGGCCGAAGACCCCATTTCTTTGCAAAGGTTCTCTTGCAGGCATAGAAGGCTATACAGGCCTTCTTAACCGTCAGTTCTATGTTCAATCTCCGATTTAATTTTGGATCCAGGATTACACCCAGATACTTTACATTGGAGAAAAGAACCAATCATTGTTCATTCAGCTTTGGTAAGTGTAATTCAGGTAACCTTCGCTTGGTGGTGAACAGCATCAGTTCCGTTTCGGTTGGGTTTATGCCGAGTCCACACCTTGCAGCCTACAGGCACACCTTTCACAACGCTCCTTTCATGAAGTCGCTCATAATGGGCGGAAACATCCCTGACACTAATATCACCAAGTCATCGCCATACGCTACTACCTACACCTGGCTGCTATCCAATATTCGTACAATTTCCTCCATCACTATTAACCAGAGCACCAGAGAGATGGCATCATCCTGGGCGTGCTCCTTTTCACAGCACTGGTTGAGTGGTTGCCCCCAGATTCGACTGGATTATCCTGGCACTTAGCATGGATATGATGCAACGCGTAAGATACCCCACCAATCCAATACTGGTCAAAGCTCCCTCTATATGCAACAAAGCAGCTAGGGTATACTGCTTGTACTGTAGTGACCTCGTAGAGAGTGGTTTCTGGAGATTTGCCTTTGAGGTAAGCATGCTGGGACTTTAAAAAAGGCGTTCTCTCTATAATCGCCCTTAAGTGGATATCCAGGACGCGTTCTAGGGTCTTCAACACGAAATAGGTGAGGATGATTGGTCAAAAGTTCTTAGCGGGCTCATGGGCTTCCCTGCCCGCTTACGGTATGAAAACCACTGGTGTGCGTCTCCAGGACTGTGGTCGTATCCTAAAAAGACACAAATCTCAATAAGTAGCATGATTGGCATTATACCATATGGGTTCGGAGATTTATATGCGGAGAAGCTGTTTATAGCCAAGCCGATCTTATTCTTGGTAATTACCGATTTGATAGTCTCGTATGGCTGGGGTGGCCGCAAACCCTTTTTCTTAACGCCAGAGTGTGGGATTTTTACCCACAAAAACTACCCTTTTCAGACTGGTCCCATCGCTGTTGCCGTCTGCTTATGAATCTCTCTCTTTCGTCTTTTTTCACCTGCGAAAAGGGAAAGATGGACCTGCTGTTATAAATGTTCATCATTTCGGTTGCCAGAATGTCAATCGGCATCATTCCCGAGATGACGAACGTTACATCGTCTGAGACGGTCCTGCAGGCATAACACACTCTTACGGCTGTTCTTCTGTAAACCGTACTCACTTTATGTGCATTGCTTCAAACCTGCAGCGCTTTTCCCCAAAGTGGGGCTACATACAGCATGATAGAACTTACCTCCCTGGCAGCCTGCAAGTATGCTGCGATCCTCCTACGTTCGGCATCATCCTTGCCGGAACCATACTTGTGGTGGATGTTTAAGTATGCTCTATGTGCTACTGAAAATTGAGTTTTCCGTCTATCATCACCCCCAAGTATCTGATGGCCGGCCTGGAAGTGATGATACGATTCCCGATTCTAATGCTTACGTCTTTTCCTCAGCGAGTGTCAGTCCAGCACCCTCTAACCAAACCTTAACAGCATTGATTGTTTCACTTGAGTACAACTCAGCTCCTCGAGATGCTTTGCGAGCACAACCATCATCGGCGTAACCCACCACCGTGGCCTCCTCCATAACCGGAAGGTTAAGTACATCATTATACATGATGTTCCACATTAGTGAGCCCAGTACGGAGACCTGTGGACACCCACGGAAATAACGTCTATCATCGGTATTATAACAGAGTGTCCGCTCTTTCAAGTAGCTATCGATAATAGCGGCAAGGTAGGTGGGCACACCAATTGTCGCCAGAGGCTTTCGTATAAGGTTCCAATTGGCCGAGTTGAATGCATTCCTCACATTCAGGGTCACCACCACACAATATTTGATGGTACAACCTCCTCCTCCAAGCAAGGCTCCTTGCTGGCGGGAAAGAGCGTCTGAACCAGCAGCTCAAAAGTTCCACCAAAAGATTCTGTCCAGGAGTCTTCCGACTTTTTAAGAAAGGATGGGCTCATATGTTCCTTGGACAGAATCTTACTGAGACTCGCGAACTCGCTGGTACTTTCGATGTTCTGACAATAGTCCAACCAAGACCATTATGCCTGTAGCAGATATTAAAGATTTCCCTGGTCAGCTTCCTGAGGAAATATCTTCATTCCACCATGGTGGCAGTGTCTTCTTGCTGTATTTAGCAGGGCAGGAGACTGTAAAGGCGGTATCGAATGCCTTTTCCAGGACCCGACCTTTGATTCCAGTTCATCTGTTGTGCCAATTTTGCCAATTTGCGAACCGAGGAGTTTGTTTGGCATTGGTGCCGCAATCTGTCACCAGGTTGACCTTCTTTGTTGCTATGGAGCTCTTTAAATGTTGTAGTTTTTCTGGCGGAGCTGATCGGTCCTGTGCCATGTAAGCCGAGTAAATATATACGCTCTCTGCCCCCGCCTGCTCCAGTTTAACCACGAGCAGGTCCCTGGCACTCAGGTCAGAAAAGCGTGCAGACTCTTCTTCGCGGGGATGCATGCACCAGGTCTCTCATGACCAGCGATCCTGCACTATGGAATAAATTAAAATATTCGCTTTGGAGCCCTTTGATGGTTCAGTCGTCTCCTGTTATGTTAAAAAAGGAGAAAGTTTTCTCAATCGTGATGAAATATGGGTTCACCACTATACGCCTGAATTAAAGCAGCCGAGCCAAGAACGGCGACTCAGAACTTAGGCTACACCAATAAAAGAGAAAACGCGATTGAAACTTAACTTTTTGAAACTACCAAAACACAAGGAAAAATGTGTTGACTATCTAGCAAAATAAAAAAAAAATCCCGTTTATATTCGACTGACCTTGGTAATACAGGGTGCGGCAGCATAACTTACTTTTTTCAAAACTCAATAAAAACTATTGTATGCATCGGAAAATATTTATTTATTTTTTATAATGTAGGTACATGTCTAAAGTTTTTATTTACATTGTTTTGAAGATCAAATCTGTTAGGTGACGTCCCCCATTCTCCATACATTGCGTAAACCGATTTCTGGCGTTTGTCATGACTCTTGTTAGCATAGCAGGTGTTATGTTGGCAATTTCTTCTTGGATGTTGGTTTTCAAATCTTGTAGGGTTCTTGGACGGTTCACATAAACACAGGATTTCAAAAAACCCCATAGAAAAAAATCACAAGGGGACAGATCGGGAGAGCGTGCCGGCCATTCGAAATCGCCTCTAATTGAGATAAGGCGCTCTGGAAAGTGTTCCCTCAAAACAGCCATCGATGCTCTTGAAGTGTGTGCTGTTGCACCGTCTTGTTGGACCCAAGTTTCCCCCAAATCCAAATTTTCTAGCCGTGGGAAAAAAAAATTCTGTAGCATGTTTACATACCGGTCCGAATTCACTGTCACTGTAACCTCATTTTCCTCAAAAAACCAGGGACCAATAATTCCAGCTGAGGAAATTGCACACCACACTGTAACTTTGGGTGAATGCAAAGGCTTTTGATGCAATTCTCGAGGGTTGGTGTCAGCCCAGTAGCGCATGTTTTGTTTGTTAACCGACCCACACAAATGAAAATGGGCTTCATCGCTAAAAAAACAATAGCACCCTCGGGAACGACATCAAGAAGAAGCTCACACGCGTTCATCCGAGAATTGAAGTCACGTTCTGAAAGTTCCTGCACTATCGCCATCTTATAGGGATGAAAATGAAGATCATCACGAATAATTCTTCTCACAGAACGATCGGATAGTCCAAGGGCAGATGCGTGTTTGCGCGCAGAACGCCGTGGCGATCGCAACATTGACGCTCTCACTGCTTCAATGTTCTCAGGTGATCTAACGGGCCGAGGGACTCCAGTTCTTCCTTTTGTCGCACTTGTAGTCTGTCTGAATGTAGTGACCCATGTAACAATTGATTTGCGGTCTGGGACGGGAGTCAACGGGGCTAAATCAAAGCGATTCCGAAATGCACGCTGTGTTGCAATAACCGAACATCCGCTTGAAAAGTAAACCTCGACGGCAAAGGCACGCCCTCACTATTCCAACGCATGATGGCGACTGAACCGTGTCGGGACAAAACTTCACAGTAACCCCTCTTGAACGAGACCACTAGCGCTCCGCTATGACATCAACTAACTGAGTGGCGCGCATTTTAAAAAAGGAAGTTATGCTGCCGCATCCTGTATAACAAGCTTGGCAACCATCCATACTTTCCAGTAGCCACCCACTTTTTCAACAAGCACCAAGAGAATATGGGATGACCGTAAATATTCTTAATACTACTTCCAGTCTACAGCCCATATAGGGTCGCTGCTCGGATCAAGACATGGACGCATAATTAATTTAGCCATCGACTTAATTTGACTTCACTTAGCATTGTCGATTTAATAAGTCATAATATTTGTATTTAGGACAATTAAAGGACTACCGAATTTGGGTTGAAAAAAAAAATGCTAAAGAGTCCTGGAAAAGTAAGCCGACTAAAAATTGGAAAAGTCACATGTAGATTGGGGGACTAGGTGTTGTGATCCCCACAGTATTCCGTTAATTAATATGCAATTCCTTTATGTCCTTAATTTCAACCAAATTTTATTAAGAATTTCATTAACTCAGCTGCTAAGATCTTTGAATCTAATAGAATTATCTGTTTAGCATAATGCTATGCGAATCTTAGGACATCAGCACCTCCAATGTCCTTGAAGTGTAGATGCAATATGTATCTACATAGTCTAGACAAGCAGAAATGCAAAACCCGTAATACAAATATTGCGCAACTGTATTGAACCAAAGTTACCCTCTATCCCTAAAAAATGCGACAAAATTGGAAACAGTAAACCAAAAAAAACGATAAATACCATTTATCGATGCTGAATCGAAAGTACAAGCATATCAAATTCTACATATTGATCGCACGCGTGCATGGCTTTATACCTACTCAATCAGATGATGGCACTATCTTATCAATATGAAAATGTAGACTCAACCCTATAGAAAAAATATAAATAAAACGTAGGTAACAGCTGCAAATGAGCTTGCCCTGGAGTACCTACGTAGGCATGTCGAAAAGACAAAATTTCCAAGCAAAAAAGACTGAAAACCACACAAGGTACGAAAATGAGAAAAAAAATTTTGAAAAATTGAAGCAGCCGCCACGCGCCTTTTGACCAATCCAAATACCCGACGCCACAGCAAATGTTAAATGGGTAGACAAACCAAACGGCAGATGTAAAAGTTCCGTATAAAATAATATCAGGTCTTATATATATTTAGATATGTGGCTATCCGGGCAGAGGTTAGCAGCCGCGATGGAGCTGAGATAATGAATGGTGCACATATGAATACCTGGAGTGTGGGCACAGGAATTCAAATTAGTCCCGTCACATAATTTGATTGGAGAGTGAGCAATTATGAGGTACGTCTATGAGAAATCAACGTTATTCTAACAGCCTTAAACTAAGGCTAACCATTTCTCTAACCAGAAGGGCTGCATAAGGGATTCAAACCAATTGAAACTCCCGCTTTGCGTGAGTATAAAAGTGGTTGGGAAATTCTCCCAATCAACAGAATACTTAAATGCATGTTTAAAGATAAAAGATAAAAAAAAAACACTATTCACACATATGTAGGTCTTCCTTTAGTGAAACATCTCATTCCGATGCAATCGACGGGAGCTTACTTAAACTAATTCAGGGGATATTATGCGTACAATGAATGGACGAACCGAGCCCACGCTCAAAGAAAGGCAATCTTATTATAAGAGTGTGCCCTAGTTTAAAAATAATGAAATTAAATTAACGTATTTATCGCCAGCTGATTCACATACATATGTTCCTCCTTAATTATATATATAAACACAGCTAATTTATGATTGTGAAGAATGCAAATGCCATCATCAGCTTCCTGCAAGATGTGCAAGATCTTGATGCTCCGTTTAGATATGCATACGCAATTTCTCGTGCAAAATTATATTCACGACGAACACGCAGTCATCACAAGGGGTAATTCTTGGCATCCCTAAAAATAGCTCTAAAAATACCCTGAGCAGAGAAACGTGTTTTTTTTTTCTCCTTGCAATTCTCCTGCATTGAACAGCTGTTCCTGTTCGTTGTTCTTTACCCAAATCGTGTGTTTGTGTGCCTAAGCACATTGTCCTGGAGGTGCATTGAAAATTGCAAATTTATGCCCCTTCGAACGTAATTTTAGCATCCGCATCATGTGTACTGTTAAAGGAAAACGGGAGGATCTGTGAAAAAAGGTAGACGTAGATGTGTATTGACGCACTTTTCAATTGTATGCCTATACATAGTATAGAGAAACACTAAGTGGTACTGGAAACTGTCCATGTAAAAATGGGAAGGTCCTCGTTAAAACTGCGGCTGCAAGTACTGAAAACCGCTCGTTAAAAGTTCTATGGTCCCATATGCAGTTTCGTAAAGTGAGTCTTTACGATACACTAGAATAATATTTGCTTGCTCCAAATTTTATTACTGAAGAAACCGCAATACGATTTCAATTCACTTATCCTCATTTTCCTCTTTGTTTCAGGTACAGGTAATCTAATTACCAGCTCCATCCAGAGCAAAGTCCTATAAATATGGTATAATCAGTAATCAAATAGAAGTAAGCGATTTTAATCCAAAATACTTTTTTTAAACAGAACTTAAGTTCCCAAGTTCCGCCTAGTTTTCTGAATATTCGTGGTGAAATTCAACGAGTTTTAAGAAAAACGGTTGTGGGAATGCCAATTTTTTGAATTGTAGGAGTATTCGCACTACCTTAGTTCCTAAATTATCTGAAAATATGGTGTACTGACTTCTGGAATGTTAGCAGCAGGCATGGCATGTGTGCAAATTAAGGTCATTATCGCGAAATGTCAGCATAAACGTACCCTCTCGAGAAAAGCGAAAACGAAGGTTACGAAGCTAAGCCTGACAAGGCTACTCAGAGCCATTATACGAGATCAAAAGATCACAGATCAAAGCAGCCGGGATGCTGCCAATAGTATTTAACGTTTCCAAGGAACTGCAACGGGGAGATTCACTACCGTGTGTGAGTTCGGGACTGAAGAGGGGACATGAGAGAGCAATCCAATTCCTGACTTACGCTGATAATATTGAAATGTTATGTAGGAAAAATCCGCGTTGAAGGAAGCTTTCATCCATTCAATAGGCGGCTAAACAACCGGGACTGGATATTAATGACTGCAAAATCAAGTTGTAGTGGCGGTCTCAGCATCAAGACCAGCAATGAGACGTACTAGTCAGATAGATAGGGAGATACAACTTGGAGGGAGTTAAATCATTCTCCTATCTAGGGTCAACGCGAATGAAGAAATCCGCGTACGGCTGTTTGAACCCGAAGTAGCCAACTTTAGTCTGTCCGAATCCTTCCGGTTTAAATTCTTCTTCATAGGACCAAAGCACTTAATGTGCAAGACCATGAGAGTTCGAAAAATTATCCTCCGGAAAACCTTCGTCACCCTACATGAGAACTCACTTGTTGCCTGTTTACCAGTAACAAACGTAAGCGGTATCATGCAGTCCTGGTAAGATCAGGCTAGATATGCTGGTGGCGGAGGTGTATAAATCTTAGAAGAACACGTCCGGTCCAACTCATCTATATGGTGCAGGGCCTACCTGTAGCAACCTTCGCACCTGGGAGATGAACATGAGTCCGGTCGGGTGGGCATAATCTCATGGTCCCCTTCGGACATGAATTAATTTGGAGATTACAATCAGACCGCGGTACTGGTTTATATTGAGTGCAGGCTCAGCATTCATACCAGTAGATGTGAAGTCTATCTATCATCTCTGCGCAACTGAGGAGTCTGGCGCCTGAGTTGTAGAACGCAACTTCACGCTTGAACCCACAGGAAATTCTGCTCGTGATATGGGCACAATTGCCATGAAACTCCCACAGGAGACCAACAGCAACCAACGGGACTAAATGTACATCGTCTAGAAATTTTCCTGAAGCATATGCTCCCAGAGCTCATCGTAGTTAACATGGTACCTAATAACCTCCGGTGAGGCTTCGTGACAATAGGCACTTTAGATAAGGCACATTACAGACTCGAGTCTGATCGCCCTCCTCGAGTACGCGGGGACATCTTTCGTACATGATACAGTACATTCGTTTCTTTCGCCAGAATATCGACTGGGATCATTCGTGTCACAATCAGTCCTGCCCCATCAGATAAGGTTTAAAAAGCACTGTAAATCCTTAAACTCATCAGCTGGTTAAACGTGTTTCCCTGCTTCTTTCTCTGAGAGTTCGCAAGCGCCTCCTCTCCCTGACGCGTAAAGCAGAATGGATGGCTCCACTCCTCGTAAAAGCAAAAGGCTTTCGGCCCCCACATTTGGCAACATTTTTGAAAATTCTGTTGTAACCAGTGAATATCGTTGTTCTTAACTTGTAAATATGTTTGTTTTTGACATCCAGTGCCAACATGGCCTTCCACCACGTATTTCGTGCAACTGTTTCTCGGCAACTACAGGTTCCATGTATACGTTGATTTGGACGACCGTTGTTCTTCCGCTGTTTTGCTCTGGGGAACCAAGGGGGCCCGGATAGGACACCTTGGGTGATCTTCGCAGCCTTTTCTTTCCCACGGTGTAAGCCGCACCCAAGGGTCTATATCGGCATCTTACTTTACCCTGCAGTTGTCTGTGCTCGTCCTGTCGACGTCGCTATCGGTTCTTCCCTGCTAAAGCCTCCTCGGCTGGAGCCATGTGGCTCGCAAACTCTAATTTTCATTGTTCCACCATTAGTTGGGTTGCCTGCTGGGGAGCAGCAGGGATATGCGAATAAAGCCATAGCCATAGTTATTATTGTTGGATTTTTGATGCCTCTGTAATAAGTTACTTTCTTTGCGGCTTATAAGCTGCAGAGTAACTGACCAACACAGGATACAAAAAAAAATCTAAAACTGGACAAATTATTAGATATATAATCTTCATTGCAGCGGTTTTCGACCCTATAGGTAGCCCACGAATCCGACAAACCATCGGGAGGTGTAAATGCCGTGAATTCAAAGCGGGGCTTCCACAATCAGTAATTGATAAAAAGTGAACAAGAGACATCATGGGCCTTAGCGAGCCAATCACGAGAAACCTACGCTTCTCCTTCACTGCTTTGCCCGAGTAATTCTAACGGGACCCACTCGTGAGGCACTTAGACACTCAAATTGGAGATTCTACTATACTACAGCCACTTTGGGAATGGACATTCGTTTATCCATTACTACTTCCGCATTCTAATCATAGGTTATTATTATTTTTTTTTGTTTTCAATATTGTTTCGAAGAAACCATGGAAATCATTAAAAAATACCAAACTTCTCGTTACATCGTATCTCTCTTGGAAGACATTTTCTTAGCAGTTCGTACTTCTCGATCAACAATTGACATTACCAGCAGGCCTGATGAAATATATGGTATTGGTTTTAAAGGTGCTAAGATATTAAAATGATCGTCCCTCCAAGTTAGAAGTCTTTCGGAAAGAAATATGAATTCTATGTGTTGGATTGAAGCAGGTTTTTGGTGTTAGATTTCACCTTTCTATAAATTTTTTATCCGAGTCTATGTGGTCAATACTTTCCGCAACGAACTGAGCCGAACGCTTCAGCAAGACGGGAAATCGGAAGCTTGACGCTTCAGGTAAAAAAGGTTTTGTGTTTCCCTTTAGTAGATAGAGTAGATAGCGTTGACTCAAGATATTAAGATATATTATTAAATTACTTAGTGTTGTCAGCTGCAGTAACCTGCCCAGAACTGAGCGAATTAAATATCTCGGGTCAATGCTATCTGTCAATGGAGGATTGCATAATGAAATTATCTTACGCGTTAATGCGACCTGGATGAAGTGGCATCACAACTGGTGTTCTTTGTGAACGACGTATCAACGAATGTCTCAATTCTAAAATTTACCGCAATATCGTCCGTCTACCGCTCTCTGTAGTTCTGAGTGTTGGCCGACTATAAAAGACAATGAACGGCATCTTGCGGTAATTGAGACGAAAATGTTGCATTGGACTAGTGGCGTGACACTTTTTGATTACATCCGAAATGAGGATATCCGCGATCGATATGGGGTTGCACCGGTCGTGGAGAAACTTTTCGCCTTCGATGGTATGGTCACGTAATTTGCGTTAACGAGAATTTACTTACCAAAGTTGCTCTGAACATCGAAGTCAATTGTAAGCGACCAAAAGGACGACCGAAAAAATGGTGGCTTGATACGCTGGATGGGCCCTTAAAAGCCTCGAAATTGAATCCAGATCAGGGGTCCGATAAAATAAAATGGCGAAACCAATTACGACGAGCCCCCCGAACGTGACAAAGGCTAAAGAAAAAGAAGACAATGTGAGGAGCGACAAGGACTCCGTGTTACATAGTTAAAAATTCCATTGCCTTCTAGTTTTTAGAAAGCGATTTAAATACATCATTTGATGGAAAGCCCTGTATTAATAATAGACAACTTCAGACTCTGAGTTTAATATTATTAGCAATTACGAAGAATTTAACCTAAAACAGATACAAAAAAGGGTTAGGGAGAAGTAGGTTCTTCATGAATGGAATTTTAATATTACATTCGAATGTCAATTACTCTCGTTAATTATGACGTCAGCATCTTATTTGTATGGCTTAGGATGCGGTAAATTCATAGGAAATTGTTAAGTTTGAACGGCTATAACTTTGACACTAATAGTCGAATTTCAATAGATGTGGTATGTGTATGCACGAGACAGTCCTCTATGTCGGTGTAAAATTTAGTACTTTTAGGATGAACTTAAGGGGGGTTTTCAATCAATTTTTAAAAGTTGGTAATATACTATTAGTAAAATTATTTGAGCAGATACACCGGGATTGGAAATCTCTCGAAGATTAGATTTCACAGAAGTGTTTTACACAAAACCTTAAAAATCACCACGAAGGCACGGCTACTGTACACCACAAATATTAAGGAAACAATAAGGAATCCTAGGAACACAGTTTGAAACTGAGGACAGAATTAACAATGAATGATTACCTTCCCTTTATAATTTCTTTTCGTTATGATTCATATTTCGGTAACCAGTTGTGGGAGAAGAACTGCCATTTATTTGTTTCACAAAAGTTAATTCGACTTGAACATTGACTCTCAATATCCGTATCCATTCTGCCATTACCAATGCCATTACTGTACAGTTTTCTTTGGGAGTCACATTTTCTATTATTTTTATTATTAATTCCGGCTACTGATATACAAATTGCTGCTCCTTTTTGAAGATCCTGCTTCATTAATTTACCTTTTGACCTGGATGGAGCAACTTTCTATAAAATAGAATAGTCTAATTTCCCACGCAATCAACTTTTAATCTTCTAAGCTTTCGAAGAAAGTGATTGCCAGGCATCATTTCTATTTGGATACGGCTTTTACTTCCGTATCTTAAATGTTTCAGAAGCTATCTTCGAAATTATCATTGTTGTCTTACTTTTTAAATCAAATTAGGAAGACTACAAACAACTTAGTCTGGAATACAAAATTCAAGGCTGCGCACCTTTTGATCAATTGTAAGGTGCCCTCGTATATTTAATCTCTGGCTTTGAAGGACTCCCTATGAAATATTTGAGTAAAGAAAGATAGCTTATAGATGCAGCTATAAATCTGCATCTCATAAAATGTTGCTCATTGAAAGGGGAGTAATATTAAACCGGTGGGTAGGTATTATATTGTGTGGTGTAATTCATCATAAATATTCTGTAATGTTCCCCTATCCTATGCAGATTTAAATAGAAAGATTTTCGTGAAAAGGATTTTCTTTTCTTACTATATTTCGTTGTCCAATTTAAGTTGCATTCCTCTGTAATTTTTACACCCTCTAATTTCGGGACTTTTCATATAAGTATCTTTATTCGCTGACCCCGCACTTAAGTGTGCAGTGAAGATCAATCGATCAGCTGGTCGAAAGCTACCTGTGTGTGCACTAGGTATAAACGGAGGCTGAGATGTCCGCAATACTCCTCCAGGTATGACGATGAGGTCGAGCAACCACAATAACAACAAACTAGTTGTGGAGGAAGAATCGTCACCGGGGCTTCCTATAGTTGGGCATAAGGTTCGATATACTCTCTTTGAAACCACATCCAAAGTGTGTTACTACCATCCTCATGTGGTGTGTGCACCAGTCGGTTTAGATATGATATGGTAAATGAACTGGTGGAAGAAAGATGAGGCGCAGCGTCGGTGCGTCCATGTTGGAAATGGATTGAGGCTCACTGAGCCGCCTGTGCTGTGTTGATAGCGCAATCAGTTGAGTTGAAATCGCCGAGAAAGACGCTTCTATCGCTCGTCGAGCCTTATATTCCGCTTCACGCACGGCAGAATACCATTGTTCGGGGATATGGCACCGGTGCCTTCGGTTATTTCATTGGGGTGACTAAAAAAGGGGTTGATGATCTAGGGTGGGACATATTATATTTTCCCTAAACGACCGTTAGAATTGAAGTGGAGTTTTTGTGCATACTATAAGTGAATGAATCAACTCTAGAAAATTGGAGTATTTGTGTGGATTAACCATCGAATTATAAGCCAGAAAAATCTGGTGGAGAAGGATTTTTAGAGAAACATAAATTTGCATATAAAAATTTAACGTGCTCTCAATAAACGGAATTACACAACATTACATCTTCACAAGGGCGACGGAAATATTTACATGGGTTTGTCTGAAGTTCAAAGCGGTACAGACGCGTGCCATTGCAACACGGAAGTAATCCCGCTCAAAAGGAAAATGCATATTTTGAAAAAAATCAAAAAGCGTTTTGGATTGGGTTAGTAGCAGTTTTATACTATTTATTAATTCCATTCTTAATTTTTATACGGTACAAAGAATCTCAACGGTCTCGTTTGATATACGTACATAAGTAATGTGTACTACTTGCGATAATAACTGCCACTCATATGAGTATTCAATGAAAAATCTCAGCAGTTTGCTTCCGGTCTCCTTTGAGTAGTTCAGATTGTTTCATGTGATAACAACTAGATATTATAATGTTCATATATAAGAACAGCATCTTAATCTTGTTTACTTTTATCTCGACTATTGTATAAGAATGTGGGGAGTAGATAGTGAGAGTATCTTTCGATCTTTACATTATTCTTCTTCCAGTTTTAGAATAATAAAGTGCCTGTGATAGGATTTTGTTGATTTTAAAATGCAAATCTCATATTATGTTACTATAATTATTTATTGAATGAACGCTTATGAATATCTGAACGGAAAGTATCTTTTCCGAGTTTCGATTGTCATAAGCTACATAAATAAGTTATGGCTACATAAACAATCATGAATGGGCTCGAAGGTTTCTCGAATCTGGGAACCATTTAGGTAGTCATAAATTTTTCTACCGATATTGCTTCCAATATCGGATTTATCTTGGTCTGTTGTTATTATGAATGATGGAGCAATATAATAATGATGTTAAATTGATGAAAGAGGAAATATGTCTCCAAGTTCATTCTTTGTTCCGAAATAACAGTCGGCTCGGCAATTATGATGAATTTCCAATCAATATTATTTATAGAGTACTAGCTGTCTACGATATTTATGCTTATCTGAATTAAAAAATTTCTAAATCAATTTCAGTGATATTTGTTTTTCCATTCTCCCCTAAAATATAATAATTGATTTGCCCAACCCTTCTCAAGCTTGTCATTCAGTCAACAACCTAACTATGTTAAATAACTAATATCGCTCGGCTTGTCAATTAGGTTTTAAGATCACCTTTATCGTGAGTAGCAGGCCTAATTTATCAATGTTTATCACACTTAGCTCGTGCTAAAGTAATATTCGCTTTTTTTCCGTTTGTATATTTTGTTATTTGCAATCCACATAAATACTGATAAGGGATTACCGGTATTGGATTTATTAGAATGTTTATTTTGATTACTTGCCAAAAAAGATACTGTAGACAAATATACAATAACCCAATTTTTCATCAATTTTCATGTTTTCTGGGGTGACTATGTTTTCATAGAGCTCAGTTGTACTTTAATTTCGAAGGCTTAGTAGTTTTAAGTATTATATTTGATTTCTTTTTTATGAAAATTTGACTTTATCAATGATTCGAATAAAAAATGAATACACTCCTTCCTTGTTAGTTTAGAGATCTACGGAAGGAATTATTATATCACAAGTAATTTAAACACATAAGACGTTTTCGTGTTGATGAGAATGCTCATTAAACACACATTTCAGATTGTCACTATCCAAAATAGCAGACACGGTTTTCAAAATACGTACCAGATAAAAATATCAATTTTGCAAAATACTGATTAATCCCGTATGCTAGGACATGGAACAGAATAAATAGCCATCATTTTCAAGAAAGTTGACAGTAATGCAAAAGAAATCAATTAAAATCTGTCACGTTCACTAGTTGTTCACAGAAGTTGTAGACACATTCGTCAATTGTAGGGTAGGTTCGTCAAATGAGGCCATGATAATGAATTAATATACATTAAGTGACATAATAATAATCGATGATATGCATTTAATATATCTTACCAATAGTGCTTTAAACCCTTCCTAGAAAAGGGAGCAATCCTTCCGTGCTGCGTCCGGTATAGGATTCAATATTACGTTCTCTGTTAAGTCTCTTCGATTTTCAAGCTTCTCGAAAAATCGTAGAAGCAGTTGAACTACATTCCCATGAAATAACCCTGGACAATCAGTTTGCCATAATTTTGTCATACTGTATATGTAAGGTCAACCTTAGATCTATATTTTTAACCTCCAGCCTTATTTCTCATTTTGAGAAGTTTCCAAACGCTTTTCTTTATTATAGATTTTTTCATCTTTTACATCCATAATGTATCTTTTAGAGGGTTTCTAAATGCGATCAGCCATTTTTTCGTTTTATTTGGAGTTATAGATATATTAGGTCAACTATTTTATATCTTAACAAATCTTTGTTAGGATATAAAGTAGCTGATAGTTCTTAACTCGAAATTTTAAGTATCGGAAAACAAATCTGGTTTGGCCTCCCCAGTATCAGCTAATTTAGAGTAAGAGTGATTGCGGAAACGTTAAAAGTATTGCTTGGAAATATTATCCACACACATATCGTAATAGTCTAAAGTTGGAAAAACTTTCATAATTTGGTTACCCATTCTTTTTTTCTGGGAGAAGCTTCTTCCACCCGTAGTGATGGACTTTTACAAGTAAGGTTATTTACCAAACTCCTTTGGAGTACTCGACCTTTTTCTTTCATTTCTGAACAATTAGCAACATCATTTCACTTGGGAGAAAATGTCAATATTACTTTGTCAATGTGAAAGACTTTCAAGATTTCCTAAGTATGCAGTAATTCGTCTACCTTTTCCTGATGATGATTCAAATTAGGAGTAAGCAATTTTGTGTCTGACTGTAGAAAAAGATAGCATTCCTTATTTTGAAAAAATCACCTAGGTTCAGCAATCTCTTGTCTGTACATTAGACCGATTTTATCAGTTAGTCAGTCAGGTTTCAACTTTTGAGAGTTAAATGATTGAAACATGACTGCAAATTGTTTTCTTGTACTTTTCTGCTTTAGGCTTTATATATGTACAATTGAAAGGCCCCAAACGGAGCCTGTATCCACGTTATTCTTTGACTTATTTTTGGAATGTTTTTAAAAAAGTGAAATACCCTTACGATCGAGCATCTAAAGGTTATCTAATGGCCCTTGATTTTTCATTAGAAAGTGTCAGTTGTCTATGTTGGTTTTGTATCTCAATAATAACAACTCTGTTTTAATTTTTAGTAAGTTCTCGGCCTTCCAATAAAATTCTGTTTTAATTTATGATACTGGCTACTCTCCAGACATATATTCCTCGAAATCCTCGTTGCTACTTTCTTTACCTTCCTACAAATTTATTTCTCAATAGGTATACTAGGATTTTTGCATTTTATTTGTTCTTTCCGCAAGTTTTATTTATTATTTGTAAGGAGGGTCTTGTACTCCAAAAAGCAGCGAATTATTATTACAGTTTTTAGTGTACGTTCTAGCCAAGCTCGAAGAAGTGTAATGCAAGATTTTGGCTTTCATAAGTGAATGACCACGGCTTATTTGAGTTTTAAATTTGATAATTAAACTATACTCCCCAATTATTTTCCGTTAAGTAATCTTTTTCCCTTGGAATTCTCGGCGCACCATGCCCCACATAAGCAATGCCCAACCATAATATAACTTATGTTTTGAGTTGTTTTTTTCCTGGAATTTGGGACTCATTTGCCCGCAAGTTCAGCAAAATATGCTAAAAAATTTTACTATTCAGTATTATTATTTGAAAATCTTTTTATATCAGATCAAAAGGTAGAGCAATTTGTTTGGAAATGTTTAACCTAAATTGCTCTTCTCCAATGCCTCTTTTTCAACAGTAGAAGAGGGAGAATTCCAGGAACCAGCTGGTCCCTATTCGATAGAGAGAGACGCACTGAAGAAGAGAGTCGCTGATTTTGTACTCTATAGCCATAAGAAAACTGCGTGTGAGCAGTAATGGAAAATTCTACCGTAATTTTTCCTTATCCAACTTTTGATAGTCCCTTCAAGCTTATCGCAGAAGTTTAAATTTATGGTTTGTTTTTAGTAAAGCTTGATTTCCCAAATCAATTTTTTATCCTAGCTTCCGAAGTCTCTTGGGATTATGCATTTATTCAATTGTTCAAGATTTGGTAAATCCTCCTCACAATCCCGTTTAAGAGGGGTTTACTGCCTGCCTATTTATGTGACACATGCATTTTATTCAAAAGCAGCTATACCTATTTGCATGAGGTTCGAAGGTCCTATGGAAACTACGAAAAGCCGCACATAGAGTGAATTGGAAATACATCCCGTCGGTCATATTTTCTAAAAATGTGAGTAATGTCTTGCTACAATACATTTCTAGGAATACACGACAATATGACAATATGCTACGATACTTGAAAGTTCAGTGCAAATCCCACTTATCTAGGCGCAAACACATTCACTTGCCCACCAACAGAGGAAGTACTGTCTAGTTATCTCGAATATAACTTTACCGGGCGAAAGGAGCTATGATGAAACAAATATCAGTTATCCATAAGGGATATTAGGGAAATGAAGGACATTACCTTACGCTGATCCTGGGTGATGGCAGTCTAAATAATGAATTGAATCTATGCACAGTTGATAGTCGGAGTATTTTCCTTAGAAATTGCTGGGTTGCTCCCTGAAAGAAACTGTTATTAAATCGGTGGGATCAGTCTTTAAAATGTGGGCGTGTATTTGTTTCTAAACAAATATCTTAGAAAATTGAGGAAAGACTGTACGGACTTTTTTTAAGGGAGAAAGATTTCGATTATATTTTCAGATTGATAAAAGCCAATGGCCCAAACTGAGTTTGAAATGACCACTTCCCCAAGTCAGGAGCACAGATCAGGAGCAAACGGTTATTGGCATCCAAAATACCGCTTGTAGAGAGTAGGCTTAATAATAGAGCTGGAATTTATGTTGCCCCGCTATACGATTATTCTTTTTCAGCGCACATAAATATAACAATTTCTACCAGTAAACAGCGGTAATTTCGTTATGTTCCAAATGACCCAGTTTCAGAATATAAAGAAACGCTTGCAACATTTTACTGAAAGTGACTGACATTAAACACTACAGTTTCAAAGTTTATGGCCCTTGAGCCAATGCTCATCATAACATATGAATGAAAGTACCCTAGACTTCTCTTTGAACTAATTAAAAAAAAAAAATAACTCCTTTATATGTGTAGCAACGCGTAGCAAATCAAGCAAGTGAGAAAACAGCTTCAATCTTCTACTTCGTCACTAAATGCTTGCGCCATGTATGCTTCATTTCTTACGGAAGTGCTTCTGCATTCGAAAAGAGAAATTTTGCAGTGACTGTAACGTCGAAAGGTTAGGCCGAAATTTATAGTAAACTTTCATGGCAATCGCAGGTGGTCATTAGAGAGTATTATTTGCGGTAAATAAAATAGGAATTGTAAGAAAGTTCACCAAAACTATTGTAATTTTTCACTGAGGAGCTGTAAAGGGTATGTTCACCTTGTCCTCATTTTTATCTGAGATCGGTCTTATGAAATCTAAGTCGAAATACGAATGCAATCTAGTCGCACAAAGGTACCTCAAACAAAGCTTAATAAAACCGCTTTTAAACCACAATTAACTTAAGTGCCTATTGGGTAATTAGTACCATTAAACAATCGGCTCATGATTGCCTTTTCGGAAATCAAAAGGAAACAGAACAAAAACCATTTGAGGTAAATCCATATATAAACAAAACCAAACAAATTAAATGGTAAAAAGAGAACAATATCGGGCAATACCATCAGGTGTAAGCGCATATCTTGTCTGTGTGTTTAAGCGCGATATCAACAAATCGGGGAAAATAAAGAAATAATAAAATTTAATGATGAGTACTGCGCACTTATACAACTTGTTTCCCATCCCATATTAGCAAATAAACGAGCAAAAGACTCTTGGGGACTAGGAGCTTGGTTTATCGTGGAGTCGCCGTTAACGCCGCCGTGGCTGATCAAGACGAAGAACATGTGATGGCGACGACAACGATATTGGAAGAACCAGCTGAATTTACGAGTTAACAATAATCGTAGAAAGATCGAATGATGCGAACCCGACTCCACAGACTTCACAGACTCCACTTTAGAGATCCACCAATTCATATAGTCAGGCTACGAGTATGAATGAGTGTATCAATGCATGAGAAGCAAACGACTCAAATATCTTAAAAAGTGCAAGATAGATGGGTAGGTATTTGGTATCTTCCTGCTTTCGCTTAAATTTTTTTTAAACTTTTCAAAAGTTCGGGTTAGGATAGCGGAATGTGGGGACGTTCTACATCTTCGTTCTGTTTTCTCGGACTTAGCGTTTTCCTTTTGAGTTTTCGTCACTATAAGCCTCCGATATCGTAGTTAAACTCATTAGGATTTAGGGGAAATATACCTAGCTAGTGTCAGTAAGTATCTCATGAGAATTGGATTCAAATTCCGGTAGCCTCCGGTATTCTATCGGAAATTATAGAATGCGATCCCAATGTTTCCATTCAGCTTTCATCGTACTATTCTACTAACCCTAGCATCTGAGGGTTTCGAATTTCTTAATGAAGACCGATGCATATTAGATTTTGCACATGTAACACAGGAATACCGTGACAAATCATTCAAAATTTGAAGCATCACAACCCTCTCTCCTACAATGTTAGATAGTATAACTCGGTTTCTTTGTGATTTTGCCGGGTTGGAGCTTGCTTCGAAATGTCAAGTTTTTTTTCTTTTTTTACTCTCCTCACTTGATTAGTAACACATTTACCGTCAGAGTTCCCACGGTTTACTTTTACGAAATTGTACGCTACTACCCAGATACTCTTAAGACCTCTGGCACTTGACGCACAAGAAGATCCAGTATTTCAGTACACATAACTACATCTGACTCTGGTTGATCTTTTAGTTTCGCCTCCTTTGTTTGATATTAATTCTTACTTTTTACCTTTTTTGTACCTTTACCTTCATAGCGCGTTGTATAATTTAGTGTGTTTGCAATATTATAATAATATTCTCTCTCTCTCGGAATATGCAAACATGAGTTTGTTGGTATCGTTAATGCTTCTTTGTTAGTCTCGTTTGGGGTAATGATGTAACAGTTATTTGCAATTTTTTTCTTTTTAAGTATGTTCCATGCTGAGTTTGAGTGTCGTGCAAGGCAAGGAGAGATTGCGAGAAGTAGTGAAGGAATGAATGACTTGACTTAAATAGAAAAAAACTTAGACCTACTACTAAAATTATTAACTATTTGATATCGTAGCGAAGGAGACGCACGGCGGAGTCGATGGGGGAGCGACTAAATTGGATTGACTTAACATACAGTCATAGTCGTTTAAGAGGTTTATTAAGCAGGAATTGCCTGTATGGAATGTCTTGAATATGAAAAGTGGATTGTTTATGAATGGGCACTTGACAGAAGTTAAAAATAAACTGCAAATATTGTATTCATAATACTTGGAGGAGACTTTCCTAAAGGCGAATATAAAATGATATTTTTACATATTTAACCACTAACCATTGCTTTTTCTTTCCTTGTTACAACATCAATGATCAAATGAACAAATATTTTCTTCTTGTTGTAATTATAGAAATATAAATCTTTGGCCATATTAATAGTTCCCTCATCCATTGGACCCTTGAAATATGTTAGAGCACTTCATTTCTGACTGTAACGGTGCACTAGGAGTTATTACTCAGATTTACTTAAAGTGCCTCATTTTAGCTGAGTTGACTGGGTGTTATCTAGCTAAAGATACATTGCCACCAGTCTGGTAGTCTCCAGTTCTAACCGTAGATTTAATTCTCTGGATTTCTAAACATAACATCTATAAATTCTCTATTTGGACCCCAGTAAAGAGTGGACGTAATGACATATCATAAGTAAGCGCATAGAAGGGCAATAGTACTTGGTTCTATTCAGCATGACCTGATACAACAGAACAATATTCTCAGAATCCCGTCAAATAAGGTTGAGAAAGCCTTATAGAATAAAAAAAATATATAATCTTAATCTTAAAATCTGTTGGTTTTGGTCTCTGACAAGTTCCTGTAAATCAAACTAGATAGAATGGAAGTAGTCCTCAAAGAAGGCCACTTTCGAAAGTTATCTAGCAACGTGCCTTTTGAGGTGAATGAATCTTTGTTTGGCACGGTTTACAATGAGGAGACTATGGCTTTGATGGCACTAGATGATCTGAGGAGCACAACCATCTCTGTAAAGGCATTGTTGTAATTATAGAAATAAAATTGGGCCTGATAGCTGTGGACATATCGATGAAAATACGGAAGTGACAGTGGAAAGGTCACATATTGAAGAAGAGTGAAAATTTGGTTGCAAGCTTTGCCATGCAATGAAACCCACCATCCCAGGATAGCTGACGAGTAGCTATATGGCGCAGAACAATGTAGAAAGAGTGTCCTCTTCTAGGAAAGTGGTGGGCGAAGTGAGGGCATATTTTTAAAAACCGGGCATAACTATGATTGGCACGCTGTGCTCCAAAAAAGGTACATATATTTCATTAAAATTAAATTAAAATATATTTCATTAAAATGTGTATGAAGTGGGCAACGATAAAATTAAAAGTATAATTATATAAATTTAAAAATGTTTAAAAAAATGCTTTAGGCCCACTTTCCGGAAAACAGTTTATAACTTTCAATCATATCATCACAAAAAAAAGTTCAAATGAGAAAGAGTTGATTAGTGCATTTAGGTCAATGTTTCCGGATTAAAAACTGATTTCAAAAGCAATTGGGTCATTCTGGGAGTAGTGTCTGAAATCACTTTAAAAACTGAGTAATATGGACAACAAAAAGGCATACATGTTACCCAAGGAAGTTTTCAATACGTTCCAATGATCGGTTGCTGCAATGGCTTCAAATTTTAAAGAAGCTTTCAGTAAGGTACGTCATTAATCGCACGGTGTGTCAAAAGAAGCAGGTCGTCATCCTCGGTAACGAAATTCAATCTTGTTCGTGCAAAAATAAAACCATCGCTATCTTATTGTCAGTAAGATTTATAAGGAAAATATAATTGGGAAAAAGGGGGTTCCGCCGCTAGGCAAGTGTTTTTTTAATTTGCACATACTGACTTCAGTCAGACACCTTGAGCTGAAGGAAGAAGTTGTTCCCGAAATATTGGTATTTTCAAAAAATGCTTGCCTAGCGACGGAAATAGTGTTTACAATTGCCTTTTCTCTTTTTTGATTATAGATAGAGTATGGTCTTGAATTTTTTTATGAATGCACAACATCTCAAGAATGTTGTGTCAAATTTTCAAAGGAAAACAAAACTAACGGAGATATACAATTTTAACCATTCGTAGATCTAAGTCGTTCCGTTTCGATCTTTTCCTTCAGAGTCGTAGTAGCTTTAGTAGCTGTAGTATAACATCTATTGTATCGATCCTTCTGAAATTTGGCACTTTACCTCTATAATTTATGAGGTAATGCTGTTGAGGTTTTTTTAAGTTTGTTGTTGTTTTTATTTTACAGTAGCAAATATGCTGATTTTTAAGCAAAAATCGCATTTTTTGACCTACCAGTTTTACCAAAATTCGAAAAATCACTACAAAAAAAAATTCAATACATTTACTCCTACATCAAATGTTTCAAATGATCGAGTCATGAGTTACAGCAGTTTTGGTCATTTGTGCTGGACAACGAAGTATCTTGCAGGATACTGTTTTCACTACGAACACAGGCAGGGAATTGTTCAATATCATTTAATGAGTAGCTCACATTTTTCTCTCTGTCGCTCTCAGCAAACTAGAAAAAAAAATATATGTCTTCGCATGATTGTCGCCAATTCTCTTTAAATGAAACCCAAAAGCAATGTAGTTTCATTTTTTTGCCATTACAAATTATCAGGGTCACTCAAGTTGCACTCATTTAGTTTCTCCGATTTACTATTGGAGCCCTTGTATTCTACTAGGCCTTCTGAAACTCAGATTTTGCTCGGAGGCCCTCATGATGCTCATCTCGGGCCCGATTTTTCTGTCTCCTGCTCATCCTTTTTGGAATATAGGGCATCGACAGAGTCTCATTGTTGCTACTGGTTTTCTCCTTCCATTTTCAATGAGACTGTGCTTCAATTAAGCTTACAGAAACGAGGCAAACACAAAACGAACACAGAGATCCATGGCACTGGGATTTGGACCCAGGGTACTTCGATCATCGTACCGCCAAATCCTGGTCCGGGTCGTCTGTAGACATTTTCGTGGAGTTTTGATGCAGTATCTATAGGGATATCAGCGAAGAATATCAACATTGAATACACTACAAATATAGAGGGCTGCATATTATCTTATATCACATATTTCAGTAGGAATCGAAGCACTTCATTCTCACTACAGAAACTCTCAGTCAGGTCTGGATGCTTTTGATTTTAGTGTAATTTCCCAAAACGACGGGATATTAGAAACAATGCTAATGCTTACAGAAAAGTGTTTCCCCACCTCCTCATTTTCTTCATTTTAAATTCGAGGTTTATTATCGCGGACGTTTTTTAAATATTTTTTTATTAGAATGCACACAACACCTTGTTACATGCTTAGAATACTGTTATCATGCGTGAACAAAAAACTTAACTTTATTCTGATTATGGTGTATTGTTATCATAATAATGCATCATTTTCCATGTAGTCAATTTTAATAGATTTGTAGGTACAAATTTTTACTGCTTTTCTATGATAGATATGTATTTTATGATTTATCTATGAAAAAATATGAAATTTTCTTGGTGCAACGAAATTACCTCCCTTGAATTTGCTCCGGATTTTTTCCTGGCTTTATTTATTTTTTCTCTATGCGCTCTGTATTTTAAGCTTTGTTTCCCGTTGCATATTTTAATATGCATATATGTATGTAATTTCCATAAATTTAAAGTTTAGTTGAAATTTACATATGGATTTTCAAAATCCTAGTAAGTAGACTTCATACAAACAAAAATGAAGGACCTTTCAAATCATTTGTACTGACCAAATCTATATATAACTGAAACACTGTAAGATGCACCTTCACAAAAAATATACATCTGTCGTACATATGCTTTTCATTATCTCCTTCAGAAGTATGTCCGCATTTTATATTTTCCAACCTTAAATATTATTCCCTCTGTAAAGGTATAAAAATAAATTCAGTTCCCTCAAAATTCATCTCAAAATGAAACGAAATATCATCATCTTCTGAAACAAGTATAAGGGTGAGCGAAGAAGATTTCCAAAAAGAAAACATGTACCACTAAAATAAGTCAGCTGCATCTGTACGAAACTACCCTCTATTGAAAATCGCCACCATATCTGTCCTTCTTTTGAGCATATACCAGAGTTTATATAGTAGAGGTGTACGATTGTGGCATTTATGTACAGCAAAATCCGAAGGGAAACGAAAGGTGTTCCTTTTAAGGGTCTTTAGAAATTTTACTCAAGGGATGATGATGCACAGCTGCTACTTTTGTTGGTCTTGAAAGAGAAATCGAAGTGACTTACAATGTTTTAATTTTTTTCGCTTCAGGTTTAAAATGCGTATACATCCATAAGGAATAGTGAAAAGGAAAAGTTTAAACTCTGTATCTTACTATAGGTCTGTTCTTGTGAAAAAGTCCTTTTCAAGTTACTGTGGCGAATGGTTATTCTTCACGCATATACTCTATATTATTCACTATCTTCTCTTCTATAACGCAAACATAGAATTAATCATCGAACCACTTCAAATTTGTTGTTAAAGGTGTAAGTGATTGGAATTCGAAGACTCGCTTATCAGATTCGCTATAAAAATTTAAACGAATAAACGTCATGCAGCCCAACTCCATAAAAACTCCTGGTTAACACCTTATTATCGCTTTGATAACAGTATCGTCAAATATTAACCATATTTATTAATAAACAGCACGTGTGTTTGCTGAAATTAACTTCAGCTAATTCTAACCCTAAATCCACCCTCAAATCACGTAGCAATACAATTTTAGTAGCGGTTTTTATCTAACACCAGTCATACATACGAAGAGTGTGCGTAACTCATGACCTAACTATTTGTCAAGCTTTATAAAACACATTCTCGTGTATTGCTCATGTTATCTACCCTCATGTTGGGAGAGGGTGAATAATATCTGAAGGCGCCACAGTGGTTATTACATCGGAAGCATTTCAATTCACCCTAAGGAATTAACAAAGATTTTGGCGAGACATTTTATCATGTATTGCCCAGCCACCCACTCACTCAGTGTACTTGTATAAAATAGGGAATTCCCCTGTTTTACATTCTTAGTGCAATGGTGACTTCAGTACAACCGTTGTGGTTTCCATGGGCTTGAGAGTAAGGAACTTACTGAATGGTTGAAATGATGACATTTGGGATTAAATCATTTTATTGATCGGTTTTATGTGGAGAATTCTCCTGTGTGCAATCGTACAGAAGATTTAATTTGGTACATTAGGAGACGGAAATGTTCATCATCAAGGACAAGTCTAACTTATTTGGGTTGTAGTTGTAGAGGAGCTGCTAAAACTAAGAAGGGAAAGATTTTTAATTATCACTAAAAAATGTTGAGCTGTTTTCTCAGTTAATTCTCAAAAAAAAAAAAAACAAAATAAAAATACCTATCTACACACTGTCCTGATAATATTTTAATTTTTACAATATTAGAATGGAAAGATTTCTGCACCCTTAAGTGTGCGTACTTTTTGTGAATCGCTACAGATGTTCATGGAAGAAACATAATATTACATAGCAGGCAGGATAGAGTGATTATAGCGAAGTAATCCACTTGACTCGGGTGAAAAGTTTCGTAGATACAACTGCCGTTTCAGATATAGCTGAAATTCCCCGCTCATTTTTCGATTCGGTGTTACAGGGCCGTTGGCTATGTTTGGTTAGAGCGTGAAGCTCATTGAGTTGGACTTCGAGATAAATCCATAAGGGATGAACATTAAAAGGAACGAAAGGGTTTTTTTCGTGAGCTTGGTATTCAAAGTAAGTATGTTAGAACGCTATTCGTCCTGTCTTTTCAAAAGCTTGTTACTTTGCTTCTCCTTTGAAACGTTTGCTCAGTAATTGTAAGAGTTAGTTAGGATAATGACGAAACATCCTTGTTCTATTTGGGGAACTTTGACTTTTACAAATCCATACATGGTTTCAAGTTTAAATCGTAGTATGTGATCAGTGGTTAAATAGAGAATTTGTAGAAGAGTGAATTGTTTGTTGCTAGCTACACACACAATAGTGGTACGCTTAGATAATTGAGAATTTCACCCCATTCTAGCACCACTTTGATAAATCTTTTTTTTCGAGATCATAGGCAGATTACACATAAACCACAGAACTGAAAAATTATCGTTCGGTGTCCTAGACTGAATCCAGGCTCTGTGGAGCAATTATTGAGATAGGCCTCACTGTATGCTCATTATTTTGACTCACAAAACCACTCTTCAACTAATGATGAATACTAGTCTAAACCGAATTATAATAGGACAAAATTTAAGGATGGATTCATTGAACTGGTGACACTGGTGAAACTATCAGTCGAATTTACACACTGCTATCAAAGATTGAATCATAGATATTCTTTCCGCAAACTGAATTTTGAATGTTTTGAAGAGTGATTTTTCTATGCCCTCGTTCAAGTATCACCACCTGGATTGCAATATCACGAAAGCTTTACTCTATGATGTTATTACTAGGTCCTGATTAAGGTTGTTAAAAATTAGGTTACATTGTGAGGTTTGATGCACGCCACCTAATTTTACTGGATTTGGGGTGAAATTTTTTTCGCAAAGCTATGTTCGTTGAACCGTTTAATTGTTTTGATACATGTATTGGAATGCTATTATCAATCCAATATGTGGATCAAAACAATTAAACAGTTCAATAATTATATAATTGAAAGTTCAATAATTACATCACTGAAAAGCCCCGCAGTCCCTGCAATTGTTGCAGATCTGCTACTTCCATTCGTACGGAAATATTTGGAATCCGAGACTTTTCTCAGAATGACAGAGGAAGGATGATCATGAAGATTCCAAAGAAGGGCACTCGTTTTGCATGTCACAATCGGTGGGATATCTGGGTACTCCCTGCCGTCGCAAAGATAATAGTTAAGATACTCCTGGAACGCATCAAAAAACATCTCGAAGTCTTGATCGATAGAGAGCAGAGTGGTTTCCCTTCCGGATGCCATTGTATTGATCACATCAACACCCGATGGAACAATACGAGGAATTTAGATCTTACCTGCTCTTCATCTTTTGATAGTGTGAACGGAAATTGTGAAGTGCTCTAGGTAGAAGGGCGACATATGTCTTCAGTGTGTTATGGTTTCCTCAGTATTCCAGTGGAAGGAAACAGTAAGAATTTACACCATTTGTTTATTACCAAAAAGTTATTTTTGAAAGTAACCCCTTGTTTTGTTTGCTGCAAAAAAGTCAGTCAAGTCAGTTGTACATTTGCCAAAGAAAGAAAAGTCACCCCAAATAAAGCAGTCTGGCGAAGCTCATCTAAAAGTATTATTTCTCCTATCATTCTACGGTTTTGGCTACTTCTGGTGTATTCCAAAAGTTTGGATGTTCGTAAGTATATTTAAAGGAATTTACTAGTTTGACGGCTTTTAAAATAAGGTATTTTTAATATTTTTTTGTAAAAAACTGTTACAATTGCAAACTTTTTCTCTTTGGTATTTCAAAGGCAAGAAAGAATGTGCACATATAGATGTATATTTATAATTCGACAATAAATTGCTAGATAAATATAAATATATACAAGGGGCGTCGACGAAATAAGGATTCTAAGAATCTGCAGCTATGTTTACGTGAGATCCGTTAACACTGTCGTCTAGCTGATTCCCCTCTTTCAGTCTTAGCTTGAGAGCTGCTTCGGAACTTCCTCCAATTTTTCACGTGAGGATATTGACACTCATCTCCAGTTTTTCGAAGTCTATGTATGCAGAAACGTGCAAAAGTGGGTCAGAGAGTACAATGACAAACGTACAGACACCCATAACTAACATGATGTCTTAGTAAGTCTTAGGTTTCGTTTGAAGCAACTTCGAAAGTGGACAAAAAATTTCTGGAAGGTCGCCGTGTGTTATTTCCTGAGCTATCCAAACGACTCCCTGATGTCAGTAAGACGAAGATTGACAAGATTTTATCGGAACATTGTGATTATGTGTTACATGGTGTAGAGTGTGCCCATCAAGTTCACGCCCGTGCATTAGGTTTAGGCTCCCTGGCTCAATTTGAATGGAACGCTCTTTCCACCTCCCGCGACCTCATCTGTTTCTTGGATTGAAGTCTCACTTGGTGGAATGAATCCCCACAATGATTATTACCGGAGATAGAAACTGGATTTATTTTGATAAATAAACCTGAACAAAAGAAAATTTGTCTGGATCAACAATATTGCAAGTAAAGTGCAATACCCATGAAGGGAAAGTTTTGCTGGGTATCTTGTGGGATCAGAAAAGCTTGATGTGTTATGAGTTGTCAAAACCGAAAAACCAACTGCAGATAAATGCCAACAACAATTTATTAACTGTAAGCAGGCACTAAAGAATATGAATAGGATATGACACAGTAGTTTTGGGTCTATGAGGACGGTCGCCGCATGCTAGAATTTCAGGTAATTTTGAACACACTCGCTGGATCGGCTTTCTCTAATCATTTGTTCCGTTTGACCCTGCATGGAATTTCAGAAAATAGTTCAATTCTTACAAAAAAAAATATGTTTGTTCCATCAATGGATCGCTTCAAAAGTGGGGGAATTCTTTCAGCGAAGTGTTCAAGATTTGCCATAAAGATCAGCGAAGCCACGATAAATAGTTTGATTGTTAAAACTTCCAGTTCATGTATTATATGACGAATTGTTATAGACCTAGTAACAATTTCTACATTTAATAGGTCTCTCTCTTCGGCTTCATTTCCAATCCCATTTACATATATTATTTGGATGCAAATCACTAATAACACATGAGCAGCTTAAAGATTACAAACAATATATCAACATCTTGACTCCTACTGCTGTTATCCGTACATTCCAAGTTATATCTCCCAGTCAGCCATATGGTTGGAAAAAATGGACCACTTCTAATATCATCTTTCCTAATAAAAATGTCTTCAAAATGTTTACCACTAATCGTCAAGTGCAATTCAGTACTTGAGTCGTCTTCATTACATTTACAATTACTCCGTCAATTTCTGCTTATTACAGCACAATCCTGGCCATCCAAATATGATTTTTGTTTCAATTGATCCAAAGAGAAGATCATGATATTATTACACCATAAACTCTTGGAAGTAATTCTAATGAATTTTTGTCACACGGGCTGCAGACAGTCATTCAGTTAGACGACGACCCCTTCTGTGTTTAAAACCACGCGAAGAAGAAATACTTGATCCCGTTGTTCTGTTGGGCAATCTAATTATGTGGTGCTGAGAGAAGAAATGAAAACAAGAAAATCCCACGATATCAAGATGTCTATTTTAAGAAAAAAGTCAAAGTTGGTCCAATTCACATTGGAAATGATGATCATGTGGAGGTAAGATTGGCGTGCATGCGACTAAGATCTAGTCAGTTGGGGACGTGTAAATTTCGTTGTGATGACGATGCTCCTGATCGCACGAACCAATTTTTGCTTGTTAGTTTTAGTGCTGTGGGTAGCAGGTTGGGGGAGATAAAAGACATGATCTAGACAGTTATTGGATTTATTGCGGTTACTGGTGGATAAATCACGGCGGTCATATTCGTTGCTGATTCTCATAACCGTTCGTTGAGCATTTAATTCGGAGCTAACTTGCTTTTAGGGGACTATTCGACTGGCGATAGTATTTAGCATAGTGTAACTGGATACCCCCCAAGATCTCCGCCAGATGCTTACACACATCGACAGACCCAATATACATAATGATTTTCCCATCTCTCTTCAGTTTGACGAAATACCCATAATAAGATTTCCTCATGCAAAGCACAACATGGCATGGAAAAGTGTATAGAAAATTCACCATACAATGGTCAACGATTTTGCCATTACCGAGCTCAATTCCCTGAACAATTTGATCTTTCCCACACGATCACACGAATCAGTCACAGTGTTATCTGCCGACTCGGTTCCATCTTCCTCCTTCATCGCTTCATAAATAACTCATTCCTTCTTGGGATCGAATGAATTGAAGCGAACGAAACGAAGGAATGTAATGAAAATAAGTTTTATTATTGTTGCTCCGGTGGTGATTGGTTTTGGTGAACTCTCATAGAATATGTATGCACAAACAGATTCATGACTTGGGCTCCCATCATTACTGCCAACCAAGAAACCAGCTTATAAGCAACCACCAACATGAAATACAATCATAATGATCGTGACTTTTTGATCGACCCACGATCGTGTTAATTTTGGACTTTCGTAAGGTCTGTCTTCCACAAAATTGACTATAAAGTTCTTGTAGTTTGGTAAATTATTGCACGTAAACAGTAAACAGTAGGAGCAATATCAGCGGCACGAATGCTTGCGACTGCTGCAATGGGAATTTATTTTCACAAAGTATGGACAACCAATGGCATATCGGGAAAGTAGATAATCGCTATTGATCATGATCGGAAATGGGATAATACGAGTGTAAACAGTTTATGTTCATTTCTTCAGATATGTAACGAAAATATCATTGGAAAGTCATATCCTCTGCCTATACCAACAATACCAAATTGTGAAACATCCAAGAGGTTGTTGCCTTTCTTTTTTTATTTTTCGAATCCTGTTTTGGTAGTACATCCAAGTGTCCTTCAATAAGTTCCTAGCAAACGCTAAAAACACACATTTGGGTGATTCCTTTATGTTTTAGCATAACCACATTTTCACTTTTCCAGAATATTTTTTCTGGTGTGACAGACAGGTACACAATAAACCGATTTTAACCTTAAGACACTAGAACCTAAAGCCTGAATTCTCAAAGGTGTTATAATAATTCAAAATTCTACTTTCATAATTATAACCATCGAAACCGAACCCGTGCATTATCTTCACGGAAAAGGAGTTTGTAATTCTTAAATTTGGGACATCTTTTCTTAGCGGGAGTTGTCAGCATCCCCTTGTGACGATAACCTGGCCAGGCGATTTCATCAGTTTCTCCTTGCTTAGAGGCTATTCGCCTTCAAACACGCTTTGTTTTAACTGTTCCTTTAACTGCCTTCGGAAAAATCAGGTCCTTAAATGAACGTTTTGATTTTTGAGGTTATTTGTAGAAATAGGAACCATGCACTGTTATTTTTTTTGTGCTGTTAGATTTTCAGAACAAAGATCTGCTGTTATTGTTGTGTGTAACCTCTGGTTTTACTTGCACTTCACACATATTTAGAATTCCTAATAACATATCACTCCATTACCTAAAATTTCCGCTCTCGTGCTTCATTTTGAACGGTATTCTTATAGCGAATTCAGTAGAAGTAGTAAGACAACGCGAGAAGGGTAACTAAAAGAACGTCAAGAACCACTCATCCAATCAGCATTTGGACTTTGGAAGGAGAGCCATAACTGTTGATGAAGTTCAAAGCAGAGAAATTTCAACGGTTATGGAAGGAGGGCCATAACCGTTGATGAAGTTCAAAGCAGAGAAATTTCACAAGAACCGCCGGCGCTGCTTCATTTGTAGTGCCTGTTCCGTTCTGGATATGATTCGCATTCAAGGATAATAAAAAGCAGAACTCCAAACCTGGCTTAAGACTTTGCATCAGGGTAGAGGTAAGACGTCATGTGATGGATGCTCTTGGAGGAAAAAGTAGTTTACATTTCCACAAAAGCAGAGCTTTTTCCCCAAAATAAGGGTATGCGCATCATAAAAATGGTAGACAATTTCTGCCTAATTGGTACGGTTAACCATATGCCTACTCCTGAAAAATTCATTGTTGTTGAATTTTTCTCTCTGTGATTTCGGTCTGTTGAAATTGCCTATATAACTAACACCTTCCAAGTTTTCCAAAACAAATCTCAAAGGAAATTTGTTTCGCTGCTTCTGAACTTTTTTGGAGTGGAGTGGCTCCTGTATGTCCTCATTTCGATCTTGCTACTACTTTGATTGACCCTAAAATCCTTCAAAAATTTTGTTGCGTAGAAAAACGGGGAGGTGGCTCTTATGGCCACTATTCGGTTTTTTAATTACAGTATGCAATGTGATCATTGATCATTCTTACCTTGTAAGGCTCATTGGGCTTAACTGTTCCGAGACAATACCCATCTTCAAGTTGACGCAGTTAAGCCGTCTCACTAAATTGGACTCAATATGAAGTGCGTTTCCGTCGCTTCTTCCTTGACTAAGTCATTGTTTCTTTGATAGTATATGGTATTCATTGTCTTCGAAACCTCTTAATTTTTTCAGTGTTAAGCCCGAAAAGAGAAAGAAATAAACCAAAAAACAAAAACCGATTTTCCAAAAGTAAACCGATGTCAACGTTAGTTTGGACAATTTGCAACAGGTGATTTTCATCTCTCTGATAGCTCGTGTAGTGGAATACTTGTTGAATCTGATAGGTCTCTAGAAAGACGGGACTGATCCAAGAGTAATCACAAAAAAATTAGCATTCACTTGTCGGTAACTACGAAAATTAAACGTTGAATTGTTGAAAATGAATCGTACTTACGTTAACAAAAAGAACCAATTGGAGAGATACTTCGTCTATTACAAAGGCAACTCATCGGATCCTCATTCACCTCTGCCTTGGTAGAAGCATGACCAAAAGTGATGCCTACAGGTAGCAGTCACTCCTTTTTATATAATCGACAATATCGGCATGGATGCTAATTGTTCCGGGTAGCCTAGGTAGCCTTGAACTATGGCCGTTTTACTTTGAATATAATTCACATCCACGTCGTGTTTGCGATTATATAAAAAGGAACGATCACCCCAGTTAATAGAGTTACAATTATTCGGTGTTCAATCGATCACTTCTATTCATTTTGAAGGCAATTTCATAATCCTACGATTGAAGAAGTCCTCGCTCCTATTGGTAAAACTCTTGACTGGGGCATTTTGATACGTCTTTCTTGAAGCCGTTTGGTATCATCTATCTTTCAAATGTTTAAAAAATAATAATAATCGGCGTGTTCGATAGAATATCCTAGCTAAGCTCTCGGAGCTTGTGGCGTATCACTAAAGATGTGTGCGATTTGGTGGTCTTGATAGAACACAACACCCGTCCGATTGGCTACTTTCTAGTCGATCAGCTGCCTCAGTCGGGACAGTTGTTCAAGATTATATCGACATTTTTGACTATTCGACTACCAGAGCGCACCTCATCTTTGATATTCATATGACCAGAACGAGATCGTTGGAAACACCACTTTGTCGTAGCATTCGATATTGTATTGTGTCCATCAGCTGAACCACCTTTTTAGCATCCTGTTCCGCCTTTTCACCCTTGTCGTAGTACTACTAAAAGATGTAACGAATTTTCCCATTTTTATCTTCATTTGAGAGCGCCATAATACATAACTGGGTTCGCTTAAAAAAGTTTAGTTTCAATTTCGAGATCATCTCTTGAAAAATCAAGATTTCGATTAACTTTCGATGATGATTAAAGGGGCATAATCACTATCTTTCATCCCTGCCGGCACAATTCTACAAAGTCGGAATTGAAAATTTGGGGGAAAATGGGAGGCTACCTTAGATAATCACGGAATTAAATCTTAAATTGATAAAGAAAATATTTTCTGAAAACTGGAAATTTGTATTTATTGTATTTATGAAGGTATCCATAACTCGAAAATAATCGTCCAGTGTTGGCTGGTATGACTGACACAAGGATCACATGAAGATGGAGGAGACTATTGTAGCAATTTTTATGCGATTCTACAGGATCTCCAAAAATTGATTTACATCGTGAAAGCGGAAAAAAATTTATGTCGTTAATAAAATTTTTTATCTAACAAAGCCACTGTGGTATTCACTTCTTGTAATCGAAGAAATTTGATAAAAAGGATCGGAAAATTTCCCCCAGAACTCAGAATCTAACCTGTTTTGGTCGAAGCCTATATATAGACTGATGTAGTCTTATATATTATCCTGAGAGCAGGTGATTACTAAATCCATTTCAAATGGTTTCCAAATGTAGTCATTCCCTTCTATGTATTTAAAGGAAGAAAAAACGAATCATCCACTTGATCATATATTTTTTCCACTCAAAGGTCAAAGATTTTTCGGAAGCATATCCGGTCTGAATATGTTTTCTTCCGAATATGTTACGAGAAGAAATGTATTTGCCCCGCATCGGCATTCGAGGATAATGATTGAAGATAGGTACTTTGAAATACACTCCATTATATGCTCGATCCTTGTTCGATACGTCAATATTCCACGCGCCAAAACTAAGATCATTGTTTTTTTTATCCTTCGTTTTATATAAGACTTCCTCCGTCTCCTTTTTCCGCCATGGCACCGCAGACGGCAGACCGAAAAGACACTTCTACTGGACCCTTTGTGTCCTGATTTCAGAAAGGTACAAGTGTTCTTCCGGTATTTTTTATGAAGAACAAAAACGGATCTTTTTCGATTTTTTAGAACCTCCCTCGTCAGTGGTGGAAATGGAGCATATGTACATATTATGTGTATGTATGAAAATTAAACGACGATAAAATAGGGTAAGATATATGTACGAGATGGTATAATGCAACTACCCTTGAATATAAAAGAGACCGGGGTGTTTTAGGGATTTACGAAACATGAGCAGCTGCAAGCCAACAAAACGTGATTTCCAGGCGGATATTTTCTACCCCCGGTTATATAGGACGAATTCACTATGCTTTCTGGGTATGTGTGTGCATCTCGTCATGGAGGTAACTTCTTTTTGGAAGGTATGCAAATCGATTTTTGCTCACCTTTTAAACGCAATCTGTGAATTAGTTTAGTCGAGGTGTTGGTTGCATGTGTGGCTATTGTTCAAATATGAAAAAGGATCTTTTGCCTGCATTTATTATGCATGCAGAACGTTGAGTTAACAGTGTAAATCATCCCGTCTGTTTTTTACTGTGGAATAAGCATTTGAGAGGAGAATTTCTACGAAACTCAGATTGAATTTCAATGACCTCTTAAAAACCCAAAAGACGCAACAGTAGCCGGCATTACTCAAAGCTATATTTACGACAAAGGTGGCGATACAGGATATGTTTTTCGAAATCTAATTGAATAATTAGACAAACCTCATCGAAAGGAAGTAGCAAATAACGCGTGCCATTCACCAACTAATTGAACTTCACCGAAATGCATATAAATGAAATCAATTGTTTTTCAATTTGATGAATTCAAATTCATGCTTCGGTGCCACTTGTAAAGGAAAGAGCTAATGGATGACGTGATACCATGTTACCAATGTTACGTATGGCATACGTAAGAGCCAGACAGGAAAAAAGCGTGACCATTGTAAATCCGTTAAATTTAAACAATGATGGTGTTAGTGTATCCGAAAAAGTAGAGCTGAATTCATCTGAGACAAAGGCTCCTTGAAGCGAAACCGCTCAAGCCACCGACAAAACCGTCATTTCGGATCGTTGCGTTTCTTAACGATTTTTCTCTTGTCTTTCGTTTCCTTTTGTAAAAACCAACCATTGAACTCTTCGAAATAATTTTGAAATCGTCTTCTTTTACCTCGTTACCATACTCATGTGCTGACTAATAGTGGTAGCCGTAGAAAAGCGCTAAAAAAATGAGATAATAATTTCCGTTCCGTTCTGGTGGATGGTTTAGAAGGGTGACTATGAACCATATAGAGTTGCGATATGTGTTGCATTATATGTTCCTAGCCTTTCGTTATTTTATGAATTTACGCCATGATATGAACACACTTTTTTTAATATTCACTACTATAGATCGTACTCAGTCGAAACGGACTAATTCGCTTTATTTTCACACCTGCCTGGGTGTATTAACCTCATATCTAGCTAGTATACAGCATAAATGTAAATGAGTTTCACTATCTAGCATAAATTAGTCGCTAAATAAATAATTGGTAGCTTGTTTGATGTTAGGATCATACAGTGAATCAAACATGGTGTTTCAAGTTAGCCGACATTTGGTAAATGCTAACAATTAATATTTAATCTTTTATTTTCATTTAGTAATTATCTAAATTGTTTGAGCAAGCCAAATAAGATTGCCTAGATTTCAGATGATTTCGTGACCAAATATTTGTCAGCTTACTTTTCAAGCGATTAAGATAAAATTATTTAGATGAGTGGAGAATATCTCAGAATGGGACCGCAAATAATAGAAGAAGCAGCAGAGGAGTATTAGCCAGCCTCTCTCTCTCTGTTTCAAAATTATCCTAGGAGTGCCTAATCGGATGTGGTCCATGCTCAACCCTATAAACTACGATTTGTATGGCACGATCATGCCGAATGTTGATATAAATTCAAAAGTGCAAATTTTTGTCCTTCGACGGGCTGGATTATCAATTGACCTCCAGAAGTTAACCAAGATTAACATGAAGTCAACAAACACATACCTACTGAAGAGGAGCTCCCCACCTCTATGAATTAGCAACTTTATTTACACAGCTTTTCGAACACTAGCCAAGAAAGACACTTTCAAACAAAAAAACGAGTATATTTGCCTCCTCGGAAGCCTATTGTGACTATAATTTCGAAGTTTATAAAGTATCCTTTGACAGTCTTGACAGGTTTTTAGACAATACTGGAGACAGTATTTGGCAGTTGGAGAGCACTAGTAGGAAGATGACTTTCGAAATAAGTTCTACTCTGCAGCCAGATTGTTAAAATTCAAATATAGAAGAATCAATCATTTTGGGGGAAGGACTGTTGCCCTTTTTAGCTCATGCTTTTTAAATTTATGTAGTCTTTGTAGTTCTGCCACCAATTATAGTACCAGTTCCTAGCTCCTCTTTGCTCTGTAAATATGCTTTTGTTTGTTATGCTGTAATTTCAATTTTTTTCGCTAACATATATGTTAGCTACTCTATATGGTAGCTCGGTATATTTTTTCTTAAGCTTTCAAATATCGCAACGCTCTTAAGTATAATGGTTGAAATTTTGGTATGTCTTATAGCATTTTAAGAAACCAAGTGCTGATAGCTTTTTTGATTAACAGGCGGCTCAGCAAGTTCATAGGATGACATATAGTTGCCACGAAGTTTCAACTTGAAACCACCAGAGCGGCGTTTCTGACGCTTAAAAGTGATTTATCAAGATAAGACGCCTCTCTGACTGTCATCTAAAGTGGTCGTCCCCGTGGAGTTACTTTCTTGTTGAATAAATAATTAGGTCGTATAATTATCGCATACCATTATGGAAAATTACCAGACAATAAGGCTATATGATTTCTAGGAAACATTAACTGACTACGACTCAAAATTTTATAACAATCTAACATTTAGTTCACAAGTTACGAGGCTTATTCCAAAAGAAAGGGTGGTCTGCCGCGACATCCACTACGGCTGTTGTTTTGTTTCAGTAGACCCTTGCCAACCGCTGAATGTAGATTGCGTTGGTCGCGACAATCATTTCTCCTATCCGTTGTGAAGTGCACAGTCTATGACAAGATTCATATGATTTGTTTTCTCACGTTATTACTGACAACAAGGCATATATAAGGGATATCTTACACAAGTATAGAATCGAAATAACAATCCACATGCAGTGGCGTATTTGTGGTTACCCGAACCAAAAAGATTTAAGGAATCAATGCACTCGGATTGTAAAATGATAGGGACCGGTTTTTTTGGGATGAAAAGGATATCATTTTATGTAGTTGATTTCATGAATTGCGACGTATGATCAAAAATCGACGACGCAGGAAACTATCGTCTGGCGTAATGTAATACTCTTTCCTCACATCGCTGCGTCAACCAGAGATTCAAGATTTTCGTATTAGAAAAAATTGAGAAGGAGTTCATATTTTGCCTCAGTTAAAGTTTTTTAAGTATAATATTTCATTTAACAACCACGCTCCATTCCGATCTTGCACTCAGTGACTAATTCCTTTTGCACTTGGAAAATTGGCTTGGTGAGTGACGATTTGAAAATGGCGAGGACCTCAAGATTGTAGTTGTCAACTGCTTTAATTCCCAGGTGCAAAAATTCTATGGAGTAAAGGTGGATTTAACTAAGAGGAATTAAATAGAAATTTAATTGACCAAGAAAAAAAAAACGGTTTTTATAATTACAGTGAAACATTCCTCCAGGACTTTCTTAACACCATAATACTATGTATATATGAATGTTTATTCTATATATATGCATAAAGCGTAGACCTCTATGTGCATATCACGTATGTCACATCCACACGTCATTGCTGTCAGTTCCTGGCAATATGGTTCAATCCTTCTAAGATTTGTCGAAGAATTTGCATTCCTACTCTGCTGTTCTGCGTCACTAAGTTCTAGGGCAAACCACTCTCTCGTCACACGGCAGAACCAGCGAAGCGGTTATGGCCCTTTCTCAATGCATGACCTATCCACTACCACTTCTCCCTTAGGTTAGATTACCAGTATGACGCAGCGTAGACATGTTTTGAGGGAAACCTGGAGTTTCCGAATAGCAGTGGTGCTTACTTTCCATGTGCTGCTTCCATATAGCAGCAGGGTGACGATGCTTAGATATGCAAACTATTCAATGCCCTCAATATTCTGCCTATTAACTTAAATAGGATGAGTGTGTGTTGGTGATTATCTTCAGTCCAACTCTGCTTGCCTCTTTTTCGAAATCCAGAGAGATTGGGCGATAGTCCAAGGGTCGCTGATAGAAAGCAGCCAAAGTGTGTGAAGAAAAGCGTCATCATCCATTATACACCTTGATGTCCTTGGACAAGCCAGTATGAAGAATGTCACTGATAATGAAAGAAAATATGGGTGACAAAATGCAACTCTTGCGGACTTCAAGTTCCTCTGAAATTTAGGCTGTGTGCTTATGTGACGCTCTGAAAATAACTATCAATTTCTTCGAAATGCCTCTCCTACGTAGAGCATTCCAGATGCACTCCTTGTTCACACTATCGTAAACTTTGCCAAAATCGATGAAGAGCAGAGGTGGTGATCTAAACTCCACACTTTGCTCTACAATAATCTGGAGAGTCTAAATGTGGTCAGTCCAGGAGTATCCAGCACGGAAATCAGTCTAAAATCTGTTGGTCAAGCTTTCGAGGTGTTTCTCGTGGTGCAGAATGATTTTAGGTGATATCTTTGCGATAGCTGGAGGGACACTCCAGTTATAGCAATCAATACGGGAGCTTCTTCGGAATCTTAATTATAGTCCCCTTCTTCCACTCACTCGGGAAGTTCTTGAATTCATAGGATTTACGACATACTCTGGAGTAACATCAGAGATTAAACGGAAAACTTCCGCAATGAGATATCGAGGTCGCCTACTTCACTCCGTTTGAGTGCGTAGTATTTATCTTTAGTGAGAACCTTTAATCGAGGGGAGGAGGTAAACGAAGTAATTCTTATCAGGTCCGGAGTAAAGATTTTAACCAAATATTGCATTCCGCGAGCTTGAGAACCCTCTATGAACGGGTCTGTCCGGGTATGTCCTGCATAAATGTTGTAGAGGAGGAGGATGTGCCTGTCAGTCTCTTTTTTGACCATTGGAGATCTCTTTTTCATATTAATAACAATTTAGATCGAATCCAAAACTGATTTTCTTTTTTAATTTTTGTTTACAGCACGACGAAGTCCAACATCATGCCCGGGTCCAAATAACTTACCACCGCTACAATTTCACGCCGTTCACGGTGATAACATTCGAATATCACGCGATGGAACCTTGGCACGTCGATTTGAAAGTTTTTGCCGTGCAATAACATTCTCAGCTCGTCCAGTACGAGTGAATGAACGTGTTTGTGTGAAATTCGTTGACGTTGCAAATAACTGGAATGGTGGCGTACGTTTTGGATTCACAAATCATGATCCCAGTACATTAGAAAGTGCACTACCAAAGTATGCATGTCCAGATTTAACAAATCGTCCAGGATTTTGGGCTAAAGCATTGCATGAACAATATTGTGAGAAGGATAATGTTTTATTTTACTATGTAAATTCAGCTGGAGATGTGGTATATGGAATTAATGGTGATGAGAAAGGGGTAATTTTCAGTGGAATTGATACAAGAGGGCCACTATGGACGCTACTAGATATTTATGGGAATTGTACGGCGGTTGAGTTTTTAGATGCTCGGATTTATATGTATCAGCAATCGGCTGGTTATCAGCAAAGACGATCACTGCCTGACACCGAGGTGGATAGGGTTGTTGTGCCTTCTATACAATCCTTGAATTTAAGCGACGATACATCTTCCGCACTGCCCCCCGTCAGATATAATGCCAATGGACGACTTATCCCTGTACCGTTCCATATAACGAAAGGACGAAACATTCGACTGTCAGCGGATCGTTTTATTGCCACTAGGACTGAGACTGATTTTTGTCAAGGATACGTTTTTACAGCTCGACCTCTGCGAATTGGAGAAAAAGTCATTGTACAGATCCTTAAGACGGAACACATGTACGTAGGAGCCTTAGCTTTAGGTCTGACATCCTGCAATCCAGCAACTTTGCAGCCGTCCGATTTGCCGGATGATTCAGACTTTTTATTGGATCGACCAGAATATTGGGTAGTGAGTAAGGATATTGCATCCACGCCTCAACGAGGTGACGAAATTGCGTTTTGTGTTACTCCAAGCGGTGAAGTAACTATCAGCAAAAATGATGGAGCTCCAATAGTAGTGATGCACGTCGACCAAAGCCTACAATTGTGGGCATTCCTAGATGTGTACGGCTCAACGCAAAGTGTTCGGGTTTTCCGTCAGCCACCTGTAAACTTGCCACCGATGCAACAACAAACGTGCGGTGGGGTTTCACAAGTCCCTACATCGCCGCGACGCCTTCAAGTTGCCCTGCCTGCCTCTGAGTCGATCAATAGTTTAAGTTCACAAATCTCGGATAGTCGAAAGCTCTCTGCATCAGCTGCAGTAATAGCCGCCCCGGCAGCATTAACCACGACATCAGCGAGTACATCAAATGGTAGGATGATAAGCGTCCCGTCCAATGGTGATATGATACAAATCCAACCCGGCGGAACAGTATTGGTTGTAAACTTGCCCCCAGCACATCCAGAGGTAGCCCAACCTGGAAGCAGTCAGAGCCGCAATAGTCAAATTCCCGTGGCAGCGGTGAGTGCTGGACCACCTGGGTATAGTGCTACGATGATGTCAAATGGAAGCAGTACATACATTGAGGTAAGCTGATGCAATTTCTTGATTGGGCATCCATTTTTAACTGTTTCTTTATAATTCTTCTTTGCAGCCTTGCACTATCCCATCGTCGGCCAACTCCTATAACACATTAAACCAATGGAAGGACACTGGCGGTACAGGTGACAGTAGCAACTCAGGTGCCGAATGTACAATATGCTATGAGAACCAAATTGATTCGGTTCTATATATGTGCGGTCATATGTGCATGTGTTACGAATGTGCAATTGAGCAATGGAGAGGAGTCGGTGGCGGACAATGTCCACTGTGTCGAGCTGTGATTCGTGATGTAATCCGCACTTATACGACGTGATAAGTTTACATCACATTTCTAGGACTTGGTAACATTCAGTTACTCTATCAATATGACTTCAATAAAGTTGCAACAACAAATTCACGTAAAAAGTTCTTATAGAACTAACCTAATTATTTCATACGCTAGATATTATAAATAAAAATGTATTCCCACGATATTCCCATAAATATTCGTACCAATTAGGAAGAAAGTGTGACAAAGTGAAAATTTCCAAGTAAATTCGTACGATGTATAGCGAATGTATAATCTAAACTCGCGAAGGACCGTCTGATGTCTTGTTTCGGACGAAAGCAGAATTTGTTTAAAACACACCAAGTCAAAATTATGTATATAAATTATTTATTTTATTGTTAAACGTGACATTCTAGGAACTTTCGAAAATATTCGAGTCTTGGCATTTTTTCCTCGAAAATGAAAACCAAAGCATTATCAAATAACAAAATGTTCTTTTCTCTTTTCTACAACAGACTCTAGACGTCTGCTTATGGCTTTTCGTATATAATTTTATCCAAATATATTAGCTTATGATATTGTGATTATTTTGTTATTAAATTGTATTTTTACTTTATTTTACTAATTCACATACACAACACAATTTTTTTTGTAACTAATACAATTGACTATATTTCAAAAACATTCTAAAAAAGGAATAGTTAGATAGAAAATATTAAGTGGACACATTCGAATGCCAAAATAATTTTCTCTCTAAATTGGAGCGAGCAGCTTTATGACGCCGAATTAAGTAGGGATTACGATAATAGCGGAAGTTGAAAATGAAAATAAAAATACAACACCAGAAATACACACAATACAATACACAGTCTTATTATAATAAAATATTCTTACATAAAGTGACGAAAAACAAAGGCCAAATATTTAACAAATAGAAAATAATATTATAATAACATAGCAACGAACAAATTGATATATATAAATATATATAAATTTACATACTTAATGAAAATGTGAGATGATTTTAGAAACTGAGGTCAGTTAGTTTGCAAAGTAGAAATTTGGACGTATGAGGGAGAATAGGTAGCCAGTTTAAACGGATACGAGCTTCACGTTATCGCCACGCGTATTTATAATACAATATATTAGGGAGATGTAACTGTGTCAGATCAATTGCTGCATTTTTTAAATCTTAGTTTGCGAAGTTCGCCGAATAGTGTAACGTACTTTCAAATTGACAGATCGTCAACGAAAAATTGTTTCCATCCTGTTAGTGTTGTTAATATTTGCAATTAAATTGATGGCATTCGAAGGATCTGATGATTTGATGTTCGAAGACCTAACGAAAGGGGGGACGAGCCTGGAATTTTTTTGGGGGCCCGCAGTAGAAATTTCAATGGAACGGGGGGGAGGGGGGGGGAGGTTCGAATAATTTGTACCAGTGACACTTATAATTTTCACCCCGAGTCTCGATTTTCCATATAATTTTTACCCCGAGCCTGCATTTTCTCTCTACGACCCATAATCTCGAAAATTTATTTTCAATTGTCTTGGCTTCAAATTCACTTACATTTTTTCTCATTTAATTTATTCAAATGGAAGTAGCGCAATGCGCAATGCGCAATGCTGACCACATTGCCTCCTAGTGTACCGTTACGGTCTTGAATGAAGTGCTCTAACACACTTCAAGGCCCTGATCCAATATGGATTGTTGCGCCAACGATTATTATTATTATTAAATGGAAGTAGTTTAAAGCCAATATGCTAATGATATTATGAAGGAAGGATCCGGGTAGAATTTTGTTGCCAATCCTAAATTCTATCTGTCGTGTCCGTTTGTGAATATCTCCGGACAAATGAACATTGAGTTGCATCAGACTGTCGTGTAGGTCTAAATTAGTGACTGTACCCGGTACAGCGTTTGCAAGAGCATCATTTTTAAGACTTCCACTTTTATTCCAAAAAACCACATATAAGTATAACAATTACCGAAGTGCTCTAAATTGCTTAATATCTAAGATCCACGTGTAAAAGTCGTTGATAAAATTGTCTTTCTGAGAGTATTTCTCCTTCGGTTACAAAAATATAGTTTTCATGTATCATCTCTGCTTTAGCCTTCTATAACATCCATTTTTAATTTGGCACACGAATTTCGCCGATTATTTGTCGGGTCACCCTTTGCATTCACATAGGAATTTTACAAAGATGGAAAAAAAATGTTAATCATGTCCTGTAGTCAGTCGTGAGTGATAGGCGGGGGTACCGTCTCCGGAACTTCCTCGGGGGCTCGAAATAAAAATTTCAAGCGAAAAAAGGATAATAGGAGGATCTGCATGATTTTCACTTGGCCCCTGTTGTACCCTCATGATTTTCAGCCCAGGCTCTGCTTTTTTCTGTGGTCTTCCCTGAAATGGTAACTTCAACAGTAACTAAACGCACATTTTAGCTCGATATTCACGATAACAATTATCGGAATTTTGAGTGGTTGTGAATCTGCAGCTTTGGCTTCTTTCGTTTATTTTCTTCCAAAAAGAATCATTATACCGATTAAAGCCTTAACAGAAAGTACATCTTTCTAAACTGTTTCATTAAGCTTTTTAGAAGAGCATGAAAGACTTAGTTTAGTCTTTAAATTCTGTAAGCTCTATCAGATTCAATTCTAGTTGACTTCTAGCCTTGGAAAATGAACTCGATAAACAACCTGAAATTTCATTTTCATTGCCTCTTGATTGTTTTGTAAGGCCCCCGCGTTCATTGCGTATTTTCTTTTTTAGCTTCATACTAGTATTCTTCAATTTCTTTCTCCGCAAATAGTAACCTTACTCGGGTGGTAACCATCTTTAGACTTCATCGCCACATTACAATGTAATTTTTTATTGGTCATGCCAACAATGCAGTTATTAAACTACTCTTTAATCTATTAGGCCGTTTCCTATGAAAAGTAAAAATTCAATAATTTTTTCTTTGATGTAAACTGTTTATTTTCAATAAAAGTAATTGCCCATACTATCGGCATACTTCTCATCTCATCTTAATGGAAACTCATTTATCACTTTGCCCTAGAAGCCTAATTCACATGGTTCGATGAAAGGCCTCTGAGGAATTGAATTTTTTGCCCCCCAAGGAGTTGCCGAGATTTCGAAAGAACTGGTAACCGGTGGGTGCCAGCTCTGGCGATTACTAGAAGTCCTGTAGTTTTCCCAGGGCCATTTTGATGGAATGTGATCAAGCGCTGTCATTTGAAAAGGTGGGAGCCGATCGATTAGTCAGTCTCGATTGTTTAACTATAAGACTCGGCATTATTTCGCCGAGTTGTTAGCAATTGAAATCCTTCATGATCGATATGCTAAGCTTCATGTAGTTGTACTCGATAACGTCTGAGCCAGATCGCCAAACAGATATCATCAGTCTCTTTTGGCGAACGTCCCATTTCGGGGAATATTTTGGTGGTTCATTTGCGATGAATACGTGCGATTTTCGTATATAGTCCATTTTTCGTCACACATAATTCGATTCAAAAATGGTCTATATTTGCTGTAAATCAGGTGAGGAAAACAGCCACCGATTCATGTCCATTTCTGGGCATCGACTGATTCGTGTGCCATCCACTTGTCCAGCTTTTTCCCTTTGCCGATTTCCACCAGGTGACCTCAGATTGTTTTCTCAAACACATCGAACACCATTGATGTGATTCATGCGCACTTGCCCAGATCCGCTTCTAAGGTGAGCGCATTGTTATCCACATAAATCTCAGGTCAGTCACGTGGCTCATTCCATGGGTTGATATTCTCAACAGCAAAATTTTTAAATCAACGATCTACCGTGGGCTGAGAAGTGACTCCAACATCAGGCACACAACCATTGTTTAAAGGAGTACTACCAAATTGATAGCATTATATCCCGGTCGTCATGGATGTTTGTGTTCTTGTGCTTGTCTGGCTGCTTTGATCTTACTATCTGCACATCATTAAATATGGTGGTACTGAAACCAAAGCACATTCTCACTAGGTCCGAACAATCTGGGAATCAGACATGAGCCTCAAGACGAGTACAATTGTTTCAGAAACGTCGGGTATTATACTTTGCTAGCATCTTAGATCCAAGATTTCTGATTTTAATTGTCTTACAATTTTGCTTTTCTTAGCTTCCCTTCAATATTAACAGACTTATACAGGCTCATTTGTGTGGTTCCCTCGCATGCCATTAATTCAAATCGATAGAATGCCGTCGATCTTGTACAAATTTGACGAACTTATAGATTTTGAAGCTAAATTTTTTGCTAATGTTTCGCCTACATATTCAAGCAGTTCCTGTGTAGCAGTTCCTATAGTAAAAAAAACCGAAACAAATTTGCCTTTTCTATTCAAAAAAGCATGTATTGACGAGTCAATATGATGCAGCATGGTTTCGCCTATATTTTTTTTTCGATGGAAAAATAAATATTAAGCCTTTCGTAGCTAAAAAAAAAAATTAGTTTTACAATCGAAAAGATACGAAAAATGGCTATTTGCAAGCGGTACATATAACTCATTAAGTGGATCATTTTGAAGACAAAAGTCTTAATAGATAATAAAGATATTTGAAAATTAAGGGATTCATTGAAAGCAATTGAGGGAAAAACCAACACTGCTACATATACACATACCTCGGAATCATTCTGAAATTACGAGGTCAAGAGAAAATGATCAAAACTTCATTATATTGAACCAAACAGATTAGAAGATAATTTTATCTTATTTTTTATATACCTTGATTCAACTTCTTCATTTTAGGTAATTATACATTTATTTCTATGATTCATTTGCATATGTAACTAATAAACTAGGGCTATCACATTATCTTTACAACTATTTATATATTTTTTTCAATTATACCCTTGTAAATCTTTTTTTAATAATTATTGCACCAGCCGCTTTTCGTCGTTTTATACATGCACAATATATATTTTTTCCATAATTTCTTTTATAAAAAAAAAATTATTTTCTAGTCAATGAAAAAAGAAATTAGGACAACTAATCGAAAACGACCGAGATAATATTTTAAAAAAGGGTCTACTGTTCCACAAAGCCCTGAAAGAGTTTTTGTATTCACTGCAAAAACGTTTACATTTTGAAAGAGAAAAACAAAAGCAAAGAAGCAATTTATACTATATTAGGTAGATATCAATTCATAGTAATTAAAAGATAATAAATCTCTTATTCCATTTTGATACACACTAAGTCTAGCATGGCCGAATTGAATTTTATTCCACAAAAATCAAGCAAGGCGTAGGGTTTCAGCGTCTCTGCAAAATCCTTCCAATGAAAGATTTTTATGAAAACACACACATTGAATAAAACAATGATAATCGCGCATATGGGTTTAATTTATAGCACAATGAAATAATATTTGGAAACAAAACAAATGTGCTACTTTCTTTCAAATGAAAATATTTATTTTATTTATGCTCTCGAGCACAAAAAATACTTACGTTATTTGGTATTGATATTCTACTTTCTATAGTTTCGTACAAAGTAGCAAACATCTGTGTATGTATAAAAATAAAAAACTAAAAAAAAAAAACAAAGAACAGCATGTAAATGAAATCAATCAATTTTGTTTAGCACGTTACCTTTTTTCTTTGAATATAGATTATTAGTTTCTCATTATTATATTATTATTACGAATAGATACAGAACATAATGTATATACTAAAAACACAAAGTATGAAAAATACAAACGTTATTAATATAAATATATTGAATTTTAATATTAGAAAAGCTTCGACTTTGATCGAAGACGTTTCTAGAACCACGGAAATTTGAATTTTCAAGTTTAGCAAAACCTATATAAAGGAAGAAGCAGCAGATAGTGAAACCAATAACAAATGTATTATAGTATCTGTTTTTCACGTTTGTGTAAAACAAAACCTTATTAAAATCGATTCACCGTCTGTCTGTCTGTCTGTCACACGCACTTTCCTTCAGAACGACTAAACCGATCCGACCGAAATTTGGAGTCAAAGTGTGCGCACTTAAAGTGAGACAGGACTCATTTTCGGAAACTACCCAACTTAAAAATACGAAAAAAATTAAGATGGTGCGTTTAGATGAAATTTAGGACTAAAAATATGTCCCATTCCGATATCTGCTCAAATAAACTTACTAATAGTATATTACCAAGTTTTAAAAATTTACTGCGAAACTCCCCTTAAATTCATCCTAGAAGTTCCGAATTTCGTACCAACATAGAGGGCAATATTTCGTATATACGTGCTACACTTCATGGAAGTCTGGCCATTGACGACAAAGTTATAGCAGTTCAAATCATCTGCTTCCAAAGCCATGCAATAAGATGCTGACGTCATAATTGACGGGAATAATTGACATTCGCGTGAAATATTAAAGTCGCATATATGAAGAATCTACTCATCTGCAGCCCTTTTTAAGGTTTTCTGTAAAACACTCATGTGAAATCTAATCCTCGAGAGATGTCCCATTCCAGTGTCTCAGTAATTGACTAAAAAAAACCCTTCATCCCAGGGGTACTAAATTTTGTACCGGCATAGAGTGCAGTATCGTGCATACGCCCGCCAAGTTTCATGAAAATCCAATTATTAGTGTCAAAGTTATAGCAGTTCAAACTTATCACTTTCTTGCGAATTAACAGCACCCTAAGCCATACAAATAAGATGTTGACGTCATAATTAACGAAAATGATTGACATTCGAGTGAAATATTAAGATTCCATTCGAGGAGAATCTAATTCTCCCCAGCCCTTTTTAAGGTTTTGTGTGAAACAAAACCTTATTAGAATCGAGACGGTGTCTGTCTGTCCGTCTGTCTGTCTGTCTGTCACACCCGATTTATTCGGTAACGACTAGACCGATTGTCACGAAAATTGGTGAGAGTATGTAATCTGGTGATCCCTTTACATGCAGTAAGTGGCGCCACCTTGTGTTAAGTTTAGGGGGGGCTCCCCATACATGTGAATGGAGGGTGCAAATTTTTTTTTCACAGAATGTAGCCATGTGGGGTATTAAATGAAAGGTCTCAATTAGTACTTTTCGAATCTGGTTCAATATTTGATATTAGATGAAACATAAGGGAGTGAGGGTTCAAAATATGACCCACAAAAAGTGTAACAGGTCTCGTTCTCAGAACCTATCCAACCGAAAAATCTGAAAAAAATCACAGTAGTACATCTCTACGAAATCTAGGCCTCAAAATATATCCGGTTCCGATATCTGCACAAATAAAGTTAATAATAGTATATTTCCACATTTTAGAAATTTACTCAGCACCCCCCCCCCCCCCCCCCCCCCCCTTATATTCATCCCAGAAGTATAAAATTTGGCATGCATGTAATGAAGAACATAATGCACAGTTTGGTCAAGTTTGAAGAAAATCCAACTATTCTTAACAAAGTTATAGGGGGTGAAACTTTACAATTTTTTGTGAATTTCGTGCACTCTACAATCTGCATGACGTCATCATCACATATCAATTCGTCAATATCACAACGAAATGAGTTCTTATGAATTGGGTCGCAGAGAATTATTTTGTTTTAGTTTTTTAGATATTTGTCAGGCAGACATGTGTGTATGTAGGTATATAATATATGCGTGCTAATGAACTTTGCGGGTAGTGCCTAATTCAAATAGATATAAGAAGTAAATCGGAAATATGGGTACGATCAATTTATATACGTGCATATATGTGTACAGTATTCGGTAATAGGCAGTTTGTTCGTTTAGGGTGAGCGTGATATCTATGGCTGTAATGGCTGTTTGGAAAAATATGAAGGATTATGTTGAATTTGTAGCTATATACGGACAGAAAAATGTGCGTTGAAGTTTCTCACATAAGATGAACACAAAACCTTTATACCCGAAGCACGAGCTTCCGGTATTCCGACTTGTTTATATCTGATGTAGTTTAAGTTCTTGACATTTGCTAATAATATTAAACTCAGAGTGTGGAGCGTATGAAGTTGACTATTTTCAATACAGGGTTTTCCATCAAATGATTTATTTAAACCGCTTTCTAAAAAATAGATGGCAATGGAATTTTTAGTTATGTGACACGGAGCTGTCATGCACTCGTCGCTCCCCACATCTTCTTTTTCTTCAGTTTTTGCCCCGTTCACAAGCGGGGTCGGCTCGTCGTGATCGGTTTCGTCATTTTATTTTATCAAATGCCCGATCAGGATGTAATCGCGAGGCCTTTAAATTCCCATCCAGCGTATCAAGCCACCGTTGTTTCGGCCGGCTTTTTGGTTGCTTACCATTGAGGATGTTCAGACCAATATTGGTAAGTGAATTCTTGTTAGCGTGAATTACGTAACCACACCATCGAAAACGCCTCACTCGAAATTTTCCCATGATCAGTGCAACCCCATATCGATCGCGGATATTCTCATTTCGGACGTGATCAAAACGTGTCACGCCACCAGTGCAATGCAACATCTTCGTCGGTCAACACTCAGAATTATCCTCAATTAAATGAGATTTTTTTGCAAAGTTTAAATTAAAAATAAAAGAGTTACGCGTGTTATCGATGAAGGTCGTGACTGGAGTTCTCCAACTGTGGGACATTTAGCGACTCCAATTTTTATCTGAAACCAAAAAGCTTTTAATTTTTCATCAACTTATTTTCTAAGAATATGAACCTGAATCCAGCTGAAAATAGTCAAAATGAAAAATTTTTCAGGTGTTCAAAAACAAATATTTTGATTCCCACTGTTTTCTTTTCACCAACTACGCAAAAAAAGGCACCTTTAAAAATATGATTTCATCCCAAATTTTGGTTGATATCCTTGGTAACTTTCTAAAGAATCATAACTCCAAATTTCATAATTATCGACCTATTACTTTTTGAGCTAGAATTCCCGCAAATGTGAAAAACGTTGTTTTGTGAAAAATGCGTTTGAAGAAGAAATTGTTTCAAAAATCCCCTTTCGGATATGAATACGTTTATCACTCTCAATTACGAACAAAATACAGTTACGACAAATACAAATGCACTCGTACAAGGGACTGACGCTCAGTATTTATAAATACACTATTTAATTAACGCTACAGATTTCCAAGGGCATAAAGCGACTACTTCCTGGCCGTCCGACCCTAAACCTGTACCCGATGATCGCTCAGCTCTACCCCTATAAAATCTAAAATCGGAACTTCCCTTTAAAATTTCTGCAGTGTATTTTGGGATAGCTAGGCTAACAATCGTTGCAATAAAGAAAAAGTCGTTTCTGAAAACCTCCTAATGTGGTTTCCTCTCTTAAACAGGTTGGATAATTTGATAATTTTCCCACTGTGTCGAACATATAGTCTTCGAATTCTGGGACGCAGTTGTTACTATTCTCTTAGTGGAGTCCCTGGGGAAAAGAATTATCGAGGATTTGCCTGTGTGACGAAATTGGAGTGAATGGCCAGAAAAACCGCCCGACTTTGGCCAAGTTCAAACAGAGACTATCTTAAAGTTATCTTAAAACCTAAAGGAAAGGTGGCGAAGTTGGCCACGCAGGTCCACCAGCATTTGAGTGCAGCTCTACTCAAGTGTCCCCTCGAAACACATGTGTCCTTCAACCGGTACCTGGGGATCCGGATGAGAACGAGAAATTTAAGACCCGATACGGGTAACTGGCTTCTGTATTGGTGACTGGGTAGGGCTCTCGTAATAGACACCATCATCAAGGGCCAACAATCGGTATTCGGTCTAGGCCTGACGTAAAAGAGAACTCCACCACTTTGCACCGAGGTCCACCAATTTGATATTCCTAAAAGCTATCTATGAGCGATACCATGATCGTCAGGTTGTGGATAAAATCCGGCTCAATAGGTTACGGTGGGCGGGTCACTTAATCCATATGGATGAGGATGATCCAGCCCGAAAAGTCTATAAGGGCAATATCTATGGTAGAAAAAGAAGACGAGGCAGACCCTGCCTAAGATGGAGCGATGGCGTAGGTCAGGACGCCAGACAGCTTTTGGGGATATCGAATTGGTGGACCTCTGGAGTTCCTTATTAAGGCAGGCCTAGACCGGATACCGTCTGCGTCATGGTTTGCCTCGTTTTCTTCTCCCACCTCCTTTCAGGCTTTCCGGGTTGAATTATTCTCACCTATTCGGATTAAGGGGGTCATCCCGTGTGAAGGCGATTTTTTTTTTGGCTTTTTTTAGAAATTTTTTGTGAAGAACTGGAGAAAGATGCAAATACGAATTTTTCACCATAAATTTATTAATATCTTGAGAGTGCAAAGCAATTTTTCCAGTCCCCACTCACATAGTTCGTTATTGAAATACAGAGCAGTTTATACACCCATCTCCAAAAAAAGGTGTTTTTCTGCTGCCACGCTAGAGGGCGCTGCGTTCATCTTAGAGAAAAAAGTAAACGGCATTTTAACGTACAGATTTAACTACAGTCCGCAAACTAGGATTATTAAAAAATATTAAAAACTAAATTTTTGGTGCATTTTTAAACTTTTTTTTGAATTTGGGCGTTTTTTTACGGCTTCTTCAATGAATAAAAAAACTACTGAATAAATCGCAATTATCCTAGTTTGCGGGGACCGTAGAAATATATTCTGAATAAGTCGTGAAAATTTCAAAGAATTTGGTTGGATAGATTTTGGGCTATGGTGGCAACCGATTTCAACATGCGGTTTCGAGAAAAACGCATTTAAAAAGTAGAATGCAATTTTTAGCCATAAAACCTTAACTGACCATTAATCAGTTATATCTAGTCTATAAACCTTAGGTTTCTTGAAGAAACACATGTACAGCCTTGGCTTCAATTCTTGTCCTTTTAGCGAAGTCATTCGAATGTCATTCGGACCGATAAATACGAGCTTTATTACGGCGATCGACATAAATCTGGCATGTGACTTATCACGTGTTTAACACTATAATTTCCGAATGACTCCGAATGTCAAATAATCACTTTAGCCATATATTTTACACTATATCTAGATACAATTGATGCCAAAAAAAATTCGATTCCGCGAATCCGACAGACGGGATGACCCCCTTAAGTGACCTACTCACCGCTACCTATTCAATCGGATTTTATCCACAACCAGATGGTTAGGGTATCACTCATAGATTTAGTCGTTGTATAGGCTACGGAATAGTCCATTCTCTTGACGAGGCCAACAATTCTGTGATATGTTCTTGGAAGGAAATTGAAGAGCGAAAGAAGCGAGACTGAAAAATTTACACAATTTATGATTTTCCAAAGTTTCTGAGACTTTTTAAAGAAGGAGAATTTGATTTTTGCACAAGAACTGAAAGTTTGAATAAAATTTCCACTGCGACTGTACTCAGGCATATTGGTGTATGTCTTAGCTAAAGCTCACTTACGGGTAAAGTTAGCAATGGAAATATTTTTGAAAATATTTCAAGAAAGTTTGTATTTTCTCTGGGTAGAATTATGTTTTGAGTCGTTGTATATGAAAATGGCAATTTATAGGCATGTGTAATATATGTAATAAAGGAATTGTTTATATTATTTACATTTATAACATTTTTTAGCCCCCATCTTAAATGGGACTTTGGGCAAGAACTTCCTTAAGGCTCGTTGGTCTAGGGGTATGATTCTCGCTTCGGGTGCGAGAGGTCCCGGGTTCAATTCCCGGACGAGCCCGAGTCGAATGGCTCCTTTTTTGTATGGATCGAATATACATTTTATTCTAATGCTTTTTCACAATAATCTGCTGATAGAATATCAAGCAGAAATCTGACTTTTTTGTTGTGGTTTGCAAATTACTGGAATTGCTGTTATGTTATGAGACTACACGTCTCATTAAAATGTGTGATAATAATATTATGGGAAAAATGGAGGCGCTTCCGATATAAACTACCAAAATGGCTTCCTCAAACACGGTGCTTGTTTCCGTGCTTCTCAGCCAACGGAGAAGACTCTGCCACGTTTTTCCCAGTGACTTATATTTTCCTTCCTACTCTTCCTTTCTAATTTCCAAGCGTTTTTGATAATGACCGCATAAGCTCCGTCATCACATTTCATTAGAGTTTCATATAAGATTAATTATTGCATGTTTTTATTTCCGAGTTGCCACAATCTCGGCAGAAGACGGATTTTACCTAATACTAGCACTAGGTGCCAAGCATTTAGACTCGGACGATCCTACCTACTTAAATAATAAAGCGGCGCTGGTGGTAGTGGTCGGTGGTAGCTCAATGGGGGAATCCGTCGAGAACTCCCCGCAACATTGAGCACTTATGCAGAATGGTATATTTCCGCATGGTTTGAACTAGGTGCTGGATTTAGGTACAATACCTGTAGCTGACAATATTATGGAAATTATAAGCACTCGCTCGAGACCTCAAATTTCTTTGATCTCCCGAGCCAGTGGCTCAAAGTACACCTTTTTCTTCATGTTGCTATTATGGGGGATAGCAACATCAATAATATACGCGGGGCGACCCGTCTTGTCAATATGGAATCAGTTACAATATGGCAATCAGTTTGAACTTGCCGGTCCCGATACATGCTGCCAGCAGAACTATCAAGTACTGCTTGCGGCTTATATCGGTAAACCGGACATGTTTCCGCGATCAGCCCATACCTTACATACAGCATTTTGCCTGGTGATGTATTGCACTGGTGCCATAACAGTGCAGCCAGAAATGAGATGTTCCAATGTCTTTAACGCCGAATCACACATTCTGCACTGGTCGTTCTCCACCCGTTCTTTCATGATGAGCTTTTTATAAGTTCGGGTGGCGACCACACCGTGCTGAATGGCACACATGAACCCCTCCGTCTCAGCAAAGAGCTCCCCAGCACACAGCCATCTGTTCGAAAATACAAATCAACAAATGGCTGCCAAGGACAATTCATGTGTTTACCATGCATTGCTTTCGACTTCCATTCATCGATCCGCTCTTGGTCCATCTTCATCCCACTAAGATCCTTCAAGTTAAGTGGAATCAGTCCACAGTCTGCTTTACAGACAACCGCATGCAAGGGGCTCGCCTGCTATTGCTGTAAAAATAAGTGCGCAGCGAGTCGACTTGGCGATGATGTTGTGCCACTACGTCAACCACGCCCCTACCTCCGATGTCACGATGGAGTTTGGATGATGCATTCGGAATTTGGACGTAGTACTCGAGATCGGTCTTCGTCAACGGCAATATTCCGAATGCAAAAGTCAGTGAAGGGATACCATATACATTATATGCGTTTATCTTATTCTTCCCCCGAGAGATGCGATTTCAGCACCAGCTTCACACGTCGGCGGAATTCGGACAGCAGAGCATCCCTCAGATCACCAACTCAAGTATGGGTTCCTTGCTCAATTTCAAGGTATTTGTAGAAGTCTGTCTCGGCCATAGATTGGATGTGGAGGTCACCAATGCTATGTGCGGCATGCGGATTGCTTGGATTCGACACTTGTCTAATCCAAACTCCATCCGAACATCAAGGCTTAACATTTCTATTATTTGCAATAGACTTCTAAGATGGTCGTGAGTCCCAGCATACAACTTGATGTCATCTAAGTACATCAAGTGTGTCAGTTCGCACTTAGCACGTAGGCCATATTTTATTGCGAAACCATTCTTTCTAGCATCATTCAGTAGCCATGAAAGGGGGTTCAGTGTCATACAAAACCAAAGGGAACTCAACGAATCCCCCTGGAAGATATATGAATGGGCTCTGAAGTATTAGCACCCTCAGATGTACGCACTGATAAGGTGGTATGCTACCCTTCCATGATTGTCGCCAAACATTTTTTTAGCTTCAGATCAATACGATACAGATGTAGGACATCGATTAGCCAGATATGCGGAACGCTATCGAAAGCCTTGGTATAATCGGTATAGTATCTGAATAGGTTGCTTTAGCCTCTAGTTGTTTGTCCTACAACTACTGAGTCGATAATGAGTTACTCTTTGCAACTCCTGCCTCGTGTCCTTGCTAGGGACAAGGTAGGTAATCCCCGCAGTAAGGAAGGGTGGAGATTCCTCCGGCCGACTTATGACCTGATTTATGCTGAGTGCCAACCGACCATATATACTGGTGAACTTTTTGCACCAGAAGTTCTGCTGTTCTGATCCAGACCAGTTCTTCGAGCTGTTTATGGCTCGTCGAACTACCTCTTCGGTAACATCCGCAAAATTCATGCCAGATGTGGGCGGGTGCCTTCGGTGGTGATTCACTCAAAATGCTCAACATGCTGGGTGGGTAACTCCCAAAGTCCACCCCAGTATTCTTTCGCTTCTGTTACCGAAAACTGTACTGTCTGGAAGCTCTGTTGGGACTCGTTGAGAGATCTGAAAAAGTTCCGCTTGTTCTACGCGAATGTTTCATTCTGGACACGTCTGGAGTGACTTTCGCCATACCGTTGTAACCGACTGCATACGACAGCAAGTTTCTGGTTTAGTGTGTCCAGAATTTCAACTACGGGTATCTCACCGTGGATGACATAGTTTCTGTAAACCTCAGCACTTTTTCATCCGTCTGCTGGCATTGCCAGACAGTCAGTCTAGCAATGTCCTGCCTTAGTGAGTCCCACCGACGTTCCAGACGAATTTTCCATGGTGCATCTCCTCGGTCACTCAAATCAATAACGCGAAAGCGAATCTTCTGACCGTGCAATCTGACAGTCGCAACTGCAACGCAATACACAAATGATTGTATTTGCACCAGCGACATATCAGCACACAGTCAAGATGCAATTCTCGGAGTTGTCGGAGATGCATAGAGCCTGGGAAGGATGCACGGTGGAGAAGTGTGCTTCGGCGATTTCTGAAACTGTTGCCTGCAGTGCGGTGTGGTGTTGTTGATGCCGTCGCCTCTGCCCCCAGTGATGTGGCGCGGCAGGATTCGCGGCATTCGAAATTTATTTCGAATGTCGCGAATATCAACGGACAGATGACGTCACCGGCGCTCCACTCAATTCAGACCTCGCTACAAGAGTGAAGAACAGAGTAGGTGACGAGAAACGTCAGATAAAAAAAATAATAATAAGAAGTAAAAAAAACACAGTTGGTTGGCAGTCATTGTGAAAAGAACGAGTTTTGTGCAGAAAGAAAATAGTTACGGACGGAAATCAGTATAATTTCTAATATCCCGGATTTATAATAGGATAACTTTTTTTGAAATGGTGTATTGAACTTTTTTAAATACGAGAACTTTGTAAAATATAAAAAACATGCCAGAAAACTATTTCAAACGTACCTGGTTTGTTAATTTTACCTGGAATTCCGGACGAATTGTCTAGATATTATCAAGTTTTCATTAAAGTGAAGGGATAAACATCGGTTCAACTTGGAAAAGAATACAAGCTTCTAAATGTTGCCTGCAGTGCGGTGTGGTGTTGTTGATGCCGTCGCCTCTGCCCCCATTGACTCTCTGTCACCAGTTAAATTTCATCTTCTTCTCATAGATGGATTTGCATTTTATACCTAACTGCCAGGTGTGGTCATACCTTCCTCAGTAAGTAATCTGCAAGACTGGAAAGTTCCTGCACTTTCCTCACATACCTCCTGAGACGCTGCGGTGGGGTACAGTTATTCAGACTGAATCTATCCATCACTCCTCCTTTCACAACCGGGTTTGGGACTGGCTACCGTGGAGTTTATTTGTTTTTCATTATTTCCGAGTCATCACAATCTCGGCAGATGCCGGATTTTACCTAATACTAGCACTAAGTGCCAAGCATTTGGGCTCGGACGATCCTACCTACTGAAAAACTAAAGGGGCGCTGGTGGTAGTGGCCGGTGGTAGGTCAGTGGGAGAATCCGTCGAGTACTCCCCGCAACATCGAGCACGTATGCAGAATGGTGTACTTCTGCATGGTTTGAACCAGACTGTGCGAAAGTCCCAGGACATCAAGGGAAGCCGTGAGGGATTTAGATACAATACCTGTAGCTGACAATATTATGGGAACTACAACCACCCGCTCGAGACGCCAAATTTCTTTGATTTCCCGAGCTAATGGTGAACTATGAGTTCACCTTCTTCTCCACGTATTTCCGTTCAATGTTGCTATTATGGGGGATAGCAACATCAATAATATACGCAGAGTGACCCGTCTTGTCAACTAACAGTACGTCAGGCTTGTTGTGTGCGGTATGGCGATCAGTCAGAACTTGCCGGTCCCAATACATTCTGTAAGCAGAACTATCAAGTACTGCTTGCGGCTCATATCGGTAAACCGGACATGTTCCCGTGATCAGCCCATGCTTATATGCAAGGTTTTGATGGATAACCTTACATACAGCATTATGCCTGGTGATGTATTGCACCGGCGCCATAACAGTACAGCCAGAAATGAGATGGTCCAACGTCTCTAACGCCGAACCACACATTCTGCACTGGTCGTTCTCCGCCCGTTCTTTCATGATGAGCTTTTTATAAGCTCGGGTGGCGACCACGCCATCCTGAATGGCATACATGAACCCCTCCGTCTCAGCAAAGAGCTCCCCAGCACACAGCCATCTGTTCGACAGATGCAAATCGACAAATGGCTGCCAAAGACAATTCACGTGTTTACCGTGCATTGCCTTCGATTTCCGTTCATCGATCCGCTCTTGGTCCGTCTTCACCCCACTCAGAGGATTGAAAGATCGATCCTTCAAGTTAAGTGGAGTCACTCCACAGTCTGCCTGTACAGACAGCCGCATGCAAGGGACTCGCCTGCTCTTTGCTGTAAAAATAAGTGCGCAGCGAGTCGACTTGGCGATGATGTTGTGCCGCCACGTCAACCACGTCCCTACCTCCGATGTCACGAGGCAGGTTCATCCGCTCCACGGCAGACTTTGGGTGATGCATTCGGAATTTGGACATAGTTGTCCGTATCCGCCGCTGGACGTTTTCCAGGTCGATCTTCGTCCACGGCTATATTCCGAATGTATAAGCCTGTGAAGGGATAGCGAATACATTCAACGCGCTCATTTTATTCTTCCCCGAGAAATGCGATTTCAGCACCAGCTTTACACGTCGCAGGAATTCGGACAGCAGAGCTTCCTTCAGATCACCAACTTGAGCATGGGTTCCTTGTAGAATTCCTAGGTATTTGTAGAAGTCTGTCTCCGTCATAGCTTCGATGTGGAGGTCACCAATGCTAAGTCCGACATGCGGCTCGTGATGACCTTTGCGGATGGCTTGGATTCGACACTCGTCTAATCCAAACTCCATCCGAATATCACGGCTGAACATGTCTATTACTCGCAACAGACTTCTAAGATGGTTGTCAGTACCAGCATACAGCTTGATGTCATCTAAGTACATCAAGTGTGTCAGTTCGCACTTAGCACGTAGGCCATACTTTATTGCAAAACCATGCCCTCTAGCATCATTCAGTAGCCATGAAAGGGGGTTCAGTGCCATACAAAACCAAAGGGGACTCAACGAATCCCCCTGGAAGATGCCCCTCCGTATACGGATGTATTTACTCAAAGAATTTATAATGGATAAAATAATTAGGAAAGTAAATCACAAAGGTTAGAAGGTTAATTATACATTTCGGATTGGTTTTGCCAGCTTTTGCAGGCAAGTTTACAGCTTTGACTTTAACATTTAGTTCTGTTTAGTCAAGCTAAGCAAACCATTAGCGAAATTAATTGCTTCTGCGTGGGAAACCCGCATTTTCAAATCTTTGTCCTCGGAACCGCAGTTAGCCGAACTTTTTTCGATTGAACTTTTGCGTCACACTCAGAGATGTAGTCGGTGAACGGGCAACAAGTTCTGGAAGACTTCCGGGTGAGTGAACACCAATAAATCGTAGTACCTCAACCCAGAAACGTTGGAGGTCGAACAAGGGCCGACAAGAATGAGCCAGTAGAGTCGTTTTCAAGAGCCAGCACCAGGAGGCCATTCATATTCTGAGGGGGGAATAAGTAAGCCGGTACTACTGACCGGCAGAATGAAAATATATATGGTTGCTACTTACCGCTTGGTGGGATATAGTGCGTCAAACACACCTACGCGCCAGCGTTCGCGGTTACCTGAAATATGCTTCAGGTCCTCCCTTCTTACACTCTCTGGAAAAGGTCTCGGATTCCCACGATTTCCGTACTACTGGAAGTAGCGGACTTTCAGCGATAAATAACTCTGCAAGGAGCCTGTCAAGCGCAGCCGACGGCCGAAATGATGTCCCTTCTGTTTGGGGGAACAGTCCCCATCCGCCATGTTTCGGTGACTAACCATCCCGTCCACAAGTGGATGAGCTGTCCCAGATGTGATACGGTTAAGTTACGTAGCGAAGTGTTCTTTCTACCTCTCCAGTTGCCTGTGATCGCTAATGAGAAGTCGATCGCTAATGTTCATCGAGCGACCACATGTATTGTCTTAAGTGATGCGATATACAACGTAGTACGTACGTAGTACGTAGTTCAATGTTCATTGATACTCTCAGGCGGGTTACTTAGTGTATCTTCCGCTCCATAAGCAACACAGCTCTCCTACTGTCGATGTTGAACTTGCTCCCCAACCCTGAGAGAAGTTGCAGGCGAAGGTAAGCAACAATCAGATGGTGATCTCTTTTAAGGCCGATGTCAGCTGTTAACACCCACATTTAGGAGACAACTTCTGAATCGACCGCCGATTGCAAAATGGTCAGTTGAGACTTCACTGATCTTATGGCAAGTTTGGTTCACCTTGGAATTCAGATGTTGACTTTAAGAAGCCTCTACTGAGTGCCTGCAATTGCTCGTAGAATGCATCTGTTTCCTTTACATCGAAAATCTCCATTGGTGCATAACACTTTTCAATGGTGATGCTCCTTAAACTGGACCGGAACCTTGCAGATACAATCCTGTCAGAAACCAGCAGCCCAGAATCATAATTCATTTTGAATATCCAAAGGCCTTCGGCGTGAGGTCAGTTCCTATCCGAGGCGCTGTTAACATTTTGGTTGCAATAAAGTTTCAAAATTTGCCGGCTACTAGTCTTCAAACTTCTATCCTTTTTGGCCGCCTCTTACCACAAGCAAGGAAAACTTTCAGGCTAATAGCCAAGGAGCATCAGTCAGACGAAAAAGCATGCAGTCAGTCACTTATAGGTGGTAGGTTTTTGGTCAAGGATGAGGAGGTTCAGGTGCACTGTCAACTTTTTTTGTTCAGCATTAATGGAGATCGACTGGGTTCCCTGAAACATACGCTCTGGGTCAGTTCGTCGGTGTAACAAGGGTAGTACACCAACCTTCTGTTTGCTCGCTCAGAAAACTGTGATGGTTGGGTGGAGGTTCTTGATATCACATATATCAACTGCCGATGGGATTTTTGGGGTGAAGAACTGGAGAGTGTCTGACAAGAAATCATTCTTAGATCACGGTTGGATATTTTCCGGGCTAAATTCCGCTGTATAAGTCTTTAATCCTTTCAGAGACCTGAGAAGGTCCGACTGGGGGAAATTTCTCAGGTTATCAAGAACAAACTCTCCGATATACGCAACGGTAACATTGGCACAATAGACCAACTAGAATCAAAGGTTGGTGGTTGGTGAAGGTAATCGAAATTGACTTTAAAATCTCTTACCATGCAAAATACAGCCAAAAATATTATTATGGTGGAATGAAAATGTGTCCAACCTATGGAAGCTGACCAGGGAAGCGATCTTTGCTGGACTATTCTCAGAACATTGAGAACACCGCGAGACTATGGACAAGCAATGTAGGATAACTTTTTTTCTTCTTGTTCTTTTTTTTTAGTCGTTGCCCCCTTTCTAAGCGGGGTCGGCTCGTCATGATAGGTTACGCCATTTTGTTTTACCAAAATGGACTGGATGCAGTCGCGAGGTTTTCAAATCGCCATCCAGCATATCATGCCACCGTTGTTTCGGCAAATTTTTTGGTCACTTACCATCGATTTCGATGTTCAGACCAATCAATTCTAGTTAGCGCAACAAATGTGACCATACCATCGAAGACGCCTCTTTTCCAAATTTTCCACGATCGGTGCAACCTCATATCGATCATGGGTATCCTCATTTCGGATATGATCAAGGGGTGTTATGTCACTAGTCCAACGCAACATCTTCGTCTCCACTACCTCGAGATGGCCAACACTCACAACCATAGAGGGCGACAGGGTGGACGAAACTGCGTTAAGTTTTAGATCTGAGACGTTCGCTCATACGTCGGCCAGAAAGAACACCAGCTGCGGGACGCTATTTCATTCAAGTTGCGCTAATGCATAGAGCAATTTCATAATGGAGGTCATCGACTGAGAGTAGACAATATCGAATGATATCATGTTCGCAAATCACAGGCGCATTCATTTCGTAATATGGACTCACCTCCAATCGTTCCATGTGCATGGAGAGTAGATTGAGCGACGTCTGATGTGCCTAAGTGTTATTAAAACAAAGAGTACTACGCCCATAGCGACCTTCGAAGTTATACTTGTTTAGGTGGCTCTTATATTGTAATCAGCGAAATAAAATAATAGTCGACAAATGACGACGAGTCTTTTGGGATTACGGACTTAATAGTTTTCACCGATTGGCACCGAAAACCGATTATGGAACTGCCATTTCATGTGTGACAAAAAGAGCGGGGTCGCACCATTTGCATCTGTTCCGGCAGTTGGGCAGCGTTAACAGCGCTAAATGGCAAGAATATATAAAGTTAGTTTGTGTGGAGCTGTGATCAAAGGGCGAAACATTCCGGATGTATCAAGGCACTTAAACATCACTGGTTGATAGGCTGGTCTGGATCCACGATGGTCGGGGGTGGTGGGCGTACACCATCAAGTCTGCGTTAAATAGTGAATTTCTGCCGACAGGCGAACATTTTTGTGAAAGAACCCGTCAGGCATTTTTATTGTTCCTTAACAAGTAGAAATGAAAATGCTGGTAAGATTTTTAATGTACCATTCCTTCCCTGCCACATGGGCAAAATTGGAGTGGTGGTTTCAGTTATAGGCAGCCAATGTGAGGAAGAGGACGAGACGACTCTTGTATTAGGTTGTTGCAAATGAAATGTCGGATATTTGAGTAAAATTTCAAAAAACTATAACTTTTATGAAAATTAATTTTATTAGTCAAAATAAGAACCAGCAGTTTCAATGCACTTCTCCCAACGAGATACAAGGGCATTTATTCCAGTTTCGTAAAAGTCTGGGTTTCTAGAGCTAAGAAATTCTTCAAAGGTACTTTTGACAGCTACTTCATTGCTGAATTGTTTCCCCGCCAAAAAGTGATCCAAATGCTTAAAAAAGTGGTAGTCGGTTGGCGAGAGGTCGGGTGAATATGGTGGATGAGGAAGAGTCTCATATCATAATTCATTTAATTTTTGGACCGTCATTCTGGAAACATGAGGTCGGGCGTTATCATGGAGCAGTATCACTCCATCTCTGTTGACCAATCTAGGCCGCTGAACACGTAATTTCTCGTGCATTTCATCAAGTTGGGCACAATATTTCTCTGCATTAATTGTTTCACCACGCTCCAAAAACGAATAATGAATAATTCCAGATGCAGACCACCAAACAGTTACCATTACCTTCTTCGGGTGAAGGCTCGGTTTTGGCATGTGTTGTGGAGGCTGATCGGCATCTAGCCATTGCGCTGATCTGCGACGGTTGTCGTACAATATCCACTTTTCATCGTATGTCACTATTCTGCGCAAAAAGGGATTGTTCCTGTTGCGGTTGAGTAGAGAACTGGATATTTCCATTCGCAGCGCCATGTTTTGCTCGTTGAGTTCATGCGGAATCCACTTATCAAGCTTCTTCACCTTTCCAAGCTGCTGTAAGTGCCGAGATACTGTCGAATAGTGTACGCCTATTTTCTCTGCAATTGTGGCAGTTTTAAACATTAAAATCATAACTAACTTCACTTCATTGAAAAATCCGACATTTCATTTGCAACAACCTAATACTTCATATGCGCGGCCTTCTTTTACGCCAGACTAAGATATTTCAGTAAGGATTCCTTCAACGATAAAAACTCTTCAGTGGCTTACATTTAATACCGTCAGAAATTTTAGTATGTTCTTTGACAGGAATATGTTCTCTACTTCCAAGTTTGTCAACTTTGTATCTTTGTATATTTGTATCCTCCCAGGTTCCTCAAGCTACTTTGCACAAGCGGTTGAGACTGTCCCAAAAAATGAAGGGAGAAGCGGACTAAATTGCAATTTATCTGGAGGCTTTTCTTGATGAGTTTTAAACAATCCTTCGAGAGTTTGGGTTCGTATTCCCCCACGCGTATCCTGGACTGTTCTATTCCAGGTATACTCAGTTAGTGCAGTTCCCTCAGCTGTTCCTCTTCATTTCTCAAAGTCGAAGGGTTCTGGTCCGTGTAGTGTCATCTCTGTTCCTTTCCTGGCCGACAAATCTGTTGCCTCATTCCCTTTCAATCCAAAATGCCCTGGAATCCAAACGAATTCAGTCTGTTAAGATATTCCCATACCAATTTAGAGTTCATTTTGCTGGAGTGCCTTGATGGCCGCTTGGTTTAGTTGAAGGATCCACACCTATCAATGGTGTATATGTATATTTCAGACGGAAATAGTGTGGTTACTCATTGTTGAAATATCTTTTCCTTGGATCGATGATCCCGGTGCCCGCTCCTCAGCTGTAAGGGGTCAGTCAGTGGGGCAGCTAGTCAGTTGCTGGTTTAAGCTACAGGTCATTGCTATACGTTCCCACTTTCGACTGTTACTGCGACGTCTTTCATACTTTTTGTCGAAATGAAACCTCGTCATGCTATCCCTTGGTATCAGTAATTTGGAATCATCATCATCATCATCAACGGCGCAACAACCGGTATCCGGTCTAGGCCTGCCTTAATAAGGAACTCCAGACATCCCGGTTTTGCGCCTAGGTCCACCAATTCGATATCCCTAAAAGTTGTCTGGCGTCCTGACCCTCGTCTTCTTTTTCTACCATAGATATTGCCCTTATAGACTTTCCGGGCGGGATCATCCTCATCCATACGGATTAAGTGACCCGCCCACCGTAACCTATTGAGCCGGATTTTATCCACAACCGGACGGTCATGGTATCGCTCATAGATTTCGTCATTGTGTAGGCTATGGAATCGTCCATCCTCATGTAGGGGGCCAAAAATTCTTCGGAGGATTCTTCTCTCGAACGCGGCCAAGAGTTCGCAATTTTTCTTGCTAAGAACCCAAGTTTCCGAGGAATACATGAGGACTGGCAAGATCATAGTCTTGTACAGTAAGAGCTTTGACCCTATGGTGAGACGTTTCGAGCGGAACAGTCTTTGTAAGCTGAAATCGGCTCTGTTGGCTGACAACAACCGTGCGCGGATTTCATCATCGTAGTTGTTATCGGTTGTGATTTTTGACTCTAGATAGGAGAAATTGTCAACGGTCTCAAAGTTGCATTCTCCTATCCTTATTCTTCTTCGTGTTTGTGTTTGACCAGTGCGGTTTGATGTTGTTGGTTGATTGGTCTTCGGTGCTGACGTTGCCACCATATATTTTGTCTTGCCTTCATTGATGTGCAGCCCAAGATCTCGCGCCGCCTGCTCGATCTGGATGAAGGCAGTTTGTATATCTCGGGTCGTTCTTCCCATGATGTCGATATCGTCAGCATAGGCCAGAAGTTGGGTGGACTTGAAGAGGATCGTACCTCTTGCATTTACCTCGGCATCACGGATCACTTTCTCGAGGGCCAGGTTAAAGAGGACGCATGATAGCGCATCCCCTTGTCGTAGACCGTTGTTGATGTCGAATGGTCTTGAGAGTGATGCTGCTGCTTTTATCTGGCCTCGCACATTGGTCAGGGTCAGCCTAGTCAGTCTAATTAATTTCGTCGGGATACCGAATTCCCTCATGGCCGTGTACAGTTTTACCCTGGCTATGCTATCATAGGCGGCTTTAAAGTCGATGAACAGACGGTGCAACTGTTGTCCATATTCCAACAGTTTTTCCATCGCCTGCCGCAGAGAGAAAATCTGATCTGTTGTTGATTTGCCTGGAGTGAAGCCTCTTTGGTATGGGCCAATGATGTTCTGGGCGTATGGGGCTATCCGGCCTTGTAAGATAGTGGAGAATATCTTATAGATGGTACTCAGCAACGTGATACCTCTATAATTGCTGCACTGTGTGATATCTCCCTTTTTATGTATGAGACAGATAATGCCTCGTTGCCAGACGTCAGGCATTGATTCGCTGCCTCATACTTTGAGCATCAGTTGACAAACCACTTGGTGTAACTGGTCGCCTCCATATTTAACCAATTCGGCTGTAATTCCATCGGCTCCTGGCGACTTATGATTTTTTAGCCGATGAATTGCACGGACTGTTTCTCTTAAACTTGGTGGTGGCAGTATTTGTCCGTCTCTTCAGTTGGCGGGACCTCCAACTCGCCGATGTTCTGGTTGTTCAGTAGCTCATCAAAGTACTCAACCCATCGCTCTAATATGCCCATTCTGTCGGAAATCAGATTTCCCTCTTTTTCTCGGCAGGATGAGCATCGAGGTGTATAAGGTTTCATCCTGCTGACTTGTTGGTAAAACTTCCGCGCCTGGTGCGGTTGCTCCCTACACTTTTTTAGTTCCCAGACTTGTTGGTTCTCCCAGGCTTCCTTTTTCCGTCTGTGAAGTCGCTTCTCCGCTCGACGGAGTTCGTGATAAATCTCTGCGCGTGCCCGCGTTCTTTGAGAATGCAACATTACTCGGTATGCGGCATTCTTCCGTTCCGTTGCTAGCTTACATTCATCGTCAAACCAGCCGTTCCGACTCCTTTTGCGGCTGGGGCCAAGTATGTTTGTGACCGTATCCATGATAACGTTCTTCAGGTGATTGTGAAGATCATTTGTTGATGCTTCATCGCCTCCTCCCTTCAGGTCCTCTTTTGACTGCGGTTATTGCGGCATCCATTTCCCTCTTATAGGTGTCGCGGAGGGTTGTGTTGTGGATGGCTTCAGTGTTCATTCTCACCTGATTGTCAGAGGGGATTGTAGGTGGTATTGTTATTCGAGCTCGGAGCACCATGCCAACGAGATAGTGATCCGAGTCTATATTGGCCCCCCTATATGTTCTGACATTCATCAAGGCTGAGAGGTGGCGGCGTTCGAACAACACGTGGTCAATTTGGTTGAAAGTGGTCCCGTCTGGAGAGGCCCACGTATGTTTATGGACCGCTTTCCGCGCAAACCAGGTACTTCCAACAACCATTTCGTGTGACCCTGCTAATTGAATAGTCCGCAGTCCGTTATCATTTGTTTTTTCGTGTAAGCTATGGGAGCCAACGTATCGCCTGAATACGGGCTCCTTCCCTACTTGGCTGCTAAAATCCCCAAGTATGATTTTGATATTATATCTGGGACAGGCTTCGAGGGTTCATTCTACTGCCTCGTAGAAGATATCCTTCTCCGACTCTGCAGTCTCCTCTGTAGGGGTGTGAACGTTTATGAGGCTTATATTTCTAAACTAGCCTCGCAAGCGCAGAGTGCATAGCCGTTCGCTTATGTTTTCAAAGCCGATAACAGCAGGTTTCATTTTTTGGCTGACTAAGAAACCTACTCCGAGCACATGGTTTACTGGATGACCGCTATAATATATGGTGTAGTGGCTCTTCTCCAGGAAACCGGTCCCTGTCCATCGCATCTCTTGCAACGCTGTTATATCAGCCCTATATTGGGACAGGGTATCGGCTAGCTGCTGGTCAGCTTCATCTCTGTACAGGGAGCGCACGTTCCATGAGAAAATGCGTAAATCTTTATTCCGTGTTCGTTGCCGGGTCCGTCGTTTTAAAATCCGTCCTGTCCGAGGCTCCTGTTGTGGCTTCGTAACGAGTTGTTTTCCGTGTAGGGTTGTCAACCCTACCCAACCCCCAACCTGGAGGACCAGTTGGTACAATTTGTCCCGTTTTTAGGCGCGGGAGACTCGCCTTCATCCTTCTCCGTCTGCAGCTTTTCGTTAAGAAAGAGCTCCCAGCGGTCACCACGTGGAGGTGGAGATAGGGTTTGGTAGTAGAGCTGTTGGTGTTGGTTCAGCAGGCATTTCCCAGGTTTTATGCTCCATCGTGGGTACCAATCCACGTTTCGCCCTGGGACCTATACTACCCTTTGACCACCAGTAATTTGGAATACTGCCTAAAAAGAATGTCAATCTTCCTTAGATTTAGGCTGCTCCTCGGCCCACTGATACTGCCGGATATTCTGAAGATTCTGTATGTGACGATGGAGAGGGGCTAATTCCAGAAGGACCTTCATGTTATCATCTAACGGCTTTCAGGTGAACAAGCTTGCACTGCTATTGTGGTATGGTAATGGTACTATGGTGGCGTTGGCTGAATTGATGCTCGGCCCCGCTTTTATGCAGTAGGTACTAGCAATTGTTAGTCCAGTTTGTATTTTATCACATAAGGTCTCATCATATTTGCCTATGCAGATTAAAATAATGAATTCAGTGAGGCTCTGGACATGTATTCCAGTAATTGATAGCTCTAATATGAATTGATCAACTGCCATAATTTACGAAAGCAGTGATAATACGCTGCTTTGTGAAGTATCTTGAGTAGTTAGTGTTCATGATAATAGAGTTTCTACCTTTCGGCACTTTTGTTTGCCTATTCTCTAACATCCTGCCCACCCAAAAAAGTAGGGTGTTTCCGCTCTCTTGGAAAGCACGTTATCTCGTATCTCTGTGCGCAGTGTATTCTCCAAAGCTCCTTCGTTTGTTTCTATGGCAATCCGGAATACAGGTACAACTGCCCTGTAGTTGCCCTACAATTTCGGTTAACTGGTTAACTATCCTGTCCGGCGAGCGCGTTTACGTGTGAAGTTTAGTTCTAATACAGTTGTCTAAGACCTTCTCCACCATTTTGAGTGCAAAAAATGTTAGGCAAACTGATCTGAACGGTTTGGGGTGAAAATGATCCTTTTTGTCGACATAATGACCATTTTTGTCTGCCTAGATGCCCGTGGTATATGTCAAAAGACTATGCTGCCCCTTACCCTTCGGGGAGATCTTTGGATCATTTCTACGAGTAGGTCGCTCTGAAGTAGATGAAGATGAAAGGTTACCCACTCCGGGTGATTTCGGTGGTGTAAAAGTTCTGACTGCCTGCATACCTCTTTTGCTGGTTTTCAATTTTCTTTCTTCTTTCTTCTGTCTGTTATTGGGGCGTCAAGCAGAATGTTGTTGTCTTCTGATGTGGGTTAGAACCCGAAGGAATGAGTTTTGAGGAGTAGATGTATCCTTTCGTCCTTTTCTTCTTTTTCTTCAGTCTTTATACTGTTCACAAGCGGGTTCGTCTCGTCGTGATCGGTTGTGCCATTTCGCACTATCAAAAGCTTGATCTGATCAAATCCCCATTCAGCGTATCAAGTCACCGTTGCTTCGGCTGGCCTTTTGGTCACTTACCATCGATATCCATGTTCAGACCAATCTTAGAGAGTGAATTCTCTGGCAATTTTTCTATGCAACCCCATATCGTAAATATCCTATCTTCCTTCTTCAGACAGACAGATGATGTTGGCCTATCCTTGATTATTGCTTTGTATTTTCTGGTTTCTTCTGTGGTTTGTTCAATCCCTTTAAATAATTTCCTCAAGCTATATGTTTTTCTGATCGCGTTAGTATACGCCGTCAGTGCGTTTTTATACCTCGCCAGTTTCCGGTTTTTGCCCCGTTGAAGAGTTTTCGGACTTCTGTTCTCATTATGGCTAAGATCCTGTTCCACCAGAGAACATTCCTTGACGGCTTGACTGTCTTAGACGAAGAGCTGGTCTCATATGCCCCAATCACAACTTTGTTTAGGTCCTGCACCATTAGTTTCCTTTCCAATTCGCTCCTGATATAGCCATCTCCTGCAGATAAGGCATGTTAATGTCTAGTTACCTTGCATAGGAGTCCTAATTTGTTATCTTAGGAGTCATTAATATTCTTTCTATTTCAGAGTTGTCCTCAATGTTGAATCTGATTATCCGATATGGAGGTCTCACCCGACAATCTCCAACTCTTAACCAGCCCGTTCATCAGAATATTCTTCAGAGTTATGTTTAGTATTTCCTCTATATTATATATTTCTAGCGTATTGCTCCTGTGGGATTTGGGTATCGCCTCTTGGGAAGTTGCCCGATGCTACAACTACCTCCCGAGTTCTCTTCTCGGCTTCCAATAAAACTTGAACAGCCGCGAGGTCTCCAGTCAGAAAGACCCATATATTTTAAATCGCGCTTAAGAATGGCGATTGCTCTTAGTTCGTCCTTGTAGATGCAGGTACCCCCATCGTTTTTAAGCCAGAACTATTCCTATGGTATCCTTGGAAATTTCCCTTGCAATCACCGCAACTGCAGCTTTTGCATAGCACAGATTTACCTGGGCTATCTTAGTGCTGGCTATCGGATCCACTAATATTTGGAGCTCTTCTCCACTGTCGGGGTGTCACCATCATCCTGTGAAATGACACTTTTCTGCGTGTCCGGAGCTCTTCTCTACTATCGGGGTGCCATCTTCCTCCTCTGACATGACACTTTCCTGTGTGTCCGCGTTGAGCCATAGAAGATCTAGGTCTAAGTCGTTTGGCTTCTCCTCCTCATTGGCAGCAGTTTCACACTTCCCTACTTGGTATTGACCTGTCGGAATTTAAAGTGTTTCCTTCCTCTCCTTAGTGGAGTACAGGGCATCCATGCAGTCTCTTTATTGATATTGTTAGTAATTCCCCTTAATGTTGTGATGAAATGGTAAGCTCACAGCAGCGAGACAAACAAAACGTACACACCCATGATGGCTGAGATTCGAACTCACAGTAACGAAATTAAGAAGCCAACGCCTTATCCCGTCAACTATCACGCCGTCAGTCTGTATGGCCTCCACGATGCCCGCGGGGATTTCAGTAGGCTTTCCTCCGTTTCCTGCGCTGCGACGTTAGGAAGGCTCGCGTTTGTGTGCCTCTGTCGACTGTTTTGCTCCCTTCCAGCCTGGCAGTTTAGGGACTGTGGTCACCAGTATAAGCCGGATTCGATCAAAAGCGTATGCCGGTGAACATGAGCTCAGCACTCCATCCCTTAGACATTTGCTTGACAATAACGAGTGAGTATTTTCTCTGAAAATACTTTCGGCAGTATCGCCCGTCGGATGCCCGCCCCCTAACTTACCAGGAATTTCTTTCCTTGGATTTCCTTTAGAGCATTCTTATCTTGCAAGCTAATGTTCGCTGCTTTCCTTTTTCTTGGTTTCATCGTTGAAGGCCATGGTCCATGCTGAGCCCTCTTAAGTGCGTCTTTTGTTTCAAGGACTTCCTTCAGATAGCACAGATACTATATAGCATCTGTGCCACGGAGGTCTGTGTTCCTTCTGACGCCTGATTTAGTGACCTCACGTAGTTTTACTTGTCCTTGTCTTCTGAGCAAGGCTTTTCGTTGTGTGTGGTGTTCGCAGTAGGCTAATGTTAAGCTTAGCTTCAATGGCTGTGCAACTTCTCTCTTCTTGCGTGTGTGTGTGTGTGGTGGGAGAGAAGGTACAGCTCCTGAGCACTCAGGCGGTGTTGGCCAATTGTACTCGCCACCCCCGTCTAACGGAATATTCCGCATTCGCTCACGTATGGCAGGATTTCCGTTAGTGGATTTGATGCTACGCGCCACAATTGGAGAACATCGGCACTAAAGATCTGATGCCTGATGCGTCCATAGGCGGGGCATTCACATAGGAAATGCTGCGTGGATTCCGCTTCCTCATTGCAGGAGGGACACGTATCACCTTGAGTAATTCCTATTCTGAACATATGCCCAGCTAGTGAATTGAGGTCTGTCAGAACGCCCACAATACACCTGCCACCTGTCATTATGGGAAACTTGTTCCCAGTTTTTGAAAACAGACTTAGCCAATGCTACTGATACTCCAATTGCTGGCTCCGGTCCAGGCATAGGGAGATCCACCCCTCTTTCCTTCTTTGGTGCAGTCGCATAGTTCTCAGCATTGCGACGATGTGCTTCCGCCTGATGTGTGCAGTACGTTGTTACTTTTTTTTAATCTTTTTTATTGGGGTACTTATTTCATGCCCACGAGCAGGGAGATGAGGAGGTCAATGCCATATTCCCCTGTAGCATGGTAAGGGCCAACTTACTCACCGCTGATGTGGAGTATGGTAGTGGATGAACTCCTGGACGTGTTAACTAATACTGGAATACAAGTCCAGGGCTACGCGGACGACATTGTTCTAATCTGTAGGGGCAAATATGAAGATACCCTATGTGATAGAATCCAAACGGGATTAAGGGTTACTAGTGCCTGGTGCAGGAAGGTGGGACTGCGGATCAACCCAACCAAAACCACCATAATACCATTCACTAGGAGGCGTAAGCTGGATCACCTGAAAGCCATAACATTACATGATATGGAGGTGAAACGAGAAACAGAGGTCAAATATTTGGGAATCACGCTAGACCAAAAATTACTCTGGAAGACACATGTCGGAAACACTTGTCGGAAAGCCACGAGGGCTCTGATGACTTGCAGATCCATAGCAGGAAAAAAATGGGGTTGCAGCCCGAAGATACTACTTTGGATATATACTGCAATAGTAAGACCAATGATTACCTATGGAGCGGTAATCTGGGCAGAAAGAACCCAACTCAGCACACAAGCCAGGGAAGTACATAAGCTCCAAAGGCTGGCTTGCGTGTGTATCAGTGGGACAATGAGGACATGCCCAACGGCATCCCTGGAGGTCCTTCTGGGATTAACCCCTCTCCATCTGCACATACAGATGCAGGCAAGGAGATCAATATTCAGGATGGCCGGTAGCATGAGTGAGGCAGGGAGCTGCCTAAATCGAAGGAAGATTGATATCCTTTCTAGGCGGTATCCCGAATTACTGATACCGAGGGACAACATGACAACGAGGTTTCACTTCCATAAAAAGTTTGAAACACGTTGGAGTAACAAAGCAAACTGGGAGAGCGTGGCTGCGACATACGGCTTAAACCAGCAACTGATTACTTGGTACACTGACGGATCCCTCACAGCAGAGGGAGCGGGTGCCGGTGTCATTGGTCCAAGGAAAATGTACTTTGAGCCAATGGGCAGGTACACTAGCATATTCCAGGCGGAAATTTACGCCATAGACAAATGTGCCTCCTTTAACCTGCAAAGGAACTACAGGGGGCAGAACATAGCTATTCTCACCGATAGCCAAGCAGCGATCAAGGCACTTAGGTCCCACCAGGTGAACTCTAAACTGGTATGGGAATGCCTTGAGAGACTGAATACACTCGGCTCGTCCAACAAGGTCTGGATACTTTGGGTTCCAGGCCATGCTGGGCTGGAAGGCAATGAGGCAGCGGATGAACTAGCCAAGAAGGGAGCAGGGATGCCTTTACACGGGCCAGAACCCTTCTGTGGAATCGGAAACGGTTTCATGGCTATGAATCTAAGAAACGAAGAGAAACGGTTGAGGGAACTATATTGGGCGGGCCTACCAGGGATGGAGCAGTCCAGGGTGCTAATTGGGGGATACGAACCCATGCGCACAAAGGATTGCTTAAACCTCACCAAAAAGAACCTTCGAATCATAGTGGGAATTCTCACTGGTCATTGTCGGCTGAACTACCACCTAGGGAAGCTAGGGATATCTACGATTATTGCCTGCAGGTTCTGTGAAGAGGAGGACGAAACCTCTATGCACGTCCTGGGACAGTGTCCGGCACTTGTGCAAAGTAGGTCGATACATCTGGGAGAACACTTAATACCAGATGCAAAGCTGAAACTTCTGGAAGTGGGGAACATACTAAAGTTCCTAACAGTTACAGGCCTGCTTGAGATACTATGATCAACAGGTACACTATAACCAGTAAAAGGGGCACAATAGTTCTTCAAGGACGCGGTGCGACTTTCTCTTAACAGAATAATAATACTCACAGAGGTGGCCAAGTATTAGTGAAGCCGGGGGCTAGCTGGTGTTATTTTGCCGCGTGGCATATTCTTTCATCATCTGATCTCGGAACGGAGGATCATGATCAAAGCAGAGATTTTGAGCCAACGATGTTCAAATCCGACGTTACTAGATCCACTGAAAGTTCATATTGATTGGTATATTATATATTCAGGGAAGCCCGCACTTATGCAAATAGTTAAATGCTTCGATACTGATCCTTGTTCACATGCGAACTTCTTAAAGTTTTATTTAATTGGTTTTTCAGCCAAATAAACTGCATTGAAGTGCATTAAAGTGCCATTGCAATCGCACTTAAAAATTAATTACATATTATGGACAGCCTCTTAAGAGCTATTATTGGCATTCCAGCTGCTCTGAGGAACTTTATAACGTTTTCATGATCATCATCAACGGCGCAACAACCGATATCTGGTCTAGGTCTGCCTTAATAAGGAACTCCAGACATTCCGGTTTTGCGCCGAGGTCCACCAATTCGATATCCCTAAAAGCTGCCTGGCGTCCTGACCTACGCCATCGCTCCATCTTAGGCAAGGTCTGCCTCGTCTTCTTTTTCTACCACAGATATTGTCCTTATAGACTTTCCGGGTGGGATCATCCTCATCCATACGGATTAAGTGACCCGCCCACCCTAACCTATCATCATCATCAACGGCGCAACAACCGGTATCCAGTCTAGGCCTGCCTTAATAAGGAACTCCAGACATCCCGGTTTTGCGCCGAGGTCCACCAATTCGATATCCCTAAAAGCTGTCTGGCGTCCTGGCCCACGCCATCGCTCCATCTTAGGCAAGGTCTGCCTCGTCTTCTTTTCCTACCATAGATATTGCCCTTATAGACTTTCCGGGTGGGGTCATCTTCATCCATACGGATTAAGTGACCCGCCCACCGTAACCTATTGAGCCGGATTTTATCCACAACCGGACGGTCATGGTATCGCTCATAGATTTCGTCACTGTGTAGGCTACGGAATCGTCCATCCTCATGTAGGGGGCCAAAAATTCTTCGGAGAATTCTTCTCTCGAACGCGGCCAAGAGTTCGCAATTTTTCTTGCTAAGAACCCAAGTTTCCGAGGTATACATGAGGACTGGCAAGATCATAGTCTTGTACAGTAAGAGCTTTGACCCTATGGTGAGACGTTTCGAGCAGAACAGTCTTTGTAAGCTGAAGTAGGCTCTGTTGGCTGACAACAACCGTGCGCGGATTTCATCATCGTAGTTGTTATCGGTTGTGATTTTCGACCCTAGATAGGAGAAATTGTCAACGATCTCAAAGTTGTATTCCCCTATCCTTATTCTTGTTCGTGCTTGTGTTTGACCGGTGCGGTTTGATGTTGTTCGTTGATTCGTCTTCGGTGCTGACGTTGCCACCATATATTTTGTCTTGCCTTCATTGATGTGCAGCCCAAGATCTCGCGCCGCCTGCTCGATCTGGATGAAGGCAGTTTGAACGTCTCGGGTGGTTCTTCCCATGATGTCGATATCATCAGCATAGGCCAGTAGTTGGGTGGACTTGAAGAGGATCGTACCTCTTGCATTCACCTCAGCATCACGGATCACCTTCTCGAGGGCCAGGTTAAATAGGACGCATGATAGCGCATCCCCTTGTCGTAGACCGTTGTTGATGTCGAATGGTCTTGAGAGTGATGCTGCTGCTTTTATCTGGCCTCGCACATTGGTCAGGGTCAGCCTAGTCAGTCTTATTAATTTCGTCGGGATACCGAATTCTCTCATGGCCGTGTAGAGTTTTACCCTGGCTATGCTATCATAGGCGGCTTTAAAGTCGATGAACAGATGGTGCAACTGTTGTCCATATTCCAACAGTTTTTCCATCGCCTGCCGCAGAGAGAAAATCTGATCTGTTGCTGATTTGCCTGGAGTGAAGCCTCTTTGGTATGGGCCAATGATGTTCTGGGCGTATGGGGCTATCCGGCCTAGCAAGATAGTGGAGAATATCTTATAGATGGTACTCAGCAACGTGATACCTCTATAATTGCTGCACTGTGTGATATCTCCCTTTTTATGTATGAGACAGATTATGCCTCGCTGCCAATCGTCAGGCATTGATTCGCTGTCCCATACCTTGAGCACAAGTTGATGAACCACTTGGTGTAACTGGTCGCCTCCATATTTAACCAATTCGGCTGTAATTCCATCGGCTCCTGGCGACTTATGATTTTTTAGCCGATGAATTGCACGGACTGTTTCTCCTAAACTTGGTGGTGGCATTATTTGTCCGTCGTCTTCAGTTGGCGGGACCTCCAACTCGCCGATGTTCTGGTTGTTCAGTAGCTCATCAAAGTACTCAACCCATCGCTCTAATATGCCCATTCTGTCGGAAATCAGATTTCCCTCTTTGTCTCGGCAGGATGAGCATCGAGGTGTATAAGGCTTCATCCTGCTGACTTGTTGGTAAAACTTCCGCGCCTGGTGCGGTTGCTACCTGTACTTTTCTAGTTCACAGACTTGTTGGTTCTCCCAGGATTCCTTTTTCCGTCTGTGAAGTCGCTTCTCCGCTCGACGGAGTTCGTGATAAGTCTCTGCGCATGCCCGCGTTCTTTGAGAATGCAACATTACTCGGTATGCGGCATTCTTCCGTTCCGTTGCTAGCTTACATTCATCGTCAAACCAGCCGTTCCGACTCCTTTTGCGGCTGGGGCCAAGTATATTTGTGGCCGTATCCATGATAACGTTCTTCAGGTGGTTGTGAAGATCATTAGTTGATGCTTCATCTCCAGGTCCTCTATTGACTGCGGTTATTGCGGCATCCATTTCCCTCTTATAGGTGTCGCGGAGGGTTGTGTTGTGGATGGCTTCAGTGTTCACTCTCACCTGATTGTCAGAGGGGATTCTAGGTGGTATTGTTATTCGAGCTCGGAGCACCATGCCAACGAGATAGTGATCCGAGTCTATATTGGCCCCCCTATATGTTCTGACATTCATCAAGGCTGAGAGGTGGCGGCGTTCGATCAACACGTGGTCAATTTGGTTGAAAGTGGTCCCGTCTGGAGAGGCCCACGTATGTTTGTGGACCGCTTTCCGCGCAAACCAGGTACTTCCAACAACCATTTCGTGTGACCCTGCTAATTGAATAGTTCGCAGTCCGTTATCATTTGTTTTTTCGTGTAAGCTATGGGAGCCAACGTATCGCCTGAATACGGGCTCCTTCCCTACTTGGCTGTTAAAATCCCCAAGTATGATTTTATATCATATCTGGGACAGGCTTCGAGGGCTCTTTCTACTGCCTCGTGGAAGGTATCCTTCTCCGACTCTGCAGTCTCCTCTGTAGCGGCGTGAACGTTTATGAGGCTTATATTTCTAAACTTGCCTCGCAAGCGCAGAGTGCGTAGCCGTTCGCTTATACTTTCAAAGCCGATAACAGCAGGTTTCATTTTTTGGCTGACTAAGAAACCTACTCCGAGCACATGGTTTACTGGATGGCCGCTATAATATATGGTGTAGTGGCTCTTCTCCAGGAAACCGGTCCCTGTCCATCGCATCTCTTGCAACGCTGTTACATCAGCCCTATATTGGGACAGGGTATCGGCTAGCTGCTTATCAGCTTCATCTCTGTACAGGGAGCGCACGTTCCATGAGAAAATGCGCAAATCGTTGTTCCTTTGTCGTTGCCGGGTCCGTCGTTTTAACATCCGTCCTATCCGAGGCTCCTGTTGTGGCTTCGTAACAGGTTGTTTTCCGTGTAGGGTTGTCAGCCCTACCCAACCCCCAACCTGGAGGACCAGTTGGTACAATTTGTCCCGTTTTTAGGCGCGGGAGACTCGCCTTCATCCTTCTCCGTCTGCAGCTTTTCGTCAAGAAAGAGCTCCCAGCGGTCACCACGTGGAGGTGGAGATAGGGTTTGGTAGTAGAGCTGTTGGTGTTGGTTCAGCAGGCATTTTCCAGGTTTTATGCTCCATCGTGGGTACCAATCCATGTTTCGCCCTGGGACCTATACTACCCTTTGACCACCTATAACGTTTTGGTGGTGTCTCTCTTTTATTGACATTGCTCTAAATCCGAATGTGACAGAGTGAGGAAAATTAAAAAAATTTATTAATACGTTTATAATAGTCAGCAAGTTCCACTGGTTTTTGCATTTATTGCAATTTACCTAAATTCTTGAATTGGGCCCGGTTGGCTTAGTGGTTAGAGCACTGTCACAACGGAAATTTCGCGATTCAGATCTCACTCGTCGATTCAGCTGTGAAAGAGTACCTTCGTCATGTCAGGATAATAATCACGGGCGAGCGTAATGCTGACCACACTGCCTCCTACAATGTACCGTATTATTGTTACGTACCGGCACGCTCCCGAATGAAGTCTTCTAAGACACTTCAAGGCCCAGATCCAATTGGATTCTCGCGCCAACGATTATTATTATTATTTTGAATTGAAAATAAATACCTTTTTTCGGATTTGTTTGATTTTTTAACGGCCACTAGCAAGCCGTTACCAGTGCGCAGCATCAGTTCATGTTTTCTCCACTCCGAATTTGAAGTTTCCAAATAGTTTCCTGGAAACGTCCTTTCGACGCGGTGCTCCTCGAATCCGAAATTTTGCGCATGTGTCTGTTTCGGAGAAAGGATAAGTACACAGGTGAGTGGAGTATGTACAACGGCCACCGACGGGCTCCGGAAAAATACGAAGGATATTCGCCTTGTCCGGGCTAGCAGCACCAGCTAAGCTGAGCAGTTACCCATGTTGGGGGTGCAACGAGCTGAGTAGTTGTGATTTAATCAGCGCCTAGATAGTATGCAAACGGAGCAGTCTCGATGCGGGCAATAGTTTCCACTGAGCATTGCATATCTGCAGGAAGATTTGTGGAGTAGGATTTCATAGTTGTGCGACTAAGTGGTTTGCAAGGATTTGCACTTCCTTTGGGAAGCAGATTTTCAGCCAGATTAGATTTTCCGGTTAGTGGATGTGCTGCGGGGGTTATATCAAGTGTTCGTTACGGGGAGAAGGAGCGCTAGACACCGAAGTGCTGTGCTGCCTATGCTGAGTGCTAAATAGTGAGCGGTGACGATTCTGGGGGCGCTTAGCTGCGATTTTCTAGCCAAGAAGTCGGTCCAGCATGTGATGCTGCCCGCGAAATGATCCGCGAGGTGGTTGTGGTTATTTTTAATTCATCTCGCGATTGAATTGATAGTGAGGAGGCTGAGGTCGTCGCCGCTGGCTGTCGGGATCGTCGCTACATTGACTCGTTGTCGCCGCGCTGTTCGGGCTCTAGACAGCATGGAATGAAAATCAGTTTTATCGTCGCAAAAGTGTGGTCCACAAGTCGCGGTTCGTTCTTCCTCAGACTCTCGATATCCGCTTTTCGGTCGCCTGGAAATCAGAAAGTGTTCGAGTGGTATTCCGGGCAATTTAACAGAAGTGTAGTGTTCTTTTCCGCCTCCTCTCTCGGTATTTAGTTCGAACCCTGGCTGGTTGAGTCCTCGTTCGTGGCTGTGCAAAAATCAACGGTGGCGATAACGGAAAGGAAGACGGTAGGAAGGACAATGGCATCATACAGTGAACATGTGTGCTAGTGTATGTTAAAGATAAGGTGTAGCGCGCCGTTCGCTCTTGCTGCGATTATACTCGACGTGCTCCTCAAGTCCGAAAATCTCGAATCCTGGGAAAGTGATAGGCAAGGAGTGATTACGAGCGATTGCATGACCCTCCCACGCCGTGCTCATTCGCTCTTCGCCCCGGATGCTGGGCATCAAGCGAATTCCACGCGTTGAGTTATTCGCTTTCAAGGAGACAGCCGACGGCATTAACCAGTCACTTGTAGTCACTCGCTTAGAGCCTTTGAAGGATAACGAAGTTTAGATGCACCAGCAGCTGATCCTATACGTGAAACCGTAACAGCTAGTGGAGTTGGTATGTTCTGCACAATTCATGCCTTGTTTATGAATGAAAACTAAATTGCCTCAGGAGTAACTCAATTCGATTCAGAATTCTTCAAATTATATGTAGACTGCATAGATGTATCAGGATCCTCCCGTTTAATACTTGCCATGGACAAACCTTCATGGAAATGATAGAAGTCCGTCAATCGTACGCAGCCATAAATCTTTTCAGATGCTTAACACCAAGCAAATTATGTGATACGTGGACATAAGCCCATATAACCTTTCACCCTCTTGAAGCTATTTGTGTCTGGGGTTGATAAATACGCGGTCAGGGATAGAGCCGACAAAAAACAGCTGCTTGTTTTCTATTGACGAAATTGGGCATTTCCAATGTCTGCAAGTTCCTATAACACTTGCCACCAAGTCCTTACAAGGTCATTACGGCTGCTTGTATGTATTTTAGTATTCCTGCGGGATTGTATTATACGCATGAATGTATCTTTCGTACAGTGTGTGTTGAAAATAGGACATGAATAGCTGCGTAGCTGAATTGATATGATATTCAAGGGCATTCGTGAGAAGATGAAAGTGCTCATTGTCTCTTCATCTTGCTCCGCATTACATTTCGTTGTGATGTTAGAATTGTAGACAGCCTTTGGTTGATCAGTACCGAGTTCATACCAGTTATGTGGTTCCGTTGAAAAAGGCAGCATTATCAACTTTTACAGTTTGTTTGGAGTATGACTTGACTAAATTGGTTTTCAAAAAAGTCAGATTTTTCAACAAATAGATTTATCTTAAGTATCGAAGTTCATTTAATATGTTTACATAGAAAGGATGACATCTCTCAAACAACCTCTTGTCCCAGAAATTGAGCCGGGAATCTCAGTTTTCAATAAGTTAGGTATGAATTGGGGTTGATTTGAGTTGCAGGTCTTATATCTGTCGGTACCCTTTAACACATGGCTGGTGACACTGCTAATCGCATGGGATTAATTCTTTTTTCTAACTTTTAATCTTGAACTAAATTTTACACATTTCTATAAATTTGGTTCTGTCAACTAAATATTTTTATATTTTACTTCAATGGAAAAGCCATGCAACATTTTTAAGTTAAATTCAACTTATTACCATCATCAGCGGCGCAACATTCGGTGTTCGGTCTGGGAGTGCTTTTGTCTGAAGCTCCGAACATGCCGCTTTTGCGCCGAAATCCACCAATTAGATATCCCTAGTAACTGCCTGGAGTTCTGGCTTGCGCCATGGCTCCATCTAAGGAAGGGCTTCTTCTTTTTCTATAGATATTGCCCCTAGAGACATTCTCAGGTTCTCATTATGTCGAAATCGGCAGTATAAGTTAGCAGTTGGATGGACATGAAGGAAAAGTGGCACTCGCACTCACTCAGCGTCAGTGACCATTTTCTCTATATTGTTGTCATTCACTTTGACTGCTAATGGGATATTGCGCGTCAATTACGCCTCTTGTTCACGGTTCACTGAAAATATCCTTTAGCTACCTAAAGGACTTCAAGAGAACTCTACATTCCACCGTTCTGTGCCAAGCGTTTTAGGGTCAACCCGATCGTCAGCCATCTTGGAAGAGTGAGTTTAACTGCATTGCGTAGCCAGGAATGGAATTGTCGACCTCTTTAAAGTGGGACCTATCCAATGCCGGTAGTGTCACTTTCCATGTGCTTTTGTACTTCTTAGGATCAGATGAATAGGAATGCATGATTCAGCATAATAAAGCTATTGATTCTGAAAGGTTTCGAAAGTGATCCTATTGCTTTTATCTGGGTTTCCATGTTCTCTCGTGACCATATCCTCAAAATATTTCCTGCTTGTTATCAAAGGGCGGCTAAAAGTCATGAAGGTCTTAGGGTGGCGGTCCTTTTCGGATACGGATTGATTTGGCGACCACAATCAGCGCCCCGTCATAATTGGCATGGTGGTTCAGTTTTATGCTGAATGCAGGTTCACCAATCAAAGCAGGGGATGCGAGGTCTATTTAACACCTCTGCCACAATGCACCCGAGTTGTATCGCGTAATGTCATGCTTGAGACAACAAGGAGCTCTGCTCGCGATGTAGACACCACCATTATGAAACTTCCACTAGAGCGCATAAAACCGGGCCGAGAACACATTTCGCCGGAATTCTTCTGGTACATATGCCCTCAGAGGACCAGGTACCAGATAACCTCCGGTGAGGCTTTGTGACAAGAGCTACTTCAGATGAGTGCCTTGATTTCCCTTCTCGAGTATACGCACACCACAAAGGGTTGACTGGAACCTGCTTGGTGTGGAGAGCCGCAATGTGACCTTTCTGCCTACAAAACAATACATAAGACATCACAAGACAACATTCTCACAAAACACAAGGAGCTAGTAGCTGTCTACCACGACCACTATGACCATTCGCCCGTTGAGGAGCTTCTTCCGTCGCCGAAAAACTGCACAGGTGTATTAATTATGGCATTCAATCGTATCATTGCTAGTAACGTACTGGCTAAAATCGGATATACTCTTCATTGCGTGAACGGAAATATCTAGATTACGGATGTCGCAGTACACTGTACAGACACAGAGAACATGAAACCAGTTCTCTGAGTCTACCCCACACAGATTCCGCGATACAAGAAACTCATTCAAGTTACCATGTACCGTCAGGAGGAAGCACCTCTCAAGCCCAAAGTCAACGACAGAACTTCCTCTGGCAGACATACGTTTGACGTATTCATATATGACCCGACCTTTCCCACATTGGCTTCATCTAAATTGCCACTGTCCTGACCTGGTTCTCACTAATTAAATCAGTTTGCAGCAAAAGTAAGCCATTCCTACTCCTGTAGCCGTGGCACACCGTACTACCTCCAGATCAAAAGGAGGAACACTCAACAAACTGGGCCACATGTAAAAATACATACTAACAACACCCCTCGCTGACAAGCGTATAGCAGTTCACCGCTCAGCGCCGTCATTGCAAACTTGTACAACAGAGGGGACCTGTACGTAGAACATGCAAGCAGGAGTCCCACATATATGGATTTAGCAGCGATTCTGCTAAGGCCCCATTCACACCTCGTTACACGCCTCAGCGTACATACCAATTTGGTTAATCGCTCGATCAGGTACGCAAGCTTCCCTGCTGAGTGTGACTCCCAAGTATGTCACTTTCTGTCCGTATTTCAAATTTATTCCGTTGGACTTTACTAGGGGCGGACGACGTAAGTTGCCTTTCAGCAACATCGCGACCGTTTTCTCCTTCGAGACCGCGACACTGACCTTAAAAGACCAGGCGTTTACGATACGCATCCGCTCTCCGCTGCTTAAATTGAACTCGGCTGTTCCTCTCAACAAAAATGAGGAGATCATCTGCGTAAGCAACGCAGTCAACCACTGAATTAAGCACACCCAACAGTTCATTCATCATCAGGTTCTTAATAAATTTTGATTTCTTTTGCTACCAAAACGGATATTCTCGGCAAATGCATCATATAACTCGCCATCGTTCCTTTACTGTGAGCTGGGAACCAAAAATTCACTCACAATCAGGGAGAGAGGATTGACTGGCTGTCGAGATTCTTGAAATGTAATAGCTTTTATGGTGGTAATGAAGATCTTGCCTTTAATACCAACTTTTTAACCAGCGACTAAGCATACATTATATCTTTTTGAAGTAGAAGTGGCGTATACATTTTCAAGCCATAAACTAAGCTCCAGAGGTAATCCTTACCAATGTTATAGAATATATCATCTGATGGTCGCTTATCTGGGTTTCAATATGGGCCATTTCACGGTCCAGCTATTGTCTCCAGCTATGCAAACGACACTGGGCGGCAATCAAAAGTACCTTTATAGCCTGCGTAGTAAAAGATGGCGACCATGTCCTAAAAGGACATGTCAAGACTTTGGAGGTGTATCGAAAAAACCTAAGGAGCTGAGAACTTTGGGAGTGATCGCGTCGCACTAGAGCTTCGTTATCGTAAAGAAGCTGTCGATTTCGCTACCGTATACCGCATGACGAAAAAGTTCGGAAATGGTCGCAAGCCTTTCGATGGTCCTGTAAGTGACGTTAATTGTAAGCTTCTCATTTACAATGGTGAGCACTTGAAGTGTGTATTTTATTGATGATTTGATAAACTACTATAACATGCTGATATGGACTGTTTTACCAAGCGGGATCAAAATTACCTTTGGTATCAATGCGCTCAAATGGAGTACAGCAGGTGGTTTTGACGGTACCACTGTGACCCTCTTCTGTTCAGACCGTGCAATTTCTGAAGAGTTACTACTTCCACTCATCCCTAAATCATGGGATCTGAAATTGTTCTTAGTAGAGTGGGAGGGAATGACTGTTCAGATTTAGAAAAAGGGCATCCATCCGTCTTGAGGGCGGTAATTAGAGGGGTATTTGCGCTTCCTGCTGTTGCAAAGATATCAGCTAAAATCATCTTAGAACGCATACCGCATGCCTCGAAAGTTTGGTCAACGACGCAGAGCAGGCTGCGTTTCACTCTGAATTTTCTTCTTTTCATCTGTTTTTCATCGATTATGGGAAGAAGAACAGAGGATAGGGAAAATGTCATGTACTCCATTTAGGTAAAATTTTGGAGAAATTTAAAGTTAAAGCATAGTCTGTCGTCCCACTCTTTTCAATTGCATTAAAAGATGATTATCGAGAACTTCGAAAAATTTGCATATCTAGATAACCTTGTTTCTTGTCGACGGTGGTACTAAACGTGATGTCACCCGACATATTGTTGCGTTAAATTCGCCTTCCTTGCTATGTTTGACATCTGGAAATGCAAGTACCTCATGAGAACTACTCCATTGCGGGTCATGCCTTGCACTATCCCAAGATGGTTGACGAGTGGGTCTTCCAGAACTACCTGACTAAACAGCGAAGGGGCGTAGTGTATATTTGAAGAGGTACGCTCTATATAGGGGTTTATGACTACCATTGTATATATAGGTTCCTGCATGTGCTATTGGTGTAGGCAGGTCAGCATATGTTATATATGGAAAATATTCTATGTATGATGTCTTATGTTACAACAAACTCACAGGAAATATAAAGCTTTGACCTAAAATAACTATGTTGACAAAAGTAGGATTTTCATCAAACTTTCCAGTATTGTGCATTATATTATCGTTTATACTTATGTCATTTTTGATATCTATAGGATAAATTTAAGGGGAACATTTTGATAAATTCTTAAGATACAGTAATATGACATTATTAACTTTATTTGAGCACACACACAATGTGATGTATTTTGAGGCCAATACGGGGCATCTTGAGCTGATATTGAAAGCTAGGCTAATTTAAATTTTTCATTTTCTACTCCACATGATTCGGAGCGCGTCCTTAAATTCAATATATCGTGCCACCCATTGCATGTATTTACACATTTTCACTATATTCAGGGCGAGAAAATTGGGTGTGACAGAGGGACTGGCAGGTACACATCGACATTAATGTCGATCTTAAAAACGGTTCGTTTTACACAAAATCGTAATAAACAGAGTTCCGGTCTACTGCTTTAGGAACGATTGGAATTGTGCGACGGACTAAGTCCACGGGTTAGAATTTATGGAACTTAGTAGTATTAGATTTTTTGTTTAGAATTTGATTAGCAGTATTCTTAATTTGACACCGCAAATTCGAAGCCATTTTTCCAATCATTTTAAGTTGCGTACATTTTGTGGTAATTTAGAACAGAGCCTTGGAAATTAATTTCCGTGTTAACGTTAGTTCCATAATATCTATGCATTCAAAAATGAATTTAGTTGCTGACTGATATATTTCACTTCTTTTAATTGAGCTTTTTTATTAGTGTACAATCACATTTCCTACAGAGTTCTTTGTAATTCTACGATATTACATCCCGAAGTCGGATTTTGGCCTCTCGAAGTTCTTACCTCCATTCTTCGTGGTTGGATAACTGCTTCCTCCAATTGGCTGAGCCAAATAGCGTAGAGTTCGAGTGATTCACTGAGTTCTCCTCTCTATTCTGGGGTTTTCCGGCAGTGAGTTGGCTTTTCACCTTGTGTTCGACTCTATATGGTTTGCTCTCTGAACTGTTTGACAGTTTTCATCCTGTATTGTTTCTTCTTAATTCGCGTGACCCTTTTCAATCACCTATTCTCTAAGTTTGAAATTGATGATACAACTGCTTTGGAAAGATTTAATCGTGATCTCTGGCTGCCATTTAAAAAAATTATACACCCCCTTTCGCTACTAGGACGCCTTTCAAGAGGTTAGGTCACTGTAGCTTCTTAATGAATACTAATGTTTTGGGATTTTTTTTTCAGCGTGATAATGAAGGAAACCGAAATTCTGTAAAGGTCTTTAGTTGAACATGATAAACTGTATAAATTATTTTTTTTGGAAGTAATGCACACAGTCACGTGGTCGAACCATGTGCACACATTCAGCATTCTTGACGAAACTTGTCCGAAAATTATTTATAAAAGAACTGTCTCGTAAAAATCCTATGTAATACCATGCAAAACGTAATTATAAATATACAGCCAAAATTTCAAACCAATTGCGTAAGATTTTTTCTAAATATTTAGGTAAATCTGATATTTACTGTCAAACCTGTGAAAATGCACTTAACTATACGAGCGCGAATAGTTTCCGACCCATCAAAGGAAATCAAAGGAAATTTCCTTTCCCTAGATGTTTGGAAAAAAAGGCTCAATGTATTTCCAGGCCTATTCACAGAAAATTCTTCTTTCTTCCTTGTTATTGCTATCGAGAAAGCCTTTGCAAAAGTATTTACAAACAATTAGGGAGAATGGACCAATTATATTCACTAAGAACATTGCGAGAGACTACACTACATTACGGTATACGCTACTTACCCCCACATGTTAAAAAACAATCTTACAATGAACACCAGGAAGAATAGACTACTTACATTTATCAAAAGCATTAAGTGCGGCTACTCTACGTTGTGCGCTACTTACTTTATAGGTTGTGAAAATGCAATTAGGGTAAACAATATAACAACCATGACGAGGGAGTAGGGAATGACCATAGTGGCTATCTGGGTTGGCCAAGGTCAATCAGGGAACAGAGGATTTTAAAACCAAAAGAAAAGGTAGCGAACTCGGCCGTACAAGTCCGCTAGCATCTAAGAGAAACTCTATTGAAGAAACTCTCTCTGTTTGCCAGGCTCGGGAGTATGGTGGTTTATTGTCTTTTTAGATATTTCAGTGTCTTGCATGCCCTTTACAAAGTTTCACGTCTGACGCATCTAGGCCTCAGAATATTTCCCGATACGATATCTGCTCGAATAAAGATAATAATAGCATATTATATTTTGAGAATTTACTGCGAGCCTCCTGCAAAACTGGAAAGTTTGGTGGAAATCCGACTATTTTTAACAAAGTTATAGTAGGTCAAAGCTGCTCCTTTTGCATCAAATTACTACAGATATGTTCAACGCATGCATATTCATTACGAGCTATATATAAATGGAATCATTATGTTGCTAAATATTCTTATACAAAAATCAATAAAGTCGTTTATATCTGAGGCGCCGAGGTGCCCGCCTGTACGGGTCATGTAATTATTCAATGACAACTTCAGGCGGCTTTATATAGAATAGTTAGTTATACAAAAACTTCTCCATTACCTCTGACGATTAGCTAGGCAAAATGTATTTAATTGGCAGCTGGCATAGGCACGGTAATATGTATTGCTGGTTTAAATATGGTGTTTAATTTTGGGTTACGGTGAGATTTCAAGATTGGTTTTGATTATTTGAAATGAATAATATAAAGACGTTATTAAAAATATTATGAAGTTGGTTCTGGGAAACAGGAGCTCGGAAGGATGATGAAAATGACAAAAAAAAACCATGTATTAGAAAAAAGGAGAATACTGCACCATTCAAGTGAATCTCTTCATCACCTCGGTACGAGAAAATAAGGAATTGGCGATGATTTCTATGTCAGGAAGCCGGCGAACGCCACAAGTCAGGTACCTAAGAGTACACTTTCTCTATAAATTAGCATTGAAACATCACATTTTGGTTTTGGTGCTGTAGGATTTATTTATAATAAAGTCTCGTCTAATCAAAAAGGCTGAACTTTGATAACGTGATCCTAAAGGTATCCTTAAATTTACACTCATTCAATTAAAGGTACAAAGGAAAGCAGCTAATATCGTGTACGATTTTGGTATTTTGATTCGTGGAAAGGTGACCTGGTTGTACCTCCATTCACCGGGCCAAACGTTAAGCGACTTTCATCCTATAATCAAACGATTTCCTTTTTTTCTGAGAAGATATACATACTCTGTGGGAGTCACAGAAAACTCACTAAAAAAAGATCCTGATAAAAGCTGACAGATTGATTAATCAAGGCTCTAGCTTTACAATGGTGGTGCAAGTCGTACCTTTTTGCGTTATCCCCTATTAGGTATGTTTTAAGGGATAAAAGGCCTTTCAAAGAAGGGACCATAAAAAAGTTAGTAGGGTTTGGAGACATTCGGTGTGCTGATCTCAACATGTAGCCAATTTAAACATGTAGCCCCTAATATATATGTATATTTACCATGTCAAACTACTCACTTTAATGAGATATTGATATTCAGTATTTTTGGTTGCAGTTATTTTTGCACGGAAAAGACAATTTCGAGCTACTGTAACTTTATTAATAATAGTATGATTTTGACCAAACTTGGAAATATCATGCTTCATACTATATTCTATATTACTGCACAACTCTAACTCTAACTCTAGAATAAGTTTAATTGACTGTTATTAGCTTAATTTGAGTCGTAAGCAGCTTTATGATTATTTTAGATTTTTGGCTTGGGCAGTTTCTGAGAATGGGTCCGTTAAAAGTTTTGTGTAAAACAAAATCTTATTAATATTGGTTCACTGTCTGTCTTTCTGTTTTCTTTGCTGGGGAAATCCATCATGGATACGCATCTGGAATCTAGGACACGCATGCCGAACTCTTACCGACTACAATCTCCCATATTTTCTCCACACTCTTGCCGCGGAACCACCGTTCTGGTATTGCCTCGTGGAGCTGTCACTTTAAACGAGCTGCTATCGCTTTGCGTGGCGTTAATTGCGGTAGCTTCCCTTTTATGTCGCCGTTGCGCTTCGGCTGCTTTTAGCTCCTGGTGGATCCGTTTCACCATTGCAACTACCGCGTCCCATGCCGCTTTAGGTTGCACCATATACCTTATCAAATTTCCCACCATTAAACGGGTATTTAGCCCTGTTCTAAGCTTTCTCCTTGAGCTTTTAAATCTTGGCCAGGCGAAAAAGACGAGTTCTGCATTTTCCACTGCACTTTCACACGTAGGACAATCTGACAAGTGGAAATTCCTGTAACCACTGTGTCCGGTTTAGAACTGATTCAGATCGTAACTCGTCTCACCATGGTTGTGCATAGTCCACATACTTACGTCTGACATAAGCCTGTGTGTGTGTTCGGCAAGCTCCAGCCCGTGGTCTTTAAGGTCACATGCCAGATTTATGTCGATCGCCGTAATAAATCGTGTATTTATCGGTCCGAATGACGTTTCAATCACTTCGCTAAAAGGACAAGAATTGAAGCGAAGGCTGTACATGTGTTTCTTGAAGAAACTCAAGGTTTATGGATTAGGCATAGCAGAATAATGGTCAGTTAAGATTTTATGGCTAAAAATCACATTCTACTTTTTAAATGCGTTTCTCTAGAAACTGTATATTGAAAATCTGCTGCCACCATAGCCCAAAATCTATCCAACAAAATTCTTTGAAATGTTCACTATTTATTCAGAACTTATTTCTACGGTCCGCAAACTAGGATAATTGCGATTCATTCAGTAGTCTTTTTTATTCATTAAAGAAGCCTTGAAAAAACACCAAAATTCGCAAAAAAAGTTTAACAGGGCACCAAAAATTTAGCTTTCAATATTTTTTAATAATCCAAGTTTGCGGACTATAATTAAGTCTGCACGTTGAAAGGCCATTTACATTTTTTTCTTTAAGATGATCGCAGCGCCCTCTAGCGTGGCAGCAGGAAAACACCTTCTTTGGAGATGGGTGTATAAATTGCTCTGTATTTCAATAATAAACTATGCTATCGGGCTGCAAAAATTACTACGCATGCTTAAGATATTAATAAATATATGGTGAAAAATTCGGATTTGTAACTTTATCCAGTTCTTCACAAAAAAACGGCTTCACACGGAATGACCCCTTTAAGCCAAGACTTGATCGCCCGTATAGTCTCGTTCGCATATATCTGTATTTCGCCGGAGTGATTAGATGTTATGAGCACTCAAATGTCATCTGATGGCAACGGCTTGTTTAGCTACTGGAAGCCCTAAAACGCCATTGTAGTACATTAAGTTCCATAACAGTGGGCCCAGAACAGACCCCTGGGGAACTCCAGCCGTTATTACATACATCTTCGACCCTTCGTCCAAATCATTAAGTAGCTTTCACTGTCGGAAGTAATCGAAGATTACATTTAAGATAAGATATAGTTCCATCTGGCAGAATTGAACGCGTTCTTGATGTCCAGAGTCACCAGTGCGCAGTATTTCCCTTCGTCGTAGGCTTTTCTGGCTAGCTCAAAAACCAGTTTGTTAGCATCAACCGCTAACCGAGCCTTCCGGAAGCCGAACTGCCTGTCTGTCTATCCGTCTGTCTGATTGTCTGTCCGTCAGAGGTAATTATAACAATTGACATCAAATTTGGTGGAAAGCTGGAAACTGTGTGCGCTCACCCATACAGTAAGTTACATCATTCTTCGTCGAATTTAAGGGGGGGCGACTTGTTTAAATCTGCCAGAAATCTTTTTTTCTTAAATATTTTTGAAAAACGTGGAAAACGTTCTACAGAATTCTCAACATTTATAAATAGAAATAGTTTAGATTAGTCTGATAGATTGAAATTTGAAGTCTTTTTGAATTCGATTTCTGACTACTTCTTTTGGACAGTAAATTTCAATATTCTCCCAATATGCATTTTTGTAACAGGTTATCTTTATGGTCTAGTTCTAGTTTCTATAATTATTGTATCTATATGTCATGCTAACAACAAAAATCTCGCAGCAAAGCTCTGAACATTAATTTCAATTTCCGTCGTAGATAGTGCGGCTGCCATTCCTTATCAAAATTTCTTGTCGGAAAGCACTTAAACTGTTCATTGGCTTCATTTTTTTATATGACCCGCTTTGCTTCCTACATTCATTATTTGTCTGCCACTACGCAATGATTCGGATACATTGCAGCACATACGTATATCCCATCTCTCCTCGACTCTAAACTGCCCTTTGCTGTCGTGGTATTCAACAAGATTTTCCAGGGCCCCGCCAGCGAGGGCGAACAGTTCCTGGCACGAATGGATATCTTTTGAAAATACTCATCAGACTGCCTTCCGTCTTGCGGAAAACTGGTGCCCCTACTTCTGTTATTCCCATTTTCCTTTTCGTCCCGTCGACAAAGTATCATTCCACTAGCTACATTGCCATGATTTCCGTTATTGTATCTTTTCTATTTGCTAATTTCCATGGACAATTGCGGAAGCCGCGCGTTGTAAAACATTCTGAAGAATTTAATACAAAATCGATAATAAAAGGAACACTTGATGATTGGTGGGGGTGGTAATATCCAAGAGAGAAAGATACAGCCACGAGGATGGGATGATATTTGCGAGGCGAAGCAACAAGGACATCGTGGCGTCTGCACCAAGCAATGGGACATTCCACAGGTGTGCGGTTATCATCCTTTTTTTAGTGTCATTGTTGTTAAATGTATCCTGGCTACTCACTCACACAACCTCGGGCTCCAGCGAGTGTACCACCTGATGTCAACAACCATTATTACGTACACAAAAAAATATCCTCCATATTTGGAAGGACGAGAAATGTAACGAGTGTTTTCTGTATTGTAGGTGAAGACGTCAAGTAATTTTTGATGTTATTTCTCAACCTTGCCTGTTTTTCTTCGCTTTTGCTCCTTGCTCTCATGTCGATTCTCCTGTTCCCCATGTCCTACGCCTGCTCTTTTCCTTAATTTCTATTTGCTTTCTGTAATACTCATACGAAATGCGAGTATGTCAGAATGAAACACAAACATTCGCATTTTTCATTTTATTGAACATCATCATATTCGGGGGTTCATATGTATAGGGCGCATGTCCTTAAAGAACAAGACTCTTTGCAATGAAAAGCGTTGATAATCCGGGATTTTTTGATGATCACACTTGAATTCACTCAGAGGTTAATCTATTCTATGATTCGAACGTCAAATTATCTGAATCAGATTCATTGTCCAGTTTAACGGAAAAAAATGTAAAAATTGAAAAGGGAGAGTGAGTTTGAGGTTAATAGCCGACAAGAAGCCTAAGAGAAATGGGAGCCGAAGCAGTTAATTTGCTGTATCATAAACTTTTATGAGCATTTCAGAAACATTGTTCAACAATTTATTTGATAACTTCGTTATTATATTATCTATTAGAGCTCATTATCGTTGAAAAGGAGTGATTTTTGTGGATTTTTTATGTAGTCCAACATTCAACATCAAGTTGAATATGCTCAAATACGAGGGGAGAGCTATACAATGAATAGGATTTTGTTGTATGTTCTTTCTTCGTGGTTGATAACAGTAACCTTGGATGTTTGTTGTATAGCAAGGTTTTCCTCGCTTCATTCTTATCTCGTCTTATAAAGTGGAGTTCCTATTCTTTTTTCGTTAGTCTATCATAATGGTTGGTGTTTGCTTGGAGTACACCTTGCAAATCATTACCTTTTAGAAGTCTCTGAAAATAACGGCCTTTGCGACTATTGGGCCATTGCGGCTTTACGGACCTTTCGTACTATTCGCCAGGTTGTTGGAAGTGTTTACTTCTTATCCTTTTGTTGGATGACACTCCTTTGTCTTGAAATAACCTTCCCATCCTTTCTTCTTTATGCAGTAGACGAGACGGATGACTGTTGTACTGTTGTTAGAGATATGAAAATAGTTGACGAAATCAGGGCGTTTCCGTCCACAATGGCTTATCCTCGTCTGGCTCACTTCATCGAAACAAAGAAGATTGACAAAAATGTCAGGCGATGACGGCTTTACGGTTTCTTACCAGGACAGAGGCAAATCGTCAGACGCTGCCTCACCTCTGCCCTGGGAGCAGCGTGACCGAAGCGGTTCGCAGATGATAAAGGCTCCTATATATTATTTTGCAGAACACGACATGCCTACGAATTATATTGACCAGAACTGAACATATTTTTTTGAGAATTGTGGGGTCCTAAGTCCGCATCAACTTATTGCCGGTCATCGCCTGACATTTTTGTAAAGTTTGGGTGCTAAACCCTAAACGAGGGGTCCGTGGACCAAAAAAAGAGGGAGTAAGTTGCTCCCCATTTGGTCCGGTCCGGCATTAAGTTGATGCGGACTTAGGGCCCCGCAATTCTAAAAAAAAAGAAGATTGAATTTTCCGGATTCCCTGTTGATTTCTGTCTATTTTATTTCATCCACTGCATTTCTACCCTCATAAATTTACTAAATTTTAAGCGAAGCTGACACTTTCTTGTTTTCTATTAACTGTGATATCGGAAGTTTGAGACAAGTGTGATAAATAGCCACAACCATTAGTGTCAAATTAAAGCACCATCGCGCTGTCCTTCCTTGACTTTCCAAAGTCTTCGTCGTCAGTCTTCTCAATCAAGTGACCGCGTCCTCCGATTTCGGAAGCCGAGCAACGTGTAACGTGCGTTGTGTCGTGCCTGGAGGTCTAGGATAATTTGTACAGTTGCGTATTATTTGAGTCCACTGGTATCTTTCATATTATATGCACTAGAATTATGTTGAATAATATTGAGGCCAATCCATCGCCTTGATTTAATTCGAAGTACTTACCGAAACATATTGATGCTGCCTCATTGCCATCCTGGTTCACTTTTGTGCAGTAACGAAAATTTGGTAAACATCATCGTTATATTCCCAACATTTCTTTACTATCAGCTACACTGAGAATATCTGATCAATCGTTGGCTTTCCAGGTTGAAATCCTTCCTCATTTTTGCCAACATAATTTTTGAGAAGGGTTTGAGCCCTCTTTCGATTATTTTTGACAGCCTTTTGTAACAGATACAAAAGAGCACTATCCCCCTATAGCTCCCACTGCAGAATTTACCATCCTTCGTATAATTAGGGTAAATAGCATTTTTGGGTAGTTTTCGGTCGTAGTGCCATCGAAATGTGGGATTCATCGATGTTTTATTTGTTCCATGTCTCTAATAAGATTTCCGACCGCGGCCCTGCTGTAAAAAAAAAATCTTACTCTTATCTTACTGTTTTTTAAAGCTATTGTTCAATCCGTAGATTTCGTCATTTAAATGCTTTCGTTTCTTCTTTCTGCAAATCTTGTGAGCTGTAAATCTTCAGTCTACGTATTTGTCTTTTATAGGTTGGTCCTGGTATTGCAGTGTTTTTTTTTTCATAGATAGCATGCTAGTACTCTTCGTCAAACCATTCATTCTTTTTAGAGCGAAATTCGTGTATGATGGCTTTCTTTACAGACGTCTTGATTGCGTCTTTCACCTGACTCGACTTTCCATCAGGATGTCCTTCTAACGCTCTGACATATTTTGATGCCATTTTCTCGTTCCGGAGCTTTTCAGTATCGAACTTAATAGCTGGGGTGACTCTGCTACTGCTACTATTTTTTATTTGGCGTCAATATCTTCCTTTGAGGAGATTGCGGTTGTTGTTACTTCCAACAACTATTTCGTGGGATCCTGGTGCGAGGGAACCATGGAAATAAATAGACGAGATTGCCATGTTTCTGGGGCTAGCACATCCCAGGTTCCAGAATTCAAACTCATAGTCCTTCTTCTGTTGCCGTAGTTGCTGTTGTATTTCCGGTCCGAAATGAGGTTCAGTTTCCGGTTTGAAGATAAAATTATACTCTGAATAGGTTGTTAGCTTGCTGTTCAGTCCTCAGCCTGGATGACCAGTTTCCCAACATCTGTTTTACGGCGCCAAGAACTTGCCGTTTACTATATTCCGTTTCCTGCTCTCCAGGAGATATGGAAATGTTCGTAAGAGCAGCATTTGGTAGTAGGTTGTCCTGTCAAATCAGCGCGTATTACCTAGGTATTTGTTGAGAATTTTAGTGCCTCATCTGTAATCCGCCTGAGACACAGATGTGAATGAGTTAAATTTCAGGAAACCGCACTGAAAAACTCAAAAAAACGGAAAGGCACCAGTCGTCAATAATTAAGGAAAAAAGCTAACCGAACTATTTTTTTTTCAAATACGTTATAGGAACGTTAACAGTATTGGAAACCAACGGTCAATCCTAATTGATTGATCGCCGGCAAGGAAGTTTAGACAGTTGGGCTCATTTCCTCCCAAGATTCACTACATGATATTCTGCTTATCATCAATAAATCTAGAGTTAGGAGAAAATATTCATTTTAGTTTGGGTAGTTATTCTTTTTCATTTTTTTATCATTTTATCATTAATTATATCCAAAATAAAAGACGAAAATGGCTTACGGTTTCATCAACGTAGAGATTGGATCACCTTCGCCCAGGGAGCAGCGTGACCGAAATTGTTCGCAGATGTTAAGGCTCGTTAACAACCTTATTAAAATCGGTTTACTGTCTCTCTGTCTGTTCGTCTATTTGTCTGTCTGTTCGTCAGTCTGTCTGTTACACACTTTTCTCAGAAACCGTTGTACTGACTGACACCAAATTTGGTGGGAAAGTGAGGATTGTGAACGCCCGCGCATGCAGTGAGTAACATCGTTCTATGTGAAACTTAAAAGGGGGAGGTCCCCGTATAGGCAAAAGGGGTGTACATTTTTTTCGTGGGCACGTGGGATGTCAAATAAAAGTTAGTATTTTCAATGCTGCCTCAGTTCTAACATGTATTGCGGGGGCTGAAGCGTGGTCATTTCTTTCATGGACAAATTCTCAGAATCTATCCAACCGGAAAATCTGAAAAAAAAAATGCGAAACTGCCACTCTACGTTGCTTAGGGTACGAAATACAGAGGGTATATCTGTTCACATAAAATTAATAATAGTATATTGGTATAATTTTTAATAATTGACTGTAAAACCCCTTTAAGTTCATCCTAAAGTTATTAAACATAACATAGGTTATAACATAAAGTATGATCCCACTAACTTTGGTAGAGGTAGCACCATTACTAACAGAATTATTATAAGTCAAAGCTCTCGCTTCAGTGGAAATTCGAAGACTTTGAATGCTAGTAGCATTCGAAGTGAATATTCACTCAAATATTTTTATATAAGAAATACACAAAGCCTTGCATATCTGAAGCGTCTTGCTTCTGGCTTTCCGACTTGTATTTAAGCCACAAGACACAACGTGAATGTGGATTTTATCGAACGTAAATCCGCCATTATTCACACCATAGCTTGGTCCGAGCTAGGATCTTTTTTTAGGGATCGGGAGATCCTAGGTCCACATCCATTGCATGTCGGACTAGACCAAATGAAGAGCAACTTGCTTCCACGGACTTCTATTTTTAGGCTTAGCGCAGGGCGGACGTAAGGCAGCGTCTGTCCTGACGAAACCGTAAGCCATCTTAGTCCCTTAGTTTTTATTACTTGTTTGCTAAACCCGGGGGGGCTCCATAGACAAATAAATGGGACCCAGTTGATCTCCGTTTGGTCTAGTCCGATATCAAGGCGATGCGGATCTAGGGTTCCTTAATACCTAAACAATTAAATCTACAACAATTCTGGCTAAAGCTTTCTATAATCATTGGTGGTCAATTACTGCTGTAAGGCAAACACACATTTTATAATGTACGCGGTTTTATTAGGAAAGTAGGGGTAGCTATTCCTGTTTGGAGTATGGTAATTACATATCATTGTTGATACATGTTTCTTTAAGAAACAGAATCAGGAAGGGGTGATCATGTACATAGATAGCCCCGTAATCATCATTAACAATGTTGATTTTCTTATCGCGTTTTCACTTCAGTGGAAGATTCTGCTTTTCGGCAATACCCTTCCAGTATTCTACAGGGAGGTAGACGGAAAAGCAATTTCACAACTATCAATTTGGTGGTTGACACGTATTTATTACTTTTGGTCGTGTTAACGGAGTAGAATAGCGATTTAGCATTTCTAGCGTTTTGCAGGTCATTTTCTTGTTGGAATTCACCAAATACTGAATTTAGGTGCGTAGAGATTAATAATTAGCTCTTTTTGTTTGAGAATTGCGGGGTCCTAAGTCCTTATCGATTTGACAAATGGAAAGCAACTTACTCGCTTTTTTTGGTTCACTTTTGGGTGCTAATCTCAAAAGGTTGGTTCAATTTTGGGTGCTAAGCTCAAAAAGAACGGTCCCTTTAGCTTAGCACCTAATATTCATAAAATCAGGGACGAAGACGGCTTATGGTTTCATCCAGGACAGATATAGCCCATCAGACCTTACCTCACCTCTGCCCTGGAAGTGGCGTGGCGTGACCAAAGCGGTCTGCAAATGTAAACGTCCTTGTTTTATCATCATCATCATCAATGGCGCAACAACCGGTATCCGATCTAGGCCAGCCTTAATAAGGAACTCCAGACAACCTGGTTTTGCGCCGAGGTCTACCAATTCGATATCCCCCCTTGACCTACGCGATCGTTTTATCTCAGGCAGGGTCTGCCTCGTCTTCTTTTTCTACCACAGATATTGCCTTTATAGACTTTCTGGGCTGGATGATCCTCATGCACTTCAGCTCCCCCCAAAGAGATAAATTTACCCACGGAAATGGAATCGAGTTGACACGAGAATTTGCCGTCTGAAGATTTGATGATGTATATGAATGCGGCTCTGTCAGCTGCATTGTATCCAAAAAGTATTCAATGGATATCTACATTCTCTCACTTGAGATATTGGCAGGGCAAAAAAAGTGAATTTATTTAGTTTGTTGTGCCTGTTGATCTGCACAAATGCTGTTTTCGCTGACGAGGATGCATCAGTGTCAGTGTCCTGTCACTGCCGCGAGTCTTCTCTATATAAATAAAACTCTTCATCGTCCCGGGCTCGGTGGAGACTTAGTAATTGGTGGCCGCGCTTTAGACTTGTCCTTAACACGACGTGCTGGTACCAAGTTTGTGTCAAGGCACCATTTCAGTAGGGTTTTCCTGTCCATCCATTCTTCTTTGTTTGGGTTCAGTAAACTTGTCGACTGCATCTCGCTGTTCAATTGGGTAGTTCTCATGATGATGCCCTAGACCAATGCCGTTTGATTCTATGATAAGAAATTTTGATGGCGAGGGTGCCGAATTCGGTGGATGATCAAGCCATACAAAAGTGCATCGGAATACTCTAGAACGAGGGGAACTGGGGACTGGACCAGAACAATGAGAAGTAACGCATTTTGTCATGAAACGTACTCATTTGGGGGGTGGAGGTTATGTGTGTAGTAAGTAGCTCATAGGTAGGAGTGCTTAAGGAAGGTCATGGAAATAACAGAAATATGTTGTGCTAATTAATCTGTCTCCTTTAAATGTAGTGTAGAACAATAAATAAATAAATAAACAATAAAAAAAAGAGAAAGAGAACTCATCTCTAACCACTGCAGGTTTTCGTGATTCAGTTGATAGTATGCATCGTAGTTGCAGCAGTCAATCGAAAGTCCTTGAGGATTTGATCACAAAAATGATGAAATACAAGTGTTCAACTTTTTTCTTCGTTTTCTTTGCTATTTGTCTCGTGTGGTAGCGAAGTTGACTGATCTGTATCCGATTCGTCATTTTTCCCGAGAGCAAGCTTGGTCCGAGCGGAATCGAAACATTTCCAAATCTCATGATATATTAGATGTTTAATCTAGTATATCTTATATCGCTGCTTCAGCCGCCCTTGGGTTTATTTCATATCGGCTTGAATGTACAGGTTAATTTAAACCACCGAATTATCATCTGACATGACTATGCCAGGTTTGTGTGTGGTTGAATGTGGTTTTTCACAACCTCTCGCCACTGGCTGATGCCAAATGTATTCATTGTCTAGCTGGGCAAGTTATGCTTCTGGATAGTGCAACTGTTTTGTATATGGTAAAGTAGGTAGGTATTATTGTTTCGAGGATATCTTGAGTTTTACGTAAGTTTTCCATGTAACTCGTTTCGAGAGAACCTTGAGTTTTCCGTAAGTCTCCAATAAAACTCGCTCGAGGAAATCTTGAGTTTTCCACAGGATTTCAATAAAACTGGCTCAAGCAAATTTTGGGCTTTTCGCAAGACTTAAATGCAACTCGCTTCGTCAAACCTTTTCTTCTGGTGTACAGCTTGGTAACGATAAAAGTAGTTTCGATCTGACCACGCTTCTAGATTTCGCCAATCCTTTAATAAAATCTACAGACTTGTTGCTTTTGATGTAAATCACAGAAAGAAACCAATCATAAAACTTTATTTAGAGGAAATAAACTTTTTGTAACCTCTCTTTCTTAACATTATACTAATTCATTTTTTTCAAAATCCATTATTTTTTAAATCACGGCCTGCTCCGCCACAGAAACAAATTTCGAATGTTGTTAGCGCCGCTGCGCCACATCACTCCGCCCCCAGATGAAACCTAGGGGTTTCAGCGACCGAACTCGGAACTGCGTTCCCCATCACATAGCGAAGCGCACGCGACGTTGATTTTGGGGGGCAAACGGGCTTCACCCTGGATAAGGAGACAGTCTTTTTCTGTCCCCCGATTTCGAGCTGGAAGAAATGTTCTTCCCGCTGGAGAACACGGTACGGGTCTGCGTATGGAGGCTGCAGCGGCTGCAGCAAATTCCTCTCGGCGGGTGGTTCGTAGGCCGAGTAGGACGAGAGGCAAAACCTGAGTCCAGGACGGATCATCGCGAGCCATAATGGCGGCTTTCAGCGTCCGGTGACAACGTTCTGGCATCCCATTGGATTGCGGGTGGTAAGCCGTAGTTCGCTGGCGTTTGAATCCCAGGAGTTTGCCTAACTTCGTGATGATCACTGCAGAGACGCCAAAGCGAAGGATCCAACTCTCGACAGAGGGCTTCGGTACAAGATTGCGCCATAATGTCCTTCAGAGGTATTGCCTCAGGCCACCGCGTAAAGCTGTTGATGATTGTAAGGCAATACCTGTAACCGTGCCAGTCTCGCAAAGGTCCTACGATGTCGAGGTGTATGATGTGAAACCGCTTGGTAGTGCGGTGCGTATTGAATGCTGTGCGTATTTGCACGCGTCTGACTCAAAAGCAATTGCGATGCGGTCTTGTTATAGGAGGGCCAAATCCTCCTCGACTTGGAGCAGATGATAAGTCGTCATATCCGTAACTACGGTATCCACCCAGCATTCATGCTGGTCTCCTTGCGGTTAGGCATCAGAAACTTTATTTTACTCCGAATTGACTATACCGTGCGCCCTGCGTTAATCGTTCCAAGTTTGGACGAGTTATATTATTACAGACATAGTGATGAAAAGGCGTTTTCTTGAGGAACACGGACAGAAACCCAGAGTGAATTTGGTGTACGCTAGATTGAACCAAGCTATTGTCACAGTGTTTACTAGATGAGTGATAAGTGTTCAAACAACTTATCTAGACCCTTCAAACCAATGTAAGGGAGGAACCGAAGGGCCCGAATCGTAGCGGCAGTACCATAGTTCTTGACACGGGCGCATAGAAGTCAGCACGAATTATGGATGAGAAAATTCTTTCATTCATATCCGATCGAAATAATCTTGCCATCTCTTTGTTGCGACTCCTTGTCATTAAAACCAGAAGTTTCCAATGTCGTGAGAGTGTCGGGGGATCAGTTTTTAACTGGTCTGTATAGGTCTATCTCGCCACTATGGGGTCTAGCTTATCTCAAATCTCTTTATGGTGGGGCGTTCGAGTAAAAGTAATCGCTTTCTTTGTTTGTCATTCTTATGGATTTGCCGATTGACGTACGTTTTCCTATGGATGAACTTATGAAAGAGTCACTTCATTTTAAGGATCTTTGGTTATCAAATGGCTCAATGATATTTCGGTAACTCTTAGAGACCCCATGTTGAGTTCGTGGGTTACCAAAGTAGAGAAGCCTATATTCGCTCTTGTCGTGTTCACACTCAATTCTTGACACCACAACCACAGTAGATCTACTATAGGCAGTACCCTTACAAAAATGACCCCACTTGCAAATGTGCTTGCAGAAGCTTATCTGTACACATCAGAGACGCTAAACAAGGAAAAGGCATAATCTTCGTCAAATCGTATTGGTAAGAGAGAGATCGGTGAGCTTTTGCTATTCTGGTACTACGGCGTGCTCACCCATATAGCAAAAAGTTGCTTCACGTATTCAGATGTTTACAAGGCGGAATGTAGATTGATTTTTTTTGCGTTGATTTTGAAGGCCGATCTCGAGGAAAAGCATTTTGCAGTGAGGAATGAATTTATGTGTGCAATATAAAATGGTGTGGCTACCGCTTGTATTGACAGCAGGTTAATTTTGATAAATGCTACAAAAAAAAAGAAAGTTGATATCACAGCTAAAAACATTAGTAAGGGCAACATTTGGTAACAATCAATCTTAAGTGAAAAACCTTGTTTTTATTGCTTTTTGAATTTTCAATCATGGTCTTCCTACCAAAATTCATTACTATTATTATTTGTGTTCTTGTGACACACCATATGCAGTTCTAATGACCAACCATTACTAAATTTTGATTCTTAGCAAAACTATCTGATTCCACTTTGCACCCATGTGATTAACTCCCCATTCTTACCTTAAGGGGGTCATCCCGTGTGAAGGCCGTTTTTTTTCGCTTTTTTTAGAATTTTTTTGTGAAGAACTGGATAAAGATGCAAATACGAATTTTTCACCATAGATCTATTAATATCTTTAGCGTGCACAGTAATTTTTCTAGCCCGATCACATAGTGCGTTATTGAAATATGGAGCAATTTATATACCCATCTCCATAAAAGGTGTTTTTCTGCTGCCATGCTAGAGGGCGCTTCGATCATCTTGAAGAAAAACATTTTAACGTACAGACTTAACTACAGTCCGCAAAATTATTAAAAAATATTAAAAGGTAAATTTTTGATGCCGTGTTAAACGTTTTTTTTGTGAATTTTGGTGTTTTTTCACGGCTTCTTCAATGAATAAAATAAACTACTGAATGAAATATGTTCTGAATAAGTCGTGAAAATTTTAAAAAATTTGGTTGGATAGATTTTGGGCTATGGTGGCAGCCGATTTTCAGCATGCAGTTTCTAGAAAAACGCATTTAAAAAATAGAATGCGATTTTTAGCCACAAAAGTTTAATTGACCATTAATCTGCTATACTTAGTTCATAAATCTTAGATTTCTTCAAGAACACATGTACAGTCTTGGCTTCAATTCTTGCCCTTTTAGCGAAGTTATTTGAATGTCATTCATACCGGTAAATACGTGCTTTATTACAGCGATCGACCTAAATCTGGCAGGTGACTTATCACGTGCTATAATTTCCGAACGACTCCGAATATCAAAAAATCACTTTGCCCATATATTCTACACTATATCTAGATACACTTGATGTCAAAAATAATCGATTCCGCGAATCCATTACACGGGATGACCCCCTTAATCAATTCCCATAAATTATTTTATTATTTTGGCGTTTATTTAAAAATAAGATACGTAAAGCTCTCTGTTTCCCTGTGCTTGGAATTTCATACGAATTAATTGTAAAATCGTCTGAAAAATGTTAGAAATTTTTTTCTAGACCAAAGAATTTGGTAAATTAAAATGATCGATTTAGTTGTAAATTTAAGTTCTTTAATTATGAGCAATAATGAAAGTCTATTATCCACACACATGAGCACTACATTAACCTGGTCGAGTGAAATAGTCGTTCGACTTAGATTTATTCCGTCGATTATTTTGGGCGTATTTATAATAAATGGAAGGAACCCAGTCGCTCTCCCATTCTTAGAATTACGCATATGCTTGCAATTGTAAAATAATGGCCATTTGATGGCGCATACATCCCACATTAAAGTCTAATAAATTCTAGAAATTTCATGCAGAATTAAGAAAAAAATCTACAAAAATTGTATTCATATATTGGAAGGAAAACGAATTGTAAATGTTGCTATTTCTATCCGTGGTTTTGTTGATGTTTGAAAAAAATACTGAATTTTTTATTTCTCTTCATTATTTTTGGCGTCATATGTTTTTATTCGCAATTGGGCAAGGTCAGGGGTATAGCTTTGGATCACGAGTTATCACTTACTCGATTGTCTCAGATTTATTGTCGCAGAGGGAATTCTCGATTTATGGAAATATCTCTTATTTTAATTTAATTGTAGCTTGATTTGACACTTTATGAAAATTGTAACCACCGGAAAAAATGTGTCTGGGAAGGCCGCTTTTCTTTGATTTTGATTTTTTTCCCCACTAATGAGTAGAATAAACATTTGTAGTATTAATTTTTTTGAAGTACCCTCAATAAATATGTCCAGTTTAATACCATCGTAAATTTATTAACTCTTAATTTTTTACTTTTTGTCCCGTTCACAAGCGGCATCGGTTCATCGATTGCAATCGTGAGGCTTTCAAATCAGCATCCAGCGTATCAAGCCCACACACAATTGGTTCGGCCGGCCATTGGCTTCGGTGCTCAGACCAATCTTAGCAAGTGAATTGTCGTTAGCATGAATTATGTAACCATAATACCATCGAAGACGTCTCTTTCCCAATTTTTTCACGAACGGTGCAATCCCATATCGGTCGTGGATATCCTCGTTTCCGATGTGATCAAAGTGTGTCACGCTACTAATCCAGCGCAAAATCTTCATCTCCATTACTGCAAGACGCCGTCCATTGCCTTTTATAGTCGGCTGGTCACTCAGAACCATAAAGGGGGACAGCGCGGACGATATTGTGGTAAATTTTTAATTTGAGACGTTCGTTGATACATCGAACACAAAGAACACTAGTTAGGGAACGCCGCTTCATCCAGGTTGTGGTCAATGCGTGAAGCAAATTCATAACGCGCTTCTTCATTGGTTGATAGCATTGACCCGAGATATTTAAATCGCTCAGTTCTAGGCATGTGACTGCATTTGTCAGTGATAGTGCCTGTTTCATGGGGATCGGTCGTCAAAAATTCAATTTTATTCAGATACAATCTGGGACCGTGTTACATGAGGCGATCATTCCATTTTTGGACAAGTTGCTCGAGATCATTTTTGCTATTAGATGCTAAGAAAACATCATGCATAAAGCAGTGTATAGGGCGCTGAACGTTGGATTTCCGTGTGACAGTGTCCATAACAAGAACAATGAGGGTTAGTGAGAGGGCGCTTCCTTGATGAACACCAACACGAAAGGGTCTTGATACGTTCGCCACACTTCGATTTTTACTTTTCTAATCGTGGCGGAGCAATTGAACCCAGCACACGAGTTCTTCTGGCACTAAGCGTTGCCTCCACCGTCAAACGCTTTCTCTAGTTCCACAAATGCAATGCAAAGAGGGCGATGCTTCTCACGGTCCAAGAGTAACTGCACAGCGTGTATTGCATCAGTAGTTTCGCAGTTCTTAACAAACCCAGTTTTATTCGCGGTTATTTTAACAATTTCGCGAATACGGTTGTCAAGCATGCGTTCAAAATTTTCATGGTATGGGAAAGTAACCTGATCGGACGGTAATTTGAACATTCCTTTGGGCTACCTTTCTTTTTCTATATTGGAACTGTGGTACTTTCTTGCCAATCAGATGGTGTACTTCCTTCCTGAATAACCCGAGTGAAGAATTCGCTGAGTCACGGTATTTTTCGCTTTCCAGAGTTTAGATGTGATGTCGTCAGGTCCTGCACTTTCCCCAATTCCATTGGTTTAGTTGCTTCTTCGTCTTCAGCCATCATTTAATGCGTGACGGGCCTCTGAGTTCCTTAGGCTATTTTATCGGTGGCTTGATTCGCAACACGATAATCAACGGTCGGTGTTGTGGTGCGATGGTGTCATATAGAACGGTGCAATCAGTGACGGTTAAAAAATATCCGCATTTTATGAGAATATAGTCGATTTGCGCTTTACTATTCCCACTATGTAGGAAGATGAGACAATCGTATGATGAAGCATGTATTCACAAGTCCATGGTCATGTTTGTCCGCAAAATCGACTATACGATCGCCACCCTCATTGTGCGCTCCAAACCCCTTTTCCCCATGGCACCTGTTACCGTCTGCCTTTTAACCTACATAACCATTAAGGTCGCCAGCAATGATGATATAGTCATCAGCAGGCAAGTAGGTCTTTGCATCGAGAAGTTACCGGAAAGTATCCTTCTTGGCATCAGGTTGACCTGTATGTGGTGGTATGCGGTGAAGAAGTGAATAGTGCGATCAGTTGATATTATGGGGAGCATTATCAGCCGGTCTGCAAATCTTTCGACTTCTTCAATGGTCTCTCGGAAACCCTCTGAAATGGCAATGGCAACACCATATTGTGTGTGTGGGCTACCAAAATAGAGAAGTTTATAACCATTTTTACGTCGTTTGTGTTCTATGTTCCAGCTTTTGGCACTAGACCATGGGGTTTCTTGTAGAATGCTGATACCAATGCGCCTTTTCCGATGAGCTCCTGCGAATTCCTCGGCCTTTTCAGTGAGGGTGCCAATATTTAGCGTGCAGGCACATATTTGTTTTGCTCGGATTAATTTACAAACATCCTGACACCGTCCAGGTGTCAAGAACCCTTGCCCATTTCTCGACAGGTGACGCCCTAGTATTTCTCCTAGTTTGGGGTTTAATCCGATTATTTTGTTTTTATTGGATGCGTGCGACATTGGATGCGTTTTCCTAGTCGGCCTGTCGCGGGACCTGTTATCTAGGGAGTCAGGTAGGATTTAGTATGGTGGAATAACTTCAACGATACTTTATTTATATTTTTCCCTGATCTTAGCATTTTATTTTTCTTTTACTGAGGATAGTACAAAGTTCGTTTTTGCGCTGTGGCTACCAATATGGCTAATTAGATGCAGTTTGTAGACAAGCTGTTGATGATTACGGCATAGGTAAACCAACTGAGTCTAAGCGGAATTGCATATAACTTAGTTGTGCGGGTAGTGTGTGCGGATAACGGAGTCAGTTCATTATGTTAATGTTCAACCAATCTTTTGTCAACTGAGCTCTAATTTTATGGTAAAGTCTCTTGAAGCCAAAAGAAGCCAACAGCGTTTAAGTACCGTAAGTTCAAGCTTAAAGCTATACGCTGCTGGTTTCAGGATTAAACTCTTCCGCATTCGCTTCTTATCGCCTGTGAGGATAGATCGGTCGGTTAATAGTAAGAATCGTGTGAACCCAGCTTGAAGTGCAAATTGAGCGTTCAATAATTATTTTAACCCTCAGCGATTGCGTGTATTTCGGTTTGACTGGTAGAACAACTTAAAAAGCTTGATAATATCAAAAATTTATCAGCCGATGACCAGTTGATTCCAAGCTGTCGACGCTGGTTTTTTAATCAGTGTATTCCATTCAAAGCTGTCATATATGGAATCAAAATTTGAATTTTGAGGCTCTTAGAACCAAGAAAGCCACACATAGGCGGAGCAAATCAGGTTTCTAGGGCACGGAATGCCGTTGCGTATTCGCGGAGTAGGTGCGTGGTACCTAACTAGCTCGCAACCATATAGCAATGCACTGCATTACATACATGGCACTAACACTAGAGTTAATACGCGAAAATTTTCATGCGTAAATGATCGAAGAACGTCGAACATGTGCAATGCTTTCTTCCCACTACAGAAATCAAGCAGTGCGCCGCGAGACGAATCTCCTGTGTGTAGTCCTGTTGCTTAGAGGTCCCCATACGTGAAAAAGAGGGTGTACATTTTTTTACCAAATATAGTCATGTGGGGTATCTAGTGAAAAGTCTTGGTTAGTACTTTCCGAAGCCGATCTTAGTTTTGAAATTTGTTGGAGAGGTGGGAAGGACAGGGGTCGAAAGTGATCATTCCTTTAATGGGCCCATTCTCAGAAACTACCCAACAGAAAAATCTGAAAAAAAATCAGGAGGCAGCCACTATATGGTGCCTAGGCTCCGAGATACCCTTCCTCCATAGTATATAAGTATAATTTTTAGTCATAGGCTGCAAAACCCTCTTAAGTTCATCCTAGAACCACGAAATTTTGCAGTAATGTAGGCTATAACATAGAGCGTTGTCCTACCAAGTTTGGAGGAATCGGACTATTACTAACAGAATTATAATAGGCTAAAGCTGTCGCTTCTGTGCAAAATCAAGACGTTCAATGTCAATATCACGCGAAAGTGCATATTCTCACATACTATATAAAATAAAATCTTTTTTCACCAAATGTTGTTATCTGGGTATCAAATGAAAGGTCTCGACTAGTACTTTCGAAAGCAAGCATCAACTTTGATTTTCGATCCGGGGGACTGCGGGGTTGGAAAGTGATCATTTTTGTCACGAAAAAATTGTAAGAAACTATCCAACCGAAAAATTTGAAATTCAGGAAACTGCTACAATATGATGCCTACGCTCCGAAATGATCTCCATGACAATATCTACTCAAATAAAGTTAATAATAGCATATGGCTATATTTTTAGAAATTGACTGGAAAGCCGCCTTCATATAGATGGATATTTTTCCAATTGGAAAGGTCACCGTCACTTCGAAGATGTAACTGCTCAAACTGCACAGAAATTTAAAAATCAATTTCCTCTAAATTTCAAAACGTAATATTGTAACGGTACTTTCAATTTACAAACCTGAAAAGTTACCTCATTATGACATGTAAAAAATATGGGTTTAATTCTAAGAAATTTGCGAATATTCCTCACTAAATTGGAGAAAACGTGGCCCTTATGGGGAGCAAATTGACTCAGATATGGTACATAGTTCTATCAGTTCATTTAATGATCTCAGATAAAAAGCGTCGGGAAGATGTTTAATTTGTTCGATGTGTCCGAAAAGGCATCCACTTCCAAAATCATTTTATTATATTTTGAGGGTAACTAAATTCACTGTATGAGCATCAGAGTTTAAAAGATTGCAGAAAGTTTGGTGCAAATCCCACCACCACATTTCTGTGAACAATTTACATAATCCATTGTAGAGTGAACCATGGATGTATTCTTGAGACTTCATTATTATGGTGTGAACCATGTAAAACAAAACCTTGGTTGTCTCTTACGGTTTTTTTTTTTCATCACCGATAGCATGGCTAAAAATTCAAAATTTCCCTTGATATATTCAACTCCGCCGCTCATATGAGTTTAGGTGATCATGACGTCATACACGTTTTAGATTGCGATAAATTCACGTGATTCTAGAATTGTGTATTATGTTATTACTTATGACGGTACCAAATTTTGTACTTCAGCATTGCGCTCGCCCGAGATTATTACCCTGATTTGACTCAGGTACTCATTCACAGCTGAGTCGACTGGTTTCTGACGTCTAATCACGAAACATATTCCACTGCCACCAGTTAGATTTGAACCGCAACCTTTCGTACGACAGCCTTGTGTTCTAACCACGGACACGGTAATATACTATTATTAACTTCATTTGACTAGGTATCGCAATAGGATATATTTTACGGCCTAAATTTTGTATAGGTGCACTGTTGTGCTTTTTCGGTTGGATGGGTTTTGAGAACGAGACCTGTTAAACATTTTCTAAGCATTTATTTTCAGCCCTCACTCCCCTATGTTTCACTCAATGTCAGACCAGTTTCGAAAAGTACTAATGGAATCCTTTCATACGAAAGCCCCACTGACCATATTCTGTGCAACCAAATTGTTCACCCTCCTTTCACATGTATGGGGAGCCCCCTTAAACTTCTCCCCTTTCAAATTTCGTAACAATAGCCATAGTCGTTTCTGAATTAATGACAGACAGGCAGCCAGGCGATTCTAATAAGGTCTTGTTTTACATAAAATACCTTAAAAATGACCAGGAAGGTGCTGAAGTTCGCCGTCAATGTAATTATTCAGCGAAGTATCATCGCACTCTTCGCATTATTGAGAAGAATATTTAGGGCTTGGAACAAATCGTATATATTGATAGCGCTTCGCTTCCGTTCACGTACTACTGAAATACATAATGCGCGCTCAAAAAGTAAGTCTAGTGAAGCTCTTATGGTCGTAGGCCCAGGTTTATCTCTTGTGAAAAATGTTTATCTAATCTGCTGGAAAATGCAAAATCCGCCCCATCATACGCTTTTTCGCTGTGAAGGTAAAAGCTCCGACAATTACCCTCTACAGGTATAAAACGAAAAGACAGTCCCAACAGCAATGTCGCACCTTGTCATCCTCCGCAAATAAATTCAAAACTACAATTCCAACAAAATAAAACAAGCCGGTAAACCGGAAGCTAGACGCTTCAGGTATGAAAGGTTTTGTGTATTTCTTTTATAAAGAGATTTGAGTGTGTATTTGTCCCATTAGCATGTAGCACGTAAAGCCACTTTCAAGTGATATTGACATAGTCTTGAATTTGCAGAGGAGCACAGATTTGACCTAGTATAACTTTGTTAGTAATGGTGCGATTTTCACCAAATTTGGCAGGATCATGATCTATACTGTAGCCTATATTGCTGCAAAATTTTGTGATTCTAGGGTGAACTTAAGGGGGGTTTTCCTGTCAATTACTAAAAATTATAGTAATATACTATTATTAACTTTATTTGAACAGGTATCGATATGGAGGGTATTTCGGAGCCTAGGCACCATATAGTGGCAGCCCCCTGATTTTTTCCAGATTTTTCGGTTGGGTAGTTTCTGAGAATGGGTTCGTTAAAAAAATGACCACTTTCAACCCCCCGCACTCCCCACCTTTTCAACGAAAGTCAAAACTAATACCGGCTTCGAAAAGTACTAACCGAGACCTTTAATTTAATACCCCACATGACTATATTTGATGAAAAAAAAATTTACACCCCCCTTTTGCATGTATGGGGACCCCCCCTTAAATTCGTCGTAAGAGGATGTAACTCACTATATGCGTGAGCGTTCACAGTTCCCACCTTTCTACCAAATTTTGTATCAATTGCTGTAACCGTCTCCGAGAAAAATGCGTGTGACGGACAGCCAGACAGACAGACAGACAGACAGACAGACGGACAGACAGACAGTAAACCGATTTTAATAAGGTTTTGTTTTACAAACAAAACCTTAAAAAGTAGGCTATCATGTTTTGGGATCGCAAAGGGACAATTGTGATTGAATACTTTGCTGGAGGGGAGACCGTTAACTCGACAAAATACTGTGAGTTGCTAAAAAAATTTAAAAGGGCGATTCGGAATAAAACTGGGGTTACTCTGAAGGAAGTCTGCCTGATGCATGACAACTCAAGACTTTATCTAATGAAGTAATTCCTGGGTTCATCTGTACGGGATGTTTTGAATTAGAAATTAAATATTAAGAAAAGGCGATATTAGTATTCGCGGAAGGTTGTACGTTTTTGAGGTTTCGGAGGACAGTTGAAGCACTTTGTCAGAAGCCGATAACGATAGGTTGCTGCACTATCTTGCACAAAGGGTATCCCAGAAATAATGTAATCCATCATGAATCATAAGAAATTATCTTTAGCAAATAGTCACCGTTGCGAATGACAAAAAACGCAAAAAATTCGAAAGGTTTCGGAGGATTCGACTTCGTACCAGGCGCATATGCCATTAGGGACACAGATCCGATCCGTAAAAATCAAAATGAGAAATTCAATTTTCGGTTTACAAGTTATCCATCGTGAAACAAATGTACATAATTAAATGGGGATGCCACAGACTCAACATCACTTCATCAAGGGGACGGTCTCTATGTGGTTTTAGTTTCTATCATTTAATAGCTGCAGTTTTCACAAAATTTTTCACATTTTTAAGGTCCCATCTGAGTGCGGGTTAGATGTTTCTCGGTGAATTGATTAGAAGTGAAGGTGGCAGTGGTGGCACATTATGAAAGGGTGATCAACTTTTTACACACTGCATCGTCTTTTATACATTGTATTCCAGAATGTAGAGAAGGCGTTTCACCGTGTGCCACACAAACTCATCTGGTATGCTCTGCGGCGGGCATATTAAAACAGCTTCCTGTCTCTGTTGGTGTTCATCATCTCACCCCTTCTCTTTATTCAGTCTAAGGATACTGGACATATTTCGGACCAATGCTGTCAGCCAATGGTGAACTGTCTTGTAAAATTTCTTCACGCATCAGCGCAACTTGTATGAAGTGACATTCCACAACTGGTGTTCTTTGAGGTCGACGTATCAACGAACGTCTCAAATAGAAAATTTACCGCAGTTTCACCGTCCTGTTGCTCTCTATGATTCTGAGTGTTAGCCTACTATAAAAGATCATAAACGCCACCTGGCGGGAATGGAGACAAAAGTGTTAAATTGGACAAGTAGTGGAACATGCCATGATAACATCTAAATGAGGATATTTGTGATGATTCGGGGTTGCACCGATCGTAGAAACACTGCGAGAGAGGCGTATTTGATGGTATAGATACGAGGAAAATTCACTTGCCAAGATTGGTCTGAGGGAAACGACCAAAAGGGCGACTGACGGCGACTCCATCCAGATCAGACCGAGGAAAGTGGTGCAACCGATTATGAGTTGGCCGACCGAACCTACCTCACTTTTAAACGGAACAAAGATTGAATAAGAAGAAGAAGAAGAATTTATTAGTATACGGGCAAACCGCTTTCACAATAAATTAACTCGGTCTCTCCTCCTGAGTCAAATGGTATAGAAGAATTATGGAAGAATATTATTTTATATTAAGTGAAATATTTTATCAATAGATCTATTCTTGCTCCTAGTTTTATTATATTTATTTTGATACAAAATATTCCTTTTAATGTATAAATTACTGATTTACTTAACTGATATTTTAAACGGAAGATTCACTACCCCGTTAAGAGGCTCGATGTCTTCTAATATACATAGTACAATAGTTGTGAAACGAAGCAGTTCACACTGCCAACTATGGTGTTCGGGCACGAAGTTGGTTGCCTCGATAAATTTCATAACAAAGTTTGAAACGAGTCCTCAAAAAGAATTTTTTTAGCTGCTCTTAGGATCGAATAGAATAAATCGTATGGGTACCTGAAAATAAGTGGAAACAACCACAGTCATATACTTCCCTAAAAAACTACTGGTAACCCGACTTTTATGAATTTTATCTTAGGGAAGTGATGTGTGGGTAACTCTTGCTTCGAAGTCAATATGAGCTCAAGCATGAATCCGGTCTCCGGATGGCTTAAGTGGTTAGAGCGCTGGGTTGTCTTAGTAGAACGTTGCATTTCAAATCTCACTGGTGGCAGAGGAATTTGTTATGGTGACTGGATGTCGGATACCAGTCGACTCAGCTATGAATGAGTAGGTGAGTCAAATCTGGGTAATAATGTTGGGCGAGAGCAATGCTGACCTTATTGCCTCCAATAGGGTAATATCCTGTAGTGTACCGTTACGATTTTGAATGAATTGCTGTAACACACTTCAAGGCCCTGATCCAATATGGATTGTTGCACCAACGATTATTATTATTATGAATCCTTCAACGTTATTATGAACATTTCGAATTCAGAAATGGGCGTTTATATTCATGGAGCTGAAAGTGAAGACACTCCTTAATAACAACTGAAATGTGTAAGAAGAACCAAGGAATATTTTAATTGGCGGACCCAGCAGATTCTAAAATATATTTGACAGAAATTGAACTTGACTAAACCTTGAGTAATCTGAATGGCTGCATAGATGACTGCAAATGTATTTAGATGGACCAAAGGATCGTATAGTCACTGGAAATCTACGTTGGACTGAGGGATAAGTACAACCTTGATAGAAGGCAGAAAAGGAGAAAAGTTCATCTAGGAAATGGGTTTTTCACCTCGACTAAGAGCCTGTTTCAATGAGGCTTATGTCTCTGTTGCTCACATGAAGTCTATATAATTAGCTGCGGCAGTTGCTGCACAGTGAAAATTATATACAGGGCAATTTGATATCATAACAACCTGCCAGCCAATGTTATTGAAATTGTCATTCCAGGATTCAAGGGTGTGGTTTGAGCCCTGAACTTGCATATTGTGGCCCAGTTTCGGCACTGCCAAGCGGAGCAACCGCTACTGTTCAATTAGGCTACCTCATTTTGAATCATCATTAAATTTTTATGACATTTATTATTTATTGAATCGTTGAAGACCTTAGTTCCGAGTTGGATATATCAATTTTCGAAACTGTAATCTCCTCCATTTTTTAAATAAGGTTTCAGTATGCCTTGGTTTGATTGTAGTGCAATTATCGGACTTTAGGTATGTATATGATATGATGCATAGATTCCGGAGAGAAAACTATTAGATTTTATAGGGAATACTGATCCCAACTTTGTTTGCTATATCATAAGAACGCAACGAGGCATTTTAGTAACAGTTAATAAATATTTTCCATGTACAATCCATCCTTCACATGACACGGCCAATTAAATTTGCAGATAAATATCTTTAAAGTGCTGAGTAAAACATTCAAATTATTTTGAAATCCGCATCTATTGCAAAGTCATATGACTACTATAAACTAAACCGGCAGCGATAAAATGTTTGCATCTTTTATTTGCAAAATATTTCGGAAGGATTCCACCGAAGAAAAACTAACATTGTATATTTTGACTTTCTATTTGTCTAGACCAAAAACATCATTGAACATTGTTTCAGCTTATTTACACGCGAAAGGAATAAATAGGAACAAATATAAACAACATGGAAAAGCATCAACAACACTTTTCGTTCTAAAACAAATCCACGGATCATTTGATGTTTAACATCAATTAAATGTTTTCAACAGTTTCATTGCTATTGCTAGTGGATTAGCCACGGATTATTTGCTGGTACTTTGTGTATACATAAAAAGCCACGAATAGTTTGCGGATCAATGAATGTGCTTTTTAAAGATATGCGGAAGTTTACAGAGCCTACCCTTTTCATAGCAATTCCTAGGAAATTTACAGTGAATAAACATTTGTATCTCACGTCAGTCATTGTATCCACTTTCGTGCAAATGACGTTCATTTCGATTATAATATGCAAATAATCAAAATATTCGAAATTAAGTTCAAAATAGAAGGAACATCTCCTCTGAAAATCTAAATTTTTATGGTTAGTCTTGTAGCCGGAAATGAATGCATATTACATGGGTATCCATGCACGTAAGAAATGGGTGTCTATTTTTTTTTCACCCAATATGGCTGTGTGGGGTATTAAATGAAAGGTTTCGATTACTACTTTGATCATTCTCTACTTTCACTCCTTGGGGAAAGTCTTGGATTCTTATGATATCTGGTTAAGTGGAAGTAGTAAGCGATACTCGGCGCTGGCTTCGACTTGGTACTTGTTCTATGAAAAGGGTGGATGTTTGGTAATGTTTTGTAATGTAATAACACATTACAAAACATTATCTATGACTAGAGCAATATCATCATCACTTTGGGAATGCGGTGATGATTGATAATATTGTGATGTTAGGTAATGTGATGATGTTAAAATGTTTGGTGATGTTTAGGTCGCCCTCGATAATGGTAATGTGATATTGTACTTTAAGCTGATATCACTTTTGTGATATTATATATACTACACATCCATCTATAGCCTCGAGTAAAACTGGTCTTCCACCTGGGGTGGTTATATCTGAAAATTCATACATTGCCATGTTAATTTACCTTTACAACCGGGCTTGAGACCAAAATTTTATGAAAATCGGTTGACTGTCTGTCTTTTCTTATATTAGGTGAAAATCCTTAGAGCCAATGTTGAGTTCTGCCAGACAGTTATATGGGACTTTTACATATTAAAACCTCCTTCTCCATCAACTGCCAAATGGTATTACGTCGTTGAGTTGGATTAGTATTTAAATGTTGTTCATGATTGTGATCCACTCCCTCTTTTGCTTCTTTCTAAACTCCTTCTGACGCAGCATTCCGTGGATATTCTTCATTGCTTATTTTACTGCTTTCCGTAATATAATTGGACTCAACATACATATTTTCCGCTAAACAGCCTACGTTACGTACTTGTATCTCGGACAGTTGGGTGTATCATCGTGACTAAATCTACCATGTCCGCCTAAAAACTGAGTCAACCTATATTATCATGCCTTCGTTTAATCCAGCTCTCGATGTTTGGCATTAACCTAGATTTCCAGTGAATTTGCCGACTGTTGTCGAACGGCGTTAGGTTCACCAGTTTCATGACCCGTAGGTCTCCCAGTTATTATACAGCTGGCTTATCGGAAGTCGTTCGGTAAGTGGTGCATGTACAGAGGGCTGCCGCTGCTATTTTTCTTCCATTGTTGACCTTATCCAGTACGGTTGCCCAGGTGCCCACAGGTGCTACGTACAATAACACCAAAGTAACGACTTTTGAAATAAGTTGTCGACGGCTTTGTTTTGGGGTCCCCTGTATTCGATAGTGTTCTAGCAATCAACAAGCTGATGTTAGACGCCTTCGGAGCTGTATATTGCAGATGTTGCTTGAAGTTCAACTTCTGATCAAAAATCACCTGAAGATATTTGTGTATAATGTATAATTTGGTTTCCGACTTTAATCTTCATAAGCGTATTCTTCCTACGTTTGGTGATCAGCACTTCTTCTGTTTTATGCTCTGCGAATGTTAGTCCCGCATTTTTTAACCAATGGGAGCCGAGAGGCTTGTTGACTTTGATATTATTGGTCATTTCGGAAGGTTGTCGCTAATATTCTGAGAGAATAGGATGTTAATTATGTTATTCAGCGATTCGGGACAGGTATTCCGTAGAAAACTGTCTTGAATGCGCCACCCCAACGATCAAAGTTGGGTTTAGAGTTTTTCTGGCAACCTTGTATAGTAAGTGTCACTCCTCATATTATGGTCTCTTTCTGTGGCATTGCTATCGCTTTCATTGATTAAATTTGGCCTTCGCTGCAGTGATCCCGTTCGCCATGGCATAGAAGCTTCACAAACCATATGCATCCGTTTCAGCATCTGTATAGCCATATCCATTACATTCTCTGACAAATTTGTACCGTGTGGTAATACCTCCGAGAAGGTTCCTTCGTCGAGCTTTTTGGAAGCCCATCCTATGTCTGGAGTTCTGCGCTGCTTTGCTCTAATGGCGCACTCCATTTGAAAGATAATTGCTTGATGCCATTGGAGATCCTTAACCTGGGTATTGCTGGTGAATGTTATGTCTATTATAGGACCCATTTCTACTCTTCGAGCAGCTCGGACCAACCTTTCGATCATTGATTTGTACTCATTTCGTGTGAGGCCTGGTGGAGCATAACCGCTCGGTAATGGTTAAGGTTAAGTTGTATGAACTTTGTTACCGCATTGCATATAGCACTTTTTAAATGGCGGATTTGTATCATGACTGGATGTCGGATACCAGCTCAGCTTTGAATGAATCAAATCATGGTAATAATCACGAGTGAGCGCAATACTGACCACATTGCCTCCTATAGTGAACAATATTATGGTTAGTTAGTTAGATTAGTTTATTGGGGGAAACCGCACCTCCAAGTACTCAAACATTTGCTAGGCCCGGAGACCGCCGATGGCGTTCGCAGGCTTTCACGAATCTGATAACATTCTCCAGAGACAAAGAATGTGCAGACTCTTTGTTGAAGAATACCTTACCAAGGTAGCTTCGCCTCTTTTTTCGCTTCGCATTAGCTACATATGGCCGAGACCACCACACCGATTTTTTTGCATGTGGTAGTTTAAGGGGCGACGTCCGGTTAAAAGCCCTACTAGGGTTTTCATGCCCCACTTCTTAAGGGAGAACAAAAATGACGCCTCAACGGCCCTCGGTTCCTTCACAAAGATTTTCGCCTGATGGCAGAAGTTCAAATTTCTCCATTCGACTGCGTGAATCTTTGGCATTTCCCCTTGAAAATAGACTTAACAATAGATGGCCGGACGCCAAAAGCTGATACTGGCCCCACATAGGGGATTCAGAACCTTGGTGAGACTGCCTCACCAGTTTCATCATTACGAGCGATGTTTGAGTGCCCTGGCACCCACATCAGGAATGTTTCTTTCAGACGACCAAGTTTCAGCAGGACCTGATGACAACTCCAGAACCATTTGGCTCGATTCTGCCCGACTGTCGGAACAGATTCGAATGGTGTGACCCCTCCATTTTTGCCGCAAACTTTTTTTTCTGCCAATAAAATGGCATATATCTCCGCCTGGAATATGATCGTTACTTTTCCAAGACGTCGAGCCAGTACCATAATCGGGTTTACCTAGAATATCCCTGCGCCCGATCCGTTACTTAGACTGATCCAGTGAATATTATTAAGTCTGTAATCCCAAAAGATTCATGGCCATTTATCGACTATTCTTATCTTTTGGTGATTTCGACTGAATATGTCTTTTCTTTGCTGATTTTTCTCCATTCTAGCGTGTGAAGGATCCAACTGATTAACAGTCGATCGATTCCATGGTGTCTTGCCGTATTACAAAGCGCCGCAAATGAGGCATAATTGAAGGCGCCTTCGATGTCCATGCACCTCAGGCGTATTCTTTATCGGACATTGCCATCTCAATTTTTGCCCTTAGCTCATGGAGTTATAGTCTCCGTGGATTTCCTTTTCTGGTAGACATGTTACTTACAGTAAAGTGACCACTTAGGGATATACGTATGCTTTATGAACCGATCTACTAGCCTTTCCAGTCTGTTTAGCAGAAACGAAGTTAGACTGATCGGTCGGAAGCTTTTTGCGTCTGAGTGAGTTTGGTTTCTCACGGTATATATTCCAAATGTGTAGACCCAGGACATTCATTCCCTCTATTACTAGAGCAGGAATAACGCCAATGACCATCATATCGTTTGATACTCTCCAGTTTCAAACAAAAGGCACCACCGTATAGTCGATGACCTTTTGGCTGACCACGCTGAGCAAAGTGGGTTCATTGCCCAAATTGAGGATCTGCAATTCGGTTCCTACCAGATACTCCAGTAGTGTTGATCCCCTTGCGTTGATGTTTGAACTTTTCCAGCATATATTGTGGGCGTTAACATCACATCCTGCCATTATTCCCATGCCTTTACTTTTGGCATATTGGTTAGCTCTGATGAATGTTCCACTGGTCTTTTGAGACCACCATGCAGCAGCAAGTTCTATCACTTTCGTTGGCATATAACGAGTCAGCATGTCGGAAGTTTAAGCCCCTAATTTCCCCACCAACAACCTCTGGTTCTTGTATGAGGTACACACATGTCTTGTAGCTATTGATCCGATGACTGATAAGTGCAGTCGCCACTTTACAATGATGCAAACTTATCTGAAAGATAGCACCTCATCTACGGTTCAGATGAAGATGCCGTGGGCTGCACGTCCCTTCGATGGTTTTAGGAGCCGACATTTGTAATGTGATAGTCCTAAGTCCGTAGTAGAACCTATAGCCCGTTTGTTCCTGAACCTTCTTAATATCCGGTTGAGGAACGCCGATAGTGAGGAAAGTTTCCCGCCTATTGACTTTTTCCCCGACTTTGCTACCTAGTAGCATCCAGGTGGGGGTGTTGAGGTTACTGTGGACTCCAAGTTGTTCCAGGACCTCAGCACCATTCTACTCCTCTTTTTGAAGCCAGATAAAGCACTTTTTAAACGATGGTAGTTTGGAAGCCCTCTTCAGGGTCAATCGCGCACCCTCCCACACATTGTTGAAGGAGTAACACTACTATCTAAGCCACTCGTTCGTGCTTTCGCCGGCAAAGTTTATCCGTAACATTTTACGGTATGCACCTACCGACTCAAAGTCTAGTATAATCCCTTGCAAGGATGCAGTCTTTACAGTTAGGAGGAGTTGTCTCTTAAGCTGGTCACGCTGCTATATATCGTAAATGGAAGGATTGGTGACGTCATACACCCATGCATGGGTTTTGATAGCCTTGGCTGCAATGAAGGCTTAGCCGTTGCCAGCCGAGCCTTCTTTGCAGCCATTTGAGTTGAAGAGTGGGGATCGTCAGAAGGCCCCTACCGCTTTGGTTTGCCCTTAGTCGCAGATGCCCGAGACGATCTTTTCCCTTCAACATTGGCACAACCTAGGTATTGTGCTTTGCCCGGAGGGGGTTTGCCCGAAGGCTATTTGCCCGGAGGCATTGTTTTGCCTGAAGGATGTTTACCTGGAGGCTGTTTGCTGCCCGAAGACAGATGCTTACCTGTAGGACTTTAGTCTCAGCAGGTGGCGCCGATTGAACCCCATGGTCAGAAATGAATAAGTAGCGAGTCCGAGTCTAGACTCAGGTTCTCCGTCGAAGAGCTCAGAGTTGGATTGTCATGGCCAAAGTGCTGTTGGCTTGTTTTGTTTTTTAGGTTTTTAGTTTCTTCATAGTAGGCTACCATGACCTTTATTTTACCGGAGAAAATAAGTCGATCTAGGCAGAGCCGTGTTTTACCGAGATAAGGCTAGAAACTGGGGGCGTCTGGTACCCAGAGTTCACCGTTCACGCCCACATCTAAATCCCTCTGACCATTCAACCTTCAGCACGGTAGTCACACCTTGGGTTTTGATCACCGTTTAGTTTAGGTGTCATCTCTGTTTTCCCGGAGGATTCTCCTTACTGAGCTCCCTCACCACGACAAGGTAGGTAGTCGTCGAGGGAGACTATATTATGGTACTGTATTATATCGTTACGATCTTGGAAGAAGAGTTCTAACACGCTTCAAGGTTCTGATTCTTCTGAATTGGATTGTCGCGTCAACGATTATTATTATTATAAGTTTTCACATGCCAGTATCACATTAAAGTGAATAATCGACCTAATACATACAATGCATATACATTACGAGCTAGATTCAAATGGAGCCAATGTCCACTCAGATATCCTTATATAAGGAATACACAAAACCTTTCATATCTGAAGCGCTGAGCTTTCGGTTTCCGACTCGTCTGTTTGGCATTAGTTTTGCAATCAATACTACTCCCTCGCTATGTTCGTAGAAATTATGCAACTCCTGTAACTGAACCGACCCATGTTTGACAAGATAGTAAACCTGTATCCAAGCTACTTCAGAGTTATTTTCAATTCTTCCTTCCGTTCTTATCTTTTTCTTTTATACATATACTCATTGTACGCACATTAGTATTAAAATGAAATGGCATGGCTCCACGAACTTAAGTTTGTCCGTTTAATATCTTTGGCATTTTCATGGAAAACATAAAAGCACACAAGAAGAGTCATTAAGTAACGTAACAAAAGTCGTAAATTTGCCGTAAAATCACACTTTATTCCGAAAAATTGAATGAATCACTGTAAAAATCAAATGATATATAGAAGCCCTATATTGTTCGTAACATCTACATTGTACCCTTGTGGCAATGGACATGCTTTGTTATCTCCTGAAGCAGTCCTGCAATTAATCTTACATGGTATCGTCTGGATAAACACACAACCGTATCGAAAATGCTGTAACCTTTGGTGTATGAGTGGATTAGTGCGCGGGTGCCACCATTAGGTAGCCAGCCAGCAGTACTGAGGTACCCACTTGTATGGGAGATATTGTCCTGACGGGTATGCTTTGGTGCTTCCCCTCGTTAGCCTGGAGACTGAAGTAATAACAGTGTAGAAGAAGAAAATCAATGTCGTGGTTTGCTACGTCGTGTACACAGTGGAGTATTTGATGACGTCAGTAAGAGAGAGAAATTCGGATACACGAGGATGTTATGTAAAGGATACGTGCAACCAACACAGTTCATAACGGAATAGTTCCAAATCAGAAGGATGTTAAGAGCCATAGAATCAATTACCATTGTTTTTGATGTTTCGGAAGATATATGGAAATGAGAATTGCATAATATCTACATTGGATGCATTGAAGCTACTGCCCAAGTTTTCCTTGATAACGTTCAAAGGATCCCAAAGTGAACTGTGGATTATTCTGATATTGAGTATAACGGCCTGATATACTAGCAGGGTGATATTCCCAGAACCTTTAGCTTTCCCCACCCCGTTGAAAACAGAATCAATTGAAAGGGAGGACTTTCTTCTGTTTACCTATTTCAAAGCAGCCCGTGAGCGCTTTTAAATGATATAAAGCGACATTGTAAAACACCCCAGAGAAGTGCTCATCCTTTTAGCCCTTGAACGCCCCATATTAAATCCCTCATCTCACTTAATAACACCATTCTTCATTCTCTGGTGTTTTCATACACTTGGAAATCGTTGAAATCCGACCAAACTCTTATTTCTAACGCTATTAGAATCATTGACGAGAGTGGGGTTGGTGGGTGCTCCTTTTTCTCTCAAGGATGCTTTTACTGATTCATGGGCGTTGTTGCCGTGTTTATTTTATCTATCTTCACGAGTTTTGAATTTATACCTCATCTACGAAATGATGTCAAGAGTATTGGGGTAGGTTCATTTCTGGTGGAGCAGTAGGAAAACAAAGCAGAAAGGGAGAAGTAGATTTGGACGAAAGCAATTGCCCTATGTGGCTTTATAATTACAATAAGGAGTTTTTCAAAGTAAGTTTTCCGTTAATATCAACATTTGTATTGTATGTATTTTGGTATTCTATCCTAGCTACATTCCCCGTAAAGGTCTAAAAATAAACGTCGATAATATCTAGAAAGATTATAGTAACATTTTATCTACTGCAAACACAATGCATATGCTGCCAACCCTTTGCATACGTCCTGGGACATATGTACAATAGCCTCGTGTTGGATGAAAAAGTTCTATATTCTGCCTTCTAGTCTTCTCACTTTCAAACGTATTAGCATCATCATTGCAGATGACTGCCTATTCAAATAAGCTTGAATGAATACTAGGTATGTGTGCAACGGTGTACGTATCCGTATCTAAGAACAGATGTTTTGATTTCGTGTCACCTCCTCGTAAGTGACTATATAGATTTCCCAACACTAAAAGATTATTCTGGATTAAAATAGATTAGTTGCTCGTTAAGTTGCCATCTTCCCTGTTCTGTTTTAGAATTTAAAGTTCGACGTGAATGCATTCAGTCCGGAGAAATCTATGTTAATGGAATTACGAGGCATTTATGACCAATCGCCAACTATTTATAATAGTTTAGGTGTAAATTTACCGCGAATGCAAAGTAGATTGTTAGGGGGGTTGTTGTGTTTACATGATCGGTTTCCTAGTTAAAGCTGAAAGTGGGATTTATGTTCTTAGACAATGTAATGAATGTTGGAAAGCTGTAGCAAATCTGTCAGATTAAAAAGTGGGAATGCTCGATAAATTCATCCCCATTCTGCTCTCTTCCCGACGCAGTTCACTATTGAATCCCATCATAAGTCAAATTACAGTTTGGAAGTTTTACAATCAGAAAAAGTTTTGTGTAAAACAAAACCTTATTAAAATCGGTTTACTGTCTGTCTGCACGTCTGTCTGGCTGTCTTTTTTTTCGGCGTTGGATAGTGGAAAGGTTCAAAACCTACTGCTGGCTCCTGCCACGCAGTTATGTGAGACTTCTACTCACTAAAGCTTCCTCCTTCTCATTCCCCTCTCCCTATGGAACTCCTATAAAATATTGCGTTGCGGAGCTGGATCAGCTTTTAACTGCAGCTCATTATGGTTCTCTCCCTTCTTTGTTTTTGTCGCAGTTCTTCCTGCCTAAGCTGTTGGTGAATAGCTTGCAGTTCCTTTACCACCTGATTTCAAGCATCCGTTGACTCCAGCATGAACTCCACAATGTTACCGGGTGTTAAGCGCCTGTTTGCGACCGCTTCTATTCTTGTTCGGTGCGCGGTGAACCTGGGGCAATCAAATATGACATGCTCGGCATTCTCAGCCACGTTACCACATCTTGGGCAGCATAGTGACTCGTCGTGACCAAATCGATGTAAATAAGTACGACAAACTTCATGTCCACTTAAGAATTGCGGTACCTTGTAGCTTAATTCGCCATGGTTTCGTTCAAACCATCACCGAATATCGGGAATGGTACCGTATGCCCAACGACCAGTTTGTGATTCGTCCCATTGCTTTTGCCACTCTTCGATAGATTCCCACCGTGCCAGCTGCCGTCGAAATGCGCAAGACTCCCCAGCTGCATATGTTTTGTCGTAGAGTCGCCGGCCTTCACCCGCCAAGACGTCTATGTGAAGCATCCCTGCTAGTACATATCCTGCTTCTTCTGATGTTGTCCGATACGCACTGCATACCTGGAGTGCACTTAGCCGATACGCCATTCCCAATTTTCGGTAATTCACTTTGTTTTCCAGAAGACTTGCCCAAACTGAAGCTGCGTAATGTAGCACGAAGCTGACTATCCTAGAAAGCAGAAGGCGTCGACTTTGTCTTGGCCCACCAATATTCGGTAGTATCCTCGAGATCGTTGCAGTGATGGAAGACGCTTTAGTTGCATCGCACTCAATGTGTATTTTATTATTGAAGTTGAGTCTTCTGTCAATAATTACTCCTTAAGTATTTGAGCGATGGTTAGGAGTAAACTGTTTGTTCGCAAACTACTTCTGTTTTATGTTCAGCAAGTGAAAGGTCGGAATTTCTCAACCAGGAATTGATCTCCCATATCGCTTCATTTTCGTAGAATTCGATCTCGTCTTGGTGCTTTGTAACCACTGTTATTCCAATATCATCGGCGAAGCCAATAGTTGTCAGGTTGCCCGGAAGGTGTAGCGTCAACAGTCCATCATACATAACTAGCCACAGCAAGGAACTTAGGACAGAACCCTGTGGCACCCCGCAAGTTGTCGGGAATATTTTTAGCCCATCGTTCGCATCGCAGTAAAGTCTTCTCCCAAGGAGAAACTCAAGACCAATGCGTACAATGTACTTCGAGGTGTGCAGCTTGAGTGCCTCGATGATTTTTTTTTCCATTTTGCACTATTGAACGCATTTTATACGTCAAGGGCTATTACTGCACAGCATTTTGCTTCTTGTATTGAAGGCTGATAGCTGAGTGGTTAGAGCACAAGGCTGTCGTACGGAAGATCGCGGTTCAAATCTCGCTGGTGGCAGTGGGATTTGTATCGTGATTTGACGTCAGATATCAGTCGATTCAGCTGATGACTACCTGAGTCAAATCAGGGTAATAATCTCGGGCAAGTGCAATGCTGACCACATTGCCGCCTACAAGCTATCCTGTAGTGTCCGATTACGATCTTGAATGAAGTGCTCTAACACTCTTCAAGGCCTTGATCCAATATGGATTGTTGTGTCAACGATTATTATTATTGCAGCCTGAGTCAAACCAGTCACCATGCTGATTGCGTCGACAGTTGATTTCCCCTTGCGAAATCCGAATAGTTTGTCCGAAAGGCCTCCTTCCTTTTCCGCAACAACGAGCAGTCTGTTGTATATTACTCGTTCAAATAGTTTGCCAATGGTATTGACCAGACATATCGGTCTATATGCGGAGGGCCTACCCAATGGTTTACCTATCTTCAGAATGAGTATGAGCGTTTCTAGCTTCCATTGCTCGGGGAATTCTCCTTCCCTAAGGCATGCCGTGAAAACTTGGGCAAACATAGCTGGCGCTATCCTGGCGACTATTTTCAGTGCAATATTAGGAATTCTATCCGGTCCTATAGCCTTCTTTCAGTCAATCTTCTCCCTACGTCTAGAACCTTCTCATTTGCCACTACCGGAACTTCGTCGGGATATAAATGTACTGCAGGAAGACTTGTACAGTTCACATCTACTGGGAACAGAGTGTTCACTATATTCTGCAACAACTCTGGACAAGTAATCGGTGGGGAGCGCTCGCCTTTTAGTGATAACCTTACCGACTGGTATGCGCCACCCCATGGGTCAGCTTCAGTACACATCCGCTTGAAATGTTCGAATTTGCTCTTTCTGAGAGCTACTTGCAACTTTTTCCTCACATTTTGATATTGCACGTGCAGCTCATCGAACTCAAGTCGGTTTTTTCTGCGCTGTCTGTCTGCCCGTCCATTACACGCATTTTTCTTGTAGATGGTTATAGCGGTTCACACCAAATTTGTTGGAAAGGTGGGAACTGTGAACGCTCACGCATACAGTGAGTTACATCATTCTACATCGAATTTAAAGGGGGATCCACATACATGCAAAAGGGCAGTGGAAATTTTCCAATAATGTAGGCTATAATATATACCATGATCCTATCACACTACAGTTTGGTGGAAATCGCACTATTACTAAGACAGTTATAATAGATCCAAGTTGTCTCTTCTTTATAAATTCACGACTGAATGTGGATATTCTCACATAATATAGGTATATATTAGGTGCCACGTACTAATGGAACAAAGGCATCACTATAAAAGAAATACACAAAACCGTTCATACATGAAGCTCCCAGCTTCCTGCTTTTTGCTTATTAGATGTCATTCTTCTACGGAATTTTCGCTTCTTCACATGTTTCTGCTCGAGTTTCCTCTCTAATACATTTGAAGAATAAACTTGTTTGGACGATGATCCGATAAACATCCTCAGTTGACCATTACTAATCACGTGGTCAAAGCTATATTCTGGTTGTGCTTATTAATCTTTCTGGCTGTTGCAATTCCACCGATGTACCAGCGTCGTAGCTTTCCTATTCCTTCGAACAACGTCTTCTACTCTTCCCTCTTATTCTCTTCCTTTATGAACACTTGTTATGCCCTGAATTTCAGCACCCTCTAAAACATCTTGGACGGTACTCTTAATCTCTTCCTTTTCCCCATCGCCCATCGCTTTATGGTAAATTGGCGCTCACCAAACCCTACTGGAATTTGATGCAGAACTCTCCGGCTCAGACGCTAAAACTTCGCATAAGTCTGCTGTGTTCTGCTTCCGGAAAGCTAGCTTTGACGTTTTCAACTCAGCCTTAGCGTCAATCAGCAGGCACCTTTTATAATATCCTGTTCAATTTCCTCTACTGTTATTTCCTTTCTTCTCCTATTTGTCTTCGTTCTTATTCAACTTCGTTCGCCACGGAAATCCTTAATAACATTCGCCTGAAATATGCATCGCGGAAAAAGTTTCGGATTTCAAAGAATGACGCCGACAGTGCCCATTTCAAGCCTACGTGCTCCACTGTGTGCCCGCGGTAACTTGCTGCCACACTCGCCATTTCCGTAACACTACCCAGTCTTTTCCTTCTCCCTTCCATCAACTTTGCCAATTCCACTGCCAACTCATCACAACAATCCTAGGACCTTCTTTGTTCTTACTTCTCTTCCGTCTTTACTCCCTCACCCATTGGGTCCTCTAAGCTTCTTCTTGATCCAGGCTGCTCCGATTCTCTCACCATTCCTCTTCTTACACCTTCCATAGTTGTGTTCCTCATTAGTAATCTCGAGATCAATGTCGGGCCTGGTCCCGTTAAGCTTCCTAAGCTCTTCCTTGTTAACTGTAAACAATGCATTTTCCTCCTTTTGCGTATTATCTTTAATAAAAGTTTAGAATCATCTCTATCCTCAAGAGCGGAGATCCTTCACTAGCCGTGAATCACCGTCCTATCTCAATTCTTTCGTCTTGCTCCAAAATCCTCGGGATATATATCTACGGCTGGATGACCGCGTTACCGTTTGATACCGTTGACATTAATATTCTCCTCTCCAAACTATCTCTACATACATCCCCCTTCCCCCTCTCAGTCATCTTTGGGCTTTCCTCCTATCTCTCGAATCGTTCAAGCGGAGTTTTTTTAAGAACATTCATCCCATTCGTTCTCTTCCTCCTTTGGACTATCCGTCACGGCTCTATATCCTCAATCTCCCTCCCCTGCAGCAATTCTGCATCTTCCTTGATATTGCCCGATAGACTGCTCTGCCAACTGCGACATTATTTCCCACATTGCCATAAGCAGTACGGGCATTTTTGAAGCACCCTTCGCGGAGTTTGTCATCTACTTTCACTTCCCGATCCTCAGGCTATACCAGTCCTACAACGCCCTAAAACTTGGGTCCTTTGGCCCTGCCTCTTGCCTTACCTTTAAGCATCAGTTAAGCCATTTATTTGTTCCTCCCTCTGAGGACAATATGTAATTAAGAATTAGCTTTTCTCTATATTGTCTTTAAATAAATAAATATATAAATAATGAGGCATGGCATTTAGAGTTCTCTTCCTACCTCGGCATCTCATAGTCTACAATTCCTTCGCAGAAGAAAGATTAGAGACTAAGAAGAAGAAGAAATCTTTAGATCGATATCTGCTTGTCTATTTTTCCAAATCCAAAATTATCTGTTCAAGGTTCAAGTCTCAGTGAGAGAGCAAGGAAATGTTAATATCGAAGTTGAGGCAGCATGATACATTGTCTCCGTGGTGATCATCCCGTGTGAAGACCGATTTTTTGCTTTTTTGGGAATTTCTTGTGAAGAATTGGATAAACACTTGATGCCAGAAGATAAAAAGACATTCAAGGCACACGACACAATATTTTCCACTTGCCGTGCTATCTCTTATGGATATTGAGGGATTATTTAAGGAACCGTTCCCAGCTCTATGAGACGCTAGAGAGTCAGAGAAGGATTTAGGTTACGTTAGGAGTTGCGATCCATCCTAGGGTCCTACCTGGTCGGTTATGCATATGATGTTCCGGCGCTTGTTGCCGGACGTACTATCAAATAGGCGCGAAGCGGACTTGGTATATTGATGCGACAGGTAAACGCATGGACGAAAGTTCACTGGCAAAAAACGGAAGTAGCCATCCTGATTAAAATCAAATCCCAACCCTGCGTTCTATATCGATTGGCGAGTCAATAATCGTGTCAGAATTAACGGTTAAGTACTTTGGAGAAGAGCTTTTTCGAGCAAATCAAAGCAGCAGCGAACAAGGCTGCAGATGGAGTTTTGGCCTTAAGACGAATAATGGCAAACATCGGGGGACGTCTAGCAAGTGACGTTTTCTGTCTGTTCTGCTCTACGGTGCAGAGGTATGGGCTAACGCTCTGGGAAAGGAGGTACATCGAAAGCGCTTTGTGCAAGTGCAGAGGAGATTTTCTATCTTGCCTGCAAAAGATTGGGAAGGCACGATCTCCTGATTGTATGCTTTGCAATGGGTTTGTGGATGATGCCCACTAAACTTTTCTTGTGGAAGGTGGGATGAGATTCGTTCGAACCTTATTTAAACACAGCGGCTCTCTCTTCCAATAACATTGTCAGGAGATGCTGAGGAGCGTTGAAAGTTGCACCATGTTCCGCATTACGTTCGGGTTCTTCTCGTTGCAAACAAAATCGAGCTTGGTCAGTGGAGGGGTCAGATGGCAGTGGGTTCCTGGAACTAGCAGTTTCTTTCCTCCTCACCCCTCTTGTTGGTGGAAAGCATTCCCTGATTCGAAGGTAGCAGAGGTCGAGGGTTACCCTGAGTTAGTTTGACTAACGGTTCCAGATTAGCTCTCTGGCGATGAAGAGATATTTAGTCGGCAGTTCGACTTCGTACTCTTGCGGGTGTACTGAAACTATCAACTATCTCTTAACTCAAAGCACTAATTGCCTGAATCACTCAGAATCAATCAGATAAATGGCGAAATTCTGCATTTTGCAGTCCTGGTAAAGGATTTAGTTGAATCATATTTGTCATTGCCTTCATGACGAAAATAAAATAGTTTCCTTAAGGAATCGTTCCCTCTCTACCTGGCCTGGGCTTTTTAATCGTAAATACTAGATATGCTACAGGGGTTTAATGCTTTTCGTAATGCTTTTTGTGAACTTCAGGCGAGCGCGAAAATAATGGTCTGGCTAATTCGCAAAGCAGCTTCGATTTGGAGAAATAATGGAAAAGTTAGTTAAGGTAGGAATTCAGTTGGCTTTTACCAAGCGATTAGCCGAGGCGCACCTCGAGTGTTGCAGATTTATTTGCGCTACCCTCAGCATCATATGCTTGCTTAAGGGGTTCGTCAGTCCCCGTGGGACCATTGAATCTCATCTCCTCCGGCATTTTGTTGGTGGAATCGATTGGATCCAGGTCGTTGTCCGGCTTTGCGGAGCGTCACACTTTCACCTTTCTGTGCCTGACTCCGAGCCGCACTTTGTAGTTTGTCTTTTCCAGTGCCTCCATGTAATCTCTGTTTATACGGAGCAGAAAAGGTTGGCTGTTTGCCTGGGAATCTCCTGGATAACTGCCCAGCCGTCCATAAGAATATTAGAATTCGGCAATAAGATGCGAGCGACAGGTCTCCTAGAGATCTTGTCGTGGGGGGGTTACTTTGAGCTTTACTCTCTCGTTGATCTTAACGACGCACGACCCGAGAAATTCCCAGAAGAATTGGTTCTTGAATGCGATAACGCGGAAGTTAGAGACCACGTGATGGGGAATCGAAGTAGGGGATGAATCCCATGTGTTCGCCTTTAGCATCCCGGAGATGGTTGATGGCCATTTCCGACAGCCTGTCCTCAACTATGGTCCACACCTTCCGCATTCCGACATTCCAGTCCTTGTTTTTAAGGGGGCCTCGACGTCAACGGTTTCGGGTTAAGAGTACTATGGCTGATAGCGACACCCAGCTCAGAAGCAGTGGATTTCCTGCTGGAAACCACTAGTCCGTCTGCCGCTTCGCTCTGGGAGGTCCTTGCGACTGGTTTTACAGTGGTGCTACGACTGGTACCGACTGTATTGCCCTTGACGGCTATCATCTTCTGACTGGATGCTAGCAGTTCTCTGATGATGTGCCTGGAATCACCATTTCCTCTTCTATCGTCGGTTTTTTTATGTTTTTTTTTATTTGAGTCCATGTCTTGGCCCCACGAGTAGTCCGGGAAGAATGTCCACCCTGAATAGCCCGACCATTAGGGTAAGGCTTATATTTGAAACTGAAGGTTCCCAAAGTTGGCATACTAACAACCAAGCTCCCCATTGGCCACGCAGTCCTCGGTGTATGCTCTTCCACCTTCTCTAGTGCAGAGCCGATGATTTTTGGGCTGTTGCTTGTTTTTATTTATCTAAAAAAGTACTGAAAAATGAAAAAAAGTACTGAGATATTGATGAATTTCAACAGGTACTAAATTAGTACTTTTGGTATTAAAACTCAACACTGCTTGGCGGTTGTCTGACAGGGTAGGCTCCCTTGGCTTAGCTCCCGTTTATTTTGTAGCTTTTTGAGCTATTTTTTAGCTCACTCTTGGCTGAGGTGAAAAACCTTTAGGTTATGCCTAAAAGTTCTATCCTCCAATTGTCTAGCCAGTTTCCAGACTAAACATTTAGAAACGTGATATGGGTTGGAATTAAATTGGACCTAAATCGCCTAGATCGGATCTAAGCTGGCCGAAGCAGATATAATTCGGTTTTAGATTAAGTTCGAATCCAAATCAATGAATTTGAAACGCATGCAAATGTCACCAAACGCCGTAAATATGCCAAACAAGCTAAATTTTGGAAATAACTTTCAATATAAAATCCTTTGACTATAAAATCCATCATAACCTAGTCATGAATGTCATTAAAGCTAGAATGAATCATTTTAGAAATATGTAAAAAGTTGCTTATATAATACGTATCTCAAATCTGCTTGTGCACTTTAAAAAAGTACATGCAAAAAACTGTGAGTGCAAAAAAATTCTTTGAAATATGATAGGCTACATTTTTGTTAGTAGCGACAGCCAACATGTCAATTTAAAATCTAGATTTTACCACTCAAACCCAGTTAATGGTTGTCATCGTATGTTCACAAAAGCATTTTTCTAATAGGCACTGCACATGAAATTCGACGAATTGGTTTGACCACAGAACATTGGTGTAACTATGATAATTGAAGGAAATACGCTATAAATAATTCTAATCATCAAAAAATATTATCAAATAGATGGTCGCTATTGGAAATTGGTGGTTTTTCTCTACAAGGTTGGTTTACACCTATTCTGAAAATAAGCTTTGAAAGTAAATTTGCATAAATTATATTTGCCCTATATAACTCAAGCCCACTTTAGGAATACCAAAATGGGCTTTTGTGAAATGTGAACAGAAACATCAGCTTTGGGAATTAATCTTTTATGTTTTCCTTTTTGGAGCGTTTTACACTGGCACCTGTAAAATATGCTCCATTTCGCCATCTATAAAGGGCATGGAAGAGTTCAGTAGACTTTCGGAGGGTTATAAATATGGAATTTCGTTGCACTTTTCTTTTGTCATCGTTTATAGGTGGGCCTGCAAAAAAACTGTTCATCTGTCCGCTTCCACGACTCCACAGTCAGTCAGATCTTATGACGCCCCTTCCGGATGTGGCCGACAACCTGTGCAGCACCTGAGAAAAAAGCATTTTTGATGGCGGCCCAATGCTTATCGATATTCTCAGGCGCGTTACTGAGCATATCTAACGCGCTCGGTCACCAAGATAGCACTCCCATTGTCTAGCGACAGCTGGACCGTTTAAGCAGTTGTTGTTGAACTTAGGGGGTCCCAGCTCCCCAACCCTGCGAGAAGTGGCGGACGCAGCACTCAAGCGAATGTAAGCGACCATCTGATGGTGATCCCTTTCGAGGCCGACGTCAGCACCTTTCTTGTTAAGCACATCCAGAAGTCAACTCTTAAATCTACTGTTGATCCGAACCGAATACCGAAAGTCAAGCAATTTATCTGGTAAGTAACTTACAGCTGTAGCCGTTATCATAGCCAGACCGAGGGGTGTGCTATCTGAAATAGCGTGGCGTACATCAGCTGAAGAGTTGAAGTGTAAACTGCGCAAGTCTGGTGAAATTTTATGTTTCTAGTCAAGCTCAGTAAATTTTTTTTTCCTAAATCAAATAAAATGTTTCTATCGTTCCTCCAAAAGTATCAATGCGTTACTCATCAACTTTAACTACCGCGATATTTTGACAGGCTGTGGTTGATTTTACACCATTTTGCAGAGTTGGACATAATCTTTACATCCGAGGTTTCTATTGCTTACTGTCACTATATTGACTACATCGACTGTTAATGCTACCTAATGAATTGTTGAAAATGTTGACTAAATTTATCCACTGATCTAAAGTTTACCTGACTGCGAAATAAGGATCAGCTTCTGTTGCTTTCGTTGTGCTGGAAATTATCTTTTTTAAGACATGCTATAAAAAGCTGGGCTGACATATCTGATGCTGTCCTGCTGTCACTTTCGAGCAATGTTTGGGTTTTCATGCGATCCCGGGGTCTTATTTTTTAACTAATTTCTTTGCATCTAGAACTTCATCATTTGTCTGAGTCAGGAAGGAAGAACACCATCTGACTGACAAGAAAGTACCACTGTTCCAATATGGAAAAAGAAAGGTAGCCCAAAGGAATGTTCAAATTACCGTCCGATACGGTTACTTTCCCATACCATGAAAATTTTTCAACGCATTCTTGACAACCATATTCGCGAAATTGTTGAAATAACCGTGAATCAAGCCGGATTTGTCAAGAACTGCGGAACTACTGACGAAATACACGCTGCGCAGTTACTCATGGAGAAATACCGTGAGAAGCATCGCCCTCTTTACATTGCATTTCTGGATTTAGAAAAAGCATTTGACCGTGTACCACCGAGCTCATCTGGTATGCTTTACGACAATTCGTGCAAGAAGAACTCGTGCGCTGGGTTCAATTGCTCTACCATGATCCGAAAAGTAAAGTTCGAAGTATGGCGGGTGTATCAAAACCGCTTCGTGTCTCTGTTGGTGTTCTTTAAGGAAGCGCCCTCTCAACATTGCTCTTTGTTCTTGTTATGGACACCGTCACACGGGATATCCAACGTCTAGCGCCCTATACACTGCTTTATGCAGATAATGTTTTCCTAGCATTTGATAGCAAAAATGATCTCGAGCAACTTGTTCAAAAATGGAATGATCGCCTCATGCAACACGGTCTCAGATTGAATTTAAACAAAACTGAATTTTCGACGACCGATCCCCATGAAACAGGCACAATCACTGTCAGCGGCAGTGATCTGCCCAGAACTGAGCGATTTAACTACCTCGGGTCAACGCTATCAGCCAATGGAGAACTGCGTTATGAAATTGCTTCACGCATTAACGCAACCTGGATGAAGTGGCGTTCCACAACTGGTGCTCTTTGTGATCGACGTATCAACGAACGTCTCAAATCTAAAATTTACCGCAATGTTGTCCGTCCAGTCGCTCTTTATAGTTCTGAGTGTTGGTCGACTATAAAAGACAATGAATGGCGTCTTGCGGTAATGGAGACGAAGATGTTACGTTGGATTAGTGCCGAAATGAGGATCTCCGCGATAGTTATGGGGTTGCACCGATCGTGGAAAAATTACGAGTGAGGCGTCTTCGATGGCATGGTCACGCAATTCGTGCAAACGAGAATTCACTTGCCAAGATTGGTCTGAACATCGAAGATGGTAAACGACCAAAAGGCAGACCTAAACAACGGTGGCTTGATACGCTAGATGGGGATTTGAAAGCCTCGTGATTGCACCCGGATCAGACATTCGATAGAGCCAAATGGCGAAACCGATCACGAGGAGCCGACCCCGCTTGTGAACGGGACAAAGGCTGAAGAAAAAGTAGAAGTCTCAGACAACGGACAGACTACTGTCTGTGTTTACCTCAGATGTCAGAGAAATAAATGCCTCTGTCTATCTGCAACAACTGACAGAAATATATTTGTGCCTTTTTAAGGTTTTGTATAAAATAAAACCTTATTAAAAGCGATTCGATGTCTGTCTGTCCGTCACACCCGATTTACTCGGAAACGGCTAAACCATTTATCACGCAATTTAGTGTGATCGCGTCGTCTGTAAATCGATTTACATACAACGGATGGCATCATTTTACACCGGGTTTAAGGGGGCTTCCGATACATGCGAAAGGGGTATGTAAAATTTTTTTCACAAAATTTAGTCGTCTTTTCAGTTTTTAATACTGGCTGAAAAAGCGAAGGCTTAAAATGTGTGTCTCAAAAGGTGTAAAAGATCTCGTTCTCAGAACCTATCCAACCAACAATCTTACAAACTCGCAATGGTGTATCCATTTTAGAAATTTACCCCGAAACCCCTCCTTAAGTTCATCCAGAAGTACAAATATAAGTTTGTTATTTTGGAAAGTTTGATAAAAACCCAATTATTACTAACCAAGTTGCAAAAGGTCCAAATTGTGTTTGGAAATACATATGTATATCAAGGACTATTTTGAATAGGAAATTTCTCACAGAAGATGAACACAAAACTATTATATCCGAAGTGTTCAGCTTCCGGTATTCCTTGTATAAACCTTGTTAAGGTTTTGTGTAAAACGAAACCTTATTAAAATCGGTTTGCTGTCTGTCTGTCTGTCATCCGCATTTAAAGCGCTGCAAGCTCAATGGTTAGCCCTATTCTCTGACGGGATACGCTCGAATGTAAAGATGTCCGTTATTGTTTGGCACAACATATTCGGAGTGCATTTAGGTGATATGCGGCTCTTTTTATTTTCTTGAGTAAAATCAGAATAATAATTATGGGCAAGCGCAAATCTGACCACATTGTCCCTAGGGTACCGTTACGGTTTTGAATGAAGTGTTCTACCACGTTTCAAGACTTAGATCTGATTGAATTGTTGCGCCAACGATAACATTATTACTTTTTTTTCTAGCTATCTGTCCACGCTTGGGCTTTCGGCTTTCGGCCACCTATATTTGTTAGCATTCTCGCGATCAGTACTCCAGTGATATAGGTCTTGGTTGTGGCAGGCTCCCCCTCTAAGATGAACCTTTGTGGGACATCGCATGTTGTTCGCATAAACATATCGATGAACCATATCGATTTAGAAGTTGGCAATGTTACGCATCAGATACTTTGGCCCACCTAATTTGAAACAAGTCGGAATACCGGAAGCTCGCGCTTCGGATATAAAGGTTTTGTGTTCATCTTATGTAAGAAATTTCAACGCACATTTTTCTATCCGTATATAGCTACAAATTCAACATATTCCTTTATATTTTTCCAAACTAAGAGACACACGTACATATTACAGCTATAGATATTACGCTCACCCTAAACAAACAAACTGCCTATTTCCGAATACTGTACACATATATGCACTTATATAAATTGATCGTACCCATATTTCCGATCTACTTCTTATATCTATTTGAATTAGGCTCTACCCGCAAAGTTCATTAATAATAATCGTTGGCGCAACAATCCATATTGGATCAGGGCCTTGAAGTGTGTTAGAGCACTTCATTCAAGACCGTAACGGCACACTAGGAGGCAATGTGGTCAGCATTGCGCTCGCCCGAGATTATTACCCTGATTTGACTCAGGTACTCATTCACAGCTGAGTCGACTGGTATCCGACGTCAAATCACGATGCAAATTCCACTGCCACCAATGAGATTTGAACCGCGACCTTCCGTATGACAGCCTAGTGCTCTAACCACTGAGCTATCCGGACACAGTTCATTAGCACGTATATATTATATACCTACATACACAAATGTCTGGTTGACAGATAACTAAAACTAAAACAAAATAATTCTCTGGGACCCAACTCGTAAGAATTCATTTCGTTGTGGTATTGATGAATTGATATCTGATGATGACGTCATCCAGGTTGTAGAGTGCACGAAATCCACAAAAAATTGTAAAGTTTCACCCCCTATAACTTTGTTAATAATAGTTGGATTTTCTTCAAACTTGACCAAACTGTGCATTATGTTCTTCATTATACGCATGCCAAATTTTATACTTCTGTGATGAACATAAGGGGGGTGCCGGGTAAATTTCCAAAATGTGGAAATTTACTATTATTAACTTTATTTCTGCAGATATCGGAACCGGATATGTTTTGAGGCCTAGATTTCGTAGAGATGCACCACTGTGATTTTTTTCAGATTTTTTGGTTGGATAGGTTCTGAGAACGAGACCTGTTACACTTTTTGGGGGTCATATTTTGAGCCCTCACTCCTCTATGTTTCACCCAACATAAAATATTGAGCCAGTTTCGAAAAGTACTAATTGAGGCCTTTCATTTGGTATCCCACATGGCTACATTCTGTGAAAAAAAAATTTGCGCCCTCCGTTCACATGTATGGGGAGCCCCCCCTTAAACTTAATACAAGATGGCGCCACTTAGTGTATGTAAAGGGATCACCAGATTACATACTCTCACAAATTTTTGTGACAATTGGTCTAGCCGTTTCCGAATAAATCGGGTGTGACAGACAGACAGACAGACAGACAGACAGACAGACAGACGGACAGACGGACGGAGGAGACTCTAGGAGAGGTGCTGGTACCAGAAAATCTGGTGCCGAAAATGCTAGCACATCAAGAGAATTGGGATGCGGTCAACTCCATGATCGCATCGATTCAAGATAAGTTGCGAAAGGCAGAGGAAAGCAGAAAAGCGCGGTCACGTGCGCCGCGTATAGAAGAAATGGGATTAAGCTAGAGTGAGCTGACTCCGCCCCGTGATGTAATACCTTATGGTGGTGCCGCGGAGCAGGGAGGGAGTCGGGGGTGGTTTTAGTGGGTAAAAATCCCACACGCTGGTGTGTCCAGACCAGTGTCTTTTGAAGATTTCCACCTCCTCAAAAAAAAAAAAAAAAGACGGACAGACAGACACCGTCTCGATTCTAATAAGGTTTTGTTTCACACAAAACCTTAAAAAGGTATTGCGAATTCTTGACGTCGATAAATGTCTATGTCTGCTGTATAAAATATACAACAGACAAATGTTTGATATTCACATAATACTCACATGTGAGCATATGATTTGGATATTGTACATGCGCCCATTTAAATTCAACATCTCGTTTTGCTTGCTTTGTTTTTGCCAGCTGTCCCTACTTCATTATGTTTGTATAGTTCGCATGAGATAGTATTACGGGACTTGTTTTCAAACATACAATGATTTATATTTAGTTGTATAATTTTCATCTGTGCTTACTTATGAATGCTTTTCTGAATACCGGGCCAGCCTCTAATCAACTCTAACAACAAGTGCAGAGTGTTAGGTCAATTATTTCACCCCTTCTTGATCCCACTAACATAGGGGCGCACCATGCTTTCGCACGTTTTTTCTTTTGCCGTTAACCTGGTACTGTAGATTGACCGCTACTAGGTCTTGGGAACAGAATTGTCTCAGCATGGTTGCCTATAACACAATTTTGTCATCAGAACGCAGGCCCTCAGTCTCAAGGATCTCTCATCGAAGAAGATCCTAGCCCCTTTCCCTGATCTAATACCACCGATTTTGTTAAAACGAACCCATGGCTCTTGAACCAGAAATATATAAGGATAGTTCTGGAATTTTGCCAGGCTTACTGCCAGTAGAAAGGAAAAGGCTTTGGCATGCTGCAGGTTAATTTGACTAACTTTTATGTTTTTAGACAGAAGTGTAGTCTAATATGAAAACCGTCGCTAACTGAAAAGTTTGCTGCGTTCAGTGTGGATCTCACCGGGGTTACCAGCTTGACTTCACCTTCCGCTATAAGTTCCGCTTTTTTGCGTCCGATTTCTCTGGGTATTACCACATTCGGTGATATAGCAACGCCCATCTCGCCTTCTTTCGCAGTGCCTTTCATTGTCGTTCACGGTGTCCTCGCTGCATGCATCTGTTTCCACATACCGGAATTAGACTAGTTGCGTCCACATCACTAGTTTCCCTTTCTTCAGCTTTTCTTGGTAGACGCAGAGGAGAAGGCAAGCTTTTAGTCCCCTCTGCGGCTGAAGATTTCTTCTGCTGAGCCTTTTCCTACCTTTTTTTGGAAGAGTTAGGCAACAGCGTCACCGACAGTCAGGTTTCCAGTTCCTCTCATTAAGGGAGTTGCGCACTTTTCTTAGAAACGGGCACACCTATTGACATTGAACACAATGAATGACAACATAAAACGTTAAGTTTAAGGTACATGCACAAAGGGGTTGCAGATTTTTTTTACGCCAAGAATAACCGTCTATATGTCTTCTAGACCTCAAATCAAAATCATCTCAAATAAAGTTGATCATTTTATGGTGTATTACAATATTTTGTAAATTTGTAAAGTTCCCATCAAGTTCCGCCTACAATACTTTGTAAATTTGCAAATTCCCCCTTTTTCTGAGAATCATACAATATATGCCATAATATGGAACATCATGCTGTAAAGTTTAGTGGGAATCCTAATATTAGGTTTTTTCCCGTGCATGGGACTCCCTTAAACTGAATTTTGAAAGGTACAAAGGTTCTTCGAGTATGTTTATAATTCGGACACCCTCGTGTCAATGGGACCATCTTCTTTGAGAAAGAGCGTCTAACAGGCTGACAGACAGTCAGACAGACCAATGAACAGATTGTAATAAGGTATTGCTTTTCAGAAAACCTTAAAAATGAAATCTCTCATCTCCCCCATCTAAGAGTTCTGTATTCATCCTTCGAACTTTGAACCTTGACGATCATTCATCCATCCCGGCTAATGAAGGGTTGTTTGTTCATACTCGTATAACCCGGCTAATTAGAGTTCCTTTAATAATTGTTAACGCAATATAATCCTGTGAGTGCATGAGATTGATAAGTTGGCATTGCTTAATAAATGAAATTCATTAGAGCCGGGCGTAGAATGATTATTCACTAATTAATATTGCGTTGGAGGGCATTTGCAATATAGGTTTCAACTGCAATCCGGGATGCACAGTCACTCAATACAGGATGCAAATGACAGTTTATCGCAATCTGTCACGCCATCATTGCGATGTTCGCTTTAATGGCGATGGTCGTCATGAAAACAGTGAAATGATGGAGGCATAAACCAATTAGAGGTTGCATCAAACTACACCCTGGAGCATAATACCCTTTGTTCCAATTAAACTTGTTTGCAGTAAATGTGCCAATTTCTAACAAATCCAGCATTCATAGAGTGGAATTAATCGAGTGCGCTAAAAACAATATTTGTAACAAGTTATTGGAAATCACACTTATTTTCAGTTTCGCCTATTGGAATTGGAAATCTGAATTTTCCGGCTTAATCTAGTATCTGCCACCCGTAGAGTTTGATAAACAAAGAGAATTCTCGAATATCCCGAAATAGAATCCAACTGCATCTGTATCGGGGCAAAAATAGTTTCATGATATTCGAACATGCTTTACTAAAGCTTGTCAACGAGTGGAGGGGTTGTTATTTTATAGCAAAGTTGTATACTGGGAGACATCTACACATTTTTTATGATTGATCCTTTCTTTTTTTATTCTGATGGAGTAATTTTGTTGAAATAATTACACTTCATTATGGAAAAAGCCATGAGATTTATAATACCCCATGTGTACCCCATTGTCCATAAATTCATCTTTTTCTCTCGTTAGCACTCATATTAACTGCCATAACCACTTTATCAAGAAAATCACTCTGATGTTTGCCATTGTGCGTTGTAATCAAAGCTGCATAAATCATCTCGAGCACTCACAAACAATTATTAAATCAATCTATTAGCTAGTATTAAATATCATCACATCATCAATATGTGCTAAGTGAATGCCAGTGTAATGCACCATGTGCGACGTATAATATATATCCTTGGAAAGATTTCATATGAAATTCATATTGCCTGTTTTCAAGTGGTCATTTATTGAAGAGCCCAGGCAAATGGGAGGATGTTTTTCACTTTGCTCAGTCGAGATGAAATAATAAAACGATAATCTATTGGTGAAGTTTACTTGACTATCGTGTTTCTTCTATTTATATTTCTGTATGTATAATTAGAAAGAATCTTTCAATTGTATTTTCAAAATTGTTGGGAGTTTTTGAGATGAAATGAGTGTATTGGCATGTATGTATGATTTAAAGAGTGATGAGTTATGATGATTATGTTTACAGCTTCTTAAATTTTTTACACCTTAGCTATAGTATTTTCGCGTTGGATCTTTCTGGTTTGATCCATTCCTATTACTTTCTATTACAAGCGGGAAGTCGAACTATTTACTTTTATCTCAGAGTGGTACTCCATGCTGTCTTCGGATAAAGTAAGCTCACACGAAACAGGCAACTTTGACCCAGTACGCTTTGTTAATATAGTAGGATTCTTTGCAAAGTTAATTAAATAAAATACTTCATGATTGTTTAGGTTTTGTTGAAAATCGGTTTACTGTCTGCCTGTATGTCACACGTACTTTTATCAGAAACGGTTTTACCGATTCATCAAATTTGTTGCGAAGGTGGAAATTGTGAAAACCCTCGCATGGAGTGAGTTACATCGTTCTATGTTGAGCCCAACTCAACTCCATATATGCGAAAAGGGGTGTATTATTTTTTTCACCGAATATAGTCATGTGGGGTATCAAATGAAAGGTCTCGATTAGTACTTTCCGAATTAGATCCTAATTTTGGACTCAATTGTGAAATAGGGGAGTTTTTTTTGGGGATAGGGTAGGTGAATGCATTTACGCACAGAGTGTTGGACTCCCGGTTTGTTACGTTGTCAGACTACCAACTAAACACCTCCCCATCGTCAGAGAGCTAGCCTGGAACCGTTTGTCACATTACTTCGGGCTAGTCCGCGAACTCTCCTGCCTTGCAGAGCCTTCAAATCAGGAAATTTATGTCACTAACGACAAGTTCGAGGAACTCCCTGCCATGCGGCTCCTCCACCGGTCCAACTCTATCTTCTTAGTAACGAGAAGGACCCGAACGTAATGAAAAACACGGCTCCACCTGTCAGCACTCCTCAGCATCTCCTCGACATTGTTGTCTGGAGAGAGATCACTTGTGTTTAAATAGAGCTGCTGACGAATCCCATCCCAACTTCCACAACAAAGAAAGATGTGATGGGCGTTGTCCACAACTCCATTACAAAACACACAATGGCTTTCCAATCTTGTGCAGGTAAGGCTGAAAGCCTCCACGGCCACTGTGTAAGGAAATAGTCAGTCTCACCACGGTTCCAATTCAGCTACCGATTTAAGTTGCCGATGAGCCGCGCAGTCCATATGCCTCTAGTTTCTTTTCGCCAAGGGAGTTGCCACTCATCTCGGGTGCGTTGCCGTTCTTCACGAGCCACCACCTATCTTGGCTCTTCTCCCTTCCGTTTGTATATGGCTTGACGCTCCTTAGCAAGAAAGGGCAACGGGGATCACTTCCGCGACCACCATCACGGCCGGTTCAGAGACAGTGCGGTACGCAGACGCTACCTGCAAACCTTAGCATCTCTGTATTTGCGCGAGACGCTTAAAATATCTTGCCAAGAGCGTCAGCCCATACCTCTGGGCGTAGAGCACGACAGACTGCGTTGAACTCATCAGGAGACGTCACCTGCTAGACGTAGGAACCCCAATAATTGGCATTAGTCTACTTGTTCGCTGCTGCTTTGATTTGCTCAAAAAAGCTCATCTTTGAGTCAACAGTCAGTCCGAAGTACTTTACTGCTGGTTTTGACTCGAGTATTGACTCGCCGAACGATATAGGACGCATTCTCTTTTTAGTCAGGATGACTACTTCGGTTTTTTCCAGCGCAAGAGCGCTGCGACATCATCTGCATAACGGAACAGGCGCGACACTTTTGGCATGCCGAGTTTAAGTAGACTATCATAGATAGCTACCCCCGACGTGACCTCCATCCTTCTCTGACCCTCTACTGTTTCATACAGCAGGGAGCGGTTTCTCAGAGAATGTTTCAATATCCGTAAGAGATAATTCAGCACGTGGAAAGTATTGTTTATTGTATTGTGTGCCTAGAATATCTTTCCATCTTGTGGTATTAAAGGCGTTTCTGACGTCAAGCGTTACGAGGAGCACCACCCGTTCAGTTCGACGGCTATGTGCCTCCGCTTGTCGAACGGCATCCACGACTTGCATGACAGCATCAGCCGTGGAGACAAATCTCCGGCAGTGCGGATCGCTTCAGCGAGTCTACTTCTGATGAGCTTTTTGAGCACTTTTCCAGTAATGTCAAGCATACAAATTGGGTGGTATGAAGACGGCAACTCGGGGTCGCATTTCCCTTTGTGGATCAACGCAAGCGTCGCCACCTTCCAACTAGCAGGGAGAATGCCCTCTTTGAGGCAAGCGTTGAATGCGCCGAGCAGTAGGCTTGGTCGGTGTTGGAACACCAGTTTGTATGCCTCTGCTGGAATACCATCGGGTCCTGGCGCCTTCTTGCTTTTCATAGAGAGGACTGGCTGTTACAACTGTTTCATAGAGAAAGGTGGACAACGTCATCATCCAATACAGGGTCGGCAGGGAATAGTGGTCGTACAAAGCGGTCCTTCTGCTCGGCCTTAAATGAATAGGGTTTTCGCAAAGTCCCGATTTTTCGCTAGTGTGTAACTGCTCGTCGACCAGATCTTGCCAGCAGTGAGCTTTACTCTTGTTTATTGCGCTGCGGAGTCTCCTTTTGGCTGATTTCTACTCCGTCATTATGGTACATGCTTCCTCCCGGTCGCTTAGACGTTGTGTCTGCGGAGTCTGTGACATTCCTTCCGGAGCTCTGCAATATCCACTGTCCACGAATACATAGTAGGTTTACCACGTCTCGATGCCCTTCCTGGAGATTCCGTAGGCCGCCGTTATCAGGTGCTTAAGTGAATTTACGATAGTGTTAGCTGCAGTGCCACCGCCCACAGGAATACCCTCCAGCGCGGCCCTACCTGTTCTAAGAGTTTCGACAAACATCCCACTGTTCACTTTCGCAACGTTCCATGCACAGAAATAGCGCCGGGGTGGCGTACACCTAGAGTTTGTGTCCACCACTTCGAAGGCAATGTATTGATGGTCGCTTGCCGAGAAGTCTTCCAGAACTCGCCACCCGTCCACCAGCGACACCAGTGGTTCCGACGCGAAGGTTACATCTGGAATGCTCCCCTCGCAGCCTGGGTGCCGGAATGTTGGGGTGGATCCGGTGTTTAGAACTACTAGTCCTCTTCTCCCCGCCATTTCAAAAATTTGTTTCCCTCTGGAGTCTGAGTGAGGCGTGCCCCATTCAAGTGTCCTGTCATTGAAGTCACCTCCGTTCAGGATCCGACCATCTATGCCAAAGATGGCGTCCTCAAAAGCATCAAGCCTGCATCGAAAGGCCGGCATCGTTTCATTTGGTGTAAGATATACACAGAAAAACGTTATCCCTGAACACCGAATCCAGACAAAGCTGTCCCCTCCGCCTTGGGGAAAAAACCCTGAGGAGGGCGCCGTCTCGGACCCATAAGGCAGTGGTACCTGATATGTCAGGGTGCCATGAAACTGGGTCCTTGTTCCGGTACTCCTCATTGATGAATACTAAATCGTGTTTGGTCTCGTACGTGGTTGCACTCCGGTGTAAATTGATTTGTAGGGTGTGAGTCATGTTAACGACGTCCTAGCTTTCTCCAGGGCGCAGTGTACGCAACGTTCTCATTAGACGCGCCACGGTCCTTGCATAGGGCGCAGCTTTCCTTTTCATTGCAGGTGTTCGCCTTATAAGCTGACTGACCGCATTTGTGGCATGTTACCCTTTTGTCAGGTCCCCGAGAGGTTGCAGATGTGTGTCCTTAATCCAAACATCTGTAACATTTGGTTGGAGCGGCCCAGATTCGTACATTTATTACCTTCCGACATTCGCGTTTGATGGCCCCTTCTACCTCGTTTTTTCTGTGAGGTAGTTAAGGTCTCAGGTTTTCAGAGAGCACGTGGGTTCTAGGCTGGAAACCAAAGCTTTTTCTCCCAGAAACCGCTTAACTGCTTCAGAGAACGTAACTTTATTTGTTGTTCTCGGGCCTAGTTCGACTAAGATTCCACCACCCTTTGTTTTACGAATGGAAGATACTTCCGCTCCGCTATCTTCGGATTTGATCTTGCAACGGATTTCACTGAAGACTTTCGCAAAAGTCTTGCCTTCCGTCGGCTTGATAAGTAGAGCTGGCGGTCTAGTCCTCCTTTGTCTTCCCACCTTTTCTTTTGGTGCTCCGTCCTTCGTGTACACCTTAATTTTAGGCAGAGGTTTTCTTTTGATTATGTGTGGATAGATGAGTGGTTAGAGCCCAAGGCTGTCGTACGGAAGGTCCCGGTTCAAATCTCACTGGTAGCAATGGGGTTTGTATCGTGATTTGATGTCGGATACCAGTCGTCTCAGCTGTCAATGAGTATCTGAGTCAAATCAGGGTAATAATCTCGAGCGAGCGCAATGCTGACCACATTGTCTCCTACAGTGTACTACTGTAGTGTACCGTTACGGTCTTGAATGAAGTGCTTTAAGTGCCCTGGAGAGCACCTGAGTGAAGTTTCTTCCGATGTCCCTTCCTTCCCTCGTTTTCTCCCCAGTTCGCTCTGCAATGGGCTGTCTGCAATCCGTTTGGTACTCGTAGTGTTGTCATCGGGAGGCGCGGTTGTTTCTGCTTCTCCATTTCCGCTTATAATATGAAATTCTGTCCAGGAGCTCCTCCAGCTCCTTTAGTTCGTTTTTCACCCCTTTGCTCACATTTCTCTGGAAGAACGTTGCAGATCGTATGCGTTGGAAGGCAATTCCACTTTTCGATGACGAAGAAGGATTATCTAGCGTTCATGTAAAACCGGGACGGACCGAGTATTTTCTTCTATCTAGAGATCTCTATAACAGTTGGATGCAATAAATGTGAGTAAAGCGGGGAAATACACTCTCCTGCTCATACGTACCATATAGTTAAAATTAGAGTGTAAGATGCAAATGGCAGATCTGCGTTTGTTGGAGTCTACCCTTCCGGCAACATCCGCGTGAAAAGTTCTCAATTAATAAATGTTAGCCCGCACGTTGGACAAAAATCTGTTCCCAAGTACAAATACATACAGTTATTTAAGTAAGCAAGCATAGTGCTTTCTTGTCAAGCCCAATATAATAGATGCATATCCAATTTTGCCGGAAAGTACATCGTTTGCAACCGTCAACAACAGTCATTCACGAATTTTGGGCAGAATACAAACTTGCTAATCCTAAGCCTGATTTACATAAATAGACTTATATTCAAGGAAGGAAGATGTATAATCTTCCACACACTGCTACCTCAATGTATACATGAATTTTTAATTTCAAAGTTTATGTCTACAATGCTGATTTAATTGCTATTGTGCCCATAAAGATTTTTTTAGCGATATTGAATGAATAATTCGGATGAATTGAATAATCGATTAAAGCTCGAGCTTCCATCAATAAATATTTGAATTCAGTGGAAACCTTCATTTGATCGACTATTGGTGAATATTTATTTTTCCAAGATGTCCAGGAATACAAACTGTAGAATAAATTACAAAATATTTACAGGAAATCGTCAAATATTTATATGAAAAAGCATTCCTATATTTATTATAGCAGCGGAAAATATGCATCAAATATAATGCAAGCCATGGAGGAAATGCCAGATGATTCAACTTTGATTACGAACCTTTTATTTTGGTTCTTCGAGCATTTTTAAGGTTTTGTGTAAAGCAAAACCTTATTAAAATCGGTTTACTGTCTATCTGTCTGATCGTCTGTCTGTCTTTTTTTAATGCATGGGGATGAAAATCTTATAAAGGCACCCCTGCCACCCCGCCGTAAAGCATTACTTCGGCGGTAGGTTTGCGCTTTAAGCGCCCTCCTTATCCGCTCCGTTTCTCTAAGTTCGGCCTGTATCCTTGTGATTACAGAATTCACCGTGCACCAGTTTGCCTCCGACTTCAGCATTTCTCCGACGATGGTCTGAAGACTTACACTAATTTGAAGAAAGTCTTCCAGGCTCCTCTTCTCTGAGTAAAATCGTGGACAGTAGAACATGACACATGCTCCGGGTTGTCATGTGTGCAACGACATTCAGGGCTAAACGGTGAATCCATCCAGTACAGATATTTCCTGCGACCACCATGCTCTGACAGGAATTGAATCAGGTGATAGTTAATCTCGCCATATCATCGCTGAATCCCTTCTTCAATCTAGGGAATCAGAGTGTGGCTCCAGCGACCCCTCTGCGCGTCACCCCACTGTTGTTACCACTTTTACAGCGACTCCCGCCTTACCGCCTTTCGGTATTTGGTATTATTTTCAGGTAGATTCATTCTCCTTTTCTCGTACAGACAGTATGCTTCACTTGCCAGAATGTCAAGATCATCCCCGCAATCACACACGCTGCCTCACCTCAGAGTGTCGTAAAGGCGCTGTATGCACTTAACCTCACACGGTAGTGCTTCCTCCCAGACCGGTGCCGCGTATAACAGAGCAGAACGAACCACTCCGGCTATATCTTGAACCACCAATGTTAGGCATTATTCGTGCTAAGGATACGTTGATATTTGCCGCATAGTCCAGGTGTACCTTGAAATTGATCTTTTGCGTCAATCATCACACCCAGGTACTTGATAACTTTGAACTGATTATGTGACCCCCAGCATGAATGTTAATTATACTCCTTTGTCTATGGTTAGTAATTAAGATCACCTCCGTCTTTTGCTCCGTACAGTCAAGCTGAACTATGTCCGGCCATATTTTTATGGTGGAGCATACACTACAACATCTTCAGGTTGTTTCGCGACGACAACCAGGGCTAAATCATCTGCAAAACCGTTTGTCGTGGCCTCCTTTAGCATGAGAAGGATAAGGACCCCATTGTACATCATGTTCCACAGGACCCAACACTGAGCCCTGTGTTACCCCGGCTGTAACCTGCTGTATCGTGCCAAAGTGTCCTTTTCGAGAGGTAACTTTCGAAGGGCGTTTTACCCAGTGAGTTTTTTATCCTTTTCCATGGCTAAATTGAATGTTTTGTTTGTTTGTTTCTTGTGTGAGTATATTTGAGTGCAGAACTATTTGCACGTAACCCGTAATGCATATGCATTTGGCATGTCAGACTACTCACTTTAGTCTGATATTGATATTTAGTACTTTGGGCTGCATTAAATTTACACGGTAAAGTGAACTTTGAGCTACTGAGACTTTGTCAGTAATAGTGCAATTTTGATCAAAATTAGGGATAACATGCTTCATACTATAATCTGTAATGCTGCAAGCAATTGCGAACTCTTGGCCGCGTTCGAGAGAAGAATCCTCCGAAGAATTTTTGGCCCCCTACATGAGGATGGACGGTTCCGTCGCCTACACAATGACGAAATCTGTGAGCGATACCATGACCGTCCGGTTGTGGATAAAATCCGGCTCAATAGGTTACGGTGGGAGGGTCACTTAATCCGTATGGATGAGGATGATCCCACCCGGAAAGTCTATAAGGGCAATATCTATGGTAGAAAAAGAAGACGAGGCAGACCCTGCCAAAGATGGAGCGATGGCGTAGGCCAGGACGCCAGACAGCTTTTAGGGATATCGAATTGGTGGACCTCGGCGCAAAACCGGGATGTCTGGAGTTGCTTATTAAGGCAGGCCTAGACCAGATACCGGTTGTTGCGCCGTTGATGATGATGATGAATACCAAGCCCAAAATATAGTGATATACCATTATTAACTTAATGGGTAGTATTTTGAGGCGCGGACACTGTATAGAGGTTTCATGATTTTTTCCACATTTTTCGGTTGGGTAATTTCTGAGAGTGGGTGCGTTAAAGAAATCATCACTTTTGACCCGCCGTACTCCGCGGCTTTCCAAGGAATGTCAAAGCTAAGTGACATCGAGTACTACTAATCGAGACCTTCCATTTGATACCCAACATGATTATATTCGGTGAAAAAATCATACCCCCCTTTGCATGTATGAGCACCCCCCTTAATCTCAACTTAGAAAGATGTAACTCAGTGGGCGTTCACACTTTCCACCTTCCCGTCTCAATCCGTATAGCCGCTTCTGAGAAAAGTGCATGTGATAGCCAGACAGACAAACAGACAGACATTGAACCGATTTTAATAAGGTTGTGTTTTGCAAACAAAACCTTAAAAAGGCGTTTTTTATTGGAACCTTTTTCATGAGAGCATGTGATTTCAGGCAATTATCGATTGGATTTTAACCCGCTCCTTTCTAAATTAAGTTAAGATTTAGTAGTCACTTATGACGAACATAAAAAGAAACGAAAATAAAAGTAGGATTTCGATTACGATTAGGATCAAGATGCCAGTCCTGATTTAATCGTGAATCAATCTTACTGGTGGCAATGATACTCAGTCCCAACGGGATAGTCCAAGCAGGTTTTTTTTTCTCTCAGAATATCTGAAATTCGGCTCTAATTAGCCCTACATGATGAGACCAAAGTCCTACAGGTAGCACTGGGGCCTTCATGCGAACCACAGCCAGGAGATAGAATCTTCGTGACATATATATGTAGCCAACAGTAAACTGAACTAACAATTCTGACAGTTTATGTCACCTGGGAAAAATTGGAGAGATGGGCTCAGTTATCTGACTAAGTCTACGATTATAGTATTTAGAAAATCGACTGAATCTGCGTGACCGGTGTGGAACATTAGGAAAAATATTAGAGGCGCGATTTGAAAACTAAGTATTATTAAAATGATATGGACTTTTATTTTTTAAAAATCGTCTTCTATTTTTTAGCCTATGCCCCGTTCAGAAACGGGGTGGGCTCGTCGTGATCGGTTGCGCGATTTTGTCCTATCAAAGGCCGATTTTGAATGCAGCCACGAGGTTTTCAAATCCCCATCTAATCTACCTCTCCGAATTTGTTGTTCGAGCAGCAGCTGAGATGTGACCAATTGCCTTTCTGCGTCTCTTAGCTTCTATTCATACGGTACCTGATTTTCTGATTTTCAGATCATGTCTAGTGAATGTAAGCGCTTAGGAATGACTTCGCGAGTAGCTTTCAATGACACCCCAAAGTGTTCCTGAATTTGGCTCGAGTCTTCTTAGATAACGCTTTCAACTCTTTTTTGGTTATCGAGGAACGATAGCGCAGGTCAGGATGGCAAACAGTTTTAGAGATATCGGGTTGGGGGACCTCGGCGCAAAACCAGGAGGAAAAAAGCTGAGCCTGTAAGTTATCATGTTTAAGAGCGCGGAACGGTCTTCCTCTCTACTGTTGTTAAAATAAATATATAGCTGCTGCACATAAGCAAGAATGTAAACTGAACCCATGTTTCACATTGACACATGTAAAACTTATTCAATAAAATCTTTTTCCTCTACGGCCGTAGGCTATAGGCGGCTAAGCAGCAACTAGGGAAATAGAGCCGAGATGTTTGGGGTTCCTTAACAAATTGGGCATATACTGTACACTAGCTTTTGCGTCGTCGATGATGATGATGACATATGCTTGTCATTATCCCCTAATAGGGTATAACCGCATATATGTGCCAATTTGCGAAATATTCAGTTTGATATAATAAAAACTTGTTTTACTTATTCGCTAGTGTTGATAAATACCGATATTTCGGGATCCAATTGTTCCCTTCATCAGTGCTAACAAGTGCACCTTCAGTGATTCAGTTTCCATGAGGCCTTCTCAAAAGGTTTGCAATCATTCTCAACTATTCTGCGCCATATGTTTCTTGGGCGATCTAGTCGACGGCCACTAGAGGATGGTATTGCTATCAATAGATAAGTTTCAGTGGCTTAGGGTTTTTAACGCAGTTCTTCGTTTGAGTTTGTATCGGACCAGAGAACTATTATGACAAGTGATACCGAAGGCTTGAAGCTTCCGAGTAACAGCGGCGGTCACTTTTCATCTGCTTCTTAAACATTACAGAACGGAGGGAACATTGGCCCAAAACAACCGCAGTTAGAAGCTGAATCGACTGGTATCTAAAATTCAGCCATGATCCCGAAGTATTTGCAACCGCGAAAATAAGTTTAACGTTGTTGATGCGTCGACTATTATGGAATACACTGATCCACGTCTACAATCATCATCATCATTAAGGGCGCACCAACCGGTATGCGTTAATAAAGAACTCCAGACATCCCGGTCCACCAATTCGATATCCCTAAAAGCTGTCTGGCGTTCTGGCCTACGCCATCGCTCCATCTCAGGCAGGGTCTGCCTCGTCTTCTTTTTTTACCATAGATATTGCCCTTATAGACTTTCCGGGTGGGATCATCCTCATCTATACGGATTAAGTGATCCGCCCACCGTAACCTATTCTGCCGGATCTTATCCACAATCTGACGGTCATGGTATGGCTCATAGATTTCGTCGTTATGTAGGCTACGGAATCGCAGGGGGCCTAAAATTCTTCGGAGGATTCTTCTCAAGAAAGGTGCCAAGAGTTCCCCATTCTTCTTACTAAGAACCCAAGTCTCTGAGGAATACATGAGGACTGGCAAGATCATTGTCTCGTACATTAAGACCTTTGAACCTATTGTGAACCGTTTCGAGCGAAACAATTTTTGTAAGCTGAAATAGGCTCGCTTGCTGACAACGACCGTGCGCTGTTATCGATTGTGATTTTCGACCCTAGAGGAGAAATTATCAACGGTCTCAAAGTTGTAGTTTCCTATCTTTATTTTTCTCGTTTGACCAGTTCGATTTGATGTTGTTGGTTGGTTGGTTTCTGGTGCTGACGTTGCCACCATATATTTTCTCTTGCCTTCATTGATGTGCAGCCCAAGATTTCGCGCCCCCTGCTCGATCTGGATGAAGGTAGTTTGTACGTCTCGGGTCGTTTTTCCATGCTGTCGGTTTCCCCAGCATAGGCTAGTAGTTGGGTGGACTTAAAGAGGATCGTATTTCTTGAATTTACTTCAGCATCACGGATCACTTTCCCGACGGCCAAGTTAAAGAGGACGCGTGATAGGGCATCCCCTTCTTGTTGATGTCGAATGGTCTTGAGAGTGATCCTGCTGCTTTTATCTGGCCTCGCACATTAGTCAGGATCAGCCTAGTCAGTCTTATCAATTTCGTCGGGATACCGAATTCTCTCATGGCCCTGTGCAGTTTGACCCTGGCTATGGTATCATAGGCGGCTTTAAAGTCAATGAATAGATGGTGCAACTGGTGCCCACATTCCAACAGTTTTTCCATCGCTTGCCGCAGAGAGAAAATCTGATCTGCTGATTTGCCTGGAGTGAAGCCTCTTTGGTATGGGCCAATGATGTTCCGGGCGTATGGGGCTATCCGGACTAGGAAGATAGCGGAGAATATCTTATAGATGGTACTCAGCAACGTGATACCTCTATAATTGCTGCACTGTGTGATATCTCTCTTTTTATGTATGAGGCAGATAATGTCCCATATTTTGAGAACAAGTTGATGAACCACTTGGTGTAACTAGTCGCCTCCATATTTAATCAATTCGGCTGTAATTCCATCGGCTCCTGGCGTCTGTGAAGTCGCTTCTCTGCTTGACGGAGTACATTCATCGTCGAACCAGCCGTTCCGACTTTTTTTGCGGCTGGAGCCAAGTATGTTTCTGTGGAGATCATTTGTTGATGCTTCATGTCCAGGATATTTGTTGACTGCGGTTACTGCGGCATCCATTTCCCTCTTATAGGTGTTGCGGAGGGTTGTGTTGTGGATGGCTTCAGTATTCACTCTCACCTGATTCTCAGAGGGGAGTGTAGGTGGTGTCGTAATTCGTGCTGGGAGCACAATGCCAACGAGATAGTGATCCAAGTCTATATTGGCTCCCCTATATATTGTGACATTCATCAAGGCTGAGAGGTGACGGCGTTCAATCAGCACGTGGTCAATTTGATTGAAACGCCGAGCCGACGTATCGTCTGAATACGGGCTTCGTCCCTGCTTGACTTTTGAAATCTCCAAGTATGATTTTGATATCATATCTGGGACAGGCTTCGAGGGTCTGCTCAATTGCCTCGTAGAAACTATCCATCTCCGAATCTAGAGTCTCCTCTGTAGGGGCGTGAAAGTTAATGAAGCTTATATTTCTAAATTTGCCTCGGATTGCAGAGTGCATAGCCTTTCCCTTATATTTTCAAAGCCGATAACAGCAGGTTTCATTTTTTGGCTGACTAAGAAACCTACTCCGAGCACATGGTTTACTGGATGGCCGCTTAATATATGTTGTAGGGGCTCTTCTCCAGGAAACCGGTCCCTGTCCATCGCATCTTTTGCGACGCTGTTACATCAGCCTTATATTGGGACGGGGTATCGGCTAGCTGCTCAGCAGCATTCGGTCTGCACAGGGAGTGCACGTTCCATATGAAAATGCGCAAATCGTTAACCTGTTGTCGTTGCCGGGTTCGTCGTTGTAAAATCCATCCTGTCCGGGGCTCCTTCTGTGGTTTCCTAAAATCGGTTTTCCGTGTATGGTTGTCAGCCCTACCCAACCCCCAACCTGGAGGACCAGTTGGTACATTTTGTCCCGTTTTTAGGCGCGGGAGACTCGCCTTCATCCTTCTCCGTCTGCAGTTTTTCATAAAGAAAGAACTCCCAGCGATCACCACGTGAAGGTGCAGATAGGGTTTGGCAGTAGAGCTGTTGACGTTGGTTCAGCAGGCGTTTCCCAGGTTTTATGCGCCATGGTGGGTACCAATCCACGTTTCGCCCTGGGGCCTATACTACCCCTTGATCGCCGACATTATGCATCGTCACTTTGCGTAGAGCATTCCAGATACTCTCCCTGTTCGGCCTGTCATCGGAGACTTATAAACTCCGTACATTGATCCAAAGTAATCCGATATGGCTAACGCCAGCTTGCTCTCTGCCGATCAAGAGTCCGATGTGTTTTTCGATACGTTGCAGAATTATTTTAGTTATCATCTAAGAGTACGTAAATACTCCTCAAATTTTTTCGGAATCTCAACGACTATCGCCTTCTTCCAGTCTTTGGGAAGGATTTCGAAATCACTGGATTTACGGGTACGTGGAAGTAACAACTGTACGGAACTACAGGGACTGTAGGGAGAAGCTGCGCAGGGATACTGTCGTATTTTAATAGAATCTTTATCCCTCCAAATGAGTATCCGAAATGACAGTGCGATAGTCGCAAACGGCAATAGTCTATAAGGATCACGTAACTAGTCTCCGTTGAAATTATAGTAATTACTATGCAGTGTTTAATGCGTTTTCATGTATTGTCAGTTCGGCTAAGATAGAACAGATGTTGTGGCGCGAATAATTAGACTGACCTTGTAAAACCAAACAGTTCTTCAAATAAAAGATTTAGTATCTTAAGTTTTATCGGCCAGGGGGTAGCTCCGAAAAAATAAGCGCAATAATGGATGTTGCTCCTGCATACTTTCCTAACTAAAATTTTCCATATAATCAATTGAGTCAGATGCGTGCCTGTGGATTGCAAGGCTTGTTTTTTAATAACATTCCGTTGTGGAGTTTCCCACATATATTTTAATTTAACCGGATGTTTATGAGGCCGAGGGAAAGCAATAAATACGGTCAGATGACTGATTAATAACATAATCTAAAATAAATTTAACATTTGTTATAAATATCCGCTGCACTGGGATTGTTTGTCCTTGGGACCACCATTAATCTTTGCCTAATGTCAGTGCAATTTCGAAACACATTAAATGCTTATTTCATCTTTATAAACCGATCATCGGCTCCAGGTGAAACTAAATAAATTTCTTAGAAAATTCGACCTGAATTTTTATCATTGCTACCCTAAATAATTTTAATTATTTTCATTCTGCATCGCTTTATCGACTGTAAAGTTGTTGGAAAACTGAAATTGACGCAGTTTTGTGATAAACAGGGATGTAAATTTCATGTCTTTCACGAATCAAAGTTATTGATACAATACGGTAAACAGCGGATAAATATTTATATTTTGTTTATACGAGAATGTAATGAATAATCTATTGACCGCTATTTTAAGAATTTAACGTTTTGAAGTTTGAGGGAAACGCGTTTTCATAAAGAGATTTTTGTTTAAATTTTATTGAGGTTTATGTACTACAAATAGGGTTTCAAACTGCCCAGCTGAAAGATGTTGATTAATATGAACGTGTTGCTGATGAAATCGAATATACAATCATGTGGAGTCAATCGCCCAATTACTTTTAAATTATTCTGAAACCGAAATTAACTCATAAAAGATGAGTGTGAAATTCGATTCCCACTGCGAATGATTAACCCCTTTTCAAAAAAACCCAACCACATCGTACAAAGGGCTAGAATAGTGGTTTAAATATCCGTAGATAACTTCGTGTGTTGAGATCTACTCTTGGTCTAGTGTGAGCAAAGTTTGAACAAAAGCTGCTGTCTTTTGAAGAATCACGAGCAGTTACGAATACAGAAGTTGTCCGAAACACATTCGGAAAAAGACATCGTGAAACCTTGAAACTATTATGGGAATCTACTCAAACCTATTGAAAACGAACTATGACTAGTTTCTGGAATTTGCGCGCATCCCTCGACAACGCTGTCAAGGGTATCCAGAATACTCGCTTTCCAATTCCAACGATGTCAGCTGGACATTGTGGGCCCAAGCAAAGTAAGATTCCTCTCCCTCTTATGGCAATATTCCTTTGTACTCTGGAAAGCCAAGTGGTACCCGACATGAGTCCGGTGTCCGATGGTTTCTGACATACTGCTGACTGCAAGATGTACCAACAGTGACTTCCGATCTAGTGGAGAGGGATGTTTTTTATGAGCAATTACACGCCGTTCAGGGTAGGTCGTCCAGTACGTTCCGAAAGGGCGTCATAAGATATGCCTGACTGAACTTTTGGAAGCGGATCGAAGAACGGAAGGGATTGAAGGTTAAATGGTCCACTGCGAGTGATGGCGGTTCAATGAGGTGATGATGATTTCAGAAGTGTACATATATAGAATCACGAAAGAACTTGATGTAGTCGCCAATCTTTCGATGGTCCTGTAGATGACGTTAACGGCTGACACCTCATCAACGATGACGAGCCACAGAAGGGGTGGAAGGAACGCTTCACCACTGTTCTTAATCACATGCCAGGAAATTCCGCCTCTTGTGGATGAATACGGACTGTTTCTCCAAGCAAAAGAGAAATCAAATCAATCAATCAATCAATCAAATCAAAAATAATTCAATAATTTATTGAACAATTCCTTCTTTCCAGGACAATGGAAGAAAGCCCGAGTATTCCCGATTTTAAAGAGAGGGAAGGATTCATCCAGCCCTCAAAGGTACCACCCAATCAGTTTGCTGCCTAACATCAGCAAGGTGTTTGAGGATTTGGTATTGAAAGCCTTGAACGGGCATATCAAGAAGAAGGAATTATTGTCGAACGCGCAAGTCGGATTTCGATCTGGACATTCGACAATACATGCAATAACGAAGGTAACGTCTGATATTTGCTGGCAGATTAACAATGGTGAGTGTGTAGGCGCTTGCCTTATTGACATGGAGAAAGCCTTTGATACCGTCTGGTTGGATGGACTGATTTTCAGGCTCCTGAAGAATGATTTTCCCAGCCACCTCGTAGCGATGATGTGTAGTATGCTGTATGGCAAGTGCTTTGTCATTACGGTCGGAAATCTCACTATTAGCAGAGAATTTCATGTTCTGAATGGATTACAGCAAGGGACAGTGACTGCGCCTACACTTTTTGCGGTATTTGCCGGCGAATTACTCAACTCTTTCGATTTTAATAAATCTCCTAAAAGGTCGTTGGTTGCCTTTGCTGACGATCTGATAGCCTCCACGGCACACAAGAAGGTAACTGAGGTGCAAGTTGAACTTCAATGATATTAAGTTCTTCACGAACAGTTGGCGGATGAAAATCAATGCGCAAAAGTGTGAAACGATTCTGTTTCGAAATTCCTTGGCGTATGCCAGTAGGAACTTGAAAAGGAATTGGAGAGATTTCCACATTGTTGCGAACGAGGATAGTTCTGAGCGCATTCCTCATAACAAGTGCGTTAGATACCTGGGTGTGCGTCTTGATGAGCGTCTCCAATTTAACGAGCACGTTAAAGTCGCGCTAGAAAGTGCTCGCAAGGCATTCATGTCTCTGCGAAAACTCTTTTATGCTCCACATCTTAGCCGGAAGGTTAAGATTATTTGCTATCTTACTTTGGTTAGACCGGTGCTCACCTACGGGTGTGCTATCTGGTTTAATTTGATTGCTAGCCAAATGGAGAAAATAAGGATCTTTGAAAGGAAATGTCTACGTGCTTGCATGGGGCTTAATAGGACTGCTTCGTCCAACTATGAACACTATGTAACTAATGAAGTGATGTATGCAGCTGCTGCTGTGCCAAGAATCGACACAGTTATCGTCAGATTGATTCGGAATCATATAGTGCGATCTGCTCCGCATGGTGAAAACCCTTGGGTTTCGCAGCCGTTCTACCCAAATGATGGGTATTTCGAGAAAACTCTCACGACAGGCTTCATTCCTCCCGAAGCGTTCGTGTATCTTGACAGGAATGGTCTAATTCTTGATTCAGCCGGTGATCCGGTTATGTATCATATACATAGACGGGCCACGGACAAAAGGATAGAATACCCCCCGAATTTCACAATGGGGGCTCCGGGATTCGACTGGAGATACTCCAGAGCGAGAGCAATTGATATTAAGCGGGATGAAAAAGAGAAATCCTGGTACTGGTGGTTGCGGGATGCCGGTTAGCGGTGGCCGTGCTCAGTTCTGCCATTTGTTTCTTGGTGGGGCTTTGTAAATATGTACATATTGAACGAGTGCTGATTTTGCCTCCAGTTGTATAATAAGTTCCTCTCCAACTCCAGTTGTATAATAATATACGTTATTATTCTTTGTTTCTTTGTAAATATTACAACTGTTATTATTACCTTTTCTAACTATGGATGTTATTGTAAAAAAATACAAAAAAAATTTATAATATAAAATATATAATTATGATAGTTTTAAGCACAATAATTTAAGTTAAAAGTATCTTTTGAAGCGATAAAACATTTATTACTATTATTACTTTTATATTTTTTTATTTGCCACTAAGGTCAAGAGAGAGTAAAAGGCGCACAATAGTTCTTCAAGGACGCGGTGCGACTTTCCCTTAACAGAATAATAATAAGGCCAAGTGAATTCTGTTGGGTTTTTGACCATTTCCCGACAACTTATTGTAAAATTAGATTTTTTTTTCTTACTGTTTCTCTTCTCTACCTGTAAATTGTTATTCGAAAACTTTGAGAGCCCACAGTGGCCATTAGATTTAAGTTATTTTTGTTATTTTAAAAGATTGTTTTTATTGTTCATTTTTTCAATCTATATACTATTGTTACCTATTTCCTAAAAATAAAACTGATTGTAAAAAACAAAAAAAAACAAAGTTATAATAGGTCAAAGTTGTCGCTTCTGTGCAAATTCAAGACTTTGAATGTCAATATCACTTGAAAGTTGATATTTTCACATAATATATGCATATAATACGTGCTACCTACTAATGGGACAAATTCGCACTCAAATGTCTTTATAAAAGAAATACACAAAACCTTTCATACCTGAAGCGTCTAGCTTCCGGTTTCCCGATTTGTTTATATCTGATGTAGGTTAAATTCTTGGCATTTGCTAATAATATTAAATCTAGAGTGTGAAGCGTATGAGGTTGACTATTCTCAATACTTAATATCAAATAATTTATTTAAATCGTTTTCTAGAAATAGAGGGCAATGGAATTTTTAGCTATTTGACATGCAGCTGCCATGCACTCGTCGTTCCTTTCGCCATTCTATTTTATCAAATGACTGATCTAGATGTAATCGCGAGGCTTTTAAATCTCCATCCAGGCGTATTAAGCAACCGGCCGGCCTTTTGGTCACTTACCATTGACTTCGATGTTCAGATCAATATTGGCAAGTGAATTCTCGTTAGCGCGAATTACGTGACTATACCATCGAAAACGCCTCACTCGCAGTTTTTCCAATGCAACATCTTCGTCTCCATTACCGCATTGTCCGTTCATTGTCTTTTATAGTCGGCCAACACTCAGAACTATAGAGAGCGGCAGACGGACAACATTGCGGTAAATTTTAGATTTGAGACGTTCGCTGATACGTCGCTCACAAGGAACACCAGTTGTGGAATGCCACTTCATCCAGGTCGCATTAATACCTGAAGCAATTTCATTACGCAGTTCTCTATTGGCTGATACCATTAACCCGAGATATTTAATTCGCTCAGTTCTGGGCAGGCTATTGAAGCTGACAGCACTGAACAATTTAAATATCTTCAGTCAATGCTGTCAGCCAATCGAGAACTGTGTTATGCTTTTCACATAGGGAAACACAAAACCTTTTATACCGGAAGCATCAAGCTTCCTGAATTGTTTAACCTTTGAAATTAATTTCCGAGGCTCTTCATATGGCATCCGCACTGCAAACATTTTCGAGGTGCCTTTCTCGGAGCTCTTATGCTACTTTTCCTTTCCTGTGCCAGAAATGCTACATGAATACAATCGCCTGCAGCTCGGTCCTTTGCCCTCATTATTCAATACCTTCAAGGAAAAATAGCTTCCGCAATGTAATTTTCGTTTTCTCAGTAATTTTCTTTCTTTTATGTGTGTGCTTGCAATATGTTTTTCGGATTTCTCTGTTTATTGTGCATTTGAAATAAATAAATAAATGAATATGGAAGAGGTTCAGTTGAACTTTGCTATAACGACGATATCTGGGGACTGAATATTTAAATCGTCTCCTCGCTTTTTGGGTCCTTTATTAGGAAATAATAACCACTAATACAAATAGTAGGGGCTGCCTACAACTATTAAATTAATCGTGGAAACTCGCATGAGGGAGTGAACTGGATCACATTACATCTGCTTCACCATTGACTGTTACCTAGCCTATAGGGATTGAACCCAAAATATTAGGCGTTGTAGCTAATACCGACCTAATTTTTTTCCATAATTCGATATAAATGATTCACGTGTGACATGAAACGAAAATACTTGATTGTGTACATAAGTTTATGGAAATATCAACATATGATTTCGACATGGATATATTACCCATCTATTTTGTGAAATGAATGACTGTCCTTTGAATATTCCGTAACATTTCAGATTTTCAAACCTAAAAAGAGCCCCCTTTCCTGATTTTCCCGATATAAAAACTACATATTTATCATAACATTTATTAAATCCACTAAATGCTGCTTGGAGTTTCTTTACGAAGCATCCCCTTGATTTATTAAAAGATCCATAATTTTTTATCAATATCTTTACGGACAGAATTTATATGTTTTTAAAACTTATCCATTAAAAAACCGTCTGACGTAATAGAGGCCTATGAATTCACACGCGTTTAAACATAATGCTTCCATTTTCATCAATCACCATTAAGCTTGTGGACGCTAGAAAATTGTCCCACTTTCTCCGCCACCAGATAATACTGCTATTTGTTTATTTTCGTCTGCCAAATATTTTAGTTTGGACTTTAGCGTATTACGTGTGTCAACAGGTGTTGTTAAACATGACTAATAAAATTTCAGAATTTTTGAAAAACATACGGAATTATAGCGTACACACGCGTGTCTACGTTTTTCGAAGGCGTAAATGCTGATTAGCCTTGGAATCACTGATGTTCAGGAAATTGCAAAGTTTCGTTTTTGTCCGATTGAAAATTTGGTCGCTTTTTGCTCCGCAGTTTATGAGCTTTATAGACAATAACCCGGAGGAAGTTGCCGAATGAGGGACTGCCTTTGTTCAAATTCACTCGCTTAAAATGATGATTTTTGGAGCCACTTTAGACTAAAACACAATGGAATGGAGACTGGAAAGGTAATATTTTTAAATAATAAGGGACAAATATGATCGGTTCAGTTCAATCAAACACAAAATCTAAAAATAGCTAACCAAAACGCCACAATGGGGTCGCCCCATTATTTTATGAAATTATAAATAGGTTAATACTGTAGCAGTCTTAATTACCAGGAAATGGGAAATATAGTACTGTATGCTTTTGCTTTAAAAAAAATGGCAGCATAGGCTAAGCGAAAATAGTAATCTATTTTAACTTACTTCAAACTAAGGATGTGCAGAGTCCTTAAAATGGATGAGTCGACCAACTAAGACTCTTACAAAACCGGATGGAACTTGTTAGCACTAATGAAGGGAACAAGTTGTTCCCGAAATATCGGTATTTGCAAGGCCAATAAATCAACACTAGCGAATAGGAAAAACAAGTCTATATTATTTCAAATATTTTAATAGAAATACCGCATTGAGGATGTACATATTCTCGAGGAAGTAGAGAATAGGTGGCAGAAGTGGGAGGGGAAAAATTCGATTTCAAATCCACCTGCAATCATGGTCAATCAGGTCGCAGTCGAGGAGCAGAATCGGGAGACTTCACCAAATTCATGTCACCCTACGGAAAAAGCTTGCATTTAGTGCCCACAGCTTAGCCAGTTAGGATGGACGGGCGGCAGCTCTTACCTTAGAGAAAACTAGATCTCCATTTAGGGCCCGCACCTCTGCAGTACTACTGCCTGAACGTACCCAGAAGCGTAAGAAAGAAACTCCAGTCACTAAGGAGGGGGGACTGGAGAATGAATCCTGTCTGTCAGAATCTCCCTCTTCATTCTTGCCAGTGTGGCTCAGCGAATGTCAATGTGAATAAGCGCCTGAGTTAAATCAGGCTAATAATCTCGGGCGAGGGCAATGCTGACCACATTGCCCTGTACAGTGTACACACTTCAAGGTCCTGCTCCAATATGGATTGTTGCTCCAACGATTATTATTATTATTCTTGCAGGATGAGTGGAAGAAAAAGAAGCTGGCGACGTGGACACGACTGGTTTAGCGCCAGTGTGTGAAAATGAGGCCAAGCGACTGCAAAAGGTGGGACTTCTTTTGGAGAGAAGGGTTCGACTCCCGTGACCAAGTAAACAGCTCCTTGTCATCAAAAAACTCACCTGGAACCATTTGATACACTACTTAGGGCGAGCCCTGCTGATCTCCCGGTTTTGTGAGCCTTGGAAGGAAGAAGGAAGAAAGTTATTAGTTCTGGGAACATCTTGTTCCTTCGCCGGTCGAGCTCAATCTTCTTCGCAATAAGAACATTATGCGCAACACGGCTCTATTCGTCAGCGCTCCTCAGCATCTCTCTGACAATATTGTCTGGAGAGATCTCCCTTGTGTTTGCAGAAAGCTGCTGACGAAACCGTCCCACCTTTCACAATAGAAAAAGGTGTGTTCCGCGTCGTCCGCCACTCCATTGCAGAACGACTACCCACTTGGAAACTGGGTAAGGAAGTAATTAATCCAGCTACGCGCTGGGTTCAACCACAGATCTAAATTGCCGATGAGCCGCACAGTCCATCTGTCTTTTGGGTCATTTTGTTAAGAAAGTTGCCACTCGCTAAGAGTGCATTGACGTTCTCCACGGGCAACCAACTCTGTTAAATTTTTGCGCTTGCGGTTGTAGATAGCTCCTTAATACGGAGGGCAACGGGAATCACTCCCGCGATCACCATCACGACCGGTTCTGAGTTAGTGCAGCAGCCCATACCTCCGTACCATAGACCAGAACCGTGACGCACATTGGGAATGAGGACATGAACGTGACTGTTTGACCAGGTGTTGTAATCTCCATAGAAATCGGATGCAAGTAAGCGGAATCTTGGGCCGAAGTTGGGGACAAACTGGTAACTCCAGTGATGCGCACATGAAGCATAAAATCAGCACAGGCCTACATCCACGCGTCACGCGGAGACTAGGGTCGGTGTGCTGAGAGATGATCATATCAGCGAGGGAGATCTCAACGAAGCGGGTCCATCCGGTAGGAACACGAACGCGGGAAAGAAGAGAGAACGCGCAAGCTGCAGACTATTTTCTGACCGCTGCCGCGGAAGCCTCCAAGGGTCACAAAATTTTATAGGGACAATTTACTAGTCTCCAGGAGTACCTGCGGAAAAAAATGCTGGAGCCTGAAACGAAGCCAAGATTTAACAATCAAGGTTTTCGCGATGGGCACCTGAATTTGGAGCCCGCTGATAAGGCTCCATTAAAGTGGTGCTAACAAGTAATCTCAACGTTAAGTTCTGCCGGTCGGTCTAAGTTCACTATTGTTAATACCGTTGTACAGGACAGCCCATCACGGATGTTGGATGCTTGGCCCTTGAAGAACGGCAGGGGCTAGGATATTTTGCAATAAAGGGTTCATAAGATTGAAAGCTTATGTCTTAATGTTAAGACGGTAAGAGGCAGCTATGCTGAGACAGTTCTATACATATCATATCATATACATATCATGACTGTTTTTTAAGTTCGAAATCAAATTTCTCTTATGAATACCGAAGAAATGCAACAGTACCTCCAAGAAGCTTTTGAAAAAGCAATCATTTATCGCTAAGGACGAATTTTCTAATGAAAACTAGGAATTTATCGTTAAGGACGAATTTGTTAACGTAAAATATAAAAACTATCATTAAGTAACCCATGAGCCAATTACAGAGGTTCCTCAAAAATTTAATAGTTGCAAGTTTGCGCTCAAGACATTAATTCAAACGTCCACTTACTTGCGAACATTCGTTGTTGCATTCATTGCAAAACTTTGTTTCACAAAAAGTCCCGGTAAATCACGTGACGTCACCTGACCAAGCTGCGTTTTAATTTGTGTCCCACCTTAACAGGTTGCGAGGCGAACGCAAAATATATTTGTTGGGGTAGAAGCAAATGCAATCCCAGAGGAGAGAAACTATCTGATTTCGTAACTTCACCTAGTTTGATGACTGCAAACGTAGGTTAGGTCCCTACGTTTTTGCGGGTGACTCAACAATCTACACTTTAAACGGTTGGAGTTGCTTATAGACTGCGGGTGCTAGACGAAATTTCTCGGTCAGACCAATAATACTTAGAATTCGTCTGACTGTTGCTAGCGAACAGTCTTTAATACAAAGACGGAATTCTATGAAAACAGATTGGCAATAACGTGTTTCCTAGGCGATTAAGGACTCCTTCATGGCTAGATGAATTGGAAACTCTGGATCGCACATTTCGAGAATGCTATGAAAAGATTGGCATCCGGCACTCCTATCGTGACTATAAGAGGCTCGTTAAGTGTTCGAAACGAAAATCCTTTAGAGCGTGCTGTGAGGAACTGGGAGGTAAAAGAGAGGCTTCAAGGCTGTATACAGTCATTACAAGGAATTGAAGGTGGGAGTTGAATTCTCTTAGAAAATCGGATGGAACTTTTACGAAGTCCAGGTTTGAAGGAGGAGTTGGATTCTTTTACAAAACCAGATGGCACTTTCACAAACCCAGAGTTGAGTCTGCATGGACTCTCTTATATAGAAGTAGGCCATCCGGCAGAACACTTGACAGAAATAGTAAGGAGAGAATGGGCGGTTTCTGCAAACTTTTCAACCCGAAAGTGCTGCAGAGAGAATTCGAACATGGCGAGAGTGGTTGCTGTGAACGAAAAAGTCAGAATTATCATACTGTCCTTTGAACATTTCAAAGCATATGGCGTGGATGTCACCTATAGAGCGATGCTAAAGGAGGATACAGCATATTTAAGAGAATGCTAAGAAACATTTTTCTAGCATGTCTTGCTACATACTTGCTACTGGCGAAAGGTTATACCGAAGTCTGGGAAAAATGACTATTTAAACCCAGAGAACTTCAGATAGATTAGCTTGTTGCTTTCATTCTTGTTGAAGTGTTTGGTTTTGGAATGTTGGTTGAGCGTCACATTCGCTAGAAAGCGTTAACACACACATGCTTACCAACATGGAAAGTCCTGTGAGTCTGCTCTTCATTCCTTAGTTTCAAAGACAGAGAATGCAACTCTAAAAGGTGAGTACGTGATGGGATATTCGTGGACATTGAAGGTGTGCTATGATTCCGCCAAAGGCCATTGCCTCACTAATACTTTAATTATGAATGAAACTGGGATTGAAAATGTGACTGTGGGACAATTGCAGCAGACCAAATTGGATCTAAAAATTCGATTCTCAAACTGAGAATTGCCGGAGATGCACTGTCGAATAGGTCGAATAGGCTAAAAAGACTTATCTCTAAAACTTTGGCCTATTGTAACTGGTCAAACTCCCCCAGTTTGCAACTTATGCCAAAATTAATACCTGCATCGACGTCATTCGCTGCATGCGTGTTTGTTCACAGTTCCAATCTTCTCATTGAATTTCGTGTCAGTAGGTATCAAAGTTTCTGAGGAAAGTGTGTGTGACAGACAAACAGTTAAACGGGCAGACAGATAGATAGTAAACCGATTTTGACAAGGCTTTGCTTTTCACCAAAGCATCTCTAAATAAGTCGGGAAACCGAAAGCTGGACGCTTCAGGTATGATAGGTTTTATGTATTTCTTCTATAAAAACATTTGATTGTACATTTGTCCCAATAGTACCTAGCACGTAAATATGGATATATTATGTGAAAGTGGTGATATTGACATTCATAGTCTTCACTTTGCAAAGAAGCGACAACACTGACCTATTATAACTTTGTTAGTAGTAGTGCGATTTCCACCAAACTTGGTATGATCATGCTCTATTTTATGGAAATTTCGTGGTGCTAAGTTGAACTTAAGGAGCGTTTTGCAGCTAATTAATAAAAATTATAGTAACATACTATTATTAACTTTATATATGTTTAAATAAATCAGTATGGAAGGTATTTCGAAGCCCATGTACCATATAGTGGCAGCCCCTTTGTTTTTTTTCAGATTCGCACTGCCCACCTTCCCAACAAATGTCAAAACTAAGACAGGTTTCGAAAAGTACTTATCGAGACCTTTCATTTGATACCTCAATGACTACATCTGGTGAAAAAAAATGTACACCTCCCTTTTGGATGTATGGGGACCGTTAGTGCATGCATGGGCGTTTACAGTTCCCACCTTTCCGCTAAATCTGGTGCCAATCGCTTTAACCGTCTCCGAGCAAAATGCATGTGACGGACAGACAGACGACAACCAACCGATTTTTAATAAGGCTTCTTTCTACACAAAACCTTAAAAAGAACAAAAATCGTAGAGCAAGATTATTTAGAAAATAAGATAAGGAACAAATGAAAAATTTGAAGCTCATGCCATCATATGAACATTTTTGAAAAGGAACCAAACTTCGATAATTTTATGAACTCTTACAAAAAAAATTATCAAGGCCCTTTTAAGGGGGTACTGCTCCTTAAATAATTACTCAGAGAAAACGAATTTGTGGGGTTGGTTATCTGGTTATCTTTATTTCTACGTAAGGAAAAAGAATGTCCGCAATTTGTGCTTTTAGGACACAAATTTGCTAAAGCAAGCGAAAGTCGCAAGCGAGAAACTATCTGAACAAACCAATCTACTTTTCTTTAATGCAAAAAAGACAATTTTTTTTTACAATGCCTAATAGTGAGTTTTTTATTCCTCGTATATCGATATGTCGAGGACAAGTTGTCCTCTTTCGCAGCGAGGTTACGTCTGAACTGCTTATGGTTCAGCTTGTTCTAAATCAAGACCTTAATTGCTAGTTAATTTCATTACCTAACCAACCGAAGAAGCCAACTGTTGACGTTTCCTACATTACTGTTAACTCCTTTTTCCTCCTTTTACTTGTGGATGATGAAACTCTTCAATGCGTCCAATTTGCCTTTGTCAATTAGGTCGAACTCCGGTAGCTGCAATAGCTGCTTGTAGATTTTTGACTATAGTTTTGCGTTATTTCTTATTTCATTCGAAATATAATTCCGACATATTTGTTTGTCTTTGCGTTTTCTGAACTTGCAGCAGAAGAGCAGCAAATTTACGTAAGCAGAACAACTTTGACCTTCCATAATTTTGTTAAGAATCATCAAATTTTCAAATATTACGTTCCTTAATGTGATCTACATTACTGCATGTTACTGAGAATGAACCCTTGATCCTTTACAACTTATATCAGAATTGAGATGTTCGCAGGGAAAACTTCTCATTAAATATCCCAAATGATTGATAAAAAAGTGTTTGTATACCTGTCCTTAAACTCAGCATAAAATGATATTATTCACTGCATGTATGGGGGTTCAAAGCGCGAGAATCCTCACTAAATTTCGTGTCAAAAGATGGAATAGTTTCGAGACAAGTGCCACAACACACAGGCGACCAAACAGATGCCATCCTGAAAAGGTAAATTTCGAACCCCATTTAATCTAGGATTTTCGTGAACCTGCTAGCCAGAAATTCCGACCGGCAAAAGGTCGTTGGAAACGAACCCTTATAAAATCAGTTTATCATCTGTCCTTTTTTTAAAGGAGGAGGAATTCTTCAAAAGACTCTTGCCTGGGCACGCCAAAGTCTGAGATTTGTATCCATTAAAGCCACAACCGACTCTTACCACCGTGCCTCTTTAGGTATTACATCACGTTCGTAATCGCACCTTCCTGACTTCTTCCGCTTTTCCCAGTTTATCCTAGATTGCTGCGATAATGGAGCCGATCGCATCCCTATCATCCTAGCAAGCTATCAATCTTCGGACAAAATTTTCTGGTGATACCACTTCACCTTCCACGTATCTGGGAGATTGGAAGAATACGTGCGCAGGGTCCTCCGGGACCCTATCGCAGTTTGAAAATCATGTGAGGTGCTCAATTTAAATTTATGTATACAGGTTTTGACGGTATCCTCCATGGCCGACGAGAAACTAGGTGAGATTATAATTGGTCTCCCGATGCTTCCTCTCCAGCTACTCCTTGTTGAAAGGGATCAGCCTGTAAGTCCAACGCTATATGTTGATACTGGATGCTTTGATTCTAATACGGCTGTAATTTCTTTTGCAGCGCTTAGTGATAAGGACCGCTTCTGTCTTTTACTCTGCAAGTGTCAATCCAGCGTTCTCTAACCAACCCTTAAGAGTATCTTCGAGATGATTTGTGACCAAAACCAGGGCAATGTCGTCAGCATAACCCGCCACCATAGCCTCCTCCGGAGCCTTGAAGTTAAGGGGGTCATCCCGTGTGAAGGCCGTTTTTTGCCTTTTTTTGAAAAATGATTTTGGAGGACTGGATAAAGATAGAAACGTGATTTTTTCACCATATATTTACTGATGATCTAGTATATGTGATAAATTTTTCAGCTTGATATCGTAGCTAGTTTTCAGAATACATGTCAATTTATGCACCCATCTCCAAAAAAAGGTGTTTTTCTGCTGCCACGCTGGAGGACGCTGTGTTCATCTTAGGAAAAAAACTAAACGACATTTTAATGTGGACAATATTCCACAGTCCGCAAACTAGGATAATTTGAAGATATTAAAAGGTGAATTTTTGGTGGGTTTTTAAACTTAATTTTTTGGACTTTGATGTTTTTTACGGCTTTTTTTATGAATAAAAAAAACCCGTTCGATTGCAATTATCCTAGTTTGCGGACCGTAGAAATATGTATTAAAGAAGTCGTGAAAATTTCAAAGAATTTAGTTGGATAGATTTTGAGCTATGGTGGCAGCCGATTTTCAAGATGAAGTTTCGAGAAAAACGCGTTTGAAAATTTAAATGTGATTATCAACAGTAAAATTTTAATTCACCATTCATCTGGTATACTTGGTCCATAGAGAGCACCCTCCGTTTCTTCAAAAAAGTCGTGTAAAGCCTATTGTTGCTCTCTGGTTTCAATTCTGGCTCTTTTAACGAGGTCAGTCGATCGTCGTTCGACCGCCAAATTCGCCCTTCATTACGGCGGTCGGCATAAACCTGACATATGTGACCAACTTGACATCCCATTGTCACTAGGATTTTGAGAATGCCATTGAATCCTTCATTGAAAATAATTACAGCCAGAAAAGTGGCTATTTCTACGACCTTGGTCCCAGAATGAAGGTGTTTAGGAGCGAAAGTCCAGATCAATGCATTTAACAACTCATTGTTATTCTGGGTCTCTGCTCCTAAGCATCTGTTCAAGAGATCATTTCGTGACAAATCTTCGTAGATTGGTTTGATGACTGTTTGAACTTCTTCAGTCAAAGGTGCCTTCTCGTGGTGGAATCCAGTTCTCCTTTAGCTTCCGCTTTGCGCCATTTGCACCAACTGTCCTCGCCTGCCGGCCAATTTTGATGCTGAGGATTTTCGTCTGTAGAACATTTATTGAAGAAAATTGCCCAAATTTCTTGCTTCATTTCCTCTATCGAATTTGCGTGTCGACGAATAACTAGCCCAAAAAATGTAGTGAGGTCGTTAATAACCTTATCAGTAAGTTTCGCAGCCCCTTTTCCACCAATGCCTTTGTGATTCTTCTTTGCATTTCTAAGCCGCGTTCCCATTCTATTCTTGACATGTCCTACGCATTCCTTTTTTACTACCACATATATTTTATTATTTGCAGAAATTTGCAGAAATACCGGAGAAAACTCTAGTAAAATCCAATATACAATATACAAAACTTGTCGCAATTGGAACATCCATGTTCATGCTTGTTAAAAGTTTTTTTGCTGATCTTGATGCGAAGTCGTTTTTCTTCTCTGATAAGTACCGATTCCCATGAAATACTCGTTTTTTAGTGCGAGGATGACATTGAACGTTAAAGCGATCTGCCTTCGTACGATGCATTTAAAAAATCACTGAACACACAAACAGCACAATACAACAAAATATAACTGAGTATAGCTTGAAAGCCTTTCAGTGCTCACTCTAGACTGGATTATCCTTTTTATTCCAAACAGCAAATAAGTTTAGACAATTGATTGGTTTTCCATCTTTTTATATTTATACCTGTGTTCGAATTTATAAGGCTCAGGTAAAAAAATTACAGGTAAAAAAAGATTTGATGCTCTTTCTCATCGAGTACTCTAGCCGCGGCTGCAAACTCCTTACCTGTTTAACACTGTAATTTCTGAACGACTCGGAATATCGGAAAATCCCTTTGCCCACATATTCTCCACTATATATAAATACAATTCATGCAAAAAAAAATCGATTTCTCCAACCCGACACACGGGATGACCCCCTTAAGTACATCATTGCACATGATGTTACACAGTAGTGGGCCTAGTGGCATACCCGCGGAGACAACGGTCTCCTTGGGTCATCATCGGTGTTCTTGCAAGTAGCTATTGACAGTAGCAGCGAGGCAGCTGGGAATACCAATCGTCCCCACTGACTTTTATATGATGTTGTCCAATGTTTGCTGGTATAGCGTCTTCCGTGAATTGCATTTTCGACCAAGCCAGTAAACATTTTGATGGCATCAATGGTTGTTTTATAAGTTTCTAGATTTTCAGCCGGAAAGGGAACGGTCTTGGAGTTACTTCAGTGACAGGACTTTACTAAAATGCTCTAAACTCAGGCTATGTTAACAAGACACGACTTCTTTTCCCAAATTTGAGTTATCTAAATATAACAATTACCAAATTCTGTCTGACCTTTTATCCTACATATCTATTCAACATTTTCAAAAAGTGGGAAGAATAAAAGGATTCCGTCCTAAGTATGCGCGCATATCCGTTTAACGCAATGTTGACATGGATATACAATGGTTTGATATTGCATATACCAAAAGCAATAAAATGACAAAACAAAGTAACCCATGATACAATTCCACTCGGGTATTCCTTTTCTTCCATTTATCTCTAATTCAGGTCAAAGTAAATCTAGAGGCATTATCTAAGCAACATGGAGGGACGACCAAACAAAGCCGAAAAGAATCCCAGCTAACTATGAGTAATGTTACATCCGATATAAATGTATTTTTATTATTTAAATAAATCCTCTTTGCTACCGACGGCAAAATGTGTCCATGAAACGAGACGCATCATTCACTTACCCAGTTGCCCTAGATACACAGCACAAAGGGCAGGTGTATAAATCATTCATATACGAACATAGATTCAATTTATTGTGGCGAGCAAAGGACCTTCCAGGACACTCTCGCATTCAGTTCATGGTGGAAAGGCAGACCTACATAGAATCCTACGCATCATAGGCACTTTCTCCTCCTCTCGCAGCAGGAAACACATCTTCATATTATTCTCAGTCACTAGAGAATAATAGCAATGAAAACTGAAGAGCTTATTTCATGGAAATACTCCAAACCCCAACGATATGCAACATTCACAAGAATGTACGGTTTCGGCTATTAAATTTATCTTATGTAGGTATAAACGATATTTTTATGTCAACACCATTGATTTATGGGCTTTCCAAAGAGGAACTTATGGTTTTGTCTCCTGGAAAACTTTGATGGTTGTATTTCGTCCCAATAGAGAGCAACTTTGCATAGGCGTCTACCCTGGCAACATTGTTAGGTTTCCCAAGCAGAGGCCAACTTTCAATTTCAGATGCTTTTTCTCTAAAATAATTAAACAGTGAATATTAATTAATTAATGAAAATCTAGATATGAACCCTTAAGTATCTCGGATCGTTTATGCCACACCCTTCTTAGTGCCGCGAAACAAAGTGTCATTTCATTATATTTCATAATTCATAAAGCGTCACCAACAACACAACTTTGGTGGAATATATTCTGCTGAAATCCTGTATTTATTTCTTGTAATTCGTACTCGCATTCCACAATTCACTTCGATAGTATCTAAACCTTCCAATGCTTTTTCGTAATCCATAATTGTGGTATTTCACGACGTCAATTAGTCCGTCCTCTTCTAGTGTTATGATTTTGATTTCATTATAATATGTCCACCGTCACATTTCCTTTGCTGCGTCATTGGCCCCTGTTGTATTATCGAAATTTAATAGGGTTTTCTCCGTCCGAAGCATTAACTGGAAGTATGTTGATGAAAGGTTAGTATGGCTGATTTGAATCTAAACTTCTAAAATTGAGTCAATCATAATTTATTTGACAACTCTCTCATCGAGATGGGAAAGCAAATTAAAGCCTGATTCTACACAGACCATCCTGCATTTACGAACGCGGTTTCAAAATTTTTAAACTAACATTGGCTCTGCCTCGGTTAGGTTCTTATCTTAGTTTTCGTATTTTTTAAATTCTCTTGAACGAATTCTGAACCAGAGATCGCCTGCGTTCCTTGACGGATCGCTCATAGTACGGAGTGGCAACCTTGAGAAAGCTTCTCCGTGAAGAGCGGGCTGGTCATCTGCATCTGCACGCTTGGAGCCGTCAGAGCCGTGGACAGCTCTCTGCCGACATCCATGTTCCGAGTTCCGAGATCAGCTAAGGGTAGATCAGGTCTTTGGGAACCCCGAGGGTGAGTCCGGTCTTGCTAGTCAAAAACGGGCTGATGGAATTAGGAAAGCTTCTAGGCCGGATTTCTTTCTACAGGTAAACATGGATAGCACCAGAAGACGCGCGAAGTGGAAGCAACTGTATTTCTTGCTGAGAACATGGTAATTGTTGAATGGGTCTCAAAGAAGAGCAAACTTGGGAAGAAATGAAAAGTTGAAGATACTTTCTATGGAGACTCCACATAGTCTCGAGGGCTCAAAAAAGAAGAAAGGCAAGTAGAAGCAACACGCTACGATGTTCGAAAATCCTCTGCCTAAAGTCAAGGCGGATACGAATGGTACAGCAACAAAAAAAACCCGAGATCTTGACTCTCTAGCAGAAAAAGTTGTGAAAGTGGAATAGCCCATCAAAAGTGAATGCCTAGAGGTAATCAATGTCCGAATAGGTATGACTTTTGCAAATTCTCGCAACTTTTCGACGAATGGTGCAATCCCATATCCATCGGGGATATCCTTCTAAACATAACATTTTTCTCTCCATTACAACAAGGTGCTTTTCATTGTATTTGAAAGTCGGTGAACGCGCAAAATCATAGAGGACAACAGGGCAAACGTCACTACGACCATTTGAGATGTTAACTAATACGTCCTTCACAAAAAAAACGCTCGTCAGATGAGTTGCTCTGATGCGTGAAGAATTTTCATAGTGCAGTTCCCCTTTGATATTGATCCGAAATATTTAAGTCGCTTAATGTTTGGTACGCCACTGCCTCTGACAGTGATAGTGCCTGCTTTAGTAGGGTCTATCGTCAAACATTCTCCTTGGTTCAAATTCGGTCTCAGACTGTGCTGTATTCTTTTTCCTATTCGCTAGTGTTGATTTTTATTTGCAAATACCAATATTTCGGGTACCACTTATTTCCTTCATCAGTGCTAACAAGTGATGAAGGGAGCAAGTGGTTCCCGAAATATCGGTATTTGCGAATAAAAATCAACACTAGCAAATGGGAAAAACAAGTGTTTATTATTTCAAATAATTAATCGCTAGAAATACCGCGTAATTACACTCAGATAGTGAGATCGATTCTTTCCATACCAGCCTCTAAGTGGGCGTGAAGGTTTTCAAACCGGATGTTAGACGGCACCGAGCGCACATTTTCGATTAAAAGCCGTTTACTGTTTGTCTGTCTGTCACACGCACTTTCCTCAGAAACGGTTACACCTATTGACACGAAATTAAGTAGATCGGCGGGAACTGTGGACCCCGAACATGCGGTGAATTTAAGGGGAGGGGTCTATATACACTTAAAAAAGGGATCCAATATTATCTTTTTACTGAATAAAGCCACATGTGGTATCACATAAAAGGTCCCGATTAGTATTTCTCGAAGCAGGTATTAGCTTTAACACTGGTGGCAAAGACATATGTGCGGAGTTCGAAAAGGGTCAATTACTTGAAGGACCCATTCCCAGAGATCAGTCAACGGAAAAATCTAAAAAAAAATATTTTGGTTCGTTACCGTAAATCCATAAAGTTTGGCAGTAACATAGGTTATAATATGAAGCACAATTCTGCAAGTCAAATTTGTTTTTTCTTTTTGCGTCAAATTACTACTCCCTAACAGACAAAATGTCAGTCCCACATCGAATCGAATATCGGGCATATTCACCGTATATACACTAAGAGCTATTTATAAATGGAACTATCGTGTACCCAAATATTCTTACATAAAATTTCAACCAAATCTTGCAAACTTGAAGTGCCTAGCTTCCGGTTTCCTTAAGCAAGGTGAGGTGGGGTTCGTCAGCCACTTTATACAGGCACCAGTTGTCTCTGGACAACATTGTCAAAGATATGCTGAGGAGCCCTGACAGATGGTGTCATATTTCATATTACGTTCGGGTTCTTCTTCTCGTGAAAAAGACTGAGCTCAAACAGGTGGTGGTGTAGGGGATTCTTTGAACTATCAAATTCCCTTCATCTTGTCCCTTCCCGTTGGTGAAATAAATATCCTGACTTAAATTCGCTATGTCGCGGGAGAGCGGGACTGCTAGCCCCAACTATAATGTGAAACGGTTCCAATCTAGTTCCCTGATAAAGGGGATATATTTAGTTGGTGGTCCAAGGACTTACCGATACATGGTAGCAATACCACAGAGCAAGAAACTAGCGGCTATTTCTTGTGAAAAGTCCGAGGTGCTCAGGGGTTAAGTAAGTTGCATTTCTAGAACGCCCTTTGGAAGAATTTCCTATGCAGAAATCGCAGAATATGAGCAGCTCTCAAAACTAATCCCAGTGTTTTGTGACGTGACTTCTTCTTACTTCTTAGAAGATACTTTTAATACCTAACCATACATGGCTACGTTGGAGAGGATTTACAGAGGTTTTGGAATAAGAAGAAGAAGGTTTCTGCTTTTAGCAACGTAGTTTTCACTTCCTTTACCAAGTTATGGGGGCCCAGAGAGCAATTTGAGACTGCATGATTTGCAAGGGGGATGATAAGCGCAATTATTCAGAGGGGTAACAAAGAAGGAACTCTCTCCTTTCTTCCCCTTCAAGAAAGTTTTCCCTCATTCCCTCCCAGGGTAGAATTAAACATGCATAATTCATTATCATCATCATCAACGGTGCAATGACCGGTATCCGGTCTAGGTCTGCCTTAATAACGAGCTCCAGACACCCCGGTTTAGCGCCGAGGTTTATCCATTCTATATCCCTAAAAGCTGTCTGATGTCTTGACCTACGCCATCGCTCCATCTCAGGAGGGGTCTGCCTCATCTTCTTTTCTACTATAGATATTGCCCTTTTCGACTTTCCGGGCAGCATCATCATCATCCACGAGGATTAAGTGACCCACCCACCGTAACTTGTTGAGCCGAATTTCATCCATAACCAGACGGTCATGGTATCGCTCATAGATTTCGTCGTTAGGGGGCCAAAAATTCTTCGGAGGATTGTTCTCTCGAACGCGGCCAAGAGTTCGCAATTCTTCTTGCTAAGAATCCAGGTTTCCGAGGAATAGATAAAGACTGGCAAGATCATAGTCTTGTACAGTAAGAACTTTGACCCTCTGGTGAGACGTTTCAAGCGAAACAGTTTTTTTAAGCTGAAATACGCTCTGTTGGCAGCCAACAACTGTCCACCGATTTCATCGTGATAGCTTTTATCGGTTGTGATTTTCGCCCCTAGATAGGAGGAATTTTCAACGGTCTCAAAGTTGTAGTCTCCTATCTTCATTCTTCCCGTTTCACCAGTGCGGTTTGATGTTGTTGGTTGGTTGGTGTTGGTCAATCACCGTCTGCTCGATCTGGATGAAGGCAGTTTGTACATCTTGGGTCGTTCTTTCTATGATGCCGATATCGTTAGCATAAGCCAGTAGTTGGGTAGACTTAAAGAGGATCGTACCTCTTGCATTTACCTCAGCATCACGAATCACTTTCTCGAGGGCCAGGTTAACGAGGATGCTTGATAGGACATCCTGCTAGAGTGACCCTGTTGCTTTTATCTGGCCTTGCACATTGCTGAGGGTGAGCCTAGTCAGTCTTATCAATTTGGTCGGGATATCGAATTCTCCCATGGGTACACGGACTGTGGCTATGATATCATAGGCGGCTTTAAACTCGATGAAGAGATGGTGGAACTGATGACCATATTCCAACAGTTTTTCCATCGCTTGCCGCAGAGAGAAAATCTGATCTGTTGCTGATTTGCCTGGAGTGAATCCTATTTGGTATGGGCCAAAGATGTTCTGGGCGTATCATCAACGTGATACCTCTATAATTGCTGCACTGTGTGATATCCCCCTTTTTATGTATAAGACAGATAATGCCTCGTTGCCAGTCATAAGGCATTGATTCGCTGTCCCACACCTTGAGCATCAGTTGATGAACCATTTGGTGTAGCCTTCATATTTAACCAATTCGGCTGTAATTCCATTGACTCCTGGCGACTTATGGTTTTTAAGACGGTGGATTGTACGGGCTGTTTGTTCTATGCTTGGTGGAGCATTTATCCATCGTGTTCAGTTGGCGGGACCTCTAACTCGATATTTTGGTTGTTGAGTAGTTCATCGAAATACTCAATCCATCGCTCCAATATCTGTCGGAAATCAGATTTCCCTCTCTGTCTCGGCAGGATCGAGATATATAAGGCTTCATCCTGCTGACTTGTTGGTAAAACTTCCATGCCTGGTGCGCTCCCTTTAATTTTTGAGTTCATAGACCTGTTGGTTCTCCCAGGCCTCCCTTTTCCATCTGTGAAGTCGCTTCTCCGTTCGAAGGAGTTGTTGGTAGGTCTCTGCGCGTGCCTGCGTTCTTTGAGAACGCAATATTACTCGATACGGGCATTCTCCCGTTCCGTTGCTTGTTTACATTCATTGTCGATCTAGTCGTTCCGACTTTTTTTGCGACTGGGGCCAAGTATATTTGTGGCCGTATCAATGACAGCGCTCTTCAGGTGGTTGTGAAGATCATTTGTTGATGCTTCATCTCCAGGGCATCTGTTGACTGCGGATATTGCTGCATCCCTTCCCCCCTTATAGGTGTTGTGGATGGCTTCAGTATTCACTCTCACCTGATTGTCAGAGGGGATTGTAGGTGGTGTCGTAATTCGAGCCCGGAGCACTATGCCAATGAGATAATGATCCGTGATAGTGATATATTGGCCCCCCTAAATGTTCTGACATTCATCAAGGGTGAGAGGTGGCGGCGTTCAATCAGCACGTAGTCAATTTGGTTGAAAGTGGTCCCGTCTGGAGAGCCGCACGTTTGTTGGTGGGCTGCTTTCCACACAAACCAGGTACTTCGAAAAACCATTTTGTGCGATACTGCTAACTGAATGGTCCGGCGTGAACGGTTATGAGGCTTTTGTTTCTAAACTTGCGTTGCAAACGCAGAGTGCATAGCCTTTCGCTTATATTTTCAAAGTCGATAACAGCTGGTTTCATTTTTTGGCTGACTAATAAACCTACTCCGAACACATGCTGTATGGCCACTATAATATATGGTGTAGCGATTCTTCTCCAGGAAACTGGTCCCTGCCCAACGCATCTCCTGTAACGTTGTTACATCAGACCTATATTGGGATAGGGTATCGGCTAGCTGCTTAGCAGCTGCATCTCTGTACAGGGAGTGCAGGTTCCATGAGAAAATGCGTAAATCGTTATTCCGTTTTCATTGCCAGGTTCGTCGTTGTATTATCAGTCTAGTCCGAGGCTCCTGTTGTGGCTTCGTAATAAGTTGTTTTCCGTGTAGGGTTGTCAGCCTTGCCCAATCCCCAACTTCGAGGACTAGTTGGCACAATTTGTCCCGTTTTTAGGCGCGGGAGACTCGCCTTCATCTTTCTCCGTCTGTAGTTTTTCCTTAAGAAAGAAGAGATAGGGTTTGGTAGTAGAGCTGTTGGTGTTGGTTCGGCGAGCGTTTCCCAGGTTTTATGCTCTATCGTGGGTACCAATCCACGTTTCACCTTGGGATCTACACTACCCTTTGACCAATTGATTATGATGGTTTAAAAAACTACTCTGGGTGGGAGTAACTTTTTAAGCGAGGGTGCTGCCTTAAATTTACTTTGGGTTTAAAGAAGAGAAAGTTCCCTTATTACCCTCCATGTTTCTGTTAGATTCTTATTAGTGGTTACACTCTCATTGCTTCACTATATAAATAATTCCAATTAAGCATTAGAGAACGCAATGCTAACAACAATTTTGTTACCGCTTACCCCTTGTTTGTTAATTTTTATGGCTTCATTTCTGCACAGATAGAATAACATCTAAACGTTTTCGCCGCTGAATCTATCTATCAATATAGGATAAAAGTGGATATAGTATCTAAGTGTAAATAGAAAACTTGAAATGGAATTGCATATCCTTTCCTTTCACGTGTCGCTCGTTCTTTCTAGGACTCTCCAAAATGGCGAAAAACTTGCAAGTCATCCTTACGCATTTTTCAGTCAGGACTGTCGTCCTTTCAACACCGTTCTTAACCCTCCTTTATCAGATAGAGCGGAAATGATACAAAAGTAATCCACAACCACAAAAAATCAAAGCGTTTTGCTTATATAGATTATCATCCTTTTGCCCCCACCCGACACACTCCATCGTTGCTTTGTCACTCCTTCAAAGTACAAAAGCTAACATTTATTCGGATCAGTATTATATTTCATTAGATTCGGCCTAAGTTCTCCCGTTTGCAACTGTGTCGGGCCGCCTCATAGAAATGAGTGTGTACATATATGTATGTATAGTGAGAGTTATTGGGAATCATTTATGAATTGAGGGAATGTGATGCGGGACTACGCCAACATAAAAAGCTTACGAAAGTCATGCCGGTACCTTTTTCAGACCAGATTCTTTCAACAGCGATTGATATTCTGTGATTTGATTGATTGAGGCTTGTAGACAAGACAAATTTGCTGTCAGGCTAAGATACGCCTTTAAGCCCAAATAATACAAATCTGACATTTTAATAAAATTGCAAAGAATGCATGATTGGTGGGCGGAATTTGGAAAAACGTTAGTGAATTTAGTGAAAGATGCTCACCTAGCCAGAAAATAGTGTTGATTTTGAGCTGCGAACATATCCTCATTAAGTTGTACTACGTTTCAATCCTGGACGCTTGATAGATTGATAGGAATGAAAAAGGCGTCATGCTGATAATTTCTAAATTTAGATTGTTGTGGCCAAACAAGCGCCGCTTCTGTAATTAGCCAATTCACGGAAAACGGAAACTTCCCTTATATTTAATTGCTTCATTTTTCACTTATTTTCAGAAAGGCGGAGAATGTGTTTAAGGCGGTGAACAAGCTGATGGATTGAAGCAGTCTGAATGAAAGTCCTGACGGGGCAAGATGGTAAGTTTTAACTCGAATATTGTATTTATAAACATGCCAGCATTCGTGGATCTCATAATTAATGGTAATATGATGCCATTGTCAGAAAAGATATTTATTATGAACAGCGTCAATTTAGATAATATTCCGGATATGAGATTAATCTAGATGCTCAAGATTAGAATAGAACTAAATTCTATACCTACCTGGGTTCATTATAATTGAGGGTCGAATTTTCAATTAACATCTCAAAACGAATAAAAGTTTATTTTTGAAACTAGCTACTGCTGCTGACTGCTGTGATTATATGTGGTTGCCAGAGACCCTTATATGGGATACAGCGCATAACTTACGCCTACATGATATTATTGCTGGTTTCTGACGCTTCTTACCTTCCTCCTCATCAAATCTTTACTTTTTTAGACCATCTGTTTCTGGGGCGATGCGTTCATGTAACATTCAGAAATAGCGAATTACACTCCCAGAAATGAAATCGTCTCCCTTCCTCAATGTAGGACCTGCCCACTTTCACTTCGGGTAACCACAAGCGATGGCACTCAACTTGCCTCTAATTGATATCTACAGAAGGTTAATCAATGATCCGTCCGTGGTTAGAAGTCCATCTATGCATGCAAATAAGTCGGTTTCAGTAACGGATTTAACTAAGTTCTCTCGAAAAAACTGTTTTGAGTTATAGGTGGAAACTACAGAAAGGTATTGAACTAACAGAGATCTCAGCGTTTGTTGTTTCCGTATAGGCTTTGCACCAATCTGTCAATGAAAACTTTCAGTTTAACTTAAACCTCCCAACGAAACGACAGAAGACCTACTATCTACTGTACTATACATATATTCCAACGTTTTGTCAACTCATCGCCGTCAAATTGAAATGTGTTGAGTTTGGACAGTTCCCTATCATTCCTTAATTTCTTCAGATCGTAACTTGAAATGGTTTTCCATAAAGGCCAAGAAATGATAGTGAAAGATTGGAATTCAATATTTGGTTAGGCCTAAGAAATGTTCTTGCCTAACTAATATGATTGGTGGACTTTAGCATTTTGATCATTTTTTGTTTTGACAAACTATCGTTGAACCAGATTGAGAATATTTTCTCGAAATGGTTTTGCTTTTACTTTCAGGTAGACTGTTCAGTTCATGTAGTTCTTCTTGATCCTTCAATTATATGTATGTGAGAGCTGTGCAATGTCGTAGAATTGGGCGTACGGATTTGTCCTTTTTAGCTATGGCAACTGCAGAACAATTGATCTATATGGGTTCTCTATAGCATATGATTGGTCTGATGAGAGGTTTATATTAGGTAAGGTTATTACTGGTGGAATGTCCCTTTGCCTTACGCAGTAAGAAGGGAATCAAGTTTAATTCCTCGTTCACTTTAGCAATGGAATTTTGTACCAAGGTATGTAAGACAGTGTGACGAGATAATTGTAGCGACCCCAGTTTTCGATTTTCAACCTTTGATCTTTTATGGATCATTTTAGATCCGAAATATTTCCTTTTACTTCTGAATACACAGAGTTGGTAGTGATTTTAATCCCACAACTTGTATAGTAATTGTTGAGGTCAACTAAATAGTATTCGATGCTTCTTAGTGCCTTAACAGGATTGAAACAAAAAGCAAATGGGTATCTTCAGCAAATTGAATGAGTTCCAAATCAGACTGATTTTTGAAAATGTCAGTCGTAAATATATTGCACAATGTAGGTCCAGAAATAGAACCCTGGGGAAGTCCAAGCATTATACAAGGACAAAGCACTTAGGATACATTTCCTTGCCAAGGGCATCAACCCATACTTTCGCGCCTATAGCAAAGCGGAATTGGTTGTGCATCTCCGGGTAGATATAGGACCCCCAACATACGTCATTTGCCGAATCAAGGCCCAAACTCTAGATGCAGCCTTGTCCGCTGCTGCCTTGATTCTCTCGAAGAAGCTCATCTTCGAGTCGAGTATTAAACCAAATTATTTAACCGCCAGTTTTGGCTCTATAGTCAACTCGCCTATCCATATGGAACGCAGGCTCGGGATTTTCTTTCTGATGGAGATGACTACTTCAGATTTTCCCAGCGCACGACTGAAACCATGATTTTTTCATCTATCCCTTATCCATCGCATCAATGCGTGGTCCGCATAATCGACCAAGGCCGACTCTTTTGGTATGTCTAATGTTAGCAGATTATCATAATTAGCATTCCAGAGATCCAGCCCTGAGATGGATCTCTGTGCTAATTCCGGACGTGATCTACATCTTCCTCTGGTCCTCCAGCGTCTCATAGAGTAGAGAGCGATATTTCAGACAATCTCTCAATATCCACAAGAGCTAAGTTGGTACGTGAAATGAGTTTACTAATGTGCCTAGCATATCTGTTCATCTTACGGAATTAAATTAATTTCTGACATCAAGCGTTATAAGGAGTACTAGCCATCGAGATCGGCGGTTGTCTGGCTCGGCGGATGAACTGGATCCATGACTTCCATAACATATTCGACCGAGGTAGTAGGGCAAATAAAATTTTGGTACTGGATCATGCAGTCACCTTGTTACATTCAATGTGAGAAACGGATATCTTCACAATAAGAATTTTTCTTCCCAGTAGATGACAGATATATTGCAACTATACTTGTTGGCGATGTAAGGTACTCCCGCGCCAAGGTGTCAGCCTGACCATCTTGTACTAAAATTCGCAGAGTGCTATCTATCCGTCGATGCTAGAACTAGGATTTGGATCACATTTTAACATTCTCTTTGTCATTAAATCATTTCCTGAATTTCAACTCGATCTAGCAATTCTATTTTTATTTTTGTAACAATGGAAAATATTGGACATTCTGCGGTTATTATTTTTTTTGTAAAATGGTTTAAGCCAATGGAGAGTTATACCGAAATGGAAAATGTGTTAGGTGAATCTTCGAAAGCAATCGTTTACAAGTGGGCTCGTGAATTTGAAAGAGGTACCTCCTTCCCATTGAAGACGGATAGTGTAAGCCATATCTTAAGTTCCGCATCCGATTACAATTTCCTCAGCAACATTTGGAGCGTTCTAGGGAAAGTAAAAAAGATTTTGCTCATCGATTCATCACCATAGGGTGAGAAATCAGTTAAAGAGGTGTTAGCGTCAGTGTTTTGGGATGCTAAAAGAATATCGTTAATTGATTACTTCCAAACAGGTAAAACAATAAACCAAGATTATTACTGTAACCTTTTGGATCAACTGGACATGAATAACAAAAAATCTGGGTTCCCAAGAAAAAAGTAATTTGGCATCAGAATAATGCACCTGCTCACACAGCTTACAAAGCCATAGTTAAAACCAGCGAATTAAAGAACGAATTGCTGCAAGATCCACCCTGTTCGCCAGATTTGGCTCCCTCCGATTTCTGGCTGTTTCTATACTTCAAAAAATTCTTAGGTGGATATCGATTTTCACTAAATGAAGAGGCAATAGCTGTTGTAAACGGGTATTTTGTAGATTCCACAAAATTACAATAAGGATGGGTTACTTAAATCAGAGAATCTACGAAATAAGTGTATAGAAGTTAAGGCAGATAACACATAAAAATCAAGTAGGTTTGACAACTATAAATCGGTTTTTTCATTTCCATTCCGCGAACTTTTTGACATACTTAGTAATCTGTCATAATAAAGATATAGTATATTTTCATCTATTTCTTCTTTAGCCGTTATCCTGCTTTGCAGCGGAGTCCGTTCCTCCGGATCAAATTTGCTATTTCTTCCCGTCATAAACTTAGCCCCAGTGTTTCTAAAATTATCATCTAGCGTACCAAGTCAATACTGTTTTGATCCGCTTTTATGTCATTTCCCATCGACTTGAATGTTCAGGCCAGTGTTAGCTTTGAGGTTTTACCCTTTCTCTCAAAACATCAATGGATGAATGAAGAATGAAACAATGAAATCAAAACAATATGGATCGCGAATGTCCATATATGAGACATGATGATAGCGAGTTATGCAACTATACCAGTGCATCATGTTCGGAAAATGTGTTGTTACCAATTATATTTATCGCTGCTAATCGAGGACTTCGATTGAACTGGCTGCCGGAGAGTCAAAAGAGCAGAGCAGCATTTTGAGGCATAATTGATTTCGAAATGTCCTTTTCTTTTCTTCTTCTACCGTTGTCTCGTTCAGAAGCGTGGTCGGGCTGTTTTACCTGCCTCATTTTGCTTGGTGAAAAGCTTGATGTAGGTGGAGTCAAAAGGCTCTCAAATCACCATCCAGTGGATGGCCAACAGTGTTTGGGTTGGCCATTCCATCATTTCATTTCGACTTCCACGTTCAGACCAATCTTGGCAAATAAATTCTCGTTAGCGCGGATTACATGTCCATATCATTGAAAACCTCTTTCTCCTAATTTTTCCCCGACGGGTGAAATTTCATATCGATCACGGCTGTCCTCATTTCAAATGTGATCATGGCGTGTTATCCCACTTGTGATGTTTGTCTCTACTACCACGAGGCACCATTGATTGTTTTTAATAGTTAGCTAGCCATTACAATCATAGAGAGCGACAAGGCGGGCGACCCTATTGTAAATTTGCTCCAAATCAAATTGCCTATGAAATGCTAGGACGACATCATCTGTATAGAGCAGTGCATGGGGCATCTACCAAACTTCAAACTAGAACTGATTTGATTCTTGTTTATTTGAACGATCTCGCGAATACGATTTTCAAGAATGCGTTCAAAAATGTTCGTAGTGTAGGACAGCGACCGGATCTGACAACAATTTGAACATTGTTCTGGACGGCCTCAATTTTTCCATATTGGATTAGCTGTACTTTTTCGCTAGTCAGACGTCCTTAATAACCCGATTGAAGAACTGAACCAGAGTGTTGATTCCCAGATCCCTGCTTGCCAAAGCTCAGATGCGATATTATTAGGCCATATTGTTATCCGCAATTTCATTCGTTTTATTGCTGTCTTGACTTGGCGCTGGCAGGTTAAATTGCTCCAAATATCAACAGCGGCCTCATAGGCAACAGCATTGCAGTCAGTGACGGTGATAAAATATCGGTATTTTATGTAGAGATAGTCGATTTGTATTTTAGTATTTCCACTATAAAATGTAGGAACTCGAGACAATCCTTTGATAAACCAGGTATTGATAAGCCGTGAATTGTAATGACGAAAATGTGTTGAGGCCATGGCCAAACATCATCCTTAGCGACGAGATACGTAGAAGAGAGGGGAGCTATCTTAAAAAGTTAAAAAAGATGGCGAAATTGACCGCGAAGGTCTGCAGGCAAATAGTAAGGCTTCATCGTAGTACTCCTTCAACACGTGCTGCATGCGTCTGCCCTAGCCAGACTCTGGAATGTATAGGTCCTTTGAACACTTCGATCCCTCGATTGCCATTACACAAAAATTCACATCTCCTTTTCACCGTTATGTGGGTCCGCACTGGATTCTGAAAATTCGACAAACAGGGGGACTTCCATGAGCCTATCGACAGATCATCACGCGCTAAACTGAAAAGTGAAAATAAAAAAAAAATTACGTCTCGACCGTGCGCGGTCCTCGAGGTTCCGTCCCCGCCTTGGTATCCTCAGGCCATTCTATTGAAGATTCTCCCTTTGATAAGGAGAGTTTTGCCGGGTTAAAAATCAAAAGGGGAAGAGGAAGTTCTAACATCAATATTTAATTAAAATTCATTATAAAATTTCTTTTCTCAATCATAAACAGAAAAAATAATAAACGAAAATATAATAATAATCGTTGGCACAACAATCCAATTGGATCAGGGCCTTGAAGTGTGTTAGAGCACTTCATTCAAGACCTTGTGGCGCGGCAGGATTCGCGGCATTCGAAATTTATTTCGAATTTTGGGATAGTTTTCACGAACTTCGGCGAGCCGAGAAACGACTTCACAGACGGAAGAAGGAAGCCTGGGAAAACCAAGAGGTCTGTGAACTCGAAAAGTACAGGGAGTAACCGTATCATGCGTGGAAGTTTTACCAACAAATCAGCAAGATGGAGTCTTACAAGCCTCAATGCTCATCCTGCCGAGACAAAGAGGGAAATCTGATTTCCGACAGAATGGGCGTATTGGAGCGATGGGTTGAGTACTTTGATGAGCTACTGAACAACCAGAACATCGGCGAGTTGGAGGTCCCGCCAACTGAAGACGACGGACAAATACGGCCACCACCAAGTATAGGAGAAACAGCCCGTGGAATTCATCGGCTAAAAAATCATAAGCCCCTAGGAGCCGATGGAATTACAGCCGAATTGGTTAAATATGGAGGCGATCAATTACATCAAGTGGTTCATCAACTTGTGCTCAAGGTGTGGTACAGCGAATCGGTCTACGACAAAACAATGATCTTGCCATGTATTCCTCAGAGACTTGGGTTCTTAGGAAGGAAAGAATCCTCCGAAAAATTTTTGGATTCCTACGTGAGGATGAGCGATTCCATAGCCTACATAACGACGGAATCTATGAGCGGTACCGTGACCGTCAGGTTGTGGATAAAATCCGGCTCAATAGGTTACGATCGGCGGGTAATTTAATCCGTATGGATGAGGATGATCTCACCCAAAAGTCTATAAGGGCAATATCTATGGTAGAAAAAGAAGACGAGGGAGACCCTGCCTGAGATGGAGCGATGGCGTAGGTCGAGACGCCAGGCAGCTTTTACGGGAATCGAATTGGTGGACCCCGGCGCAAAACCGGTATGTCTGGAGTTCCTTATTAAAGCAGGCCTAGACCAGATACTGGTTGTTGCGCCGTTGATAATAATGAATGGGGAATATCGTGCGTTCAAATATTTTTACACAAAAGTCCAGTTTTTTCCAGTCGTGTTTCTGGCTTTGCGTTGGTTTCAAGCTTCCTTGAGGATTATCTTATTTATGTAATTAGACAGTACGTTGTACATTTTAGATTTCCACAGCAGCCGAAGAAATATGAAGTATCTTCACACCGCCACGAGACATTAAGCTTATAATTAAAGATTTTTCTATTCTATTTGATTACTACTCGGCTTTGATTAAGAAGCTTTTGTAGAATAACCGTTGGGCATGTGATTTGTTAAGCGTGAGGTAAATTTTGATAGAAAAGAACTGGTCAAAATATAGAGTCTTTTTATTTACCGTGCAATCCCTTTCAAAGATTTCTCCTTTTTCAATCAAAATAAAACGACATCAACAATTTCAACTGCCCATCGGATCAATAAACTAACTTTCACGCTCGAAACCACGAAACTCATCTTTCCCTCCATCTCTCATAGAACTATTCTGAACAAGACAACTTCGTAATATTCTGAAATTTATAGATGACCCAAGATTCCGGTACGCCATGCACCAGTTGCCCACCATAAAGTTCTTCTTCAGATAATCATAAATCTGTATCAGTTACTTATCTAAATTAGACGCTTCTGCTATGTAGATGGAAACTTCTTGTTAAGTATAATTTTCATTTGCGAAACTAGAGCTTGGGGTGATGAAGGATCTCATATCCAAGGTTGTTTGTGGAAGCAAACTCAAATTTCTCGGTAATAAGATCTTTATTAAGATATAGATTTGACATACAACCAGAATTACGACTTCCCGAAGGATAAACGTAGTCAAAGTTTATAATTCACTGGAATAATAAAAATCCCCATTTTATGTCCATGCAATATGTGTTCAGTATCAGAGAATGTACCTATATTTATCCTTGTGCAATAACATGCATGGCCCCCACGTGTGTTTGCATGTGTGAAACCAAGGGGTGGCATCAGAAGCAGATAGTGTGCCAGGAAATCATTATGAAGCACTGTATTTGCTTGCAATATGGTCGGTCGTCCTGTAACCAAAAAAGTAGGAATTCTACCACCCCCAACTGGCTTAACTCGAAGCACAATATTTTACGCGGAAAGTATTCTATTGATTTTATCCTGGATTGTTTAGGTGGCAGGTAGGATAGTTGAAGCTACGTTCGTTACACATGAAAGGTTTCAGTGAGCAGTTTCGTGCGATTCTGCTACCTTGCATGCCAGCTTTAAATTTTTAAAGTAACTTTCAGCATATCTGCCATTGTGTTCGCAACTGTAGCTATTGTTTGTGCACATATGCATTGTCCTCGTAGAGCGTTGCGTCAGAAAGGAAGTTTGATTCAATGGTTTACAATACATTTGAATATAATATTGAAGGAAACTGTAGCGGGTGGATTGCGCTAAGTTTGGAAGGATGCTGACAATACCATAATACATTCGAGCTAGTTGGAAACGAAGTTGAGTTGGTACTTTGTTTGCAAATAGTTTTTACGTTATTGCAAAACTTTTGGTGGTTTGTTTTCCATCACTCACGCCTGACTACAGAATATAATCAAATAAACCTGGAATCGTAGAATACTTTGTATGCAGTTTTCTCATTCGGAAATTCAATGGAATGCACCATTTGTGCATAAGATTTTTACGAAAGTACTCTATTTGCTACAAAATAAGTTCGACACTTTCAGAACTTTGGTGACTTTTTATGAAATGCCACTTGAAGTTTCTTTACTGAAAATTTGTATCCTCATCCACAAATATGTATTTAAAAAGTAAAATCTTCGATTTACGAAATTTTTTTCTACCTATTATTAAGAATAATAAAACTCAGCCATAGTGGCATAGTTTCAATCTGAAAGGCTGTGGGCCCCCGTAGCGCTTAAGGGGGGTACATGAGGAAAGTGCAAGAACGTTGTTATTTTGGAGATTATTCACGAACAAGCTTTTATCCCATCTGGCAGTCAGGGATAAAATGTACACAGCTAAAAAATTTAGGACCCAATATAGATAATTGACGGACTCGTTTGACTTGGTGCATATATATATGTACGTCAGGGATTGCACTGCCAGAATATTCGCTTTCGTGTTATTGGTTTGAATGACCAAAAATATCCATCATAGAAAATTCGTTCGGAACATCACCGCCACTCATTAAGGCAGGACAGTATTAGGCTGACTCGAACCAGTACTGACAATGGCGGCAAACGGGTAAAAAATAAAATACAGACGGTTTACGAAACTGTGCCATGCCCGGTGGTACACCAGTAGTTGAAATCCTGGACATCAAGCAGAAACTTTCCGTTGAAATTGTAACTGCATGTCAGTTGCCTTTTGAAATTTGTTTCAAATATACCTTTGCTAATTGAAGTAAATTTATTTTAACGGTGTGAGAGTGTTTATTTCGATAACAAGTCGCGAAACCGGCAGCTGGATGATTTAGGTATGAAAGGTGTTGTGTATTTCCTATACAAACATATTTGAATGGACATTTGTTTCATTTGTATCTAGCATGTGATGTATATGCATATAATAATCATCATCATCATCAACAGCACAACAACCGGTATCCGGTCTGGGCCTGCCTTAATAAGGAACTCCAGACACCCCGGTTTGCGCCGAGGTCCGCCAATTCGATATCCCTAAAAGCTGTCTGGCGACCTGACCTACGCCATCGCTCCATCTTAGGCAGGGTTTGCCTCGTCTTCCTTTTCTTTTTCTACCATAGATATTGCCCTTATAGACTTTCCGGATGGGATCATCCTCATCCATACGGAATAACTGACTGAATAATTGAGCCCGATTTTATCCACAACCGAACGGTCATGGTATCGCTCATTTCATCATTGTGTAGGCTACGGAATCGTAATAATAATAACCGCCGAAGCCGGTCCCAAGCCCGGTTGTGAAAGGAGGAGGGATAGCTTCAGTCTGAATGGCTGTACGCCACCGCAGCGTCTCAGGGGGTAGGTGAGGAAAGTGCAGGAACTTTGCAGTCTTGCAGATTACTCACTAAGGAAGCTATCTCAACACCTGGCAGCAAGGGATAAAATGCACCACCAAAAATGAGAAGAAGGAGAAATTTAAGGTCCGGTACGGATAACCGGCGGGAGTCGTCTGACTTGGTGTCTGGGTCGGGCTCTCGTAATGGACAGCACGGCGTCGAAACCGCTAGTCGTGGGGCGGTTCGACGTCTAGGCGCCACAACGACCAGGAGCACAGCTCCGCCTGCTGCAGCTGTTTCGCCACAATCTGTGGCGACCACTTCAGCAGGTTCGCGTAGGAAGCGGATGAAATGGACTGAAGAAATGAACCTCTTCATCATCCGCTGCTACTACGAAATAACGGCGGGGGCGGGTACAACATCTTACCGCCCCTTGTTGCACCAGAGATTCGTCGAGCGTTTCCCGCAATTCGCGCACGTGATTGTGCAGCGAGTCGCAGACCAGTACCGCTTTATTACTCGCAGTGACACAATCCCGGCTACCATCAGGAAGCGTGTTCGACTTGAAGTCATCGGGGAAACTGGTGACCGAGAGTCGAAGGGGGCAGAGGCGGCGACATCAACAACACCACGCCGCACTGCAGGTAACAGTTTCAGTACTCGCCAAAGCACTCTTCTCCACCGTCCAGCTGAGGTATCCGCTGAGGTTCGGGACGAATTCCAAAGAGCGTGTATAGAATTCTCGGATATAGGTCCTTTGCGTAGACCAGGTATTCCTAGGCTCTATGCATCTCCAGCAACTCCGGGAATTGTATCTCAAATCAATGATGAGATTGCATCTCGACTGTGTGCTGATATGTCGCTGTTGCAACTACAATCACTTGTGTATTGTGGTGCAGTTGCGGCTATCAGATTGCACGGTCAGAAGATTCGCTTTCGTGTTATTGGTTTGAGTGACAAAAGGGATCCACCATGGAAAATTCGTCTGGAACGTCGGCGGGACTCACTAAGGCAGGACATTGCTAGACTGATTCAGATCAGCACTGGCAATGCCAGCCGACGGGTGAGAAATAAAGTGCAGAGGGTTTACCGGAACTATGCCATCCCCATTCAGACACCCGTTGTTGAAATTCTGGACACACTAAAACAGAAACTTTCTGTCATATGCAGTCGGTTACGACGGTATGACGAAAGTTATTCCAGACGTGTCCAGAATGCAACATATGCGAGGAACCAGCGGAGCTTTTTCAGATCACTCAACGAATCGCAACAGAGCGCCCAGACAATACAGTTCTCGGTGACGGAAGCGAAAGAGTATTGGGGTGGACTTTGGGGGTTACCTGCCCAGCATGCTGAGCATGCTGAGTGGATCACCGCCGAAGGCACCCGCCATGCCTATACACCTGGCATGAATTTTGCGGATGTTACCGAAGAGGAAGTTCGACGAGCCATAAATATTTCGAAGAACTGGAGGGGCCAGGTCTGGATCGAGTGCAGAATTTCTGGTATAAGAAATTTACCAGCGTGCACAATCGGTTCGCACGCAGTATAAATGAGGTCATGAGTCGGCCGGAGGAATTTCCACCTTTCCTCACTGCGGGGATTACCTACCTTATTCCTAAGAAGGACACGGTTCAGGACCCCGCAGACACAAGACCGATCACCTGCTTACCAACCCTCTACAAATTCATCACGTCCATTATTAGTGGAAGGATCAATACGCACCTCGAGACCAACAGCATTCTGTCCGAGGAGCAGAAGGGCTGCCGAGTTGGGTCAAGGTGTTGCAAAGAGCAACTCATTATCGACTCGGTAGTTGCAGGACAAGCAACTAGAGGCCAAAGAAACCTCTTCAGTTGCTATATCGATTATGCCAAGGCTTTCGACAGCGTTCCGCATACCTGGCTAATCGACATCCTACATCTGTATCGCATTGATCCGAAACTAATAAAGTTTTTGGCGACAGTCGTGGAAGGGTGGCATACCACCTTATCGGTGCGTACATCTGAGGGTGCTGATACCTCAGAGCCCATCCGTATACGGAGGGGCATCTTCCAGGGGGATTCGTTGAGTCCCATTTGGTTTTGTATGGCACTGAACCCCCTTTCATGGCTACCGAATGATGCTAGAGGACATGGTTTTGCAATAAAGTATGGCCTACGTGCTAAGCGCGAACTGACCTGATGTACTTAGATGACATCAAGCTGTATGCTGGTACTGACAACCATCTTAGAAGTCTGTTGCGAATAATAGACATGTTCAGCCGTGATATTCGGATGGAGTTTGGATTAGACAAGTGTCGAATCCAAGCCATCCGCACGGGCCGCATGCCGGACATAGCATTGGTGACCTCCACATCGAAGCTATGACCGAGACAAACTTCTACAAGTACCTAGGAATTCTGCAAGGAACCTATGCTCGAGTTGGTGATCTAAGGGATGCTCTACTGTCCGAATTCCTGCGACGTGTAAAGCTGGTGCTGAAATCGCATCTCTCGGGGAAGAATAAAATAAGCGCGTTGAATGTATTCGCTATCCCTTCACTGGCTTATGTATTCGGGATATTGCCATGGACGAAGACCGGCTTGGAAAACGTCCAGCGGCGGATACGGACAACTATGTCCAAATTCCGAATGCATGACCCAGAGTCTGCCGTGCAGCTGATGAACCTGCCTCGTGACATCGGAGGTAGGGGCGTGGTTGACGTGGCGGCACAACATCATCGCCAAGTCGACTCGCCGCGCGCTTATTTTTACAGCAAAGAGCAGGCGAGTCCCTTGCATGCGGCTGTCTGTAAGGCAGACTGTGGACTGACTCCACTGAACTTGAAGGATCGATCTTTCAATCCTCCGAGTGGGGTGAAGTCGGACCAATGAATGGAAGTCGAAGGCAATGCACGGTAAACACGGGAATTGTCTTTGGCAGCCATTTGTCGATTTGCATTGGTCGAACAGATGGCTGTGTGCTGGGGAGCTCGTTGCTGAGACGGAGGGGTTCATGTGTGCCATTCAGGACGGCGTGGTCGCCCTCGTCCGGTTTACCGATATGAGCCGCAAGCAGTACTTGATAGTTATACTTACAGCATGTGTTGGGATCGGCAAGTTCTGACTGACCGCCATACCGCACACAACAAGCCTGACGTACTGTTAGTTGACAAGACGGGTCGCTCCGCGATTGTTACCCTGATTTGACTCAGGTACTCATTCACAGTTGAGTCGACTGTATCCGCCGTCAAATCACGATACAAATCCCACTGCCGCCAGTGAGATTTGAACCGCGCCCTTCCGTATGCCAGCCTTGTTTTCTAACCACTCAGCTATCCGGGCACATACTATGTGTTATATGCATGTATTATGTTAGAATATTCACTTTAGTGTGATACTGACATTCAAAGTGTTAGAATTTGCACTGAAGCGACAATTTTGACCTACCATAACTTTGTTAGTACTTCTTCGATTTCCACCAAGTTTGAATTATGATTTACAACAAAACCTATATTAGTGCAAATTTTCATGATTCTAGGATGAACTTAAGGGTTACAGTTAATTACTAAAAATTTTAGCAACATACGATTATTAACTTTATTTGAACAGATGTCAGAATGGAGGGTATTTCGGAGCTTAGCTACGATATAGTCGCAGGTACGTAATTTTTTTCAGACTTTTCGATTGAATAAGTTCTGAGAATGAGTCTGTGAAAGAAACGACCACTTTGCAGCCCCGCCCTCAATCTTTTTTACATTAAATGTGAAAACTGAAGCCAATATTGGCAAATACTAATCGAGACCTTTCATTTGATACCCAATATGACTGTATTTGGTAAAAAAAAATTTTACACACCGTTTTGGATGTAGACCCCCTCCCCCTTCCACCCATGTATTCATGGGCCTTCATAGTTCCCATCTCGCGAAGAAATTTGGTGTTATTCGGTCCAACCGTTTCTGAACAAAATGTTTCAGAAACACAGACTAACAGTATACCAATTTCAATAAAATTTTGTTTTACATAAGGGCCTTCAAAATGTGTGGCAGAAGTAGCAATGTCAATGTTTAAATTCAATTATCTTAATTGCAGTGCAAAACATCTTGATTTGAATTGATTTGAATATGTTCCCAGTTCTAGTTCGTTCTTGTACAAAAAATTAACTGCAACAATGACTTTTATGGGCAAAGCACTGGTACTAGTACCTCTTCTAGAGTCTCCTCTATGTTTCTTCTTTCCTCCACAAATTTTGAACAGGTGGTCAGGTTACCTATACAAGCATTGGCACTCCAACTGAGAAATTGGGTAAGATTATAATTAATCTCCCCGTGCCATGTCTGCAATCAGTCCTTGATTGCAAGGATAAGCCTGTAGGTCCACCGATCCTTTCCCCATCTGTTTAGAGATCTTTCCCTTTCGGCGTTCTTCGTCTGGGACAAATGAGAAATAGGCTTCGCATTGTATATGTTCGGCATCTCATCTGCCAAGATATCAATCCGCATCATTCCCGACATTATGAAGGCAGCATAATCTACATAAGCAACCTAGAAGTGTTGCTTTTAACTGAGCTTTCCGTCTATCATCACTTCCAAGTATTTGATGGCCAGCTTGGAAGTGATGATATAATCCCTAATTTAAATACGAGCATAATTTATTTTATGGCGCTTGATAAAAAGGACTGCTTCTCGTTTTTTTTCCGAAAGTGTCAGAAAAGAACTCTCTAGCCTTAACAGCACTGATTGCTTTGCATGAGTATAACTCAGCATCTTCGAGATGCCTCACGACCACAACCATTGCTAAGTCGTCCGTAAATCCCACCACTGCGGCTTCCTCCAGGACCAGAAGATTGATCACACTGTTGTACATAATATTCCACGTCAGTGCGCCTTGTGGGACACCCGCGGAGATAACGTATTCCTATTCCTACCAAAACCTCCGTTCTTGTAAATAACTATCGACAATATCAGCGAGATAAGCGGGAATACCAATCTTTCCCAAGCATTTCCATATTAGGTTCCAATTGGCCGAATTGAACGCATTTCTCACGTCCAGACTCACCATCATGCAGTACTTGCTCTTACTGCCCTTTCTATGAATTGCATCTTCGGACAAGCCAGTAACCAATTTGATGGCATCAGTGGTTGATCTGACTCTACGCAACCCATACTGCCGATCTGAAATGCCTGCTTGGCCCTCGATAACCGGTAGCAATCTTTTGTATTTAATCCGCTGCAGGATTTTGACCATAGTGATCAGAAGACAGAGGTTTACCAGGTGGGCAGCACCAAATTCTGCGGATTCCGTGCCGCAAGCTTAAGGGTCCTATTTACTACTTCATCCAGGTTCAGGGCGTTGTTGTCACCTATTCTATCGAAAATCTGTAGTAGCTCCTCTTTGGAGACTACTGGAACTACCGTCACATTCAGAGATCGCTGGAAGTTGTCGGTGGCCCTCTCTTGCTGGGGAGTAGGGCACGTGATCTGTGGAGATCACGTGCCCCTGTGCCCCTGTGCCCCCTGTGTCCTATTACAATTCTATAGGCGGTACTCCACGGGTTTATGTCCGCCTCTAAACCGAGCTCTTTAAAGCATTCCATCTTGCTTCGCTGAATAGCCAGCTTGAGGGTTTTGCGAGCTTCTTTAAAGACGTGCTCTTTTCGCCTCTGAACAATCCTGCCTTCTGCGTGCCCTGAGCTATTCGTCTGGCTCTGTGACAGGCTGATCGAAGGCTGGCCATTTCACCATTTCATCAGAAGTTGGGTCTTCTACCGAGGAATGTGCATCTCCTAAGCATGGACGCATCGCATGCTTTGGTGTTGCATTGTGGATGGAGAGCTCTTTCTGTAAAGACGCCTGCTTTATTAAGTTGGTCTAACGCACTTCTATAAAGATATGCTTAGCTTTTACAGACCAGTCTGACATCTTTCTCTGTTTCGAATATGATGATTTTCTGCCCTGCGGCTCCCCCCATAGTCTAAAGGAGATTGCTTGATGATCGTTGTGGGCGTAGTCCTCGCTGACGCACCAGGACATACGACGTACCAGTAAGGGCTGACCTTTCTTTCCGAAAGGTGTCTGCATAACCTCTAATAGACTGCGCCTCCTTGTATTTGTTTCTTTGGTACCCTATTCTAATGCCCAGCCATTGAAGTCGCCGGCATTCACGTTTGCACTTCGTCCTCTTGCGTCGAGAATAAGATTGTCAAGCATTTCCTCGAATTCAGAGAGTGTCAGCCTTGGTGAGGTCTAGCAGCTGTAAATATCTACACCACATATTTTCGCCCACAAAAAGCCACTGGTTGTCTAATTCATAGTACATTGTATGGTTTATCACCGCTACACTAGGTAAATCTGTAGCCCATACGTCATAGGGACGGTTTCTATAATTCTAACTTATAATGGCAATTTCCATCTCCGATTTGCAGGTGGTCTGCACAAGAAAACTTTGAGCGATCCTGCAATAATTGCGATTTACTTGAACAAACGTCATTTTCTCCTTACAGTCAATGCCTTCCTGAATTCCGGGCGTTTACTACTACCGACAATATACCGGCTATCCCACTCCTTTTCTTCGCACAACAGGCAGGTGATGTTTTTCCCCTGCATCATTGATTGGATCGATCAATAATGTTGGTGCATGCCTTCGCGTGGTGTTTAAACATGAGGCATTTAAAAAACTTCTTTAATGAGATCTGTTCTCTAAAACAGCAGATAACCCATCCAATCTGAACTTTTCTGACCGCCAAAAAATTCTACGCTGCCTCCACTAGTCATCGTACTATGGCCCCTTGAGTACTGCAACAGGTTCTTCTAAAACTGACAGCAGAGTCCTCCGTAAGTTCTTTTAACTTGAATTGTTCCCTCAAGCCAGTGGAAATTCCTCCTTTCGATGTTACTTCATCGTTATATTATTTGTGGATGTGTTTTTGGGCACATACTAAAGCATTCTCCGCAGGTGAATTTTTAACTTGAATATAAAAGCTGTCCATTTTGCCCACGCAAAACATCGAACTTAAGATCTCCTTTCTGGGTTCTGCGCATTCTGTTGCGCTTGCAAGAGATAACTATTGCCTCTGGGCAAATTTGCACTTTTACTTTCCTTTTCGCCTTTTTGTTGATAACTTTGATCCATTCAGTGTTTTCATTCCACTGGGGTTTTCTTACACTAGCCGACGTTCGCCCTTTGGCCATATGTTTTTGAGTGGCCTGTGATACTGTTTGGACATCAGGTTAGGGCTTGTCCTTGCAATTTCTTTCATCTTACTGCCACTTGTTATAAAGAGCTTTGATAGCTTTTACCATATTCTTTATGGACTGGTGCACGTTGTGCTTGCTTTTGATGAACTCGGACAGTTAAACTATTTTTGCCCCCGACTGGGTGAAGGGTGATTCTTCCGGATCAGGGCTCTGTTCTCTATGAGCCCGACGGGATTACTACTTTTATGCGCTCCTTCACCTTTGGCTTTTATAGACCTTCCCTGTACTCTTTATTTTACAGTCTTTGGCTTTTGCAGAGGTCTCATAGTTGACGAGCACCTCCTAAATAGGTCCTTTTCTTAGTCCTGGAGTACCTCCGTCTGTCAGTCTGTTTGCCATACCCGATTTACTCGGGAACGGCTGAACCTATTCTCATGAAATTCGGTGAGAATGTGTGATCCGTGAATCCCTTTATATATAATGAGTGGCATCATGCTGCCCTAAGGCAGTGAGGGCTAAAAATGTATGCCGCTAGAACCTATCCAACCGAGAAATTTGAAAAATTTACAATGCCACACCTATACGAAAACTAGGCCTCAAAATCCATCCCATTCCGATATCTGCTCAAATAAATACTGTTCTCAAATTAGGATTATTAATAAATAAATTTTTGGTGCCAAACCAAACCAATAAATAACTTTATTATGTGGCATTTGGTTTTTTCAAGCTTTCTTTAATGTATCAACATCGACGGCGGAACAACCGGTATCCGGTCTAGGCCGGCTTTAAGACGGAACTCCAGATATCCCGTTTTTGTGTCGAGGTCCATCATTTCGATATTGCTAGAAGCTGGCTGGCGTGCTGACCTACGCCATCGCTCCATTTCAGACAGGGTCTACCTCGTTTTCTTTTTCTGCAATAGACTCTTGTAGACTTTCCGGACAGGATCATCCTCACTTTGATTATGTGGCCCGCCCACCGCAACCTATTGAGCGGAATTTTATCCACAACCAGACGGTCATGGTATCGCTCATAGATTTCGTCGTTACCTAGGTTGCGGGATCGTCCATCCTCATATAGGGGGCTAAAAATTCTTCGGAGGCTTCTTCTCTCGAACGAAGCGAGGAGATCGAAATTTTTTCTAGCAAGAACCCAAGTCTCTGAGGAATACATGAGGACTGGCAAGATCATACTCTTCTACAGTTAGAGCTTAGACTCTATGGTGAGAACAGTTTTTGTAAGCGGATTTCATCGTCGTAGCTGTCATCAGTTGTGATTTTCGACCCTAGATAGGAAAAATTATCAACGGTCTCAAAGTTGTTGTCTCCTATCTTTATTTTTCTCGTTTGACTAGTTCGATTTGATGTTGTTGGTTGGTTGGTTTTTGGTGCTGACGTTGCCATCATATATCTCGTGTTGCCTTCATTGATGTGCAGCCCAAAATGTCGCGCCGTCTCCTTGATCTAGATGAAGGCAATTTGTACGTCTCAGGTCATTCTTCCTATGATGTCGATATCGTCAGCATAGGCCAGTAGTTGGGTGGACTTGAAGAGGATTGTACCTCTTGCATTCACCTCAGCATCACGGATCACTTTTTCCAGGGTAAGGTTAAAGAGGACGCATAATAAGGCATCTCCCTGTCTTAGACCGTTGTTGATGTTGAAAAGTCTCGTGATCGTGCTGCTTTTATCTGACCTCGCACATTGGACAGGGTCAGCCTAGTGAGTCTTATCAATTTCGTCAGGGTACCGAATAAATATACTATTATTAACTTTATTTGTGCAGATATCGATGCGGGATGTATTTTGAGGTTTTGTTTCACACAAAATCTGAAATAGGGCGGGGGGGTAAGATTCTTTATAAATGGAACTTTAATATTTTACTGAAATCTCAATTATTCTCATTAATTATGATGTGAACATCTTAATTGCATGACTTAAGGTACAGTAAATTCACGCAAAATTGATAAGTCTGAACTGCTATAGCTTTGACACTAAGAGAGGAATTTCTACGAAACTTGGCATTATTATCCGCGATACTATCCTCTATGTCGCGGCATCGGTGTAGCCGTTTTGAAGAAAAGTGCGTGTGACAGACTGACAGACAGAAGTGAATCGCTTTTTAATAAGGATCTGTTTTACAAAAACCTTGAAGCTATGTGTAAATTAGCACCTCGGTTGCTCCTCAGCTGAGCTCGAAGGTAGCATTCAACGGCTGGCTGGATTCAGTACAAAGAGATTCAAAAAGCTCTAAAGAAGGGCATAAGGTTCGCCAAACGACCATCATTGAGAGACTTTTGCGAAAATATTAACTCTCTTAGGGCAACCTCAAAGCTTAAGCGGATCCATGCCAAAGAACTTAGCCAGCAGTTGGGTTTACACTTTTACAGAATGGAAGGTACACAGAAAGCGATAAAGAAACGACAAACCATGTGCTTGAAGTGTACTTCCCAGGCAGCATCCAAAATCTCATCTCAACGCCGAAAAATACATACAGCCCTCAACCGAAAGATTGGACTCTGGCATGCAAAGTAGTTTCACTGGAACGAGTGAAATGGGCATTTAACTCGTTCCATAGATACAAGTCTGCGGGACCGGATGGTATTATTCCTGCTCTAGTAATAGAGGGAATGGAGGCTTAGCACATGCTTATATTCCAATCAGCTGCGGTCATGTGAAGGTAATAATTATCCCTAAACCAGGGTAACCCACCTACATATACGCAAAAATTTCCGACCGATCACTGTAACTACCTTTCTGTTAAAAGGACTGGCAAGGCTAGTAGGTGCCAACTTCACTGTAGGCAACATTTCTACTAGAAAGGCAAATTTACGGAGACAACACTCCATGAGCTAAAGGCAAAAATTGAGAAGGCGATTTCCGATAAAGAATGCGCCTTAGGCGCCTCCTATTATTCCTCATTTACGGCGATTTGTAACGCGGCAATACAGCACGGAATCGATCCACTGTTAATCAGTTGGATTTTTCACGTGCGAGAGTGGAGAAAGATTCAGATATTGGTCAGACAGAAGTCTGTTGTGACAGAATGTCTCAGGGGTTGTCGACAGGGAGAGGTTTTCTCCTCTTTGTTAAAGCTCCTAGTTATGGACACCTTGCTATGGCTCATAAAGGCCACAAAGTCCTTCGCATAAGCATTTGCGGATGATTTAGCTTTACAAGTATATGCAAGTTTGCAGGCACAGTATGTGACCGTCTGAATGCAACATTGCATGTAATCCACGGTTGGTGCATCCATAACGGACTCACGGTGAACGCTAGGAAGACTGGACTAATTATGTTCACTAGGAACGTCAGGTAGGGCAGCTACACATTACTCACCTTAGCAGGGGCGAAAATCCAGCTGATACAAACAGTAAAATATTTAGGGGCACATCTCGACTCCAAGTTAACGTGGAAGCATCATATCCAGAGATTGCTCTAATAATGTAGGACTGCGACAGGTACAACCTCGGGACTGTCACCAAAACGGATTCATTGGATGTTTACATCCATAATAAAGCCCATTTTGAGGTATGCATGTATCGTCTGGTGGCCGAGACTGACCTCTGCTAACAGCAAGAAGCTGACCTAAGTATTACTGGAGTAATGAGTTGTACACTGACCACGGCAGCTAACGACGCATGTAGGCTTGAAATTGTTGGCGCATGGAAAGGCGGTCATCTGAAAATTGGCTGACAGACTGGTTCGTCAAGGTTCTGGATCCACAATGGTAGGGCCAGAATCAGGTTTTGGCTCTGGACACCTACTGTCGAGTCTACTCTGAAAAGGGAAATGGCAAGGATTCAGTCGAATGGAGAAATTTGAACTTCTGTCGGCAGGCGAAAATATTTGTAAAGGAACCTGGGGCCGCTTGAGCGACAATTTTGTTGTTCTTTAAAAAATGGAACATGAAAACCATAGTAGGGTTTTCAACCGGACACTTTTCCTTAAACTACCACATTGAAAAAATCGGAGTGGCGGTTTCGGCCATATGTAGCCAATGGGAGAAGAAGGAGGAGACACCCATGGCCTGGCCTCCTCAGACCTAAGACGAAGATACCTTGGTAGAGTGTTTCTTTAACGAAGAGTCAGTGTATTCTCTGTGTCTGGAGAATGCTCTCAGACTCATGAAACTCTGCGAACATTGTAGGCGAGACGTCGAGGGATCGACTGTACAATGGACCTAACCAAGGTCTCAGTGCTTGAAGCTGCGGTTCTACTCACTAAACTAAACTAACCTAGCACATTCGTTTTGCACGTACTTTATGGCTACACATGTGTTACATGTGAGCATAATTTTCTCAAACTTAACTAGTCAAAGGAATGGTTTGCACACGATATGGGTACGGCTGAAAATACATGTTTTGAAGCCTTTTCGTATAAATTGCAAAAAAAAAAAATAATAATTCGTACTTACGAGATTTGCCTCTGTATGGTTTGACTGACTCCGGATTAACATAGCATATGACAAGCAAAATCCGCAAAGCAGTTCAAACATCAGAGCCTCGTCCTATTTGAAATTAGGTCAGACGGAAAACCATATCCATCCCCTCGTAACCCTACCCGTATCACTGCTTATGTGTACACACCGCAACAAGTTGGGATATCAACAGATTATTAATAAGATAGCAACAAACCTCATTCCAATTCCACTTTAAATGTATTTCGAAACAACAACGGAAAAAAGCCCAACGAAATGTGGTCTAAGTTATTTCAGGCACGAAAAGGTGGCCAACGTACGAAATTTTCCCAGCCGTATATGAAATGTCGCGGGACAGGACTCAATGCGGTTATCATTTATATCCATTGAAGTTTATGTTTATATTGCGTGATTTGTTGGAGCGGCTTTTCACACGTTGCCTATGTCAGTTGTGCGGCGTAAGGACTCGTATTCAACTTGCCTGCCAACATTTTCCGCAAGAATTTATACATGGCCAATTGCTCTGGAATTGCTTTCGTGTTTGGCTTCAGACGGTATTTCGATGATATTCATTACGGCATGGTAATTCGCTAAAAAAAAATAAGTCAATATGAGATTTGATAAAATTGATAGACTCATTTGGCACGCTAACTGAGTGCTCACCTAGCCAAAATGCCTGCGTTTTCCCCGGGGTGGTAGGGGTGTTTGTGGGGGCGTTTGTGAGCTGTTCGTTGCCTTTTACATGAATAAATGAATTTATTATTTATTTCAATAATGATAATTTGTCGTTCTTATTAGGTTAGTTACCTAATTCAGAACACAGTAATTACTTTCTAGCGTAGCAGTAGTGTCATGCTGGGTATGGTATGCACTTTTAATTCATTTATCATATAATTAGAGATTAGTTAAAATATGGTCGTCGTATTTATTTAACCTTCGTTGACAGGTTGTCTGGAGGGTGAGTGAACAATACACCCACAGTGACCATGAGGCCATCTTTCTCGAAATCAGGAACGGAGAAGGCGACAGTCGAGGGAGTAACAAAAGCGGAAAAACCAGGATAGCGGAGTGGTCCACTGGCGGCTTTAGAAGGAGGTTACGACCAAAAAGGAATGGCATTGGAAAAAGTGAGCCAGTTATGTCAACGGGTAACTGGGGAATGCCACTCTATAATGCCGCGACGTAATTTACATCCTAGCAGAAAACCAATCTACTGGTGGAACCAGGAAATCGCGCTGTTGAGAGCATCGTATTTGCGAGCGAGGAGACTTTGTCAAAGGACCAGAGGGAAGCCAGAACATCGGCAGTCGGAGAAACAATACCGCGATCTTCGAAGCAGCCTTAAGAAGCCTATACGGGAAAGTAAGCGAAATTGCTACAAGCAGTTGTGCCTTGAGGAAAATATGAACCCATGGAGCGGTGCTTACAAAGTTGTCATGAACAAGATTCGTGAACAAAAATCACCCCAAATGACGTGCACGCGACTCCTGTTCAAAATAATCGCAACCCTTTTCCCACAACAGGAAGAAAGTGGACCTCATCCAATAGTTCAACAGGACGTCCTCTCAATCCCGGGGAGGAACTACGGAAGATCTGTGGACAAATTGGGGACAATAAGGCTCCGGTATTGGACAGGATTCCAAGCAAAGCGCTATAGTTGGCTGTTCAAATTAGGCTTCGGAAGGAGTGTTTCCCGCTCAGTAGAAAATCAGAGGTTGGTTCTGCTACCGAGGCCCCAAAAACCACCTGGCGCACCCTGTTCATATCGCCTTATCTGTATTTTAGAAGCTATGGGGAAGATGTTGGAGAGGGTGGCATACAACAGGCTGCTTCCGTTCATAGAGCTAGCCTGGCGGTCTATAGGCGCGCCAGCATGAGTTTCGCAGAGCGAAACCATTGCAACGACCATAGACCTGGCTCCGGAGGCATCCGCCGCTGGTAAGCCTTAAACTCGGCCAACTGGGGTTAGGTTGAGGACTTCCTGAGATAATGGAGATTTACCTCTTCTTTACTTCTTTTGTACGAGACGGGCGACGGGCCGAAGAAATATATAAGGCTGCGTACTGGGACCCCTGCTGTGGAGTGGAACATAATATATGATGGAGTGCTCGGCCTCCGCGTGCCAAAGGAGGCAACATTGATTGGATTTGCAGACGACCTGGCAGTGGTCGTAGTTGCGAAACATGACCAGGACGTGGAATTGTATGCAAGTGAAACCATTCATGTCATGAAATTGAACCTGGCCGAAGATAAGACGAAGGCGGTCCTTATTACCTATCGCAGGAAAAACAAGACTGTCAAAATCCGGGTTGGTGATCACGAGGTCGTATCAAATTCGAGATCGACGCCAAGTTTAGCTTCAAGGAACACCTATACTATTCTCGTGAAAAGGCAGCAAAGCCTAGTTCACCTCTAGCAAGGGTGGCACTAAACATTGGAGGACCAGAATCTAGTCGCCGGTTGCTTATCGCAGGGGGGGGGGGGGGGAATCTATCCTGCTATACGCGGCTCTTGTTCGGGCATGCGCGCAGGATAACACGGTGAACCAGGGAAAGGTAAGTTCGGTATATCGGCCAATCGCGCTGAGGGTGTGCAATGCATATAGGACGGTATCAGATGATGATTCCCTTTAATTTTCTAGCGAACGAGGTACACTGTCTCTACCGGAGAAGGAGGGTGACTCCGGCCGAAGTGACTGCGGTCTTCCGAAAGGCCACTAGGAAAGAGCTGTACAGGAGATGGCAGGAACGGTGGGATAGTTCCGAAAAAAGGCCGCTGGACCCATACACTGACCCCGTGTATGGAGCGACGGGTCGAGTGTAAACATGAAGAATTGAGTTACCACCCAATGCAGTTCCTTACGGGACACGGTGGATATAGGAGGTACTTGGATCGCTTCATATTGTATGTTCCCCAGACTGTCCCATATGCACCGCTACATCCGAGGACCCGGAGTATGTTACGGTCCACTGTCAGAGATTCGCGAATGAAAGAGGGAGGTTAAACGAGGCCCTCAACGCAGTTATCGGACCCCAAAATTTCGTAGAGAAGATGCTGAGATCCGCAGCAAACTGGAGTGCGGTGAACTCAACTGGAACGAGCTCGGGAAGCGTGACGGACGAGCGACTTTGTTCTGCTACGGTAAACCAGAGCCCTCCTCGCGAAATAATACTTCACGGTGGTCTCGAGTGATATGAACGGAGAAGTGGAGGTGGTTTTAGTGGCTGAGAATTTCACGCACTGCTGCAACCTGGCGCCGCAAGTATTTCCATCTTCACCCATAAAAACAAAAGTAACATGTTTTTATATGTACATGCTAATCATGGGTGGTCAAAGGGTAGTATAAGTCCCAGAGCGAAACGTGGATTGGTACCCACGATGGAGCATAAAACCTGGGAAATGCCTGCTGAACCAACACCAACAGCTCTACTACCAAACCCTATCTCCACCTCCACGTGGTGACCGCTGGGAGCTCTTTCTTAACGAAAAGCTGCAGACGGAGAAGGATGAAGGCGAGTCTCCCGCGCCTAAAAACGGGACAAATTGTACCAACTGGTCCTCCAGGTTGGGGGTTGGGTAGGGCTGACAACCCTACACGGAAAACAACTCGTTACGAAGCCACAACAGGAGCCTCGGACAGGACGGATTTTAAAACGACGGACCCGGCAACGAACACGGAATAAAGATTTGCGCATTTTCTCATGGATCGTGCGCTCCCTGTACAGAGATGAAGCTGACCAGCAGCTAGCCGATACCCTGTCCCAATATAGGGCTGATATAACAGCGTTGCAAGAGATGCGATGGACAGGGACCGGTTTCCTGGAGAAGAGCCACTACACCATATATTATAGCGGCCATCCAGTAAACCATGTGCTCGGAGTAGGTTTCTTAGTCAGCCAAAAAATGAAACCTGCTGTTATCGGCTTTGAAAACATAAGCGAACGGCTATGCACTCTGCGCTTGCGAGGCAAGTTTAGAAATATAAGCCTCATCAACGTTCACGCCCCTACAGAGGAGACTGCAGAGTCGGAGAAGGATACCTTCTACGAGGCAGTAGAACGAACCCTCGAAGCCTGTCCCAGATATGATATCAAAATCATACTTGGGGATTTTATCAGCCAAGTAGGGAAGGAGCCCGTATTCAGGCGATACGTTGGCTCCCATAGCTTACACGAAAAAACAAATGATAACGGACTGCGGACTATTCAATTAGCAGGGTCACACGAAATGGTTGTTGGAAGTACCTGGTTTGCGCGGAAAGCGGTCCACAAACATACGTGGGCCTCTCCAGACGGGACCACTTTCAACCAAATTGACCACGTGTTGATCGAACGCCGCCACCTCTCAGCCTTGATGAATGTTAGAACATATAGGGGGGCCAATATAGACTCGGATCACTATCTCGTTGGCATGGTGCTCCGAGCTCGAATAACAATACCACCTAGAATCCCCTCTGACCATCAGGTGAGAGTGAACACTGAAGCCATCCACAACACAACCCTCCGCGACACCTATAAGAGGGAAATGGATGCCGCAATAACCGCAGTCAACAGAGGACCTGGAGATGAAGCATCAACAAATGATCTTCACAATCACCTGAAGAACGTTATCATGGATACGGCCACAAACATACTTGGCCCCAGCCGCAAAAGGAGTCGGAACGGCTGGTTTGACGATGAATGTAAGCTAGCAACGGAACGGAAGAATGCCGCATACCGAGTAATGTTGCATTCTCAAAGAACGCGGGCACGCCCGGAGACTTATCACGAACTCCGAAGAGTGGAGAAGCGACTTCACAGACGGAAAAAGGAAGCCTGGGAGAACCAACAAGTCTATGAACTAGAAAAGTACAGGGAGCAACCGCACCAGGCGCGGAAGTTTTACCAACAAGTCAGGAGGATGAAGCCTTACACACCTCGATGCTCATCCTGCCGAGACAAAGAGGGAAATCTGATTTCCGACAGAATGGGCGTATTGGAGCGATGGGTTGAGTACTTTGATAAGCTACTGAACAACCAGAACATCGGCGAGTTGGAGGTCCCGCCAACTGAAGACGACGGACAAATACTGCCACCACCAAGTTTAGGAGAAACAGTCCGTGCAATTCATCGGCTAAAAAATCATAAGTCGCCAGGAGCCGATGGAATTACAGCCGAATTGGTTAAATATGGAGGCGACCAATTACACCAAGTGGTTCATCAACTTGTGCTCAAGGTATGGGACAGCGAATCAATGCCTGACGATTGGCAACGAGGCATTATCTGTCTCATACATAAAAAGGGAGATATCACACAGTGCAGCAATTATAGAGGTATCACGTTGCTGAGTACCATCTATAAGATATTCTCCACTATCTTGCTAGGCCGGATAGCCCCATACGCCCAGAACATCATTGGCCCATACCAAAGAGGCTTCACTCCAGGCAAATCAGCAACAGATCAGATTTTCTCTCTGCGGTACACGGCCATGAGAGAATTCGGTATCCCGACGAAATTAATAAGACTGACTAGGCTGACCCTGACCAATGTGCGAGGCCAGATAAAAGCAGCAGGATCACTCTCAAGACCATTCGACATCAACAACGGTCTACGACAAGGGGATGCGCTATCATGCGTCCTCTTTGACCTGGCCCTCGAGAAAGTGATCCGTGATGCCGAGGTAAATGCAAGAGGTACGATCCTCTTCAAGTCTACCCAACTACTGGCCTATGCTGACGATATCGACATCATGGGAAGAACGACCCGAGATGTACAAACTGCCTTCATCCAGATCGAGCAGGCGGCGCGAGATCTTGGGCTGCACATCAAAGAAGGCAAGACAAAATATATGGTGGCAACGTCAGCACCAAAGACGAATCAACCAACAACATCAAACCGCACTGGTCAAACACAAACACGAAGAAGAATAAGGATAGGAGAATACAACTTTGAGATCGTTGACAATTTCTCCTATCTAGGGTCGAAAATCACAACCGATAACAACTACGATGTTGAAATCCGCGCACGGTTGTTGTCAGCCAACAGAGCCTATTTCAGCTTACAAAGACTGTTCCGCTCGAAACGTCTCACCATAGGGTCAAAGCTCTTACTGTACAAGACTATGATCTTGCCAGTCCTCATGTATTCCTCGGAAACTTGGGTTCTTAGCAAGAAAAAATGCGAACTCTTGGACGCGTTCGAGAGAAGAATCCTCCGAAGAATTTTTGGCCTTGCACATGAGGATGGGCGATTCCGTAGAATACACAATGACGAAATCTATGGGCGGTACCGTGACCGTCCGGTTGTGGATAAAATCCGGCTCAATAGGTTACGGTGGGCGGGTCACTTAATCCGTATGGATGAGGATGATCCCGCCCGGAAAGTCTATAAGGGCAATATCTATGGTAGAAAAAGAAGACGAGGCAGGCCCTGCCTAAGATGGAGCGATGGCGTGGGTCAGGACGCCAGACAGCTTTTAGGAATATCGAATTGGTGGACCTCGGCGCAAAACCGGGATGTCTGGAGTTCCTTATTAAGGCAGGCCTAGACCGGATACCGGTTGTTGCGCCGTTGATGATGATGATGATGATGCTAATCAAGCTTTGAGGTACGGTCTAACTCAGATAGATATATTTGTACATTAAAGCAGCGGTGTTCAATATACGTACTGTATATGTACATATGTATGCTTTTATGCACGAAGTAAGTCGGAAATATGGGTAAGATCAATTTATATATGTGCATGTATAAGTATGGTATTCGGTAATAGGCAATGTTTGTTTATTTAGGGTGAGCATAATATCTACGCTTGTAATATGTACGTATATCTTATAGTTTAAAAAAAATATGAAGGAATATTTTGAGTTTCTAGCCAAATATGATTGGAAAATGTGCGTAGAAAGTTAGTAGTCCAACGAAACATCATCATCTCCATTACCGCAAGTAGCCGTTCATTGTCTTTTATAGTCGGTCAACACTCAGAACCATAGAGAGCGACAGGATGGACGACATTGCGATAAATTTTAGATTTGAGACGTTCGTTGATACGCCGATCATAAAGAACACCAGTTGTGGAACACCACTTCATCCAGGTTGCGTTAATGCGTGAAGCAATTTCATAGTGCAGTTCTGCATTGGCTGATAGCGTGGACCCGAGGTATTTGAATTGCTCAGTTCTGGGATTGGAAAGTGATTTTCATGGGGATCGGTCGTCAAAAAGTCAGATTTATTTAGATTTAATCTGAGGCCGTGTTGCATGAAGCGATCATTTCATTTTTGGACAAGTTGCTCGAGATCATTTTTGCTATTAGGTGCTATAAAAACATCATCTGATCGCCATATATCGTGTACACAGCAAAGCAACTATTTCCTGAAGTGCCTCCGGATATTTATTGTCACTCGCTCAATTCTAAATTTGTTGGAATAGAAATTTCGTGAAACATTTTTCGATATTATTATATGGAAATTGATCAATATTACAAATGGCCGTCAGTCGTTCAAGGGCCATTTTTTATTGGAAAAAAAGGGGTGAACTTCGAGTGGTTACTACGCTTTTTCACTTAGCCATATGCTGGGCAAACGTTACAATTCGCCGTATTGTTACTTCCTTACGTTTTAATAATTTTCCGCGTTTTCCCTAACGTTTAAGCCTCTAGGGTTGGGGAGGCCCTAGAGGCTTAAACTTCCATTCTATTTTTCAGTGGGACTGTGCTTCAGTTTATTATTATCGTCCATATGGGTAATAAGTCCAAAGTGACCGAAGAAGCACAAAGATGATTTCAATCTATGACAAGCGCAAATCGAACACGGGGCAATGAGCTCGAGTAGCTGAAGGTGAAGCTACTAAGCCATTACACCATCTAGTATTAAAGATAGATAATCGATTCACCCTTGTAATTGACTGTAGTCAATTTGGATGGTGATTCTGGTCATCCGTATTCATCACAGGCATTACACCCTACTTGGTCAATTTTAATATATCTGGTGGTTCTTGCTTTGTGGTTGATTACATTCAATTAATAGTGAGTGCCCATTTTATGCAAGTTTCTTAATATGTTACATTTAATGACGTTCATATGTCTGTTCCTCAAAAGGCACCAGCCCTTTCCATACTATTACCCAGATTAAAAAAAATATTTTTAGAATCGGTTCATAGACAATCGAATGTTTAACCTCTTGGACGAATTCTGCCTGGAGAAATCTGTGCATCATGCGGTTCTGATATTCATTAAGTGCTTCCATTATTTACTCCAACTACCAGACTGCATTCAAGCCATTGTTTTCATCTCACAGCGATGTACATACATAGAACAATCACAAAATTTCAACGGAGGTAAATACTGGAGGTACATACGTACGAAGAAAAAAGGAAAAAAGAAAAATTCCATTCAGCTCTCAAAAGTATTTGAAACTATCTTTTAGTGTTCAAAAACTGTTGAGCATTTCAGTCAGAAGTTTAGCAGTCTTTTCACGGGAAAATAGTACAAAGGATTTCTATTTCATTCTCAAAACGGATTTTAATTGCTAGGAAGACTATCACGGTCTATATTTCAAGCGAAGGTTAAAAGTAAACACAGGATGGACTGAATTTCTTTGAGGAATTGTTTGTGCAACTATTTCTGCTTCATATCTTATATTAACAAAATGTTGTGATATGGATGGTGATAGTTTATATGGTTTATATGATTTCAGGAATACGTTTGGAGGACTATAAACCAAGGTTTATCATGTTGAATCTCAGATCACTGTACGTAAGTATTAAATTCAAATTAGGAAAATAGAATTGAGTGGTTGTGTTGATGTTAGTAGTGTTCAGTAGTACATAAGTTTGGGAGGGATGACTTAAAATTCTTTAAATTGGAAATGGGAGTCATCCTAATTTTCTAATTATGATAGTCTGCAATGAGATTCTTTCCTCCCCTATACATATATCCTTATAGGTTTTAACAAGCCGGGAAACCAAAATCTGGACGTCTCAGGTATGAAAGGTTTTGTGTATTGTTTATTTGTGTTTTATCATGCAGGTTTTCTTCTGATGGAAATCGTCGGGGATACATATTAAAAGTTATTATTCCACTTTATGTTGTACAAACTCTATCAAACTCTGTGGCTCCTGACAAGCTGGTTTGACAACTCCAAAACAAAGTCAGTTCTACAAGGAATGCGATAAACCGCATTCTTTTTACATCTTATATAAAAACGTCAGCACCGAAGACGAATCAACCAACAACATCAAACCGCACTGGTCAAACACAAACACGAAGAAGAATAAGGATAGGAGAATACAACTTTGAGACCGTTGACAATTTCTCCTATCTAGGGTCGAAAATCACAATCGATAACAACTACGATGATGAAATCCGCGCACGGTTGTTGTCAGCCAACAGAGCCTATTTCAGCTTACAAAGACTGTTCCGCTCGAAACGTCTCACCATAGGGTCAAAGCTCTTACTGTAGAAGACTATGATCTTGCCAGTCCTCATGTATTCCTCGGAAACTTGGGTTCTTAGCAAGAAAAATTGCGAACTCTTGGCCGCGTTCGAGAGAAGAATCCTCCGAAGAATTTTTGGCCCCCTACATGAGGATGGACAATTTCGTAGCCTGGACAATGACGAAATCTATGAGCGATACCATGACCGTCCGGTTGTGGATAAAATCCGGCTCAATAGGTTACGGTGGGCGGGTCACTTAATCCGTATGGATGAGGATGATCCCACCCGGAAAGTCTATAAGGGCAATATCTATGGTAGAAAAAGAAGACGAGGCAGACCCTGCCTAAGATGGAGCGATGGTGTGGGCCAGGACGCCAGACAGCTTTTAGGAATATCGAATTGGTGGACCTCGGCGCAAAACCGGGATGTCTGGAGTTCCTTATTAAGGCAGGCCTAGACCGGATACCGGTTGTTGCGCCGTTGATGATGATGATATAAAAATATTTAAGTGGACATTTGTCCGATTAGTACCTAGTACATAATATATGTGCGTATATTATGTCACATTTGCGTACCAAAATTTGTAGGTTGATACATTATCCTATAGCCTAAATTACCGCAGAATTTCATGATTCTAGGATAAACTTAAGGAAGGTTTTGCATTCGCTTGAAATTGCTAGGTTTGAACTGCCATAATGTTAATTCTAATTATCAGATTCCCATGAAACTTAGCAGTATTATGCGCGGTACTATTTTCTATACTGGAAAATTCGTACTCCTACCATGAACTTAAGGGGGGTTTTCAAGTGAACTTAACAGCTAGTAATATCATCATCAACGGCGCAACAACCGGTATCCGGTCTAGGTCTACCTTAATAAGGAAGTCCAGTGCTTCATTTAAGGTAGGGCCTGCCTCGTCTTCTTTTTCTAACATAGATATTGCCCTTATAGACTTTCCGGCCTGGATCATCCTTGGTCTTAGTTTCGACATTTGCAGAAAAGGCGAGGAGTGCAACGACCGGAAATTGAGCAGCAGCCTGCCACTTCATGTCGGGAGTCATTGTAAGCCGGACCGGTGTGATTGGCCTTGCGTCGTTAGGTTGCCGAAACCTCGCGAAACAAAACAAACTCACACACAAACACACAATGAGATTGGGCATTTTTTGTCCATTTCCTAGCCAATAAGTAGGCTGCCCCGAAGAAACGATGTTTAATCTAGTGTCTCGAATTCCATACATGTTTGGAAAGTAATCAGTCTAGATCCAGAACGTGAGCGTTTAGCACTAAACTCTCGTCCGACAAAGAATCATTTCGTTTTTAATTGCATATTTTTTAAGTATAACTACGTAGGCCGTTAAAACTTGACTGAGATATGATCTTTGAAAGAGAAGAGTCCGTTCCGTAAACAACCTGAAGCTGAAACTTTAAACGTGTTTTTCTACAAATGTTTGAAGCAGGTGACCAAAATTACTCGAACATTTCCGAAAGAATCTTTTGGTAACTTTGGCAAGCTTATCCAATACATAAAATTATAGTGTTTAATCGTTTGATTTTCTGTTTCGATTTCGGCCATTTTGGAGACAAAAAACTGTTGGCCATTTTGTGGAAATTGTGTACTTTTTAAGGTTTTGTGTAAAGTAAGCCGTCTGTCTTTTTTTCTGGAGATGGAAATCTTCCAAAGACACTGGTACACATGTTCCAGCGTGTTAGATTTTTACCCCACTAAAACCACCCCTAATTCCCGTTCTCGAAACCATAACAAAGTATTTCGTCGCGCGGTGGACAAGGCTCCAGCCTCTCCTTTTGCCTATCGATTGCATTCACAACCGCGCCTTTCTTGCCTGGTTCAACCTGCAGTGAATCCGCCCTACCATGTCCTCCACTGCATTCCAGTTCTCCTGGCACGGAATGTCTTCTCTAGATGCTGGGAATTAACCTGTGGGTCCAACTTTTCTACCCCCCACCCCCACCGTTGTTGCCACTTGCTTAACGATTCCTTTCTTTCGGCGTTTTGCACGTCCCGGTCAGAGGAAGAATCGGATCCATCATAGATGCTTGTCATTTCATCGCCCAATCATTCTGGCTACTCCATAGGCGGTTTGCTTTAAGATGGCTCTATAACCACAGCATACTTTTAAGGCGGTCTTTCTATAAACCGCGGTTATCTTTTGAGCATGTCATATGCAATGCAGTTGACTAAATTCGCGCTACCTAGAGCAGTGGACATTTGGTATCATCCTTGCAAAGGCCATGCTAACATTGAACGCTTTGGTGCAACCATGTTGTAAGCGCTGCTTGAAATTCAGCCTCGCATCATCACTTCAAGGTATTTAATTCCTGGTTTTGAAGTGGTGATATGCTTTCAAATTCTAATACGGGCAGCGGTTTCCTTACATCGCTTCGTGATAAGCACCACCTCTGTTTTATACTTCCCAAGTGCAAGATCTACATCTGATTGCTTCGGATGAATATAATTCGACATCCGTCAGATTTGCAACAGCAATTGCCGCTATATTATCGGCGTAACCCACTATTGTGACCCCGCTAGTAACTGGAACAGTGAGGGCAACGTTACTGATGATGTTCCACAATAGCGGTCCCAGAACAGAGCCCTGTAGAACGAAGGCGTAGAGACAATGTATTCTCTGGCTCCATTGTCTGTGTTATACCAGAGCCTTCTATCTGTAAAGTAACTGTCAACTAGGGCAGTTAAGTAACTGGGTACATCAATCGCTACCAATGACCTTCTTATAAGCTTACAACTGGCAACGCATTTTTCACGTCAAGCCAGCCTTTCCATGCATCGCATTCTCATCTAAGCCAGTGGCCAATTTGATGGCGCCGACGGTTAATCTGGCCGGACGGAGCCAAATTGTCGGTCCCAGGCTCTCAACAGCCGGGAGCAATCTGTTGTAGATTATTCGCTCCAACATTTTCCTCATAGTGTCCAATAGGCGTATAGGTGGTGGTGTGGGAAGAAGAACAACATCAGCCTTTGTCTTTTCCAGCTTAAGCCGTTTGATTGATATACCGTAAAACCTACTGCCAGGCTACCGCAGTACTTCTCTCCAATACTTCTTTCGTCGTCACTGCGGTTATTACAGCTACATCTAAAAGTGGCTGCAGACTATAACCGCCGAAGCTCCCCTGAGGAAGCAAACCCTGAACAATTTTCAGTAGGAGATCGGGACATGTAATTTGTGGAGCTGCCAGACCTTTGAATCTGCTCTTTACAACCCTGTAGGCTCTTTGCCATGGGTCTATATTCGCCTCTGTGCAGAGTTATTAGAAGCAGCCCCTCTTGCTTTGCTTTAGGTTTCTTCAGCCGCTTGTCACGCTTTTTAAGTCAAAGACTATTCCTGGTGATTACTGTGTGTGTAGTGTTCACTGACGTTCGAGGGCATATCGCGAGCTAGTGAAAGACTAACAAAAATCAGATCCGCAACCGAACCGGACCCCCATTCCGGTAAGTATCAACTTGACCCCCGTTAGCCAATATGATATCTAACTGCGCAAAAGCCTCCAAGAGACAACGCCCTCTTGCATTCGCCAGTGAACTTCCCCATTCTTTGGCCCATGCATTGAAGTCTCCGGCGATGACTTTCGGTTTCCGGCATTTTGCATCTAAGACCGATCTGTCCAACATGTCCTCGAATTCAACCAATGGCAAGCTTGCCGGAGCATAGCAGTCGTTGACGTATATGCTGCCTATTTTTACCCATATGAACCCGCTTGTGGACTGCTTCATATATTCTTGGTCCCCGCATGTCCACAAGGTCGCCCCACCTGTAGGATCGGCTGCCCACACATTATTATTCTATAGTGTTCGCTTATTGTAGCCACTTGGACCTCTGATTCGTGAGTGGTATGCGAGGACATGTCTTGAACGCTCCTAAAATGATTGAAGTCGATTTGGAATAAACCTCATTTTCTCATTGCATTTAGCGCTTTTTTGAACTCGGGACACTAGCCACTTCCGACAATATGCCTGCTGTCCAAGGTGTCATTTTCGTCACACAACATGCATTTGGGATCCTTGCTGCATTCTCAAACAATGTGACTTTTTCCTTCACAAGTGCGGGTGTGCATACTCTCGCCATATGTCCGTACAATGGACATTTGAAGAATCTCTTCAACGAAATTTGCTCTCTAAAGCGACAGGCTATTGATCCAATACGGACCTTCTCAACATCCAACATCTTGCACACTGGTTCCGCTAGTAGCCGGATGGTCGCGGTCTATGTACCTCCATAAGCCTTTCTAAGGCTTCCAATGGATGCCTCCTGCAAGTCGTCCAGCTTGAATTGTTCCGCTAAAGCAGTGCAGATTTCCGCCTTACATAGTGTAGCGATCTCATGCTTTTGACCACGCACGGCAGCACTTTCTCCAAGTAAATTTTTGACTTGGTTCGGAGACTTTCCTATCCATCTGTTTGTCTATCACACGCATTTTTCCCGAAAACGATTATGCCGATTGACACCCAATTTTCTGGAAACTCTGGAACTGTGTATGCACACGCATATAGTGAGTTACATCGTCCTACGCCGAATTTAAAGGAAGGTCCCCATACATGCAAAAGGGGGTGCAAAATTTTTTATCAACAAATATTGTCATGCCGGGTATCAAATGAAAGGCCTCGACTACTTTTCAGAACTGATCTCAGTTTTGATATTTAATTCACAAGGGTGGAGAGATAGGACTGAAAAGAACTTATCCAACCACAGAATCTGAAAATAATCATTACTAATAAATTTATAATAGCTGAAAATTGTTGCTTCTGTGCAAATTTTAAGATTTGAATGTCAGTATCATGCAACAGTGGATATTCTGACACGGGACAAATGTACACTCAAATGATTTTATAACAGAAATACACAAAACCTTTCATACCTGAATCATTCAGCTTCTGGTTTCCCGACTTATTTAAATTCTTCATTCAAACACTAGTTTTTAAGGTTTTGTGTAAACACAAAACCTTATTAAAATCGGTTTACTGTCTGTCTGTCTGTCTGTCCGTCACACGCATTTTACTCGGAGACGGTTGTAGCGATTGACACTAAATTTGGTAAAAAGGTGGGAACTGTGAACACTCACGCATACAGTGAGTTACATCCTTTTACGTTGAATTTAAGGGGGGGTCCCCATACATGCAAAAGGGGGGTGTAAATTTCTTTTTCATCAAATATAGTCATGTGGGGTATCAAATGAAAGGCCTCGGTTAGTACTTTTCGAAGCCGGTCTTAGTTTTGACATTTGTTGGAAAGGTGGGGAGTACGGGGGGTTGAAAGTGATCATTCCTTTAAGGGGGCCATTCTCAGAAACCACCCAACCGAAAAATCTGAAAAAAATCAGGAGGCTGCCACTATATGGTGTCCGAAATACCTTCCATAGTGATATCTGTACAAATAAAGTTAATAATAGTATATTACCATAATTTTTAATAATTGACTGCAAACCCCCCTTAAGTTCATGCTAGCACGACGAAATTTCACAACAATATAGAGTATAGCATAGAGCATGATCTTACCAAGTTTGGTGGAAATCGCACTATTACTAACAAAGTTATAATACGTCAAAGTTGTGGCTTCTTCGCAAATTCAAGACTATGATGTCAATATCATCCGAAAGTGGATATTCTCACATAATATATGGATATTTTACGTGCTACGTACTAAGAAATACACAAAACCTTTCGTACCTGAAGCGTCCAGCTTCCGGTTTCCCGACTTGTTACTGTTATTGGTGGATCGTCCAGTTCCCCACAATTTTCGTCATTGCAAAATATGAAAATAAAAATACACTTTCTTTGACGGCCATTTGTAACACAACTGAAAGTTGTCCAGTTGTATGCACTTTAAGATAATATCGTTCGAAAAAGTTCGTAGTTTTCGTGATAATTACCTATTTTGTAAGTAACAAGTGTTATTTGACATTTAGATCTTGATATTTCCGTTCTGTCGTAAATATCAATATTAAAAAATACCTGCCTTTTGTTAACCTAAGTCTACATATGCATAAAAGGCTAAACCGCGAACTTCCTAGAGCAACATTTTCAAATTAAATGCCAAGCTGGTCTTAAACATTAACCTTCGTTGAAAACCTCCTCGACAAAGTTGTTGACAAATGCTAATTACTGTTAGATTCACCCTCGTAATCCCACAGGCACAGATTGACGATAATTTAATTCAATTAAAGTCCTTATTGACTCCACAAACCAGCCACCCATGTCCCACTGAAATGCGAGTGCATTTATGCCAAAAATTTCAGCCATTATTCTTTCAAACCCTACCCGCTCGGCAAGCGACTCCAATTTTTGGATATTATATCCTTTTTACGGAACACAAATTCGTTCCACTTTCCCTACACTCGCCTCGTATTTTTATTAGTGAGATATTATCTTGGTCCTTCCACTATATTATGGCCAGTCAGAGGCACATGGTGGCAAGCGTACGTAATACTTTTCATGGCCGATTTTCACAAATTGGGCGGAACTATATAGCCGGAAATGATTGGGAATTTTTAAAAGAGAATTTATTGGCAAGCATTTGAGGCGCCTTTGCGGTGCCACTATTTTGCCATTTGACTGGTGGAGGATCCTAAATCCGACATCATGTAACAGAGTCATATTCGCTGAGATATATGTATCCTTAATTGAGTTTTTTTTTCGGAGGATTTGGACGGATGAGCTTGCAATACGAGTTAAGAGAATGTCGTGATATGCAAAAAACGGGAGTGCCTTGATTCCTGGCTACGTGATATATTGCCGAAAAGATGGCAGTGTCAGAGGAAATTAAATAAGCAGGAGCTAGAGGATCTATATCTATATATGATTCATATGTTTGAAATTTGAAAGTCCTGTGTGTCGCCATAATAACTTTTTTGTTTAGTCTTCATCCTCTTTTTTCAAAATTTATGATTCTTACATTTCACAATGAATTTTGAATTAACTAGGTTTCTAGAAACCATACTCTATGAATATTCGTCAAATATGAACAATATAGGTTGTACTGTACATGTAATGTTCCTTGCATCGACAGGTAGTTGTCAACCACTGAGCCTATTTTCCCCTTACGCAGCATACACAATGTCTCAGGATCCGTGATGTTTGAAACGTTGTCGCCCTCGATAGCCATGCATTTAAGTCCCCATTTCTAACCAAAAATCGTTCGCATTCCATGACTGTCAAAACTGACAATTGCCATCTACGTCTTGCATCGACACTTCCTTCTAGTATTTGAAATTGCTGGGTAAGTTCCTTCCAAATGCCCCCTTTCCAGGCGATTTCATCGATATTTCTATACTCGAATACTATTTTGTGCTCTCCTTGGTCACTACCTTGTTTGTGGTGAGGTAGCCTGTAGTAGCTCACTATTATACTAATAGTGTCCAAAACTTGAATACGGAAGCCATAGATTTTTGCCTCTCCAAGTAGTAAGAAGTCATAGATCTCAAAATCACCCGTGATTTTAAGGAATCAAGTCGCAGCCGAAAGATTGATTTTGGAGCCCTCACTACATTCACCGACCAATATGAATTTGTAGAAGACACCTCGCCACTTCAGTGAAAAGCCTGCATTATTTGCCGCACAGTCAGTCAGAAAACTTCAGCCACAATGGTAGTGGTATGTACTGTTAGAAACTTATCTTCCGCCTCTACCAGGAAAAGTGCAAGGAAGAAAACTGATGATGGGACCGCAACTGGTCTAATACCGGTGAACCTGGCAAGGCCCCCAGTCAACAGGAGAGGCAGGCACCGCACGAGACAGCAGATCTTTTTAGGAATGAGGACATGGGAATTGCTGCACCACCAGCTGTGGCGTGGGTTCAGCTTTTACAATATGTGATATTAGGTTAACAAAGGGGGTTAGGATGTTTTTGATGAGAGATTCTGTATCCTGTATTCTAATATCAAATTTGCTAGAAGAGACCATGTTGAGATATTTCTGTTCCCAGGATCTAGCGGAGGCCACCTTACAGTACCAGATTAATGGTAAGAGAAAAAGCGTTATAGTTGCCTTTGTAATAATAACCTTATGATTTTTCAGTGACCTCCACTGACACAAGAATTAAGAAATCTGATAGCGCATGTAACTAGAGTCAAGTGATATTGAACTCTTAATAGGTTGTGATGTGAACACTTAACATATTTGTTACGAACCAGCGAATAAACTATAAGATGAGAGAATTGATCCAAGATTTTCTTCACTTCAGAAATGTTAGGGTTGATTATTGGCGGGTGCTAACAAAATCTCACCGTCTGATCACCGTTACCTAGAACTTACTCTGACTCTCCCACCCGAATAGACTATAATAAAAACACGGAATTCTAGGAAAATGAACTCAATCGAACGACTTCTGAACCGGGTTTGTAAAAGCAATGAGAATAAAGGCTACTTAAACTTCAGGAACTTACAGTGCGAATATAAAAGGCCCGTAAGAAGTTCAAAACGAAACTCTTTTTTAACATACTGTCAGGAATCGGAAGTCAAAAGAGAAGCTTAAAAACTGTCCAGAGCTCTTAAAAGGTATGAATCTGCCACGCAGGACTTTCTCAGAAAATCGGATGGATCTTTCATGAACTCCATAATTCGAGGCAATCAATGCCGACACCCTTTAAGATACACAATTTGGGAAATAGGTGACAAAGAAGAGAGAATCAGCGGTTTTCGCAAACCTTTCAACACGAAGTTCGAGAGCTGCTGTACATCTTTTTGAGCACTTCAAACCAAACCACCGCTCAGTTCTGTCAATGGCAGTAACCTGTCCAGAACTGAATGATTTAAATATCTCGGGTCAATGCTATCAGTCAATGGAGAACTGCGAAATGAAATTGCTTCACGCATTAACGCAACCTGGATAAAATGACATTCCACAACTGGTGTTCTTTGTGATCGACGTTTCGGCGAACGTCTCAAATCTACAATTCCCCGCAATGTCGTCCGTCTGCCGCTCTCTATAGTTCTGAGTGTTGGCCAACTATAAAAGACAATGAACGGCGTCTTACGGTAATGGGGACTAAGATGTTGCATTGGACTAGTGGCGTGACCCGTTTTGATCACATCCGAAATGAGGTGCTCAGAGGTGGCGGGGATGAAGACGGAGCGGCAACCCTGTCGGCCAAAGCAAAATCAAGTGGCCGAGGAGAACCTCCATAGCGGTGGCACCGGGAGACACTGTATCGCATTGGCTTGCCGGCCGTGATGCAGTAGGCGAATGCTCCAAAGGCCTAATCAGGGCGATTAGACTCGAATCTTTACGGGGACTCATCTGAAGTGGCGATAGTCACGAAACCTTACAAGGGGTATACTGGTACCATGGGAACCGGGATAGCTCTTGGACTCACATACTTCAGGAGAATTCCTGTCGTATGTGCGTTCAGCTCGGTTGTTTGCGGTTGGCCCCCTAGTGGGAGCTTCATGGAGGTTGTGGTTGCGTTCAAGCGAGCAGAGACCTTCGGATCTAAGCGTGGTGTTGCGTTTCAACACGGGTGCCGTACTCCTTAGTTCGGTAGAGATTCAGGTAGGTCTTGCATCCACCAGTATGAATGCTAAGCCATGCACTCGGTATAGACTGGTACCGTCGTTGCTTATCACAGCGGGGCTCTGATTGTGATCACAACATTAATCCATGTCTTAAGAAGACCGTGGGATTAAGTTAACGAGACAGGTATTCACGTAAAACCTCCCTTGGACTCACATCCGAAATGAGGATATCCGCGATCGGTATGCGGTTGCACCGATCATGGAAAAACTGCGAGTGAAGCGCTCTCGATGGTGTGGTCACGTAATTAATGCTAACGAGAATTCACTCACCAATATTGGTCTAAACATCGAAGTTAATGGTAAGCGGCCAAAAGGCCGGCCGAAACAACGGTGGCTTGATACGCTGGATGGAGATTTAAAAGCCTCGGGATTACATCCTGATCAGGCATTTGATAAAATAACATGGCAAAACCGATCACAACGAGCCGACCCCACTTGTGAACGGTACCAAGGCTGAAGAAAAAGAAGAAGATGTGAGGAGCGATGTGTGGCTGACAGTTCCGTGTCACATAGTTAAAAATTCTATTGGCCTCTATTTTTTAAAAAGCGATTTAAATAAATAATTTGATGGAAAGCACTGTATTGATAATTGTCAACCTTATACGCTTCACACTTGGAATTTATTAGCACATGTGAAGAACTTAACCTGCAACCGATACAAAAAAGTGCTGTGGAGAACTAGATTCTTCACAAATGGAATTTTAATATTTCACTCGAATGTCAATTTTTCTCGTTAACTATGACGTCAGCATCTTATGTGTATGGCTTAGGAATAGATAAGTTTAAGCTGCTATAACTTTAACACTAATATGTAGTTGGATTTGCATGAAACTTGGCATGCGTATGCACTGTCCTCTATGCCGGTGCAATTTAGTACTCCTAGGATGAACTTAAGGGGAGTAAGTTTATTTCAGCAGATATCAGAATGGGGCATATTTTGAGGCCTAGATTTCATCTAAGCGCACCACCCTGATTTTTTTTCCAATTTTTGGTTTGGATCCGGAGAGTGCTAATTGATACCTTTCATTCGATACCCCACATGACTATACTCGATGAAAAAAATGTTTACATCCCCCCTTTAGATGTATGGGGAGCCCCGCTTTAAACTCTACCTAAATTTATGTCACTCATTTTATGCTTCTGATTTCATAGTTCCCATATGTCCACCAAATTTCGTACGGATCGCTTTAGCCGTTTTGGAGAAAAGTGCGTGTGACAGACAGACAGCGAGTCGATTTTAATAAGTTTTTTTTTTCGCCAGAAAAAACAAAATGGCGGCGATTTTTCAACTTTTTCATTTTTTGGAGCAAAAAACGTAATGTAAATCAAAAGCGTTGAATGTGTACAATGACATATTGAAATTTCAAAGCGAATGGTCAAGTGTTTTTTTTTAATCCTCCACGTCAACCTAAAAAGCTTTGTTTTCGGAAAAACAGTGCGTACGAGTGCTAGGTCAGTGCGCCGACCGAGTTCGTCGTTTGATATAGTATCAGGCCAGCGTACCCTGATAATAACAGGTGTTGACTAAGGCTTGGAGGTGTCGAGTAACAGTCGGATTCACTTTCCATCTGCTACTCCCATATAGCAACGCGGAAAGAATACTAGGACACAATAGTCTCAACTTCATCTTGGTGTTGAGCTAACTGCATTTCCAGATTTTAGACAGTGCAGCGAAAGCGTATTTAGTTGCTAATGCGTCGGGCACGCTTCCTAGATTTACAAATCGATCAAGGCCTTCGATGCTTTGCCCATTAATGTAACAGACAGTGAATCTTGATTTTTTTTGGTGTTTATCTTCAATTTAACTCTATTTAACTCTATTTGCCTCTAACCCGATAGGAAAGCAAACAGATGTCATCAGGGTAGACGAGGTGTTTAAGGAAAGATGTCATGATCCATACGACTCCTCCACGTCCTCCGAACAAAGTAGCATGGAGAACGTCACCGATAACAAGGAGAAATATTGGTTAGAGTGGAGAAAATTTTCCTTGCTGGCCTCAACTTCCAGACTGCCGGCAATTAAGGAGTTGCGGTTTAAATGACTGATACTAAGCTGTCTGAACACTATTATTGTTTTTTTTGGGGAAGGGTAGGTGAATGCATTTACACAGAGGGTAGTAGACTCTCGCATCGGTACGTCGTCGGAATACCAACTAAACACCTCCCCCCTCGTCAGAGAGCTAGCCTGGAACCGTTTGGCACATTGCTTCGCGCTAGTCCCCGAACTCTCCCGCCTTGCAGAGCCTTCAAATTAAGGAATTCCTTTCACCAACGGGGGGGAGAGGGAACAACCAGTTCAAGGAATCTTGTGCAAGTAAGACTGAAAACCTCCATGTCCACTTAAGAACTGGCCCGGGAAGTAGTCAGTCTCACCATGCTTCCGATTCAGCTAGGCACCTAAGTTGCCGATAAGCTGCGCAGTCCATCTGCCTCTAGTTTCATTATGCCAACTGAGCTGCCACTAGTGTAGGATGCGTTGCCATTCTTCACGAGCAACCACCTCCCTTGGCTCTTCTCGCTTGGGCTTGTATATGGTTTGACGCTCCTTAGCAAAAAGGACAACGGGGATCATACCTGCGATCACCATCCGGGCCGGTTCAGAGACAGTGCGGAACGCAGACGCCACCCGCAAAACTCCCCATCTCTGTACTTGCGCAAGACACTTACAATATACTTCCTTGCCAAGTGCATCAGCCCATACCTCTGCACCGTAGAGCAGGACGGACTGCGTTGAATTCATTAGGAGACGTCGTCAGCTAGACGTAGGACTCCCAATATTTGCGATTAGCATACTTAACACCGAAACTTCAGCTGCAGACTTGTTCGCTGATGCTTTGATTTGCTTAAAAAAAAATCATCTTTGAGTGAACAGTCAGCCCAATGTACTTTACCGTTTTGACTCGATTATCAATCCGCCGAACGATATGCGACGCAGGGTCGGAATTCGCTTTTTACTGCGGTTTTTCCAGTGCAAGGTTGAAACCATGTCATCCATCTGCTTACCCGTCGCATCAATATGCCGATTCTGCTTTGCACCTGTTCTACAGTGCGTCCGGCAACAGGCGCCGCGACAATCTTTGCAAAACCGACAAAAGGCGACTCTTCTGGCATGTCAAGTTTAAGTAAACTATCATAGCAAGCATCCCGGCCCTAGGATGGATCCTTGCGACGACGTGACCTCCATCCTCCTCTGGCCCTCTAGAGTTTCATAGAGCAGGGAACGCAACGCGTATCGCTTCAGCGAGTCTACTTCTGATGAGCTTTTCGAGCACTTTTCCGGCAGTGTCAAACATACAAAGTGGGCGATATGGATTCGGGGTCGCCTTTCCCTTTGCTGATAAGCGCACGCCTCGCTACCTTCCAACTAGCAGGGAAAATGCCCTCTTTTAGGTAAGCGTTGAATGTGCCGAGCAGTAGGTCTAGCTGGTGTTGGAATACTAGTTTGTATACCTCTGCTGGGGTACGCGCCTTCTTGGTTTTCATAGAGAGGACTGCCTGTACCAAATTTTTTATAGAGAAAAGTGGACAGTCATCATCACGTACGGGGTCCGCAGGGAACATTGCCAGTGCAATGCGGTCCATCTGCTCGGCCTTAAGTGATCAAGGTTTCCACAGAGCCTCGATTTTTCGAATTACCAGTTTGTATCCGAGTCCCCACAGGTCCCCATTCACCTCGTCGACCAGATGCTGCCAACAGTGAGCTTTGCTCCTATTTATTGCGCTACGGAGTCTCTTTTCAGCTGATTTGTACTCCGTCATTATAGTACACGCCTCTTCCCGGTCACTTAGAAGTTGTGGTAAGCGGCAGAGCCTGTGGTACTTCTTCCAGAGCTTTGCAATTTACGCCGTCCACCAATACATAAAAGGTTTGCCACGTCTCGATGCCCTCCTGGGCATGGAAGCTCCACAGGCCATCGTTTTCTGGTCCATAACTGAATTTACGACAGTATTAGCTGCAGCGCTACCAGCCGCAGGAGTACCCTCTAGCATGGCCCCACCTGTTTCAAGAGTTTTGACAAACCTTTCGGTGTTCGCTTTCGCAACATTGCATGCACAGAAAAGGCGCCGGGGTTGCGCACACCGAGAGTTTGTGTCCACCACTTCGAAGGCAATGCATTGAAGGTCGCTTGCAGTACTCGCACCCCCTCTAACAACAACACCAGTGACTCCGATACGAAGGTTACGTCTGGAATGCTTCCCTCGCAGCCTGGTTCCTGTTGGGGCGGATCCTATGTTTAGAACTATCAGTCCTGTTCTTGCCGCCATTGCGAGAATTCGGTTGCCTTTGGAGTCTGAGTGAGACATGCGCCATTCAAGTGCCCTTGCATTGAAGTCACCCCCAACCAGGATCCGCTCATCCGTGTCTAAGATAGCGTTCTTCAAAGCATCTAGCTTGCATCGAAAGTTCAGCTTCGTCTCGTTCGACGCAAGATAGACACTGAAAAACGTTATGCCTGAACACCGAATCTAGACAAAGCCGTCCCCTCAGCCTTGGGTAAGAATCCTAAGGAGGATCCCGTACCGATCCCAGATGGCATCGATACCTGATATGTCAGGGTGTCATGAAACTGGGTCCTTGTTTCGGTACTAACCACTGATGAGTACTGAGTCTGAACACTATGACCTTGATGGAGTGGGCTTATTGGGGCGAAAATGGTGTTTACAAATATGAAAGCACTGTTTACAATATTTAACATGTTGTTGTTGCAAGGAACGTAGCATTTTCTTGTCATATTTCTTCGGGTCGAAAGCTCTTGAGTACTTCCATAGTCTCCTTTGAATTCTCTATCGTTGAATTTAGTTTACCAAAAAAATCTGTATTAGAATGTGCGGTTGTTATTGGTATAGATCTAAAGACCTACGAATTTAGCATAATCAATCCAATCTCCTGAAATGACTGAATTGCTTTGATTTGATGTTCATATCGAAAAATACTCAATCATGATCACAAAAAGTATGTTGTTCGACACTTTTGAGTTGTCTCCTCTTAGACTTCATTGTCTGTTACGAGAGAAAATCTAGGACACTTATTATCCATTACATCAGCCTGAACGTCGAAAGGTGGCAGTTATGTGATTTTTAATTCAACCGTGGCCTTTCCTAGCAATTTTACTTCACTGGATCCTTATTTTACAGAAAGGGAAGGCTAAATATTTCCTTTCGTAGTATCATTATCGACAATATCCAATATTTTTCCTTACTGCTGAATGTAGGACAATGGACACATCGAGCCGAGCAAATCTACTAATCTCTGACATGGTCCTCTTACTCAGCAAGGCCAAAACAATCAACGTTTACACAACATTTGAAACCGTAGTGAAATGTCACAAGAATCGAAAGGTCCTGATTACATCTCCCTTCTGATGACCTTTTAATATCTGTACTTCGCACAATGTGAACTTTCTGATATTATCGTTTACTAAAATGCTATCCAATGCAAGTTGTGTCCACATAGCAAGAATAAAATACATACCTAACATTAAAAAGGAAACAGTAATCCCGTGTTGAAAATACACTTACAGACGGGGTAACTTTCCCCCGTTCACATCCGTGTTCAGGGTCTCGAATTAGCAAAAAGTCGTAAATTGTCTTTCACATTTGGTGCAATGGCGACCATTGTGGCGTGACTAAAATCCGTTGGTCGTCCCTAATGTTGTTCATGATCTGAACCACCCTTCCCACAGGGCTACTTCTGCCATACAATTTCCACCGTTCTTGAGCACAATATGCAAAATAATTAACTGCTGCACCACGAAGAGGTTCCGCCAAGACAAAACCTCCTACATCCTTGGCATTTCTTGCTTCAGTTAAGCTACCCCGTCCTTTATCGCAGGACATACTTCATTGAAATTTATATGAAAAGACCACTAATTAGACAGGGTGTCGGATTTCTGGAGTAGCAAGCATTCGCATTTGCCTGGTGTATTTTTAGAAACACTTCATTCAATTCCAGCTGTCATCCCTTGTTTTTGCGTGTTCTATTCCTTTGTTTGTTATGATACCATGACTGATGAAATTTCGAACTCGTTGAGGGCTTTGTTGTAAGGGACAAAGTTTAACATGACATGAATTTTGTCGCGACGACGACGCCACGTAACAAGTGATTGAGGTCGTTCATTTCCGCTTTGCCTTCATTCTTGTATCGTTTCGTTCTATAACCCCATATGTGAGAACCTGGTATTCGTTGCCAAGGTTGCTGTTTGGTTAAACTTTTAATGGGTTGCAATGAAAAGGATGTTGGTGGTTTGTAATGCGGATCTATAATTTTTTGTGAAAGTTGCGAATGTTACCGCGCACGAAATACACCCAACAACAAAAGGTTTCATGGAAGTCCGCTGTCTGAAACTTTTTAAAGGATTGTGCTCATATATTCCTGGGAATGGGAAAGGTTAATGCTTCCTGTCGGAATTCATATCCTTCCTGCTAGTTTATTGGATATTTATGGAAATCTGGGGATTGTTCCTAAAATAGATTGCGTTTACACTAGAGGCACCTGACTACAACGTTAGCTGTGTGCACCACCTATGCTATTCAATTAATATGGTATAACTTTAACACAAATTGTTGATAGCATGTCATACATTCCTGCACTTTCCCAGCTTAAAGAAATTCCTGCAACGTGTCCTGACAGCTTGATAAGAGTTTAACGTTTATTGGCCAACTGCACATTAGTTCCTCCATCAGCCTCAGACCCGATTAAAGTCTCATGTGTAATTCATACCAACGGCGGATTCAGTTATTTCCTGCACATATTAAGTCCTTACGATGTGTGAAAACTTTGTGGATTCATTTTAATATTAATGAAGTGCTTGGCAAATGTCTCAACCACATAATTGAATGTTCATTGACAAACGACTTGCTGTAATAGGGGTGCACAAATCGGGTTGGCATAGTGCCCCTGAGACATATAATTACTCTTTATCGTTAGTTACCATCGGCTATGTTACAGTGGCGAGACGTACTCGTACTAAGTGTTTTGCGAGAATGTTGTATTTACGAACGTATACAAGCATATTATTGGGTTTCTCACGGAAACGTGTCAATTGCTGATACTCACGTGTGCTACGAAGGATTATGTATTTGTTCCAAGAATGGAAAATATGGAAGGGTAAACGAAACGGATACGATTCGTGTCATATTATCGCACATACTCGCATTGACAAGTATATATGCTTCAGGAGTGTTTTTAAGGTTTTGTTTGCAAAACAAAACCTTATTAAAATCGGTTTACTGTCTATCTGTCCGTCTGTATTATTTTTTTTTTTTCATCGTTGGAAGGTGGAAAGGTTCAAGACCTGCTGCTGGCTCCTGCCATGCAGTTATGTGAGACTTCTACTCACTAGAACCACCTCCTTCTTTTTCCACTCTCCCCACGGAACTGCTATAAGCATTGCATCGCGGGGCTGGATCAGTTCTTAACTGTGGCGCATTATTGTTCGCTCCCTTTGTTGCTTTCTTTGCAGTTCTTCATGCCTTAGCCGTTGATGAATCATTGTCAGCTCAATTACCACTTGATTCCAAGCCTCCGTTGATTCCAACATGAACGCCACTATATTTCCAGGTGTTAAGCGCCTGTCTGCGATCGTCTCCAGCCTAGTTCGGTGTGCTGTAAACCTTGGACACTCAAAGACAACATGCAGCATGGTGACTCATCGTGTCCAAATCCATATAGATAAGCCCGGTAACCTCCATGTCCAGTTAAAAACTGTGTTAGCTCGTAGCTTAGTTCCCCGTGGCTCCTTTCAAACCATCTTCGAATGTGTGGAATGATGCGGTACGTCCAACGGCCAGTTTGTCCCTCGTCCCACCTTTTTTACCATTTTGCGATGGATTCTCGCCGTGCTAGTTGCCGTGGAAGTACAATAGACTCCCCGATTGCATACATTTTGTCGTAGAGACGCCGACCTTCATCCGCCAAGATGTCTATGGGGATTGTCCCTGCCAGTACATATGGTGTTTCTTCTAATGTCGTTTGATAAACACTGCATACCCGGAGTGCACTTAGTCGATACGCCATTCCTAGTTTTCCGCAATTATTATCAGGAAGCGCACAAGAAAAAGCTGTACAGGTCGCGGAAAAAATGCAGTGGGCATGCGATGCATCTATGCCACGGCGTAGCGCTTTCCGAAGACGAAATCCCAATTTCTGGTGGAATTCACCAAGTATGTTTGCCAAAGTTTTTACGGCATGGCTTAGAGAAGGAGAATTATCCGAGCAATGGAAGCTGCAAAAGTTGATACTTATTCCGAAGCCAAGTAAACCGTTGGGAGACCGCTCCTCATATCGACCGATATGTTTGGTCAATACCATTGGTAAACTATTTGAACATGTAAAAGGAAGGTGTAAAATTTTTTTTCACCAAATGTAGTCATGTGGGGTATCAAATGAAAGGACCTCCGGGGAGTGGGAGGGGTGGAAAGTGATAATTTGTTTACCCCATTCTCAGAAACTACCCAACCGAAAAATCTGAAAAATTCATGAAGCTGTCTCTATATGGTGCCCAGGCCCCAAAATACTCTCCATATCGATATCTATTCAAATTAAGTTAATAATAGTATATTACCATATTTTTGGGGAAATTGAGTAAAACCCTCTTAAGTTTATCCCAGAGTTATAAAAGTTGGTAGTAGTATAATATATAATATGAAGCATATTATCCCCAAGTTTGGTCAAAATCATACTATTACTAACAAAGTTACAGTAGCTCTAAGTTGACTCTCCCCTGTAAATTTCATCATCATCATCAACGGCGCAACAACCGGCATCCGGTCTAAGCCTACCTTAATAAGGAACTCCAGACATTCCGGTTTTGCGTCGAGGTCCACCAATTCGATATCCCTAAAAGCTGTCTGGCGTCCTGGCCTACGCCATCGCTCCATCTTAGGCAGGGTCTGCCTCGTCTTCTTTTTCTACCATAGATATTGCCTTTCCGGGTGGGATCATCCTCATTCATAAGGATTAAGTGACCCGCCTACCGCAACCTATTGAGCCGGATTTTATCCACAACCGGACAGTCATAGATTTCGTGGTTATGTAGGCTACGGAATCGTCCATCCTCATGTAGGGGGCCAAAAATTCTTCGGAGGATTCTTCTCACGAACGCGGCCATGAGTTCGCAAATTAAATGTAAATTTACTGCAACTAAATATTAATATCACATTGAAGTGGGTAGTCAGACGCGCTAAATGCAAATACATAACGGGCTACGTACAAATGGAATAGTTCTACACTTAAATATACTCACAGAAGAAGCAAACAAAACCTTTCATACCTGAAGCGCCCAGCTTCCGGTTTCCCAGCTTGTTATATTGTCTGACATTGTCACTGGGCGTGTATTGCTGAGACACCCAAGAAAAGGAAATGTGCTTGAAGACATATGCACATGCACACCTATTCAAGCATATATCCTACATGTGATACGGTTCGAAAAACAGTTCAAGTTGAAGAAGAAATTGCTACGTGGATGCAGAAACCTTCGTACTCGGACTGATTACCATTATGTAAAAATCTTAGACTTTCAAAGCTCCTTTTACCGCTGATGCATTTATAATGGAAATCCTTAATATTCTTGGGAATTTCACACACTTTTTCATTGGATCTGTATCGTGTCCGTGTACCAATAGAAATCTGTACAATATCTTTTATGTAAACATTTATTCAAAATTACTACTCGAAGTAATATGGCAGGATTCTGGAGAGTACTTCTCTTGTTACACTTATGGCAATATTCTTTTCTATTATGGAAAGCGAAGAGTTAGCAGACACAAATCTGGTGTCGGATATTTTCTGACGGCTACTGCAAGGGACGTTCTCTTAGCCTGGGAGCCGGTTTCTGATGGAATTCCGACTGCAAGATTGCGGTGCAGGTAAAGAAGCAACAAAATTGTATTGCGCTATGCATCAACGAAGACAGGTCCTGAGGTTCTAAAGAAAGTGCGTACCGTATAGGCATAATCCCACGGTCCCCTTCGGACAAGGATTGATTTTGGGAACACAATCACATCGGTACTGGTTTATACTGAATTGAGGCTGAGATGGATGCGAGGCTTATCTAAAACCTCTATCGGAATTAAAGGGTACGCCGCGGTGTAGTTATACAGTACAATTCGACGCCTGAGCCTACAAAAGCTCTGCCTTTGTATGACCAATCAAATTGACTACTTTGCGATCAGCAGCAAATTTAGGAACTTCCTTGTGGAGGTGCGTAAGAACAGAGGGGCTGACATCGGCCGAAGCGAATTTGTTATTGTGCTGGTAAGGGAAACGGAAGACGCAAAGCGATGATTTCAGAAGAGCATACCGCATCACAAAAAAATAGTTTGCGGTCGCGAATCTTTCTATGGTCCTGCGAAGGATGCTAACGCTTGACTCCTCATCCACAAGGACGAGCAGCTGAAAAGGCGGATGGAAACCTCTCTCTAAGTTCCGCCTCTTGTGGCTAGTTACTGCGAAATGCGAACAGGAACTGTTCGTCCAAGCAGAAGAGAAATCATTTTGGCCACCAATGCACTCAAACGGAGTAAAATCGCTGGGCTTGGCGGCCTCCCTGCAGAGTTGTTTATCGCTGCGCCTGCAGTTTCTACTTCCACTATTGCGGGAATCTTTAGGAATCTGAAACCTTTCCAAGAAAGTGAACGAACAAGTAGGAACACCGGAAACTGAGCGCCTCCGGTATAAAGGTTTTTTGATCATCTTATGTGAGGAACTTCCTATGCACGTTTTTCTTTTCGCAGATAGCTACAAAAAGCCACAGATAATATGCTCATCCTAAACAAACGCACACTGGTGTGTAGATATATTTATATATATCTATATATTTCAGAGCGGCAATATGGGTTTCGGCGAGCCCGTTCTGTCGATGGAGGAGCAACGGTCGGGGAATTGGCTCGAAATGCAATGGCCATGGGCAAATGCTGTGCTCTGGTGACGCTGAACATCAAAAATGCTTTTATCTCAGCCAACTGGGGCTGGATCAAAGGCTCGGCTAATCGAGAGTTGGCTTTCGGACAGACTTCTCTGGTACGAGACGGACGACGGGTCGAAGTAGCACATTGTGACAGCAGGTGTGCCTCAAGGTTCTGAATTGGACCACTGCTGTGGACCATAATGTACGATGGAGTGCTTGGCCTACGCGTTCCGGAGGAGACAACGTTGATTGGTTTTGCGGACGACCTGGCGGTAGTTGCAATTTCAAAGCATCCCGGGGATATTGAGCTTTATGCAAATGAAGCCATTCATACCATCAAGTCATGGTTACGAATGGCCAAGCTGGACCTGGCGGACGAAAAGACGGAGGCGGTCCTCATTACCAACCGCAGGAAGAACAACACGGTTACCATCCGGGTTGGTAATCGTGAGGTCGTCTCAAAATCGGTTGTCAAATATCTGGGGGTGATGATCGATGCCAAGCTGAGTTTCAAGGAACACTTGGATTATGCGCGAGAGAAGGCAGCGAATGCCAGCTCATCCTTTGCAAGGATGATGCCTAACGTGGGAGGGCCGTAGTATAGTCGCAGGCTACTCACCGCGGAAGTGGTGAGGTCGATTCTGTTATACGCGGCCCCTGTCTGGGCAGCAGCATTGAACCACTGTCAACCGGAGGAAGATCAGTTCGGCATACCGCCAATTGCGCTAAGGGTGTGCAGCGTATTTAGGACGGTGTCGACGGAGGCAGTGTGTGTCATCGCGGGAATGATCCCTATAGATCTTCTAGCGAGCGAGGAACACTGGCTCTACGAAAAACGGAAGGCAAATCCAACCGAGGTGAATGCGGATTTCCGAAAAGCCATCAGGAGAGAGTCTTGTGGCAAGTGGCAACAACGGTGGGATAACTCCGACAAGGGCCGGTGAACCCATACATTGATCCCGTGTATCGAGAAATGGGTCGACCGAAAGCACGGAGAATTGAATTACCACCTGACACAGTTCCATACGGGACACGGTGGCTATAGGAAGTACTTGCATCGCTTCGAGTTGGACGAGTCTCCCAACTGTCCTGAATGCGGTGCTACACCCAAGGACCCGAAGCACGTTATGTTCCACTGTCCCAGATTTCCGCAGCAGAAAAGGAGGATGAACAGCATCTTGGGGGCGGTCATCGAGCCCTCCAACCTGGTGGAAGAGATGCTGAAGTCGGAGGAAAACTGGATAGCGGTAAATGAGGCAGTTGCCGTGATGCAGACAAAACTCCTGGAGTTGGATCGAGCTCGGAAAGCAGCGCGACGGAGACGCGGCATAGGCGAGCTGGTATAGCGAACCAGAGCCTCCCCGCGAAGTAATACTTCACGGTGATCCCACGGGGAGGAACGGAAGAGTTGGGGTGGTTTTAGTGGGTGCGAATCCCACAAACTGCTGTAACCTGGCGCAGCAGCGTCTTTCTAAGATTTCCACCTCCATCCGTAGAATATATACAGTATGCAAAATTCGTATTCGTACACCCTATATTTTGCGGGTTTTTCGGTTATTTCTGAGAAATGATAGAAAATTCGTTCAATCTTATATAACAATTTTTTACATAAATATGTATGTAGTTGTTATAGAACATTAATCTTAAATTTTATTTACATCCGTTTGTTCAAGAGAACAATTTCCAAATTCAATCGAAGCAAAATTCGTATTCGTACACCCCGACTAGCGGCTTGAACTCAATCCGTGTACGATATTAATCATTTTGCACTGTAAAATTCTAACGGTAAATTCTTGAAAAAGTGTGGTTGACAGTTCGAGCTAAAGTGTTTTGGGAATTACAAATAAAGAGTTAATTCTTTAACAAATTTTCCAAATGAGTCGAAAAGGTAGTGAATTTTCGAACAATGATCGTAAGATAGTGATACAGCTATACAAGGATGGTAAATCCTTGAGACAAATTGCAAAAATTATGCATAGGAGTCACTCGACAATTCAATCTGTAGTAAAGATTTACAATTCGTCTGGTAGAATCGAGAAGAAAAAAAGAAATGGAAACAGATTAATTTTGTCAAGGAGACACCAATCCTTTGTTCGGCGCGTTGTTCGACAGGATAACACGATAAGTGCAGTGAAATTAGCAGGACTTTTGCAAAACCAGTTCCAAATTAAAATTACACCCCGAAGTGTTCGGAATTATTTGCGTAGATTCGGTATACAGAGCCAGACTGCCGCTTCTAAGCCATTTATCAATAATGTCAATAGAAGAAAACGGTTAAACTTTGCAAAAAGATATCTAAACAAGGATTTTCGTTATTGGAAACGAGTAATTTTTTCAGACGAGTGCAAAATTAATCTAAAGTTGTCGGACGGACGGGTTCGTATATGGCGAGAAAAAAATACGAGGCTATATCCAAAAAACATGCTTCCTACATTTAAGCATGGAGGTGGTTCGTTGATGATTTGGGGATGTTTTGCAGCTTCTGGTGTTGGAAACTTGCATTTTATTGATGGAATAATGAACGCGAAGCAATATGTGCAAATTCTTAAAACTAATTTACATCAGAGTGCACAAAATTTAGGAATTCGTAGGAAGTATATATTTCAACAGGACAATGATCCGAAGCATACGGTACTTCACACGCGGCTTTGGCTACTCTACAATTGTCGAAAGTGTTTAAACACGCCTCCACAGAGTCCTGACGTTAACCCAATAGAAAATTTATGGTCTATTTTCAAGAAGAATCTAAAAAATTACAGTATTAGGAATAAAGAAGACCTGAAAACTGCCTTGCAGACCGAATGGCAAAATATTTCACCGAACTTAACCCAAAAATTAGTTCAATCAATGCCAAATAGGCTTAGATCAATAATAAAACAAAAAGGATTTCCCACGAAGTACTAAAACTATATTTCTAGCACATTTTTTGAAGTCTGTAGGTGTACGAATACGAATTTTGTTTTGAGTTTTATATGAATTACTGTTTTTATTATTAAGTTTAAAATATATTTTATACTTGTTATTATGTACATGAATTAACCTCTTCATTTGCTATAATAATATACAATTTATTTATCTCTCAATGTTATATTTGACTTAAAAATAACAAATAATAGGTAAAAAATGGGTGTACGAATACGAATTTTGCATACTGTATATATATATGTACGTCTAAATTGATAGCCTTAATTGATGTACTTCACTGCATGCGCCAAAGCATACATATGTACGTGGAACACTACCCCCAAAAAAATGTTGTGGAAGCGATCTCATCAAACGCTGTATTGCGCCCCCATCGTGAGGAGCTACTCAAATTAGTGCGCACCGCTACTAGTAGATGGCGGCTCAGAACCATTGGACTACAATTAATTCGCATTGAATACACAAGTCTGACCTTCTATAACTTTACTAGTGCCTACAAACTTTCCAAAATTGTATCTTGTATTATCACTTACACTAATTTCCAGGAAAATTTCTAAAATATAATAATATGCTATTATTAACTTTATTTGAGCGGATATTGCAATGGGATGAATTTTGAGCCCTAGATTTCGTATAGATGCATTACTGTGATCTTTTTTCAGGTTCTTCGGTGGCATAGGTTCTCAGAGCAGGACCTGTCTCCCTTTTTGGGGCATACATTTTGAGTCCTCATATCCCTGTGTTTCACCCAATATAAGAAAGAAAATCATTTTCGGGAAGTTCTAATTTAGCTCTATCGTTTGATATCTTACGTGACCATATTTTGTGCAAAAAAAATTCTTCGCCTTTTCGCATATATGGGGAGTCCCCCTTAAACCCAAAATGATGCCGTATTTGCACGTGTAGCGGTTCACAGACCACATACTCTCACCAAATTTCGTGATGATTGCTCTAACCGTTTCAGCTTTTTTTTTACCAAATATATGTGTGGGGTATCAAATAAAGGGTCCCGTTTAGTACTTTCTGCAGTCGGTCTTAGTTTTGACATTCATTGGATAGATGAAGAGTGCGAGCGGTCGAAAGTGATCACTTATTTCACGGACCCATTCTCAGAAACTACACAACCGAAAAATTTGAAAAAATCAAGAAGCTGCTACTATGTGGTGCCTAGGCTCCGAAATACTTTTCATATCCCCTTCAAGTTCCTCCTATAAAATTTCGTGGAAATTGCACTATTACTAACAAAGCTAACTCTGAGGTTAGCCTTTTCAAGATTTCCACATCTTAAAAAAAAACCAATGGCGCGAATTTCGGACCGGGCGGGAAATTAGATCGACACGTTCCGCAAGATCTGATCCTGATCTCAAGTTGCATGTAGGGAATCCAGCTACACGACACTTTCGTCAACATGCCGAAAGACCATTCTCTACGGCCGCGAGAATCCCGGTCCACTTACTTTCAGAACGTGGCTCGTATCTTAATTTTTACTTGTATATACATATAGAATACTGTTATTTCACACTTTGTCCTTTCTTACTTAATTACTACTCTCCACTCTACTGTCCATTCTAGTTAGATGCCAAGTTTTACTTCGTTCCTAGAGTGAACTTATGGCTTTTACTTACAGTGCAGAAGGAGTGGTACATATTGTTCTGAATAACTCAATTAATAGACTTGGTTTCTACCTAGTTGAAATAGTAGCGAGTATACTCCAATCAAAGTATTTCCGCATACATATATGTACTACATATGAATAAATAACATATGTACTATATGTACAGTGTAAAGGACCTTAAGACTTCCAAAGAGTCCTTTCGTTCGCACTCCTTTTGTCTTCATTATATACATGCATGAACGTTTGAATGCACTTCATCAAAAGGTTTTCAAATTCATGCACATATATATGTTATATGATATATTGTGGAAGCATGCATACCTATTTAGGAGTAAATGCATACTCGCATTACTCCGTATACATATAACACACCCATGCATATAAAAGTAGAAATTCATTTAACCAAATAGGACCTTTTCTGTATTGCATGCAGTTATTCAATTCAAGCGAATTCTTCCTTTCCTTCCAACCCTTCAACTGCATTGAGTTAATGCAAGGTCCCATTTCTGGATAATCACCAGCATTTTCGGGTAACCCCAACATAATGCCCTTCAAACTGTAAAAAATCAGTGCCACACGGCTATAATTATTTACTTTTTTCAGCAATTTATGCAGAATATACGAAGGCCGTATAAAGATACTATTATAGAATTGGAACTGAAGTGCTTTCATTGGAGGAACTACAGAACCAAGGGTACATCTAAAAGTTTTTATAAAGTTTCAATGGACTCGACTTTTTTTGGAAGGTTAATGGTAGGTTAAATGAAATGAATTTTTCTGGAGAAAGATGTAAACTTGCAACCGGGTGGAGCCATGAACAATGAATCTTTTATTTCTGCACATTTAATACATTGGAAGGATTCAGAAGGGAAAATGACCTGTAAATTTTACATATTTTCATATACACAATAAAAATATGATTTCGGCTTTCAAAAGTATAGTTGGGAACAAGGAGTAAAAAAGCTATTTGTAAAATTTATAAAATCGATTTTAGTATACAAGGGATCGAATGAAATGGTACCAGCTCATTCCAGAGTTTGGGTTGTGCAGAGTTTCATCTTTTTTGCAGAGTTTCATCTTTTTTTTTCTTTCATGTCACTTGAACAGCTGAGTGAGATTAAAATTAATCTGTTCCAAACTAGTACTGTGTAGAGCAGTATGGAACTCACCACTACAGTATGAGTATATCTTGATAGCCCATCCCCTTATCGCAGACATGCTGTAGTTGCTGCATAAAGTTTAATCAAGCCCCTGACGTGCATTCAAGGTCAAAATAGTCCTAATTCCTTCAGTCCCTGTTTTGTGTAATACAAAAACTTATTAAAGTCGTTCCGATAGACATATCCGTCTTTCCTTTTTCTTAAGGAGGTGGCAATTTTCAAACGGCGATCCAAAGCCAACGTAATTTTTACCCATTGAAACCACAATTGACTTCGTCACTCGGGGGTAAAATAATTGGATATTGCATCACATCATCATCATCATCAACGGCGCAACATCCGATATTCGGTCTAGGCCTGCCTTAATAAGGAACTCCAGACATCCCGGTTTTGCGCCGAGGTCCACCAATTCGATATCCCTAAAAGCTGTTTGGCGTCCTGATCTACGCCATCGCTCCATCTTAGGCAGGGTCTGCCTCGTCTTCCTTTTCTACCATAGATATTGCCCTTATAGACTTTCCGGGCTGGATCATCCTCATCCATACGGATTAAGTGACCCGCACACCGTAACCTATTGAGCCGGACTTTATCCACAACCAGACGGTCATGGTATCGTTATTGTGTAGGCTACGGAATCGTCCATCCTCATGTAGGGGGCCAAAAATTCTTCGGAGGATTCTTCTCTCGAACGCGGCCAAGAGTTCGCAATTTTTCTTGCTAAGAACCCAAGTTTCCGAGGAATACATGAGGACTGGCAAGATCATAGTCTTGTACAGTAAGAGCTTTGACCCTATGGTGAGACGTTTCGAGCGGAACAGTCTTTGTAAGCTGAAATAGGCTCTGTTGGCTGACAACAACCGTGCGCGGATTTCATCATCATAGTTGTTATCGGTTGTGATTTTCGACCCTAGATAGGAGAAATTGTCAACGGTCTCAAAGTTGTATCCTCCTATCCTTATTTTTCCTGTTTGACCAGTGCGGTTTGATGTTGTTGGTTGATTCGTCTTCGGTGCTGACGTTCCCACCATATTTTGTTTTGCCTTTATTGATGTGCAGCCCAAGATCTCGCGCCGCCTGCTCGATCTGGATGAAGGCAGTTTGTACGTCTCGTATCGTTCTTCCCATGATGTCGACATCGTCAGCGTAGACCAGTAGTTGGGTGGACTTGAAGAGGATCGTACCTTCTGCATGTACCTCAGCATCACGGATCACTTTCTCGAGGGCCAAGTTAAAGAGGACGCATGATAGGGCATCCCCTTGTCATAGACCATTGTTGACGTCGAATGGTCCTGAGAGTGATCCTGCTGCTTTTACCTCGCCTCGCACATTGTTCAGGGTCCGAATTGTCTCATGGCCGTATGCAGTTTTACCTTGGCTATGCTATCCTAGGCGACTTTAAAGTCGATGAATGGATGGTGCAACTGTTGTCCATATTCCAAGAGTTTTCCATCGCTTGCCACACAGAAAAAATCTGATCTGTTGTCTGATTTGCCTGGAGTGAAGCCTCTTTGGTATGGGCCAATGATGTTCTGGGCGTATGGCGCTATCCGGCCCAGCAAGATAGCGGGGAATATAGATTGTACTCAGCAACGTGATACCCCTACAATTACTGCATTGTGTGATATCTCCCTTTTTATATATGGGACAGATAATGCCTCGTTGCCAATCGTCAGGCATTGATTCGCTATCCTATACCTTGAGCACAAGTTGATGAACCACTTGAGGTAACTGGTCGCCTCCATATTTAACCAATTCGGCTGTAATTCCATCGGCTCCTGGCGACTTGTGATTTTTTAGTCGATGAATTGCACGGACTGTTTCTCCTAAACTTGGTGGTGGCAGTATTTATCCGTCGTCTTCAGTTGGCGGGACCTCCAACTCGCCGATGTTCTGGTTGTTCAGTAGCTCATCAAAGTACCCAACCCATCGCTCCAATATGCCCATTCTGTCGGAAATCAGATTTCCCTCTTTGTCTCGGCAGGATGAGCATCGAGGTGTGTAAGGCTTCATCCTGCTGACTTGTTGGTAAAACTTCCGCGCCTGGTGCGGTTGCTCCCTGTACTTTTCTAGTTCACAGACTTGTTGGTTCTCCCAGGCTTCCTTTTTCCGTCTGTGAAATCGCTTCTCCGCTCGACGGAGTTCATGATAAGTCTCTGCGCGTGCCCGCGTTCTTTGAGAATGCAACATTACTCGGTATGCGGCATTCTTCCGTTCCGTTGCTAGCTTACATTCATCGTCAAATCAGCCGTTCCGACTCCTTTTGCGGCTGGGGCCAAGTATGTTTGTGGCCGTATCCATGAGAACGTTCTTCAGGTGATTGTAAAGATCATTTGTTGATGCTTCATCTCCAGGATCTCTGTTGACTGCGGTTATTGCGGCATCCATTTGCCTCTTATAGGTGTCGCGGAGGGTTGTGTTGTGGATGGCTTCAGTGTTCACTCTCACCTGATTGTCAGAGGGGATTCTTGGTGGTATTGTTATTCGAGCTCGGAGCACCATGCCAACGAGATAGTGATCCGAGTCTATATTGGCCCCCCTATATGTTCTGACATTCATCAAGGCTGAGAGGTAGCGGCGTTCGATCAACACGTGGTCAATTTGGTTGAAAGTGGTCCCGTCTGGAGAGGCCCACGTATGTTTGTGGACCGCTTTCCGCGCAAACCAGGTACTTCCAACAACCATTTCGTGTGACCCTGCTAATTGAATAATCCGCAATCCGTTATCATTTGTATTTTGGTGTAAGCTATGGGAGCCAACGTATCGCGTGAATACGGGTTCCTTCCCTACTTGGCTGTTAAAATCCCCAAGTATGATTTTAATATCATATCTGGGGCAGGCTTCGAGTATTCGTTCTACTGCCTCGTAGAAGGCATCCTTTTCCGACTGTGCAGTCTCCTCTGTAGGGGCGCGAACGTTAATGAGGCTTATATTTCTAAACTTGCCTCGGAAGCGCAGAGTGCATAGCCTTTCGCTTATGTTTTCAAAGCCGGTAGCAGCAGATTTCATTTTTTGGCTGACTACTGGATGACCGCTATAATATATGGTGTAGCGGCTCTTCTCCAGGAAACTGCTCCTTTCCATCGCATCTCTTGTAACGCTGTTATATCAGCCCTATATTGGGACAGGGTATCGGCTAGCTGCTCATCAGCTTTATCTCTGTACAGGGAGCGCACGTTCCATGAGAAAATGCGCAAATCGTTCATCAGTTGTTGTTGCCGGGTTCGTCGTTGTAAGATTCATCCTGTCCGAGCGTCCTTTCGTGGCTTTGTAACATCGGTTTTCCGTGTAGGATTCTCAGCCCTACTCAACCCCCAACCTAGAGGACCAGTTGGTACAATTTGTCCCGTTTTTAGGCGCGGGAGACTCACCTTCATCCTTCTCCGTCTGCAGTTTTCCATGAAGAAAAAACTCGCAGCAATCACCACGTGGAGGTGGAGATAAGGCTCGGTAGTAGAGTTGTTGGTGTTGGTTCAGCAGGCATTTCCCAGGTTTTATGCTCCATCGTGAGTACCAATCCACGTTTCGCCCTGGGACCTATACTACCCTAATTCCTTCAGTCCCTGTTTTGTGTAAAACAAAAGCTTATTAAAGTGGTTCCGATAGATATATCCGTCTTTCCTTTTTCTTAAGGAGGTGGCAATTTTCAAAAAGACATCCAAAGCCAACGTGATTTTTACCCATTGAAACCACAATTGACTTCGTCACTCGGGGGTAGAATTTGAAACTGAGAAACTGGGTCAGATTATAATTTAATTTCGTCCTTGATAGCAGGGATCAACGTATATGTCAACCGACCCTTTTTTGGACATTCACATCCATCATGCCATCTCTTTATAGATCTCTTCCTTTCGGCGTTCTTTGTCTGGCTTAAAGAAGACATGGACTTCACGTCGTATATGTCTTTCATCTCATCTGCAAGATGCCAATCGGCAAAGTCATATTTTCCGTGGATGATTTGTCAAAAGCATATTTCATGGCCATTGGCATTTGATGGCCAGCTTTCGAAATTGTAATTTTGCATAAGGCGCCTGGTAATTAAGATTGCTTCCGACTTATTCTCTGCAAGAGCCAGTATAGCACTCTCTAACCAGGCCTTATTCTGATTGCTTCACCCGATGATAGCTCCTCCTCCTCCAACCTGTACAGAACAACTTTTGTAAAATTATAATATTATTACACTTTCAGTGCGTTCAATATTGCCGCGAATTTGCAAAACTTTGAACAGATATTGATATGGAGGGTATTTCGGAGCCTAGGCACCATATTGTGGCAGCCTCCTGATTTTTTTCAGATTTTTCGGTTGAGTAGTCGCTGCGAATGGGTCCATTAAAAAAATGATCACTTTCAACCCCCGTACTCCCCACCTTTCCAAAAAATGTCAAAACTAAGACTGGCTTCAGAAAGTACTTCGGAAGTGACTATATTTAATGAAAAAAATGTACACCCCCCTTTTGCATGTATGGGGACTCCCTTTAAATTCGACTAGAATGATGTAATTCACTGTATGCGTGAGCGTTTAGAGTTCCCACCTTTCCACCAAATTTGGGGTCAATCGACATAACCGTCTCCGAGAAAAGTGCGTATGACGTATGTAGCTAATGCTACAAGCAGCTTAAACAGTGCTAATGCTACAAGCAGCTTAGACAGTGTTTAAACACCATAGCAAACGCGCAGAAGGATGTGCCCAAGGGACAACATTAGTCGTTTAAAGCGGCAGTGAAACTAACGGTATCCGAGCGTAAAAAGTTAGGGGATGCTCCTCAGTATCGAGAACTGGATCCGTTTAGAAGAAGCTCAACAATTATGAGATCTCCCGCAATATCCAAGGCCGAAATGGACCTGAGCCACAAGAATCCCGTTGACGCCAGAAAATGTGCGGAAAGAAGAATGGAGGCTTTGGAACTGAAGTCCGACCTGGAAGAGTCATCCTTCACTTTGCTTGGGGCGAACATTGTTGAATTATCCAAAAGATAAACACAACGTGCACCAAGGAAAGAAGCATATGGTGAGAGCCATCAGGGTTGTATACAATAAATCTCCAGAAGATGAGAAAGATCAACACTACTCTTTCAACGACGACGCACAACGATACTCGCGGATGGGCAGAGGAAAAAGAGGGTTCGGGAAAATGGAGGCGAACATCCAGGACATCAGCAGGTTCCCAAAAAACAAAAAGGCCTACTACCCGCTTTGAAGAAGGGGCCTAAAACGTCGGTAGGCGAGAAAATAATGCCTAAAACACCAAGAGAGCCGATGTCTCAAAAGGTACACGACGGTTGGACTAAGGTTGGACCAAAAAAGCCAAAAAAGAAGAAGGAGAGAATCTGGATTCGTCCCGAGGCAATCATTATTTCAGGGACGGCTAGTATGTACTATGCAAACATACTGAGAAGAGTGAAAACTGACCCTGATCTCAAAGACTTGAGGGGGAGTGTAAGCAGGATCTGGAGGAGAAGGCAGAAGGCAGATCTCAAGCTGGAACTGAAAAGGTTCGAAGAGAGCAAAACCGGAGGCTTCCGCAACCAAGTCAAAAATTTACTTGAGGAAAGTGCTACCGCGCGTGCTCAAAAGCATGAGATCGCTATACATTGCAAGAACCTAGATGCAGGAGGCATCCACTGTGAGGAAGAAAGAAAGGTGTATAGAAGTACACAGACGGCGACCATTCGGTTGTCAGCAGAAGCAGCGCGCAAGCTGCTGGATGTCAGGAAAGTCCAAATTGGCTGAGTAGCCTGTCGCCTTAGAGAGCAAATCTCATTGAAGAGATGCTTCATGTGTCTCTCGTACGGACATCTAGCGAGAGTGTGCACAAGTGAGGTTGATCGGTCTAGTCGAAGCAGACGTTATAGTGAAATAGGTCACATTGCTCGGGATTGTAACAAGGATCCCAAATGCATGTTGTGTAATGGAAAGGAGGGCCTGGACGACAGGCATATTGCCGGAAGCGGCAAGTGTCCCGAGTTTAAAAAGGCGCGTACAGCGAGAAAATGAGGTTGGCCCAAATCAACCGCAATTACTGTAGGATAACGCAAGATCTGCTCTCGCAGACCACCCATGGATCAGAGGTGCAAGTGGCTATAATAAGCGAATCCTACAGAAACACTAACAATAATTTATGCGGGGACCAAGCCATACAAGAATATATGAAGCAGTCCACAAGTGGGTTCGTATGGGCAAAAATAGACGCCATAAACGTCTATAACTGCTATGCTCCTCCAAGCCTGACGTTGGTCGAATTCGAGAACATGTTGGGTAGGATGGCTCTGGATGCAGAAGGACGGAAACCAAAGTCATCGTTGGTGATTTCAATGCATGGACCACAGAATGGGGACGTTCACTGACGATTACGTTGTCTCTTGGGGGCTTTCGCGCAGTTAGATATCATATTGGCTTACGATGGTCAGGTTAACACTTACCGGAAAGGGGGGTCCGGTTCGGTTGTGGGTCTGACTTTTGTTAGTCCTTCACTAGCTCCCGATATGTCCTGGAACGTCAGTGAACAGTACACCAATAGTGAAATCTGCTCGTCCAAAAATGAGAAGAACGTCAGGTTGGTCTGCGAAAGCAATTGACGACCAAACATTCATAGATGTATGGCTGGATACTATACATGGTAAACCATCGGCAAGTGCTCTACATATCACGAAGTGTACCGCGAAGGCATGCGACTCATCGATGCCGAAACGTTATACTTACCCCAGTAGAAGGCCCAACTGCTGGTGGAATAGTGGATTGTCAGATCTTCGGTCGGCGTGCCATCTGAACAGACAAGCGTCTCAGGGAACAATGGGTAGGATTGATCAGGAGGTGAAATAGCGAGCTTACAAGGAAGTCCGAAGAAACCTGAAGCTGCCTATACAGCGAAGCAAGAGGGCTGCTTCAAGGGGTCAGGCACTTCCACAAATTACATGTCCTGATCTCCTACTGAAAATCGTTCAGGGTCTGTTCCCTCAGGAGAACACAAGGGGTTACAGTCTACATACATCTTTAGATGTGACTGTAACACCCCGAGCAACGAAGGAAGGAGTAGTAGAGATTTGCGGTAGGCTGGGAGCCAACAAAACAGCCTGCTTCGACGGTATACCAAACAAAGCCCTTAAGCTACCCGTTAAATCGAGGCCAGACACATTCGTAGAGCGGATGGGATCTTTCCTGAGACATAGAAAAAACAAAGGTTAGTGTTGTTGCCTAAACCTGGTAAGCCTCCTGGTGAACCATCTTCCTACAGGTCTGTATGTCTATTGGCCACTATGGAGAAAATGTTGGAGAGAATAATCTACAACAGATTGCTCCCGGCTGAAAATGCGACACACGGAACGGGTGGCACTAGAAAGTGACGTACAAAATACGTGCAACTCTACCAGTTGAAAATTTATAAAGAGGTCATTGTCGGCGATTGGTGTACCAAGCTAGTTAACAGCGCTAGGCAACAGCTACTTAACAAATAGAATGCTCTGGTACGATACAGACAATGGAACTTAAGAATACATTGTCTCCGCGGGTGTCCCACAGGTCTCTGTGCTGGGAGCGTTATTGTGGAACGTCATGTATAATGATGTCCTCAATGTCCCAGCTGCTGGCAACGTAACAATAGTGGGTTAAGCCGATGATATAGCGATTGTTGTTTACATCTGGCGGATGTGGAGTTGTATTCATCCAAAGCAATCACTGCTATTAAGAAGTAGCTGAAAGATGCAGGTCTTGCACTCACGGAGGTTAAAACAGAAACCGTACTTATCACAGAGCATTTCATGACTTCAAAGCCAGCAATTAAATACCTTGGAGTGATGATAGATGCGAGGCTGAATTTCAATCAGCGTTTACAAAATGTTTACACCAAGGCATCCAATGTTAGCATGGCCCTGGCAAGGATGGTGCCAAATGTTGGAGGCCCGCGATGCACTCGTAGACTGCTCATAGCTGAGGCAGTAAGTTCTATGCTGTTTAACGCAGCGCTAATTTGGCCAACTGTATTGCATACCGCATGCAATGCTCAAAAGATGAGCGCGGTGTATAGAAAGACCGCCCTCAGAGTGTGCTGTGGTTATAGAACCATCTTCGACGAAGCGGCCTATGCAGTAGCTGGAATGATGCCGATCGACATTTTGGACGATGAGACGGCAGGTATCCATGATGGACCCGATTCTTCCCCAGATCAGCAAATGAAAAAAGTCAAAAGGAAGGAATCGTTAAGCAGGTGGCAGAAACTGTGGGAACAGGCAAAAAAGTGTCGATGGACCCACAGATTGATTCCCAGCATCAAGGTGTGGACGCAGAGAACGCATGGTGAGATAACCTATCATCTCACGCAGTTCCTCACGGGACATAGCTGTTATCGTAAATACCTCTATAGATTTAAACTGGACAGCTCACCCAACTGTTCCAGCTGCGACGGTATTCCGCAGACGAAAGGAAGAGTCTAGAGGAGACATTGCGAAGAACACTAGGACCGGAAAATATAATTGGAAAAATGCTTGCATGACAGGAGATGCATTGAACGACATGTTAGGGCGGATTCAGTGCAGATTAAGGGAGGCAGACGAAGCGAGAAAGGCACGGCTGCGAATGCAATCGATTGAGGAAAAGAGAGGCTAGGGCCATGTCCACCCCACGATGAAATACTTTGTTGCGATTCCGCGGGGAAGAGGATCTTATTATCTTTTTGACACTCGGAGCTTTGCTTTCAAAATCGGTAAGATCGAGTAGAAGGTTTGCGAACTGAATTCGGTGTTTTAGTTCGTCAACATCATTTCCATCTGTCGTCAGTTGTACCTAAGTATAATATATACAACTGCCGAAATTTCTAAGTTACTCGTCAATCGTTATATTTTGTGTAGTGGACATAATTTTCCTCGTTTGTGTCATAATTTTCGCATTGTTTTCGTTAATTCGTAGGCCAACTTCGTTTGCTGTTTTGTCGTGTGGAAAATCAAGCCATCACCGCACATGCAATGATTTGACAAGGCTTATGGAGCGGCAGACATTTTGTATCCACAGGCAACTTTTGTATAACCTGTTTCAGTCCCAACGAAGCTTGTCTCAAACAAACAAACTCTGATATGTGTGGGACATTACCATCCTGATGAGATTTTCCAGTTTTACTGGAATTCCCAAGTCAAGCATTACTTTCAACACAACATGCCCACCTGTAGCCAACAAATATTGGATTGACGTCGATATTTAATTCCCAGTATTTTTCTAACTTTTGTTCAATCGTAAATACTGAAAACCTCCATTTAATTTTTTTTTCTAGTATTTTTATGACGATTTTATTTGACGTACAAAGTAGTGAGATGTCTCTGTCAACTTGCCGCCTTTTTTGTAGATAGGGCGTATCACACTTTTTTATCACACTTCCGGAATTTGCTCTTGGTTCAGATGGAAAGAGTCAGATAATGGATAGCTTCCATGGTCCACGGACCACCTGATTTGATGGACTCTGCCAGGATGTTATTGGCATTGAAGACGCTTATCCTATTTCCCGAGACCAAAATGGTAAAATGGCTCGATGGCGGAACCGAGAACTGCCAAGACTCAGGAAATCAATCAGACGACTGGTTGGCTGGAAAGGCTGCTCGCAAGGTATGCTATCGCCATTTGTGTGGACTATGTTAATCGATTCACTACTGTACGAACTATATATATATATATATGCCAATACAAGCTCAAGTGGAGGACGTGGCTGTGCTAGTTTTTGGTCGAGATCTCGCAACGATGTGCTGAACTACACCACGCGCCGTGGATTTGATTGATAGTTGATACCTCAAGCATGGACTTTCAGTAAATCCAAATAAAACCATTATGGCATTATTTACAAAACATGGAAATTGAATAGTCATTGCCTTCCAGAGATGAGGGGTACAATCCTCCTCCAACTCTCCGAGGGAGTGAAATATCTGGCAGTTATTCTAGACAAGAATCTTCTTTGGAATGCTATCATTAAGGTGATTTTCGGTTATATGTACGTAGTACGGTGGGTTATAGTGAAACAAAAGAGTTTTCGCTGTAAACTAGCCACACTGCAAAGAACTGTCTGCTTGGGTATTACCGGTGGATTACTCCATTTGCAGCCCTTCGACATGTTTATACAGAGCCTTGCAATGAGAGCAGCTCATACACTAATTCCATTAAATCTATAATAAAACAATGGACCTGGGGGCACAAAGCATTTGAAGATTTATTGGAGGAACTGAATTCAGTTTTCGCAATGCCTTCTAATTCTCGGATCCCCATAGATGTGTTTGGTACAGGATATGGAGTTATACTGACAGTGGGACGAACCAGAAGAGCACGTGTCAGGATATACTAAGGTCTTCTACACCGATGGCTCACGAACAGAACAGGGTTCGGGTCTACCGCTCGAAAAAAACGAGAAGTGGGCTTTTCCCGTAAGATAATATACAATAGTCTTTCAGGCTGAAGTCTATGTGATCCTGAGGGCGCAATCTGGATGATTGACGAGCAGTCGAAGGGTAGGCGGATCGCTGTAGCGATAATCAAGCTACATTGAGGGCTTTGATCGCTTGAAAAATGGTTCAGAAATATAAAAATCGATTGAACTCTGTTTCTAGATTCAATACGGTCATTGGGGTTTAGAAGGAAATGAAATCTCGGATGCCATAGTTATGTTTATGCCTTTATCGGAACCAGCAATTGTGGAATCAGTTGCATTGGCTAATGTTGCTGGATAGCAACTGGGAACAAATTGCTCATAATTCCAGGTAGCTGAGCCTTAATGCCACTAACCACACCAAACTTTTTCTGCCAGAACCACACAAACTGCAATGTTTATCCTGTCGAAAAGCAGGATATTTGTTTAGACGGGGAATGGAGTAGAATGGACTATTAGTGTTCAGAGGCTTTGTCTCTCCCCTGCCTCATATACACACGCACATATCATCTAAGCCCAGGGGCTTGTTTTTTTTTGTCACTCTATTTCTTTCAATGTTGGCAATTCTTGTGGCGAGGGGTTAAGGAATTCTTTGAAATAAGATGGCCATATCCACTTTCGCCTCCAATGATTGTCCCCTTTTTGCTTTTCCACTACTTTGTAGGCTTGTCTTGTTGTTGTTTTCGTAATGTTTTCTCTTTGTTCTTATATTTGGCTCCATAAGCCTCATTTTTCTTGTCAAGCCCTTCCTGGCATTTATAATCAACCCAATCATTTCCTCAGATTCAAATGTAAACACTTCTTCTGTTGTTGTTTTGATAATGCGTTTCAGGTCATATCAGGTGTCATCTATAGGATACGAGCGCAATGCTGGCCACTGTGCCTCCTATAAAACACTTGGTTGCCCTAGAACAAAGGTCTGCTGTTTGATATTACTTATTGGTAGTGCTTCAATGTTACCATAAGACCAAAACAAACGTTCACAACTCGGGACGAATTCCATTTTACTCAACATCTCATAGCAAGAGCATATTGCAAGCCACTAAGCGCATATCCTGATTTAATTTAAATTCTTTATAGAATACTGAAGGAGGGGTACCAACTATGGAATCTTGAAACATAATCCCCCAGAACAAGGCGATATGAGATAGCCATTTGAAACTCGAAGCGCCAGACGATCTGAGGCATTTTTTTAACACCTAGGAATTTACTATGTTGAATCACAGGAGCTGAAGTGTCTGACTTCTTGAGCTATCTCAAACATGGTCGCAGCATAGTTAGCAGTGAATTACAGAGTCTACATAGTGCAATACAATCGATTAAGCGCAAACAAGGTTGGCGCAGTCACATCAATCTGACAAGTAAGAATAATGTAAAAATCCTTTTTGCGTATTGATCTGGAAATGCATCAATTTAAATCGTTATAAACATGTATGTATACAGTTCGTATAAGGCAAAACCAGTAAATCCTAATTGCCAAGTTATATTTACAAGAGGAAACCGCAGTAATTAACGTCAGAATGATATACTTTCGCTTAATGTTTCTGCCCTTATTAGCGTGAATAACTTCATTATGGAACAAAAGTAGTGGAATGTTCACGCCAGCTTAATGGAACAGTTTTTGAATTTACGCCAAGACCTTTAGCTGGACAATATCCGACTTTTAAATTTTCAGTTAAATAGTTGCCTTACAACACACGAAGGTTAACATGTTGTGAACAACGAAGGATTTACCCCTGCAAAATTCCCCCCGAATATGTTTGGGTGGAACGCATCAACATTGTGGTGGATGGCAATTAAGCCAAATGAAATGCTCTGTACCCACCGAGTAACTCGATACTCCAAGCAATTGCTTTTTAAAGAAATCAAAAATTGGACATGAGTCCGGATGCCATAAGTATGTAGATAGTTCGAAGCAAGGAAATAAATAACCATACCTGAAAATATCGAAGGATAAGACTTGAATGATTGTATTCTGAAGGGGGGCCGAAAATTATTACACACGTACATGCCATATATAAAGGCAATCTGACTAAAACTGAAAAAACTACTCCTGGTTTAGTTCAGAAAAATGAGCCAGAACCAAACAAGCCAAACTAAGAGCATCTCACCCCTTGAAATTTTCCGCTCAATTGGCTCCCCGATTAGTCAATTAAGGGTAGCTTATACTTGGAAAGTAATGGCATGTTATTACCAGCCGTTACTTTCCGCTTATTAAATACTATTATCCCTATAAAAGTCACATAGTTACGAAATAGGAATATTCTCGTAGCGCTTCCCAACATCGGCGAACGTACGTATTAATAAATATTCAAGAGCATATTAACAACAATAATTACAATATCGATAGCAGACTGAACACAATTCATGCCAACATGGTCCTTTTTGCTTAATCGATTATATCAAGCCTTATTTCCCGCGCCATCCTATATTTCCATGGTGTCACGCTTGCCGCACAACATTTATTATGGCTTTTAAAAAAGGTCGGTACAAGCGATTTTTTGGTCCAATCACTTCAGCCAGGGAACGTTACATCGTTGTAATTTCGAAAGTAATAAATGTCAAACGCATGGCTAGTGAAATTAATATGAACCAAAGGACTATAACCATAGGATTCCTAGTCGAGTGGAAAATGTTTAAGTACTTATCGTAATATAATAGATGCATAGCAACGGCGAAAGGGAGAACCGCCGGGCCGATTTGGTGATTTAGGGATTGTTTCCATTTTATGAGCTTAGGTTTAGTTTTGTTCAGATGGAAATTTTGAGCGTAATATAGTGAACTGGATTTATGTTGTCAATTCGAGTCTCTTGTGCGGGAAATTTGAATTGTGCTGATGATAAGCACTGTATTGCAATTGTCAAATAAAGCATTTTCCTCCAATGAGTCAACCTCAAAACAGGAGGTGACATAGTTATCACCCAAATCACTAATCGAATCGCAATCCAACAACAACATGACTATATATATATGGTTGCCCGAGGACTTCCCGAGAACCCTACACTCCTCCTTTACTTTCTCTGCCAAGTGCTCCTGGAGCAACCCACTCGTCAACCATGTCAAAACAGTGAATTTCACTCCATGGCGTAGGCAGTAATGGAACTGTCATTCTTAATGTGTGATCTATCCACTGCCTCCGGCTTCTGACCACCTCGTTAGAATAGAATCAGGCCAGCGTATTCCGATAATATGACGCAGACAGGTGCCAACGAAAGCCTGGAGCTTTTGTGTAACATTGGGGGCCATGGAGGTCACTGTCCATGTGCTACTGTCATGCAGCAACACAAAAAGAACATTAGCATAGAACAGTCTCTACTCAGTCTTGGAGTTGAGATAACTGCATTTCCACATTTTGGACAGGGCAGCGAAAGCGGATCTCGCGTAGGTCATGCGTCGTCCGGCATTTAGTTTGGTGCTACCATGTCGGCACAAACAGCGCTTCCTATATATACAAATTGATTGATGCCTTCAACGCTCTGCCCATTAATACAGGTAGGAAAATCTGATAAGCCGTCAGGCTGAGGACCTTGATTTTGTTGGTATTTATTTCCAGCCCGTCTATATTTGCCTCTCTTTCCAAATACGAAGCCATTTTGCAAGGTACATGTCTCGCTGAGAAAGCAAACAGACGTCATTCAAGAGGTCAAGATGTTTGAGAAAATATGTCGTTGAAGTGCTCCATGATAACAAGAAGAAACTAGATGCAGCCCTGGCGGAGTCTAATTTCTCCAAGATTTTACCTCAATGTAGCACGTGATATTTTGCACCATCTTGCACTGATGACAACTGCTTCTCCGCAATGTCCCTTTTCTGGAGAGTATGCCAGATAAACACCCTGTTCACGCTGTCACCTTTTCAACATGATCCATAGGATCTTGATGTGGTAAATGCAGCCGGATCCAGAACAGAAACCACCTGGGTTGAAGACAAAGTCAGATTACTCGTACGGTGTCATCAACGGACACCAAACAGACCTTATGACAAGTTCTATGCTCGAACAATGTGACTTGGCGGTGGAAGCTGCGGAAATCCACAAACACACACAGTGACCAAGACTCTGTTTCTCCATCACATGTTTGAGCAAGTTATTGTCACATCCATGGTACCCATCACTATCAAAATAGACGAATACAATAGTAACAGGTGATTTCAGAGCCATGATTTCTGCAACAGTGACTCCATCAACCCACCGGAAAATCGCTCTACAGGTTCTTGAGCACGTCGAAACAAGCTTCTTCAGATCAAGAAAGCAATCAAATAATAAGTCTCCCAATCAACTTTCTGAATAGATGGAAGAAGAATGCACAAAGAGTGGTGGTGTTCGACTTTTCACTTTTAGGACTAAACAATCTACGCACAGGTATTCCAGCGTATCAGGCTGGCAAAGATGTAAACATGAAGCTATGGCAGGAAAACGAAACTTCCCTAACCCTAACATCAAATACTTTTGGGGTATTACTCTTTTCGGACATATTCCAGTCAACCCGGAGAGAAAGGCCATTCTCGCGTGCTCGTGGAGGGCGGTCTGAACCCAGTTTACAAGGGGCTCATGTAACTAATCACACCGGATCTAATCTAATAGAATATATGTTCCCCGAAAATTCCAGAGGCGTGTGCTCTGAACCCGGTTATCTGTATTTGGTCCCTTGTGCTTCATGATGGTTGTGTCCATATCGTGAGTATGTGGGTTCAAGCGTGGAGTTGCGCTGTACAACTAGGGCGCCGTACGGTGTTAGATAGGCCTTGCATCCACTGTAATGAATGCTGAGCCTGCACTTGATAAAGACCAATACCACTATGCCAGTCATAGCGAGGCTCTGATGGTGGTCTCCGAATCAATCCATATTCGAAGTGATCCATGGAATTATGGCTACATTGCAGGTGCTCACGTTACACCCCCTGGACTTTCATGTCTACCCTTTCGGACAGAAAAAACTGCAAATAGAGAAGGATTAACATAAAAAACCAGATGTATCTCCAGTAGAATAAGCGAACTTCAAGTGACATTCTTATGCATCTTATCTCCCTTATACGTCGCACAAGATCATATTGATCATGCACGGTACATTTATATGTTGCATACTTTTATGAATATTCAGTCTAACTTTAGAGTATTTATGACGTAATGCGGAAAAAAACCATTAGCGATATATTAGTGGGTTAACTATCTCAAAACTAGCCCATAAAGCTCATCAACTACTTTATCCTACGGTTAGAAAATTCTTTGAGGTCTTCAAAGGTCGGTTTACCTTCTGTTTATTTTCTTGGTTCTGGTTAGGGAGGTGAAATGCATTTATGCACAAAGTGCCGGATTCCTGTCTCAGACAGATTTACGATTAAAATACCCGCTGGAGCGTCTAGGGCTCTAAGCCGGAACCATTTGACACAATACCTCACACGTAGGCCTATTCAATACAGGAGCAAAACCCCGTGGATTCAGAAAGCCTCAGCTACCCTGGCATCTCTCCTATCCATCTCCCTCCTTTTGCCTTGAGTATAACGTACCACTCGGCTCCGCGTGTCCTCACTCTGCAACATGGCCTAAATTATGCTGTCCATTGACGCAAGGCACCCTCAAATTGAATAGTGATGGCAATTGCGCTCCCACCTTATGCAGAAAAAAAAGGTGTGGCAGGCATCATCCACCACGTCCTTTCAATAAGTGATGACAAATTGTGTACAGGTAAGATTGAAAATACCCATGTTCGCTGAGCAGTTGGGTTATGTAATAGGCAACCACGCCGTGTTTTCGATCGAATCACGGTTGCACGTCTTTTATGGAATGCGCGATCCATCTACCTCTCAATTCTCTTTCCCATGATTGTTGTCATGCGCACAATCGGCAGCTTTCTTATTTTCCTCGCCTTTTCTGAGGTATATAAGCCTCCACTCGGCAGCATGGAGAGTCATCGGAATAACTCCCGCGATCACCATTACAGCTGGCTCTGATACGATACATCCTTGGTCCTTGCTCTAGGTGCTTACGGTACATTTCCTTATTGAGGGTGTCGACTCATACTTCTGAATCGCCAAGTAGGACGGACTAAACCCGCACTGATCAGCAAGTGACACATGCTGGATAGAAAACCTTCGATATTGGACATCAGCCGGCAAATCGAAAATATTCTAGCCGTTGCCTTGTCTGTGGGTTAGACGGTGTTGCGAACTGTTCGAAGAAGCTCATCTTCGTGTGTATCATGATGCAGAGGTATTTCACCGCTGACTTCGACAATACCACCTTTTTTTTTTTTTTTTTTTTTTGGAGTAGGGTAGGTGAATGCGTTTACGCACAGAGTGTTGGACTCCCGCAAAAGCACGCTGGCGGACTACCAACTAAACACCTCCCTGTCATCAGAGAACTAGCCTGGAACCGTTTGGCACATTACTTCGGGCTAGCCCTCCCGCTCTCCCGGCTTTGGGAGCCTTCAAGTCAGGGAATTCCTTTCACCAACGGGAGGGGAGGGGAGGAAGGGAGTTGTTAGTTCAGGGAACCCCTTACCGTCCGATCCCTCTGCCGGTCGAGTTCAATCTTCTTCGTAGTAAGAAGAGCCCGAACATAATGCGCAATACGATTCCAGCTGCCAGCGCTCTTCAGCATCTCTCTGACAATGTTGTCTGGAGAGAGCTCCCCTGTGTCTGCATAAAGCTGCTGGCGGAGGCCATCCCACCTCTCGCAAGAGAAAAAGGTGTGTTCAGCGTCATCCGGCACTCTATTGCAGAACACACAATCAGGAGATCGCGCCTTCCCAACCCTGTGCAGGTAAGACTGAAAACCTCCATGCCCACTTAGAAGTTGGGTAAGGAAGTAATCAATCTCACCGTGCTTTCTGTTCAACCATGGGTCTAATTTGTCGATGAGCCGCGCAGTCCACTTGCCCCTTGGCTCATTTTGCCAAGAAACTTGCCACTCGTTAAGGGTGCGTTGACGTTCTTCACGGGCAACCACTTCTCTTAAGTTTTCGCCCTTACGGCGATAGATAGCTTTGCGCTCCTTGGCAAGGAGGGCAACGGGGATCACTCCCGCAATCACCATCACAGCCGGTTCGGAGACAGTGCGATAAGCAGAGGCCACTCGCAAAGCTCCCCGCCTCTGCACTTGAGCTAGGCGTTTACGATGCACTTCCTTGTCAAGGGCATCAGCCCATACCTCCGCACCATAGAGAAGGACGGACTGCGTTGCTCCCATGAGGAGACGTCTCCTAGTTGATATAGGGCCGCCCACATTCGCCATTAGCCGACTCAAGGCCGCAACTCCTGCTGCTGCCCTGTCCGCGGCTGCTTTGATTTGCTCGAAGAAGCTCATCTTCGAGTCGAGCATTAAACCAAGGTATTTAACCGCAGGTTTTGACTCTATAGTCAACTCGCCGATCGATATGGGACGCAAGGTCGGGATTCTCCTTCTGGTCAGGATGACTACTTCGGTTTTCTCCAGCGCAAGGTTGAAACCGTGAGCAGTCATCCATCCGTTTACCCGTCGCATCAATATGCCAAGTCTGTTTTGCGCCTGTTCAACAGTGCGTCCGGCAACAAGTGCCGCAACGTCGTCTGCATAACCGACCAGGCGCGACTCTTCAGGCATATCGAGTCTCAGCAGACTATCGTAGGAAGCGTTCCAGAGGTCCGGTCCTAGGATGGATCCCTGCGCTACTCCCGACGTGATTTCCATCCTCCTCTGGCCCTCTAGCGTCTCATAGAACAGGGAGCGGTCTTTCAGATAATCCCTCAATATCCGCAAGAGATAGCTTGGCACGTGAAAGGAGTTCTCTAGTGTGCCCAGCATATCTGTCCATCTTACGGAATTGAAGGCATTTCTGACGTCAAGCGTTATGAGGAGCACTATCCGTCGAGATCGGCGGCTGTGCGCCCCGGCTCGATTAAACGCATCTACGACCTCCATAACAGCATCCACTGTAGATTTCCCTGTTCTAAACCCGAACTGCCTTGCGGATAAGTCCCCGGCAGCACGGATCGCTTCAGCGAGTCTACCCCTGATGAGCTTCTCGAGCACTTTTCCGGCCGTGTCAAGCATACACAGCGGTCGGTATGCAGACGGGAGCTCCGGATCTCCTTTACCCTTACGGATTAACGCGAGTCTGGCCACTTTCCAGCGAGAAGGAAAAATGCCCTCCTTCAAGCACGCGTTGAACGCTTCGAGCAGCAATTCTGGCCGTTGGCGGAACACCAGTTTGTAAACTTCCGCCGGGATGCCATCAGGGCCTGGCGCCTTCCTGTTTTTCATAGTGAGAACCGCTTCTTCGAGTTCTCCCATTGTGAAAAGGGGGCAATCCACGACGCTTTCCGCGCTGTTTACATCAACCCGTACAGGGTGTCTGGGGAACAATGCCCGCACAATGCGGTCCATCTGGTTGGTGCTCAGTATGCAGGGCTTCCGCAGAGCCCCGATTTTCCGAGTGACAAGCTTATAGCCAAGTCCCCACGGGTCATCATTCACCTCATTAACGAGATTTTGCCAGCCGCGAGCTTTGCTTTTATTTATAGCGCTGCGGAGTCTCCTTTTTGCTGATCTATATTGTGCCTTTATGGCACATGCCTCCTCGTTGGCGTACAAACGTTGTGCCAAACGGCGGAGCTTATGACACTCCTTCCGTAGGTCGGCAATTTCCGCCGTCCACCAGTACATAGAAGGCTTGTCGCGCCTGGGGCCTCTCCGGGGCATGGAAGCCTCACACGCCGTCGTTATCAGATTCATCACTGAATTTACGACGGTGTCAGCTGCGACACCACCACCCCCCGGAGTGCCCCCCAGTGCGGCCCTACCTGCTCCAAGAGCTTCGACGAACCTTCCGATGTTCACCTTCGCGACATTCCACACGCAGGGGGAACGTCGTGTTGGTGCTCGCCGGCAAGTAGCGTCAAACACTTCGAACGCAATGTACTGATGATCACTTGCCGAGAAGTCTTCTAGGACTCGCCACCCGTCCACCGATGATGCCAGAGATTCCGACGCAAAAGTTATGTCGGGAATGCTTCCTTCACAACCTGAGCGCCGAAACGTTGGCGTGGATCCGGTGTTTAAAATTACGAGTCCGGTTCTCGCCGCCATTTCCAGAATCCGTTTCCCTCTGGAGTCTGATTGAGGCATGCCCCATTCAAGAGCCCTGGCATTAAAATCACCGCCAACCAGGATTCGTCCCTCCGTGCTCGAAACGGCGTCCTCCAGAGCATCAAGCCGGCGTTGAAAGTCCGGAATCGACTCATTCGGCGTCAGGTAAACGCTAAAAAACGTTATCCCTAAACACCGGATCCAGGCAAATCCGTCCCCCCGGCCTTCAGCAAGAACACGAAGTCGAACGTCGTCCCGAACCCAGATGGCAGCGGTGCCTGATAAGTCCAGATACCATGAGGACGGGTCCTTGTTTCGGTATTGCTCGCTAATCAGCACTAGATCAGCATTTACTTCCGCAGCGAACTGCGCTAGCAACTGGTGAGCGGTTGCACTCCGGTGCATGTTAATTTGCAAAATGCGGATCATGGCGTTCGCACCCTAGCCCTCTCCAATTCCGCCCTGAAGATCGGACACCGTCCCGAGCCCGCAGTGTGTGCGACGCTTTCGCCAGACGCACCACGATCCCTGCAGAGAACACAACTCTCGCTTTCCTTGCAAGTCTTCGATTGATGACCCGCTTGGCCGCATCTCCGGCATGCTGTCCTCCTGTCCGGACCCTTGCAAGCTGCTGACGTGTGTCCATAGTCCAGACACCTGTAGCACTTGGTGGGGACTATCCGCATTCGTACCCTGCATACTACCCATCCGATTTTGATTCTCCCGGTGTTAAGGAGTTTCCTCGCATATTGCTCGGGGACATCCACCACGGCAAGTTTTTGGCCTCGAGCATTTACAGAGGTAATAGCTACCCGGGCATTGGTTACCTCTGGACATTCACGCTTTAGCGCCTCCTCTACTTCGACCTTTTCTGTGAGGCAGTCAAGATCCCGTATTTCCAGAGAGCACATGGGTTCTAGGCTGGAAACAAGGGCCTTCTCCCCCAATAGCCCCTTGACCGCTTCGCAGAACGTGCTCTTGTTGCTCGTCTTTGGGCCCAGTTCGACGAGAACTCCACCACTCCTCGTTTTCCGTATCGAAGACACCTCTGCTCCGTTCTCCTCGGGTTTCATCCTGTAGCGGATTTCACTAAGGACTTCCGCAAATGTCTTGCCTTCCGTCGGCTCAATGAGCAGAGCCGACGGTCTAGTCCTTCTTCGTTTCGTCGTTTTTTCCGCTACTGGCTTTAGGTTGGCAGCCTCCTTGTTTTTGGACAGACGTGTCTCTGGCGCTGGAGTCCGTTGTTTCTTTTTATCCTTTTTCGCCTTTTTTTTTTGGGCCTTGGAGACTACTTCGATAAAGTCTCCTTCAGGCACGTCGTCCTCTTTCCGCTTTTTCCCCTGTTCACTTTGCAGAGGGCTATCTGCGGTCCGTTTGACGCAAGCAGCATTCTCAGCGGGGAGTGCGACTGTTTCTGCTCTACAATCGTCTTCCGCTGCTCTCCACGTGCGTCTATAAAAGGAAACGCGGTCCAGTAGTTCCTCCAGTTCCATCAGCCCGTTTTTGACGCCTTTGCTGACGTTTCTCTGAAGGAACGTTGCCGACCGCATACGCTTCACCACTGCTGCGCACTTTCGGATGAGCCTTTCCTCTTCGGCTCTAGCGAGGACGGTCGAATGCATTTCCACTCGATTTGTGCACAAATCCATCCGCTCAGGACTAGCGTTTCTCACTGAGCTTACTTCCAGGACAGGGGCACTGCATGGTAGTGGAGTTGCCATCCCCGCACGGTCAGTCGCACCACTTGATGAGGCTTCCTCTTTATTTGGGCGCCCCGGTGTCTCATCGGGTATATCAGCCCTCGTTGCCTCTTTCACTGGTCGCTGCGGTGAGCGACGCATCTTTGTGCTCCGCCCAAACGCACCCAGCTCTTCCTCCTTGTCTGTTGTTTCGTCTTTTTTTTTATAATTTTCAGAATATTCTCCATGAAAAAGTTACCAGCGCATCGTGTGCAAGGGAGCGGGCCGCAATAGTCAAGAACGGGTATACCCTCGGGGACACAGCCCCTACCCCAGTTCCCTGAGGCCTGACCTACGCTTAGCTGATCCCGGAATTCACGGACGGATCAGCGCTCGCTCGGGGCAACGCGGTCTACTAACACCGGTTCAATGCACACTTCCCGACCAGGGTCCCGAAGGGGCTGGCTCCTGATACACGTCGCAACTACCACCTTGGCAGAGCTACGCTCACATCACCCCGTCGACGCCGACAGAGAGTTGTCGACGGCTCCGGAGACTCCCAGTGTGTCCCGACGTGTACCGGTCATTCGCGGTTCGCTCTTCACCGAGAAGCTTTCTCGAGGCTACTACCTAGGACGCAGGTATGCTGCCAGCTAGGGGGCAGAACTACTTACTCGGGCACCTCGGGGACGTCACACCCCGTATCGTAAGCGACCACCTTAATAGTGTGCGCTAAGCTTACTCAACCATTCATGCGGCAATCAGTGCCACAACATCATCCGCGTACCCGATCAGATGCGATTTATCAGGTATCTCGAGTCGTAGAAGACTATCGTATAAGTCGTTTCAAAGGTTCGGACCAAGGATAGAGTAAGACACTGTCCTTTAAATAGTCCCCAATACCCGCAATAGGTAGTCTAGAGTGTGAAAAGGTTTTCCAGTATCTCGTGTCGATTACCTAACATAGAATTAAGCTTGACACTGGCAAAGAAAGTATATGCGGGTCTCGCGTTCCTTCTCATAACCTCTTTAGCTCATATTAAAGGATATGCCGAATCTGACAAAATTGTTTTGTATCCGGGTAGCTGAGTGGTTAGAGCACTAGGCTACCGTACGGAAGGTCGCGGTTCAAATCTCACTGGTGACAGTGGAATTTGTATCGTGATTTGACGTCGGATACCAGTCGACTCAACTGTGAGTGAGTACCTGAGTCAAATCAGGGTAATAATCTCGGACGAGCGCAATGCTGACCACATTGCCTCCTACAGTCTACTGTAGTGTACCGTTACGGTCTTGAATGAAGTGCTCTAACACACTTCAAGGCCTAGATCCAATATGGATTGTTGCGCCAACGATTATTATTATTATTATTATTATCCTTTTGGCCAGTGCCCCATATACGTTGATCGCCATGATATGCGTTCGGACTATTTTGTCTTATACAGGTAAGTTCCGTGTCTGGACTTTGTCGTAGAAGAGCCAAATTTCTCTTGATTTAGCACAGATTGTGAGAGTGCGTCATTTGGAACCAGCAAGTGACAAGCCAACTCTGAAGCTTTGCTGGCGGCTTTGTTCGCAGTCTACAAGTCTACAAATCCACAGACCATTTTCGATCAGTCGAAGAAAAATAAGATGTCATTACCTTGCAGCACATTTCTGGTCTGGTCTGAGATAGGTATGCATGTGATATCACCTTAAAGTGTAATAACAAGTTACAATCAGCGAGCCCGATCCAAACATTGCAACATCCACTAATATGACCACTAACATCGCTGCATTACAAAACAACGCTACATTACCTAACATCATTGCATTACCAAATTGATGGTAATATTACCTCTCTGATAGATAATGCTTTGTAATGTGATATCACATACGAAACATTATCACTCTTCACAGTACAAGTGGTGGTATGGATGTCGAGCGCCAAGCCAATGCCCATGCCAAGTATCGCTATTGTTGTTAAGTTTGCCTATCCTTCGGACTGGCTGTGGGCTAGCATTAAGCTGGCTTAAGGCTAAGTTTAAGCTGGCATTGAACATTTACTATTACTATATAGAAATATAGAGGTTGGCTTTAAGTAATTGATTCGTAATGTTATCGCCTGGCAATGAATGTCGGCTACAGTTTAACATTTCTATGGCATTTCGGGCGTTGGTATGCATAATTTTTCCTAGTACAAGTCACCGTGATGACTACCAGTTGCGAGTCATCTCAATATTTTTCAAAATATCACATTACCTACTAATTCGTGCACCTCAGAAAAGTTTTAAAAACGGACGTCTTTAATTTTCATGCAGTTGTCAAAATTTCTTAAAATCTGCTGCACCCATTTACTTTTAAATCCTTAAAAATTTAGGCTAATCTTTGGAAGTGAAGAAGAGAAGATGACGAAGAAGATATCGAAAAAGAAGATGCACCATGATTGCAACATTTATAGATACAAGTACCTCTCCGTTTGCAAATGGCAAAAATACAGCATATCTTAAACACATAGAAGCTTAGACCGTAAAGGAGACCATGAAATCCACATCTTATTTAAACCACTCTCTGATTCTCTTTTGTTTGCTTAAATAGATGTGAGAGGTTTCGCTTCCAATTTATGATGGAATAGCACATTTTGGACTACCCAAAAACAAAGACTCTGAGTTAGATGGCTTTCAAACCCATATATTCATATCTTACAAATACAGATCGGCATCGAATTTGGTTTGTCATTATTTCAATGCCGACATTTTCTTCCAGATGAAAAGTTTTCGCAACTGCGCTCCACAAGGAATTCGCTATGACCTCCCAGTTCCTTTTTAAGTTTTTTAAAACTCATGGAGCCTCGACTCATTAGCGAAAAACACATTCGACCCACTTCACTAACTAACCCAAGCTACATAACAATGTCAACGGAATCACAGAGCTGGAAACTAAATATCAAAGTCATAATTTCCTGTCAGAGTCTAAGTCCAAACAAACAGCTTCCGAGGAAACGTCCTCAATATATGCACGCGCACAGTATCACCGGGGGCATAATCATATACCAGTACCGAAACTACATTGCCGGTAAAATAGTAGGAGAGTTCTACGAAACATGTCTGAATTACCCCAAAGGCGCTTCGCTTTCTGTTTCTTATTCCTGTCAAGACAAAAATGTCTTGTCATCACAAGATGTACACGACATGATATCCTTAATGCACTGTCGTCCTACACCAACCCCCACTCGCTCTCAATGTCATCATTAAAAACATCATTATGAACATTACTAACGTGAACTTTCACATTTCCCATATCGTTTCAGGATAATGATGTCATTTAGGAGTTTACAAGGAATTACTGCGCCAACAGGAACAGCACTACCGTAGAAATATACAACGTTTTATTATTTATGCAGGAATATACCACTGTTCTACCTAGCGAAAAGGATAGTTAACAAATATCTGGTCTAAATATAAGGATTACTTTAGAGAAGAATACCTGAAGCCTTGACTGGAAGGAGTTTCTGAATAAACGTGGATTTGGCGAAACGTGTCCTTTTCCTTTTGTACAATAGTAGTTACTGCGAAGCTCAAGATAGAGAATTGAAACTTTGAAATGGCGTCACCTCCAGATAGTCCAATTGAAGAGGTTGTTTACGAATTAGAACCTTCACGTGTGCCTAAACCAATTCCAGTTGCTCTTGAGGACTTATGTCGACAAACCAAATTTACACGGCAGGAAATTCGAGTTATGTATCGCGGCTTCAAAACGGTGAGTATCTTTCATTGTTTTCATTCATTTCCGTTTCAAAAATTAAATTAACTTATAATACCAAGTAAATTTTATAGAAAGCCGAAAGAACTTTTTGGAAAAGATTAATCAAATCAAAATCTCATTCTGACCTCTATTCAATTCAAAGCGTTCAACTTTTTATTGACCTTATTGAGTATGAAGCTGAATTCATGCATTTCAATTAAGTCATTAATCAAATCTGAATCAAATCGAAATCCTGTCAATCTTAGACAGAAATGCCTTCAGAAATATTGTGAAAGCAGGAAATTATCTTTTCGAGGATTTTTTTTTTCTTAAAACACATTGAGATCTGAAAAAAAGTATCCCCAATTGAGGTTTATTAGATAAATATCTTCTAATTTTGCCGAAGGCAATATATTTATCGTTATGTGAATACGGAGACTTCCAGACAAGAACTGGCTGTCCTCACGTAAAACCCCGAGATTTTCATATTTTAAATTGCTATGTCTATTCGTAAAAGCTCATACGAAAAGCATACACTATCAGGGGCGTCATTATCCTATCAACATAGGTTCTGTTTTTGGAATGGAAGATTTTATAAACGCATTTCTAGTAATAGACTACAGTCCGTGCGCTATAGGTTATACTAATACGTGAGAAGTTGTTTTGGATGTCAATCGGCCGACTAATTCTCTGCCTCTATCTGCCACGCACTATGCCAGTGCGTTTATAAAAGATTGTATCAACCCGACGACGTACGCTAGCCAACTGAAAAATCGTCCTCCATCCGAGGGACAGGTTCGGATGCGCTACAATCTTCTGGCGTTTTTCGAACAGTCGCTGCATTAGCACTATCGCACGCTTCCTTCTGTGTATCATCGACGCCCGCCAGCGCTGAACCGCAGGCTTTCCGACCTCATGTCGCCCGAGCGGCCCCCAATTGAACGTCGCCTCGCCACCGAAACAGCTGTTCGTGTCAAGGCTAACGTACTCCACCACACCCGATGAAATTCTGGCCTATATCAGAAGCAAAACCAACTCAACTTTTTCACCTCTTTCATATGTGAAGCTGACGAAGGATGGCTCTCCTGACCGAGTGATAGCTTCCTTCCAAGTGACATATCGCCACGACTTCGATGCTATCGTCCAATCTTCCTTTTGGCCACAGGGGGTCTTCTTCAACCTTTATCAGTTATCCCCTCCGTCCATTAAATTCTCTGGCTTCTCAGCTAACTCACCCCAACTACCTTTTGATTTACTCTGCCGCTACTTTTCGTCAGTCTATGTTCCCCCTCCTTCCTCCGAATCCCTCTCGATAGTGGATGTAGCCTACCCCGCATCGCCTACCATTCACCTTCTAACCCCTATCTTTGTCGAATACCTTATTGGCAGACTTGATGCCAATATCGGACCTGGCTACGATGGTCTTCCAAACCTCTTTTTGCTCAAACCTGGTAAGTCCATCTCCCTTCCCCTATCTCTCATTTCCAACAAACGCCTCGAAGAGAATCATTTTCCCGACTTGTGGAAAGAGGGTCTCATGATCTCCATTCACAAAAGTGGCGATCGTTCGCTTGCCGAGAATTACCGTCTCATTTCCCTCCTCTCTTCCCTGTTCCAAAATCCTGGAAAGATATGTCAGCGACTGGTTGTCCGCTCTCTTTGGCCAACACATAGTGAAAGAGCAACATGGCTTCATTAAACGTAGGTCCACTGCCCCCAACCTGTTTGACTTTACCAACTTTGTCGCCAAATGTTTAAATTCACGGCAAGAAGTGCATACCATTTACACTGACTTCGCTAAAGCTTTCGACACTGTAAATAACAAGATACTTAACCAAACTCTCGTCCCTAAACCTTTCCAACCGATCCTGCCACGTCTCTTTTGACGGCTGTACTTCCCGCTCCTTCTCCTCCTCTTCTGGCGTCCCACAGGGATCTATTCTGGGTCCTTTGTTATTTTTATTTTTTATTAACGACCTTCCTCCCCTCCTTAATTGTCCCTGTTTGCTCCATGCAAATGACCTTAAGCTGTTTTGCGCTATATCGACGCCTTTGGACTGTGTTTCCCTTCAATCTAACCTGGACGACTAACGCTTTAGCGCCAAACGTCAGAAAGTGTCACTCTATGTGCTACTCCCTAAAATCCTCACCCACTTCTTTCTCCTACCCTCTTAACACCCATTGCCTCGATTTCATCAATCGTGCAGCAAAATTGTCAGGCTTTATACTTCGCTCCGCCTATGATTTTGACTCTATCCAACCCTCCTTAGCTCTCTACAATTCCCTCGTGAGAAATGCCCCCGAGTATTGCTCCGTGGTGTGGTCACCCTCCCGTAGCTGTGATTGTCTCGCCCTTACAAATGTGCAACGCAAATTCACCCGTTCCTTCTTCTTTAAGAAAAGCTTGCCTCATGTGGACTACCCCTTCCGCCTCCACTTTCTGAACCTTCCCTTCCTATAACAGCGTAGATCCTATCTGGATCTATGCACATTCTTCAAACTTTCCTCGGGTGTGATGGACTGCTCCGCCGCTGACGAGATCTCCCGCCGTCCTGCGTCACACGTAGCGCAGACATTTTCAACGTGCCCTTCGCAGAGCTCGAGGTCTACTTCCATTCCCCGATTCCTAGGCACGCAGAACAGCTTGGTCCTTTCAACTTCTCTACTTTAAGTAGTTTTAAACGTAGGATAAGTTTTTGCTTTCTTCTCGTCCTGAAGACAATAGTTAGTTGGAATTTACTCTGTTTGTTGTCCGTTAAATTAAATAAATAAATAAATAAATTCCAACCCACTAAAACCATTTCCTATTCTTAATATGTTCTTATTATACTTACTACGTAGTAGTATATCGTGGGGCGAATCTAGCTACTTCTGTTCTCGTCCTGGCATTATTTTTTTTTTCAGTTCAGTTAATTTCATAATTCATTTCTCCTAAAATGCAAGCATTTCTCTCTGATATATCTAGTGTTTCCTCAACTTTTCTCTTGTTGTCCAGAAAACTGCAGGCAGTGAAATGTTAATTTAAATTTAGTACTGTTTATCACATCAAGGAACTAGACGTCCTGTTGTAGATACATTTCTATATTTTGTACCACGCGAGTTGAATAAGAAGGTACAAACCCCTCTTATGACAGATGACAGAAGCATGTAGCAGATATCCTCTTTGGCCCCATTCAGAAGCGAGGTCGCCACGTCTTGATCGGTTGCGTCATTTTGCTTTCTCAACGGCCTCATCTAAATGTCATCGCGAGACTTTTAAATCACCATCGAGCGCATCAAGCCACCGTAGTTTCAGCCGGCCTTTTGGTCGTTTCCTATAAACGTCGATGTTCAGACCAATCTTCCACCATAACATCACTAGTCCGTGACGTATTACGCCAATAGTCCAATTAAACATCTTCGTTGCTATTACCGTGAGGCACCGTTCATTATCTTAGATAGCTGCCAACACTAAGAACCATAGAAGGCAACAGGACGGATGACACTGCGTTGATACGTCTATCACAAAGAACGTCAGTTGTGAAACGCCACTTCATACATGTTGCGTTAACGCGTGAAGCAATTTCATAATGAAATTCTCTATTAGTTGACAATATTGATCTGAGATATTTAAATCAATCAGTTCTTACTGCCACTGACAGTGGTAGTATCTGTTTCATGGCGATCGATCGTCAACAATTCTATTTTATTGATATTTAATCTGAGACCGTGTTGCACGAGGGGATTATTCCATTTTTGAAAAAATTCCTCGATATTAGTTTTGCATAAAACAGTGTATAGGGCGCTGTACGTTGGACGTCCCATATGAAAGTATATATAATAAGCATAAAATGGAATGGTGGGAGAGCGCTCCCTTGATGGACAATGAAAGAGAAACGAAACGATTTTGATATGCCCAACACACTTCGAATTTTACTTTTCGGATCCTGGTAGAGCAATTTAACCCAAAACACCAGTTCTCCTGGCAATATGTGTTGCCGCAGACCATACTAGATGTGTTCATGTGGCATACGAACTAACGCCTTCCTTAGATCCGGAAATGGAATGTAAAAAGCGCGATGCTTCTCACGGTGTTTCCTCATGAGTAACAATGCAGCGTGTATTACGTCAGTAGTTCCACCGCTCTTAGTAAATTCGGCTTGATTCACGGTCATTTGAATGATGTCACGAATACGGTTGTCAAGAATGCGTTGAAAAGTCTTCATGGAATGGGACAGCAACGTGATCGCACAGTAATTTGAATAATCTGCACGACTGCCTTTCCTTTTTCTATATTGGAACCTTTGTGCTTTCTTGCCAGTCAGATGGTATTCTACCCTCCTGAATAATCCAATTGAAGGATTTATTAAGCCACAGTGTTGGGGTCCATCCATCTAGTTTTCCGGAGCACAGATGCGACCTCCTCAGATCCTATTACTGTCCCCGATTTCATCCGAATGTCGGTAATTGTGGAAGCGGAGGATCAGCAAATTCTTCCGTTGAAATCTGCTCGAAATATTCTCGCCATCTGTCCGTCCCAGTAAACAAAGTTTCGTTCTTGTCATTAATGCAAAAAAGGAATTCAATATCCTGTGTAGATTGGTGTCAGTTTTTGACAAACCGATGCACATCTCTCTTGCCGTCCAGAGTGTCCAGTTTATCATAAGTCTCTTTATAATGAACAGCTCGAATAACAGCAATCGCTTTCTTTGCTTCCCGGTTGGGATTCTTGTAAATCTGTCAATTGGTCAGAGGTTTGTCATCGTGAAATTGTAGAGATATTTCGTTTTACGAACCCTCATTTGGTCACTGTCATTCCAAAGTCAAGTATTTCAGTTGATAAACCGCATGCCAGGCTTAGTGACCCCGAGAGTTGAATTGGTCGTTTTGTGGATCGTGTTTTTAACTTGGTTCCACCATTTTTCGACATTTGTGATGATTGGTAATCACTTAAGTGAGACTTCTACTTTTTCACACGAAATCGCTACTATTCAATTTCTGGCGAGCCAGTGCGTTCCTCATGCTATTCTATCTTAAATTGCAAAACAGTTATCAACGGCCAACGTTAAGGTACGATGGTCTCATAGGGAACGCCTTTGCAATCAGTGACGATAATAAAATGTCGGCGTCTTATGAAAATATAGTCCCGTTGTGTTTCAGTCACATGACCATTAAGTTACGTTATAGGTCTGTGCATCAGATCGATCTGCCTGTGGTGCGCATGCCATAAAGAAGTGAATAGTGCGATCAGCGGACATAATAGTAAGTTCAGCTCGTCATCAAATCGTTCGACTTAATCGCATCACGGAAAGTCTCACAGGTAGCAATGCCAACACCATATTCTGTGTGTAGTCTACTAAAATATTGAAATTTATAGCCATTTTTACCGTATTCGCGTTCTATGTCGCAGCTTTTGGCACCATACCATCAAGCTTCTTATAGAGCCCAAATAACAACGCCACTTCTCCGAAGGTTTCTTGCAAGTTCCTCGGTCTTTTCAATTAGGGTGCCAATATTTAGCGTGCAGACGTATTCTTTTTTGCTCATACTAATTTCCTTATGACCAGAGGCCATCCATCAAGAACCCCTACCCATTTCTCCACAGGACGAGGCTCGTCCTGTCAGGCCGACATTGTTCCGAAACTTTTTACTCAACGTGATCTTTTTGAATTTTATTGACATTTAATGCGTTAATGAGACCTGTTACCAACAGAGGTCAGGTAAGATTCAGCTTAGTGGAGTAACTCCAACTATAAAAAACTTTCCCTGATCTTAGCATTTTATTTTTGCTTTACTATGGATGTGTCCGGATGGCTCAAGTGGTTAGAGCGCTGGGCTATCGTAGCGGAAGGTCGCGGTTCAAATCTCACTGGTGGTAGAGGGATTTGTTATCGTGATTGGATGTCGGACACCAGTCGACTCAGCTGTAAATGAGTACCTGAGTCAAATCAGGGTAATAATCTCGGGCGAGCGCAATGCTGACCACATTACCTCGTACAGTGTACTGTTGTGTACCGTAACGGTCTTGAATGAAGTGCTCTAACACACTTCAAGACCCTGATCCAATATGGATTGTTGCGCCAACGATTATTATTATTATTATTTACTATGGATAGTACTGAACACGTTGCCTCAAACCCTCCTCCTTTATCTGGGCTTGGGGCTAGCATACTATATAAATAACATGGCGGAGCCAGAAGCATGCTGCCGATGCAGCTTCAAAAAATTATTGTGATATTTATCATCAGTCTCAGGAGCGGCTTCAAGCTGTTGATAAAAGCATAAGACCCCCTTCGTCATACATAGATGAAGCAGAATCTTCATGAAGATGAGATCAGAGTTCATAAAATATGCAGGGAAACCTGCGTAAGTATCAAACCATGTTATTGTCGAATTATAAAAGAATAATATCAATATTATGCATAGCATTAATGAAGTTAATTAATTAATGAAGTTTCGTGGTAGGTTTATGTCTCTAATTATTCTACTGATTGAGGATAGCATGGCGTGTAGGAAGATTTTGCAGGGACATAAACTGTCTTTCGACCACTTGGCCATTGACATGCTGGATGCTACCCCGGAGTTCACTATCGGACCTTTGATATCTGCTTGCGGTATTACAACTTAACAACCTCGACCAGTTACATAGCAAAATGCACCCGAAAATCATGGGTTCAAACTATTTCTTTCAAAAGAAACCAGTTAGATATATCAATACACAAGTCTTACTTCTGAAACGCCCCTAAAAGCAGCACATGCATTGAATTTGTGACCAGCATTGTATCAACATTTATGGCAATGCCAATCATCGCTAAACACATCCTAACTAAACTTAAAGTGACCAAATTGAGTGTACCTATCAAATCCATCAATACGTAACTACCCTTCATTATTTGCTGGTGCCGCAAATGTGGAGTGTTAAGAGTAGTGCAGATTAAAACGCAGTTTTTCATATGACCAAGATAAATTTTTATTGTCCGGATAGCTGAGTGGTTAGAGCGCAAGGCTGTCGTACGGAAGGTCGCGGTTCAAATCCCGCTAGTGGCAGTGGAATTTGTATCGTGATTTGACGTCGGACACCAGTCGACTCAGCTGTGAATGAGTACCTGAGTCAAATCAGGGTAATAATCTCGGTCGAGCGCAATGCTGACCACATTGCCTCCTAGTGTACCGTTACGGTCTTGAATGAAGTGCTCTAACACACTTCAAGGCCCTGATCCAACATGGATTGTTGCGCCAATGATTATTATAAGATAAATGTTAAATTACAGCATCCGCCACTTCAAAAATTGATTCAGCTCGTTAAATCTTCCTTAGCCCCACTATTCTTCAGGTGCAACCAACGTCTATTTTTCTAGTCACGTACGGAGTACCTTATGCTGTCACCCCGCTTGAATAAATACATTGGGTGTTGTTACCGTTTATGTGGTCCAGCAGTTTCCTTTCAGCACTTCTTTCTTCGGCTTTGTTACTGGTGCTCTCGGTAACTTGGTACTACATTTGAACACTTCTTTCTCCAAATTTACATTACTTGTAGCATTAGATGCCACTCTTGCCCAGTTGTCACAACTAGTTTTCTCAAAAGTCGTTACCTCAAATTATGTGAAATTTGGTTAGAAAAAGGAACCTATGAATACCCACGCATGCATTGATTAACATCGATCATTCATTTATTCATTTATTTATTTATTTAATGAAGACAATATACAGAAAACAAGTTCCTTATTATATATTGTCCTCAGGAGGAGGAGCAAGTAAATGGCTTACCTTACGCTTAAAACTAGAGAAGGAGACAGAGTCAAAGGACCCGAGCTGTAGGACGTTGTAAGACCGGTATAGCCTCGGCATCGGGTTAGCAGGGCCCATCAGGCAATTGCAGATTACAATTGAAAGCGTACACATATCAAGGAAAATACGACGTTGCTGCAGAGACGGTAAATTGAGGGTGCGAAGTCGTGACGGATAATCAACCCGTGGAAAGTTCTTTTTGTAAAAGAGGGTCCTGGTGAATTTGCGTTGTACAACTTCAAGAGCGCGACAATCACGGATGCGGAAGGGGGACCAGACTGCACAGCAATATTCAAGGGAATTTTTCTGACAAGGTAGTTGAAGAGTGTCAAGAAGGGCTGAATTGAGATAAAGTTGAAGGAAGAACACTAACGGACCAAAGTATCAAGGTTGGACTGCAAGAGAGCACAGTCTAGCGGTGACGAAGTAGAGGCAAATAATTTAATGTTGCCTGCGTAAAGCAAACACGGGCAGGTGAGGATGGAGGCAAGGTCGTTGATAAAAAGCAGGAAGAGTAAGGCGTCAAGTATAGGGCCTTGGGGAACGCCAGAGGAAGGAGAAAAGGAATGATATGAATAACCATGAAAAGAAGCGCTACAGGAACGATAGGAGTGATAGGAGCCAGCAGATGATTGAGGTAGGGAAATTGAGTAATGAGAGTTTAAAAAGAAGAATATTATGATAGTAACATAAGCCAATGCCACTGACATTCTAATTGCCGGTTCTGACTGAAGCATTGGAGGAACTGGATCCCATTTTTCAATTCCAACAGTAACCAGTTACCCAGAGTGGTTCCACCGCATTCAATACAGAATTATAGTTCATTCAGTCTCTACAACCCTGAACACTTTTCGAGGCGAGCAAAGGACTGGTCAACGCAACTTAGCTATCACTGCAGATTGCGATGCAACTGCCCTCTAAACGCTCGTCAATCACCCAGGTTACTGTCCTTAGGGTGATATATACTTCAGCCAGGAAAACCGTTGCGTTTTATCCTGTCCTCCACTAATTTCACCTTGGACGAAATCTGGTGAGGCTTCAAAAATCCGTATTACGACTTCCCCCCACTTTTAGAGCCAATATAAATAGCTTATCTATTCATATTTTGAACATTCTTAGTGTGGTAGTGATATATAACGAGCCATCCCACCACCACAAAGTGGTGTCCGACTCGAGTGGCGATTTGCATTCAAGTTATTCCAAACCTATGAAAGTTTTATGGGTAGTTAATCCTCATTTTAGCGCTAACCCTCTTGAGTCTAAAAGTCCCCTTACGATTTCTGTGTCGCTCAAGTCATATCAGTTATACCAAATTATAATCCATAGAGCCCCTACTCCTCCTTTGTCTTTGCTTCCGCAAATTGTCCGTGGAGTAGTTCATTCAAGCACTCAATCTCATGCAAAATTACTGGACCGTTAATCTAATTACCTTTTTTATGCGGACCCCATAACGGCCGTCAGCATCATAGTCCTAAGCGTGCCAATGTAGAATATTATAATAAACCTATTTAAACGCCAGTTTTTCCAGAGCATAATCATAAAAGTCCCCCATTTTCCCATTTTTCCCAGTCTACACAAAAAAATGCACATCAAGGCCGCATACACTGCTAGGAAAATTTTCCAGACAAAAAAGCAAAAATGTGGATTAACATGAATTAACATTTTCATGGAAAGCTAATGGCGCACTAGACGCTGCCTAGTGGCGAGGTCTACGGAATCAAAAGTCAACCATTTCACTATCGTAAAAACTTTTCGGTTCAAACTTGGAGGGTGCTTACAATGCCTTACCGGCCATCTCTCTGCGATAGGGGTTCCTTTTGGTTTCTTTCATTTTAAGTTACAAATCAATTTCGGCCTATTTAACGTAAGTGCTGAGTGGTCCTTTCCAACGTCATTGCATTGGGAACGTCGCAAAACGAAACTTTACTTTCGTTTAGGAAGCAAAAGTAAGGTTCATGGCGTGTCTAGCGCCCATAACACTCAATTAGGAAAAATTTAGAAACCACGAATTGCCTGGTATTATGTAGGAAGTGTTATATAACTTTAGCTAAAACTCCATAAGCAAAGTTTGCATCAATACATTTGTTTTAATAAATGTTTCCCAGCCCACATTGGGCGCCTTCTGGGGTTCTTGAACTTCAATTGACTGACTGAGGAGCGTCTCTTTTGGAACCCCACCAGTACACAACTTCTTCGCGAATTAAACGAAATTAATAGAAAAGTACGAGATGCTTTTATTTTTTGCATTATTCCCTTCGTTAAATTTTTCCATTAGCAGCACTCATCCTTCTTCATTCCCACCAAAAACTTTTTTTGGCAGACGCAAGTTAAGTTTTTTCTTCGCTTCTGAATATGCAACAAAAGATTACAGCAGAATATTCCCTAGAAAAAAAACAACAAAGAAGGCACTTTCGGAAAGAAACTTGTAAACTATTATGCAAACTTGTGCATTTCAGAACAACTAGCCACCTTCCAGCTGCTAAGCACAATTGCCCAACTCACGGAAAATTGCGATACGCCAGTTGTTGAAAATCCAGGAAGCATTCCAGGTATATCATTTCATTTCCTGGCGGAACCATGGAAGTAATATTATACTTGGCAGTGCCAGAAACTGACGTAAGAAAGTTAAAACATGATAAGATTTTCTGGCATTCTATTTGCGCCGGTTGCCTGCAGCTGATTTACATGCATTCATTCCATCCCTTGGCAGACAATCTTGGAACAGCATAATCCACGAAGTTTCTTCAACTTCAGAACGAAAACTATTCAAGTTGATATCGAAACTTATGTAAGAAAATTACATTGTTGATCTCATCATTCGGGGCAAGTTTTCAAAGTGGAATAAGCTGCATTTCCTGTATCTAGGAACTTTATAGGAGGGTTGTATGTGTGTGTGTGTTTGAGATGGGGGAGAGGCTAAGCTCCTGAACACTCAGACCTTACCGGTCCATTGTACTCGATTATCCCCGTCTAACGGAATATCCCGGATTCGATTATGTGTCAGGATTTCCGTTAGTGGACGTGATGCTACCCGCCAACATATACCAGCTAGTGAATTATGGCCAGTCAGAGCCCCCACAATACCTCTGCAAGCCCTGAACAATCTTTGCAGTGATGAAAGGACTGCTCAACGCCATCAATGCAGCTTGACTATCGCTGCTGATTGCGATATGCCTGCCCTTCAACCGCCAGTCAATCGTCCAGGTTGCCGCCCTTAGGATCACATACGCTTCAGCCTAAGAGGCTGTTGTATAATATATTACCGGAAAGGAAAAACCCACCTCTTGTTTTATTCGAGAGGTAGACTCCAACTCCAGAACTCTGTTCTGTTTGTGAGCCATCTGTGTAGAAGACGTCAGTATATACTGACACGCATTTTTCGTCCCAGTTTTGTCTTCGTTTCAATATAACCTCATATCTTCTACCAAACAGATATATAGGCACCCGAGAATCACAAATCATTGCGAAAACTTGGTTCAGTTCTCCCAATAACTCTTCCAATACTCTGTGCCCCCCACGATCTAATCGAATTAGTCTATGAGCTGCTCTCATGGCAGTGGTCTGAATAAACAAATCCAAGGGCTGCAAATTGAGTAATGCATTCAGAGCCGCGTTGGATATCGTGCTCATGGCGCTGGTGATTCCCAGACACACAGTTCTTTGCAGTGTAGCTAATTTACAGTGAAAACCGGTCTGTTTCACCTTAACTCACCACACTATGGATGCATAAGCGAACATCGGCCTAATGATAGCAACATATTAGACATTACACATTACTACAGAGGCCTAAGTCGCCATGTCGTGGTAAAGGTCCGCTTACACAGCCCATAAGCTGTAAGAGCTTGATTCTATTTATATTTATCTCTACATGCTTGTTCAAAGAAGCTTCTTGTCTAGAATAACTCCCAGATATTTCACTTTTTCAGAGAGTTGAAGGGTTGTACCTCTCATCTGTCGAAGGCAATGACCATTCAGTCTCCTTCTTTTTAAGGTTTTGTGTAAACACAAAACCTTATTAAAATCGGTTTACTGTCTGTCTGTCTGTCTTTTTTTTTTGAGGAGGTGGAAATCTTCAAAAGACACTGGTCTGGACACACCAGCGTGTGGGATTTTTACCCACTAAAACCACCCCCGACTCCCTCCTTGCCCCGCGGAACCACCATAAGGTATTACATCACGGGGCGGAGTCAGCTCACTCTAGCTTAATCCCATTTCTTCTATGCGCGGCGCACGTGACCGCGCTTTTCTCCTTTCCTCTGTCTTTCGCAATTTATCTTAAATAGATGCGATCATGGAGTTGACCGCATCCCAATTCTCTTGATGTGCTAGCATTTTCGGCACCAGATTTTCTGGTACCAGCACCTCTCCTAGAGTCTCCTCTAGACTCCTCCTTTCTTCCACAAATCTCGGACAGTGGAAGAATACATGCTCTGGGTCCTCTGGGACTCCCTCACAATTTGGACAGTCGGGTGAGGTCTCCAATTTAAACCTGTGAAGGTATTGGAGATATCCTCCATGTCCCGTGAGGAACTGGGTGAGATTATAGTTAATCTCACCGTGTCGTCTCTCCAACCACTCCTTAATGGCAGAAATGAGCCTGTGAGTCCACCGACTCTTTCCCGAGCATTCCTACCGCTCTTGCCATCTATTTATGGATCTCTCCCTTTCAGCGTTCTTCGTCTGCGACAAGGGAGAGATTGGCTTCGCATGGTATATATTCGCCATCTCATCTGCCAAGATGTCAATCGGCATCATTCCAGAGAGGACGAATGCTGCGTCATCTGAGACAGTCCTGAAGGCAGAGCATACCCTCAGAGCTGTCCTCCTGTAGACCGCATTCAGTTTACTAGTATTAACTCGCATCCGCAATGCCTCGCTCCAAACTGGGGTCGCATAGAACATGATTGAGGTCACCACTCTGGCTATAAGCAACCTAAAGGTATGCCGTGGCCCTCCCACGTTCGGCATCATCCTCGCCAGGGCCATATTAGCAGTGGATGATTTATCACAAAGATACTGTACGTGTTGCTTATAGCTGAGCTTCCTGTCTATCACCACCCCCAAGTATTTGATGATCGGCTTGGAAGTGATGATATGATTCCCGATTCTAACACAGGCGTAATTTCTCTTCCGGCGCTTCGTGATGAGGACCGCTTCTGTTTTTTCCTCCGCAAGCGTCAAACCAGAGCTCTCCAACCAGCATTTGACAGCACTGGTTGCCTCGCTTGAGTATAACTCACCATCTTCAAGATGCTTTGCGACAACAACCAGTGCTATGTCGTCAGCGTAACCCACCACTGTGGGTTCCTCCGAAAGGGGAAGATTAAGTACATCGTTGTACATGATGTCCCAATACGGAGCCCTGTGGGACACCCGCGGAAACAATGTACTCCTGCGGTCCGTCATCAGTGTCATACCAGAGCCTCCTTTCAGTTAAGTAACTATCGACGATAGCAGCGAGATAGGCGGAAATACCAACCTTCACTAGGGATTTGCGTATTAGATTCCAATTGGCCGAATTGAATGTATTTTTCACGTCCAGGGTTACTACCACTATTTGCTGGTACTACCCTTTCCGTGAATTGCATCTTCGGCCAAGCCAGTAACCAATTTGATGGCATCAATGGTTGATCTGGCTGTCTGTCTGTCTGTCTGTCTGTCTGTCCGTCTGTCTGTCTGTCCCTCACACGCATTTTTCTCGGACACGGTTATAGCGATTGACACCAAATTTGGTTGAAAGGTAGGAACTGTGAACGCTCACGCAAACAGTGAATTACATCCTTTTACGTCGAATTTAAGGGGAGGGGGCCCATACATGCAAAAGGGGGTGTAAAATTTTTTTTCATCAAATATAGTCAAGTGGGGTATCAAATTAAAGGTCTCGATTATTACTTTTCAAAGCCGATCTTAGTTTTGACATTCGTTGGAAGGGTGGGGAGCGCGGAGGGTTGAAAGTGATCACTTCTTTAAGGGGGCCATTCTCAGAAACTACCAAACCGAAAAATCTGAAAAAAAATCAGGAGGCTGCCACTATATGGTGCCTGGACTCCGAAATACCTTTCATGCCGATATCTATTTAAATAAAGTTAATAATAGTATATTACTACAATTTTTTGTAATTGGTTAGAAACCTCCCTTAAGTTCATCCTAGTACCATGAAATTTTGCAGTGATATAGGCTATAATATAGAGCATGATCTTACCAAGTTTGGTGGAAGTCGCACTATTACTAACAAAGTTATAATACTTCAAATTTGTTGCTTCTCTGAAAATTGAAGACTATGAATGTCAATATCACCCGAAAGTGGATAGTCTCACATAATATATGGACATATTACGTGCTACGTACTAAGAAATGCACAAAACCTTTCGTACCTTAAGCGTCCAGCTTCCGGTTTCCCGACTTATTGTAAATATTAAAAATGAAATGGCCGTTTTGGTACTAAAATTTGAAACGACTGTAAAGCTTACAAAAATTTATTTATTTAATCAAAATAGGTGCCAGTCGATTCAAAACAGTTCTCCCAGCGAGATTCAAGATTCAGTTCAACTGTCGGGTGTTGATAAATTCGTCGAAGGCAATTTTGACAACCTCCTCGTTCCTAAATTGTTTTTCCGCCAAAAAAAGATCCAAATGCTTCAAAAAGTGGTAGTCGATTCGCGAAAGGTCCGGTGAATACGGTGAATGAGGCAAAATCTCATACTGCAATTCGTTCAACTTTTGAACCGTTATTCTGGATATATGAGGTCGTGCATTGTCGTGAAGGAGTATTGCACTCTCTCTCGGCTCGGTTTCGGGATATGCTTCGGTGGCTCATCAGCATCTAGCCGTTGCGCTGATCGCCGACGATTGTCATATAATATCCACTTTTCATCACATGTCACTATTTTGTGCAAAAAGTGATCGCTTCTGTTGCGAGAGAGTAAAGAACTGCAAATTTCCACTCGAAGCGCCATGTTTTGTTTCGTAGGGGCATGCGGAACCCATTTGTCGAGCTTTTTCACCTTTCCAAGTGCCGGGAAACTGTCGACTAGTGCACGCCTAGTTTTTCTGCAATGTCTTTCACAGACTGAAGTGTGTCGGATTCGACTAGCAAACGCAGCTCGTCGTTATCAATCGATGGTCCTGGATGTCCACGTGGCTTACTTTGAAGGTTTACGTAGGCCTGACCGCAATTTTTCGAACTGCCGCCGTGTGGTTCGTTCGGTTGCCGTATTAGCTCCGAATGCGCTGTTAATATTCCTGATCGCCTCTGCTGCTTTATGACCGAATTTGAACTCATACAGAAAAAGTATACGTTCTTAGCTCTTTCCCATCCTTTTTTCCCTTTTTATTTACTGTTATCACAACGGTGGTCAAAACTGAAATAACACCTTGATTAAATGTAGAAGTATTTACTATACTCTGTGTTCGGATAGCTGAGTGGTTAGAGCACAAGGCTATCGTACGGAAGTTCGCGGTTCAAACCTCACTGATGGCAGTGGGATTTGTATTGTGATTTGACGTCGGATACCAGTCGACTCAGCTGTGAATGAATACCTGAGTCAAATCAGGGGAGATTATTACCCGTGCAATGCTGACCACATTGCCTCCTACAGTATACTGTAGTGTACCGTTTCGGTCTTGAATGAAGTGCTCTAACACACTTCAAGGCCCTGATCCAATATGGATTGTTGCGCCAACGATTATTATTATTATTTATACTTCATTATCCGACACTAACAGCGCCAACTGGTGGTGATTTGATGCAGAAAAATCGCAACTATCTTCACTTGATTGCCGATTCGGCCATTTCATGTGCAACAACCTAATAATATCATTGTGGTTTTATTTAAATTTACTGAAAGACCATGCCTGAGGCGCTAACAGTCAATCAAGTAAATCGTGCGTTGTATATTTCTGCATACCGTTCCGATATCTCGACCAACAACCAGCACAGCCACGTCATCCGCATAAGCTTGAACGTAAATTGGAAGATTTTGTAGTTCACATAGTAGTGAGTCGATCAGCATACTCCACCGAAGTGACGATAGCACGTTTTGACTTATATCGAGGCGATATGTCAAATCGACTGAGGAACAAAGAGAGTATTCCATTAAATCACATTTCATACAATTACATAAAGTACAATATTTCCCAAAATAACTACCTTCTCAAAACTCCATTTTGATAGTTAAACGCTGACAAACAAATGAAACAACGTACTCGTCGTGGGCACAGTTTATCTAATAGGCAGTATTTACACTCAATGCTCCCGGACTTGCGAATGCATTAGGGAAGCTTATTTGTGCACATATCGAGCAGTATCTACAGTTGGTTTAGTGTCTATCATGTTACGGATAAGCTTCCCCGATGCATTCACAAGTCCATTGAGTGTGGGTACTACTTATTACATGTACTGTGGTCGTGGGTTTTGCGAGAGCCATGTATGCTATGAAGGAGAAGGTACAGCTTGCCAGTACTCTGGCCGTGTTGGCTCATTGTTCGCCACCTCCATCTAACGGAATATTTTGGATTCGTTACCGTATCGCAGGACCTACGTTAGCGGATTTGATGATACCCGTCGCAACTGGAGACCATCGGCAGCAAAGATCTGATGCCTGATGCGTCGATAGACGGGGCATTCACATAAGAAATGCTCCGTGGATTCCGCGACATATCATCTTGCCGAACTAGTGAATTATGGCCTGTCAGAATGCCCAAAATACGCCTGCAAGCCCTCCTGCTTTTCGACAGGATAAACTTTGCGGAATGCATGTTCGGTTCTGGCAGGAAAAGTTTGGTGTGTCGAGCAGCATTGTGGGAAGCTTGTTCCCAGTTTTTGAAGACACACTTAGCCAATGCTACTGATACTCCAATTGATGGTTCCGGTCCCGGCATGGGGGAGATTCACCCCTCTTTCGCTAAAGCATCCGAGATTGCATTTCCCTCTACGCCACAGTGACCAGATACCCAGAGTAGTTCCATCGTACTGAAACTAGAGATAGAGTTCAAATGGTTTCTGCATTTCAACGCCCTCAATGCAGTTGGCTACCATTGCAGATTGCGGTGCGCCTGCCCTTCAACCGCCCATCAATCACCCAGTTTGCCACCCTTGGGATCGCATAAACTTCCGCTTGAAAAACCGTTGCATATTGTCCCAATGGAAAAACCCATTTCTCGTTTTTATTCGAGAGGTAGACTCCGGCTCCAAAACCCTCTTCTACTTTTGAGCCATCGGTGTAGAAGACTTCCGTATATCCGTATTCCCCACTCATGCCTTTTAAGGACTCTCCACAGCCTTGAAGTCTCTGTTTCGCTTTTCAGTTCCTCACAGTACGCTCTAAAGCAGTCTCGTTTCGAACACCTAACGAGCCTCTTACATTCAAGCTATGAGTTCCTGAAATTTAACCAGTGTTCGTTCTTATTACTTTTGCAAGCACGGTTCAGAAGTTGCCTGGTTGATTTCCTGAGTTTCTGCAGATCCCGGTTCCACCAAGGAACCGTTTTACCGCTTTGGCTTCGGGAAATAGGACAAACCTCTTCATAGTACTCTAAAAGGAATCCTTAGTCGCCTAGGGAGCTTTACTTTATTGCCAAAAAGTTCGTTGAACTTTGTCCAATCTGTTTTCCCAACAAATATGTTGACTATGATGTTTTTCCTCTCGCCATTTATCTGATACAATGACCGTAACTGAGCCCTGGGAACAGAACTGTCTCAGCATGGTTGCCTTTAACCGTCTTGACATCAGGACCCATTCCTCTCGCCATTCATCGGATATTGTACGATGACCGTAACTAAGCCCTGGGAACAGAACTGTCTCAGCATGGTTGCTTCTAACTGTCTTGACATCAGAACCCAAGCTCTCGCTTATGGATTTTTCACCGTAAAAGATCCTAGCCCCCTCTACTGATCTAATGCCACAGGTTTTGTTAAATCGAACTCACGGCTCTTGCACCAGAAGAATGTAAGGGAAGTCCTGCAATTTTGTCAGCCTCGCTGCCAACAGATAGGAGGAGGTTTTGGCATGCTGCAGGTTGATTTGACCAATCTTTATGTTTTTCGACATAAACTTAGTCTAATGTGTCATGGAAAACAGAGATACTGCGAGTCTCGCAAAGAGCCCACAATGTCGAAATGTATGGTGTGGAAGCACTTTGTTACATGCACGCTTCGAACAACTAATTATATCCAACTGCGCAAAAGTGTGTAATAGACTGTGCCCCCTTGCATATGCTTCTCTGCAGCCCCACTCAAGGGCTCAAGCATTGAAGTCACCTGCAATAACCTTTGGACTACTATCTGTCCGTGTTTTTTTTTCTTTTGTTTCCGGTGATGGAAATCTTCCAAAGGCACTGGTGCACATGTTCCAGCGTGTCTGATTTTTAACCACTAAAATTACCCCCTAACTCTTGTCCTCTATGCGCAATACGTAAAGTATTGTGTCGCGGGGTGGACATGGCTTTAGCCTCTCCCTTCGCCAATCGATTGCGTTCACAACCGCCCCTTTTTCAAGCTGCACTTGAGTTCATTTCTCCTGGTACCCAAGCATTTCCCCAATTATACTTTCCGTTCCTCCAGTTTCTCCCAATATCTCTACTAGACTCTTCCTGTCCTCTGTGAATCTAGGACAATCGAGGAAAACATGGAATCCCGTCGCAGCTGAGACAGTTAGGTGAGCTGTCCAGCTTAAACTTATAGAAGTATTCGCAGTATCCGCCCTGTCCCTTGAGAAACTGCTGAGATCATAGTTTATCTCACCATGTGTACTGTGCATCTACACGTTGATTCTGGGGATCACTCTTTGGGTCCATTGACCCTTCTCTACCCGTTCCCACCGTTGTTACCACCTGGTTGACGATTCTTCCCTATCGGCGTTTTTAACGTGTCGATCAGAGAAAGAATTAGGTCCATCTTAAATGCGCGTGATCTCGTCGCTCAAAATGTCGTTCGGTAACATTCCAGCTGCCGCGTAAACTGCTTCGTCTGAAATGATTCAAAAACCACATTACACCCTTCAGGTGGGTTTTCCATAAACTGTGTTCATCTTTTAAACATTGCATAGTCGACCCCGCTTGTGAAGTTCAGAAAGACGAAAGAAAAAGATCTTTTGAACATTGCATTGGATGCCTTAACGCAAACCTGTTGCAGGTGTTGCTTGAAATTGCTGCCAGGCATTCCCAGTTTTCAAGTGATGATATGCTTCTCCATCCTGATAAGGCAGTGGCTTCCTTACACCGCTGCATGATAAGCACCACCTCTATTTTATCCTCCGCTAGTGCAAGACCTGCATCTTTCAGCCACACCTCTATAGCAGTGATTGCAATTCTACAGCTGCCTGTCTGTTTTTTTAAGGTTTTGTGTAAAACAAAATCTTATTAAAATTGATTTACTGTCTGTCTGTCTGTCCATAACATGCATTTTTCTCGGAGACGGTTGTAGCAATTCACACCAAATTTAGTGGAAAGGTGGGAACGCATACAGTGAGTTATATAATTCTACATTGAATTTAAGGAGTCCCCAAACATGCAAAAGGGGGTGTAAATTTGTTTTTCATCAAATATAGTCATGTAGGGTATCAGATGAAAGCTTTCGATTAGTACTTTGCGAAGCCGGTCTGAGTTTTGACATTTGTTGGAAAGGTGAGAAGTGCGGTGGTTCGAAAGTGACCATTTCTTTAACGGACCCGCCAGAAAAATCTTTAAAAAGTCAAAAGGCTGCCCCTATATGGTGCTAGGCTCCGAAATACCCTTCATGCCGATATCTATTCAAATAAAGTTAATAATAGTATATTACTATAATTTTTAGTAATTGGCTGCAAAACCCCCCATAAGATCATTCTGATGAGACAAATGCACACCCAAATGTCTTCATAAAATAAATACACAAAACCTTCAGTACCTGAAGCGTGAATGTCCGGTTTCTCATCTTGTTTATAGTTGGCGGTGGAATTTTAGAAAGACACTGCTGCGCCAGGTTGTAGCAGTGTAGGGGGTCTCCCACTAAAACTACCCCCATTTGCTGCTTTTTCTTCGACCGTGGAACTGCTGAAAAGTATTAATTCGCGCCGCGGACTGGGCGTTAAATGACCAAGCCTTTCGCTCGTGGTACCCTTGTTGACCATGTCAGTTCCGCCTGAATACTGTTGATTGCGGAGTTCGCTACGCGCCTGTTTGCTTCCGACTTCAGGCGATTCTTCCACTTTTTCTCGTACAGACAGTATGCCTCACTTGCCAAAATGTCTATTAGGACCACTCCCAAGATTGTTCTGAAGGCGTTGCACAACCTTAGTGGTACTAAGCGGTAAGTCATGTTTGCCTTGCTCTGATTGATCTCACACAATAGTGCTTCTTCCCAAACCGGTGCCGTGTAATCTGCGGCTGTATCTTGGGCCTCCAATGTTAGGCAAAAATCCGTGCTAACGAAACGTTGGTATTTGCCGCTCCGCGTAAAATATCACCACAAGTATTTGATAACCCGCCTTAATGTGATGATGTGGCTACCAACACCATAATTTTGATCAGGATTTGCGAACAATCGCCAGTTCGACATGGCAGCATCGTCTGGTTTTATTATGCATTTCATCATTTGGGCTACCTTTTCTGAAGCGGCACCGTTTTCACGGACTACCCCGCACTTCCAGTCCCTTGGGAACGCGCTTCGCCGGATCTGAAGGAAGATAACCTGGTGGTCGCTATGAGTACAGGCCTCATTGACAGATCAGACCATTCTCATATGTCTCGTATGACATATGCTATATCAACCATTGAGCCCGTTCCTACTACTCAAAAACGGGTTACATTTCATGCTTTTCTACCTACCTTTCCTTATCTTGGATCTTTTTCAAGCACTACGACTCCTCACACTCCAACTCGCTTGGAAAGCATGCCTTCCAGATTCCAAATTTTTCTGTAGGGAGACATGGATTTGATTAGTTCTCTAAAATCCGCGCCTTGACCACGACTTGATTGCTTTTCCCCTAGTTTTGATAGTAACCTCCGTATTCTGACGAATTTGGTCTATCACTACATGACCATACCTCGCGAGACCGACGCTTTTTCAGGCTCTCCCTTGGTGTTTCTTGTCCTCATTGAGTACAGTATAGCTCCGGTTCTTCTTCAACCAAACTTGAAGTCTTTGAAGTTATTATTATAAAACTTTTGCGAATGTGGTTTTCAAAATTTAAACTGTGCATTTCCCGACTTCTCATATGAATATTTGCAAGAAACTATTCTGCAAACTAATAAACTTTGAAAGTGTTCAGTCCCTGAAACGATGTAGAAAATTCTCGCGACACCCAAAGTCTAATAGATAAAATTAAATTGCACTGCAGCTAAGGCAACTATAGTATGATAGTTGCGTTACAAAATTCTTTGAGAATTTGAGCAAAACCCAGCGGACGCAATTAGCTGTATGCAACGAAACCTTTACTAATCTAAATGCTTCTCGCTGCATCTGCCTGAAACTTTATCTATTGTGTAAATATCTTTAACCACGTACATATGCGAAGTGCTTAAAAGGATGGAGCGAACTCATGTCGTTGTTCCCATCAAACCTCCACTTTTGTCGACGTCAATACTTATCCCGGTGTTATTTACATTTCTGCTCCAGCTGCTCCAGGTACGTATGCAGATTTCAGTTTGTGTCAATATAATCAATTTTCAAAGAGTATTGCACCTACCTTCACCGGAACACTTGCCTGAAAGATTTTTTCATTAAAGCTCAAACATGTTATCATTTTCGAGGTGCTTTCGGTGTTTATTTAGGAATGCATTTTTTTATAGCAAGGTAGTGTCTATATATAGCCGGAGCGGAGTACTCCAATGGCAACAAATATTTGCTGTTAAATAAATGCATGATATATGAACGTTGACACGAAGTGAGTTTCCGCATCCGGAGACATTTTTCATTCTTTCATACCTTTTGTGTCTCAACAAACATTGAGGAGCTGAGAAAGAATGGAGGGTATTAAATCGAGAATTTGTAGCTAAATTGAATAGTTCGTTATTTATTATAATAACTATAATATATACTTACCGGACTTCGTGGAGAATATGCACTGATTGGTTCTTCACCTATCAGCTTTTTTTTGCTTTTAGTCAAATATCTTTCAGGAGCGGGTCGAACTTTCACAAATGTTCCTACTTATATGTTTTAGTTTCTGTTTTTCCATGCATGCCACTCGACTTCTTTACTTTACTGGAGATTCTACTCCAAGCGCATTGCTAGAAATTGTAAGATGAGGAAAAATCATTGCGTATATACAACCGTCTACGGTAGATACGTGAGACAAATTCCGCGCATTAGTTCTGGTGTTAATGCGGTGTGTATGATGTATGGTTCCACGTGATTGCAAGTACATGGTCGCGAGCATATGCCATTACACAGCTATTCATTCCTTGTTACATAGGATGTGACCATCTAGGCGCCATCGACACACCAATACGTTAACAACAAGTGCCACGGATCAGTTAGCTATCTCGTCCCTACCCCACGGATACGCAATGACCTTTTATGCCCCTAGACATTTGATTTGCTCCTACTTTATTCAATCTTCTTGGATGCATCATATTATAAGATTGGCCTTTCTTTTTCAATATACAAGGAACTCTTGCTAGATAATTTCTATTCTATTCTCAGTCCACAAAAAATGGACCATTCATGACTTTCAGGAGAAGGAAAAAAATTTAACCACTCCATGATGATCGATGTTGACCTCCAGATCAGATCAGATCCTTTTTCAATGATTCTTGTATTTAATACGATTTCTTTGCTTTGTTATTTTCGATATCCCGTTTTTAGTCCGGGTTCTTCTCCGTTTTTCTAAGCGATAGCTTATGCCGCCTTATTTCCATTATAACACTAAAGCATATTATTTAACCACATTTAAGATACTCTTTTGCAATTCAAAGAGATATGCATTCGGCTGATAAGTACTTCAAACTCTGTGATGCAGAATCACGTCGTTCTGTCTGCTGAGTGTAAGTTGAAAAATTGTAGGAAAGCTACACGTATGTATATATGGTGGCCAATGTCCACTAAATAGAATCTCGAGCATACACCGTAGAGCGCAATCTTTAGAATTTCGACAAAATGCACTTTAACTCTTTTCTGGTCCTCCCTAGAAGTCTACACCTCCTCTACCGCTCTACGCCTTGTGTTTCTATAAGGAACCACTCATAGGCCACCCTTCGTTATTTTGTCATCTATCCATTGCCTCTTCCACCCTCATATCAACACAGCACCTTGCACAAGCGTCGACTCAACTTTTCTTTAAAAATTTTCTCAGATCAGAGGACCGTATTGGGGGAGAGACAGCTGCTAATGAAGGTTTCGAGTTTTTGAGTATCGGTGGTAGTCATGCGCTGCTGACATATAACAGCAAAAAAAGAGAACATTGACGCAGAATGTTGGTATTGAAGTAATAACATTTCCAGATCAACATCGAAAGCAGATCTAACATTGCTAATGCTTCGAATGACATCAAGTTCGGTGTCACCGTCGATAGAAACAGTGCTACCAAGGTAGACAAATTGATCGACACCATTTCATGCGGATAGGAAGAGTGCAAGGGTCAGTCAGACTGAGACTATATATTATAGTTGCAATTCATCCCTTGCTGGAGCACCACAGTTAACCACACCTACGCTCCATCGTTCGCGGTTACCTTAAATACCCTTCAGCTCCGCCCACGACTTCTGGAGACGGTCGCACTCCTTTACTGTTCTGTGCCAAGTGCCCTTGGAGCAACCTACTCGTCGGTCATCTTGGGAGAGTGGATTTCACTGCACCGTTAATGCGCCGGGCAACATCTAGTTCGGTGCAACCGTTGGCAGAAACAAAGTTTCCTAGATATTAAAATTGTTGATGTTTGTCTTCAGTCCAACTCTACTTGCTTTTCTATCCAAATCCAAAGCGATTTGGCCAAGATCAATAACCCGGCGAGAGAGGGGACAGATCTTATAGGCGCAGTCGAGGTGTTTGAGGAAAGATGTTATCGTCCATTGAATTCCTCCACATCTTCCGGACAAGGCAGAATGAAGAACGTCACCGATAACACGACGAAATAATTTCGGTGACAGAATGCAGCCCTGGCAGATTCCTCTTTCGGCCTCAAAATCCTCCTAGGTTTTACCTCGGTGCAGCACGTAATATTTTGCCCTATCATATGTTGGTGTGATAATAGCTATTAGTTTCTCCGGAATGCTGCTCCTGTGTAGAGCACTCCAAATACACTCCCTGTTCAGGCTATCGAAAGCTTTCTCCAAACCAATGAAGGGCAGGTGGACGGAAGATCTGAGTTGACTAGTTTAGTTTCATGGAGGAGCCGCAGCTTCAAGCACTCAGACCATTGTTAGGCCCATTGTATTATCCCCAGAAATCGGCTATTCAACGGCCTTTAGCCTACGTTTATCGCAGCCTTTTGCCAATCTGAGAACATTCTCCAGAAACAGAGAATGCACGACTCTTCATTGTGGAATGTATCCTTTAGTCGACCAAATTTCAGCAGCACTTGATGGAAACTCCACACCAACTGGCTTAATTTGTCGTTGCTGTTTAGTGCTGATAATGTTGCCCGGCTGTCGGAACAAATTCAAATAGTGCGTTCCTTCCATTTTGTTCGCAAACATTCTTCGGCTGCCAATGAAATGGCATATATCTCCACCTCGAGCATGGTCGTCATTTTTCCGAGAGGTCGAACCGGATATAATCGGATTTCCCACCCCTAAACGAATCTGGAAACTATATGATCGGGGGGCATCACCGTGTGATTGGCCGCCTTTACACGCACCAATAATAGCAAGCCTATAAGCATCTTTAGCTGCTTTGCGTTTCAACCACAAATTAATCGGGGGTTAATTTAGGATAGTTTCGAGTGCCGCGGTCAGCGTGCTACTCATTACTTTAATAATATTTGGACAACTGAGCCTCTGAATCTGCGTCAGCAGCTTCCTGCTGTTCGCAAAGTTCCGCTTCCTCCACTAGACGATGCATGCATGAATTAAAATAAGTTTTATTATGGATGTATACATCCAATGAATTCGTTTTGGTGAAAGTCTTCTCTTAGGTCTTACCTATCGTAACCTTGTAGTACCAGAGCAGTCTGCAGGATTTTTGGTCTTGTTCCTGGATAAAGTGCCGCCACGTTAACTTGGAATCAAGATGTACTCCTTAATATTTAGCTGTTTGCATCTGCTGGGTGTCCACGCCTGCTAAGGTGGGTAGCGTGTAACTGCTCTACCTGACGTTCCTAGTGAACATAGTCCAGTCTTCCTAGCCATCACCGTGAGTCCATTATGAAGACACCAACTGTGGATTACATGCAGTGTTGCATTCAAGCGATCTCATAATGTACCCGCAAACTTGCCGATAATTATTGCGACTAAATTGTCCGGAAATGCTTATTCGAAGATCATCCTCATCCATACGGATTAAGTGACCTGCCCACCGCAACCTGTTAAGCCGTATTTTATCCACAACCAGACGATCATGGTATCGCTCATAGATTTATGTAGGCTACGGAATCGTTCATCCTCATGTAGGGGGCTAAAAATTCTTCGGAGGCTTCTTCTCTCGAACGCGGCAAACAGTTCAGCGCTGACGTTACCAGCATATATTTTGTCTTGCCTTCATTGATGTGTAGCCCAAGATCTCGCGCCGCCAGTTTGTACGTCTCGGGTCGTTCTTCCCATGATGTCGATATCGTTAGCATAGGCCAGTAGTTGGGTGGACTTAAAGAGGATAGTACCCCTCGCATTTCCCTCAGCATCGCGGATCACTTTTTCCAGGGCCAGTTAAAAAGGATACATGATAGGGCATCCGCTCCCTGTTTGTCTCGGCAGAATGTGCAAGGCTTCATCCTGCGTCCTTTGAGAATGCAACATTACTCGGTATGTAGCATTCTCCCGTTCCGTTACTTTTTGCGGCTGAGGCCAAGTATGTTTGTGCCCATATTTATGAGAAGGTTCTTCAGGTAATCGTGAAGATCGTTTGTTGACGCTTCATCTCCAGGATCTCTGTTGACTGCGGTTATTGCAGCATCCTTTTCCTCCTTATAGGTGTTGCGAAGGGCTGTGTTATGGATGGCTTCAGTGTTAACTCTAACCTGATTGTCAGAGGCGATTATGAGTGTTATTGTTATTCGAGCTTGGAGCAACGGAGCAACGAGGTGGTGATCCGAGTCTACATTGGCCCCCCTATATGTTCTGACAATCATCAAAGCTAAGAGGTGGCGGCGTGCGATCAACACGTGGTCAATTTGGTTGAAAGTGGTTCCGTCTGGAAAGGCCCACGTTTGTTTGTGGACCGCTTTCCGTACAAAGCAGGTACTTCCAACAACCATTTCGTGTGATACTGCAAACTGAATAATCCGCAGTCCGTTATCATTGGTATTCCTGTGTTAGCTATGAATGCCAACGTATCGCCTGAATACGGGCTCCGTCCCAAGTAAGGACTGTTAAAATCCACACCTGGCTTTATGGAACTCATACTGCCGATCTGAAAAGCCTTCTTGGCTCTCAACAACCAGGAGTAATCTATTATAGATTACCTGCTCTAACATTTTCCCATCAACGTCCAGAAGACATACTGGTCTGTATGAAGATGATTCACCTGGATGTTTACCAAACTTAGGCAGAAGTACCAACTCCTGCGGCTTCCACTATGCAGGGAATATCCCCTCGGACATGCATGCTTCGAACAACTCAACGAACATGTCCGGTCTGGATTTCACGGCAATGGGGGACTTATTCGGTACTGCGTCCAAACCAGGGGCTTTCTAGTCTCCCACTCTACCGCAGATGTCCGACAACTTCTCTCTGGTGTCTGGCGAAATTGCAGTCATATTCAGAGGTCGCTGGACTGTGTCGGTGGCCTCCTCTTGATGGTGCAGTAACCTCTGGATAATTTTCAGCAAAAGGGTAGCACGCGTTACCTGCGGAGATGAACGGCCTCTGAATCGTCCCACCACGATTCTATAAGCACCTCCCCACGGGATTACGCACACTTCTGAGCAGAGCTACTTAAAGTATTTCATCTTGCTTCGCTGGATTCGGAGCTTGGGTTTTTTGCAGGCTGCCTTATAGGTGTATTTTTTGTCCTTGATCGATTCTGCCTAAACCCCCTGGTCGCTGTTCTGGCTCGGCGACATGCTAATGATTTGGTCTTCTACTGAGGAATGAGAGGAATGAGTCATGGAGGATGAATTGGGCCACATGGACAGCTCTTTCCATAGATTCGCCTACTTTATCAGGTTGACGAACCATATCTCAATGAAAGTCTACTCATTCAAAGCTCTTGCATACCAGCCTGAAATCTTTCTCGGTTTCGTGCATAATGGTTCTTTGCCCTGTGACTCTACACATACCTCAAAAATTGTCTCATTGCAGTCAGTGCCTTCCTAAATTCGGAGCATTTACCACTTTTAGTTTTAGTTTTGACATTAGTTGGAAAGGGGAGGAGAGCGAGGATCCGAAAAGGGTCAGTTACGTCAATGACCTGTTCTTTGAACCTACCCAACCCAAATATCTGAAAAGAAATAGGGTTTCCATGCACATGGTATTTAGGTCTCAAAATACTCTACATACCATTCAAATATGCTTATGTAAGCAATACACCAAACCTTTAGAACCTGAGGCGGTCAGCTTCCGGTTTCCTTACTCGTTGTAAAATGCGGCTTATCAAAGAAACACAGAACCCTAGAACGCTCAGCCTTCTGTCCACAGCATGTTTATTCCTAGAGCGGTCCTTTTGTGCTTTTGAGTTCCTTAAAATAGTACCATACAAAGTGGAATTAATCTAAGTGTGTTTATTACATAATTGCTGAAGCTCAAGTGCATGAATTCTACATGGAGGATGCGATTGCATGAGAACATTCTCCATTGCACGTGCGCCATTACAAACTATTATATAACAACGCCCTCATTCTGGTCATCGTGCACAGAAAGACAAACTCTGGCAACGTGATAGTTTTCTATGGGGCAAATTATTAAGCTCATAACGACATTTTAAGAAAGAACCATTCTTTTCGCTTGGAGCTATTTTCACACATTTTCACTGCACATTAGTTCAGATGCTTTCCCTGCTTTATTTATTCTTCTTCCTCCGCATTTTCTCCAAGAATCCGAGAGCCGACGCCAGGTTACCTTCTGAAAAATTCCCACCTTCAGCCTTAAATGAAATGAGCGGAATTAAAGCTACCTAGGCAAAATGTTGTTGCTACCCCTAATGGTAAACCCACTTTAGTTGAACCACGTCCTCTGGGAAATGAAAATGACTTCTTGTCGAGGATATAAATTGTATAAATAAAAGCGCCCACCGTTAATGAAAGTAGAGCCTCGGCACTTGGCGTCGTGGATTAAATTCTGAAACATAATTACCACGTACTTCATGCAATGCATTTAACGAAGTTTTCTTTTATCATTAGGACCGTGTACTGATTCTGTCCAGGGTTCGCACTTGATCCGAATACAATGTGTTAATATCAATTTTCCACAACACTTTATGGGCTGTGAAATTACAGACTGCAATTGCTCATGCCATTTTGTGAATTTGTTCAGTGGAATTGTATTTCTGAAATCCGCTTGGCTACCAGATAAAACCGTGAGCTAAACACATCATGTAAAGTTTATTTATCTAAGAGACAAGAATAGACACTCGTAAAGTTGGAGGCACCCAGATTAGACTAGAAGTTGGCCCATTCATTTGCAAAGCTCAAATAAACGCAAGCAGCGTTTACAAGGCGTGCTGCCCGCCGATTAATTATGGCATGCACTAATGTTTATTTGTAACTCAGCATGTTTCCTTGATTGAATTAGTCGTAAATACTGATTAACTACAAGAGACATAGCTTCAATCTAAAAATCCACCTTGATAGGCAGCGTTAACAAAGCGGCATCACAATTTTGTAAAGCGAATTTATTTAACTTAAGGGGGTCATCCCGTGTGAAGGCCGTTTTTCTTGGTTTTTTTTAGAAACTTTTTGTGAAGAACTAGATAAAGATACAAATACAAATTTTTGACAACAGATTTGTTAATATCTTGAGCCTACATAGTAATTTTTTTACCCCGATCGCATAGTTGGTTATTGAAATACAGGGCCATTTATACACCCGTCGCCAAAAAGAGGTGTTTTTCTGCTGCCCCGCTAGAGGGCGCTGTGATCATCTTAAAGAAGAAAAAAAACGGCTTCTTATTTCGTAGTATGCTCCTGGTCGTCGTGACGCCTAAACGTCGAGCCACCCCACTGCTAGCGGTTTCGACGTCGTGCTGTCCATTACGAGAGCTCGATCCAGTCGCCAAGTCAGACGACTCCCGCGGTTATTCGTACCCGACCTCAAATTTCTTCGTCTTCTCACTTTTGGCGGTGCATTTTATCCCTAGCTGGCAGGTGTTGGGATAGCTTCTTTAGTGAGTAATCTGCAAGACTGCAAAGTTCCTGCACTTTCCTCACCTACCCCCTGAGACCCTGCGGTGGCGTACAGCCATTCAAACTGAAGATATCCATCCCTCCTCCTTTCACAACCGGGCCTGGGACCGGCTATGGCGGAGTTTGATGCCGGGAACTGAACTGAAAAGCACTGACCCCTCTTCATGGCTACTGAATGATACCAGATGGCATGGTTTTGCAATAAAGTATGGCTTACGTGCTAAGTGCGTACTGACACACTTGATGTACTTAGATGGCATCAAGTTATATGCTAGGACTGACGACCATCTTAGAAGTCTGTTGCGAATAATAGACATGTTCAGTCGTGATATTCGGATGGAGTTTGAATTAGACAAGTGTCGAATGCAAACCATCCGCAAAGGTCATCACGAGCCGAATGCCGCATCGAAACTATGACCGAGACAGGTTTCTATAAGTACCTAGGAATTCTGCAAGGAACCCATGCTCGAGTTGGTGATCTGAAGGATGCTCTGCTGTCCGAATTCCTACGACGTGTAAAGCTGGTGCTGAAATCGTATCTCTCGTGGAAGAATAAAATAAGCGCGCTGAATGTATTCGCTATCCCTTCACTGACTTATGCATTCGGAATATTGCCGTGGACGAAGACCGATCTAGAAAACGTAAAGCGGCGGATACGGACAACTATGTCCAAATTCCGAATGCATCATACAAACTCTGCCGTGGAGCGGATATACCTGCCTCGTGATATCGAAGGTAGAGGCGTAGATGATGTGACGGCACAATAACATCGCCAAGTCGACTCGCTGCGCGCTTAGTTTTACAGCAAAGACCGTGCGAGTTTCTTGCATGCGGTTGTCTGGAAGGCAGACTGTGGACTGACTCCACTTAACTTGAAGGATCGATCTTTCAATCTTCTGAGTGGAGTGAAGTCGGGCCAAGAGCGGATCAATGAATGGAACTCGAAGGCAATGCACGGTAAGCATGTGAATTGTCTTTGGCAGCCATTTGTCGAGCAGATGTCTGTATGCTGGGGAGCTCTTTGCTGATACGGAGGAGTTCATGTGTGCCATTCAGGACGGCGTGTTCGCCACCCGAGCTAATAAAAACTCATCATGAAAGAACATGTGGAGAACGACCAGTGCAGAATGTGTGGTTCGGCGTTAGAGACGTTGGAACATCTCATTTCTGGCTGTACTGTTATGGCACTGATGCAGTACATCACCAGGCATAATGCTGTATGTAAGGTTATCCATCAAAACCTTGCGTACAAGCATGGGCTGATCACGGGAACATGTCCGGTTTACCGATATGAGTTGCAAGCAATACTTGCTTACAGTATGTATTGGGACCGGCAAGCTCTGATTGATCGCCATACTCCATACAACAAACCTGACGTACTGTTAATTGACAAGACGAGTCGCTTCGCGTATATTATTGATGTTGCTATCCCCCATAATAGCAACATTGCACGGAAATACGTGGAGAAGAAGGTGAACTATGTATGTAGTGAACAATGTAGTTCCCATAATATTGTCAGCTACAGTTATTGTACCTAAATATCTCACGGCTTCCCTTGATGTCCTGGGACTTTCGCACAGTCTGGTTCAAACCTACGTACGTGCTCGATGTTGCGGGGAGTTCTCCACGGATTCCCCCATTAACCACCAGCACCCCTTTAGGTTTTAAGTAGGTAGGAACGTCCGAGCCTAAATGCTTGGCACTTAGTGCTAGTATTAAGTAAAATCCGGCATCTGCCGATATTGTGATAACTCGGAAAATTAAAATAATGGAAAAATAAAAAAAAAATGGAAGAAAGCGAAAGAAAATAAGTAGTGATACTAAAAAAAAATGTCCAAATAAATCCCTCTCCCAGAGCTCTGGTGAACATATATTTTTTGGACCAATTTGTAGTCTCAAATATGATTACACCTGATCATTTTTAATCAGAATGGGCTATAAGTCATCAAAACGCTGCTTATTTCCCTTTTTTCTTTTTTCCCCTTCATTCATTCATTCATTCATTTGATATTTCAATTATCTATCAGTTTCAATGTCTTTTCTTATTTCTACTAAAACTCCTTTAAATGTTACTCTTATCTATATATTTCACTTCACCGAACTACAATCACTGTCGCACCCGAATTATTGGGAGATATCTCTCGATCATCGCCTTCTCCTTTTGTCCTTAATTCTCACTAATTTCTAGTTTGGGCTCACAGAAAATTACCGGCTAATTGAACGTTGTAATTTGTTGTAATTGAGGGTATTTGGTGGTTCGAATCAATATGTATGTATAGTAGGAAGATTCTGCCGAACGAAACGTCAAAATGATTTTCTTCTGTGTTCTCGAAGACTCATGCATGGCAAACGTCTCCTTTGGCGAATTTTTCGAAGTCTCTACGTCGCACCAAAACTTGAATCATTTATCATTAAATCGTTATGACTCGTTTCAAGTGACTCAAAGACGCATGACAGACAAATTCCCAAATAAAATAGAATTGACCTAAAAATTGTTGCTCTCACCTGAATTTCACTTAAGGCATCGAGTGGCTTCTAGTCCACCTTCTCAGTCCCTCGCCGTTCTTTCCTCCTCAACAGCCAAAAACAATCTCCGTGCCTTTACTCTTGCAAAATGCCACTAGTAGCGACCAATAGCACTTCCAATATTAGAGACTGTAATATCAAAGTCGTTATTGTTCCGCTTTAGTCGGATCGTTTGCGTATTTTCCCTTGTCCTCGGAAGACTGTCCACCATCAGACCTTCATCTCCTCTTCCATTTTCGGTACACGTTTCTAACACAAAACTTCTTCTATGATCAAAAAACTGAATCACTGCTAGCAGTTTCCTATCAAGTAAAAATCAGCATTCGCCTCCACGAAAAATCATTGAACTGCTTTTCGCATTCTTGTCAACACCCAACAATTCATATCAATTCGTGCCTGCTATTTTCTCGGCCAACTCCACACCATCCGACCTTTCGTGTTTTCCCACGGTCTTGTTCGCTCCAAAACCAACTAAGGTTCTTTTTCCCTCTTTTCTCACTCACGACTCATTGTCTCACGAAGTACCAAATACTTCGGCACTAGCCTGGCGTAAGGCCTCAATTCTCCCTCAGAAACGAATAATATAATTAACGCCAAACTTCACACGTTTTTCAACTGTTCCGAATCTCCAATTTTTCCACGGACACCATTTTCCCGGAGTTTTCACACCCCGTGCGAAATTTTTAAAGCCTACAGTTATCATGTCACCACTGCGTTTGGGCCATTGACTCTTCACCAGCCGTTCATCAGCTGTCAACCATGAACCGGTCCTGGTACCGCTAACATCGCCTTAAACTTCCAAAGTTCATATTGCTAGCAACATACGCAATACGTTAATGGATGCGGCAGATAATTTCCCTGTCACCATTAATTCGCCCGAATGTATTCAATAATGGCAATATGCGGCGAAATTTAAAGTAATTACACACTATAGAATGCATTATTTGAACAAATTAACCGAGAAAAGGGTAAATGAAATTCACCTCTTACATCTGCGGATGTCAGAATATCAAGCCTGTATTGAAAATACAAGAATAAGAACTTATGAGCAACTAAATGCAGTCCAGTTTGTGAGAGTGAGATTACATACCATCATAATTAAAGAGATTACCATCATAATTAAAGATCTCGAAAGCCAAGTTAGCCTCTAATAACGCTTTAGTCAATAATTTGATGGATAAAACAACTTCAGGCCGGTTTTTGAATTTAGCTTGTCAGCAGCATGTCACAGAAATTGACATCCATTATCAAAACAACATGTCTTCTTCTGTGGCTTTTGTCCTGTTTGGTTCGTTCAAACCGGGTTCTCAATTTTCTCAGGCAGATGCATAGTCCAAGTAGAGTAAAAGAACTGCTCGATTTTTTAAGTTTTCGACAAAACCTGATTAAAATCAGTTTACTGTCTGTTTTGTTTATCGTTGGAAGGTGGAAAGCTTCAAGCGGTTCCTAGGCTCCTGCCAGACTCCGGTTAGATACGTTCAATCAAAAAGGCGTTGTCCTTCTCTCGCTAGAATATCAATTATCGAAGTCTTTCTCTAATGTTTTCAATGCAAACGATGCCAGGTAAATTGGTCTGAAATGGTGCGGAGGATCTTTTTGTACGCTTTCCTAATAAATACCACGTTTGCGCACCTCCATACCCTTGGTCCATATCCCAAGGCTAAACTTCCCTTTATTACACTTGGAAGAAATCCTAAAATTATTTCTAGGCCCTTATGAACTATTGCTAGGAGAATGTCATCCACCTCGGGTGATTTCAGTTGTGTAAAAGTTGCCCCGCAACAAGGCATGCCCCTTTTGGTTGTTTTCATTCAAGACCGTAATGGTACACTACAGTACCATATTGCACTGTAGGAGGCAATGTATCATAGTTAGCATTACGCTCGCCCGAGATTATTGGGAATTCTCCAGTGTCCCGACATCATCCTTCTACCCTGACATGCCAGTTCTCTGTCCCTCTTTGTGCGCCTTCAGCTCTATAGATGGGCCAGGCCAAAGTTGCTCAACCTTCCTCCTCAGTGGGCACCAGGTCCACTTCCCTCATCGATCATTGTCGTGCGGCTTCTATGACAGCTGTAATTTCTTCGGGAATCTCGGTAGGCCCTCCAACCGATGTATTCTCAGAAATATCGTTCCTTGGTTTCTCCCTGTGCACTTACCAGGTGATGTTGCCAAATCTGTATTTAATGCGGCAGTTACAGGGTTTAATTGCTTGCAGAGATTGATCATCAACCCCGATCGTGAGGAGTTTACCTTCCCTTTCATCTTGCTTCTAAAGACTCTACACAACCGGAAAACTGGAAAAAACGCTGCTTAAAAAGAGAAGCAGCAGCGGACAAATCCGTAGCTGGAATTTCTTCCTTAAATCGACTAATGGCAAACGTTGGTGTTTCTTCCTATACCAAGAAACGTTTTCTTATGGATGGAACACAGTCTAGTCTATTACGCGAAGGTCGCAGCTATAGACATTGGCAAGGAGGTGTATCGTAAACATCTGGCGCAGGTACAGAAAGGGAACTTTGCAGGCGGCCTTTGCCTGTCGCACTGTCTCAAAAACTGACTGTGACGGTGATTGCGGGACTGATCACCATTGCACTCCTTGCTAAGGAATGGAAAACTATCTACAAGCGGAGAACTCAAGGGAGGTGATTGATCGTGAAGAACATACAACATACAGTGAATGAATGGCAACTCATTTACGAAAATGAGTCAAGAGGCAGATGGGCAACGCGGTTCATCGCAACTTAGGTCCGTAGTAGATTCATAAGCATGTTCAAATTGATTATTTCCTTACCCGGCTTCTAAGAAAACCACCATGCGTTTCTCGTGTAGCTTGCACAAGATTTGGAAGGATCGATTACCTGACTGTATGTTCTGGGGGGTGGCCGGGAGATGACCGATCATCATCAACGGTGCAACAAACGGTATCCGGTCTAGGCCTGCTTCAGTAAGGAACCTGGTTTTACGTCGAGGTCCACCAATTCGATATCCCTAAAAGCTGTCGGCATCGGCTTCTTTTTCTATCATAGATATAGCCCTTATAGACTTTCCGGGTTGAACCATCCTCACCCATACGGAATAAGTGACCCGCCCGCCGCAACCTGTTGATCCGGATTTCATCCACAATCAGACGGTCGTGGTATCGCTTATAAATTTCATCGTTATAGAGGCTACGGAATCATCCATCCTCATGTAGGGGGCCAAAAATTCTTCGGAGGATCTTTTTCTCGACCGCGACCAAGAGTTCACAATTTTTATTCCTGAGAACCTAGGTCTCCGATGAAAGATGAGGACTGGCAAGATCATTGTCTTGTACGGGAAGAGAGTTTTTGTGAGCTGAAATAGGCTCTGTTGGCATCTATCAACCGTGCGCGGATTTCATCGTCATAGCTGTTGTGATTTTTGACCATATATTAAATAAAATTTATTCTGTGTGATTAGATAGTGTCGGTTCTCTGGTTTATGGCGCTGACGTTGCCACTTTGTCTTGCCTTCATTGATGTGCAGCCCAAGAGTTCGTGCTGCTTGCTCGATTTGGATGAAGGCAGTTTGTACGTCTCGGATCGTTCTTCCCATGATGTCGATATTTTCAGCCTAGGCCAGTAGTTAAGTGCACTTGAAGAGAATGGTGCCACTACCTCAGCTTCATGGATCATTTTTTCCAGAGCCAGGTTAAAGTGGACGCATGATAGGGCATCCCCTTGTCTTAGACCGGGAGTAGGGCTTAATCGGGATAACATTGTAATAGCGGTACTAAGGAGTGCCCACCAGATGAAGCTGCCTTGTACATTACATCCGGGTTCTTATTTGCGTGAAGAAGATTGAGTTCGATCGGTAGAAGAACTGAATTATGGGGCACTCTTCAAACTAGCAATTCTCTTCCCTCTCTTTCCTCCCTCTGGTGGAAGGAATTCCCTGACTAGAAGGCTCCCTAATTGGAGCGCTAGCCCGAAGTAATGTGTCAAATGGTTCCATGCTAGTTCTCTGATGACGGAGAGGTGTTTAGTTGATAGTTCGACGCCTTAGGAGAGCAGGAGTCCAACTGTTAGTGCGCTGATATATTCATCTACCCTGATCAAAAAAGAAAACGTGATTATAGCCACATATGGGGAAAATGGGAAATAAAACATAAGAAAATACCGTGGAAATAAAACATAAAAATACTGAAATTCTTCGCTAGGAAATTAGAACCATTCATTCTAATCTCATTGTTTACCCTGATTTCCGCGAGTTCTAATTTTCAAGCGGCTACTATATGAATTTTATTAGAGGGAAGAGGGAATATTTGGAGTCTTAGAAGTCATATAGAGGCATCATCATGAGTTTTGCCCATTTTTCGACCGAATTAATTTAAGAAAATTCCCTACTGATCTCAAAACTAAAACCTTTCATTTGATACCCTCCATGACTGGGTTGGATGAAAAACAGTTCACCCAGTTTTACATCTGTGGAAACCGCCTCCTAAACTCAACATATTCAGTACATGCGTAAGGGTTTCAACGTTTCTTCTAAATTCCGTGTCAGTGGGCATCACCGTATGATAGACAAACAAGCAACAAACAGGCAACAAGCAAGCAGACAGACACGCAACGAAACTATTTTGATAAGGTTTTGCGTTCCACAAAGTCATCCAAGAAATAAACTGACTGACGGTTTAGAGTCATCTATCAGTTCTACCATTTTTTTTTTGGAACCATCTAGTAGCTCCAGCAAAAACACAATTTTTCCCAACACAGAAGGTACGAAAGATTATTTTATTTGTGTTGCAATTAGCTGCCCAAAATGGAACGTTTAAGTAGTTGTATATACGACGTATGTAGAAATGAATAATGGCTATATTGCCGATTGTAAATCTCCTAGTTCATCTACTTTTCTGGTAGGTTTCAGTTCTGTCGAGAATTTTCACCAGAATCCTTTACAGTACTTCCACACACTGTTTTAGATTGTCTAGTTGCGAAGCATCATAAGTCCCATTACTGAATAGCATTGAAAGACATTCAGTAATGGGACTTATAATTTGCTTGAAATACCTACAACGCTATAAAAATCTGGTAACCCACTGTAACGACACAAGTAAGATTGCCAAAGTCAAACGACCATCAGGTGTGTTCGGAGTCGACCTAGAGCTAAATTTGTAAGTAAAAATAAACAAGTCGGGAACCGGGAAGCTTGACGCTTCAGGTAGAAGGTTTAGTGTTTCCCTATGTGAGAAGCGATGAGTGCACGACAGTTCCGTGTGTACTTAGTTAAAAATTCCATTGGCCTCTATTTTTTAGAAAACACTGTATTGATAATAGCTAACCTCATACGCTTCACACTCAGAGTTTAACATAATTAGCAAATGTGAATAACTAAACCTACAATATATACAAACAAGTCGGGAGCGGAACGCTTCAGGTATGAAAGGTTTTGTGTATTTCCTTTATAAAGACATTTGAGTGTGCATTTGTCCCGTTAGTACGTAGCACGTAATATATGCATATATGTATTATATGAGAATATCCACTTTAATGGATGGATGGTATTGACATTCAAAGTCCTGAATTTGCAAAGAAGCAGCAACTCTGACCAAATATAACCTTGTTAGTAATGGTGAGATTTCCACCAAATTTGGTAAGATCATGCTATATATTGTAGCCTAACTTAAGGGAGGTCTTGCAGCCAATTACTAAAAGTTATAGTAATATACTATTGTTAACTCTATTTGAACTGATATCGGTATGGAGAGTATTTCGGAACCAAGGTAGGGGCAGCCTCAGATTTTTCGGTTGGGTTCTGAGAATGGATCCGTTAAAGAAATGATCAATTTCGACCCCCCGCACTCCCCACCATTCCAACAAATTTCAAAACTAAGTCCAACTTTGGAAAGTACTAACCGAGACCTTTCGTTTGATACCCCACATGACTACATTTGGTGAAAAAAAATTCATGAAACTTGGCGTACAATTTAGTGCTCTTACGATAAACTTAAGAGGATTTCAATTTCAATTTCTGAAAGTTGGTAATATACTGTTAGTAAGTTTATTTGAGCATATATCGAAATGGCACATATTTGGAGGCCTAGATTTCATCTAAGCACCACTTTGTTTTTTTCGGATTTTTGGGTTGAGTAATTTCTGAAAATGAGTTCTGTCTCACTTTAAGTGTATACATTTCGACTCCTTACTCGCGCACTTTCCCATTCACGTCAAAACTAATACCAGTTTCGGAAAGTACTAATCGAGACCTTCTATTTGGGACTATATCCGATATAAAAAAAATGTAAATCCCCGCTTTGCATTTATGTGGAGCACCCGCTGGCCTTTAAACTCCAACTAAAGTTATGTCACTCACCGTATGTGTGAGATTCCATAGTTCCCATCTGTTCACCAAATTTCGTTCGGATCCGTTTAGCAGTAAATCTCCAGATCCAGGTGCCGCCATCGAAAGTAAGAATCCAAGACGGGTAACATCCTTGATTATTGTTATTCCCGCCTCCACAACTGGTGTTCCTTGTGATCGACGTATCAACGAACGTCTCAAATCAAAAATTTACCGCAATGTTGTCCGTCCTGTCGCTCTCTATGGTTCTGAGTGTTGGCCAATTATAAAAGACAATGAACGACGTCTTGCGGTAATGGAGACGAAGATGTTACTTTGGACTAGTGGCGTGACACGTTTTGATCACATCCGAAATGAGGATATCCGCGATCGTTATGGGTTTGCACCGATCGTGGAAAAGTTGCGAGAGAGGCGTCTTCGATGGTATGGTCACGCAATTCGTGCTAACAAGAATTCACTTACCAAGATTGGTCTGAACATCGAAGTCGATGGTAATCGACCAAAAGGCAGGTCTAAACAACGGTGGCTTGATACGCTGGATGGGGATTTAAAAGCTTCGTGATTGCACCCAGATCAGGCATTCGATAAAGCCAAATGACGAAACCGATCACGACGAGCCGACCCCGCTTGTGAACGGGACAAAGGCTGAAGAAAAAGAAGAAGATGTTCAGTGAGGCGCGGCCTTTAAGTTTGGGAGATTTACGGCTCCACGCGCGGTGGTCGAGTTGTCTTTTTTTAAGGTTTCGTTAGCAAAACAAAACCTTATTAAAATCGATTCAATGTCTGTCTGTCTGTCTGTCTGCCTGTCCGTCTGTCTGTCTGTCTGTCTTTTTTTTTGAGGAGGTGGAAATCTTCAAAAGACACACCACACACCCCCGACTCCCTCCCTGCCCCGCGGAACCACCATAAGGTATTACGTCACGGGGCGGAGTCAGCTAATTTTAGCTCAATCCCGTTTCTTCTATACGCGACGTACGTGACCGCGCTTTTCTCCTCTCCTCTGCTTTTCGCAATTTATCTTGAATAGATGCGATCGTGCAGTTGGCCGCATCCCAATTCTCTAGTTTTGCTAGCATTTTCGCTGGAACCAGCACCTCTCCTAGAGTCTCCTCTAAATCCTTCCCTTCTTCCACAAATCTCAGACAGTGGAAGAATACATGCTCTGGATCCTCTGGGACTCCATCGCAATTAGGACAATCGGGTGAGGTCTCCAATTTAAACCTGTGCAGATATTGGCGATATCCTCCATGCCCCGTGAGAAACTGGGTGAGATTATAATTAATCTCGCCGCGTCGTTTCTCCAACCACTCCTTGATGGCAGGAATGAGCCTAGGAGTCGACCGACCCTTTCCCGAGCGTTTCCACCGCTCTTGCCATCTATTTATGGATCTCTTCCTCTCAGCGTTCTTCGTCTGCAATAAGGGAGATATTGGCTTTGCATGGTATATATTCGCCATCTCATCTGCCAAGATGTCAATCGGCATCATTCCAGAGATGACGAATGCTGCATCATCTGAGACAGTCCTGAAGGCAGAGCATACCCTCAAGACTGTTCTCCTGTATACTGCACTCAGTTTGTTGGTGTTAACTGACATCTGCAATGCCCCCGTCCAAACTGATTGAGGTCACCACCCTGGCTATAAGCAAGCTAGAGGTATGCCGTAGCCCTCCCACGTTCGGCATCATTCTCGCCAGGGCCAAGCTAGCAGTGGACGATCTATCGCAAACATACTCCACGTGTTGCTTATAACTGAGCTTCCTGTCTATCACCACCCCCAAGTATTTGATGGTCGGCTTGGAAGTGATGATATGATTCCCAATTCTTATACAGTATACAGTAGTTTCTCTTCCGGCGCTTCGTGATGAGGACCGCTTCTGTTTTTCATTCCGTCAGTGTCAGACCTGAGCTCTCTAGCCCACTTTTAATAGCACTGATTGCTTCGCTTGAGTATAACTCAGCATCTTCGAGATGCTTTGCGACAACAACCAGTGCTATGTCGTCAGCGTAACCCCCGGAAGGGGAAGATTAAGTACATCGCTGTACATGATGTCCCTGCGGGACACCCGCGGAAACGACGTACTCCTGCGTTCCGTCATCAGTGTCGTATCAGAGCCTCCTTTCAGTTAAATAACTATCGACAATTGCGGCGAGATAGGCGGAAATACCAACCTTCACTAGGGATTTGCGTATTAGATTCCAATTGGCCGAATTGAATGCATTTTTACGTCCAGGGTTACTACCACGCAATATTTGCTGGTACTACCCTTTCCGTGGATTGCTTCTTCGGCCAAGCCAGTAACCAAGTTGATGGTATCAATGGTTGATCTGGCTTTACGGAACCCATACTGTCGATCTGAAAGGCCGCCTTGGCTCTCAACAACCGGGAGTAATCTATTATAGATTATCCGCTCTAACATTTTCCCCACCGTGTCTAAAAGACATATGCGTCGGTATGAGGATGGTTCCCTTGGAGGTTTACCAGGCTTAGGCAGAAGCACCAACTTCTGCCGCTTCAATACCGCTGGAAATATTCCCTCGGACATGCACGCTTCGAACAACTCAGCGAACATGTCCGGCCTGGATTTCATGGTAAGCTTAAGGGCCTTATTCGGTACTCCGTCCAGACCCGGTGCTTTATTGTCTGCTATTCTGCCGCAGATGTCCAGCAGTTCGTCTCTGGTGACTCGAGGAATTGCCGTCACATTCAGAGGTGATTGGAATATATCGGTGCTCTCCTCTTGCTGGGGGAATAACCACTGCATGATTTTCAACAAGAGGGTGGGACACGTGATCTGCGGAGAGGAACGGCCTCTAAATCGTCCCATCACGATTCTATAAGCACTCTCCCGCGGGTTTATATCCGCTTCTGAGCAGAGCTCCTTAACGCATTTCCTCTTGCTTCGCTGGATGGCGATCTTGCGGGTTTTGCGGACTGCCTTATAGGCGCACTCTTTTTGCCACTGATAGACTCTACCTACCGCCCTCTGAGCTGCTTTTCTGGCTCGGTGGCAGGCTCGTCGAAAACCGGTCAGTTCATCATTCCACCAGTAGTTTGGTCCTCTGCTGGCAAATGAGCACCTCCTAGGCATGGACGCGTCACGTGCTTTGGCGATTCATTGAGCCAGATGGACAGCTCTTTCCGTAGAGGCGCCTGATTTATCAGGTTGATCTAACCACACCTCTATGAAGGTCTGCTCATCCAAAGATTTTGCAGACCAGCCTGAAATCTTTTGCATGATAGCTCTTTGCCCTATGGCTCGACACATGTCTCAAAGATGATTGCCTGGTGATCGCTGTGGGTGTAGCGTTCGCTGACGCACCAGGACATACCACGTGCCAGCGCAGGGCTGACAAAGGTCAGGTCTACAACCGAGCCTGACCCCCCGTTCTGAAAGGTATGTACAGCACCTTCGTTAGCCAAAACCATGTCTATCTGTGCGAAAGCTTCTAATAAACTGCGCTCCCTAGCTTTTGATTCTCTGCTACCCCACCCTAGGGCCCAAGCATTGAAATCACCAGCAATCACCTTTGGACTTCGTCCCCTTGCGTCGAGAACAAGATGATCAAGCATTTGCTCGAATTCAGACAGTGTCAAACTTGGTGGGGCGTAACAACTGTATACACAAAGCCACTGGCTGCCTGACTTGCAGTACATTGTATGGCCTGTCGACCGCAAGCCCCTATCGCCGTTACACGAGTCGAATCTGTGGCCCATATGCCACCGTGACGGTTTCTATACGGCTCATTTCAGATTCAAACGTGGTCAAGTGATCAAGTAAATCCTGAGCGACCCTGCAACGATTGAGGTTTATTTAAATAAACCTCATTTTCTCATTGCAGTGAGCGCCTTCCTAAATTCCGGACATTTGCCACTTCCGGCAATGTGCCGGTTATCCTGTCCCTCTTTTACTTCGCACAATAGGCATTTAGGGTCCCTATTGCACTCTCTGGCAATATGGTCCACACATCAGCAAAGATACATGCATTTTGATTTAATGACACTTGAAGGATCGAAGCACTCAAAGGATCCCTACATTTCCGAGCCTAACTAGCACAGAGATCTGCAAGCACGTGTCGACAGAGCGCTTCGATGGAGCTTCAATATTTGCTCTTCTCTCGAGGTTGCCTCCGACCACTCAGAATGGTCATTTAATCACCTCTTCTTCTTCAATTCATCTCTTAATCAAACCTTATCGAATTATGTAAAGCTAAATGAAGAACCATGGATCAACGTGCCACTAAAATACAAGCTAACATTCTATCTATAATGGAAATTGGCCCATTATAACGAAATCTATGAAGTCTCCGCCACCCAAAACTCCAGAACATGACCATTACCAAGGTGAAGTAGATTCCGCAGAAACCAACGGAGAAAAACTTTCCCGGCAAAGTGCCAAATATGTATATAAGAGAATTTCGAATAGAATTGAATATTATGGTCCATGGTTGTTACACGTAAAGTGGAATATAAATATTAGTGCAGTTTTAGAGCGCCATAGTCCCAGGAATTAGGAACGTTTTCATTAGGTTTATTGCACGACAAGGACCTCGTTATGTTAATGCGCATCCGACCAATTTGGGAGTAGTGTACTATGTATAACTTTTTGCGATTGAAAACATATGCACACTTGATGTTACGGAACAGAGGATAGATAGGAAATGATGAGTCGGTAATAAGAAAAATTTCTTCGGCTACCTTTTCAAGAAACAGAATCAAAAAATAGATATTTGGTGCCTGTTCAGCTTGCAGTTCGCTATTGTAGTTGCAAGGTGTTAAGTGTAGTGCTGCAAGCCTTACGTTAACAAAAAACTTCCAAAACACAAAGTATTAAGTTAATGAAGTGCGCTTGTTGCTATTGATCTTAGAAGAAAGAAATTTCTTAAACCACATACGTAACATACAAAATATGTAAGAATAAACCATCTTATTTCCATTTTATTTCATTTGTCTAATATTTCCTATTAATATTTGTGAGTTATTAGAACGACAATAAAACCGTGAGCTTCAGTCTGTAGTCATTATACATTATATTTCGTGGGCGCTCTAGATATACTGCACCATTTACATACCAAGGAGGACGTTAAGTGCACATTGCATCCCATTTAATTTGCTCTAAAAATTAAATTTGTCGAGTTTCCCACTCAAGCATCAATTCCACTTGTGCTGTGTAAAAGTACACTAAAGAACATCTAAAATGCAATTGGTTAATTTGCACTCTGTGAGGGGAAAGTTCCAGCTATGGGAATAGCAGCATACGAACGAAACAAAATAAGTAGCTCTGCTTGCAATATATTTCTAGTCTACTGGATAGTACTTTTGGGATTACTAAACACGGTACCTAAAAAAATGTGTTCCGCGACTCCTAATTAGAAAAAGGATTGCAACCTTGATGACATCATCGTCATCATCATCACCATCAACGGCGGAACAACCGGTATCCGGTCTAGGCTTGCCTTAATAAGGAACTGCAGACATCCCGGTTTTGCGCCGAGGTCCACCAATTCGATGTTCCTAAAAGCTGTCTGGTATCTTGACCTACGCCATCGCTCCATCTTAGGCAGGGTCTGCCTCGTCTTCTTTTTCGACCATAGATATTGCCCTTATAGACTTTCCGGGTGGGATCATCCTCATCCATACGGATTAAGTGACCCGCCCACCGTAACCTATTGAGCCGGATTTTATCCACAACTGGACGGTCATGGTATCGCTCATAGATTTCGTCATTGTGTAGGCTACGGAATCGTCCATCCTCATGTAGGGGGCCCAAAATTCTTCGGAGGATTCTTCTCTCGAACGCGGCCAAGAGTTCGCAATTGTTCTTGCTAAGAACCCAAGTTTCCCAGGAATACATGAGGACTGGCAAGATCATTATCTTGTACAGTAAGAGCTTTGACCCTATGGTGAGACGTTTCAAGCGGAACAGTTTTGTAAGCTGAAATAGGCTCTGCTGGCAGACAGCAACCGTGCGCAGATTTCAACATCGTAGCTGTTATCGGTTGTTATTTCGACCCTAGATAGAAGAAATTATCAGCGGTCTCAAAGTTGTAGTCTCCTATCTTTATTCTTCACGTTTGACTAGTGCGGTTTGAGGTTGGTTGGTTTTTAGTGCCGACGTTGCCACCATATACTTTGTCTTGACTTCATTGATGTGCAGCCCAAGATCTCGCGCCGCCTGCTGGACCTGGATGAAGGCAGTTTGTACGTCTCGGGTGGTTCTTCCCATGATGTCGATATCGTCAGCATAGGCCAGTAGTTGGGTGGACTTAAAGGGAATGGTCCCTCTTGCATTTACCTCAGCATTACGGATCACTTTCTCGAGGGCCAGGTTAAAGAGGACGCACGATAGGGCATCCCCTTGTCGTAGACCGTTGTTAATGTCGGAAAGTCTTGAGAGTGATCCTGCTGCTTTTATCTGGCCTCGCATATTGGTGACAGATACTTGAAAATGTGGCTCACCTAACAGTAGGGCAAAGGATGAAGAAATAGGAAATTCAATCTCTGAACCACTGTACATCCGACCGTTTCCTTATGAGCTTGAGGAGATAAAAAAAATATACAAGCGTCAAAGTAAGTGCTCTCTAACAAAATTTTCTAGAAGCCACATTGTAAACTTTGCATCTGAAATCATATAACTCTCCCTTAACCTCATATTGACTTTTAATTACTTTACCCTTTCCCTGTCCGTATACACCCTTTTAAATTCTCCTACAAAATTTCAAACTTTCCAGGATTTTTTCTGCACAAATCTTTTGTTTGATATGAGAATATAGAACATATGCTTAGTTACCACACTCAGTATGGGATCATTTATACAGCACTATACACACTTTACATGTTAGCTCTAACTAAGAGGTGTCAACATACATGTTAACCCTGACAAACAACCACAACACGGAATGTGTTAAAGACGCATATGTCAACCCCAAAGGCCAGCATAACGTAAACTGGTTAGCACATCAAAGCGCATTTCCTTTACCACAAAGACGTCCGCCATTATGCCTTTGAAGTATATATCATTGGCAGGAAGTGTTGTTTTCCTATTAGTGTTTCACAGAGGCTTAAAATAAACATGCGATGGATAAAGCAATTCAAGATGACGACAACAATATCGACGACAAAGAAGTTCTAAGTGGCTAAACAACGTGCAAGTCTGGCTTGATGAAATTTGATCTCAAATGTATAAATATTCATTTAAGAAATGATATATGCAATATAATATATATACTTATATATATATAGTAACTGGGGATGTTAACCCAATTTATAATGAGAATTTGACCGCATTCCAGGTCGCATTCAAGAATATGCTGAGATTTTCCTAGACGCTAGGCCAAAAATACCAAAGCTAAAGTTTACTTCGGCAACTACCAACATCATTGCTGCCGTTGACACTGGTCTACGTTGCAGCTGCCACGATTATTCGTCTCCATAATCAATATCTTGGAGCGAATAGCAGAGATATACCCAGAAGGACTACTGTTCTGGGTGTTCAACTCAAAAAAAAAGTCGACAAGTTGAGAAAGGAGATTGGCCTTGTTACGCAAGCACTTCTTGAAAATCTATCGCCATGCGCTGCCAACATCATTGAAAACTACCATCTGTCCAATAACCTGCCAATCAAAGAAATCCTCGAGGTGCTGAAACAGAAGCTTACGGTATGCTCCAATTGCATCCATGGCCACCAAAAGAGCTTTCAGCGAACGGCAGACACCACCTTGTTCTTCCAAAACCAACGGGGATTCTATAAAAATCGCATCAACTCAGGTCGGTCGTGAAAGTAACCTCCATCTGGAGCAGGCGGAAGGCTTCTGGAGAAGTGTTCGGAGCCGTTGCAATTTAGAAGCAGCGTGGCTCCCACACCTTATGCGTTCATACTAGACCCTCCCCGAAATGACCATGCCTGACGTAACGGAAGTTTACGTAGAAACAGCCCTTGAAAAAGCAGGTAATTGGAAGGCATCAGGAGTTGATAAGGTTTATAACGTCTGGCGAAGCGGCTCAAGCGCACTCACTTTGGTGATGCAAAATTAGTTCCAGAATTTTTCACCAAAGGGATAACTTTTCTTATCCCCAGGGAACAGGGTGCCCCTTGCCCTCCAAAATGTCGACCAATTAATTGTCTTCCTACCATGTACACAGTCTTCACTTCAGTTCCCTCCGTGAATATCTCAAAACATCTTGATGTTCATAAATTGTTAGCTGAAGAGCAAAAAGGGTGCCCAAAAGGCTCCCGAGGCTATGAAGAACAGCCTATAATCGATACGGTAGCTATAAAGCAGGCTATCCACCAAAAACGAAAAATCTCGACTGCTTACATCGATTATAAATCAACCTTTGACTCCATATCACATTCGTGGTTAATACAAATGTTACGCTAGCACACAATCAACCTTCCTCTGAGAATAGTGATGAAGAATTGGAGCATGAAGCCATTAGTATCCTCACAAACATCAGGAGAGATACCAATCAGGCGTGGCATCTTCCAAAGCGACTCTCTAAGCGCGCTGCAGGCTTGTTTGGCTTTGAATCCACTATAACGTCTTCTGCATGAAAGCAAATACGGGTTCCAAGTCAAACACGGTATATTGTCGAAATGCACATTAAGTCATTTAATGTATATTGACATCATCAAATTGCATGGCAGAGACGAAAACCAACTTTACTCCTTGCTGGACATCACCATCCAGTTCAGCAGGGATATCAGCATGCATTTGGGTTTGAAGAAAAGTCGCGTAACGACAATTGTTCGTGGAAAACACACCGACGAGGAAGGATAGAGCGACAATAACATCTAAATTGAGGGCATTGAAAGGACGACATCTACAAATACCTGGATATATTCCAAGCAGCATTACCTGCTGTGGCAATAATCAAATCTAAGTTCCTGGGTAAATTTGAACGGCGTCTGGATCTTTATACTTTCGATGTGATATAGTGGAGTAATACGGATTTAGCATCTGACAATAGATAGGTAAGAGCAGTTTTTGTAAACAACAACATGCACAATAGAGCTACCGAAAAATTGAGGATCACCATCTCACGTCATCAGGGAGAAAAGGGGGTACTTGATTTAAAAACATTGCACTACAGTGCATCCTCTTCGTAAATTTTTCTTCAAGAAACAATCATCTAACCAATTACATCAGGCTACTGTTATGGCAGATAATAAATTGTCTCCTTTGAGCTTGAAAACAGTGGAATTGCATGTTGAATGTTACTTCAATTCAACAGACGATGGACATGTGGGAAGAGAAAGCCATCCACGGAGATTATATGAAAAAATTGTTGTTGCCAAGCGTTGACATCGAAGCGTCCAACAAACAGTTGACTAACGGTGTACTATTTTATGGGACCGAGCATCCCTAACTTCAATTCAGGATGCTTCGCTCCCAACAAAAAGTTACAAACGGCACATTCTTCACGACTTCTCAATCACAAGTTGTAGATTATGTAACTGTAAAGAGGATACCATCCAGCACATAACACGTGCAGGACGTTGAGTATCGAGTACACCAGTCGTCATAACTCCGCTTGCAAGATTCTCCATCAAAATCTTGCGTTGAAGTATAACTTATTGGCAACCTACCATCCTTACTATAAGTATACTCCGCGGAGAATCTTGGACAATAATCGAGCCAAACTATTGTGGAATCACACTATTGCCACCGACCACAGTGTTAATCACAACAGGCCCTTATCAAGGGCTTATCAAGGTAGAACGAGCATGCTTTATAATCTATGTAGCCATACCGTTGGACCGGAACACTGTTGGCAAAAAACAAAATAAAGTCCAGAACTATGGCCCCTTGGCGGACGATATGAAACAGATATGAAGACTACGAAAAAACGAAGTAGTGTCTGTCATGATCTCAGCGACGTAATTAGTGCTGCAAAATTTGCATAAAACGCTGAAAACGCTCTACCTGTACTATAGTCCGAAGTGTCCTGGCCATACCACCATTTAGATATTACTTCGCGGGGTTGGTTTGCCCTTAGGCACTCGTTGTCCCTCTCCTCCTTTTGGCTTTCCACCTTCTTTGCTCCTCCAGGAACGCCTCCTGTACTTTCACGATTGCGATTGCACTCCTGCCCAACAGTAGGTTTAGGTTCTTCCTCTCCATTGCGAATCTTGGGCAATGAAACATCACATGCTCTGGATCCTCCGGTATGGCACCGCTAGGAAAATTCGGAGGGTCATCCAATCTAAAACGGTGCAGACACAGCCTGTAGCAACCACCGTGTCCCGTGAGGAACTGAGTAATGTGGTAATTGGTCTCCCCATCCGCTCACGCCACACCCTAATGTTGGAAATGAGCCTGTACGACCGCCGACGCTTCCTATACTCGTCCCATCTGCGTTCCCAGAAGTCATGCGACTCTGACCTTGCCGCATTCCTACGCTCTGTGTGGCCGCCCATACGTTTTGCATAATACAGTGCACTCATTTCTTTCGCCAGAATTTCGACAGGGATCATGCCTGCCACCACCAATACTGCCTCATCTGATGTGGTTCTAAAAGCATCGCAAACCCTCAAAGTCATCAGCCGGTGAACCGAATTTACCTGCTTCCGTCTCTGATCGTTTTCAAGCACCTCTGCTCACTCAGATCACGAGCACAGCAGAATGGAACGCACCACTCTAGAAGCAACCTCAAGGTTTTGTGTAAAACATGCAAAAGGGGGGGGTTATTTTTTTTGTCAAATATAATCATGTGGGGTATCAAATAAAAGGTCTTGAATAGTACCCATGCCGGTCTTAGTTTTGACATTTATTGAAAAGGCGTGGAGTGGGAGGGGTCGAAAATAATGATTTCTTTAACGGACCCATTCTCAGAAACTACTTAAAATTCACACTCAAATGTCTTTATATAAGAAACACACAAAACCTTTCACACCTGAAGCGTCCAGCTTCCGGCTTCCCGACTTATTTGCAAGTACATTGGCACTGGCTGCATTTACCGATTCTTGCTGTTTCCGTCGCATGTACCTCCACATCCTCTGGATGTTTTCCTGTAACAACCACAGCTAGGTCACCAACAAAGCCCACAACCATAGAGCAAGTACCCCATTATACATGATATTGCTCAATAAGGAAACAAGTACCGATACCTGCGGTACCCCGGCTTTGAGAATGTACTGTTTGGGGTCCTCATGCGTCTCGTAACAGAGAGTCCTCTCTGATAGGTAATTTACCACCAAATTTGCTAAATACCCGGGGACACATGTCAGCCAACGCCCCTTTACTTCTGTTCCAGTTGGCCGAGTTGAATGTGCCTTTGGTATTCAACGCCAACACGGCACAGCGACCACCAGAATCAGAAGTCTGCTATAGATGACTCCCTCCATTTATTTCTCGATTATATCCAGTAGCAGATAGAACGATACGATGCTGCGTTTCTAGGTGGCTTGTAGGGTTTAAGAAGCAACACCAATTTTTGTTTTTTTCACTGGACAGGGAATACTCTTTCTTTTAAGTACGCCTGCAAGGTGTTGGCAAAAAGGTCGCGCCTAGTATTCATTGCCAGTTTCAAAGCTCGGTTGGGGATGCCATCCAAACCTTGGGCCTTGTCACTAATCCTACTATGTACATCTTTCCGACAGCTCCTCCACAGTCACTGGAGTTATTATGCCCTCATTTAGCTGGACGACTGTGTGCCTTCCCCTATTTTCGTGGTGAGGGAACAGAGTGGTAACAATCTGTTTCAAGAGGCGGACCTGGGATGACCTCCGCAGCCTTTTCATTGCCACCCTGTAGACCTCGTCCCAAGGGTTTATATCGGCAAGGCCACACAGCTATTTGCAGCAGTTCTTTTGGTTCCTCCAAATAGCATCTTTTAGGCGGTCACGCAGTTTCCTGTATGCCCGCTCGCGACCGGCATCGGGATTTCCCCTGAGTCCGGAAACATGCCGCCCGTAAACTTGCGATTTCGTTGTTCCACCAGTATTTAGGTTGCCCACTGGTGAGTGATATGTCGGGTTTGAGCGCCGCAGAAGACGTGTCCTCCTCAAAAACTTCCGTCGTCCAGCCAAGCATATCATCCGGTATTCTGCAAGAACTTTCTTTTCAAGTTCGATTCGCCCTTGATTTCCATGCAAATTGCCTGGTGGTCGCTGTGAGTATAGTCCTCACTGAAATGACAAGCACTCTCTACTGGCTGAAGCGGGACTCACGTATGTCAGGTCCAATATAAACCCCAAACCCATTCCCCTGAAAGTATGCAAACCCCCAACATACGCAAGTACCACGTCTAGCTCCGCGAATGCTTCGAGGAGAACGCGTCTCCTCACATTAGTTATCCGGCTCATTATTTCCGCAAAGGCTTGCGCTCCACAAACTCATATCGCTGCTTGGCTCGTTTGGTCCTTGACCCAACTGCTACCATCGTGGTTTCAATATAGCTCAATAATTATGGCCACATCGACGTTTTTCCCGTGGATGGTTTGCCAGAGTAGCTCCTGCGCCGCCTCGCAGTGATTATGGTTGATTTGTATCATCCTCAACTGCGATTTTTCTTAAGGGCTCTTCTGTATCCCGGGCAGTTTGAGTGCTGTCTCTACTGGTAGGCTGATGATGGCAATTTGTGTTCTCTCGTAGGCTTTCCACAGCACTTACACCATCCTGTAGTCCGAAAAGATCGAATTGCTTCTCCAAGGCTTCGCGAACTTCCTCCTTCGTGGTCATTCCATCTTTATCTTTCCAGATTATAGTGATCTCCGGCCTGTTGACCCTAATGTCGGCTTCCTGTCCTAATAGCTTTCCGATTTGGCTCAAGAATTTGTCCGCGGTTACATCCTTGGATTTCTTGAGCTGCAACACAAGATTTCCTTTCTGGGACCGTCTAAAGCGACTGACATTGTCTTCCAAGTTGCCTTCACTCTCCTGGGAATATCAGCATATGACCCTTCACCTCGTTTGGAAATGTTAATTACCTCTGGTCTTATCTTCCTCCGATCGTTTCTTTTCGGGATTCCACTTTTCTCCAGGCTTTCGCATCGGCTAGTTGTTTGGCCGCTCCTATTCTGTTCATGTTCCATAATAAAATGCGCGAATCACTCGATACTTTTAAGATTTTGTATGAAACAAAAAAAAGACAAAAAGTAAACTGATTTTAATAAGATTTTGTTCTACACATAAAAAAAACAAAACCTTATTAAAATCAGTCTACTTTGTGTTTTTTATTTGTTTTTTTTTACCCTGGATTTTCTGCTACCAGCACCTCTCCTTAAAGTCGTCTCCAGGCTCTTCCTTTCTTCCACAAACCTCTGAGACTTAATCGCGGTTTGGACAATCTGGTGAAGTGTCCACTTTAAACCTATGCAGATACTGAAATATCCTCCATGCCCTGTGAGAAACTGGGTAAGACTATAGTTGATTGACCGTGTTGTCTCTTAAGCCACTCCTTGGTTTCAGCGATCAGCCTGTGAGTCCACCGACCCTTTCCCGAGCATTTCCAACGCTTTTTTCATCTATTTACAGATCCCTTCCTTTCGGCGTTTCGTCTGCGGTAAGGGAGAGATAGGCTTCGCATTTTATGTGTTCGTTATCTGATCTCCGGAGATGTCAATCGGCATCATTCCCGAGATGATTAACGGCGCATCATCTTAGACAACCCTATGGGCAGAGCCCCCCTTAAGGCTGTCCTCCTGTAGACTGCAGTCAGTTTATAACTAACATCTGTAGCGTCTCTCCCTAAACTGAAGTCGCATAGAGCTAACTATTCTAGCTATAAGCCACCTAGTGTCGCATGTGTGACATCTCTCTGTCCGTCTGTCTGTTACATGCATTTTTCTCAGAAACAGTTATAGCAATTGACACCAAATTTGGTCAGAAGGTGGGACGAAGTGTGAATGATCACACATACAGAGAGGTTCTACTTGAATTGAAGGGGGGTCCTCCATACATGCAGAAGGGACGTGTAAAATTTCTTTTCAGCAAATATAATCATAGCGGATATCAAATGAAAGAACTCGGTTAGTATTTTTCAAAGCTGATCTCAGTTTTCACATTTATTACACAAGGGAAGAGGATATTGGCTAAAAAGTGGTCATTTTTTTTACGGATCCATTCTCAGAATTATTATGATATGAAAAGTACAAGTCAAAAGCTTCAGACACTTTTACTACGTAACAGTAGAAAACTACTATTCCGAAGCGAGCCACCGTAGAAAACGAATGAATCTCTCATCCTGCTTTGCTCCGAGTAACCACGCCCACCAGTTCTCGCCATATGCTTCGCGTAACCGCTGTGTTTTGTGTATACATTTTTGTGCACGCCCACCAGTTCTCGCCATATGCTTCGCGTAACCGCTGCGTTTTGTGTATACATTTTTGTGCACCTTATACAAATTGATGTATCGCGCTACGGAAGTTTGATGTCTGAACTTTTCGTACTAAATCGGCAATTATGGATTTTTGCTGACTCTATTATAGCAATAATAATAATCGTTGGCGCAACAATCCATATTGGATCAGGGCCTTGAAGTGTGTTAGAGCACTTCATTCAAGACCGTACCGGTACACTCCAGTAATACACTGTAGGAGGGAATGTGGTCAGCATTGCGCTCACCCGAGATTATTACCTTGATTTGACTCAGGTTCACATTCACAGCTGAATCGACTGGTATCCGACGTCAAATCACAATACAAATTCCACTGTCACCAGTGAGATTTGAATCGCGACCTGCCGTACGACAGCCTTGTGCTCTAACCACTCCGCTATCCGGATACTATTATAGCAAGCACAAAATTAAATAAAAGTCGGGTCGAAGATAAGGAAAGTGCGACTCTGACCTTCTTTAGGATAGAGTTCTGCTGACTCCATGCCGCAAACTCTATCTTAAGAAAGGCATAGCAACTCCAGTTGTCCCTGAGTCGAGAATAGTTGTTGCGCCTTCATTCGATGGACCTCTTGAGCTTATCAGCCGGGGGTTCTAGAACACTGCATAGTTAGATTTTGACCTACTGCAGATTGTATGTATATATAAGTTAAGGACACTTGCACCAACATTCTTAATTCAAATGTCCCCAATGACCTGTAACACCGGTCACTCAACCCCATTAGCAACGTACCCACCGTAGACACCTGTGTCATCAAATTCATCCATGTGTCTATCGAAACATGATCCATTTGAATTCTCTTCTACGAAAACGTTAAATTATTTTCCCAGCGAAATGCAATTGCAGCGTCAGCACCAAGGTGACAATTAGACTTAAGAACGAAATTGTAATCAGTCTTAAACCAAACGTCGTTAAATAAAAATCATTTTTTTCGTTTAAACAAAACATAAGAATTTAATTGGCGCCCGAGCAGGGACCCGGATCGTGCGGATAAAAAAAAAAGTACAAAATATACGGAACGAGTAGCAATTCCGCGCGGTTCGGGTACAAAAAAATAATAATCGTCCGAATACGGGAAACCGGAAAAGTTCGAAAACCATCGGCGTGGAAAAGGGGCCCCCCAGTAACTACCAAAAAAAAAAAAAAAATTTTTTTTTGATTTTGTAGACGAAAAGGAGTCGGCAAGTACCGACAGCCGCCCGCGATGGAAATTCTAGTGTTTATGTAAGCAAGTTAAGGAATTTCATTAGATAGCTGATCAAGGAAAGAAAGTTAAAATCTGAGAAATTGAAAAGAAGTTTAAGTTGTAAAAGGATAAAAGTTAAAAATTGAGAAAGAAAAAAGGTATAAAAAATTGAAGAAATTTAAGTGATAGAAAGTTAAATTTGAGAAGAAAAAAAGTCTAGAAATTAAGGAAGTTATCGGTGAGAAAAGTGATTCAATTAGATTGATGATTAGAGGGAAAGTAAATTAAAAAAAAAAAAAAACAAATTTTTGTAATTAAGGAATTTCAGTAGGTAGTTAATCAAAAAAAGAGAGGTAGTATTCCAAATAAGAATTGCCAAATTGAAGAAGTGAAAGTGAAAGAAAAATTGTTTAACGAGAAAATTAAGAAAGGAGTATTACAAGCCAAAAATCTGTAAGTACAGTTCTCCAAGTGTTATAAATTTTTTTTTTTTTTTTTAAAATAATTACGGCCCGTCGGGAAAACCTGATTCAACCACCTAGGTTGAATAGCGATGAACAGCCTCCAGTTCCTCCTCCAAATATTCAACTCCGCGAAATTGAAGCACTAGTGACAGAACTTCTAACTAGGGAAGTACCCCGGTTAGTGCAGAGGGTTTTACATCCTAGCCCTGACCCAAATCTTGATATGGACCAAGGCATAAATGAAGATCAGTTAGGCAACTTGTCTTCTTTGGATAAAGTCCCTGATATCGTAAAGAGCTTACGCGAATTCTCCGGACAAGCAGCAGAATATAGCTCTTGGAGGAAGAGCGTCGAAAGGGTGTTACAGATCTACGCAGCCGAGAGAGGTTCACCCAAATACTTTGGGATTCTAAGTGTCATCCGCAATAAAATCGTCGGTCAGGCAGACGCCGTTCTGGAGTCCTATAACACTCCATTGAATTGGGAACGGATCTCACGTTGCCTCACCCTCCATTACGCGGACAAGCGGGATTTACAGACGCTCGAGTATCAGATGACCTGTCTTATACAGGGCAACGATACTATTCCGCAATTTTACCAGGCGGTTTATCATCATCTCTCCCTCATCCTAAATAAAATTTCCAGCATGTAAATGGGCGTAGAAGCTAGGAATATACTGGTCAGCTCATATCGCGATAAGGCCCTCGACACGTTCGTTCGTGGTCTTAGAGGAGACTTACCTAAGCTTCTCAGTGTGAGGGAACCAACCGATCTTCCACCTTTGCCATAAGTTGCACCTTTGCCATAAGTTGGATAACGTAAATTACCGCACCCAGCACGCTAATAATACTAGTAACTTTATGAGACGTATGAATGGCAATCCGCCACCTCCCATTCCACCGAGACAAAAACCGATTCCCGCGCCTCGGCATACCTTTTATCCTGAATTATTTAATCAACAGCCAACGCGAGCAGACCACCCTCCAGTTCAACAAAATGCTTACTATTCACGACAAAGTTTCCCTCACCAACAACCGAATCAAAATTATCCTTATCGTCAACAGTACCAAGCACCTGCTCAATACAGGCAATCTCCACCAAGATTATTCCCAAAACCACCACAGAGACCTGAACCAATGGAAGTAGATAGGTCTCTTCGCTCTCGTATGGTTGATTACCAAAATAGACCCCACAACAGACCAGCTCAACTTCTACCCAAAAGACCTACGCATCCCCCCTTGCAATATCCTAATAAGCAACAACGCATGTTCCACACAATGGATCTTACTGAAACCTCTCAAGCCCAGTATGAGGACGCTTTACGCAACTGTGACGAGGGACATGAGGAAACCCTGACGGATTATATTGCAACGGAAGAAAGTGGAACTCTGGTACAGGATACTTCCCAAGAACCGGACATTTATACAACCGAAAATGTGGAGGTTAATAACGATTTTCAAGATATACATTTTTTAGAATGACAAGCTCTTCGCTACCTTACATCGAATATAAGGCGAAGAGCGGTAATATCCTAAGATTTTTGATCGACACCGGGTCTAACAGGAACTATATTCGACCCGAGTGCGTAAAAACTCAAACACCTAACGAAAGACCTTTCTTTGCCAATTCAGTAGGTGCTAATATCGAAATTACACACCATGCCATGATAAACCTCTTTGGTCCCCATATTCCTGCCTTACAATTCTTTATCCTTCCGTATCTAAAATCATTCCACGGAATAATCGGTAATGACAGCTTGAAAGAGCTGGACGCCATTATACACACTGCGAAAAACTACATGATAATTAAAAGAAGTCTCCGAATTCCCATCAAACAACAGGAATCTCAATCTGTGAATAACATCAACATCAGAATGGGACATCTAAGTAACAGTCAGAAACGAAAACTTATCAATGTCATTAGGAAATTTCCTACCCTTTTCAGTGAACCTGATGAAAGCCTCACATATACCACCACCGTAGAGGGCGAAATACGAACGAAGGACGACAGTCCCATTTACACCAGGTCGTATCCCTATCCTATGGCGCTTAAGCCAATAGTGGATAAAGAGATCGAGAAACTTTTACGGGACGGAATTATAAAACCATCCAAATCTCCATATAATTCTCCTATATGGGTAGTCCCTAAGAAGGCAGATGCATCAGGTGAGAAAAAGTACCGTCTCGTTACAGACTTCCGTAAGCTAAACGAAAACACTATTTCAGATCCCTATCCCATACCTGAGATAAATGACATCTTGGCCAACCTTAGAAACAAAAAGGTTTTTACAGTAATTGACCTTCGAAGTGGTTTCCATCAAATACGACTCAGATCATCGGATACTGAGAAAACGGCGTTTTCCGTGAACAACGAAAGTATGAGTTTCTTAGACTATCGTTTGGGCTGAAAAACGCTCCCGCTATCTTCCAGAGAGCCCTTGATGATATCTTGCGTAAGCACATCGGTGTTATATGTTTCATATACATGGATGATATTATCATCTTCGGGGAAGATGAGGATGAATGCCTTCGAAATATGGAAACAATATTTAAAACCTTGGAGGAAGCGAATCTAAAGGTCCAGCTAGACAAGTGCGAGCTCCTGAGGGACTCCGTGGAATTCCTTGGATTCGTTGTCTCCGCTGAGGGTATCAAAACCAATCCTCAGAAGGTTGAAGCGATCGCGAGATTTCCTCCGCCGAGGACCTTAAAAGAACTACGGTCGTTTCTAGACATGGCGGGATATTACCGACGGTTCATCATCGATTATGCTAAATTAGCCAATCCCCTTACAAAGCTCTTAAGAGGGGAAGAAGGGCGAATATCCAAGAATATTTTCAGTAAAATACAGGTTCACCTAAACGATGAAGCGCTAAAAGCTTTTAACAAAATTAAAAATTCTCTCATGTCACAGGACGTGATTCTATGCTATCCTAATTTTGAGGAACCATTTGAGCTAACGACTGATGCTTCCCAATACGCTATTGGCGGCGTTCTTTCAAAACACGGCAGGCCGATCACCTTCCTTTCTCGCACTCTGGACAAAACAGAGGAAAACTATGCGACCAACGAAAAGGAAATGCTGGCTATAATATGGAGTCTGAAATCTTTACGAAACTTCCTTTACGGGTCGAAAAAAGTAAGAATTTATACCGACCACCAGCCCTTAACGTACGCCCTAAGTAATAAGAACTTCAATATGAAAATGAAAAGATGGAAGTCCATCCTGGAGGAGTATGATTACGAATTATATTACAAACCTGGAAAAGCGAATGTAGTTGCAGACGCCCTATCACGACCACCGATAGAATCCAAGGTTAACACTATATCCGCTAGCGTTCACAGTGACGAGAGCTCTTCTCATAATCTTATACCAACAGTCGAAACGCCCTTAAACGTATTCAAAACTCAGATCGTTCTTAATATTGGGGAACAAACGGCATACCGATTGGGAAAACCCTTCCCTAATTATTGGAAGCATGTATTCTTCGAGCCGCAGTATACTAGCGAAAACATTATAGGTATCTTTAAGCGATATCTCAATCCTAATGTCATCAACGGATTGAGGACAAGTGAGGAAGTAATGGGGCTTGTACAGGAGATTTACCCGCTATACTTCAGTAGCTACAAAATCAGGTATACGCAAAAAGAGCTTCAGAATATCCAAGAGGAGTCGGCTCAGGATGAGATTATTATCAAGTATCACACTAGGGCGCACCGAAATGCTAAAGAGAACTAGTTGCAAATTATCGACAAATATTATTTCCCAAAAATGAGCGCGAAAGTAAAAAGAATAGTTAAGCAGTGTATCACCTGCAAAGCTAACAAGTACGACAGACATCCCAACAAACCAGTCCTGAAACCTACACCCATTCCCGAATTTCCAGGCCACACCGTGCACATTGACATCTATCTAGCAGAACGCCATTCGATATTAACAACCCTTGACAAATTTAGTAAACTCGCGCAAGCCAGATTCATCAAGTCCAGGGCCATTGAGGACGTACGGAAGCCATTGAGGGAATTATTACTATTTTACGGGGTACCTAAACAAGTCGTAATAAACGGGGAAAAATCTTTGAACTCTGCATCTATCCTTTTCATGATGAGAGACCAGCTGGGGATCGAGGTGTACCGAACCCCTGCTTACAAGAGTGAGGTGAATGGACAAGTCGAGAGGTTCCATTCGACTCTCTCAGAGATGAGATGCCTCAAAGCGGACAATGTCGAAAGGACATTCGATGAGTTGCTAGAACGATCAGTGTATGAATATAACTCAACTATCCATTCCGTCACGGGAAAGAAACCTCTTGAGCTTTTTTATGGTCGAATAGTGTCAACCAGCCCCGAACAACTAGAGAAATCTCGTAGGGATAATGTAGAAATTCTCAAAAAGAAACAGGAAAAAGATCTAGCATACCACAACAAATCTAGGCAAGCTCTTAAGGACTATGAGGTAGGACAGGAAATTTTCGTAAAAATCAATAAACGTTTAGGCTCTAAATTGACAGCTAAATATAGAAAGGAAATAGTAGAAGAAAATAGACCAACTACTGTGTTAACAAGAAGAGGCAGAGTAATTCACAAAAGCGATATACGTAATTAATCTTCTCTTTTAGGCTTCTCCTTACGACCATAGGTGCTGAAATACAAATAATAGATTACACGAATTCCGAACTGGCAATTTTAAAAACGGGAACAGCAAGAATCCAAAATGGCAATTTAAAGCTCATACACTTTTTCCGACTGGACCAATACACGAACTTCTTCAATAATGTCTCATCTTTACTAACAGAACACATTCCAAAAACAAATCCCTACCATCCGTTGTTATCTCACGAACTTTCGCAAATTAAGAGTCTAATCGAAAACATGGAGGTAAAGCAGAAGAAAGCGAAACGATCCTTAAATTTCATTGGATCTGCTTGGAAATTTATCGCAGGTAACCCCGACCACGATGATTTTGTTTTATTGAAAGGAAAGTTAAATGATCTCTTGGAGAACAGTAACAAACAGGTAGTAATAAATAGGGAATATAACGAAAGGATTAATAAAATCACCAATGTTACAGACGAAATTTTGAATATGCTAAAAAAAGATAAAATATTTGAGAACACTTTGGCCTTAAGCACAGAATATAAAATTAGAATTGTAAAGGAAGAACTTTTAAATGTAGTAGAATCAATCAGACTAGCAAAATCAAATGTAGTAAATTCCAATATCCTTTCGAGAGAAGAAGTAGAAACAATCATAGAAAATTTTGATACCGATGATATGCCTTACCGAAATGTAGAAGATATTCTAGAATTTGCAGATGTTACCGTCTTCCATAATAGTACGCACTATTTTTATATTATCAATGTTCCCAAAACGCACAATGTAAATTATGAAGAATTCCTAATTAAACCAGTAAAAAGAAATAATGTCATAAATAGAATCGAATATGAATACATTTTGAAAAATGGAGTAGACTATTTTGGTATTGTAGAAAAATGCAAAAATTTTAATAGCTTGTCAATATGTAAGGATAATAATGTTAGAAATATTAGTCACACAACGTGTATCCCACGGTTATTCAAAAGCAGCGAAGCATGATGCAACAAGACCAATGGCCATCATGTTCCACTCGTAGAGGAAATCGCAGCAGATACTTTGCTATTTAACGATTTTAAAGGAAAGGTTGATATAAATGGTACCGAGCAGGATCTTTGCGGTACATACTTAATAAAATTCAAGAACATTACGATAACGGTAAACAACCAAAGCTATAGATCATTGGAAACTACCAACATACAACTCCTGCCACCCCTGTTACATGTTGGGGTAGAAAAGGATGAATTAGTCGAAATTCTCTCTATGGAATTGATCAAGGAAATGCATATCAATAATACTAGACAAATAAAGTTACTTGAAGCAAAAAAGGAAACCGACAGGTGGATAACCTATAGCTCCCTTTCGATTATCTTCATATTTCTGGTAGTAGCAAAATTATTCAGCATTTTCAAAGGATCCACAAAAACAAGAGTAGTTATTGAACCATCCTCAAAATCTCAACTTAAACCTACAAACTTACCGCAAAATACGCCGTCAAATCCTTCGTCAATTTCGTTACCGAACCTAATGATGAACTTACCATCGAAGCCGTCCGTCAATGTTCCAGCGGTGAGCATGCAGCTGAGCGAGATGGATGCAAAAAATTGTGCCGATCCAGGATTACGACAAGAACATCGAAGCCTGTATCGGACGCCATTGTATTAATATCGTATGAGGACATACGAACTAAGAGGGGAAGAGTTAAGGACACTTGCACCAACATTCTTAATTCAAATGTCCCCAATGACCTGTAACACCGGTCACTCAACCCCATTAGCAACGTACCCACCGTAGACACCTGTGTCATCAAATTCATCCATGTGTCTATCGAAACATGATCCATTGGAATTCTCTTCTACGAAAACGTTAAAGTATTTTCCCAGCGAAATGCAATTGCAGCCTCAGCACCAAGGTGACAATTAGACTTAAGAACGAAATTGTAATCAGTCTTAAACCAAACGTCGTTAAATAAAAATCATTTTTTTCGTTTAAACAAAACATAAGAATTTAATTTATATATATATATATATGTAACAACTGGTTTCGGTTGTGTTATATATGATACAAAAAATTAATAAAGAACTACCTTCTAGGCGACATTCATTTTTTATTTGATCTAAGAGTAACCACAAAGAACGGAGTAAAACCCAGATGAGGCTGGGAGATATCCATGCATATATCTAAGCTAAAGAAGCTAGCAAAATCTTATATGTACTGCTGCATTTTAGGAAAGAGGTCCCAAGGTGCATAGTGGCAGTACATAACATTAACATTTTGGCGTAGCTGGTAAGATTAACCGAACCAACACACCCGAAAAATCTGAAAAAACTCATGAACTGCCACTATACGTTGCCTAGGCTCCGAAATAGCCTCCATAACGATATCTGTTCAAATGAACTTAATAATAGTGTAGTGTATTATTATAATTTTCAGTAATGGACTGCAAAACCCAAGTTCATCCTACAGTCGTGAAATTTGCATGCAGCAATATAGGCTATAATATGGAACATGATCCTGCAAAGTTTGGTGGAAATCGCACTGTTACTAACAAGTTGTCGCTGCAGTGCAAATTCTAAAAAGCTCCGAGCTTAAGGTTTCCGACTTGTTCTTTGTTGAGTCCGTAGTTGTGTATTCAGTCCAGTCGAGGCTCCTTTTCAAGCTTCACAGCAAATAGTTTTTCCGTGTAAGATAATCAGCTCTGCACCAATCCTCAACCTGGAGGACCATTTGACACAATTTGTCCTCCTCCTTCTGTAATTTTTCGTTATAGAAAAAATGCTCAGCCATCACCATGTGGAGGTTGTGATAGGATCTGTTAGCAGAGCCTTTAGTGTTAGTTCAGCAACCATTCCTGAAGTTTTAGGATCCTTCAAGGCTACCGTCGAAGAGGTTATTCGTGAACCAATGACTAGGCGAATTTCAGCCACGGAATTAAACGAATCCTGTGGCAAGTCCACCCTTGAAAATAAATAGTTGTTCCCAATATAACTGTTCAGGAATAACTTCCCTTCCATCCTAATGTTTTCTTAAGTTGCCGATCCTTATAAGGAAATCATTTTTCGTTACCAGGTAAAATGATAGAAAAGCCGCACGCATTTCACTTGAGATTTTATGGTTTGCTGGATTCCATGTTAATTAAAATCCGACAGCTACTTTCATACATAGATGCCCATATACCTGCTGTCGTTTGCGACATCATCCTCACTTTCAATCTATAGGAAAGAAACCTCGAAACTTATTTGTGTACCCAACATGCACAATGTCTTCATATATAATATAGATATGTGCATAGATATACGCCTTCACACATATATAAATTATCACAAGAAACCTGTTCCTATATTCATTCGCTTGCCTAGAATAATTTCTAGTAGCACATGTCCTTGTTTTATAATTTGTTGTTGCGTAATTGTCGCTCATTAGAAAGACACGAATTAAGGACTTGAACCTGCGAGAATAGAGAATAAACAGGCGAACATGTACCTGTTTAGAAAATCGCAAAATCGATAAATTTAATTGCATTAAAATCTACAACAGAAAACTATTAACCTGTACCGTGCAATTATATGAAGTCCTTTATTTCGTTTATTCTATAATGTCTATTTGACTTATAACAACGAAAATCACACTATATTCATCGCAGGACTAGTGAACATGAATCTGTAATTGAAGCTGTGCTCGGGAGTCCTGACGAAAAGCACTTTCAACTTTATTGAACTTTTTCAATATTCTGTATAACGACTCTCAACTGACGATAGAACAACGACCAAAGTACGATCCCTGAAAAAACGATAAAAGGAAAAAAATAAGCGTTCGGTCCTCCAGGGATATGTGCTCAGCAGCAGCATAAGCTGCAAAATATTGTTTTTATTAGTTCAACACTTTATTGATGTTTTTCCTTTGTAATGAATGTGACCAGCGTGCATGACATTGTTAAGAGCGAGGACACTTTATGGAGAAAGTGCAGTTCCCAAATGAAGTTTAAAGTTTTAGTGTAGTTCCAGACTGTGAAAGATATTTAGTACGAGATGCAGTAACTTTTAGTTGTTTAGATCAATGAATAATGTATAGCGTTGTAACAACTTCGTTATGATTAATAATTGCAATTGGAAATGAGAGTGTATATCCTGATTGTTATTATAATTGGCTCAAAGTATTGCGTCATCGAAAGCATCCTTGTATTCATAATTAGGTAGGCCTCCATAATATTAAGAATTATTGCATTGATCGATAGCACAACAATCGGTAAACTAAGAGGTAAGGTGGTCAGCATTACGCTCCCACTAAATTATTACCCTGATTTGCCTCATTTACTCAATGAACTGTGTCGACTGATATTATCCTACGATACCAACCTCTCTGCCGCAGGTGGCAGTAGACCTACGACCTTCATTTGCGATAGCTTAGTGCTCTAATCACTAAGCCAACCACGCAATAGACTTCCATAATTAAATTTGACAAATCGCATCCGATGACCTCTCCTTCTCAGCAGGTCGCTTCTCATGAACTCTCAAATCAATTTCACTGGTTTGTACGTAATCTTCCTTTCCTTTAGCCTTTGTCCCATTCAAAATTCAGGTTGGTTCGTCGTGATCAGTTGCGCTTTTTTGTGCTGCAAAAGGCCTAACAACAGCGAGGCTTTTAAAATCACCATCCAGTGTACCGAGCCATCGTTGTTCAACACGACCCTTCGGTCGTTTCCCATCAGTTTTGATCTTCAGACCAATCTTGACAAGTGAATTCTCGTTAGCGCGAATTACGCTTCTCTCGCAATTTTTTCCAATTAGGGCAACCCCACATCGATCCCGCATATCATACTCATATTCTTCGTCTCCATTACGACGAGACGCCTTTCATTGTCTTCACTCAGAACCATAAAGGGCGACAGGGCAGACGACTTGCCGGTAAATTTTATATTTGAGACATTCGTTGATACGTCGAACACAAAAAACACCAAGTGTGAAACGCCGCTTCATCCAGGTTCTAATGAGTGAAGTGAATTTCAGAACGCAGTTCATCATTGGCTGATATCATTGACCCGAGATATTTGAATCGCCCAGTTCTGAGCAAATTACTCCCTCTGAAAATGATAGTGCCTGTTACATAAGGATCATCATCATCATTATCAACGGCGCAACAACCGGTATCCGGTCTAGGCCTGCCTTAATAAGGAACTGCAGACACCCCGGTTTTGCGCCGAGGTCCACCAATTCGATATCCCTAAAGACTGTCCGGCGTCCTGACCTACGCCATCGCTCCATCTCAGGCAGGGTTTGCCTCGTCTTCTTTTTCTACCATAGATACTGCCCTTATAGACTTTCCGGGCTGGATCATCCTCATCCATACGGATTAAGTGACTCGCCCACTGCAACCTGTTGAGTCGGATTGGTTAGAGTCATGGTATCGCTCATACATTTCGTCGTTATGTAGGCTACGGAATCGTCCATCCTCCAGGGGGGTCCATAGGGGAAAGCAAATTCTTCTTAGGATTCTTCTCTCGAACGCGGCCAACAGTTCGCAGGTTTTTTTTGCTAAGAACCCAAGTCTCCGAGAAATATATGTATAAGGACTGGCAAAATCATAGTCTTGTACACTAAAATAGGCTCTGTTGGCTGCCAACAACCGTGCGCGGATTTTATCATCGTAGCTGTTATCGGTTGTGATTTTCGACCCCAGATAGGAGAAATTTTAAACGGTCTCAAAGTTGTAGTCTCCTATCTTCATTGTTTTCGTTTGACCAGTGTGATTCGATGTTGTTCGTTCCTTTGATTTTGGCGGCCACCTTGCCACCATGTACTTCGTCTCACCTTCATTAATGTGGAGCCCAAAATTTCACGCCGCCTGCTCGATCTGGATGAAGGTAAACTATACATCTCGGGCTGTTCTTCCCGCCTGTCTTCCCGTCGTATCGATATCGTCAGCATAGGCCAGTAGTTGAATGGATTTGAAGAGGATGATGCCTCTCGCCTTTATATCGGCATCGCGAATCACTTTCTCTAGGGCCAGGTTGGAGAGGACGCTTGACAGGGCATCCCCTTGCCGTAGACCGTTGTTGACGTTGAATGATCTTGAGAGTAATCCTGCTGCTTTTATCTGGCCTCGCACATCGGTCAGGGTCAGCCTAGTCAGTCTTATCAATTTCGTCGGGATACCGAATTCTCTCATGGCCGTGTACAGTTTTACCCTGCAACTGATGTCCATATTCCAACAGTCTTTCCATCGCTTACGGCAGAGAGAAAATCTGATATTTTGCTGATTTGCCTGCAGTGAAGCTTCTTTGGTATGGGCCTGCTGCACTGCGTGATGTCCCCCTTTTTATGTATGAGATAGATAATGCCTCGTTGCCAGACGTCAGGCATTGATTCGCTGCCTCATACTTTGAGCATCAGTTGACAAACCACTTGCTATAATTGGTCGCCTAAATATTTAACCAATTCGGCTGTAATTCCAACGGCTCCTGGCGCCTTATGGCTTTTAAGCCGATGAATTGCACGGACTGTTTCTTCTAGACTTGGTAGTGGCAGTATTTGTCCGTCGTCTTCAGTTGGCGGGACCTCCAACTCGCCGATATTTTGGTTGTTGAGCAGTTCATCAAAATACTCAACCCATCGCTCCAATATGCCCATTCTGTCGGAAATCAGGATGAGCATCGAGATGTATAAAGCTTAATCCTGCCTGACTTGTGGGTAAAGCTTGCGCGTCTGATGCGGTTGCTCCCTGTACTTTTCGAATTCACAGACTTGTTAGTTCTCCCAGGCATCCTTTTTCCGTCTGTGAAGCCGCTTCTCCCCTCGACGGAGTTCATGATAAGTCTCTGCGCGTGCCCGCGTTCTTTGAGAATACAACATTACTCGGTATGCAGCATTCTTTCGTTCCGTTGCTAACTTACATTCATCATCAAACCAGCCGTTCCGACTTTTCTTGCGGCTGGGGCCAAGTATCTTTGTGGCCGTATCAATGATAACGTTGTTCAGGTGGTTGTGAAGATCATTTGCTGATGCTTCATCCCCAGGATCTCTGTTGACTGCGGTTATTGCGGCATCCATTTCGCCATTATAGGTGGTGCGGAGGGCTGTGTTGTGAATGGCTTCAGTATTCGCTATAACCTGATGGTCAGATGGGATTGTAGGTGGCGTCGTAATTCAAGCTCGGAGCACAATGCCAACGAGATAGTGGTCAGAGTCTACATTGGCCCCCTATATGTTCCGATATTCATCAAGGCTAAGAGGTGGCGGCGTTAAATCAGAATATTGTCAATTTGGTTGAAAGTGGTCCCATCTGGAGAGGCCCACGTATGTTTGTGTACCGCTTTCCGCGCAAACAAGGTACTTCCAACAACCATTTCGTGTAATAATGCTAACTGAATAATCCACAGCCCGTTATCATTGGAATCCCTATGTAAGCTATGGGAGCCGACGTATCGCCTGAATACGGATTCCGTCCCTACTTGACTGTTGAAATCTCCAAGTATTATTTTGATATCATCTCTGGGACAGGCTTCGAGAATCCGCTCAACTGCCTCGTAGAAGGTATCCTTCTCCGACTCTGCAGTCTCCTTTGTAGGGGCCTGAACGTTTATGAGGCTTATATTTCTAAACTTACCTCGCAAACGCAGAGTGCATAGCCTTTCGCTGATATTTTCAAAACCGATAACAGCAGGTTTCATTTTTTGTCTGACTAAGAAACCTACCCCGAGCACATGGTTTACTGGGCTGCCGCTATAATATATGGTGTAGTGGCTCTTCTCCAGGAAACCGGTCCTTGTCCACCGCATTTCATGTAATCAATCAGCCTTATTTTGGAACAGGGTATCGAGTAGCTGCTCAGCAGCATTCGGTCTGTACAGTGAGCGCACGTTCCATGGGAAAATTCGCAAATCGTTAATGCATTGTCGTTTCCGGGTTCATTGTTGTAAAATCCATCCTGTCCGTGCCTCCCTCCGTTTCTTCGTAACATCGGTTTTCCGTGTAGGGTTGTCAGCCCTACCCAACCCCCAACCTGGAGGACCAGTCGGTACATTTTGTTTCGTTTTTAGGGACGGGAGACTCGCATTCTTCATTCTCCGTCTGCAGTTTTTCATGAAGAAAGAACTTCCAGCGATCACCACGTGGAGGTGGAGATGGGATCGGTCGCCAAAAATTTAGTTTCATTCAGGTTCAATCTGTGTGTTGCATGAGGCGATAATCCCATTTTTGGACAAGTTGCTTGTAATCATTCTTGCTGTGAAACGCTAGGAAAACATTGTCTGCGTAAAGCAGTTTATAGGGCGCTAAACGTTAGATGTCCCGTGTTAGGAGCGGTGAGAATCCAAAGAGGAGTGGTGAGAATTCCTTTCCTTGATAACAACTGTCTAAACTGATAGTTGGGAACCGCCTCAACTAGCCTAGTTACTTTTCTTTCCCACTAAAGTGTTCTTCTTCCTTAAAGTTACCTAATTACTAGAGACTTAAGTAGAGCAGTCATTCGATAGTAGCTTTGGATAGTATTCATCGAAACCTCTCATTTGATACCCCACAATACTATATTCGTTGAATATATGTATGTATTGGGACTCCCCTCCCTTAAACTCAACATAGAGCTATGTTGCTGCTTGCGAGGAAATTCACAGTTTCACCTTTCTGCCAAATTTCGTATCAATTGGAATAACCATTTCTGAGATAATAGATGTGACAGATGGATAGACAGTAAACCGATTTTAATAAGATTTTGTTTTAACATACATAAAACTTTTTGCTGCTGACTCATCTACTTAACCTGGTAATTCAGAAACCAGTATTTTGGCTATGATTCCTGGTGTTAATGCCATTTTTGGACAACCTACACATCATCGCTTGTACGACCGCATTTAAATTCAGCAACTACCCTGTATAGAGGTGAAAACTCCTTATAGAAACAGACTTCATGCATTTGTTTTATTACTACACCCTCCAAAGATAACAATTTTGTCACCGCACGATACTCAATTATTCCGGGAACTTAAAAGCGCGCCTCCTACTTTCTTGTGGTTGTAAACCTAGCCAGCGAATTCCCACTCCACTATGGAAGGATGAATGACGAAACAAGTAGTTGCACGAAGTTATGGTGGAGTGTACAACCAATGATTCAAATTCTTAGTAATATCCTGTGAACTGCGGCTTAAGAATACACTCAAAGCCTGCCCCGCTTGTCGTAAAAGGAAACCAATGAAGATAGAAATTTGAACTAGTAACCCGCAAAATTCGAAATTTTACTACTACCGAAATGTCAACAACACCTGGAATAGGGACTCACATTACGACAACGGCTATCGAAAACGGACTATGATTGGTTCTAGGAATGTGCGTATTCACCTCGACAACAATATTGAGGATCCCCAAAATGATTGCTTCCCCCAACTCGTGTCAAAATCCCAACTATATAACCTGGACATCCTGGGCCTAAACGAAGCAAGATAATAAGACTTTGGAGAGCATTCCTCTCCCTCATGAGGCAATGTGCCTTTGTACTCTGGAAAGTAGTACCAGACGCGAATCCGTTGTCAGATTGTTTCTGATAGCAACTGGAAGGCACGCTCTCTTGACCTGGGAGGCGTTTTCTGACAGGACTCCCACTGCAAGATTTCCATTCAAGTTAACCGAAATTTGCGATATAGTCGAAGATGATGCTTTTTACGAGCAATTACGTACAGTTTGGGGAGATTTCCTAAAGGTGACATTGTGATCGTGATGGGTGATCTGAATGCCAACGTGGGCTCTCACAATACTTTCGTCGTGGAGCCAAGGCCTTGGCGAACGTAACGATAATTGTGCGAGGCTGCTTGCTCGGAAAACGGGGGTTTCAATGGACTATGACATCTTTTCTCAAACGCTTCCACTACGCAGTCAGTTGACATCTTTCTGCTCCCTAACTAGGCCCTGGAGCTTGGCTAAACGGCCCCGGATTTGGAAAAAGAAGCAAGTTTAGTTTTACTGGAGACAAAAACCAAGAAAACCAAGGTTCTCAGTCTGACGGGTCATCGCGCTATACCTATTTGGAATACTGGACAGCACATCAAAGGCATTGATTAATTTATTTATTTAGGAAGCGTAGTTTCTGCCGACGGTGGCACCGAACTTGTTCTCGCCCGGCGTACCAACAGCGCTAGATCTGTCTTCGCTGCTTTGTCTGAAATCTGCAAATGCAGTTATCTAAGATCAAGTTGAGACATTTCTATGCTAATGTTCTTCTGTGTTGCTATATGTGAGAAGCACATGGAAAGTGGTCACCGCTGTCAGTCAAAAGCGCCAAGCTTTAACGAACACCTGTCTGCGACGTTTCATCATAGTGCGCTGGCCTGATCCTATTTCAAACGAAGAACTTCGATGGCACACATGCTAATTACACGTGGATGCCCATCAAAAAGCGGAAATAACGATGGATAGGTCACACATAACGGAGGAGGGACAATTACATTGCTGTCTATGCTATAGAAAAACCAATCTTGGCAAGTGTGTTCTCATTTTCTTCTCCAATATCACGAGACGTCGTTCATTGCCTTTTATAGTCGGGCAGCATTCAAAACCATAGGGGCGACAAGGCGGACGACACTGCGGTAAATTTCATATTTGAAACGGTCGTTGATATACCAATCATAAAGAGTATCTGTTCATGAAGATTTGCGAGTATAAAATTTCGAAAGGTGAGACACCCACATTGCCTGCTCCAAACCTTTTGCTGTCTTTTCACCCACATGACCGTTAAGATCACCCGTAATGACGATATAGTCGTCAACAGTTAAGTCCTTGGGGTTTTAACGTAGGTACCTGTCATGGAGACTTAATCCTACGGTCTTCTTAAGACACGGATTGATTTTGGGACCACAATCAGAGCCCCGCTATGACAAGCAACAACGGTGCCAGTCTATGCAAGTGCATGGCTTAGCATTCATACTGGTGTATGCAAGACCTACCTAAATCTCTACCGAACTAAGGAGTACGACACCCGTGTTGAAACGCAACACCGCGCCGAGGCCCGAAGGTCTCTTCTCGCTTGAACATCACCAACAAACCCATGAAGCTCCCACAAGGGGACCAACCGCAAACAACCGAGCTGTACTCATATACGACAGGAATTCTCCCGAAGTATATGAGTCCAGAGGCTACCTCGGTTCCCATGGTACCAGTACACCCCTGGTAAGGTTTCGTGGCCGAAGCCACTTCAGATGAGTCCCCGTGCAGACTCGGGTCTGATCACCCTAATTAAGCCTTGGAGCATTCGCCTACTGCATCACGGCCGGCAAGCCAATGCGATACAGCGTTTCCTGGTGCCACCATGTGGAGGTTCTCCACGGCCACTTGGTTTTGGTTCAGCCGACAGGGTTGCCGCCCCGCCTTCCTCCCCGCCACCTCGGAGCACCATCACCGGCAGGTACATCACAGGTTTTTGTGTCAAGTAGTTGCCAGAAAGAATCTTTCTCAGAATGGGTTCGTCCTGCCTGTGGTGCGTATGTGGCCAAGCATTGAATCGTGCGATCCGGCTAATATAGCAGTGCGCTTCATCAGATAGCGATGGCCACAGGGGGATTACTCAGTATATCTGCCCGCCGATCAGCAAGATAGCTTCCCCATTGTCGAGCGGCAACTAGTTCATACAAACGGTCGATGTTGAACTTAGCAAGTCGCAACTTCCCAACCCCGCGAGAAGTGGTGGACGCTACACGCAAGTGAATGCAAGCGAGTATCAAATGGTGATCCTTTCGAGGTTGATATCAACACTTCTCTTGTTACGCACATCCAGTAGAAAACTCCTAAATCTCCTGCTGATCGTGAAGTGGTCGACCTGATTGCTCGTACGGTGTCGGTAAATTGAAACCCAACTGACATCATGGCAGGTTCTGTGCTCGAAAAATATGCCACCAATGCTGAGGCGATGATAGTTGCAGAAATGCACGAACCTCCCACCATTACCGTTGCGGTCACCAAGACCGTGTTTATGCATCCCATGTCCGAGCACGATGTTCTCAGATCCCACCTTGACATTCGGATTATCCATCACGATCACAGTGTCACCTTTAGGAAGTCTCCCCTGAACTCCACGCAATTGCTCATAGAAAACATCCTTGCAGTAGTACTCGCTACGCTCAAGTTGGAGAAATCGAGCATTCTAAGGTTCCGCGGTAGCGTCATCGAGGAGCGTGCGTTCATTCCACCAATCATAATCCGTTTTCGGTAGCCAAAAGTCATAGCCGTGAGGTCAGTCCCTACCCTAGGCGTTGTTGACAATTCTGTAGTAATAATGTCTCAAAATTTTCAGGTTGCTAGTCCACAAATTTCTATCCCTTTTAGTCGCCTCATACGACAAGCAGGGAACACTTTCAGTGTATTCTTAAGCTCCAACTCACAGGGTGTAGAATTGTTGAGAGCTCCTAATTGATAATGTTGATTTACGTATATACTATTGACTAATGCTGAGGGGTGTTGGTTGAAGGTGCTGAAGGTTGCTGATTGGTGGCATTGGACAGTGTCGAAAGATGATAGGTACGGGGTTTACTGCTGTTATTGTATGTATGTGTGTTTAGCATTTGTCGCGTACTTATTTTTTAGGCTTCACCTGTAATCCTTGTACAGTTGGCATAGGAAGGATGCCCCCACAATTTTAGCAAGAACAGTTTTGCTAGAACATTTGTCCTTTCCCAGAGGAAGATTTGGAGTTACGCTTCCAAAAACAGTGTCTGCAGCCGCAACAAAACTCAGAATTGCAAACTAGCCAAAAACGGCTAGAAATGGTCCGCATCAAGTGCAATACACACTTCCCTCTCGCTTTAATTTCAACATAAGCGATGTAATCTTTCAAAAACATTTGAAAAGACTCCTCCGCGAAAACCTATAGCATCAGGAACACTTCAAGTTAGAAGCCTTTAAGGATAGTCTTTTCCTCTTCTGCGATGGCTGCTTCTTCCTCATGAAATCTCGAATTTTCCCCTTAACTATCATCCTCGGATATGGTATCTTAAATGACGCAGACTTTTATTAGCAACTTTTTCATAAATAGAGTTGAGTAAATGGTTGTTTAGACCAACGAATTCCAGTTGAAAATTGGCAGTAAATACAACACACAACCAAAGCACCACCGCGATCCTAAAAATGAAGTGATACATCCACATTTCATTCCCCATTATTCACCTCCATTCTTTTGTACTGCTCTAATATATGTAATTCGCCAGCCGCTAAACGCAAATCTTGGTTTTCTAAATTCACTAAATTAGCAATATATCCTGCCACATTTACTGCCCAAGCAAAATAAATACGCAACAAAACATCGTACTGCATATAGTGCAGCAATTTAACGATAGTACTACAAATGCATTCATTACCAACGCGGCGCTGAACTCAATCTATTTAAGTGAGTGATATGGTAAACAGTTTGAAACACCAGAAGCCGCAACCGTGCACTACGTCCTGGAATCAATTCTCGAAAATTTAGTTAGCGCTTTAATCCTATTTTCAGTAACCTTCACTCTAACGGAAGGAAGGTCGAGTTGCCTGTATCCCTCACAATTGAAGGGAGGCTGCTATTAGTAAATAATCGATAATCTTCAACTATTTCTGTACGGGCTTCAAAATAACTATTCCAGACTTAAAGGTTTACTTCTCTTAAAGATTATTTGAAAAAACTTTCTCTCAAACAAGGATTCATTAACTCCTAATGAAATGCGTCCGCTCCTTCAGAAATTATGGTTTGATGGCTTTGTTAATGAGTTCATCTAATATTCATTACCCTCAGCTTTCCTCTATGGTAAATGAAGTGCCTATTCTCCTCAGCATATTCAATCTGGGATGGTTGCACTCACTGCTCGTTGACCGAGCAAAGCGCTTAATATTTCTTAATCTATGCAGATAAGCAATTACCGCAAAATGTACCAGGTAAGACGCACAAAGAGCCAAGAAAATACAACTACCCTTCTTATTAGATCGAGTGGCATCTCAAAAGCTACAATTCATTTGCAATTAAATTTAATCAAGAGAGCCCGAGGTATAAGCTGAATCTACGAAGATCGGGATAATATTCTAAAGTTGTATTCACGTACAAGCGAAATGGCACATTCCCTCCTAGAATGCAGTTTTAATCCCGAAATCATACTCTAACACGCTTCAAAGTCTATGTTCAAATATCAAGGCTTAAATGAATTTTCGAAGGCAGTCAACATCTTTTTGAAGGTGCAGACTTAGATATTCAGTCTCGAGATCAACTCGGGTTAACATAAAGAAGAAAATTGTACAACAGGTGATCGTTCTGGTGTCTGCATCATTTCGTTCCCTTTGTCCTGTGGCAAGCTGACAAGACATTTCCTTGTATGCAACGTGTTGCCTTTTTCTCCTACTCAACTCCCTTCTGTCAATTCCCTTCTTCCAATCCCGACATTGACTTATTTTAAAGTAATAATTCAAAAAATTTTAATTTTTAATTAATTTTTATTTTATCTTTTAACCTCTGTCAAACTCTTAAAATTCAATTGAATGTCTTCAAGGGTAGTATAGAAATTGTCTAACAGTTCAGAAATTATCATTACCTTTTTTAAGGCTTTTTTTACAAACAAAATCGATTCAATGTCTGTCTGTCTGTCTGTCACACACACTTTTCTCAGAAACGGCTATAACGATTGACACGAAGGCGAGAAGGTGGGAACTATGAACGCCCAGACATGCAATGAGTGATATCCTTCTAGGCTGAAATTTAGGGGGGTCCCCTTACATGTAAAAGGGAGGTGTACAATTTTTTTTCAACAAATATTGTCATGTGGGGTATCAAATGAAAGCCACTTTTCGAAGCCGGTCTTAGATTTGAGATTTGTTAGAAAGGCGGGCAGTGAGAGGGGTGGAAATTGATGATTTCTTTGAAGGACCCATTCCCAGAAACAACCCAACCGAAAAATCTGAAAAATGCATGAAGCTACCTCTATATGGTGTCCAAGCCTCAAAATACGCTCCATATCGATATCTATTAAGTTAATAATAGTATATTACCATATTTTTTGCGAAAATTGAGTAATACCCCCCTTAAATTTTTCCCAGATAACTGACGACATCGCATATGAGCTCTGGAAAGCTAAGACCTGAGACCCAACACTGTGGCTCAGTGAATTCTTTAACCGGGTTACTCAGGATGGAAGAACACCATCTGATTGCCAGAAGAACTCGTGCGCCGGGTTCAATAGCTCTACCACGATCCGAAAAGTAAAGTTCAAAGTACTGCGAGTGTATCAAAACTACTTCGTGTCTCTGTTGGTGTTCATCAAGGAAGCGCCCTATCACCACTCCTCTTTATTCTTGTTATGGACACCGCCACACGGGATATCCAACGTCTAGCGCCCTACCCACTGCTTTATGCAGATGATGTTTTCATGCAACACGGTCTGAGATTGAATTTAACAAAACTGAATTTTTGACGACCGATCCCCATGAAACAGTCACAATCACTGCACAATCAGCGGCAGTAATCTGCCCAGAACTAAGCGATATAAATACCTCGGTTCAACGCTATCAGCCAATAGAGAACTGCGTTATGAAATTGCTTCACGCCTTAACGCAACCTGGATGAAGTGGCGTTCCACAACTGGTGTTCTTTGTGATCGACGTATCAGCGAACGTCTCAAATCTAAAATTTACCGCAATGTCGTCCGTCCTGTCGCTCTCTGTGGTCCTGAATGTTGGCGGACTATAAATGACAATGAATGGCGTCTTGCGGTAATGGAGAAGAAGATGTTGCTTACGACTAGTGCCGTCACACGTTTAGATCACATCCGAAATGTGGATATCCGCGATCGTTATGGGGTTGCACCGATCGTGGAAAAGTTGCGAGAGAGGGGTCTTCGATGGTATGGTCACGCAATTCGTGCAAACGAGAATTCACTTGCCAAAATTGGTCTGAACATTGAAGTCGATGGTAAACGACCAAAAGGCAGGCCTAAACAACGGTGGCTTAATACGCTGGATGGGGATTTGAAAGCCTCGATATTGCACCCAGATCAGACATTCGATAGAGCCAAATGGCGAAACCGATCACGATGAGTTGAAAGAGACAAAGGCTGAAGAAAAAGAAGAAGTTTATCCCAGAGTTATAAAAGTTGGCACTAGTATAAAATATAATATGAATGATGTTCATCCTGCCGAGACAAAGAGGGAAATCTGATTTCCGACAGAGTGGGCATATTGGAGCGATGGGTTAGGTACTTTGATGGACTACGGAACAACCAGAACATCAGTGAGTTGGAGGTCCCGCCAACTGAAGATAACGGACAAATACTGTCACTATCAAGTATAGAAGAAACTGTCCGTGTAGTTCATCGGCTTAAAAATCACAAGTCGCCAGGAGCCAATGGAATTACAGCCCAATTGTTTCAATATGCAGGCGTCCAATTACACCAATTGGTTCATCAATTTGTGCTCAAGGTATGGGACAGCGAATCAATGCCTGACAATTGGCCACGAGGCATTATCTGTCTCATACATAAAAAGGGAGATATCACACAGTGCAGCAATTATTAAGGTATCACGCTTCTGAGTACCATCTATAAGATATTCTCCGGTATCTTGCTAGGTCGGATAGCCCCAGATACCCAGATCGCCATTGGCCCATATCAAAGAGGCTTCACTCCAGGCAAAGATCAGATCTCTCTGCGGCAAGCGATGAAAAAACTGTTGGAATATGGACATCAGTTCCACCTCTTCTCATTGATTTTAAAGCCACCTATGATAGCATAGCCAAGGTAAAACTACCGGCTTATGTTGACGATATCGACATCATGGGAAGAACGACTCGAGACGTACAAAGTGCCTTCATCCAGATCGAACAGGCGGCACGAGATCTTAGACTGCACAGCAATGAAGGCAAGATAAAATACATGATGGCAACGTCAGCACCAAAGACGAACTAACCAACAACATCAAACCGCACTGGTCAAACGGGATGAATAGAGATAGGAGACTACAATTTCGAAACCGTTGATAATTCCTCCTATCTAGGGTCGATAACAGCTATGACGATGAAATCCACGCACGGTTGTTGGCAGCCAACAGAACTTATTTCAGTTTATAAAAACTGTTCCGAAACGTCTCATCATAGGGTCAAAGCTCTTACTGTATAAGACAATGATCTTGCCAGTCCTCATGTATTCCTCGGAGACTTAGGTTCTTAGCAAGGCAAATTACGAACTCTTGGCCGCGTTTGAGAGAAGAACCCTCCGAAGATTTTTTGGCCCCCTACATGAGGATGGACAATTCAGTAGCCTACATAATGTGGATAAAATTCGGCTCACCAGGTTACGGTGGGCGGGTCACTTAATCCGTATGGATGAGGATGATCCTGCCCGGAAAATCTATAATGGTAAAAAAGAAGACAAGGCAGATGGAGCGATGGCTCAGGCTAGGGCACCAAACAGCTTTTAGGGATATCGAATTGGTGGACCTCGGCGCAAAACCGGGATGTCTGGAGTTCAATCCAATGCAATAAAAGGTCCTCCCCAGAATCCGTAGGACCGAGCTTCTGAGAAGCTACAGTACAACTGGTCTGCCACCTGGAGTGTATACTCTATTGTTTTGTTCCATTGCATATGGGTGGGTGCAATTTATACCTTTTACCAGGTTCAGCGGTCTCTGTATTAGAGTGCCCGCAGGAACACCATACGACGGTTGTCTAATGGTAAGTCTAATGGCTACCAATGGGAGGTGCGAGTCGACGTGATCCATCCATGAAATTTCCTTTCAGAAATTATGGAAATCAATACAAAATCTGCAAATTTTACTCATACGAAGTTTAATACGTTGATTGAAATCTACTTCAAGAACTCTCGGTTATACAATATATGAACAATTTCTATTAAATTATTACTTCGCGTCCTTCTAACCACTACAAATTTCAAATACCATGCCTTACAGAAATATCCATTAAATATCTCAATAAACTGCATGTCAAGTAAGAATTTTACTTGAGGCTAGAAGACCCAAGGGGGTCGGTCCACTATCCTCATAGACTAAACAACTGCATCTTATTGGAAAACTCTCAAACTGGACACTTTTCTTTGCCCTTGTATTCAATGGAAATTCATAACGGGAGTTTTGCTACGTCGTCTTCGGAAGTTTCTCAAGCGTACTTGGAACTTATCATCTTATGCACATAATAATGGCAAGGTGCAATCGCTATACTGTAACCCTCCATTACCCACCCATTTTGATCAACTTTATCTGAGTCAAGTGTTTCCCTAGGAGATAAGTATATTTATCAAAGTACACACAGTTATCTTTGCGCAAATATTGCAATTTTCCTGGACGATAGAGCATGCAGCGAAAGTGGAGACTTTTGTTTAAGGAATTCATCCACATGCTTCAGACACTTGGCATAGTCTTATTAAATTATGCTTAGTAGCCTTGATGGCGTTATTATACGAAATTTTATTCTTCTTATGAATAAATCTTTGAGAAGGATTACGGAGGTGGAAGAGAAAAATGCTAAAGCCCACATATGACATATTTTTTAATCATGAAGTGTCATTTGTTCTCTAGATACTATGCAACGAGGAGAGGGGATTACCATGAATTAGATTATGCAAACTATTATGTTTGCTTCTTTGCACATAAGCTGCTGTGAACAAAACGAAATTTGCATGTGAACAAGAAAATTGGGGTCTAGTGACCTCGATTGCGTCGTGGATATATACAAGAATTAAAATAGTATCACCGATGAAAGCACAAAATCTTGCATGATTTCTATTCGATGCCTGAGGTCATAAACATATTTAGCATCTAAAAGCTGGCATTGTGCTCAGATACTCATGCAGATTTACCAGCATGTCCAACTCGCGCGTGAAAAATTTCAGATTGTTTGTTAAGTGAGTGAAAAGAATAAAACAAATTCCAGATTCAGGGTTTCTAATTGACTATATGAAAGTTGATAAAATCAGTTCAAATAGCTGAAACCAGAATCCCGCTAAACTTGTCTTCAAACGCAGCAATTTTGAACACGTAGTGGCATCCCCCCATCCTATGTGACAAGCTATAACCAACTGTGCGATGCTGGCAGTACATCCAATGCCCTGCACCACATACACGGCACTAACACCAGATCTTATGCGCGGAATTTTATTCCGCAATTACCCTCGCTGTCAAAGAAGCGCAATCATTTTTCTCTAATATAAAATTTCGTACAATGCGCTGGAAATTGAATCCCCGGTATACAGTCTTCTTGATACAATGAAAAAAGTAGGAGTCGTAAATGAAAACAAATTAATTTACATGGTTCCGTATGTGCAGAAGAAGTAGCGATAGGCTTTTTGGAAAAATAAGAAGGAATGCTCCAGACGTAAAAGCAGGATGTCTGGAGCACCTTACCAAGGCAGACCTAGACTGGATACCGGTTGTTGCGCTGTTGTTAATGATGAAATTGCTGTAGCCATATATAAACTGAGACATTACTGAAGATATTATATAATCTGCTATCTGGGACAGATTTTGGGTTGTATTTTTAATTACTTTTAATACATTTAGCTGGCACTGGCTCATGTCGTCAGACTTGTTAAATATTTATAAAATAAAATATTATTAAATTTAAATCGAAGTCTTGATTGAATAGCTTTACCTCTCCTCACCCATGTGCAGCTTATATATGTATGTATGTTTTTATTCGCTCTTGTAACGTTGGAATGGAATGTTCATCGACTTTAAAGCCATCTATGATAGCATAGCCAGGGTACACGGCCATGATAGAATTCGGTATCCCGACGAAATTAATAAGACTGACTAGGCTGTCCCTGACCAATGTGCGAGGCCAGATAAAAGCAGCAGGATCACTCTCAAGACCATTCGACATCAACAACGGTCTACGACAAGGAGATGCGCTATCATGCGTCCTCTTTAACCTGTCCCTCGAGAAAGTGATCCGTGATGCTGAGGTAAATGCAAGAGGTACGATCCTCTTCAAGTCCACCCAACTACTGGCCTATGCTGACGATATCGACATCATGGGAAGAAACACCCGAGACGTACGAACTGCCTTCATCCAGATCGAGCAGGCGGAGCGAGATCTTGGGCTGCACATCAATGAAGGCAAGACGAAATATATGGTGGCAACGTCAGCACCGAAGACGAATTAACCAACAATATCAAACCGCACTGGTCAAACACGAAGAAGAATAAGGATAGGAGAATACAACTTTAAGACCGTTAACAATTTCTCCTATCTAGGGTCGAAAATCACAACCGATAACAACTACGATGATGAAATCCGCGCACGGTTGTTGTCAGCCAACAGAGCCCATTTCAGCTTACAAAGACTGTTCCGCTCGAAACGTCTCACCATAAGGTCAAAGCTCTTACTGTACAAGACTATGATCTTGCCAGTCCTCATGTATTCCTCGGAAACTTGGGTTCTTAGCAAGAAAAATTGCGAACTCTTGGCCGCGTTCGAGAGAAGAATCCTCCGAAGAATTTTTGGCCCCCTACATGAGGATGGATGATTCCGTAGCCTACACAATGACGAAATCTATGAGCGATACCATGACCGTCCGGTTGTGGATAAAATCCGGTTCAATAGGTTACGGTGGGCGGGTCACTTAATCCGTACGGATGAGGATGAACCAGCCCGGAAAGTCTATAAGGGCAATATCTATGGAAGAAAAAGAAGACGAGGCAGACCCTGCCTGAGATGGAGCGATGGCGTAGGTCAGGACGCCAAACAGCTTTTAGGGATATCGAATTGGTGGACCTCGGCACAAAATCGGGATGTCTGAAGTTCCTTATTAAGGCAGGCCTAGACCGGATACCGGTTGTTGCGCCGTTGATGATGATGATGTTGAACGTTGGAATACAATGAACAATTTTATACTAATGATACACGGACAACATAATAATATTAATATTTCCAATCTGCTTGTAATCACTGATACTAAAGTTCCAAATTATTGCCCCACAAGTCTCATTTTTCACTTCTCTACATGCTAGTTTCGAATTCTGAGCCCATCCGCATTATATAACCACTTTGCTCAATGCGCCGTAGATCTGCAACCAAATTTAAAAAATCCCGCGGGCCCTTAGGTTCATATTTCCCTAAGAGGACCCTGGATTATCCTTTTCTGGTAAGTTCGCCCAACCCCAACCGTTTTTCTCCTTCCTTCCTCATTATCATTACCGCGTACCCGTTCTCAATTCCACAGAAAGTCCATTTAATAGTGGTTCTGCTTCCTTCCCGACGTGGTCTGGAGCGCAGAGTATTTACGTTATTGATGCCTTCCCATACCCGTTTAAGGGTCACCTGATGGGACCTAAGTATTATATTTTGATAGTCACTTAACTATCAGTTAAGACCATAATATTCTGGCGCTAGATTTCTGTTAGGCATGCTAAGATAGGCACGCCCACCTACGAAATTACTGAAGTCTTGCCTAGTAGCCACCTAGAAATCAACCAGCCTTCCGAATTTTGTTGGGTCTGGCTGTTAAACGCAAACTTGACCGATTTTCAGGAGGATTAATTGAATCAACCTCGATTCAAACTGTCTGGAGTGGTATACCCAATCTGGAAATCCATACGTCGGGGAACGGTCTGGCGGCTCTGATGAAATCATTATCGGAGAGTAGTGCTATCCTCGACCAATGTGCGTAGCAAGGTGACCCAATACCAGTAAACCCTCGCATCTAGATGAGGATGGTGCAAATGTCCCGATCAACACAGTTTCATGGCGAGTTATTATATTTTTGATGGTTGTCAATTATTCCAGCCACACGGAAAATTCATTTGATTTGATCAGTTTTGACATATCTCTGTGTTATCAAGCATGTCAATTTAATTTTGTCGTTTGCTCAGGGGTGGAGCTAATGGTGTACGTTGTTGATAACAGTTCTCCGGGGTGAGCGAGTAATATAAAGCTGGACAATATAAGTAAAGGCCTCATACGCAATAGCTGTTTTGATTTTAATGTGCAGCATTAGGATTTTAGCCTCTTCGTCAACACACTGGGTCACTGGAAGTTTTACGTAATCAATATTCCTACCAGATAACGTACTGGATATTTATGGTGAATTCCCCGATATAATCTAGGTGACAAAAATTGACTTGGTAACCGCTCACTCTTTTCATGGAAGACGAAAGTTTCTGGCTTGTGGTCCGTAAAGATGGTGAACCCTCTTGCTTCAACAATTTGACGAAAGTGTTTGATCGCTAGGTACCCCACCAGCGGTTGACATTAGTAAGTTCCATCCAAAACTACAAAAGCTGCGGTGGATCCTCAACTCTAGTTGATTGATGAATTTCCTTCGATTTTGACTTGGAGAATCTCGTTGAGTGATGCTTGTACTCTTGCCAATCAAGCTATGAACCTCCTTTAAAGAATCCTATGAGCTGCTCGCTGATTGGCTTTCCTTCCTTTGAGACCATTTATTCCAAGAAAATTTATTTATTTATTTATTTAATGAGGACAATACCCAGAAATCAAATTCCTTTTTATATGTTTTCCTCACAGGGAGGAGCAAGTGAATGGCTTATTTTACGCTTAAAGCCAGAGAGAGGGAAATAGAGTCAAAGGACCCAAGCTGTAGGGCATTGTAGGACCGGCATAGCCTCGGGATCGGAGAGTGGAAGTAAATCTCGAGCTCCGCGTAGGATACATCAAAAATGCCCGCACTACGTATGTTATGAGACGAGGCGATACGGAAAGTAATATCCGAGCTGGCGGAGCAGTCCATCAGACAATTGCAGAGTTTGAAAAGAGTACACATATTAAGGATGATACGGCGTTGTTGTAGGAAGGGGAGATTGAGGATGCGGAGTCGTGATGGATGATAAACCCGTGGAAGGCTCTTTTTGTAAAAGAGGGTCCAGGTGAATTCGCGTTGTATAAATTCAAGAGCGCGGCAGTCACGGATGTGGAAGGGGGACCAGACTACCCAGCAATATTCAAGAATGTTTCAAGGGAATTGAAGAGTGTTAAGGAGGGAAGTTTGTCGTCGAATATTACACCCAGGTCTTTGAAGGAGGTCAGTAGTCAAAGGGGTTGCCCACTGAGAGAATAGGAAAATGATGTTGGGGAGGGTTTAATGGAATAGCGCATCCAGTGGCATTTGTTGGCATTCAGTGTTAGCTTGTTGACCGAACACCAACGGATTAAATTATCAAGGTTGGACTGTAAGAGAGCACAGTCCAACGGAGACGAAACAGAGACAAACAATTTAAGGTCGTCTGCGTAAAGCAAATGCGGGCAGGTAAGAATGGAGGTGAGGTCATTGATAAACAAGTCGGAATACCGGAAGCTCGCGCTTCGGGTATAAAGGTTTTGTGTTCATCGTATGTAAGAAATTTCAACGCACATTTTTCTATCCGTATATAACTACAAACCCAACATATTGCTTCATATTTTTCCAAACTACGAGACATACGTACATATTACAGGCATAGATATTACGCTCACCCTAAACAAACAAACTGCCTATTTCCGAATACCGTACACATATATGCACGTATATAAATTGATCGTACCCATATTTCCGATTTACTTCTTATATCTATCTGAATAGGAACTACCCACAAAGTTCATTAGTACGCATATACTATATACCTACATACACAGTTGATATTCATATACAAATGACTAAAAAACTAAAACAAAATAATTCTTTGGGACCCCATTCATAAGAACTCATTTGGTTGTGGTATTGACGAATTGATATGTGATGATGACGTCATGCAGTCATGCATGAAGAGTGCCCGAAATTCACAAAAATTGGTAAAGTTTTACCCCCTACAACTTTGTCAATAATAGTTGGATTTTCTTCAAACTTGACTAGCTTGTGCACTATGTTCTTTATTATACGCACGCCAAATTTTGTACTTCTGGGATGAATATAAGGGGGGTTGCCGGGTAAATTTCTAAAATGTGGAAATATACTATTATTAACTTTATTTGTGCAGATATCGGAACCGGATATATTTTGATGCCTAGATTTCGTAGAGATGCACTATTGAGATTTTTTTCAGATTTTTCGGTTGGATAGGTTCTGAGAACGAGACCTGTTACACTTTTCGGGGGTCATATTTTGAGCCCTCACTCCCCTATGTTTCACCAAGTATCAAATATTGAACCAGTTTCGAAAAGTACTAATTGAGACCTTTCATTTGATACCCCATATGGCCACATTTTATGAAAAAAAATTTTGCACCCTCCTTTCACATGTATGGGGAGCCCCCCCTTAAACTTAACACAAAATGGCGTCAGTTGCTGCATGTAAAGGGAACGGCAGATTACATACTCCTACCAATTTTCGTGACAATCGGTTCAGCCGTTTCCGAATAAATCGGGTGTGACAGACAGACAGACAGACAGACAGACAGACAGACAGACAGACAGACGGACAGACAGACATCGAATCGATTCTAATAAGGTTTTGTTTCACACAAAACCTTAAAAACAGGAAGAGTAGGGGGCCAACTATAATATAAAGCCTTGGGGAACACCAGAGGAAGGAGAGAAGGAACGAGATGAGTAACCATGAAAAGAAACTTTGTAGGAACGGTATGAGGGATAGGAGGAAAGCCACGAGATGACTGAGGGAGGAAGTCTAGTAATGAAAGTTTATGGAGGAGAATGCTATGGTCAAGGGTATCAAAGGCTTTGGAGAAATCGGTATAAAAAGCATGTACCTCCTGTCATGAATTCAAGCATTCAGCAACAAAGTTGGTAATGACCAGAAGGTTTGAAATCGTTGATCTATGTTTCACGAAACCATGCTGCTCTTTGACAATGAGGTGACGGAAGTGCGCGGTCAACCAGTCGTTGACGTATCTTTCCAGGATTTTGGAGCAAGAGAAGAGAGGAGAAATGGGGCGGTAGTTCACAGTAAGGGAAGAGTCTCCACTCTTGAGAATACTGATAATAAGACTTTTGTTGTAGATTATACTCAGGGAGAGGGCAATGTGTTTTCTACAATTAGGGAGGAAGAGATTAGGAAGCCCATCGGGGCCAGGTCCGATTTTGGGGTCAAGATTACCAATGAGGAACACAACCAAGGAAGGCGTAAGGAGAGGAATGGCTAGAGATTCGGAGGAGTCTTCAGTTATGAGAAGTGTAGAGAGTGGAGGGCTCGAGGGAGAAAACACTGAAGAGAGGTAGATGCAGAGAAGGTCGCAGGATTGTTGTGGGGCGTTGGCAGTGGAGTCGGCGAAGCTGATAGAAGAAGAGAGAGATTGAGTTGGATTACGAAAATTGCGAGCGTGGGGGGTTTTAAGGGTTTTAAGTTACTACGGGCAAGAGCGACTTCGACGCTTAATAAGCACCTTTCACGCGCTTTTCTGACCATTGACTTCACAGTAGAGCATATAGCCTTAAAGTGAGCAGGGTCGGCGTCATTCTTAGAAGCGCGAAACTTCTTCCGCAGTGTATGTTTCACACGAATCTTAATAAGAATTTCCGTTGTGAACCAAGTTAGGTACGAACGTAGGCAGGGAGAGGAAGAAGGGACATAACAGGAGAGGAGATCTGACAGGATATTGTAAAAGGTGTTTAGAGCTTGATCACACGATGAGTTGCTTAATATATGTACCCAGTTGAAAGACGCTAGCTGAGTTCAGACCGTCAAAATTGGCTTTGCGGAAGTTGAACTTAGTGGATTTACGCTTGGTGTTGGGTTTTGAACGCGGGAGCTCCGCTTGAAATTCAACCGCGGGGTGGTGAGCATCAGTTTTGACATACGAAGATGTGCAAGGAAATAAAGAGAGGTGGCGCTCGGGGAGGTTGAAAAGAAAGAGATCGAGAGTACGGCCCAAAGGGTTTTTGGTTATATTGAAATTCAAGGCAGAGCAAGTGTTCATAAAGAAAGAAAGTTGGAGGGAAGAATGGGAGAGGTTGTTTGAAGGAATTGAAATGCTAGGATGATTAGGCCAGTGGAGCATGGGGAGGTTGAAATCTCCGCAAATTAAGAAAGGAAGGGAAGCGAATCTGACGGTAAGGAGTTCTGACAAACTGTCAAATGATTCCTCATTCATACAGGTGAGGAGGGCTAGCATAGGGGACATATAAGCAAGATACAATGAACGGGAGAAGTTGGGCGAGGAGACACAAAAAGCAACACAATCTTAACGAAAGCCAGAGGAGGAGAAGACGAGTTCGGCAGCGAGTGTCTGACTTACGAGATACACCCCGTTCCCTGTCACAACGGAAAGTGGAGTACCCTTCGGGGAGCTCGGATTTTAATATGGCATCGTCCAGCCAGGTTTCGGAGATACAGATGGCATGGTATTGTTGAGCCAGCGCGGATAAATTGAAGGCCTCCCGCTTGGTTCTTAAACCCCTAACGTTCTGATACACCCGACGGACAGTAAACATGGATCCAGTTATATAACTCGGCGAAGCGGGTTGCCCTGAAATTTACCCGCGGATTGGGGCGCTTGTATGGCTTGATGAGTACACCTTCAGGCCAGAAAGAAAGGTTGCCGAGGACGTCAACTTCGTGTGGATAAGTAACTTTGAAAGATGCAATCACCCGGTCGGTGTTACGCAATGTTTATTTTCCAGAGATTCCTATGTTAACTCTCAACTACATCTGTCGCTAGTCGTAGTATGATAATATTGTTCACGGTAGTTTTTTTTTGCACCCTCAGCTGAACATATAAATTTTTTATAACTGAAGTAGAGAGTAGCTCGACGAACAAAACATATCTCTCTTCCTAGGAAAATCTAGCAAAAAGTATATCCTCTATATTAGAAAAAACTCATAGAAATAAACTCTACTTGTTACCCTTAAGTACCACAAAACTTTTATACAATACCCATAGACACATTCTTCCACCAACCATTACATTCACGATCCTTCTCACTTAACTTTATTTCTTTCTATTTCAGGAATGTCCTGAGGGAGTTGTTCACGAGGACTGCTTTAAGGATATTTATGCAAAATTCTTTCCACACGGCAGTAAGTACATCATAATTTTTCCAAGATCCTTTTTATTAACATAATATTGATTGTTACGGAAGAAATTCGTAAGGGTGAACGCCCTGCAAGAAACATTGTCCTAAATGGAGTAGAATGTTTCTTGGAGTTCATCCCACGTTGGAAACTAATTATTTATTTATAGTTCTCTGTGGAGCTCAATACGTTTTGTAACAATCCACATTTGGATACATCTTATGACCTTATAATATCCGCTCAGGGAAAAAGCAGAACAAATTAATACGGTTTTGACATAAGGACGGGCCGGGGATACTCTCGATGGATGTATTGTAATCACCTGAAAGGTGAAACGAATACAAAATAAACGTAGCATCTACCGTAACCTGAATTTCTACTAGCTTTATCATACCCATTATCGCATGTGCCTGGGGCTTGAGGAAGACACCAGAAACATAAAAGTCGACCCAAAATGAATTTTATATAGTTCCGAAAAACCTTTTGTTTCATCACCTCCTCCCTCCCCCTAAGCGCTTTCTCTTGCTCTATTAAAGGTCCATTGGACAACTGATATTTATTGGAAATCTGAAGGTAATGGACCGGCCGTCATTCTCATAAAATATATGCGGACGGGCACCTTTGCCGGGTTACGTCCCGGAATCTACTTCCTTCCATAAATTTAAAAGTGAAAGAATCAATCTTTATATTTTATATACTTTTATATATATATATATTTATGTGTGTTTGTGGGTACGTCCTTACATAAACATAAAAAACGGTTTTATCTGATGACATAAAATTTGTGGCAGTAAGGAATGTGAAGTAAACTGGACGTGCTCGCCTGCTTCTGAGGCTTTTATTTTTGATAGTAAAATTGTTACATTATGTGCTTGCATTTTTGTATTAGAATGATAACAATGGTCTTAAGGGTGGAATTGGCAAGGAAACCTCTGGCTCCCCAGAGACGGCGTTTATATGAGAATGGAGGTATACCATGCTCATATTTGAAATCCCAGTTATTTCCCTGAGGGTGAGGTGGAATTGTTTCGCAGCATCGAATGAAAATGTCAACTTAAAGATATCCACAAGAAGGTGGAATTGTTTCGCAGCATCGAATGAAAATGTCAACTTAAAGATATCCACAAGAAGGTGAAATTCAAAGCCTACGAAATTTTTGGTTCAAAATCAAGCTACATACTCTAATGCGTCAGCCTCATATCCATTCACTCGTTGAAGATGACTTCACCCTACTAGGACCCTGCCAACGAAATTATGATGGCAAACTGTCTAATTCGTAAAGGTGCAAACATTTTATTTCAGCATAGTTCCTTTCAAATGAAAACATAGAGTCACCGAATTTTCCAAAACTTTGGAAAGTTTAGATACTATGGTATGTTCCAATAGCATCTGAATTTTTCTAGCCTCCTCCTCCTTCGCACATGGAATGTGTAGTAAATGATGGGTACGAAACCTCTTCAAGTGAAATATTGAAGTCCTATGTATAAAGTTGCTACTTCACCCCAGCCCTATTGCCCTTTGCCGCTATTAGGTGAACCCTTTTTAAGGTTTTGTGTAAACACAAAACACAAAACACAAAATTTTTTTTTCATCAAATATAGCCATGTGGGATATCAAATTAAAGGTCTCGGTTAGTACTTTTCGAAGCCGGTCTTCGTTTTGACTTTTCTTGAAAAGGTGGGGAGAGCGGGGGGTTGAAAGTGGTCATTTTTTTAACGAACCCATTCTCAGGAACTACCAAACCGAAAAATCTGAAAAAAATCAAGGGGCTGTCACTATATGGGTCCTAGGTTCCGAAATACCATCCATATCGATACGTGTTCAAATAAAGTTAATAATAGTATATTACTATAATTTTTAGTAATTGACAGGAAAACCCCCCTTAAGTTCACCCTAGAATCACAAAATTTTGCAGCAATATAGGCTACAGTATAGAGCATGATCTTGCCCATTTGGTGAAAATCGCGCTATTACTAACCAAGTTATACTAGGTCAAAACTGCCGCTCCTCTGCAAATTCAAGACTATGAATGTCAATATCCCTTGAAAGTGGCTATTTTCAGATAATATATGCATATTTCACGTACTACATCCCGTGACAAATGCACACTCAAATCTCTTTATAAAAGAAATACACAAAACCTTTCATACCTGAAACGCCTAGTTTCCGGTTTCCCGACTTGTTCTACAGTTAGTTGATGTCATAGGGGAGCGCTAGTGGTCTCGTTCAAGAGGGGATACTGTAAATTTTTGTCCCGACACGGTTCAGTCGCCATCATGCGTTCGAATAGTGAGGAGCGTGCCTTTGCCGTTGAGGTTTACTTTTCAACACAGCGTGCATTTCGGAATCGCCGAGCCCCGTTGGCTCCCGTCCCAGACCGCAAATCAATTGTTACATGGGTCACTATATTCAGACAAACTGCAAGTGCGACAAAAGGAAGAACTGGAGTCCCTCGGCCCGTTAGATCACCTGAGAACATTGAAGCAGTGAGAGCGTCAATGTTGCGATCGCCACGGCGTTCTGTGCGCAAACACGCATCTGCCCTTGGACTATCCGATCGTTCTGTGAGAAGAATTCTTCGTGATGATCTTCATTTTCATCCCTATAAGATGGCGATAGTGCAGGAACTTTCAGAACGTGACTTCAATTCTCGGATGAACGCGTGTGAGCTTCTTCTTGATGTCGTTCCCGAGGGTGCTATTGTTTTTTTTAGCGATGAAGTCCATTTTCATTTGTGTGGGTCGGTTAACAAACAAAACATGCGCTACTGGGCTGACACCAACCCTCGAGAATTGCATCAAAAGCCTTTGCATTCACCCAAAGTCACAGTGTGGTGTGAAATTTCCTCAGCTGGAATTATTGGTCCCTGGTTTTTTGAGGAAAATGAAGTTACAGTGACAGTGAATTCGGACCGGTATGTAAACATGCTACAGAATTTTTTTTTTCCCACGGCTAGAAAATTTGGATTTGGGGGACACTTGGTTCCAACAAGACGGTGCAACAGCACACACTTCAAGAGCATCGATGGCTGTTTTGAGGGAACACTTTTCAGAGCGCCTTATCTCAATTAGAGGCGATTTGGAATGGCCGGCACGCTCTCCCGATCTGTCCCCTTGTGATTTTTTTCTATGGGATTTTTTGAAATCCCGTGTTTATGTGAACCGTCCAAGAACCCTACAAGATTTGAAGACCAACATCCAAGAAGAAATTGCCAACATAACACCTGCTATGCTAACAAGAGTCATGACAAACGCCAGAAATCGGTTTACGCAATGTATGGAGAATGGGGGACGTCACCTAACAGATTTGATCTTCAAAACAATGTAAATAAAAACTTTAGACATGTACCTACATTATAAAAAATAAATAAATATTTTCCGATGCATACAATAGTTTTTATTGAGTTTTGAAAAAAGGAAGTTATGCTGTCGCACCCTGTATTTTAGGAGAACTTCTCCGGATTTAATAACTTTGAACTCTTAGTATGAAGCATACGAGGCTAACAATTACCAATACAGTGCCTCCCAGATCAAATTATTTATGTGAATGGCTCTTTCAAAAATAGAGGACAATTGAATTTTTGATTATGTACACAGGGAACTGTCATACACTCATCGTTCCTCACATAAGGAAACACATCGCATTTTATACCTGAAGCGTCAAGCTTCCGGTTTCCCACATGTTTGTTTTTCGGAACAGCCGGCTGGTTCCAATTGGACTGGGAAGAGGATGTCAGTGGAGCACTTACATGTTTACCACTAATCTGCTGCTTAGTTCCATTCCCGCGAACTGCTACAAAGTTGAATGGGTCCTCATTATTTGTTTCATTCCCGTGTAGGACTGCCTCCAGGGACATATCTTCCGCTGTTGCTTTTTAAGGTTTTGTGTGAAAATGTGCACCCCAAAAAGTGAAACAAGTTTCGTTCTCAGAACCTATGCTACCGAAACATCTGAAAAAAATAAAAATGTGAACCCCGAAAAGTGAAACAAGTTTCGTTCTCAGAACCTATGCTACCGAAACATCTGAAAAAAATAAAAATGTGAACCCCGAAAAGTGAAACAAGTTTCGTTCTCAGAACCTATGCTACCGAAACATCTGAAAAAAATCACAGTCATGCATCTATAAAAAATCGAAGCCTCAAATACATCCCGCTCCGATATTTGCTTAAATAAAATTTAATAATAGTGTATTACCATATTTTTAAAATTTTCCTGAAAACCCCCCTCAAAGTCATTTCAGAAATACAAAAGGTAGCTGTATAGGTGATAACATAGGACATAGTTCATCAACACCAATGGCGCAACAACCGGTATCCGGTCTAGGCCTGCCTTAATAAGGAACTCCAGACATCCCGGTTTTGCGCCGAGGTCCACCAATTCGATATCCCTAAAAGCTGTCTGGCGTCCTGGCCTACGCCATCGCTCCATCTTAGGCAGGGTCTGCCTCGTCTTCTTTTTCTACCATAGATATTGCCCTTATACACTTTCCGGGTGGGATCATCCTCATCCATACGGATTAAGTGACCCACCCACCGTAACCTATTGAGCCGGATTTAATCCACAACCAGACGGTCATGGTATCGCTCATAGATTTCGTTATTGTGTAGGCTACGGAATCGTCCATCCTCATGTAGGAGGTCAAAAACCTTCGCAAAAAAGAGTTCGCAATTTTTCTTGCTAAGAACCCAAGTTTCCGAGGAATACATGAGGACTGGCAAGATCATTGTCTTGTACAGTAAGAGCTTTGGCCATATGATGAGACGTTTCGAGCGGAACAGTTTTTGTAAACTGAAATAAGCTCTGTTGGCAGCCAACAACCGTGCGCAGATTTCATCATCGCAGCTGTTATCGGTTGTGATTTTCGACCCTAGATAGGAGAAATTATCAACGGTCTCAAAGTTGTATTCTCCTATCTTTATTCTTCCCATTTGACCAGTGCGGTTGATGTTGTTGGTTTGTTGGTTTTTGGTGCTGACGTTGCCACCATATACTTTGTCTTGCCTTCATTGATGTGCAGCCCAAGATCTCAGTTTATACGTCTCGGGTGGTTCTTCCCATGATGTCGATATCGTCAGCATAGCCCAGTAGTTGGGTGCACTTAAAGAGGATCATACCTTTTTGCATTTACCTCAGCATCACGGATCACTTTCTCGAGGGCCAGGTTAAAGAGGACGCTTGATAGGGCATCCCCTTGTCGTAGGCCGTTGTTGATGTCGAATGGTCTCGAGAGTAATCCTGTTGCTTTTATCTAGCCTCGCAGATTGGTCAGGGTCAGCCTAATCAGTCTTATCAATTTCGTCGGGATTCCGAATTCTCTCATGGCCGTGTACAGTTTTACCCTGGCTATGCTATCATAGGCGGCTTTAAAGTCGATGAATAGATGGTGCAACTGTTGTCCATATTCCGACAGTTTTTCTATCGCTTGCTGCAGAGAGAAAATCTGATCTGTTGCTGATTTGCCTGAAGTGAAGCCTCTTTGGTATGGGCCAATGATGTTCTGGGCGTATGGAGCGATCCGACCTAGCACGATTGTGGAGAATATCTTATAAATGGTACTCAGCAACGTGATACCTGTATAATTGCTGCACTGTGTGATATTTCCCTTTTTTTGTATGAGACAGATAATGCCTTTTTGCCAATCGTCAGGCATTGTTTCGCTGTCCCATACCTTGAGCACAAGTTGATGAACAACTTGGTGTAATTGGTCGCCTCCATGTTTAACCACTTCGGCTGTAATTCCATTGGCTCCTGGCGACTTATGATTTTTTAGCCGATGAATTTCACGGACTGTTTCTCCTAAACTTGGTGGTGGCAGTATTTGTCCATCGTCTTCAGTTGGCGGGACCTCCAACTCACCGATGTTCCAGTTGTTCAATAGCTCATCAAAGTACTCAACCCATCGCTTCAATATGCCCATTCTGTCGGAAATCAGATTTCCCTCTTTGTCTCGGTAGGATGAGCATCGAGGTGTAGGCTTCATCCTGCTGACTTGTTGGCAAAACTTCCGCGCCTGGTGCGATTGCTCCCTGTACTTTTCTAATTCACAGGCTTGTTGGTTCCCCCAGGCTTCCTTTTTCCGTCTGTGAAGTCGCTTCTCCGCTCGACGGAGTTCGTGATAAGTCTCCGCGCGTGCCCGCGTTCTTTGAGAATGCAACATTACTCGGTATGCGGCATTCTTCCGTTCCGTTGCTATCTTACATTCATCGTCAAACCAGCCGTTCTTTTGCGGCTGGGACCAAGTATGTTTGGCCGTATCAATAATAACGTTTTTCAGGTCGTTGGGAAGATCATTTGTTGATGATTCATCTCCAAGTCCTCTGTTGACTGCGGTTATTGCGGCATCCATTTCCCCCTTGTAGGTGTCGCGAAGGGCTGTCTAGTGGATGGCTTCAGTGTTAACTCCCACCTGATTGTCAGAGGGGATTCTGGGTGATGTTGTTATTCGAGCTCGAAGCACCATGCCAACAAAATAGTGATCCGAGTCTATATTGGCCGCCCTATATGTTCTGACTGCGGATAAAGGAAGGAATTATCGATATGTTATTGCCTTTTGTGTTTATTGTTGCAAACTGAATTCTCTTCGGTAAAGACTATTACTGGTCTTGAAGATTTGTTAGTACCTCAAAGGCTCATTTGTTCCTTAATTCTTTCACCAGCTTTCTCCCTTGCTTATTTTGGGGGAGGCCATCCGAGCTTCCTGAGTGACTGTCCCACTTGCCGCTTGGGCTGTATACTCTCGCGGCGTCTACTCGACCCCGCCCTTACGCCTTCCACTAAGTGGGTTATTGTCATTACGGGGAATATCCTGCTTTTTTCCAACTCATAGCCGAATCTTTTGTGGATATGCATATTCATCGCATCCGCTGGTCTTATTCGCATAAAGAGACACGCCTAATGGGAAACCTGATAAATTTTCTCTCCCTTCTTCTAAGTAGCTTGCACAACAGCGGGGTGCTTAATGGGTGACGTGGATATTCGTCAATAAGTCCGTCTATCACAAACCGTCTGGTAAAAAACCTGTCAATTTATTGTAACGTAATTTCTCATTACAACTCTTGCATGGTCCTTGTCAACGGAGTTATTCATGCAAGGTAGAAAAAGCCGGATTTAATCAGCACTTTTCCAAGCATTGCATAAATTCCAAAACTGTATAACCAACCTTCTGGAGGTAAGACGACCATCAACCTGAAAGATCACACAGAAAATCCATCCTCACTCTCCCACCTTCCATCTACACAATCAAACCCACTTTCCAGTAAGGCAAAAAACCAAATTGAGTACCATTTCGCCCATAATTTAAAGGAATCAACATATTTCTACCATTCGTTGCATAAGTGCCTTCCACTTCTCCCTTTTCTTTAGAGACTTTTCAAAAACATTCTAAGAAGTTATTTCAGGTGCATAAATTGCAGGAGTTGCTCTCAGCTACCAGATCACGACGCGATTACATGCTTGCAGCACTTCTTCTTTTGCATTAAAGTCATTGAATGAGAAAGTGCACTCACTTTATACTTGCTTTGAGAAAGTTGGATGGCTACAGTGTGTACACGATTTTGAATACATGCTCATGTGTAAGTGGCGTCTTGATAAAGAAATAAAATATCTCAATTAATGCATTTGCGGGGAAGCATTTCAGGTTTCATGTCAATGCAATTCAGAGTTAAAAGTTTCGAAAAAAGCGAAGTATTATACTTATTTAGTGGGACCACTTACACCTTTTGCAAAAGAATCAATAAATATGGACGATCTAAAGTTCTTCTTTCTGGTAAAAATGCTACCGCAAGAAAAAGGAAGAACTCTGTTAGAATGCATTTCTGAGTAAACTTCCTTCGAATTGATTCCATAAAACGAGAATCACAATTATGCCAAAGAAGACCCTACGGTAACTAATCCAAAATATTAAAAGCAAAAGAATTATTAAAGATAACCTCAGAATGGATCTCCATTGGACGTTAATAGACCTTCTGAAAGTCCGGCTTTCTAAATGGAAAGATGAAATATATATGACATATAGATGCCGGGCCTCGAAACAGACTACCGGTTAAACGGAGAGCTGCCTTACCCCGCCGAAAAAGAGATTCGACCTAAAGAGGGTTGCCTCTAGGACACTAACCAGGTACCATTTCAAACCTTACAACGGTCTAAATCTATTTAATTTACGCGCTCACAGTTCATAGTTCAAAGAGCCTCAACTACCCTCCGTTTTCTGTAGCTATCTTTCCCTTATCTATCCCTTTTACATTAAACAACAATCGTTAAAATTGAAAATAAATCTTTTTCTTCCAAATTCAAAATCATAAAATTCATGATTCTCTTTTCCCTGTCACCCCAGACTAACTCTCCTAGGTTGCTTCGCCAACCCTGCGGCCATCAATCCGCTACCAACAGGTAGGCGAGCCACTCAGGTGAGTGAGTTTCGCTTCGTGGTGAATTACGCCACTCTGGTGTGGAGCTCAGACGAATCTCCGCTAATCGACACCACACTGCGTCCATATTACACGTCACCCCGACAACCATTTGCGCCATGATGTATATCCAGGGGTACAGAAACGTTTGACCTAATAGCGCAGAGCCGATGGCCCTACCGTTCCTACCTTCTACAGGCGAAGATTGTGTGAGGTCATCATCAACCATCCGATTCTGTTTAATTAGGGCCGAAAATACCCTAAGCACAGCCACATTTGATGATAATTGCACTCCCCATACATTCGGGTGAACCGCCATTGGACGTCTTCTGGAAGAAGTTATTTTCAAGCTTATAATAATGCCCATCTATTTCACCACCAATTCGGACTTCCCTATGATCCCGTCAACCTGCATAGAAAGAGCTAAGGAAATCCCCTATTTGGCCAGAGTGACTACTTAAGCTCCCCCCATCGTTAGAGAGAGCCTGTGGTCGGTCATCCATCCACTGCCTCGCCACATCGCTTTTCCCAAGGTACATATAGTTTGTTCAGCCGAGCCTGCGCCAAAAAGTGTCACGACATCATCCTCAATCGCAACAAAGCATTATGTGAGGCATTCCAATGATAGATGCCTGAATGGGCCAATTCAATGATATTCATTCTCCATTGTCCTACCCGAGTCTCATGAAGTAGAGCGAAGATACCTAGATAGTCACTCATTAAAACGCATTTGATTTTTTGAAATCCCGTGTTTATGTGAACCGTCCAAGAACCCTACAAGATTTGAAGACCAACATCCAAGAAGAAATTGCCAACATAACACCTGCTATGCTAACAAGAGTCATGACAAACGCCAGAAATCGGTTTACGCAATGTATGGAGAATGGGGGACGTCACCTAACAGATTTGATCTTCAAAACAATGTAAATAAAAACTTTAGACATGTACCTACATTATAAAAAATAAATAAATATTTTCCGATGCATACAATAGTTTTTATTGAGTTTTGAAAAAAGGAAGTTATGCTGTCGCACCCTGTATTTTAGGAGAACTTCTCCGGATTTAATAACTTTGAACTCTTAGTATGAAGCATACGAGGCTAACAATTACCAATACAGTGCCTCCCAGATCAAATTATTTATGTGAATGGCTCTTTCAAAAATAGAGGACAATTGAATTTTTGATTATGTACACAGGGAACTGTCATACACTCATCGTTCCTCACATAAGGAAACACATCGCATTTTATACCTGAAGCGTCAAGCTTCCGGTTTCCCACATGTTTGTTTTTCGGAACAGCCGGCTGGTTCCAATTGGACTGGGAAGAGGATGTCAGTGGAGCACTTACATGTTTACCACTAATCTGCTGCTTAGTTCCATTCCCGCGAACTGCTACAAAGTTGAATGGGTCCTCATTATTTGTTTCATTCCCGTGTAGGACTGCCTCCAGGGACATATCTTCCGCTGTTGCTTTTTAAGGTTTTGTGTGAAAATGTGCACCCCAAAAAGTGAAACAAGTTTCGTTCTCAGAACCTATGCTACCGAAACATCTGAAAAAAATAAAAATGTGAACCCCGAAAAGTGAAACAAGTTTCGTTCTCAGAACCTATGCTACCGAAACATCTGAAAAAAATAAAAATGTGAACCCCGAAAAGTGAAACAAGTTTCGTTCTCAGAACCTATGCTACCGAAACATCTGAAAAAAATCACAGTCATGCATCTATAAAAAATCGAAGCCTCAAATACATCCCGCTCCGATATTTGCTTAAATAAAATTTAATAATAGTGTATTACCATATTTTTAAAATTTTCCTGAAAACCCCCCTCAAAGTCATTTCAGAAATACAAAAGGTAGCTGTATAGGTGATAACATAGGACATAGTTCATCAACACCAATGGCGCAACAACCGGTATCCGGTCTAGGCCTGCCTTAATAAGGAACTCCAGACATCCCGGTTTTGCGCCGAGGTCCACCAATTCGATATCCCTAAAAGCTGTCTGGCGTCCTGGCCTACGCCATCGCTCCATCTTAGGCAGGGTCTGCCTCGTCTTCTTTTTCTACCATAGATATTGCCCTTATACACTTTCCGGGTGGGATCATCCTCATCCATACGGATTAAGTGACCCACCCACCGTAACCTATTGAGCCGGATTTAATCCACAACCAGACGGTCATGGTATCGCTCATAGATTTCGTTATTGTGTAGGCTACGGAATCGTCCATCCTCATGTAGGAGGTCAAAAACCTTCGCAAAAAAGAGTTCGCAATTTTTCTTGCTAAGAACCCAAGTTTCCGAGGAATACATGAGGACTGGCAAGATCATTGTCTTGTACAGTAAGAGCTTTGGCCATATGATGAGACGTTTCGAGCGGAACAGTTTTTGTAAACTGAAATAAGCTCTGTTGGCAGCCAACAACCGTGCGCAGATTTCATCATCGCAGCTGTTATCGGTTGTGATTTTCGACCCTAGATAGGAGAAATTATCAACGGTCTCAAAGTTGTATTCTCCTATCTTTATTCTTCCCATTTGACCAGTGCGGTTGATGTTGTTGGTTTGTTGGTTTTTGGTGCTGACGTTGCCACCATATACTTTGTCTTGCCTTCATTGATGTGCAGCCCAAGATCTCAGTTTATACGTCTCGGGTGGTTCTTCCCATGATGTCGATATCGTCAGCATAGCCCAGTAGTTGGGTGCACTTAAAGAGGATCATACCTTTTTGCATTTACCTCAGCATCACGGATCACTTTCTCGAGGGCCAGGTTAAAGAGGACGCTTGATAGGGCATCCCCTTGTCGTAGGCCGTTGTTGATGTCGAATGGTCTCGAGAGTAATCCTGTTGCTTTTATCTAGCCTCGCAGATTGGTCAGGGTCAGCCTAATCAGTCTTATCAATTTCGTCGGGATTCCGAATTCTCTCATGGCCGTGTACAGTTTTACCCTGGCTATGCTATCATAGGCGGCTTTAAAGTCGATGAATAGATGGTGCAACTGTTGTCCATATTCCGACAGTTTTTCTATCGCTTGCTGCAGAGAGAAAATCTGATCTGTTGCTGATTTGCCTGAAGTGAAGCCTCTTTGGTATGGGCCAATGATGTTCTGGGCGTATGGAGCGATCCGACCTAGCACGATTGTGGAGAATATCTTATAAATGGTACTCAGCAACGTGATACCTGTATAATTGCTGCACTGTGTGATATTTCCCTTTTTTTGTATGAGACAGATAATGCCTTTTTGCCAATCGTCAGGCATTGTTTCGCTGTCCCATACCTTGAGCACAAGTTGATGAACAACTTGGTGTAATTGGTCGCCTCCATGTTTAACCACTTCGGCTGTAATTCCATTGGCTCCTGGCGACTTATGATTTTTTAGCCGATGAATTTCACGGACTGTTTCTCCTAAACTTGGTGGTGGCAGTATTTGTCCATCGTCTTCAGTTGGCGGGACCTCCAACTCACCGATGTTCCAGTTGTTCAATAGCTCATCAAAGTACTCAACCCATCGCTTCAATATGCCCATTCTGTCGGAAATCAGATTTCCCTCTTTGTCTCGGTAGGATGAGCATCGAGGTGTAGGCTTCATCCTGCTGACTTGTTGGCAAAACTTCCGCGCCTGGTGCGATTGCTCCCTGTACTTTTCTAATTCACAGGCTTGTTGGTTCCCCCAGGCTTCCTTTTTCCGTCTGTGAAGTCGCTTCTCCGCTCGACGGAGTTCGTGATAAGTCTCCGCGCGTGCCCGCGTTCTTTGAGAATGCAACATTACTCGGTATGCGGCATTCTTCCGTTCCGTTGCTATCTTACATTCATCGTCAAACCAGCCGTTCTTTTGCGGCTGGGACCAAGTATGTTTGGCCGTATCAATAATAACGTTTTTCAGGTCGTTGGGAAGATCATTTGTTGATGATTCATCTCCAAGTCCTCTGTTGACTGCGGTTATTGCGGCATCCATTTCCCCCTTGTAGGTGTCGCGAAGGGCTGTCTAGTGGATGGCTTCAGTGTTAACTCCCACCTGATTGTCAGAGGGGATTCTGGGTGATGTTGTTATTCGAGCTCGAAGCACCATGCCAACAAAATAGTGATCCGAGTCTATATTGGCCGCCCTATATGTTCTGACTGCGGATAAAGGAAGGAATTATCGATATGTTATTGCCTTTTGTGTTTATTGTTGCAAACTGAATTCTCTTCGGTAAAGACTATTACTGGTCTTGAAGATTTGTTAGTACCTCAAAGGCTCATTTGTTCCTTAATTCTTTCACCAGCTTTCTCCCTTGCTTATTTTGGGGGAGGCCATCCGAGCTTCCTGAGTGACTGTCCCACTTGCCGCTTGGGCTGTATACTCTCGCGGCGTCTACTCGACCCCGCCCTTACGCCTTCCACTAAGTGGGTTATTGTCATTACGGGGAATATCCTGCTTTTTTCCAACTCATAGCCGAATCTTTTGTGGATATGCATATTCATCGCATCCGCTGGTCTTATTCGCATAAAGAGACACGCCTAATGGGAAACCTGATAAATTTTCTCTCCCTTCTTCTAAGTAGCTTGCACAACAGCGGGGTGCTTAATGGGTGACGTGGATATTCGTCAATAAGTCCGTCTATCACAAACCGTCTGGTAAAAAACCTGTCAATTTATTGTAACGTAATTTCTCATTACAACTCTTGCATGGTCCTTGTCAACGGAGTTATTCATGCAAGGTAGAAAAAGCCGGATTTAATCAGCACTTTTCCAAGCATTGCATAAATTCCAAAACTGTATAACCAACCTTCTGGAGGTAAGACGACCATCAACCTGAAAGATCACACAGAAAATCCATCCTCACTCTCCCACCTTCCATCTACACAATCAAACCCACTTTCCAGTAAGGCAAAAAACCAAATTGAGTACCATTTCGCCCATAATTTAAAGGAATCAACATATTTCTACCATTCGTTGCATAAGTGCCTTCCACTTCTCCCTTTTCTTTAGAGACTTTTCAAAAACATTCTAAGAAGTTATTTCAGGTGCATAAATTGCAGGAGTTGCTCTCAGCTACCAGATCACGACGCGATTACATGCTTGCAGCACTTCTTCTTTTGCATTAAAGTCATTGAATGAGAAAGTGCACTCACTTTATACTTGCTTTGAGAAAGTTGGATGGCTACAGTGTGTACACGATTTTGAATACATGCTCATGTGTAAGTGGCGTCTTGATAAAGAAATAAAATATCTCAATTAATGCATTTGCGGGGAAGCATTTCAGGTTTCATGTCAATGCAATTCAGAGTTAAAAGTTTCGAAAAAAGCGAAGTATTATACTTATTTAGTGGGACCACTTACACCTTTTGCAAAAGAATCAATAAATATGGACGATCTAAAGTTCTTCTTTCTGGTAAAAATGCTACCGCAAGAAAAAGGAAGAACTCTGTTAGAATGCATTTCTGAGTAAACTTCCTTCGAATTGATTCCATAAAACGAGAATCACAATTATGCCAAAGAAGACCCTACGGTAACTAATCCAAAATATTAAAAGCAAAAGAATTATTAAAGATAACCTCAGAATGGATCTCCATTGGACGTTAATAGACCTTCTGAAAGTCCGGCTTTCTAAATGGAAAGATGAAATATATATGACATATAGATGCCGGGCCTCGAAACAGACTACCGGTTAAACGGAGAGCTGCCTTACCCCGCCGAAAAAGAGATTCGACCTAAAGAGGGTTGCCTCTAGGACACTAACCAGGTACCATTTCAAACCTTACAACGGTCTAAATCTATTTAATTTACGCGCTCACAGTTCATAGTTCAAAGAGCCTCAACTACCCTCCGTTTTCTGTAGCTATCTTTCCCTTATCTATCCCTTTTACATTAAACAACAATCGTTAAAATTGAAAATAAATCTTTTTCTTCCAAATTCAAAATCATAAAATTCATGATTCTCTTTTCCCTGTCACCCCAGACTAACTCTCCTAGGTTGCTTCGCCAACCCTGCGGCCATCAATCCGCTACCAACAGGTAGGCGAGCCACTCAGGTGAGTGAGTTTCGCTTCGTGGTGAATTACGCCACTCTGGTGTGGAGCTCAGACGAATCTCCGCTAATCGACACCACACTGCGTCCATATTACACGTCACCCCGACAACCATTTGCGCCATGATGTATATCCAGGGGTACAGAAACGTTTGACCTAATAGCGCAGAGCCGATGGCCCTACCGTTCCTACCTTCTACAGGCGAAGATTGTGTGAGGTCATCATCAACCATCCGATTCTGTTTAATTAGGGCCGAAAATACCCTAAGCACAGCCACATTTGATGATAATTGCACTCCCCATACATTCGGGTGAACCGCCATTGGACGTCTTCTGGAAGAAGTTATTTTCAAGCTTATAATAATGCCCATCTATTTCACCACCAATTCGGACTTCCCTATGATCCCGTCAACCTGCATAGAAAGAGCTAAGGAAATCCCCTATTTGGCCAGAGTGACTACTTAAGCTCCCCCCATCGTTAGAGAGAGCCTGTGGTCGGTCATCCATCCACTGCCTCGCCACATCGCTTTTCCCAAGGTACATATAGTTTGTTCAGCCGAGCCTGCGCCAAAAAGTGTCACGACATCATCCTCAATCGCAACAAAGCATTATGTGAGGCATTCCAATGATAGATGCCTGAATGGGCCAATTCAATGATATTCATTCTCCATTGTCCTACCCGAGTCTCATGAAGTAGAGCGAAGATACCTAGATAGTCACTCATTAAAACGCAACTTAACTACGCCCCAACAATATCGACTCATCCCGCAGAATTGAAAGCATTACCAGAAATACCCCTGGTTTATAGTGCCAACTGCGTGCCTCAGTTAGGGTAGTCACTTAGACCTTTTCTTCAAATTACATCAATCCTGAATCGTCCTGCTCTAAAACCATGCACACACAAACTTTTCCTATTCGCCGGGGACAAACCGACTCTTTCAGTTCCTTTACAGTGAAGAATACATGTAGACAGGAAAAAATACTGAGTACGACTTCCTCCACCTTAGCTGCTTTTATTGAACAAGACGATTCATAAATCCCTTGTTTTTGAGGTCACCGACTTATGCCCTCATGGGTTCCGGTTACTACCCTTGACTGGTCCTATCAACAGCATGCCTCTTCCATACTGATCACGCGAGAGAGTACTTTTGCTGCAATTTTATACTGTGGGATTCTAAGAACAACCTTGTCTTGACCTTTCACTCGCTGTGTAATTAGAGGAATTCAGGGGTTGTTTGTGTGTTGTCAGACTAGCCCATTATCTAACGCAATATCCCAGATTTATGCATCGCAAGATTTGCTTCAGCACCAAAGAGCCGATGTCTAATGCGCCCATAGGTAGGGTATTCACACAGAAAATTCTCCGGAGTTTTCGCTTCTTCATCACAGGAAGAGCACCGATCATCTTGTCCAATTCCTATCCTGAACATATTCCAAGCTATTATGTCCAGTCAGAATTGCTATTGCCTGGTGCAGAAATGTGTAAGTTTGATCATCTGGCAGCACGGCATGGCAAGTGACACGAACAACAGAGCTCAAATATTTAGGAATTAAAAAACCCATGTTAGAAACACATGTGCTCTGGTAATTTGCAGGTCCATAGCTGAGAAAAAAATGCAATTGCACCCCAAGGATCCTATTTTGGATATACAGTGCAATAATAAGTCCTATGAGATCTTATGTGGCGTTACTGAACTCAGCACAACAGTAGGAAGTTACACAAACTTCCAAGACTGGCTTGCGTAAGTATCAATGGGGCAATGGCAGACGCGGAAGTCCTTCTGGGATTAACTTCTTTTCATCTCCACATAGAGTTCTAAGCAAGAAGACGATTTTCAGAGAGTATCATTGAGCTGCCTAAATCGAAGAAAAATTGATATTGTTTTTAGGCGGTATCCCAAATTACTGACACCACTGGATAACATTACAACGAGGTTTCACTTCGATCAGAAGTTTAAAACACTTTGGAATAACAGGGCAAACTGGGAGAGCGAGTGACAAATGGCTTAAGCTAGTAACTGATTACTTGGAACACTGACGAATCTTTACAAGAAAGGGAGCGGGCGCCGGGTCGTTTCTCCAAGGAAAATGGACCTAGAACCGGTAGGGAAGCACACTAGCATATTCCAGGCAGAAATATACGCTATAGACAGATATGCTTACTTCAACCTCCAAAAGAACTATGCGGGCAAAACATTGCTATTCTGACCGACAGATAAGCGGCGATCAAAGCCACTTAAATCTAACCAGGTGAACTCTAAGCTGGCATGGGAATGCCTTGAGAGACTGAACACTCTCGGCTCCCACAATAAGGTCTGGATACTCTGGGTTAGAAGGCAATGAAGCATCGATCGAACTGTCCAGGATAAGAGCAGGGACCCCTCTACACGAACCAAAACCCTTTTGTGGAATCGGAAACAGGTTCATGGCTACGACATTGGAAAATGTAAAAGAACGGCTGAGGGAACCATATTGAGCCAACTAACCCCAGCTTGCTCATCAGGGGAAAACGAACTAAAACGCTTTAAATTTTTATTTAAACCTCACCAAGAAGAGCCTCCGAATTGTAGTGGAAATACTACTAAACTATCACCTGGGGAAGATGGAGATATCTACGGACACTGCCTGCAGGCTACTAAAATCATAATAATAATATAATAAAATGACCAATCAGAATGGCTTCAACAGTCCTACGAGTCTTCCTGTTTTTAGACAGGATAAACTATGTAGTTTTTTTTTGTTGGGTTCTGATGAGAAAGGTTTGACGTGTTTGGCAGCTCTACCACCTATCATCATGGGAAGCCAGTTCCCAGTTTTTAAAGGCAGTCTGCTCATCAGCGAAATTGAACCCTCTTTTGCTAAGGCACTCAAGCTTTCATTTCCCTCTACACCACTGGTAGAGGTCCAGGTTAATTCCGCCGAATTAAATCTAGAAATAGGTTTCTACGTTCCTGAACGATTTTCGACGTGATCAAAGGACTACTCAACGCCTTCAGTGCAGACTGACTATCGCTGCAGATTACTATGCACCTGTCCTTTAACCGCTCGTCAATCACTCAGGTTCCCGCCCTTAGGACTGCATACACTACAGCCTGGAAACCGTTGCATATTAAAGTTTTGTTTGAGAACCGAGCGATTCCTAAGTCTGCCATCTACTTAATGGCGGCCCGAACCAGTTGGGAAGTAACTTACTTCCACGGTTGTGGTCCACGGAATCCTCATACTTGGGCAAGCACCCAATTTGCAAAAAATATATGACTCACTGTTTCGTTCAGAGCAGAGGCAACTCACCAGACGTTGCCTCACCTCTGCCCTGGGAGCAGCGTGACCGAAGTGGTCACAAGGTAGCATTTGCTCTCTTATATTAATTTAAAAACGCGACGTGTATATGAATTATAATGAAGACAAAAATCGCTTTGTAATTCAGGCCTAAACTGACTGGCTGAGACCAAACTAGAATCTTGTTTGAGAATCCCAGGAAGCAAATGCCACCTTGTAACCATCACGCTGCTCCCAGGGCAGAGGTGAGATAGCGTCTAATGAGTTACCTCTGCCATGAATCAAACCGCAAGACATATATTCGTTGCATATTTCCTCAAGAGAAAAGCCCACTTCTCGTTTTTACTATAAAGGTAGACTCCTGCTTCAGAATCCTGTTCTGTTTTTGAGTGATCGGTGCGCAAGATTTTCGTATGCGACGCGTTCTTCTGGGATTTTCCAGTTTTCTCTACATTTGAGGATAACGCTGAATTCAGTTCCTCTTATATCTCTCCCTGTTCTGTGTCATTTACCTCCATTGTTTCCCCATAGACCAAAGCGAATTATTCTTAGAACTGCTCTCATTGTGCAATGAATGTACATATATGGGACTGCTAATTGAGTAATGTATCTAGAGCTGCGCTGGACGTTGTACTCATGCACTAGTAATACCCAGACACACAGTCCGTTGCAGTGAGGCTAGTTTACAGTAAAAACTTTCTTGTCTCACCTTAACCCATCATACTACGGATGCATAAGTGAATATCAGCCTAATGATAACATACGAAATCTAAATCCTCATGTCGAGGCAAAGGTCCGTCTGCACAGCTCAAAGGTTGTGAGCGCTCATTTTACCTTTACCTCAACATGTTTGCTCCCAAGAGCTCCTCATCCAGAACTATCTGCTTCACTTCTTCTTAGAATTGTCTCATCTCTAGAAGACAAATACCATTCAGTTTCATCGCTTTTGTTAATAATACCATTGTGATTTTATTTGGATTTATTGAAAGTCCATGCCTGAGTCACCAACTGTCAATCAAAGCAACAGCGCGTTGTATATTTCTGCACACAGATATGAGCTAACAGGGCAACGTCATTTACATAAGTTTGAGTGTGCATTACCAGATTTTCCCGCTCGCATACAACAACAATGCACAGCCAAACGCCCCTTCAATGTCCGCCTTATCACGTACTCACTTAAAACCAAAGAATGAAGAGAAAATTCACAGGACTTTCCACCTTGGTAAGCATGTTGGTTTTCGTTTAGTGGGCGCTTTCTCACGAATGTAATACTCAACCAATCTCTCCAAACATTTTATCAAGGATGATATCAAGCTTATCTGTCTGAAGTTCCTCAATAGTCGTAGTAGGTTTGAATAGTCATCTTTCCCAGTATGCTCGATACTCCACTTTAGCACCGCTGGATAGATGCTATCCATGCCAGATTCTTTGAAGTGTCCAAAAGGGCAGTACAGCAGCTCTCGCTTTATCATTTGTAATCTAATCACAAGCACAATTCAGAAGTCGTTTGGTTGATTTCCTAAGTTTTTGCACTTTTCGGTTCTACCAGGTAATCATTTACTACTTTGCCGGGAAATAGGGCAAGCATTTTCATAGCACTCTAAAAGCGTGAGATTCAGGGTTTCCAATTGATCTTCTATCACCAAACGGGCCCTTAGCCGCTTAGGGAGCTCCACTTTATTACCAAGAAATTCATTGAACTTTGTACAGTTCGTTTTTGCTAGAATTCCGTCTTTGTATTACAGACTGTTTGTCTGCATTAGGCCGACTGAATCCTTGGTGTCGGCGATCTGACAGTAAAACTTCGTCTAGCACCCACCAGTCTGTAATCAACTCTAACATCTTTGAAGTGCAGATTTTTAAGTCAACTTGTTCACTTCTTCTTGGCTCCCGAACAAAGGGGCGCACTCATGAGACCAGCACAAGTAATGAAATCAAATAGCTTGCTCTCCCCCAACAAATATGTTGAGCGTTCACATCACAACCTATCAAGAGTTCGAAACCACTTGATTCTGCATAGGCTAGCAGGTCCCTTAGTTTTTGCATCAGTGGAGGATACAAAGAATTCTACGGTAAATAAGCACAGGCAGCTACGACTTCTTTCCTCCCACCATTAATCTGGTCTTCCTCTATAAATAGGTCCTGGGAACAGAATTGTCCTTACATTGTTGCCTCAGGACACAATACCTCGGTCTTATAAACATTTCATCATGAAAAATCCTAACCTCCTTAACTCTCTTACAAAGTTTGTTAAATCGAATCGTTGACTCTTGCACCAGTCCTGCAGCTTTGCCAGTCTCGCTCCAGCAGATCGGAGGAGGCTCTAGCATGCTGCAGGTTAATTTGACCAACCTCTATTTTTTTCGACATAAACTTGGTTTAACATGTGATAGAAGCGTATACCACGTTGGGTGTATAGCCAGGTTTCCCTCACACCATATCGTCAAAGACTCGATCCCCTCATAATTGATTTCCCTGAGAATTGCCAAAAATATCCTCATCCATCGCAAGGCACTCTTCTCTTTTCCAGGGAAGGTGTAACCTTCCCTGATTTGCGGTTTCGGTTTTTCGGTTAACGTAGATGCTATATCACAAACTGGCCTTTTCCACATCTTCAGCTTCCCTTTCTTCCGCTTGCTCCGTTAAAATTATAGGAAAAGTTACTAACAGGCAGGATTTACTTTGCTGTCCCTTTTCCAGTGTGAGTCCCCATATAGCGAGTTCGCTTCTGTATGTAATATCTGCCGCGCGGAAATCCATTATGACGAAGTGTACCTATTTTGTATGAATCGAAAACCATCACTGTTCTTCACTTTCAAAGTATAGATGATACTCTTCAGTTCCTGATATGACTGAATTTCAACCCTTCTAGGAAAAAATGGAGCACCATATTGTGACTGTCTTGACCAAACTGAAATTTTCTATATTTGTTGATTTGACTTTCCTAGCTTTCATAAACTATGTGTCCTGTGCCGAAATCAATGTAAGGGTTCTGTTCACCCAGCATACGAATGATGTTCCCTGCCTTCCTTGGAGGGCCGGATTTCTAGCAATCGACATGTTCAGTCCTAAGTAGTTCGGTGTTCACAATAGTGAACTTGGGCCCATCGCTAGAACCCAAAGCTGGGATTACCTGCTGGAGCCACTTTAAGGAAACCTTATCGGCGCACCCTAAATGGAAAAGCCTTTCACAAAGACCTTGATTATTAAATCTTGACTTCGTTCCAGACCCTAACATTTTTTTTCTACAGGGGCTCCCGGAGGATCGTAAATTGTCTCCCTAACATTTCGATATCCTTGGAGGAAGCTGCAGCGGTCAGAAATGAGGCTGCGGTTTGCACATACGTCCTTTTGATTTCCGCCTTCGTGTTCGTATTCCTATGGGAAGAACCAACTTCGTTGAGGTCTCTTTCGCTAATTTGATCACCTCCCGGCACACCGGTCCTAGCCCCGCGGGGAGCATGAACGTAGGTCCTAGTGCGGAGCACTACAAAGCGTTGGCCGCCACAGATGTATTAAGCTTACACTTCTTGCTGGCATTACAGCTGACCGAAGACTGTGTTCAGCGTCAGCGTAGGTCTCATCGGGGTTACCAATTGCCTCCATCTTGCGGCCACTGTCTCTAGACATTTCCACACCTGGAGCTTACTGACTTTCTATACATTAAATGCACCTCTCCCCTTAGCAACGAATGTCAAAACTAATACCCGCTTCAGAAAATACTATTCAAGGCCCCTTATTTGATACCCCACATGGCTATAGTTGATGAAAAAAAAACCAATTAAATTGCGCCCTTAATTTTGGATTCTACAACCATGAAAACATAATCGTATGCGAACATACATACATATATTTCCAGGTAAAAGAATTGCAATCAAAAGGTATTCATTTCTAATTGGAAGTTTTCAGAAAAACAATTTATAAATAAATGTGCACCCATACAATAGCATGAATGGCATCATTTACTTTCGTAACCCATGGCTACCATTTTACTTACGCTAGAGAAAATATGATATTCAGACAGAAAAATTGCATTTAATTTATCGATTGGATATTTTATATCATCATCATCATCATCAACGGCGCAACAACCGGTATCCGGTCTAGGCCTGGATATTTTATATAGCAGTGATTTTTTTCGTTGCCAAATATATGTACATACACTTCGGTAAACATTCAATGAAAATGATCCGATAATTCAAATTTCTACAAATGTATTCCTCATCAGTATCAAATATTATCGCTCCGAGATAAAGATAGCAATACAGAAATTCTATCAGGGTATCTTTATTCGTTATAAACTCAAAATTACATCCTTCCAGCAGCAATTTTAAGAAAATTAGCTTCATAATATCTTTCGAAAATGGCAAGAAGCACAACAAATATAATGCGACGATTTCTACAAATTAATAGATACATATATCTTCAAAATGCCCATACCAATTTCTTTTACATCTTCTTCACCTCGATTAATTCGCACAATGAGAAACTGTAAGCTATTGTGCAAAAACTTCATGAAGGAAGCCTGAATATCCACTTCTTTTAGTTTCACTCAAAAGTCTGCCCCCTCCCATCGTCCGTTTCTAGAAACTACATCTAGTGTTCCTCCTCCGTTTATTCCTAGACGTAGCATTTCACTAACTCCCTTCAACCCGAATTCTTAACCTAGAAAAATGACTCCCAAATTTATTGCTGCCCTAAGCCCACTACCCAATAATAATTTAAATTAAATTCCTTAATTGTTATTGTTGTGCTTTTGCTGGCACTATAGTCAACTAAATGTAACATTGAGGACAACTAGTGGACGGGTTGCAACGCATGGAATTCAATTGCTCGCGAATTTCCAGTACACGAATAGCCGAAAAATGAAGACTACCGTCTGGAAACGGGTATTCGAGATAACCATTATGCGCATGAGTACCAACGACCGAAGATCCCTTTTTAAATTATTAACAGAAGGGACCGAGCATAAATTCCCCTCGCGATAATGCATTCAAACCATTCACTTGCAAATGCTGTTGACAATCAAAACAGGGGGCATAATATCCACACTGGATGTACTTTTAGAATTCATTTTTAAGGTTTTGTTTACAAAGCAAAACCTTATTAAAATCGGTTCAATGTCTGTCTGTTTGTCTGTGTGCCTTTTTTTTAAGGAGGTGGACATTTTCTAAAGACTCTGGCCTGAGCACGCCAGAGTGTGTGATTTTTACCCACTAAAACCACCCCCGACTCCCCCCTACCCCGTGGAACCGCCTTTAGGTATTACATCACAAGGCGGAGTTAGCTTACTTTAGCTAGGTCTCCCCCGTCTTCGCACGTAACCGCGCTTTCCTCACTTCTTCTGCTTTTCGCAGTTTCTCCTGGATTACTGCGATCATGGAATTGATCGCATCCCCGTCTTCCTGGCAAGCTACCATTCTCCGGACAAAATTTTCCGATGATAGCACTTCACCTAGAGTTTCCTCTAGGTGCCTCCTTTCTTCCACGAACCTAGGACATTGGAAGAATACGTGCGCTGGGACCCCGTCGCAGTTTGGATAATTAGGTCCGGTGTCCAATTTAAACCTGTACAGGTATTGACGGTATCCTCCATGGCCGGTGAGAAACTGGGTGAGATTATAATTGATCTCCCCATGCTTTCTTCCCAGCCACTCCCTGATGGAAGGGATCAACCTGTAAGTTCAACGACCCTTTTCTGGCTGGTCCCATCGCTGTTGCCGTTTGTTTATGGATCTCTCTTTTTCGGCTTTTTTCACCTGCGATAAGGGAGAGATGGACCTGGTGTTGTAAATGTTCATCATTTCGGTTGCCAGGATGTCATTCGGCATCATTCCCGAGATGACAAACGCTGCGTCATCTGAGACGGTCCTGAAGCAGAACACACCCTTAAGGCTGTTCTTCGGTAAACCGTACTCAGTTTATATGCATTGCCTAAAACCTGCAACGCGTTTCCCCAAACTGGGACTGCATACAGCATGATAGAACTCACCACCCTGGCTATGAGCAGCCTGCAAGTATGCCGCGGTCCTCCTACGTTCGGCATCATCCTTGCGAGAGCTATGCTCGTGGTGGATGCTTTTTTGCAAGTATGCTCTATGTGCTACTTAAAATTGAGTTTTCCGTCTATCATCACCCCCAAGTATTTGGTGGCCGGCTTGGAAGTGATAATACGATTCCCGATTCTAATGCAGGCGTAATTTCTTTTGCGGCGCTTAGTGATTAGAACCGCTTCCGTCTTTTCCTCAGCGAGTGCCAGTCCAGCACTCTCTAACCAAGCCTTAACAACCCTGATTGCTTCGCTTGAGTATAACTCAGCATCCTCGAGATGCTTTGCGACCACAATCAGTGCTATATCATCGGCGTAATCCACCACCGGAGCCGGAAGGCTAAGCACATCATTATACATGATGTTCCACAGTAGTGGGCCCAGTACAGAGCCCTGTGGGACACCCGCGGAGACAACGTACTCCTTGGGTCCATCATCGGTATTATACCAAAGTGTTCGCTCACGCAAATCGCTATCTATAATAGCGACGAAGTAGGTGGGAACACCAATCGTCGCCAGAGACTTTTGTATAAGGTTCCAATTGGCCGAGTTGAATGCATTCCTCACATCCAGGGTGACCACCACACAATATTTGCTGGTACAACCCCTTCCATAAATTGCATTTTTGGCCAAGCTAGTAACCATTTTGATAGCATCAATGGTTGATCTGGCTTTACGGAACCCATACTGCCTATCTGAAAGGCCTCCTTGGCTCTCGACGACTGGGAGTAGTCTATTATAAATAACCCGCTCCAACATTTTCCCCATAATGTCTAGAAGACATATGGGTCTATAGCACCAGCTTCTGCCGCTTCCACGGTGCTAGAAAGATACCCTCGGACATGCACGTTTCGAACAGCTCCGCGAACATATCCGACCTACATTTGACGGCAAGTTTGAGGGCCTTATTCGGTATGCCGTCCAGACTCGGGTCTCATCCCTGGCGACTGGTGGGATCGGCGTCACATTTAGGGGACGCTGGAAAGTGTCAGCACTCCCCTTTTGTTGGGGAAATAACCCCTCGATTATTTTCGACAAGAGTGTAGGGCACGTGATCTGCGGAGATGATCGGCCTCTGAATCGTCCTGTCACGATTTTATAGGCGTTACCCCACGGATTTATGTCCGCTTCCAAACAGAGCTCCTTAAAACATTCCCTCTTACTCTGCTGGATGGCGAGCTTGAAGTTCTTGCGAGCTTCCCTATAGGCATGCTCGTTTTGCCATTGATCGATTCTACCTATTGCCTCCTGAGCCATTCGTCTGGTTCTGTGGCAAATCGATCAAAGGCTGGCAAGTTCACTATTCCACCAATAATTGGGTCTTCTAGTGGAAAAATGCTTTAGAGATGCTTTGTGCAACATGGAGAGCTCTATCCGTGGGGGTGCCTGCTTTGCTAAGCAGGTCTAGCCACAATTCCATGAATGTTTGCTCATCCATTGCTTTTGCAGACCATCCTGGTGTTCTTTTGGATTTCGGCTTCCTGGGTGCGGGTATCCCGCCTTGTGGCTCCGTCCCTAGTTCAAAGGTGATTGCCTGGTGGCTGCTGTACGTGAAGTCCTCGCTAACTTGTCAGGACATGTCACGCGCCAGGGCAGGGCTGACAAAAGTCAGATCTACAATTGAACCAGTTCCCTCTTTCCGATAAGTGTTTACATCGCCTTCGTTGGCCAGAACTACATCTAACTGGGCAAATGCTTCTAATAAGCACCGCTCCCTTGCGTTAGTCTCTTTGCTGCCCCACTCGATAGCCCACGCATTAAAGTCACCTTTGGACCTCGTCCCCTTGCGTCGTGAACAAGATCGTCTAACAGTTCTTCAAATTCAGGAAGTGTGAGGCTCGGTGAAGCGTAACAGCGGAATACGAATATATCGCTTATTTGTGCCCATACAAAGCGCATGGCCTGGCGCATGCTATAATGTATGGCTTGACGACCGCACGCCCATATCGCCGCTCCACCAGTCGAATCTGTGACCCACACACCCCCGTAGAGATTTCTGTACGGTTCACTAATGATAGCAACCTCCATCGCGGGTTTTTCATTTTTTCATTGCAGTTAATGCCTTCCTAAATTCTGGGCATTTACTGCTTCCGGAAATATGCCGTTTATCCCATCCCTCCTTTCCATCGCACAAAATACATTTGGAGTCTCTATTGCATTCCTTTGCAATATGTCCTTTCTCCCCACACCTCCGACATCGATCGGACCGATCGATGCGGCTAGTCCATGCCTTCGCGAAGTGTCCAAATATTAGGCATTTGAAACACCTCTTTAAAGAGATCTGTTCCCTTAGCCGGCAAACAACCCATCCAATTCGAACCTTTCCCACGGCCAACAACTTCTGCGCTGACTCCACTGGCAGTCGCACTGTGGCCGTTTGAGTACCGCCATACGCTTTTCTTAGGCTTACAATAGATCCTTCGCTGAATTCTTCCAACTTGAATTGTTCTTTCAAGGCAGTGCAGATCTCTTCTCTGGATGTTACCTCATCCAGATCCTTGCACTGGATATAGATCTTTTATGATAGTATTACTGTTGCAACTAGTCGGCACATGAATTCTGTTGGTCGCATACAGAAGTCACCAACACTAACTGATGTCGCTAGATAAATATTTATATGTGATACGATGTTTACGCCGCCGCGGTTGGGAACAGAAGAGACCGACTTATTTCCATGCGGTCCTTACTGTCCCAACCAACGGTATTTTTCCGCCGCTAATTTTCCACTCCCCTGGTGCGTTCAGAAAATGAGTGAGTGGAGAGTTCCGCGCCATCTACCCGTCCGCATCCGCAACATTCGAAATAAATTTCGAATGCTACAGATCCTGCCGCGCCACATCACTCCGCCCCCAGACGAAACCTAGGGGGTTTCGGCGACGGATCCCCGAACTTCGTTCGCCGTTAAACCACAAAGCGGACACGACGCTGCTTCGGGGCGCACACGGGTTTCAGCCTGGACAAAGAGACCGCCTTTTTGTGACCACCGATCTCGAGCTGGAAGAAATGTTCTCCCCTCTCGAGAACGCGGTACGGGCCCTCATATGGAGGCTGCAGCGGCTTCCGGACGGCATCCGTCCTGATCAGCACGTGCGTGCATGTGTCCAGTTCCTTGGGCGAACAAGCAGGTATGGACGAGTGTCGAGTGGGTGGTGGCGCTTTGATGCGTCGGAGATTGTCCCTCAGCAGACGCACCAACCCCGACTCCGTGAGACCCGATCTCTTGTCGAAGACCGGATCGCTTGGGAGTCTTGGGTTCTCCCCGTAAACCAGCTCCGCGGGGCTGGCAGCAAATTCCTCTCGGCGGGTTGTGCGAAGGCCGAGTAGGACGAGAGGCAAGACTTGAGTCCAGGACGGGTCGTCGCGTGCCATGATGGCGGCTTTCAGCGTCCGGTGCCAACGTTCCAGCATCCCATTGGATTGTGGATGGTATGCAGTAGTCCGCTGGCGTTTAAAACCCAGGAGTTTGCCTAACTCCGAGAAAAGGGTGGATTCAAATTGCATTCCCTGGTCAGTGATGACCACTGCAAGGACGCCAAAGCGTGGTATCCACTCTCGGCAGAGGGCTTCGGCACAAGATTGCGCCGTGATGTCTTTCAGAGGTATTGCCTCACGCCACCGCGTGAACCTGTCGATGATTGTGAGGCAATACTTGTAGCCGTACGAGTCTCGCAAAGGCCCTATTATGTCGAGGTGTATCGTGTGGAAACGCTTGGTAGTGCGGGGGAATGAGCCCACTTCTTTCCTTACATGCCTAGAGACTTTACACTTTTGGCATGCGATGCACTCTCTGGCCCAGGAATTGATATCCTTGTTCATGGAGGACCAGAAGTATTTTCCGGTGACTAACCGGTTTGTTGTCCTGATGCCGGGATGCGCCAAGTCGTGAACTGCGTGGAACACTTCCTTGCGAAATGTGGCCGGAATGTATGGCCGAGGTCCCTTTTCCGAGTCTTCGCAGCAGAGCGAGAGGTTTGAGCCGAAGATGGGCAACTCCCGAAATTTGTATTTGGGGTTGGACTTGAGGCTCTGAAGTGCTGCGTCATCCACCTGCGCCTTGGCAATAGCCGAGAAATCGAGTGAGGCGGGGATGTTAACTTCGGAGACACGAGACAAAGCGTCAGCAACTATGTTGTCCTTGCCGGACACGTGCTGGATGTCTGACGTAAACTGGCTGATGAAGCTCAGGTGTCGAAGCTGACGAGGGGACGCTTTGTCGGGCTTTTGTTTCAAAGCATAAGTGAGAAGCTTATGGTCCGTGAACACTGTGAACGGCCTGCCTTCTAGGGAGAAACGGAAGTATTTGATGGACAGGTATGCGGCGAGCAGTTCGCGATCGTAGGTACTGTAGTTCCGTTGAGGGGGATTCAACTGTTTCGAGAAGAAGCTCAACGGCTGCCAAACTTGATCCACCTTTTGGTGAAGGGCAGCACCTACTGCGATGTCAGAGGCATCAACAAAAACGGCTAGGGTGCATCTTGATGAGGAAATGCCAAAAGTGTAGCATCGGCCAGTTGCTGTCGGGATTTGTTGAACGCGCGGACAGCCTCTTCAGACCACACAATCTCTCGTGTGTCTTTTGTTTTGGGGCCAGACAAGTACGCGTTCAAAACGGACTGGTGATGGGCGGCCTTGGGCAGGAAACGACGGTAAAAGTTTAGCATGCCCAAGAACCTCCTCAACTCCCTCACTGTTTTTGGACGCGGGAAGCTTGTGATTGCTTGCACTTTGTCTGGGTCGGGCTGTATTCCTTCAAAGGAAATGGAGTGGCCGAGGAATCTCACCTGTTGTTGAAGGAATTTGCACTTCTCAACGTTTAGGACTAAACCGGCCTCAAGGAGACGTTGAAAAATGCACTCGAGACGGGCTAAGTGCTCAGACTCAGTGGAAGAAGCGACCAAAACATCATCCAGATAGACGAAACAGAAATCGAGGTTTCGCAGGACTGAGTGAATGAACCTTTGAAAGGTTTGCGCCGCATTGCACAATCCGAAAGTCATTCGGGTGAACTCGAAGAGTCCAAAGGGTGTGCATATTGCCGTCTTTGGAATGTCTTCAGGAGCTACTGGGATTTGGTGGTATGCCTTGGCTAAGTCCAAGGTCAAAAAGATGCGGCAATTCGCGAGGTGATGCGCAAAGTCGTGGATGAGTGGAATCGGATATCGGTCAGGAACAGTCTGTGCGTTTAGCCTTCTGTAATCCCCACAGGGACGCCATTCGCCATTTGGCTTAGGGACCATATGTAAAGGGGAAGACCAACAGCTGTTTGAGGGCCTGCAGATACCCTGTTGAACAAGTTGTTCAAATTCTTTCCGCGCGATAGCCAGTTTCTGGGGTGGTAGAGGACGCACCTTCGAGAAAATCGGGGAACCAGTAGTATTTATGTGATGCTGCACATTGTGCTTCACTGGTTTCGAGAGACTACACTCGGTAGTAATCTGGCTGAACTTTTGGAGGAGTGTCCGAACACGAGAGTCGGTGATGTCTTCCAAAAGAACGGAAAGGTTATTGTCAGCGTGAGATACCATTTGGCCCGACGAATTTAGGTTGGTTGTGGGGTCTATAAGGGACTTATTTTGCAAGTCCACCAGCAACCCATAGTGACACAAGAAGTCTGCGCCTAATATGGGGAAGCCGACATCCGCCAGGATGAAACGCCACGGAAACGTCCTACGCAAGCCAAGACTCACGTCCACTTGCCTGTACCCGTATGTATTGATGCGGGAGGAATTTGCTGCCGCCAGTTTGAGGGGTTGTGGATATAGTCGATGATGCCGGGGTACGGGAAGAACCGAAACCTCCGCACCCGTGTCGACGAGGTAGTTGCGCCTGCTGAGGGGGTCGAAAATAGTTAGGCGACGTGGCGCTGCGCTCTGGATGGCCGTCGCCAAGACCCCCGCGGACCTAGTTTTTTGCGGTAGGCGCGAATTTACAAGGTAGCGTACATCTTGTCGCTTTATCTCCGAAATTACGATGGTACCAGTAAATAACTTGGTCCGCAGGCTGTCTTGACGACCTGCTACCCGAACGCCCTTTTCGTGTGGCAGACCATGAGCGAGCTCGCGATCTGGCACTCGAACGCTGAGCGTCCAACGTCGCCCGCATCTCGGCCACGCTGGCCGTTAAAGCCGCTATCTCGCGCCGTAAGTCGCTCACCTCGTCCGACTGTGGTTGAACGGCCGCTATGGTTGGGCGAACGTACACCTCTTGTACCTGGTCGGCCGTCGCTGCTAGTTCCTCCAAGGAACCGGAGACGCAGGCTAGGATCGCCTGGGTGCCCTCCGGGAGCCGACGCAACCAGAGCCACTTGATCAGATCGTCGCCGATCTTGCTCCCACCCAATTGCCTCATTTCACGAAGCAATTGGCTGGGAGTTCGATCACCCAACGTTAAACCCGCCAGCAAGTGGTCTAATTTTGCCGACTCGCTTGCCGACAGGCGCCTGATCAACTCGCTCTTGAGCTGTGAGTACGATGCCGACTTGACTACGTCGGACACCAGAAATATGGACTCCTCGTCCAGGCCGACCACCGCGTAGTTGAAGCGGGTCGCGTCCGATTTGATGCCGGACATTTGGAACTGCGCTTCCAAATGCACGAACCACAGCTCGGGGTTCCGCCGCCAAAACGGAGGAACGCGTACGGCGAGAGCGGTCACTTGCGGGTCCGATGGGCCTGCCGCGTCTTTACTATCAAACGGCATCTTGTTTCACGGAAAATACGAGTTGTAATGCAGACGCGGTGAATTTATAACGAAACGCGGTGAATTTTACTCCGACACGGCAGGCCACACCCACAAATGCACGCACGGACAGAGAAAATTACGACCGAAGCGGACGCTCTCCAGCGCAGACCAAAACAACACCAAAGAAATGGAGAACCCGCGATGCGAAACACCTAACGCCGTCTCTTGCAGCGGCTTTAATTTTTATTATCACTTTTTAAATAATATTTCAAAACTAATTATAATTATAATAATATTTCAGCAGACACTTGATCGAAGCTAGAAAATAAAAACTAAGTTATGCGAAATGTTTGTAAAATGTATTCTCCGAGACTGTGATAACTAATGATAACGTCGTCGGATCGTAGCGCTGATGGGTTGCGATGCGGCGTCTAGTTCATTTGGCACGAGCACTCAATTGCAGGGAACGATACGATGGCACCAAACTCAAACTAAACCTGCGAGTTGATTGAAGCGAACTGCTGATTTTGTGGTGGCTGTTGTTGCTGCTGTTGATATTGTTGCTGTTGTGCTGGCGGTGGATTATGATGTTGTTGAGCTTGAGGCTGATATTGTTGTTGGCCGGGGTGCTGTTGGTATTGTTACTGCTGATATTGTAGCACCTCGATGGGATTTTGCATGCTTCCGTATTCACCAAATTTTCCGCCGTTGCTGCGTTGTCGTTGTCTGTGGCGGCGGCGCTTATGCGGGCTCTAGTGTCGGGGTCACCACTTTAGTATTACTGTTGCAACTAGTCGGCACATGAATTCTGTTGGTCGCATACAGAAGTCACCAACACTAACTGATGTCGCTAGATAGATACTGGCCAATAGCCAACAAATTATTATACCGTACAGACCAAGTACACTAAAGAAAATTAATGCAAAGCGTAACCGTCTTACTAATTCAATTTAGTTTTGGATGATCTTTACAAAATAAACTTTTTAAATATTATAAATTATTTTATATGTGATACGATGTTTACGCCGTGATACGTATTACGGTTGCAACTAGTCGGCACATGAATTCTGTTGGTCGCATACAGAAGTCACCAACACTAACTGATGTCGCTAGATAGATATTTATATGTGATACGATGTTTACGCCGCCGCGGTTGGGAACAGAAGAGACCGACTTATTTCCATGCGGTCCTTACTGTCCCAACCAACGGCATTTTTCCGCCGCTAATTCTCCACTCCCCTGGTGCGTTCAGAAAATGAGTGAGTGGAGAGTTCCGCGCCATCTACCCGTCCGCATCCGCAACATTCGAAATAAATTTCGAATGCTGCAGATCCTCCCGCGCCACAATCTCATGTTTTTGGGAACAAATCGCGACATTCTCCCCAAGCGAGTTTCAAACTTGGTTTCGAAAGCCGTCAGTTTTCCCTAAGCTGGATTTTTTCAACTCAAACATGAGATCCCCTTTCTGGGTCCTCCGGATTTTGCTGGCATTTCCGCCTAAGTCTTTTAGGTCAGGGTCAGATTTCACCTCCTTCTTCAGTATCTTCGCATACGTTAGATGTCCTCTGCTGGAGATTACAATTGCCTCCGAACGAATTCGCATCTTTGGCTTCTTGTCTCTTTTCTTGTTCACGACCTTAGTCCAACCACCGCTCTTATTTTCTTTCGGTTTCGCTTCGCTAGCCGACGTTCCTACTTTGGGCACTTTGGGCCCTTCTGAACTTTTAGTTCCGTTTGTTGGACTGGTCCAGACTCCTTTTTTCCTTTTTGGTGCCTGTTGATTCCCCAAAGCTTCGCCCTCTTTGTCTCGCACTCGCTTACTTGGTCGAAGATCGATGGCCTTGTGCTTTGGTGTCACTTGGGTCGCCTGTGACACTGTTGGGGCGGGGATGTCCGGCTTTTCCTTAGGCTTTCTTACTTCTTCCTGGCTCCCTGATGGCTCTCACCATGTTCTTAATGGCTTGGTGCACGTTGTGCTTGTGCTTGATGAATTCGGACAGCTCAACTATTTTAGTCCCAAGCTGCATAAAAGGTAGTTCTTCTTGATCAGGGCTCTGTTCTCTGTGAGTCTTGGCCAGATTACTCCTTTTACTGACTTGTACTTTCTCTTTTGTCGGCTTTGGTATTGGAGGCGATGTTAAAAGTGATGAGCTTCTCCTGAATGAATCTATTTGCTGCTGCTGGAGTACCTCTTGATCAAATCCGATGGGTGTCGAAATCGGCTTTTTTGGCCAGCTATCTCCTTTTAGCCCATCATTCTTTGCCTTTGTAATTGGTGTTCTTAGCCGAGTTGTGCTTCGTTTGAACACCTCCTTCTCCAAATCTAAAACACTTGTAGTATTAGAGTATTAGATCGGTTTTGACAGATGGCCAAACACACTTCTGTGTTACCAGTTTTACAGTCGCGTTTGTTAGGTGGAATAAGTAGTGTAAGCTTTTGAAAACAGTTTTCCGGAATGGATGAGTTATGTAAGATCAAAAGGTACCAGTAGATACATCACACCATAACTTGCAACTAATCCGCGGAGCCTGGAACTGCTTTAGTCGAAGCCCTGGGTTTCCTTCGAAGACTAAAGTTAGCTGCTTGTGATCCGTAAAGATGGTGAACTCCCTTGGCTCAACCATATGACGAAAGAGTTTTATCGCTAGGTACATGTCCAGTAGTTCAAGCAAATGGTTACCAGCAACAATTAATCCGCTGTTAGAGGACTGCTCCAGTCGCGAAGCCAGATACAACGCAGAAAATTAGCGAATGTGCATCAGATTTTGAATGTATAGGTAGCGTCGTCTATTCCAGTGCGGTTTTGGAAGCTTCAAAAGCTGCGGCAGATTCGATTGGTGAATTTCCTTCAAACTTTGTAAAAATTTAACATACGCAAGAATGCTCTAAGCTGCTTCCCTTTGGTTGGTTGTGGGTAGGATCGGATCGATTTAACATTGATTGAGACAAGGTATCCTAAGAAACTAACCTCGTGCTTACCGAAAGCGTATTTGCTTGGATTCACAACTACTCCATATTGTTTCAACCTTTGGAACAGAATTCTTGAGAGGGGGGGCGTGCTCTTCACGTGAATATGAAGCGACCGATATATCATCGATGTAGACGAAGGAGAAGTCCAAACCTCTCAAAGCCTCACCGATGAATCATTGGAACGTTTGCGCTCTGTAGGCCGAATGTCATAAACGGAAACTTGTAAAGGCCGAACAGTGTTATGATGGCTGTCGTTGGTATATATTTTCTTCAGCTACCGAGATCTGGTTAAATGCTCTTACCAAGTCTATTGTTAAAAAGACAGTTTTACCATGGATCGTTTGGGCGAAAACTTGAATGTGCCGAACTGGGTACTCGTCAGCGGAAGTCGCTGCGTTGAGTGCGCGATAATCTCGGCACGGTCTCCAGTCGTTATTCTTTTTAGGCACCATATGCAAGGGTTTAGCGCGCCAATCCTAGCTGGATCATGGTATTGAATTCTTTTTTCGCGATGTTTAGCTTGTCCGGAGCTAACCGTCTAGGTTTCAATGCAACTAGCGGTCCTAGCGTTGTGGTTATATGACGCTTAGATCGATGATACGCCATTTTTCCAGTTCCGTTCGGACGAGTTATTTCCGGAAACTCTCATCGATGGCCGAGGTTGAGTGTGACGAACCGTGCATATGGTCCTTTCTATTCCCGCTAGAAAGTTAATCGCCTTAAAAGATCCCCATGATTGTCTATACGACCAGCGAAGTCACGCATAGGTTGACACAAATCCTTATGGGAGTTTGTGTTCAGGACCCGGATCAGACGCTAGTCAGGAGTCTACCTCAGCTGAACCTGCGCTGCCAACTTAATGTTGTCATAGCTTTGAAAGATAATTTCACCAGAAAGATTTCACCAGATTTACGTCTACCGCAACTAGTCTTTCCAAAGTATATAAGCACAATGCCGCTGAGCTCGAGGTGTGCTAATTATGTTTTTCACTTCGTTATAAAAAACAGAGCTTCCGTTCCTAAGATCATACGATCTTCTTTATTTCCGAATCAGAACTGCTGACTAACATGTAGGATCTTAACTATTTATACTATATCTACGCAGGCCAAATATTGTTCTTTCCTTATGAAGAACAAGTCATAAAATTGATTTCTATTTTTGACACGCAGGTCAAACTCTTATTCAACCATTTGCGATGCGGATGTCATAATATCTAATACTTGTACATTCCCATCACGTGGTACACAAATGTTACACTGATTGGGTCAGAGTGCATCTTGTAATCATGCGTTACACAGATGTTATATTGTTTGACGCGCAGGTCAAAGTACAAAGATATCTTATCTTAGAACTATGGTACAAGCAATATAAATAACATATGCTTGTACTGTAGATTTCCTTAAACAAATAATATTATTATTGTACTATAATTTGCTCTCCAGAATTTCACCATATCACTTCGTTTAGCCCCAGAATATTTAGCTTATGCCGCCGAAATTCCCTCTCAAGTTGGAAAAAGCGAACACTGTAGGCAACCCTGATAACTAGAGATGAGTAGGTGATGTATGTAATACTACAAAAGTGATATCGCTTCAAAATGTGATATCATATTTCCATCACCAAGCGTTATCTATACATTACCAAGCAGTATAGCAAAAGGTAACATTACTGCATCATCTACCATTCCCGCTTCACCTAATGTTACTGCATTAGCTAACATTATTGCATTACAAAAGTGGTGTTGTAATATGAGATCACATTTCGAAACTGCACCTACCATTATCGCTCTTCGTAATACAAGCCGCAGCAGCAGTTGTTAATGCCGACGCCTAATATCGGGTTAACTTTAGGCTTGCTTAAGGTTGGCTTCGGGCTAGTTTCAGGCTGGCATTGGACTGACTTTAAGTTGGCTTTTGGGCTGGTTTCGAGCTAACTTTGGGCCGAAAAGTGATTTTGGGTACATGTGAATATTAGCGATGAGTAAGTATTGTATGTAATATTACAAACGTAATACCACGTTAAAGTTTGACATTACATTGCTATCACCGAGTGACATCGAAACATTACAATATCACCTAACATTACTACGGCACTTAATATTACCCCATAACGAAGCATCACCGCATTACAAATAATAATAATAATCGGTGGCGCAACAATCGAATTGGATCAGGGCCTTAAAGTTTGTTAGAGCACTTCATTCTAGACCGTAACGGTACACTACAGAATTATAGGACCCTATAGGAGGCAATGTGGTCAGCATTGCGCTCGCCCAAGATTATTATTTTGGTTCTCAGGTACTCATTCAGAGCTGAGTCGATTGGTACCCGACGTCAAATCACGATACAAATGCCACTGCCATCAGTGAGATTTGAACCGCGACCTTCCGTACGACAGTCATGCACTCTAACCACTCAGCTATCCAGACAAAGCATGACAAAAGTTATGTAATATAATATCACCGCTCTTCATAGTAATACGCCGGTTTTTAGCTTGCTTTGGGCTGGCTTTTAGTTGGCTTTGGGTTGACTTTGGACTGGCTTTTGAGCTGCTTTCGGCCTGGCTAGACTAGACAATAATTTGAAGTACATGTGAATACAGGGTTACAGATTCTTGGCTTCAACTAATTGATTTGTAATGTTTTGACTTGGAATGAATGTCGGCTGGTGGATATTATATATGGATATAATAAATGCAGTCCAAATTATTCTAGTAATAAGTAATATTTGGTACTATGAACTACCAAGTTTTAATACTTGATGTCTATGATATAACATCATATGCATGGTTAGAGTAATGAAAGGTGGTGTTTGTGATATTACATTCTAATATCACCTTTTCAAAAAGTGATTTGATATAGCATTACTAACGTTTTACGTACCTCTACTGATGTCTTAGTCGCAGATCGTACCCGCTCTCCGTAAAAACTAATCATAGGCCGTTTTCAATAACCAAATCTGTCCGTCAAGGAAAACCAAAGGAAAGACAATGGCATGACATATATCTGTCCCCATGGAGACCGGCTTTTATTAATGAAAAAAGTTATAAATCGGTTTGCACCACTGGAATTCGATGGCCTCATTTATTTCTCATAGCATCAATTTTAATTAAACTAAGGGAAATATGATATTCTGATATGGAATTTTAATTTCATTTATCGACTGGATGTAGCAGCGGAAATTATTTTTTTATTCAAGTATACGCTTCCATGCATGCAGCAACAGACAATGAAACTTATCCAAGAGAAGATATATTAACCGCTTGAAAATTAGAAAAGAAAGTTTTTAGCTAATTCTAATGTCTTATAATTTCTAATCCTGAAGTGTTTTAACTAATGTAAAAAATTAAGGATTAGACTACATTTCAAAAGAATTTAATGTAAGATGAATTATGCGTAGCTTTTATAATGAGATTATTGCCTGTTTTAGATTGCCTTTTGCTAGTTTTGCAGCCAAGCTTACTGCTTTATCTCTAACATTTTACATTACAAAAATTGGAACCTAGTGGGCAAAATATATGCCCTTGCATCTAACCCTCTTTTCAAGGTTTTATCTAAAACAAATCCTTATTAAAATCGATTTACTGTCTGTCTGTCTCTTTATTTTTTTATACGTTGGAAGGTTGAACTGTTCAAAAACTACCGCTGGCTCCTGCCATATGGTTATGTGAGACTTTTACTCACTAAAACCACCTCCTCCTTCGCTTACCCTACAGGACTGTCATTTCGGTCTTACGTCGCGGGGCAGAATCAGTTACGAGCTGTGACTCCTGTCGTTATTTGTAACTTCTCTCTCCTCAGCAGATTGTGGATCGCCTTCATTAATTTTTCCACCGCCCTCCAAAATGTTTCAGAGGCTAGCAAGTTACGCATATTCCCACGGTTGATTATAACACGTTGATCCACAACGTGACCGAAATGCTACACCCAGCAATGCCAGACGCATAGTCAGCATTATTCTCTACTTCATTCCTTTTCAAATTAACATAAAAAGGGAAACATGATCCGCCCATCTCTCTCAGTCCGTGATTAGCCATTAGACACGTAACATTGCAAATAAACGATTTAAAAGTAAGAACTTGTGTCTTTCCTTTGTTTTTTTTTAATCCACTTGCCGCTCGAATCCACAACTGGCGCAGTCGGTTAACGGTTTTTTTTTGGTGTTTTACCTTGTTAAAAATATTCGCGAACCGCGAAGGAGGCGAAAATAAATAATAACAAAACGGGAATTGCATTGCCCAAAGGAGAATCTTAAGAAGATTCCCTTCTGACCTCGAAAATTCGTGAGTCAGCTAAAACCAAAACACCATTAGTATAACTAAAATCAGTGAAAAAAGGGTATTGAATAGCCCAAAACAAGACATCCAGAATTTTAGAAGAATTCGGTGTCAAATAAAATAAAAAGTGCAAAATAAAAGTAAAGTGAATGAACGAGAGAAGAAATCGGCGATTCGAGAGATTGTTAGATCGAAGAGAAATCGAGGAAAGTGGAAAAATGGAACAGCAAATAGGAGAGTTACAGCAGCAGCTATTGGAAAGAAATGCGCAGATTGAGCGAATGGCGAGCTTATTGGCAGAGGTAAATTTACGGGAGCAAAATTATCAACAACAGCAACAACAGATTCAGCAAGTCAACCACCACGTGACGATCAGGGATCGAGTCCTGAAGGAGACAAGGTATTTAAGTACCTTCACCGGAAAAGGAGACGTAAAAATCAACGGATTTGTGAGTACTGTGGAATATTATTTAAATATTTTAGTTGATGAGGAATTAAGAAAGGAGGCAACGAAGATTATATTTTATGAGAAAATACAAGGTGAGGCTAAAGATGCCATTATAAATTTATCAGAGCCGGACAATTGGGATCTGATAAAATCCACATTAAAATTAACTTATAAACCTGATATTGAGCCGATTGAGATTTATAAGAAAATTAATGAACTAAAAGTAGATAACGTAAATGAACTTGCCTGTGAGTTGCAGAAGTTAAAACGCAAAAAGGACGAGTTAATGATTTTTTATGATAGGGATACGTATATAGATTTATCTAATGTCGAGTCCTTATTAGTAAATATTGCGAAAGAAATGACTCAAGGAGTCCTTTTAGATAAAATTTATGACAAAGTAAATTTAGAAGAAATAATAAAAATTATGAGAATTAGAAGATTCGAAAATGCATGTATCAGACCGCAATTTAGAAAACCCAAATTAAATAAGTTTAGAATTGAAAATGGCAAAAATGTAACACAGAAATACGAAAATAGACAAAATTACGACAACAAAACGAAGTTTGACAATAGGCAATATGACGATCAAAATAAAGAGCAAAATTTTAGCCATGGACACATAAAGAAGAGGCAGGAAAATTTCCGTTCAGGAAATTATAGAAATAATAATAACAGATCTCAACAGTTTAGGAATAATATCACATCGGATCAAAGTAGAAGATATGTTGCATCAGGAAGAAGAGGTTTAGAGGAGCCAATGGAGGTGGATAATATCCAAAGACAGACAAATGAAAGGAATAATTTAGAATCAAACAAACAAAGTGAAAATAATGAAAATTTTTTTTTGGACCAGCCCACGAACAACTACCCCTAATTAATATCACGATTAGTGGTACCAAATATGTGGCATTAATCGATACCGGGTCTGCATTTAGTATAGTTAGGGATTCTTTTGATCAGTTTGAGAAGATTAAGATAAATCCTATATATTTTACTACGATAACAGGAAGAGACGCATTTCATTACGAAATACAAACGCCTTTACCAGATGAAATTAAAATTAAATTGCCTTCAAATGTGAACGGGAAAATCAAATGGAAAGTAAGAAATTTGAGTAAAAGAAAGTATGATTTCATTATTGGTGTTAATATATTAAGCAATTTAGATACGGTAATAGACTTGGAGGAGAAAGTTATATTATTGAATGGGGAAAGGATACCTTTTATAAATAATCCTTATGAGGAAAATGAAGTTTGCACGTTAGAAGAAACCAAAATGGATTATATTAAAAGATTAAAACTAGACCATTTGAACAAAGGAGAACGGATGGAAATTGAGAAATTAGTACAGGAGTTTCAGGATGTGTGTTACAAGGAAGGGGATATATTAACATGCACAACAGAAATTGAGCATGAAATAAAGACAAACACAGATGCAGCTATCAATGCTAAACTTTATAGATACCCGCCCAAGCATGAATTGGAAGTGAAAAAGCAGATAGAGGAAATGGAAAGGCAGGGCATTATAAGAAAAAGTAAGTCAAAATATTCAAGCCCTTTATTAGTAATACCAAAGAAAAGTGACAATTCGGGAGAAAAAAAGTATCGTATATGTATTGATTATCGAGCATTAAATGCAGTCACAGAAGATGACCAATTCCCGATCCCCAACATAGAAGCAGCTTTCGATAAACTGGGGAGGGCACAATATTTTTCAGTGTTTGATTTAGCCAAAGGTTACTATCAGATTCCGGTTAAGGAACAGGATAGACATAAGACAGCTTTTATTACTCCACAAGGTCTCTACGAATTTGTTAGAATGCCGTTTGGTTTGAAAAACGCGCCTAGAACCTTTCAACGTTTGATCAATCATGTCTTACGAAAATATATAAATATAATATGTATAGTATATCTTGACGATATTTTGGTTTTTAGCACATCTTGGGAAGAGCATCTTGCAGCTATTAGAAAAATTTTCAAAGTGTTAAGAAAGTATGGTCTGAAATTGCAAATTGACAAATGTAATTTCGTACAACGGGAAACTAATTTCCTAGGACACGTCATAACAAAGGAGGGATTGAAACCAAACCCTGAAAAAATCAGGATAATTCAAAATTTGCCATTGCCAAAAACTGAGAAGCAAGTAAAGAGCTTTCTGGGAATAACGGGTTATTACCGAAAGTTTATCAAAGACTATGCAAAGATCGCCCAACCCATGACAAAATACCTAACCAAAAACACAAAAAAATTAATCCGAATGATCCAAATTTCATAGAATCTTTTGAAAAATTAAAAACCATTATTAGTACACATCCAGTGTTAAAATTCCCGGAGTTCGGAAAACCCTTTCAATTAACCACTGACGCTTCTAATTATGCGATAGGTGCCGTTTTGTCCCAAAATGGTCATCCTGTTTGCTACGCGTCGAGAACCCTTAGTCGGCATGAGCAAAACTATTCAGCAACCGATAAGGAATTCTTAGCTATAATGTGGTCTGTCCAATACTTCAGACCATATCTCTATGGCAATAAGTTTTCCATATTTACGGATCATCAACCCATAAAATTTTTACAAACAAAGTATAAGGGGAAGGATTTATCACCACGTCATCAAAGGTGGCTATTGAAACTTGGTGAATATGATTTTCAGATTGAATATTTGAAAGGTAAGGAGAATAAGGTGGCCGATTTTTTGAGTAGGATAAAAACAACAGATGAAAACATAAAGGAAGACAACCCAGATAATATGACCCAAGATTACTCTGATTTAGGAATACTATTTAATATAGAAGATGACCAACAATCCACTTTGGCAACAATCCATTCAGCTCCTGAAGAACTACAAAATTACATTCCGATTAAAGAGGAAATAGTGAACAAGTATCGAACGCAATTAATTTTAACTAATAACAAAACTGAAGAATTCAAGACATATCATGGAAAGAGAATAATTTTTATAGCGGAACACGATTTTGAAAACCTAGAAGAAATTTTAACGAAATATATCAAGAAAGGAATTACAGGAATTTATACAGAGTTAGAAGATCATAAATATAATATTGTGCAGGAAAAAATAATAGAAATGTTTACACACGATAAGAGCGTAAAGTTTATTAGATGTTCATTTAGAGCACAAAATATAGAAACGGAGGTAGAGGCTATCAAACAAATTTCGTTGTATCAGGGGAAGTTTGCACTCGGGAATAAACGAAACCTTTAATGCATTGAAATTTAAAATATATTTTCCAAAACTATTAGAATTAATTACAGTGGTGATAAGCCAGTGTGACCTTTGTCAAGAGGTAAAGTATGACAGACACCCAATAAAGTCAAAATTTAATCATACAGAAACAGCGAATGAAGTAAATGAAATTATTCAAGTAGATATTTTTACAATTAAAAAATGCAACTTTCTAACAATAATTGACACATTTTCAAAATTCGGAGCAGTGTATTATCTTCCGGATAAGAATCATTATACAGTAATTGAGCAATTCGAGGATCATTTCGCAAAATTCGACAAACCTAAAAAGATATTAGTGGGAAATGAATTTAGTGGAGCTTTAATGAAGAACTTTTTTCAGAAAGAGCAAATAATATTACATCTTACAAAACCCCATAGCCATACAGGAATAGCGGATGTTGAACGTTTTCACAGTACGCTAATAGAAAAATTTCGGACAATTACCAGTGGAAAATCAAACCTCTCAGCAAGAGTAGTAATACAACAGGCAGTTAGAAACTATAATAATAGATATCACTCTACGATAAAGTGTACTCCGAAGGAAGTTCAAACTCACAAGGTAGATTTCGAGAAAATTAGACAAAATATAGAGGAATTCAAAGAGAAGAGGGTATTAAGTCGAAATAAAAATAGAGAAAACTATAAAGAAGATAGAAAGAAAGGATTCATTAAAAATTATAAAGCTACGAGACAAAAACATATTGCAAGATTTAGAAAAGCGGAACTTAAAAACGTACACCCAAGTAATATCAGAAGGAAGTTAAAATACGCAGATCAAGATGATGATGATGTGGAAAAAGTACTAGAAACACAATCACAGGAAAAAACAGAATTACCAATAAATGAAGAGCAAAGAGAAGCAATTAATAAGGCAATAAATGGAGGGTCAAATAATGAGGTATTAGTATCGAGGGATAAGTTGAATATCACTAGGTCAGATATCAAAACATTAGGCAAAGATGAATGGCTTAATGATAATATCATTAATTGTTACATGAATTTAATACAAGAAAGAAGCAATATTCCAACAGAGGATAATTTACCAACAGTGTATACAATGAATACACATTTTGTATCTCGTCTAATAGAATCAGGTTATAAATCAGTAGAAAGATGGACAAAACGAGTAAATATATTTTCATTCAACATAATATTATTCCCAGTACATGTGAATAATAATCATTGGGCGTTAGTAGTAGTCGATTTTAGACAAAAAACAATCAGGTATTATGATTCGATGGGAAATACAAACCCGAAAGTGTTAGATGCAATTGAAAATTACTTAAAAGAAGAATCGCTAAGCAAATTGAAAAAACCATTTGATATAGTTCCATTTAAAAAACAGAACGTTGAAAATATTCCAAGGCAGGACAATGGAAATGACTGTGGCGTCTTCAGCTGTATATTTGCGGAAGTAATTAGTAGAAATAAACAAATTAATTTCACGCAAGAAAATATACCTTATTTTAGAGATAGGATGATAATAGAAATTCTGGAAGGGAAACTATTTCATTAAAAACTATTACGATTTACAGATGTTCAGTATTCTTTGGATGACATTGATAATAATAACACAACCAGCATCAGCAACTCTGACAATAACCCCTTTAATGGCAAATAATGGGTATATAAATATAAACATGGGACAGACGGAAATTATTATGAACACTAGAACTTTGTTGCATATTATAAACACTAATGAAATTAAAACAGCAGTACAAAGGATAGCAGAAAATTTAGTAAATTTAGGAATAGAAACGGACGAAATTATTAGAAAAGAAATGGATAGCGTAAAAGAAAAAATAAAGGCGATAGAACCGAAAATAAGAGAAAAACGAGGACTTGTTAACTTAGTAGGGAATGTTCAAAAATACTTATTTGGCACTATGGACGAAGATGATAGGAAGGAGATCCTGAATCATTTAGAAATAATAGATAAAAATGAGGAACAAGAAATTGAGAACCTAAATAAACAGATTCAAATTAATTCCGCATTAAATGAATCAATAGTAATTTTGAAAAATATAATAGAATCAGACAGAAATAAAATTCTGAAAACATATCAGCAAACTAGTGAAAATGAAAAACGATTGATACAAACACAGTTGAAATTAGATCAGTTAATCAAAATTGAGATGTTGAAAGAAAAAGTTAATCAAATCATCGATAATATAGCTTTGGTTAGGCACGGAATTATCCACCCTAGTATGTTGACAACCACAGAAATAGAGATGACGGGACTGGACTTTTACAAATTAAAAAATGCACGGACAGGAATGCTAAGACGGGACAAAGATACTATAATATTAGCAGTAAAAATCCCAAGTTCATATAAAATATTAAACTATCAAATTGTAATTCCAATGACTACTGCAAATTTTAAAGAAATCAAAATTCCAGACCAATATATTATAACTATTAACCAAACGAAATACGAGTACACAGGACAAAGTCAATATGAAAAAGAGTTAAAGCCAATCAATAATTGTATAACAGAAAATAATTGTGAATTAGTAGAAAATAAAGAAACTGAAATTAGAAAACTAGATGAAAATACGATAATTTGTAAAAATTTGAAAAATGAAAAGATAGTAAACCTTTGTGATAATAGAAAGATAAATTTAAATGGAAATGTAATGCTTATAATAAATAATTGTACAATAAAGATTAGAAATCAAACGTTTAGTAGCAATGATGAAAAATTTGTTGATAGATTTTTCTTTGTGGAAGAAAATGAATGGAAATTTAAAAATAAAATGAAATTTGAAGAGATACTTACAAAAAATATAGAAAATTTAGACCATATTAAACAAATAAAAGTAGACCGAAAAATCAATTATGTTTCAAATGTAACAATTGTAATAATATTATTGATAATGTTCGGCATTATACTTACTTTTAGGAAAAAATATAAAAATTTAAAATTTTCAGTTTTAACTATAACGAAAAACATTGTTAAAAATAATAGAATTGAGGACAATTCTAAGAGAGAGGAGGGGGAAGTTACGCATATTCCCACGGTTGATTATAACACGTTGATCCACAACGTGACCGAAATGCTACACCCAGCAATGCCAGACGCATAGTCAGCATTATTCTCTACTTCATTCCTTTTCAAATTAACATAAAAAGGGAAACATGATCCGCCCATCTCTCTCAGTCCGTGATTAGCCATTAGACACGTAACATTGCAAATAAACGATTTAAAAGTAAGAACTTGTGTCTTTCCTTTGTTTTTTTTTAATCCACTTGCCGCTCGAATCCACAACTGGCGCAGTCGGTTAACGGTTTTTTTTTGGTGTTTTACCTTGTTAAAAATATTCGCGAACCGCGAAGGAGGCGAAAATAAATAATAACAAAACGGGAATTGCATTGCCCAAAGGAGAATCTTAAGAAGATTCCCTTCTGACCTCGAAAATTCGTGAGTCAGCTAAAACCAAAACACCATTAGTATAACTAAAATCAGTGAAAAAAGGGTATTGAATAGCCCAAAACAAGACATCCAGAATTTTAGAAGAATTCGGTGTCAAATAAAATAAAAAGTGCAAAATAAAAGTAAAGTGAATGAACGAGAGAAGAAATCGGCGATTCGAGAGATTGTTAGATCGAAGAGAAATCGAGGAAAGTGGAAAAATGGAACAGCAAATAGGAGAGTTACAGCAGCAGCTATTGGAAAGAAATGCGCAGATTGAGCGAATGGCGAGCTTATTGGCAGAGGTAAATTTACGGGAGCAAAATTATCAACAACAGCAACAACAGATTCAGCAAGTCAACCACCACGTGACGATCAGGGATCGAGTCCTGAAGGAGACAAGGTATTTAAGTACCTTCACCGGAAAAGGAGACGTAAAAATCAACGGATTTGTGAGTACTGTGGAATATTATTTAAATATTTTAGTTGATGAGGAATTAAGAAAGGAGGCAACGAAGATTATATTTTATGAGAAAATACAAGGTGAGGCTAAAGATGCCATTATAAATTTATCAGAGCCGGACAATTGGGATCTGATAAAATCCACATTAAAATTAACTTATAAACCTGATATTGAGCCGATTGAGATTTATAAGAAAATTAATGAACTAAAAGTAGATAACGTAAATGAACTTGCCTGTGAGTTGCAGAAGTTAAAACGCAAAAAGGACGAGTTAATGATTTTTTATGATAGGGATACGTATATAGATTTATCTAATGTCGAGTCCTTATTAGTAAATATTGCGAAAGAAATGACTCAAGGAGTCCTTTTAGATAAAATTTATGACAAAGTAAATTTAGAAGAAATAATAAAAATTATGAGAATTAGAAGATTCGAAAATGCATGTATCAGACCGCAATTTAGAAAACCCAAATTAAATAAGTTTAGAATTGAAAATGGCAAAAATGTAACACAGAAATACGAAAATAGACAAAATTACGACAACAAAACGAAGTTTGACAATAGGCAATATGACGATCAAAATAAAGAGCAAAATTTTAGCCATGGACACATAAAGAAGAGGCAGGAAAATTTCCGTTCAGGAAATTATAGAAATAATAATAACAGATCTCAACAGTTTAGGAATAATATCACATCGGATCAAAGTAGAAGATATGTTGCATCAGGAAGAAGAGGTTTAGAGGAGCCAATGGAGGTGGATAATATCCAAAGACAGACAAATGAAAGGAATAATTTAGAATCAAACAAACAAAGTGAAAATAATGAAAATTTTTTTTTGGACCAGCCCACGAACAACTACCCCTAATTAATATCACGATTAGTGGTACCAAATATGTGGCATTAATCGATACCGGGTCTGCATTTAGTATAGTTAGGGATTCTTTTGATCAGTTTGAGAAGATTAAGATAAATCCTATATATTTTACTACGATAACAGGAAGAGACGCATTTCATTACGAAATACAAACGCCTTTACCAGATGAAATTAAAATTAAATTGCCTTCAAATGTGAACGGGAAAATCAAATGGAAAGTAAGAAATTTGAGTAAAAGAAAGTATGATTTCATTATTGGTGTTAATATATTAAGCAATTTAGATACGGTAATAGACTTGGAGGAGAAAGTTATATTATTGAATGGGGAAAGGATACCTTTTATAAATAATCCTTATGAGGAAAATGAAGTTTGCACGTTAGAAGAAACCAAAATGGATTATATTAAAAGATTAAAACTAGACCATTTGAACAAAGGAGAACGGATGGAAATTGAGAAATTAGTACAGGAGTTTCAGGATGTGTGTTACAAGGAAGGGGATATATTAACATGCACAACAGAAATTGAGCATGAAATAAAGACAAACACAGATGCAGCTATCAATGCTAAACTTTATAGATACCCGCCCAAGCATGAATTGGAAGTGAAAAAGCAGATAGAGGAAATGGAAAGGCAGGGCATTATAAGAAAAAGTAAGTCAAAATATTCAAGCCCTTTATTAGTAATACCAAAGAAAAGTGACAATTCGGGAGAAAAAAAGTATCGTATATGTATTGATTATCGAGCATTAAATGCAGTCACAGAAGATGACCAATTCCCGATCCCCAACATAGAAGCAGCTTTCGATAAACTGGGGAGGGCACAATATTTTTCAGTGTTTGATTTAGCCAAAGGTTACTATCAGATTCCGGTTAAGGAACAGGATAGACATAAGACAGCTTTTATTACTCCACAAGGTCTCTACGAATTTGTTAGAATGCCGTTTGGTTTGAAAAACGCGCCTAGAACCTTTCAACGTTTGATCAATCATGTCTTACGAAAATATATAAATATAATATGTATAGTATATCTTGACGATATTTTGGTTTTTAGCACATCTTGGGAAGAGCATCTTGCAGCTATTAGAAAAATTTTCAAAGTGTTAAGAAAGTATGGTCTGAAATTGCAAATTGACAAATGTAATTTCGTACAACGGGAAACTAATTTCCTAGGACACGTCATAACAAAGGAGGGATTGAAACCAAACCCTGAAAAAATCAGGATAATTCAAAATTTGCCATTGCCAAAAACTGAGAAGCAAGTAAAGAGCTTTCTGGGAATAACGGGTTATTACCGAAAGTTTATCAAAGACTATGCAAAGATCGCCCAACCCATGACAAAATACCTAACCAAAAACACAAAAAAATTAATCCGAATGATCCAAATTTCATAGAATCTTTTGAAAAATTAAAAACCATTATTAGTACACATCCAGTGTTAAAATTCCCGGAGTTCGGAAAACCCTTTCAATTAACCACTGACGCTTCTAATTATGCGATAGGTGCCGTTTTGTCCCAAAATGGTCATCCTGTTTGCTACGCGTCGAGAACCCTTAGTCGGCATGAGCAAAACTATTCAGCAACCGATAAGGAATTCTTAGCTATAATGTGGTCTGTCCAATACTTCAGACCATATCTCTATGGCAATAAGTTTTCCATATTTACGGATCATCAACCCATAAAATTTTTACAAACAAAGTATAAGGGGAAGGATTTATCACCACGTCATCAAAGGTGGCTATTGAAACTTGGTGAATATGATTTTCAGATTGAATATTTGAAAGGTAAGGAGAATAAGGTGGCCGATTTTTTGAGTAGGATAAAAACAACAGATGAAAACATAAAGGAAGACAACCCAGATAATATGACCCAAGATTACTCTGATTTAGGAATACTATTTAATATAGAAGATGACCAACAATCCACTTTGGCAACAATCCATTCAGCTCCTGAAGAACTACAAAATTACATTCCGATTAAAGAGGAAATAGTGAACAAGTATCGAACGCAATTAATTTTAACTAATAACAAAACTGAAGAATTCAAGACATATCATGGAAAGAGAATAATTTTTATAGCGGAACACGATTTTGAAAACCTAGAAGAAATTTTAACGAAATATATCAAGAAAGGAATTACAGGAATTTATACAGAGTTAGAAGATCATAAATATAATATTGTGCAGGAAAAAATAATAGAAATGTTTACACACGATAAGAGCGTAAAGTTTATTAGATGTTCATTTAGAGCACAAAATATAGAAACGGAGGTAGAGGCTATCAAACAAATTTCGTTGTATCAGGGGAAGTTTGCACTCGGGAATAAACGAAACCTTTAATGCATTGAAATTTAAAATATATTTTCCAAAACTATTAGAATTAATTACAGTGGTGATAAGCCAGTGTGACCTTTGTCAAGAGGTAAAGTATGACAGACACCCAATAAAGTCAAAATTTAATCATACAGAAACAGCGAATGAAGTAAATGAAATTATTCAAGTAGATATTTTTACAATTAAAAAATGCAACTTTCTAACAATAATTGACACATTTTCAAAATTCGGAGCAGTGTATTATCTTCCGGATAAGAATCATTATACAGTAATTGAGCAATTCGAGGATCATTTCGCAAAATTCGACAAACCTAAAAAGATATTAGTGGGAAATGAATTTAGTGGAGCTTTAATGAAGAACTTTTTTCAGAAAGAGCAAATAATATTACATCTTACAAAACCCCATAGCCATACAGGAATAGCGGATGTTGAACGTTTTCACAGTACGCTAATAGAAAAATTTCGGACAATTACCAGTGGAAAATCAAACCTCTCAGCAAGAGTAGTAATACAACAGGCAGTTAGAAACTATAATAATAGATATCACTCTACGATAAAGTGTACTCCGAAGGAAGTTCAAACTCACAAGGTAGATTTCGAGAAAATTAGACAAAATATAGAGGAATTCAAAGAGAAGAGGGTATTAAGTCGAAATAAAAATAGAGAAAACTATAAAGAAGATAGAAAGAAAGGATTCATTAAAAATTATAAAGCTACGAGACAAAAACATATTGCAAGATTTAGAAAAGCGGAACTTAAAAACGTACACCCAAGTAATATCAGAAGGAAGTTAAAATACGCAGATCAAGATGATGATGATGTGGAAAAAGTACTAGAAACACAATCACAGGAAAAAACAGAATTACCAATAAATGAAGAGCAAAGAGAAGCAATTAATAAGGCAATAAATGGAGGGTCAAATAATGAGGTATTAGTATCGAGGGATAAGTTGAATATCACTAGGTCAGATATCAAAACATTAGGCAAAGATGAATGGCTTAATGATAATATCATTAATTGTTACATGAATTTAATACAAGAAAGAAGCAATATTCCAACAGAGGATAATTTACCAACAGTGTATACAATGAATACACATTTTGTATCTCGTCTAATAGAATCAGGTTATAAATCAGTAGAAAGATGGACAAAACGAGTAAATATATTTTCATTCAACATAATATTATTCCCAGTACATGTGAATAATAATCATTGGGCGTTAGTAGTAGTCGATTTTAGACAAAAAACAATCAGGTATTATGATTCGATGGGAAATACAAACCCGAAAGTGTTAGATGCAATTGAAAATTACTTAAAAGAAGAATCGCTAAGCAAATTGAAAAAACCATTTGATATAGTTCCATTTAAAAAACAGAACGTTGAAAATATTCCAAGGCAGGACAATGGAAATGACTGTGGCGTCTTCAGCTGTATATTTGCGGAAGTAATTAGTAGAAATAAACAAATTAATTTCACGCAAGAAAATATACCTTATTTTAGAGATAGGATGATAATAGAAATTCTGGAAGGGAAACTATTTCATTAAAAACTATTACGATTTACAGATGTTCAGTATTCTTTGGATGACATTGATAATAATAACACAACCAGCATCAGCAACTCTGACAATAACCCCTTTAATGGCAAATAATGGGTATATAAATATAAACATGGGACAGACGGAAATTATTATGAACACTAGAACTTTGTTGCATATTATAAACACTAATGAAATTAAAACAGCAGTACAAAGGATAGCAGAAAATTTAGTAAATTTAGGAATAGAAACGGACGAAATTATTAGAAAAGAAATGGATAGCGTAAAAGAAAAAATAAAGGCGATAGAACCGAAAATAAGAGAAAAACGAGGACTTGTTAACTTAGTAGGGAATGTTCAAAAATACTTATTTGGCACTATGGACGAAGATGATAGGAAGGAGATCCTGAATCATTTAGAAATAATAGATAAAAATGAGGAACAAGAAATTGAGAACCTAAATAAACAGATTCAAATTAATTCCGCATTAAATGAATCAATAGTAATTTTGAAAAATATAATAGAATCAGACAGAAATAAAATTCTGAAAACATATCAGCAAACTAGTGAAAATGAAAAACGATTGATACAAACACAGTTGAAATTAGATCAGTTAATCAAAATTGAGATGTTGAAAGAAAAAGTTAATCAAATCATCGATAATATAGCTTTGGTTAGGCACGGAATTATCCACCCTAGTATGTTGACAACCACAGAAATAGAGATGACGGGACTGGACTTTTACAAATTAAAAAATGCACGGACAGGAATGCTAAGACGGGACAAAGATACTATAATATTAGCAGTAAAAATCCCAAGTTCATATAAAATATTAAACTATCAAATTGTAATTCCAATGACTACTGCAAATTTTAAAGAAATCAAAATTCCAGACCAATATATTATAACTATTAACCAAACGAAATACGAGTACACAGGACAAAGTCAATATGAAAAAGAGTTAAAGCCAATCAATAATTGTATAACAGAAAATAATTGTGAATTAGTAGAAAATAAAGAAACTGAAATTAGAAAACTAGATGAAAATACGATAATTTGTAAAAATTTGAAAAATGAAAAGATAGTAAACCTTTGTGATAATAGAAAGATAAATTTAAATGGAAATGTAATGCTTATAATAAATAATTGTACAATAAAGATTAGAAATCAAACGTTTAGTAGCAATGATGAAAAATTTGTTGATAGATTTTTCTTTGTGGAAGAAAATGAATGGAAATTTAAAAATAAAATGAAATTTGAAGAGATACTTACAAAAAATATAGAAAATTTAGACCATATTAAACAAATAAAAGTAGACCGAAAAATCAATTATGTTTCAAATGTAACAATTGTAATAATATTATTGATAATGTTCGGCATTATACTTACTTTTAGGAAAAAATATAAAAATTTAAAATTTTCAGTTTTAACTATAACGAAAAACATTGTTAAAAATAATAGAATTGAGGACAATTCTAAGAGAGAGGAGGGGGAAGTTACGCATATTCCCACGGTTGATTATAACACGTTGATCCACAACGTGACCGAAATGCTACACCCAGCAATGCCAGACGCATAGTCAGCATTATTCTCTACTTCATTCCTTTTCAAATTAACATAAAAAGGGAAACATGATCCGCCCATCTCTCTCAGTCCGTGATTAGCCATTAGACACGTAACATTGCAAATAAACGATTTAAAAGTAAGAACTTGTGTCTTTCCTTTGTTTTTTTTTAATCCACTTGCCGCTCGAATCCACAACTAGCATGTGGTCCACGATATTCTCCGGTGTTAACCGTGCTCCGGCGCCAATTTCTGCCTTCACTCTGAGTGCGGCGAACTGCGGGCAGTTAAAAACAACATGCTCCGCATCCTCCGGAATTATCACGCATGTCGGGCAATACGGGGAGTCGTCACGCCCGAAACGATAAAGGTGTACCCTCCGTGTCCACTTAGGAATTGAGTTAGGTGGTAACTAACCTCACCGTGCTTTCGTTTGATCCATTTAGAGACATCTGGAATAATCTTGTGTGTCCATCGTCCTTCAGATGAATGATCCTATCTTTTTGGACATTCCAAAATAGATTCACTTCGTGTCAATTGCCGACGATAGGTATAAGACTCGCCGATTGCATATGATGGGTCATAGAGACGTCGACCCTCGTTCGCCAAGATATTGATGGGGATCATGCCTGCTATCACATAAGCTGCTTCGTTGTTGCACAATAAGCGCACGACGTTCGCAATGCACTCAATCTTTATGGGGCTGCGATTTTTCTTCGATTTGCTTCCAACTTCAAACACGGTGGCAAGACTGGAGCTGCATAAAGCAAGATGGAGCTTACAACTCTCGAGATAAGGAGCCGAAAGCTTTGCCTAGGACCACCTATATTTGGTAACATTCTTGCAAATAACTTGAATTTCAGTCTTTGGTCAACCATGACTATTAGGTATTTAAGCGTTGGCTGCGACTGTATGATTTGTTCACCAATCCTGATCTTTATCGACGTTTGCTTTCTTCGCTTGGTAATCAAAACTACAACGGTTTTATGCTCCGCGAGTATCAGACCAGCTTCCTCTAGCCAAGACCTGATTTCAAAAATTGCCTCGTTTGTGAGTACCTCAATCTCATCAATATCTTGTGCCACGATAGTCACTCCGATATTGTCTGCGAAGCCATTGATTGTCATCCTTTTGGGTAGTTGTAACTTTAAAATTCCGTCATACATTATTATCCCCAGGAGAGGACCGAGGACTGATCCTTGTGGAACCCCGCAGGTTGTTGTATACGTGCTAGGTCCATTGTCCGAATCGTAACACAATATCCTCTCCCGGAGGAATTCTATGACTATGTGCGTCAGGTATTTAGGAGCGCCCAATTTGGCTAAAGCCCGCAATTATTTTGCTCCATTTTGTCGTGTTGAAGGCATTCTTCACGTGGAGAGTAACTACTACGCAAGATTTATTGACCTCCATTGCTTTTTCCGCAATTTCCGACACCCTGCTGATCATATTGACTGATCGTAGTTCTTGCCTTTCGGAATCCGTACTGCTTGTCTGAGAGACCATCCTCCTTTTCTGTGATTGGTACAAGCCTATTGAAAATGACCCGTTCGAAAAGTTCCCCGATGCCGTTTCGCAGGCATATAGGTCTATAAGACGAAGGAGTGGTTTATTTGGCTTCGAGATTAGCACAAGTTTCTGTTTCCTCCCCTCTTCTCGGACAATCCCATCTATGGGGCACATCGTAAATGTTTCAGTGAACCACCTTGGAACTGTTTCGACCGCTACTGTCAGTACTTTATTCGGAATGCCGTCTAAGCCTGGGCTTTATTTTCGGCATTTTCTTTGCGGCTTCCAGTCTTCTTCAGTGGTTACCTCGGGAATTTCACCGGGCTCTATCTGGACAGTGAGTAGGTTCGATTTACTTGAAACTCAGGGTTGGTGATCCGCGGCTAACCTGCCCATGGGTCGAAGTCCGTTTCCTTGCATAACCTCAGTTTTACTTCTAGAAATGGCTGCTTATTCTTTTCTCACCTTCTTATACCGGCTGTGCAACTCTTCAGACTCAGGCCGGTTTAAGCGAGGGGTGGCGGTTGCCCCATACATGCAAAAGGGGGGTGTAACTTTTTTTCACTAAATATAGTCATGCGGGGTATCAAACGAAAGGTCTCAATAAGTACTTTCCGAAACCGGTCTTAGTTTTGACAGTTTTTGGAAAAGTGGGGAGTGCGGGGGGTCGAAAGTGATCACCTCTGTAACGGACCCAACCGAAAAATGTGAGAAAAAATCAGGAGTCTGCCACTATATAGTGCTTTGGTCCGAAAAACCCTCCATACCGATATCTGTTCAAATAATAATAGTATATTACTATAATTTTCATTTATTGGCCACAGAACCCTCCTTATGTTCATCCTAGCAGGAGTAATATATGCTATAATATAGAGCATGATCCCGCCAACTTTGGTGGAAATCGCACTATTACTAATAAAGTTACCGTAGGTCAAATTTGTCGCTTCTTTGCAAATTCAAGACTATAAATGCCAGTATCACTCGGAAGTGGATACTCTCACATAATATATGCATATATTGCATATATATTAATGGGGCAAATGCACACTCAAATGTCTTTATATAAGAAATAGATAAAACCTCTCATACCTGAAGCGTCCAGCTTCTAGTTTCCCTTGTTAAGTCTTTAAAAGTTCTGTGGTAGCCGGCGCATTCGGGGCACCCATTAAGTGAACTCGCCCATGTAGAAGCCCGTAAGGCTCTGGATTCTAGTCCCACAAGTTTGGTCGAACCCTCACCTGTAGATATTCTGGAGGCAATTCAGGCAATATAGAGACTGAGAGGATGACTTTTTGACGATCTAACGTGTCAAAAGACCATTTTTCTCTGATATTCATGCTGCTTTACTCACGTTTAAAATTACTGAATCGTCTTCAAACCAATCACATATAACAAAGTTTTTCTCAAAATGTTTGGAAATATAGATTCGAACAAATTCAACACTTGTATAGTTAGAGAAACTAACGAACGTGTGTAAGGATTATGCCTGCTTTCGGCTTAAGTGTAGATGGTATAATAAGTTTTTTTAACCTTCAAAAAATCTTTCTGAGTAGAAATCCTTGTATGATTGATGACCTTTTATATTTCTTCAAGGAGGATAGAGTCAGATTATAACTAATATAGTTTCAGTTTCTTCGCGGCACTGCATTTCCCGCCATCCCCGTTCTTGTTTCTTCCATTGATATATCGTTACCTCTCGGCGCTCCAATGGCTCGCAATGGTTAGTAGAGTCACGGAGAAGTACCTGATCCACACGGTGTCAGATATCTTTAAACTACCGAGCAGCATCTACGTGTTCGTGTGTCAAGTTGCTACCGGCTTCCTGGTCTTCGCTGGGGGCCGTTCGTATGGAGGATGCAGATAATCTTTTGGATCACTCGAAGAATACTGAAGCGTGGTTTCTCAGACCTCAACCACCCTAAATTCTACAATCCAACCCGTTTTACTACCTACTAAAGCTTATAATGCGTCCTGGTCCTCATCGTCAACTACGATAACTACTAAAAAACACATGCATCATGACGTGAATTAATTTCTTGAACTTAAAAATTATCAACCCAATAACGACTAAATATTCATAACACTAAAACATTAATGACTAATACCTGTTAAGCTTGTAACACGTGTCCAGTCTGTTCGGGCGGGCTTTGACACTTATGTGTTTGTAAGTGGGGTCCAGTGATCAAAATTATCTCAGTATGGTTGCAGGCCCTCGGTCTCGAGGATCCCTCATCGAAGAAGATCATAGTTTACTGATATAATACCACAGATTTGGTTAAAACGAATTTATGGCTCTTGGACCAGAAATGTATAAGGATAACCCTGGAATGTAGACATAAGTGGAGTCCAATATGAGAAGTATAAATAATATTTTTTGTTGAGGATGCTGGGAGTCCTAAGTCCGCACTTAGTGACGGACCGAACCACTTGGGGAGCAACTTACTCCCTCCTTTGTAGTTCCCGGACTCCTCTTTTTTTGAGTTAAACCCAAGTTTACAAAAAAGCAGCATCCTCAACAAAAAATATTATTTATTTACATCGGCCTGGTTTAGGTCTATACCGATGACGGATTTCACTTAAATATAATTCGTACATATTACGTGTTTGCGATTATATTTAAGTGGAGCATTTTCCATCTATCGTTACTTTCGGTCACGCTGCTCCCAGGGCAGAGGTGAGGCAGCGTCTGATGAGTTGCCTCTGCCCTGGACGAAACCGTCAGTCAACTTTTTACCTTTTTATAAAAAGTATGCTGCGTCCAGTGTGAATCTCCCCGGGGTTAGCAGCTTTTCCTCATCTTCTGCTTCCGATTTCTCTGGATATTGTCATACTTGATGGTGTAGCAACGCCCTTTTCTTCATTCTCAAGCAACTTCCCCTTCTTTCACAGGGCCTTCTGTTGTCATCGGCTGGGAGCCCTTCCAAGTTCACCATCCGAGCTGTGTAGATCCCCTTCCACATACCGGAAACCAGCTTCCCTTTTCTCCACTTTTCCTAGTAGAGGCGGAGGAGAAGACTTCGACAGGCAAGCCTGTAGTCCCTTCTTTTTTGGAAGCTTTGGGCAACAGTGTCACCGATAGCAAAATTTCCAGTTCTTCCCACTAAGGGAGTTGTTATACTATCCTTTCTACCTAACCACGCAGGTTTTCCACTGAACTGGAGTGCCTATCTTCCAGCTTTGTCCGTAAATGAATCTGGTGATGCCTCCAAAATCCGCCTCAGCCATGACCTGATTTCTCAAAGTTGCGGTTGGATTCGAAGTTTATGACTTCTTACCACTTGGAGAGTTACAATCCGTTCTTCATGTGTACACCCTTAGTGTAGTAATACACTAGCACAGGCTCCCCCACCCCGGCAAGGTGTTGTCAGAGGGGAGGACCTCGGAGTTACTTTCGGCAATAAGCTCCGCTTGGCCACCCACGCAATTACCGGCAAACTAAACACCTGAAATCTCTGTTTGTCCATCATAATCTTTTTTCTACTTTAATTTATCTGGAATTGTCAACTACAACTAATGATAGCTCATCAGGTCTTACCTCTGAGTTCTCATACATACATATGGACACACATCTTTAAATGTAACCCAATCCAAACAAAGTCAAATAAAAAACAGTAGAGACGTCACTACCGATTTACATTAGAACGGTTAAATTAATCTTTCAATAAGTAGTTAAACATATCTAATGGCAGATTTACAAACAATAAATCCTATAATCCCTCATTTGAAAAGATCCTTGTAATCGATATGGAGAATGTCAAACTATTACAGCATTCGGGAAGTGCCTTTCTGATTGTTTACTTTGGAATCGTCTTTCATTATGTAGATTTTCATAATATTAAAAGCATCGTGTTTTATGGTTGGTATTGATTCTGTATCTAAATGGTACTTCCCGGATTTGGTAGGATGTCAACACGGGGAAAGACAGCTGCTTTTCAACCCTTATCAAAACTTCTGTGTTTCTGAATTAATAATGGCTCAATGTAGAAAATGTGTTTTGATTTGATTGGAATGTTGTGATACCACGAAAGGCAATAGGGAAATTAGTGCATTTCCTATGATCCGATATTTTTTCTTCACAAGTTTAGAAATGCCTACTATTTCATGAGGAAATTATTAAGGAGGAAGCAAGCATATATTTCATAATCTATTTTAAAAAAAACTTATTTCGTTTTGCCTTAAGTATCCGTCTCAATGGTACTCGTACTTTTGAAAGTCCAGTTTTGAGCCAAATTATCCATCGTAATAAACGGATATTGACTGTAGTGTTCCGGTGCCAAATATGTGCAGTTCCACTGAAATGTCCTGGCGACATGCGCTTGCTCGCGTCTATACTAGCGAAGGAGGGAGATTCCACATTCACACTTGCAAGTATGCTGCACATCGCGTGCGTTCGGCATTCGATGATTACTCTTTTTTTCTCGCGAATTACTACCTTCACTTGAGCACAAGTCAACATCCTTAAGATGCTTTGTCACCACAACTAACGCTACCTTTGGCTTTATCCACTTATTTAACGTTAAGTACATCATTGTACATGACGTTCCTCAATAGTGAGATATCTGTGGAGATTATGTTCTTTGGCGTACCAAAGCCATATTTCCTTTGAGTGCCTATGTCTATGTAGCTGGCCTGTGTGGAGTCAAATCTCCCATCAGGCGCGTCCCTTCGTGCGGATAAGGGAATGCTCTGTGGATGCATTATGGGCACGCACATGTACCTATCAGGAGATGTGCGTGCATGGCCATGCTTGCAGGTATGCGCAGGCCAAGTAGGTGGGAAGCAAACGCCCAGCCATAGATAAAAATTGGCTATAGGAAGGACACCCAGAAATCAAACCACATATGAAAAATGAGAAAGGACGTTTTTGTACGGTTGAGAGCTTCGGAAATCCAGTACCAGCGGTTTTTTCAAATGAGCAAGCAGGCTCCCGACAGTGAGAAACTTCGCTACTTTGGCATCTAAACTACAAGAGATCTTAGTGGAGTAGAAATGAGATCTACACCAGATCCCTTTGGCAAAAGCTCGAAACTTGGGAGGTCAGCACTGCGGGCAACATTTCCCCTAGGTAGTCAAGATTGGTCGTGGGACTTAGTAGGGAAATTGGATAGTCCCCGGATTGACTTAATTACTTCGGAAATCCAGTACCAGCGGTTTTTTCAAATGAGCAAGCAGGCTCCCGACAGTGAGAAACTTCGCTACTTTGGCATCTAAACTACAAGAGATCTTAGTGGAGTAGAAATGAGATCTACACCGGATCCCTTTGGCAAAAGCTCGAAACTTGGGAGGTCACCACTGAGGGCAACATTTCCGCTAGGTAGTCGAGATTGGTCGTGAGACTCAGTAAGGAAATTGGATAGTCCCCGGATTGACTTAATTACCGATGCGGCAAACGACAAGCGTGGAAGGCAGCAAACAATAGCGTTTGTTTCACTGGAAAACGCATAAATAAACTATGTGAGTTCATCAAAGAGAGGCGGAATGACCACCAAAATATCAGGGCTCTAATGCATTAAGTTGTCTAATATTAGAGCGGTGGAGAAGCAAAACACCCAAGTGTCACGCGGCAAAGTCACGCAGGAGACGCAGATGACGCCTCCTTAACATAAGGTAAGCGAGGACGCGAGCAAACGAACTAGGGCCGGAATGAATGAACCCCCTGATGACCAGCAAGCGGCTAAGAATAAAAAGGCCTCTTCGCCGAAGAAGTCTCACCAGAGAAAGTTCCCGGTAGTTCTTCGACCACCGCCCCAACTTTGACAATAGGGGAAGAATCTACAGCTCATAAACCCGAACAATTGGCAAAGGTGGCCGGCAAAAAGCGGCAGAAGGAAAAAATAAAATTCGTCCAGAAATAATCATTATTTGCAAGAAAGAAAATATGTCTTACGACGATATCCTTCGGAAAGTCAAAGCCGATCCGGAATCGACAAACCTGGGCGGCAGTGTGGGTCTCGAAAACAACAAATAGCAATACAATAAAAAACAGTAATAAAACACATTCTAATTGAAAACCTTACAGAGCTGAACATCGTACTAGCCATCTTACGAGGCAGAGGGCTAGACTCGATCGTTGATCTGATATACCTAAGTGAGTGAACATTACACCCACAGTAACTACCAGGGCATCTTCCTCGACATCAGAAACGGGGGAGTCGACGGTCGAGTTAGCAACAGAAACGGAAAAATCAGGATAGCTGGGTAGTTCACTGGAGCTTTCATGGAAGAAACTTTCCTGGCGGCATTAGAAGGAGATCACGACCCGAAGGCAGCTATGTCAGCGAGTAACTGAGGTGCGCGACTTTACAATACCGTGACGGAAATTCCACCACAGTAGGAAACCAAACTACTGGTGGAACCAAAACATCGCACTGTTGAAAGCATCCTGTCTGCGAGCGAGGAGGCTTCTTCAAAGGACAACAGAGAAGCCAGAACATTAGCATTCGGAGAAAGAATACCACCATCTTCGAAGTACCCTTAAGAGCCTATACGAGAAAGCAAGCGGCATTGCTACAAGCAGTTGTACCTTCTAGCAAGTACAAACCCATGTGGCGCTACGTGCAAGGTTATAATGAATAAGATTCGTGGGCAAAAATCACCCCAATTGACGTGCCCGCTACTTTTGTTCAAAATAATCTGAATACTTTTCCCCCAACAGGAAGAAAGTGGACCTCAACCAACGGTGCAACAGGATGTTTTCACAATCCCCGGCGTGACCGAGGATGAGAGATTAGTAGACGAATTGGAGATAATAAGGCTCCGGGATGAAATGGGACTACAAACAGAGCTCGGAAGTTGGCTGCTACAACCAATCCGGCATGGTTCATAAACACATTTGAATCGTGCATGGTGGAAGGAGTGTTTCCCGCCCAGGAATTTGTGGACGAATTGGGGATAATAAGTCTCCGGGATTGGATGGGATTCCGAACAAAGCTCGGAAGTTGGCTGCTAAAACCAAGCCCTCATGGTTCGTAAGCACATTTGAATCGTGCATGGTGGAAGGAGTGTTTCCCGCCCAGTGGAAAAGGTAGTGGTTGGTTCTGCTACCGAAGCCTCAAAAACCACCTGGCGCACCCTCTTCATATGACCTTATCTGTCTTTAGATACTATGGGGAATATGTTAGAGAGGGTGATATACAACCGGCTACTTCCCTTCGTCGAGCTAGCAAGTCGTCTATCGGGTTTCGCACAGCACGGTCCACCGTCGATGCAATAGCAACGATAGTGGACCTGGCTCTGGAGGCATTGGCCGTTGGTAAGTGCTGCGTGGTGGTGAATCTGGATATCTTGGAATGCCTTTAACTCAGCCAATTGGGGTTGGATTAAAGGCACCCTGGTTAAACTGGGTGTCCCTGGTTATTCAGCTCGGATAATCGACAGTTACCTCTCGGGGAGACTTCTTTGGTACAAGGCGGACGACGGACGACGGACCTAAGGAATATATTGTGATAGCATGTGTTCCCCAAGACTCCGTACTGGGGCTGTGGAACACTATATATGACGAAGTGCTCGGCCTTCGCGTACCAAAGGAGGCAAAGTTGATTGGTTTTGCAGACAACATGGCAGTGGTAGTAGTTGCAAAATACTCCCAGGACATGGAACTGTATGTAAGTGAAACCATTCGCAGGAAAAACAAAATCCAGGTTGGTAATCACGAGGCGTTCCAAAATCTATTGTTAGATACGTGTGGGTAATGATCAATGCCAAGTTGAGCTTTAAGGGGCACCTGGGTTATGCGCGCGAAAAGGCAGCAAAAGCTAGCTCATCTCTAGCAAGGATGATGCCTAGTATTGGAGGGCCAAAATCTAGTCGCCGGCTGCTTATCATAGGGCTGATAACACCCATCCTACTATACGAGGTTCCAGTCTGGGCGTGCACACTGGATAACACAGTGAACCAGGGAAGGGTAAGTCCGGCATACCGGCCAATCGCGCTGAGGCTGTGTAGTATCCGGTGGGGCAGTGTGTGTGTCATCGCGGCGATAATTCCCTTAGATCTTCTAGTGAATGGAGTACACTGTTTTCAGCGGAAAAGGAACGTGAATCCGGCCAAAGTGACTGCGGGCTTCCGGAAAGCCACTAGGAAGGAGCTGTACAGGAAATGGCAGCAAGGTTGGAACAATTCCGAGAAAAGCCTCTGGACCCATACACTGATCCTGTGTATTGGGAGATGAGTCGAGCGGAAGCATGGAGAGTTGAATTGCTAAGTACCAAGTACCAAGTAATACTTCACGGTGGTCCCGCGTGGATATGGGCGGAGAAGTGGGGGTGGTTTACGTCGTCTTTTTACGATTTACATCTCCACCCATTAAAAAAGAAGTACATCATTGTATATGATGTTCCTCAATAGTGCAATATCTGTGGAGGTAATGTTCTTTGAATTCATCACCAGTGGCATACCAAAGTCATATTTCCTTTGGGTGCTACAGACGGGAATATCAACTAACGTTAGGGAACACACAATATGATTCTATCTAGTTAGTCGAATTTGATGCATTTCTCAAACCCAGATAGTTTGATCCAAGTCAGTAAGTCAATGTTCGTCTGGAGGTTTACGAAATTTGGATACCAAAAGAAGTCACATCCACCCCCGTAATGCAGTGAAGATGATCTCTGCAATGCATGCTTCGAACAACTCAACATCCAATCTTGTCTTCACCACAAACTGGAAGACCTTATTAAGTTTGTCTTCCGGGCCCAAAGTTTCGGTTCTGCATATCGATGATTTTCAGCAAAAAATTAGTTCACGTGAATTATTCATGCATGATAATAACCTAAAGTAAATGCGAACCCTCTATATTCTCAAACAAATCTAATCGCTTTAAAGTATGTATTCCGGACCTTTGAGGAATGTCTAGACCCTGGGAAAATTAACCTTTCACCCTCCCAACTCATCAGACCTGTCTAGGTTTCACAAAGGACTAAACAAGCTACAAAGCAAGGTGGCTTAGAATCTGTTATCCTTATTAGAGTTAATGGGCCTCAATTGAGTGAAAACGTTAACCACATTAGAGGAAGGCTGCATTTAATTTTTTTCGAAGTCCATGCTCTTATCAAGATTATGTTTACGAACGAACGTGTCATCAGTTTACCTAAATCAGCTTAGGCGCTTGGTAAGCCTTTTAAAGTCTCATCCTACAAACAAAAATTACTGCAATTATCTAACTGCCTATTGTTTTGAAGCGCGACATCCGGCCTGCGGTAGATCTCCTTTTACCATCAATGAAATTTGAACCGAGATTTTCTTGGTGTGAATAGCTAGACCTCTTGTCTTGACACCATTACATCACGGATATTATCCAATGAATATGTAGCAGCCCAAGATTGGCTTGTCTAAATCACGTCCACGGCATAAATAAGTAATTTAATTTCTTAAACGCAAAGTGAAAGGAAATTTTATCAAAAAGGATTATTCTGATCAATGAGAGTTCTACCAGAAACTGTGACATGAATCCAGCTGACATCTCGGAATATATGTAGCTTAGCAAAATGTTGACGATAAGAGCAGAGACCTACAATATTAACAAGTATGGAAGCACTCAAGTAAAGGGTATCTGAAGCCCCCATCGCCTTGAATAACTTTCTCTCTTTTCCTTTCTTAAGAAGTTAGAGCCTAAGAAAATATCTCTTCTATAATACCTGCACCTCAAGATTTGAAATAACTGCCTTATTATTCAAAAGTAGACAAAAACGTTAGTTCGGAATTTGAATTTGATCAGCAATGGTAAGTATAAGTTACAGAGGACACAAGAAAAGCAAATCGAATGGGGACATAAACAGTCTGTACCACTCCCCGAATAAGATTTACCAAATGAAAGAGGCCCAGCATTTCTTATCAAACTGAGTTTTCTTATCATCTTCATCATATTCCAATTTCAAATACTCACTTATTCCCAACGGAGCGTAGAAACTTACTTAGGCCAATGAGTGCCTCCTTTATACCTTTGTAAAGATTATCCTCACGATAGTGAGCAGTGCAGGAAAACAATATATAATATCCCAGGTAATAGTGAACAATGAATGTTATGATCAATTCTATTGGGTTGACCTTACCCCAACCCTTCGATGCGTCTTCATCCAGATTACACTAATGTACGAGGTAATTTTATAACATGAAAGTATGCGAAGAAACAGGGCCTAGGGTGGAAATTATACGAGTCTAGAGCAAAAACTAAGTCTATCGCTTATTATCCCTTTTTTCATTGAAATTTCAATTCCGGGCCCCCGAGGAAACATCGGGCCCGGAGGATGTCGATAGTAGTGATGTTAGTTATCCAAGTAAACGTCAGTGTTGAGATGTTTGGTCTAACATCTGGGGGCATTTCAGGATACTCTGCGAATGTGATATTAAATGCATTCGAAGATCCATAAATTGTCTTAGTACCACTACTGGATTCATGGAATCCCTCTCAGGTGGGGTATTGCTTGCTCCTTTTAGCAGGTCGATTAATTGCTGAGTCCACATCGAGCTTAAATGAAACTTCACGGATGATTTTTCGGCTGGTTGGAGGGGTAACTCGATTACCTTACATAGTTTCGAGAAACAGGCTATGAGCACGTCATGGTGACGATGTCTGAACTTTGGGGAATTCTGTTCTAAATTTGTGAAACGGTAATAGGTGTGGACGATAAATTCGTTGAACTGATCCGTGGTGGTCAAAGGGTAGATCCCAGGGCGAAACGTGGATTGGTAACCACGATGGAGCATAAAACCTGAGAAATGCCTGCTGAGCCAACACCAACAGCTCTACTACCAAACCCTATCTCCACGTCCACGTGGTGACGGCTGGGAGCTCTTTCTTAACAAAAAGCTCCAGACGGAGAAGGATGAAGGCGAGTCTCCCGCGCCTAAAAACAGGAGAAATTGAACCAACGGGTCCTCCAGGTTAGGGGTTAGGTAAGGCTGACAACCCTACACGGAAAACAACTTGTTACGAAGCCACAACAGGAGCCTCGGGCTGGACGGATTACATAAAGGTGAACCCGGCAACGACAAAGGAAGAACGGATTTCGCATTTTCTCATTGAACGTGCGCTCCCTGTACAGAGATGAAGCTGATGAGCACCATATATTATAGTGGCCATCCAGTAAACCATGTGCTCGGAGTAGGTTTCTTAGTCAACCAAAAAATGAAAACTGCTGCTATCGGCTTTGAAAACAAAAGCGAACGGCTGTGGCGCGGCAGGATCTGCGGCATTCGAAATTTATTTCGAATGTTGCGGATGCGGACGGGTAGATGGCGAACTCTCCACTCACTCATTTTCTGAACGCACCAGGGGAGTGGAGAATTAGCGGTGGAAAAATGCCGTTGGTTGGGACAGTAAGGACCGCATGGAAATAAGTCGGTCTCTTCAGTTTCCAACCGCGGCGGTGTAAGCACTAAATAAAAAAAGTGATCTTTTTTGCGATTGTTATAGTACTTTGCCTACTTAGTGATAGATTTTAATCGTTGAAGTGTTTCGCATCGTGGGTTCTCCGTTTCTTTGGTGTTGTTTTGGTCTGCGCTGGAGAGCGTCCGCTTCGGTCGTAATTTGCTCTGTCCGTGCGTGCATTAGTGGGTGCGGCCTGCCGTGTCGGAGTAAAATTCACCGCGTTTCGTTTTAAATTCACCGCGTCTGCATTACAACTCGTACTTTTCGCGAAACAAGATGTCGTTTGATGACAAAGACGCGGCAGGCCCATCGGACCCACAAGTGACCGCCCTCGCCGTACGCGTTCCTCCGTTTTGGCGGCGGAACCCCGAGCTGTGGTTCGTGCATTTGGAAGCGCAGTTCCAAATGTCCGGCATCAAATCGGACGCGACCCGCTTCAACTACGCGGTGGTCGGCCTGGACGAAGAGTCCATACTTCTGGTGTCCGACGTAGTGAAGTCGGCATCGTACTCGCAGCTCAAGAGCGAGTTGATCAGGCGCCTGTCGGCAAGCGAGTCGGCAAAATTAGACCACTTGCTGGCGGGTTTAACGTTGGGTGATCAAACTCCCAGCCAATTGCTTCGTGAAATGAGGCAATTGGGTGGGAGCAAGATCGGCGACGATCTGATCAAGTCGCTCTGGCTGCGTCGGCTCCCGGAGGGCACCCAGGCGATCCTAGCCTGCGTCTCCGGTTCCTTGGAGGAACTAGCAGCGACGGCCGACCAGGTACAAGAGGTGTACGTTCGCCCAACCATAGCGGCCGTTCAACCACAGTCGGATGAGGTGAGCGACTTACGGCGCGAGATAGCGGCTTTAACTGCCAGCGTGGCCGAGATGCGGGCGACGTTGGACGCTCAGCGTTCGAGTGCCAGGTCGCGAGCTCGCTCACGGTCTGCCACACGAAAAGGGCGTTCGGGTAGCAGGTCGTCAAGACAGCCTGCGGACCAAGGTATTTGCTGGTACCATCGTAACTTCGGAGATAAAGCGACAAGATGTACGCTACCTTGCAAATTCGCGCCTACCGCAAAAAACTAGGTCCGCGGGGGGCCTTGGCGACGGCCACCCAGAGCGCAGCGCCACGTCGCCTAACTATTTTCGACCCTCTCAGCAGGCGCAACTACCTCGTCGACACGGGTGCGGAGGTTTCGGTTCTTCCCGTACCCCGGCATCATCGACTATATCCACAACCCCTCAAACTGGCGGCAGCAAATTCCTCCCGCATCAATACTTACGGGTACAGGCAAGTGGACGTGAGTCTTGGCTTGCGTAGGACGTTTCCGTGGCGTTTCATCCTAGCGGATGTCAGCTTCCCCATATTAGGCGCAGACTTCTTGTGTCACTATTGGTTGCTGGTGGACTTGCAAAATAAGTCCCTTATAGACCCCACAACCAACCTAAATTCGTCGGGCCAAATGGTATCTCACGCTGACAATAACCTTTCCGTTCTTTTGGAAGACATCTCCGACTCTCGTGTTCGGACACTCCTCCAAAAGTTCAGCCAGATTACTACCGAGTGTAGTCTCTCGAAACCAGTGAAGCACAATGTGCAGCACCACATAAATACTACTGGTTCCCCGATTTTCTCAAAGGTGCGTCCTCTACCACCCCAGAAACTGGCTATCGCGCGGAAAGAATTTGAACAACTTGTTCAACAGGGTATCTGCAGGCCCTCAAACAGCTGTTGGTCTTCCCCTTTACATATGGTCCCTAAGCCAAATGGCGAATGGCGTCCCTGTGGGGATTACAGAAGGCTAAACGCACAGACTGTTCCTGACCGATATCCGATTCCACTCATCCACGACTTTGCGCATCACCTCGCGAATTGCCGCATCTTTTCGACCTTGGACTTAGCCAAGGCATACCACCAAATCCCAGTAGCTCCTGAAGACATTCCAAAGACGGCAATATGCACACCCTTTGGACTCTTCGAGTTCACCCGAATGACTTTCGGATTGTGCAATGCGGCGCAAACCTTTCAAAGGTTCATTCACTCAGTCCTACGAAATCTCGATTTCTGTTTCGTCTATCTGGATGATGTTTTGGTCGCTTCTTCCACTGAGTCTGAGCACTTAGCCCATCTCGAGTGCATTTTTCAACGTCTCCTTGAGGTCGGTTTAGTCCTAAACGTTGAGAAATGCAAATTCCTTCAACAACAGGTGAGATTCCTCGGCCACTCCATTTCCTCTGAAGGAATACAGCCCGACCCAGACAAGGTGCAAGCAATCACAAGCTTCCCGCGTCCAAAAACAGTGAGGGAGTTGAGGAGGTTCTTGGGCATGCTAAACTTTTACCGTCGTTTCCTGCCCAAGGCCGCCCATCACCAGTCCGTTTTGAACGCGTACTTGTCTGGCCCCAAAACAAAAGACACACGAGAGATTGTGTGGTCTGAAGAGGCTGTCCGCGCGTTCAACAAATCCCGACAGCAACTGGCCGATGCTAGACTTTTGGCATTTCCTCAGCAAGATGCACCCCTAGCCGTTTTTGTTGATGCCTCTGACATCGTAGTAGGTGCTGCCCTTCACCAAAAGGTGGATCAAGTTTGGCAGCCGTTGAGCTTCTTCTCGAAACAATTGAATCCCGCTCAACGGAACTACAGTACCTACGATCGCGAACTGCTCGCCGCGTACTTGTCCATCAAATACTTCCGTTTCTCCCTAGAAGGCAGGCCGTTCACAGTGTTCACGGACCATAAGCTTCTCACTTATGCTTTGAAACAAAAGCCCGACAAAGCGTCCCCTCGTCAGCTTCGACACCTGAGCTTCATAAGCCAGTTCACGTCAGACATCCAGCACGTGTCCGGGAAGGACAACATTGTTGCTGACGCTTTGTCTCGTGTCTCCGAAGTTAACATCCCCGCCTCACTCGATTTCTCGGCTATTGCCAAGGCGCAGGTGGATGACGCAGCACTTCAGAGCCTCAAGTCCAACCCCAAATACAAATTTCGGGAGTTGCCCATCTTCGGCTCAAACCTCTCGCTCTGCTGCGAAAACTCGGAAAAGGGACCTCGGCCATACATTCCGGCCACATTTCGTAAGGAAGTGTTCCACGCAGTTCACGACTTGGCGCACCCCGGCATCAGGACAACAAACCGGTTAGTCACCGGACAATACTTCTGGCCCTCCATAAACAAGGATATCAATTCCTGGGCCAGAGAGTGCATCGCATGCCAGAAGTGTAAAGTCTCCAGGCATGTAAGGAAAGAAGTGGGCTCATTCCCCCGCACTACCAAGCGTTTCCACACCATACAGCTCGACATAATAGGGCCTTTGCGAGACTCGCACGGTTACAAGTATTGCCTCACAATCATCGACAGGTTCACGCGGTGGCCTGAGGCAATACCTCTGAAAGACATTACGGCGCAATCTTGTGCCGAAGCCCTCTGCCGAGAGTGGATACCTCGCTTTGGCGTCCCTGCAGTGGTCATCACTGACCAGGGAATGCAATTTGAGTCCACCTTTTTCTCCGAGTTAGGCAAACTCCTGGGTTTTAAACGCCAGCGGACTACTGCATACCACCCGCAATCCAATGGGATGCTAGAACGTTGGCACCGGACGCTGAAAGCCGCCATTATGGCACGCGACGACCCGTCCTGGACTCAAGTCTTGCCTCTCGTCCTACTCGGCCTTCGCACAACCCGCCGAGAGGAATTTGCTGCCAGCCCCGCGGAGCTGGTATACGGAGAGAACCCAAGACTCCCAAGCGATCCGGTCTTCGACAAGAGATCGGGTCTCACGGAGTCGGGGTTGGTGCGTCTGCTGAGGGACAATCTCCGACGCATCAAAGCACCACCACCCACTCGACACTCATCCATACCTGCTTGTTCGCCCAAGGAACTGGACACATGCACGCACGTGCTGATCAGGACGGATGCCGTCCGGAAGCCGCTGCAGCCTCCATATGAGGGCCCGTACCGTGTTCTCGAAAGGGGAGAGGATTTCTTCCAGCTCGAGATCGGTGGTCACAAAAAGGCGGTCTCTTTGTCCAGGCTGAAACCCGTGTGCGCCCCGAAGCAGCGTCGTGTCCGCTTTGTGGATTAACGGCGAACGAAGTTCCGGGATCCGTCGCCGAAACCCCCTAGGTTTCGTCTGGGGGCGGAGTGATGTGGCGCGGCAGGATCTGCGGCATTCGAAATTTATTTCGAATGTTGCGGATGCGGACGGGTAGATGGCGAACTCTCCACTCACTCATTTTCTGAACGCACCAGGGGAGTGGAGAATTAGCGGTGGAAAAATGCCGTTGGTTGGGACAGTAAGGACCGCATGGAAATAAGTCGGTCTCTTCTGTTTCCAACCGCGGCGGTGTAAGCACTAAATAAAAAAAGTGATCTTTTTTGCGATTGTTATAGTACTTTGCCTACTTAGTGATAGATTTTAATCAATCATTTTAGATAATAAATATTATGAAAACATAAGAAAATCACGCTCACTGGAAATTGTATTCGAAACAATATAATAAAACTTAAAAAGGCAAGAACAAAAAATTGAGAAACATAATTATATTTTTATAAAGAAGTGACTGAACACGGCTATGCACTCTGCGCTTGCGAGGCAAATTTAGAAATATAAGCCTCATTAACGTTCACGCCCCATACAGAGGAAACTGTAGAGTCGGGGAAGGATACCTTCTTCGAGGCAGTAGAACGAACCCTCGAAGCCTGTCCCAGATATGAAATCAAAATTATGCTTGGGAATTTTAATAGCCAAGTAGGGAAGGAGCCCATATTTAGGCGATACGTTGGCTCCCATAGCTTACACGAAAATACAAATGATAACGGACTGCGGATGGTCCAACTAGCAGTGTCACACGAAATTGCTGTTGAAAGTACCTAGTTTGCGCGGAAAGCGGTCCACAAATATACGTGGGCCTCTCCAGAGAGGATCACTTTCAACCAAATTGACCACGTGTTGATTGAACGCCGCCACCTCTCAGCCTTGATGAATGTCAGAACATATAGGGGGGCCAATATAGACTCGGATCACTATCTCGTTGGCATGGTGCTCCGAGCTCGAATAGCAACACCACCCAGAATCCCCTCTGACAATCAAGTGAGAGTTAACACTGAAGCTATCCACTGCACAGCCCTCCGCGCCGCCCTATAAGATGGAAATGGATGCCGCAATAACCGCAGTCAACAGAGGACCTGGAGATGAAGCATCAACAAATGATCTTCACAATCACCTGAAGAACATTGTTATTGATACGGTCACAAACATACTTGGCCCCAGCCGCAAAAGGAGTCGGAACCGCTGGTTTGACGATGAATGTAATCTAGCAACAGAACAGAAGAATACTGCATACCGAGTAATGTTGCATTCTCAAAGAACGCGGGCACGCACAGAGACTTATCATGAACTCCGTCGAGCGGAGAAACGACTTCACAGACGGAAAAAGGAAGCCTGGGAGAACCAACAGGTCTGTGAACTCGGAAAGTACAAGGAGCAACCGCACCTGCCGCGAAAGTTTTACCGACAAGTCAGCAGGATGAAGCCTCATACACCTCGATGCTCATCCTGCCGAGGCAAAGAGGGAAATCTGATTTTCGACAGAATGGGCATATTGGAGCGATGGGTTGAGTACTTTGAGCTATTGAACAACCAGAACATTGGCGAGTTGGAGGTCCCGCCAACTAAAAACAACGGGCAAATAGTGCCACCACCAAATATAGGAGAAACAGTCCGTACAATTCATCAGCTAAAAAGTCATTAGTCGCCAGGAGCCGACGGAATTACAGCCGAATTGGTAAATATGGATGCGACCAATTACACCAAGTGGTTCATCAACTAATGCTCAAGGTCTGGGACAGCGAATCAATGCCTGACGATTGGCAACGAGGCATTATCTGTCTCATAAATAAAAAAGGAGATATCACACAGTGCAGCAATTATAGAGGTATCACGTTGCTGAGTACCATCTATAAGATATTCTCCGCTATCTTGGTAGGTCCGATAACCCCATATGCCCAGAACATCATTGGCCCATACCAAAGATGCATCACTCCAGGCAAATCAGCAACAGATCAAATTTTCTCTGTGCGGCAAGCGATGGAAAAACTGTTGGAATATGGACATCAATTGCACCATCTTTCCATTGACTTTAAAGTCGCCTATGACAGCACAACCAGGGTAAAACTGTACACGGCCATGGGAGAATTCAGTATCCCCACGAAACTTATAAGACTGACTAGGTTGACCCTGATCAATGTGCGAGACCAGATAAAAGCAGCAGGATCACTCTCAAGACCATTCGACATCAACAACGGTCTACGACAAGGGGATGCTCTTTTACGCGTCCTCTTCAACCTGGCCCTCTAGAAAGTGACCAGTGATGCTGAGGTAAATGCAATAGGTACGATCCTGTTTAAGTCCACCCAACTACTGGCCTATGCTAACGATATCGACATCATGGGAAGAACCACCCGAGACGTACAAACTGCCTTCATCCAGACCGAGCAGGCTGCGCGAGATCTTGGGCTGCACACCTGTTGCAAGACAAAATATGTGGTGGCAACGTCAGTACCGAAAACCAACCAATCAACAACATCGAACCGCACTGGTCAAACGGAAAGAATAAGGATAGGAGAATACAACTTTGGGACCGTTGATAATTTCTCCTATCTAGGGTCGATAACAGCTATGACGATGAAATCCGCGCACGGTTGTTGTCAGCCAACAGAGCCTATTTCAGTTTACAAAAACTGTTCCGCTCGAAACGTCTCATCATAGGTCAAAGCTCTTACTGTACAAGACAATGATCTTGCCAGTTCTCATGTATTCCTCAGAGACTTGGGTTCTTAGCAAGAAGAACTGCGAACTCTTGGCCACGTTCGAGAGAAGAATCCTCCGAAGAATTTTTGGCCCCCTGCATGAGGATGGACGATTTCGTAGCCTACATAACGACGAAAATAGGTTACGGTGGGCGGGTCACTTAATCCGTATGGATGAGGATGATCCAGCCCGGAAAGTCTGTAAGGGCAATATCTATGGTAGAAATAGAAGGCGAGGCAGACCCTGCCTAAGATGGAGCGATGGCGTAGGTCAGGCCCCAGAGAGCTTTTAGGGATATCGAATTGGTGGACCTCGGCGCCTTATTAAGGCAGGCCTAGACCGGATACCGGTTGTTGAGCGGTTGATGATGATGATGATCCGTTCAAATCGTGCGACTCCTAGGTCTACTGTCCCTGAGAGTTCATGGTATTCACGGGAAGGGGCACGTCCAAGAGTAAAGGGTCACTATAGTATTTTGAACAATCTGCTTCGTCTTGCTGGGTTTCATTGAAAGTATTAAGAATAAGTTCTCCAATATCTTCCCCACGAGTAATAAGGAAATAGTCAGCCTTGAGACAGAGTCCCAATAATATAATGTCTTATGTTACCTCCAAAGCGTTCCAGCGAACAATATGCAACTCATTGTTACTCTCTTGACAATATACTCGTTCTCCTCACACCATCTTCATCACGAAGTATCTAAATATGATCTATTTGACATATAGCAAACTTTTCCGTTGGTCAACAAGTTTCCCACCATGAGCTTTTCTCAAACTAACATATCCGGGTTATTAGTTAGGGATCGATAAATTGCTCTTGCTGCAGAAAACAATCGATACTGGGAAAATTCGCAACTTTGTTTTCCTCCTCGCCCTTTTGTCCGTAACCTTGATCCATATGCGGTTACCGTTTCTTTGCTGTTAGTAGCGGGGGAAGATATCACTTGTGTTACCCGTAACGCTGTCCGAACCACACCTTCCGGCTTTTCCTTTGAGTAGAAGAGCGGTGGGGACGTCTCGGGAAGTCGTGGGGGGTGTTGAAGCGCATTTGAGTGGACCGCGAGGTTTCGTCCGCCCCCCCCCCCCCCCCCCCCCAAAAGAGAATAGCAATCATATTAGAATAAAGTAGTGTTGTAAAAAATACTCATCATCACCAACAGCGCAACAACAAGTATCCGGTCTAGGCCTGCCTTAATAAGGAACTCCAGACATCCCGGTTTTGCGCCAAGGTCCACCAATTCTTTATCGCTAAAAGCAGTCTGGCGTCTTGGCCTATACCATCCCTCAATCTCAGGCAGGGTCTGTCATGTCTCCTTTTTATATTCGTACATTTTGTTTCATATTCATTTTCGTATAATCCACCATTAACAAAACGTAAATACCTTTCTTTCATTACAGATTCCAGCCTATATGCGCATTATGTGTTCAAAGCATTCGATGTTAATTGTAATGGAGCAATTAGTTTTCGGGTGAGTTAAACCAATTTACAAACAATTAAATTCGTCATTTTCCCCAACAGCCAACCGAACACAAAACAATCTGAAATTACATCACCCAAATACCCTCAAAACGCCATCTGTTTCGAATAAGGCTAACGTATGTCGACACTCGACTATTACAAACAATCGACCTGCATGAAAATGGAAGGTATAACATGATGTAAATGATTCAATTAAGGATCCCGGGGAAACTTCATTTGAATGGTGACGAAAGAAAATCAGAAGTTTCTTCCTTACCCCCTCGAAAACATGAAAACTCCAAAACATTGAAGTTTGTCGTCTAGCTGCTTATTGACCCGAATGGTGATGCCTCCGCGAGGAACGTTTATGAAATTTAATTAAAATCCACATAGTAAATATGGAATAAAATTCAAAGAAAATTTTCAACAAAGTTGGGGTAGGAGGTTAAAAGCCTTCCCTTCAGAGAAGAAAAGCAAAAGGTAATGGCGGCCGTAAAAGTGTGCGAACCTATAGCATACATGCCCTGGTTTTAAATATACTTACGCGTACATACTAAAATTCGAAGTTTGAGAATTTTCTGTTGATTTATGCATTGTTCAGAAAGTGGAGAAGAACAGCCATGACAGCTAAGGGAAGTCAAATGTAAGTCACATAACATAGCTGTCAGGCCTAGAGTGGAAAATGATTCAAAGTCTTAAAAGAAGCAAAAGAGTCCAAACTATATGTACTGTACAACAATTATTAAAAAGTCCCAGGACAGCCCAAGAATATAAACTTATTATTCGAAAAATTATTAGATACTGGCCAGATTATTGTCATATATATTATACATATGTATCCGAGAATAACACCTTTGATTTTCATCAGTTTAAGCGGGCCAAAACAACGGTGTCTTGACATCTCGGGGTCACTATATACGATCAAATAACTCCCTTATTTTCGCTTCAAAACTTGTAGTGTCCGTGACTTCTCACCATCCGTCTCATTTTGTTCTCTTTATCCGGTGAACAGATTTCCTTCAAAACCTCCACTACCCTTTTTCAATGCCATCTCTATATTCACTCACTTTAAAATAATAATTCAAAAATTATCATTTTTATTTTCCATTTTTAAAATTTTATCTACAAAACCCTATCACCTTCTAACTTCCTGCAAATTTTTATATTTCAAGGTATTATATAATAGTAAATCTCTAACATTGTAAAAACAAAAACGATCGTTAGCCTTTGTTGTTGTTGGTTCCACATAGATCTAAATCATATTGGATGTTACGAAATGCAATCCTAAGGCCTCTTTCTCGCTAAAGCGAAATATTGCGCATGCCGATGCTGGAACTGCACCGCTATTGGGTTGAAGCCGGTTCGATTTTGAAAGACTCTCGTTCTTTGTTGAGATGTGGAACAAAATCCGCCCTAGTGTAATCAACACTGTAGTTGATGACAATAATCTGGTTCCACGATAGTTTCGTTCGATAATTCCCCAAGATTCTCAGGAAAATATACTTATGTTATATATATACTATATATTGTAGTAATTCGCCACACTCCCCCACGTTCGAATCCGCGGTGATTCTCTCTCTGCGGCAAGCAATGAAAAAACTTTTGGAATATAGACAACAGTTACACCATCTTTTCATCGAATTTAAGGCCGCCTCTGATAGCATAGCCAGGGTAAAACTGGACACGACCATGAGAGAATTTGGTATCCCGATGAAATTGACAAGACTGATTAGGATGACTTCAACCAATGTGCGACACCAGATAAAAACAGCAGGATCACTGTCAAGACCATTCGGCATCAACAACGGTCTACGACAAGGGGATGCCCTATCATGCGTCCTCTTTAACTTGGCCCTGGAGAAAGTGATCCGTGATACTGAGGTAAATGCGAGAAGTACGATCCCCTTTAAGTCCACCGAACTACTGGCCTATGCTGGCGAAACTGCCTTCATGCAGATCGAGCAGGCGGCGCGAGACCTTGGACTGCACATCAATGAAAGCAAGACAAAATATATGGTGGCAACGTTAGCACCGAAACCAACCAACCAACAACATCAAACCGCACTGGTCAAACGGGAAGAATAAGAATAGAAGAGTACAACCTTGAGACCGTTGATAATTTCTCCTAGCTAGGGTCGAAAATCACAACCGATAACAGCTAGGACGACGAAATCCGCGCACGGTTGTTGGCAGCGATCTCTGATCGCCTATTTCAGTTTACAGAAACTGTTTCGCTCGTAACGTCTCACCATTGGATCAAAGCTCTTACTGTACAGTACAAGACTACGATCGTGCCAGTGCTCATGTATTCCTCGGCCAGTCTGCCATTGTTTATGGCTGAAGGTGGAAATCCTAGAAAAGCACTGCCGCGGCAGGTTGCTGTAGTGTCTGGGATCCTCACCCACGAAAAACAGCCCCACTTTCTCCGTCTTTCTTCGTCTTCCTCGTAGAACCCGCGCAAATCATTACTTCGCCAGAATGATTATGCTTTAAGTGACCAGGCAGTGCCCTCTTCGCGATCTCATCGCGAACTCCGCTTTTCCAAATTCCGCCAAAATCCTTTGGATAGCGGAGTTCACCGCGCACCATTTTGACCTCCGATTTCAACATTTTCCCGTCGATGTTCTAAAGGCCAATGGTGATTTTCAGAGAGTCTTCCAGGCCCCTCCTCTGCGAGCAAAATAATAGACAGTAAAACATAACATGTTCCGTTTCTTCAAGGGTGCAACTATGCGACGGAGCGATCAAACGCAATTCGCGAATAGCGTGTCCAGTAAACCAATCCGTCCGGCTGTATCTTGTACCTCCAATATTAGACATTTCTCCGTGCTAACAATATGCTGATATTTACCGCTTTCTCACAGTCATAGGCCGGATGTCCCTTGAAATTGATCTTCCCGTCAATAACCACCGCCAAGTATTTGATAACCGGCTTCGAAGTGATTGTGCGGCTACTAACACGAATACCAATCGTAATCCTTTTCCTACGGTTGGTAATCAAAACCGGCTCATTTTTTAACTTCAGAAGGTCAAGCTGAACCATCTCCAGCCACACTTTTATGGAGCTGATGGTTTGATTAGCGTATACTTCAACATCTTCAGATCGCTCGACAACGATAACCGACCCAACACCCAACTACTCCTGCCGTAGCGATTCACCGCCTAGGTCAATCATCTGTATCGCACCAAAGTACGACAATGGGTTTTTATCCACTCCCAGCTGCCTGAATTGAACGCATTTTCGACGTCCAATGTTATAATGGCACAGCATTTATTAGACGACATCGCGTCCCGAGCCAACTTCAAAACTACATCTAAGGTGGCGATCATTAAGTGGACTTTCTGAAATCCAAATCGTCGCTCCGATAGGGCATCCTCACATTCTATGATACGAAGAGATCTACTGTAGATGACTCTGTCGATCATCTTTCTCACCGTGTCTCGGGCGGTATAGTGATGGATATCCCGACTTCTGATTTTACTTCGGTAGCAAAACTAGTTTTTCCCTCTTCTACCAAGCAGGGTAAATTCCTTGTACCATGTATGCCTCAAATACGCGGGTATACAAATCGGATCCGGTCTTAACAATAAGTTTAAGGGCTTTATTGGGAACAGCATCCAAACCAGGAGCTTTATTATCATCAATTCTCTGGCAAATCTCCGCAAGTTCCTCTTCAGTTACCTCATGTATGGTGGAAAAGTCCAATGTCTCTTTATGCGGAGGGAAGAACGCCATCACTATATCGAGAAGAAGATGCAAGCAGGTTAGTAGTGTTCACCCCCTCATCTTGTTGATAACAACTCTGTACGCTGCTCGCCAGAAGTTTTGGTCTGCCTCCACGAAAAGCACCTTACATCAACCACGGTTGCTGGTTGCTGCTTAAGCATACCTTGAAAGTCTGCGTGTACTTCCCGTTTCTCTCCTAGTTTTTTTCTAGATCGTTGATAGATCCTTCTTGCTCGGAAGCATGCAGTCCGCGATTTCTTTGTTCCACCAATAGTTTGATCGCCTGTTGACGAGGATTCGCACCATCGAGATCATGGTCTCCCAACAGCATCTCTGTGAAGGCATCCCTTTCATAGCCCCCCTCCCAATATAGTACTCACATATGTCTGTCTAATCGACTGTTGAGTCCTAGCCTGTCCCTCGAAAACCTGATACATTTCCACCAGGTCTAGCTTTAGTAGTATGACTGCCACAATCCACAAACCACGCGTTCAAACCGGCCACTATGATTTTGGGGTTTCGACTTCTTGCACCCGAAACCAACATCCCTAGCATTCGGATTGTGTCATGGCCGCACTTGGCGAAGCTTAGCAACAATATATATGTAAAACAAATCCAGCTTCCAGAAATTCCATAACTTCCTTCCTGGATGGCTTGATTTCCATACGTTTGTATGGTTTGGTCCAGATTCCGCAGTCGTTATTGCGATAAGGCTCGCTGATTATGGCCACTTTAACTCCCTTCTCATATCCGAGTGTAATTACGCGGTATTTCTATCGATTAATTATTTGAAATAATAAAAACTAGCGAATAGGAAAAACAAGTTTTTATTATTTCAAATCCCTTCTCATAGTTCTTGTTGACTTAGTCTTGCGCGATGGTTGATATTGATTCGTATCAACCTCATTTCTTCATTATGTCCAAGGCTCTCCTAAATACTTGACATCGGCTGCAGCCTTCGACATACCGACATAAACATGCCCATGGACGCTTACCTCCAAATACATGTTCATACACAAGTGCGTGTTCAAAGGACGCGCCTGATGTGAGATCTGGCAACTCTGCACCGATCTGCTTGTTCATTACACGCACTTTTCTCAGAAACGCTTACACCTATTGACACGAAATTCAATAGAAAAGTTGAAACTGTGAACTCCCACACATGCGGTGAATTATATTGCTGCACGCTGAGCTTAAGCCAAATATTCTTTGCAGAATATGGCCATGTTGGACATCAAATTAAAGGTCTCGATTAGTACTTTCCGAAGCGGACGTTAATTTTAACATTGTTTGCAAAGGGAAAAGTTCGAGGGTCCGAAAAAGGTTAGTTACTTGAAGGACGCGTTCTCAGAAACCAACCTACCCAAAAGTCCAAAAAAAATTATGGTAGTCCATGCACATGGTAATGCACATGGTATCTAAGCCTAAAAATACCCCAAGTTACGATATCTGCCCAAATAAAGTTAAAAAGTTAATAAAAATGAGTTATTATATTTTGAAAATTTACTGCGAATCCTCCTTAAGTTCATTCTAGATCCGAAAAATTTTAAGTAAGCACTTGCGGACCATCTAGCCGTAATAATTATCAGCAAGTTTGGAGACACAGTATGTGATTGCTGGGCTGCAACTCCGCAGTTGGTGGCTCTATAATAGACTCACGGTGAACGCTAGGAAGACTCGACTAGTTTGTTCACTAGGAACGTTAAGTGAAACAAGTGAAGCACGCTATCACTGGTGCAAACAGTCTAGTATTTGAGAGCATATTTTCTCTCGAAAGCAGCGTGGAAGCACCGTATCCACGAAAAATATCAACAATTCTGCTGGTTGCTCGGTTGCTGCAGGACTGCAATAGGTAAGACCATAGGCATCTTTCACTATAACGGACTCAATGGATGTAGACATTCATAACCATCATCATCAACGGCGCAACAACCGGTATCCGGTCTAGGCCTGCCTTAATAAGGAACTCCAGACATCCCGGTTTTGCGCCGAGGTCCACCAATTCGATATCCCTAAAAGCTGTCTGGCGTCCTGGCGTACGCCATCGCTCCATCTTAGGCAGGGTCTGCCTCGTCTTCCTTTTCTACCATAGATATTGCCCTTATAGACTTTCCGGATGGGATCATCCTCATCCATACGGATTAAGTGACCCGCCCACCGTAACCTATTGAGCCAGATTTTATCCACAACCTGACGGCCATGGTATCGTTCATAGATTTCGTCGTTATGCAGGCTACGGAATCGTTCATCCTCATGTAAGGGACCAAAAATTCTTCGAAGGAATCTTCTCTCGAACGCGGCCAAGAGTTTGCAATTTTTCTTGCTAAGTATCCAAGTCTCCAAGTCTCCGAGGAATACATGTGGAGTGGCAAGATCGTAGTCTTGTACAGTAGGAGCTTTCACCTATGGTGAGACGTTTCGAGCGGAACAGTTTCTGTAAACTGAAATAGGCTCTGTTGGTTGACAACAACCGTGCGCGGATTTCATCATCGTAGCTGTTATCGATTGTGATTTTCGACTCTAGATAGGAGAAATTGTCAACGGTCTCAAAGTTGTATTCCCCTATCTTTATTCTTTCCGTTTGACCAGTGCGGTTTGATGTTGTTGGTTGGTTGGTTTTCGGTGCTGACGTTGCCACCATATATAATACTTTGTCTTGCCTTCATTGATGTGCAGCCCAAGATCTCGCGCCGCCTGCTCGATCTGAATGAAGGCAGTTTGTATGTCTCGGGTAGTTCTTCCCATGATGTCAATATCGTCAGATAGGCCAGGAGTTGGGTGGACTTAAAGAGGATCGTACCTCTTGCATTTACCTCAGCATCACGGATTACTTTCTCGAGGGCCAGGTTAAAGAGGACGCATGAAAGGGCATCCCCTTGTCGTAGACCGTTGTTGATGGAGTGAAGCCTCTTTGTTATGGGGCCAATGATGTTCTTGACGTATGGGGTATCCGGCCTAGCAAGATAGCGGAAAATATCTTATAGATGATACTCAGTAACGTGATACCTCTATAATTGCTGCACTGTGTGATATCTCCGTTTTTATGTATGAGACACATAATGCCTCATTTCCAATCATCACGCATTGATTCGCTGTCCCCTACCTTGCGCACAAGTTGATGAACCACTTGGTGTAACTGGTTGCCTCCATATTTAACCAATTCGGCTGTAATTCGATCGGCGCATGGCGACTTGATTTTTTAGCCGATGAATTGCACGGACTGTTTCTCCTAAACTTGGTGGTGTCAGTATTTGTCCGCCGTCTTCAGTTGGCGGGGCTTCCAGGAGTAGCTCATCAAAGTACTCAACCCATCGCTCCAATATGCCCATTCTGTCGGAAATCAGATTTCCCTCTTCATCTCGACAGGATGAGCATCGAGGTGTATAAGCCTTCATCCTGATGACTGCCTGGTGCGGTTGCTCCGTGTACTTTTCTAGTTCACAGACTTGTTGGTTCTCCCAGGCTTCCTTCTTCCGTCTGTGAAATCGCTTCTCCGCTCGACGGAGTTCGTGATAAATCTCTGCGCGTGCCCGCGTTCTTTGAGAATACAACATTAGTCGATATGCGGCATTCTTCCCTCCGTTGCTAGCTTACATTCATCGTCAAACCAGCCGTTCCGACTCCTTTTCCGGCTGGGGCCAAGTATGTTTGTGGCCGTATCCATGATAACGTTCTTCAGGTGATTGTGAAGATCATTTGTTGATGCTTCATCTCCAGGTCCTCTGTTGACTGCGGTTATTGCGGCATCCATTTCCATCTTATAGGTGTTGCGAAGGGCTGTATTGTGGATGGCTTCAGTATTAACTCTCACTTGATTGTCAGAGGGGATTCTAGGTGGTGTTGTTATTCGAGCTCTGAGCACCATGCCAACGAGATAGTGATTCGCGTCTATATTGGCCCCCCTATATGTTCTAATATTCATCAGGGCTGAGAGGTGGCGGCGCTCGATCAACACGTGGTCAATTTGATTGAAAGTGGTTCCGTCTGGAGAGGCCTCCCTTCTTTCCGCGCAAACCAGGTACTTCCAACAACCATTTCGTGTGACCCTACTAATTGAATAATCTGCAGTACGTTATCACTTGTATTTTGGTGTAAGCTATGGGAGCCAACGTATCGCCTGAATACGGGCTCCTTCCCTACTTGGCTGTCAAAATTCCCAAGTATGATTTTGATATCATATCTGCGACAGGCTTCGATGGTTCGTTCTACTGGCTCGTAGAAGGTATCCTTCTCCGACTCTGCAGTCTCCTCCATAATACAACCCATTTTGATGAATGCATCCTATAGTGGTGGAGACTGAACTTTTCCTACAGCCGGAAACGGCTGGCACAATTTCAAATGAATACTACGCCGACCGCAGAACTCGAAGCTTTGGAGGTGAAACTGAAAGCAGTTAACGACTTATATACTCTTCATGCTATTGGCGCAAGGAGAGGCAGTCAATCATACAGTTATGCATCCATCTGGAAATTTCCTGGCAAATATCAGGAGATGCTGATACCAGCCGATTGTACGGTTTCAACATTCGGAATTTAGACGACATATTGGTAATGAGTAATCGCAGCAGGATGGAGAAAGTTGTAATCTTGCCGGCATTCAAAAATCTTTCTGAAAAAACCCGGGTTTTTAGAGCAGTTTCTTTGTGATCCCTAAGGAAGAAGGACATGAAAACTCTTGTAGGTCTGCTTCCTAAACTACTAAATATAAAAAATTTGGTCGACAGTCTTGGGTATATGCAACCAATATGAGAAGGAGACGGCCCTGAAATTCATATACAGGTGACTGCCTTCTCAGATCTCACATAAAAATACCTCGGTACAGTTTTATTCAGTGACGGGTCTGCGCATTGTCTGCCTCTAGAGAATCTTCCCAAGTTCCCCTGTCAGTGCCGCAAGCGGGAAGCAGGAATAGGCGATCTCCGGGGATAGTACAATGGGTTTAACAAAAGGTCTGAGCGCTTGGAGCGGCGGCTCCCCCCAACTAAACTAGACTAACTAACCATCTCGCTCTATTCACGGTTGAACATCCTTTATATTTCATAGGTGACGATTGTAGGAATAGCGGCTTTCGGCTTTTGATAATAAGCGTTCGGTGATCCTTTTTGTCCTTCATTGAGAAAACCTGCTCATTAGACCTATTTGTGGGAGAGGCAGTTTCCGGTTTGCCCTTTCTTCCACTCCGAAGCGGTAGAAGATCCTTAGAATCACAAACACCCAATTGAAGAGTTCCAAAGGGAACACCTGAAAAAAAACCTTTAGCTGCGTCATACATCTGAAATTACCTCTCCCCAAATTAATCTATTCTCCACGGCAATATTGCATCATTTATTTCAGGTAGGGAACGTATGAAGCTTGTGAACATGTCACACATTCATCTCCTGTAATTGTTATAGCATTTCCTCTCCTTGCTCCTTCGTACCTTAATTAATACCACTTCAGGACTCATCGGTATATGTACATACACAGTCCCAGTGTTATTCTCCACAGTGTTCTCCAAATTGGTCTGATTCTGTTGTCGGTTTTCGAAATGTACAATCCCAAAGCTACGAATCTTGCTTGCTTTTTGAATGCAAAGTATGTTTATGCAACTGTACACCCCCCACATATGCTACTATGTACGCCTGTTTGCCATGTTACCTGGGGCAAATCATCCAATTACGATTTAATTTGCGTGCTGGTACGGTTGCTGGCAAACAATGATACAACAATTTGTGCGGAATCGAAAGAGCAGTTCATTTCCATATATGAAAATTATAAATTTGACTCCATATTTGATTTTTTGTAAACTTTGTATGTAATATTTTATTTGATCTTTTGTGATGTAGCAGAACTGCGCAATTCTCATTTCGATGCAGGAAAATGGGTTCAAAATACTTTAGAGCTTCATGAGGCTTCTCAAAACTACCCTTCTCTCAGCCACAATCCAAACTTCATCATTTTTGGCGTGTGACTGCAATTTCCTGAGATCAATTGAAATGGCTCCTGAAATTTGCATATTTTTACTTCCAGTGAGTGCCGCGCCCACAAACAGTCTTAACCTTGTACGGACTCCCCGCAAACCTCAGTCTTACCCTATATACCATTAAATGTCATTTTGATTCACGTCCTCCTTTTTCTCTCGCTTTTCTCAGCTTCGGCTGGATGATTCCTATTTTGGAATTAGCGATACTTGTTTTCTTTTCTATTACCACAGGGTCATAGAGAGACAATCCGGTTCGGTTTCTGGAATCCTATTATCTCTTGTTTTGAATGAAATTTCTTTTACGGTCTCCTGTACAAATCCCGGGCCCGGAAGAAGTCCAGCGCCCCTCCCCCTTTCCATTGTCTCCCATCAGGCCCATGTCACCATCGACTTACTGATTTCTTCATTCCAGTGTTCTGCACGTAAAAATAGGGTTAAACTTCTTCTTGGTGAAAGGGTAGTATAGGTCCCAGGACGAAACGTGGATTGGTACCCACGATGGAGCATAAAACCTGGGAACCTGCTGAACCAACACCAACAGCTCTACTACCAAACCCTATCTCCACCTTCACGTGGTGACCGCTGTGAGCTCTTTCTTAATGAAAAGTTGCAGACGGAGAAGGATGAAGGCGAGTTGTTGGTTAGGTTGGGGTTGGGTAGGGCTGACAACCCTACACGGAAAACAACTTGTTACGCAGCCACAACAGGAGCCCCGGACTGGACGGATTATACAACGCCGAACCCGGCAACGACAACGAAATAATGATTTGCGCATTTTCTCATGCGCTCCCTGTACAGAGATGAAGCTGATAAGCAGCTAGCCGATAACCTGTCCCAATATAGGGCTGATGTAACAGCGTTACAGGAGATACGTTGGACAGGGACCGGTTTCTTGGAGAAGAACCGCTACACCATATATTATAGTGGCCGTCCAGTAAACCATGTGCTCGGAGTAGGTTCCTTAGTCAGCCAAAAAGTGAAAACTGCTGTTATCGGCTTTGAAAACATTTGCGAACGGCTATGCGCTCTGCGCTTGCGAGGCAAATTTAGAAATATAGGCCTCATTAACGTTCACACCCCTACAGAGGAGACTGCAGAGTCGGAGAAGGATACCTTCTACGCGGCAGTAGAACAAACCCTCGAAGCCTGTCCCAGATAGAAATCATACTTGGGGATTTTAACAGCCAAGCAGTAAAGGAGCCCGTATTCAGGCGATACATTGGTTCCCATAGCTTAGACGAAAATACAAATGATAACGCCTTGATGAATGTCAGAACATATAGGGAGGCCAATATAGACTCGGATCACTATCTCGTTAGCATAGTGTTCCGAGCTCGAATCACAATACCACCTAGAATCCCCTCTGACAATCAGGTGAGAGTTAACACTGAAGCCATCCACAACACAGCCCTCCGGGACACCTTTAAGAGGGAAATGGATGCCGCAATAACCGCAGTCAACAGAGGACCTGGAGATGAAGCATCAACAAATGATCTTCACAATCACCTGAAGAACGTTATCATGGATACGGCGACAAACATACTTGGCCTCAGCCGGAAAAGGAGTCGGAACGGCTGGTTTGACGATGAATGTAAGCTAGCAACGGAGGCAAGAATGCCGCATATCGAGTAATGTTGTATTCTCAAAGAACGCGGGCACGCGCAGAGATTTATCACGAACTCCGTCGAGCGGAAAAGCGATTTCACAGACGGAAAAAGGAAGCCTGGGAGAGCCAACAAATCTGTGAACTAGAAAAGTACAGGGAGCAACCGCACCAGGCGCGGAAGTTTTACCAACAAGTCAACAGGATGAAGCCTTATACACCTCGATGCTCATCCTGCCGAGACAAAGAGGGAAATCTGATTTCCGACAGAATGGGCATATTGGAGCGATGGGTTGAGTACTTTAATGAGCTACTGAACAACCAGAACATCGGCGACCTGGAGGTCCTGCCAACTGAAGACGACGGACAAATACTGCCACCACCAAAGAGAAACAGTCTGTGCAATTCATCGACTAAAAAATCATAAGTCGCCAGGAGCCGATGGAATTACAGCCGAATTGGTGAAATATGGAGGCGACCAGTTACACCAAGTGGTTCATCAACTTGTGCTCAAGGTATGGGACAGCGAATCAATGCCTGACGATTGGCAACGAGGCACTATCTGTCTCATACATATAACACAATGCAATTATAGAGGCATCACGTTGCTGAGTACCATCTATAAGATATTCTCCGCTATCTTGCTAGGCCGGATAGCCCCATACGCGCAGAACATCGTTGGCCCATACCAAAGAGGCTTCACTCCAGGCAAATCAGCAACAGATCAGATTTTCTCTCTGCGGCAAGCGATGGAAAAACTGTTGGAATATGGACAACAGTTGCACCGTCTGTTCATCGACTTTAAAGCCGCCTATGATAGCATAGCCAGAGTAAAACTGTACACGGCCATGAGAGAATTCGGTATCCCGACGAATTTAATAAGACTAACTAGACTGACCCTGACCAATGTGCGAGGCCAGATAAAAGTGGCAGGATCACTCTCAAGACCATTCGATATCAACAACGGTCTACGACAAGGGGATGCCCTATCATGCGTCCTCTTTAACTTGGCCACAAACAAACTGCCTTCATCCAGATCGAGCAGGCGGCACGAAATCTTGGGCTGCACATCAATGAAGGCACGACAGAATATATGGTGGCAACGTCAGCACCGAAGACGAATCAACCAACAACATCAAACCGCACTGGCCAAACACGAAGAAGAATAAGGATAGGAGAATACAATTTTGAGACCGTTGACAATTTCTCCTATCTAGGATCGAAAATCACAACCAATACCAGCTACGATGGTGAAATCCGCGCACGGTTGTTGTCAGCCAACAGAGCCTATTTCAGCTTACAAAAACTGTTCCGCTCGAAAGGTCTCACACCATAGTGTCAAAGCTCTTACTGTACAAGACTATGATCTTGCCAGTCCTCATGTATTCCTCGGAAACTTGGGTTCTTAGCAAGAAAAATTGCGAACTTTTGGCCGCGTTCGAGAAAAGAATCCTCCTAAGAATTTTTGGCCCCTTACATGAGAATGGACGTTTCCGTAGCCTCCACAATGACGAAATCTATGAGCGATACCATGACCGTCCGGTTGTGGATAAAATCCGGCTCAATAGGTTACGGTGGGTGGGTCACTTAATCCGTATGGATGAGGATGATCCCACCCGGAAAGTGTATAAGGGCAATATCTATGGTAGAAAAAGAAGACGAGGCAAACCCTGCCTAAGATGGAGCGATGGCATAGGCCAGGACGCCAGAAGCTTTTGGGGACATCGAATTGGTGGACCTCGGCGCAAAACCGGGATGTCTGGAGTTCCTTATTAAGGCAAGCCTAGATCGGATACCGGTTGTTGCGCCATTGATGATAATGATGATGTTTTCTTTTCTATTACCACAGGGTCATAGAGAGAAAATCCGGTTTGGTTTTGGGAATCCTGTTATTTCTTTCGGTTACGGTGCCCTATACAAACCCCAGGCCGAAAGAAGTCCAGCGCCCCTCCCCCTTTCCACCTTCTCTCATAAGGCCTGTATCAACATCGACTTAATGATTTCTACATTCCAGTGTTCTGCACGTAAAAATAGGGATGAACTTCTTCATAGGGGCCACTTTGTTCCTCTGAAATTTTACCTTCTCCTTCTAAACATCCGAAATCCCCACTAGGCCTGCCTTAGTAAGGAACTCCAGGCATCCAGGTTTGCTCCGACGTCCACCAATTTGGTATCCCTAAAAGTTGTATGGCGTCCTGCCATAATGGCTTATAGCTCCATCTCAGGAAGGGTCTACTACATCTTCTGTTTTACCATAGACATTACCCTTATAGACTTTCCAAACTGGCTCATCAAGACTCATACGGATTAGATGAATAGCCCACTGCAACCTACTGAGTCGGAGCTTATCTACAACGTAGTGTCGGTCGTAAAGTTCGGCGGGAGGCATACTGCTGACTTGTTTGTAAACTTTGCGCGCCTGGCGCGGTTACTCACTATACTTCCGAAGTTCGAATACGTCGGTTATGGCTGTTAAAATCTCCAACTATGACTTTGATATCATAGCTGTGATATTCTTATAAGGTCCGCTCTACTGCCTTTTAGAAGGTATCCTTCTCCGACTCTGGCAAAGTCAAACGATTTGCTGACCGGCTGATGAAGCTCACCATTATTCACGCACGATTCACTTTTTTACCGCATACGCGCCACAAAGAGATGATCCGCTACCGAGAAAGATGCCTTCTGGCAACTTCTCAATGCAAAAACCTCTAACGTGGCTACTAGTGACTATATTGTCATTGCCAGTGACCTTAATGCTCATGTGCGGGAAAGCTCAGACGGTAACAGGTGGCATGGGGAAAAGGGTTTGGAGCACGCAATAAGGGTGAGCATATAGTCGATTTTGTAGACAAGCATTGCCATGTTCATCAAACCATTGTCTCATCTTCCTTAATTTTATAGTGGGAACAATAACACGCAAATTGACTATATTCTCCTAAGACGCCGGCATTTTATCACTGATTACGAAGCCGTTCCCTAGAAACCATTGCACCTCAACATCAGCCGTTGATTGCCGTCTTTCGAATTAAACCGCCAATAAAATGGGGGGCAGAACGCCCTGGCCCGCCACGCATTAAATGCTGGCGATTTTGTGAGAACAAAAGTGATCCCACTTACGGAATTACCAACCATTACGAATATCAAAGAATCTTGGAACCAAGTGCCCCAAGTGCCCTCACAACCAGCCTAGTAAGTGGTTCATCAATCGAGATACTTGACTTTGGAATAACAATGTCCAAATGAACGTTTGTGAAAAGAAGCGCCCCTACCGTAAGTTTTTCTACGATAAAACACTGGCCAATTGACAAATTTACAAGAATAATAATAATAATCGTTGGCGCAACAATCCAATTTGATCAGGGTCTTGAAGTGTTCCGCAGAAGAAGGTAGCAAGTGGCTGCCGAAATACGTATTCGGGAAACTAAACTCAAACCATTGACAAAAAGGAAAGTTGAATCTGTTTGTTTGTTCGGCCTTGAAGTGTGCTAGAGCACTTCATTCAAAACCGTAACGGTACATTACAGGATTACAGTGCCCTATAAGAGGCAATATGGTCAGCATTGCGCTCGCTCGAGATTATTGCCCTAATTTGACTCAGGTACTCGTTCATAGCTGAGTCGACTAGTATCCGACGTAAAATGACGATGCAAATCCCACTGCCACCAGTGAAATTTAAACCGCGACCTTCCGTACGATAGCCTTGTGCTCTAACCACTCAGCTTTCCAGACACAAATTTACAAGAATACCAATTAAGAAGTAAAGAAAACCATCGCTGTTAAACAAGCGGTCCATTACAAAGATCTTTACGATAAATTGGATACTCGAGACGGCAAGAGAGATTTGTATCGACTTATCAAAAGCCGCCACCAATACACACAGGATATCGAACACTTCTGTTGCGTTCGTTAATACTTACCGAAAGACGCCCCGTGACGGATAAATGGCGAAATTATTTCAAGCAGATTTCAACGAAAGAATTTCTCCATCCTCGACTACTACAAGCATTGCCGACATTTGAAGCGACTCCATCTGTCAGTGCCACTAAAGTCGGGGAAGCTGTAAAACGAATGAAATTGGAGAAAGCAACAAACCTCCGAGCTCTAGAAAGCGAAGAGCAAGGACCCAACACAGTGGCTCAGTGAATTATTCAATCGCGTTATTCAGGAATGTAGCACACCATCTACCTGGCAAAAAACTACCAGAGCTCCAATATGAGAAAAAGGTAGTCCAACAGAATGTTCAAATTACCGTCGGATCCGATTGCTGTCCCATACCATGAACATTTTTGGACGCATTCTTGACAACCGTATACGCGAAATCATTCAAATAACGGTGAACCAAGTCGAGTTTGTCAACAACTGCGAAACTACTGACGCAACACACGTTGCGAGGTTACTCATGGAGAAACACCGTGGGAAACATCGGCCTCTTCACATTACATTTCTGGATTTAGGGAAGGCGGTTCACTGTGTGCCAAACGAACACATCTGGTATGCTCTGCGCTGATTTGAATTGCTCTGACTCTATAAAAAACGATAAACAGCGTCTCCTGGCAACAGACACGGAGATATTGCGTTGGACTAGTGGCGTAGCAGACTATGATCGCCTCCGAAATGAGGATATTCGCGGTCGATATGGAGTTACACCGGTCGTGGAAAAATTGCGAAAGAACTGTCTTCGATGGTATGGCCGCGTAACATGCTTTAACAGGAATCACTTGCCAATATTGGTCTGAACACTGAGCGACTGACAATAAACGGCTAAAAGGCCGCCAAAACAACGGTCGCTTGATATGCTGGATAGTGATCTGAAAGCCTCGTGACTACATCCAGATCAGGCCTTTGACAGAGCAAAATTGCGAAACCAACCAAAACGAGCTGACTCCGCTTCTGGAATTAAAAAAAAAAAGAAGAAGAAGATTCCATTTTTAGGTGTTTGGAAAGCGCATTCACCCTTCTCCGTCTGCAGTTTTTCATCAAGAAAGAACTCCCAGCGATCACTACGCGGAGGCGACGATAAGATTTGTTAGTAGAGCTGTTCTTCGTTCAGCAAGTATTTCCCTAGTTTTATGCCCCATCATGGATACCAATTCACACTTTTGCGCTGCAGCCTATACTATCCTTTCACTGTCTCAGTTTCCCCGCAGAATTTGGTTAAAAATACTAATAATAATGGTTTGTAATAGGTGGTAATGTAAAGACCTTTTCCTTGCATTAGTTGAAAAATACAATCGGAGTCCTCTGTGAATTTGCTGAATATGGGGGTTTGTTCCGTCCTATTGCTCTTGTAGGATACTTTAAATCAGAAAAGCCAGCATATCTGCCAGCATATGCGATAATTTCGGGTATATTCACTTTCCCTGGCGCAAGGAAATAACTTTAGCAGTGCCGCTACTGTTACCACTATTATCACTAACTATAGCTACTTTAGCACTTATCTGTGCCTTCTTCATTTTCTTTCACCAAGCGAAGTTAAACTACCCTCCATGATTTCGTTGGCTAGAACCATGTCCTCGTTTCCTCTGTAACTACTTGTGCTGATTCGACTGGAGTTTTCGCCACTGATATACTCTCTCCGTAGTTGTCCTCTTTTTAAACCACAGCGACAGTTATCATTAGATACGCTGCCACCGCCATCGTTACTCCCGCCGTGGTTACTGATATTATTTTGAAGTTTGCCCTTCGTAGCTGCAAGCTGCTCCTAGATACAGTTGAGTTATCTTTGTTGCCTGCTTGCTGGATGGGACTTTTACACAGTAAAACCACCCTGAGTATAACTCTGCCGATGCTTTGCGACCACAAACAATGCTATGTCGTCGGCGTAACCCACCACCCTGGCTTTCTTCGAAAGGTGAAGATTAAGTACATCGTTGTGCATGATGTTCCACAGCAGCAGGCCCAATAGGGAGCCCTGCGGATACAATGTCCCTCATCCTTCCGCCTCCGTTCGTCTAAATAATTGTTGGTAGTAGCTGTGATATAGACGGGAATATCAACCTTCGTCAGAGATTCCCATATTAGGTTTCAACTGGCCGAATTGAATGCATTTCTCACGTCCAGGGTCCACCAATATTTGCTGGTACTGCTCTTTCCATGAATTGCATCCTCAGTCAAGCCAGTAACCAATTTGATGGTATCAATGGTTAACCTGACTTTATGAAAACCATACTCTCGATTTGAGAGGACTCCTTAGCTCTCAATACCCGGGTGTAATCTTTTGTAAATCACTCGCTTTAGCATTTTCCCCATAGTGTCCAAAAGACATATAGATCTGTAGGAGGTTGGCTCACCCGGAAGTTTACCAGTCATAGGCAGTAGCACTAACTTCTGCCGTTAGGACATACAAGCTTCGAACAACGCAGCGAACCAGTCCGGTCTGGCTTCCATGGCAAGCTTAAGGGCCTTATCCGATATGTCATCTAGACTCGGGACTTTGTTGTCTCTTATTCTACTGCAGATCTCCAACAGCTCGTCTCTGGTGACTGGTGGTATTAACGTCACATTCAAAGGTCGCTGGAACCTTTTAGTGACCTCCTCTTACCGGGGGAATAACGCCTGGATGATTTTTAATAGGAGGGTAGGGCACGCTATCTACAAACTAATCAACAGAATCTGGAAAAACAAGCAAATACCTGACAACTAGAGGAAAAGTGTAATTTGTTCAGTGCACAAAAAGGGTGATCGTCTGGGTTGCGTAAACTACAGGGAGATTTCAATGCTGTGCACGTGCTACAAGATGCTGCCAAATATATTTGAACAACGACTGAGAAAGTATACAGAAAACATCATCGGCGAATAGCAAGGTAGCTTCAGTTCGGGGAGATTGACACTAGACCAGATATTCGCAGTTGAGCAGGTGCTCGAAAAGTGTTGGGAATATGACATCGATGTGCACCAACTGTTCGTTGACTTCTGTCAGGCGTACGATAGTGTAAATCATAGTGCACTGTACAGAATAATGATCAATGATCAATCGACTGACACAAAGTTTTCCTATAGTGTCAGAACTTAAGCAAGGTACTGGTATACGCCGTCAAGAAGGTGGTCTCAGTTGGTACCGAAGATAGCCAACCAAGAGGAAAACCGAGGAAACATTTGGAGGAGGACATGGCCTTTGTATCAAGATAATTGGAGGTGGCGCATCCGGGAGGCCAAGGCTCCACTTGGGCTGTAGCGCCATCAAGGAAGAAGGACACGTGATCTCCGCAGATGAACGAACTTTGACCATAATCGCCTCTGGACGAATTCTCATTTTTTCTTTTCTTTTCGCTTTTTCGTTGGTTCTGTCTATCTATTTGCTTGCTGTCACAATCCTTTTCTCAGGGCGAACCGTGGATTGGTATCCACGATGGAGCATAAAACCTGGGAAACGCCTGCTCAACCAACACCAACAGCTCTACTACCAAACCCGATCTCCACCTTCACGTGGTGACTGCTTGGATCTCTTTTTTAACGAAAAGCTACAGACGGAGACGGATGAAGGCGTGTCTCCCGCACCTAGAAACGATACAAATTGTACCAACTGGTCCTCCAGGTTGGGGTTTGGGTAGAGCTGACAACGCTACACAGAAAACAACTTGTTATGAAGCCACAACAGAAGCATCGAACTAGACAACCATTACCATTACCATTACGGTCTTGACTGAAATGCTCTAACACATTTCAAGGCCTTGATCCAATATGGATTGTTGCGCTAACGATTATTATTATTAACAGCGTTGCAGGAAATGCTTTGGACAGGGACCAGTTTCCTGGAGCCACTGCATCATATATTATAAATCATGTGCCCGGAGTAGGTTTCTTAGTCAGCCAAGAAATGAAACCTGCTGTTATCGGCTTTGAAAATATAAACGAAAGGCTATGCACTCTGCATTTGCGATTCAAATTTAGAAATATATGCCTCATAAAAGTTCACGCCCCTGCAGAGGAGACTGCATAGTCGGAGAGGGATACTTTCTAGGAGGCAGTCGGGCGGACCCTCGAAGCCTGTCCCAAGTAGGATATCAAAATCATACTTGGAGATTTCAACAGTCAAGTAGAGACGGAGCCCGTATTCAGGCGACACGTCGACTCCCATAGCTTACATTGAGATACCAATGATAACAGACTGCGGATTATTCTGTTATCAGTATCGCACGAAATGATTGTTGGAAGTACCTGGTTTGTGCGGAAAGCGCTCCATAAACATACGTCGGGCTCTTCAGACGGGACCACTTTCAACCAAATTGACCTCGTGCTCATTGAACGACGCCACCTCTTATAATAATAATAATAATAATCGTTGGCGCAACAATCCATGTTGGATCAGGGCCTTGAAGTGTGTTAGAGCACTTCATTCAAGACCGTAACGGTACACTAGGAGGCAATGTGGTCAGCACTGCGCTCGCCCGAGATTATTACCCTGATTTGACTCAGGTACTCATTCACAGCTGAGTCGACTGGTATCCGACGTCAAATCACGATACAAATTCCACTGCCACCAGTGAGACTTGAACCGCGACCTTCCGTACGACAGCCTTGCGCTCTAACCACTCAGCTATCCGGACACCACCTCTTACCACAAATATACGTGGGCCTCTTCAGACGGAACCACTTTTAACCAAATTGGCCACGTACTGATTGAACGCCGCTATCTCTCAGCCTTGATGAATGTCAGAACATATAGGGGGGCCAATATATACCCGGGTCACTATCTTGTTGGCACAGTGCTCCGGGCTCGAATTACAACACCACCTACAATCCCCTCTGACAATCAGGTCAGAGTGAATACTGAAGCCATTCACAACACAGCCCTCCGTAACACCTATAAGGGGTTCGTTTTGAGAACCTATAAGGGGGAAATAGATACCGCAATAACCGCAGCTAACAGATGTCCTAGAGATGAAGCATCAACAAACGATCTTCACAACCACCTGAAGGGCTTTATCATTGATACGACCACAAACATACTTGGCCCCAGCCCCAAGAAAAGTCGGTTGGTTTGACGATGACCGAAAGAATGCTGCATAGCGAGTAATGTTGCATTCTCAAAGAATGCAAACATGCGCAGAGGCCTACCAAGAACTCCGTCGAGCGGAGAAGCGACCTCACAGACGAAGGAAGGGGGGGACCAGCAAGTCTGTGAACTAGAAAAGTACAGGGAGCAACAGCACGAGGCGTGCAAGTTTTACCAACAACTCAGCAGGATGAAGCCTTAGACACCTCGATGCTGATCCTGCTGAGACAAAGAGGAAAATCGGATTTCCGACAGAATGGGCATGACGATGATGAACTGCTCAACAATCAAAATATACTGGCGAGTTGGAGATCCCGCCAACTGAAGATTACACCAAGTGATTCATCAAGGTGCTCAAGGTGTGGGGAAACGAATCAATATCTGACGAGAGCAGCGAGGCATTGTCTGTCCCATACATAAAAAGGGGAACATTATGCAGCAATTTTAGATGTCACGTGGCTGAGTACCATCTATAAGATATTCTCCGCTATCTTGCTAAGCCGGATAGCCCCTTACGCCCACAACATCATTGGCCTATACCAAAGGGGCTTCACTTCAGTCAAATCAGCAAGAGAGCAGATTTTCTCTGTGCGGCAAACGATGGAAAAACTGTTGGAATATGGACATCAGTTGCACCATCTTTTCATCGACTTTAAAGCCACCTATGACAGCACAACCAGAATAAAACTGTACACGGCTATGAGAAAATTCGGTATTCGGATGAAATTGCTAAGACTAACTAGGTTGACCCTGACCAATATGCGAGGCCAGATAAAAGCAGCAAGATCACTCTCAAGACCATTCAACATCAACAGCGGTCTAAGACAAGCGAATGCCCTACCATCCGTCCTCTTCAACCTGGCCCTGGAAAATGTAATTCGCGATGCGGACGTAAATGCGAGAGGCCCCATCCTCTTCGAGTCCACCCAACTACTGGCCTACGCTGACTATATTGACATTATGGGAAGATGAACCCGAGATGTACAGTCTACCTTCATCCAGATCGATCAGGCGGCGTGAGATCTCGGGCCGCATATTAATAAATTCAAGACGAAGTACATGGTGGCAATGTCAGCACCAAAAACCAAAGAGCAAACAACATTGAATCGCACTGGTCAAACGAAAAGAATAAAGATAGGAGACTATAACTTTGAGACCGTTGAAAATATCTCCTATCTTGATTCGAAAATCACAACCGATAACAGCTATAACGGCGAAATTCGCGCACAGTTGTTGGCAGCCAACAGAGCGTATTTCAGCTTACAAAAACTGTTTCCCTCGAAACGTCTCACCATATGGTCAAAGCTCTTACTATACAGGACATGATAGTGTCAATCCTTATGTATTCCTCAGAGGGCTGGGTCCTTAGCAAAAAAATTGCGAACTCTTGGCCGCGTTCGAGAGAAGAATCCTCCGAAGAATGTTCGGTCCCTTATTTGAAGATGGACGTAACCTACATAACGACGCAATCTATGAGTGATACAACGACCGTCTGGTTGTGGATAAAATATGGCTCAACAGAGCTGGTCACCTATGGATGAGGATGATCCAGCCGTATGGATGAGGATAATCCAGCTAATATGGATGAGGATGATGCAACCCGGAAAGTCTATAAGGGTAATATCTACGGTATAAAAAGAAGAAGAAGAGAACCCTGCCTGCATGGATCAGGAGGCCAGACAGCTTTTAGGGATATCGAATTGGTGGTCCTCGGCGCAAAATCGGGGAGTTCCTTATTGAAGATACCGGTTGTTGGGCCGTTGATGATGATGTGGATCCCTTCGCATCCAGTGAACAACATTGTTCTTCGTTGAGTTTAGGGGGGAGGTCCCCATACATGGAAAAGGGAGGTCTAATTTTTTTTACACGAAATATTAGGTATCAGATGAAAGGTCTCGCTTATTACTTTTCCTATTCGATACTAGTTTTTGCATTGGTTGCAAAGAGGAGGAGTGCGGGGTCCGCAAAAGATTAATTACTTCAAGGGGCCGTTTTCATAAACAACTCAACTCAAAAATTTAAAAAAAATATTGTTGTCCATTCATGTATACCGATATCTGCTTAGATGCAGTTAATAATAGTATATTCATATATTTATTATTAGTATTTATTAAACTGACTAGAAACTACCCTTAAGGCTACCCTACAGTCATCATTGCAATAATATAGTGGTCGTAGTATAGGCTATAGAGTATAATACTACCAAGTTTGGTGGAAATCGTTCTATTACTGACAAAGTTGTAAGAGGTCAAAGTTGTGTCTTTTGCGCAAATTTATTGTAATCTAAGACTTTAAACGTCAATATCCCCCCACTGAACTAAATGCATAAACATCACGAGCTAGGTACGATTGGGACAAATGCAAACTCAAATATTCTCATATAAAAAACCCACAAAACCTCTCATACCTGAATCATTCAGCTGCCAATTTCCCGAATTGTTATTGTATGGGAGAACACTAAAAAACTACAAGCTTTTCTACATTTCATAGAAGTTCAGACAATGAAAGACACCTATAAATTCCATTTGTAAATGATACCAGTTCGCTTCCTTTTGTGGACCCTTATCAAAACGTGTGTTTTCAATAAACACCGAACATACAGTTTCAGATTATTGCTGCCTCTTGTTTCTTATCAAACTATTCTTTAATAAATATTCTTATTTATTGCCTAGTTACTACCGCCTCTCACTATCTAACGCTCTATGCTTATTATTAGAACCCACAACTCATTAGCGAACATTTCCGGTGCATATTCAATTTGCTCATTAACTATTCGCAGACACAATGTCTACATCAGTAGCTACCCAAGTATTAATCAGAACTGTAAACAGTCCAGCACACGTCTTAGCCATTTTGCGGAAATCTTCGTCCATTTCCAACCATTCTCAAATAGATCCATCTTCATTCCCTTCAGTTACATTTTCGGTTACTGCCTAGGGACTAAATTCTGCTGGAAGTTATGTTAACCGCAAGCTTATCATTACAATACATCAATAAACAATTTAGAAGGAAGCTTTAACACCAATACCTTAAACCTCCCATTCATAATTCCCACCCAGGCTACTTTGTATTAACTTAATTATTCCCACCAGACCGATAATAATAGTATGTGTTGTACCAGGAGATAAGCCGTAGTACGTCGCAAGGATTGTGCCTCATATTCTCCCTCATGTCCTGGATCTACTCTGCAAACTAGTTGCTTCCACGTACAGCTTCTCCCTCCCTTGTCACCCTTCTTATGTCTACCGGAGCCGGTCCCAAGTCAGTTAACAAAAGGATACCAACCTAAGCCCATAATTACAAGGACTCGGTGTCCAATGAAAATTTTAATCAGTTGTGTTGGGAGTCCTTCCTCTGCCATTTAGAAACTAATTATTTAAAGGAATCAGAATGAATCTTTCATACTGAACCAGAAGCAGTCATAAAGTGATTAAGGATTCTCAGCGAGAAACTACAGCGAAACTGCCTACGGTGAGAAGACAGCGTCCCGAAATTAGTGAAATTCAACACTGCCATTTAAAATTAATAAAAACAAGATTGTAATTAGAGTTTCAATTAAAAATTAATTTGAATTTTTCTTCTCATTCCATATTGCGGTGACACCAGGATTTACTTGTCACGCTGTCGACGCTATTACGGGGTTCTGTCTACGAGAGGCTGCGGTGGACCTTTAAGTTATACGACCTGAATGGGGACGGTTGTATTAGCCGAAATGAATTAGGCGATGTTGTGATGGCAATACATGAACTGATGGGACGAAGAGCACATCAACCTGAGGACGACAGGAAAGCAAGGGATCAGGTAAGATGTTGGAAGCTTTTCCTTTTTTTTCGATTTAATTTAAAGGAAAAGGAACTGATTTCTGTCTTAACCAACCCGCAAATCCCAAAGTTTCCCGTTTTCTTAATTCCTTCTCGTCCATGTGACCAAGTTGAATGAGGATCCCTTGGGTCTATTCAATCCTCCTTGTTTTACAAAACATGCCTCAAATTTATGTATGTCCTTATAACCGAAAAATCTTATTTAAATGCCATTGTTTTGGATATCAAAAAGTATGTTTCCTGAGCCTCAGTCAGATATTCTAGGTATGCAGAAATAGAATAATGGAAAAGCTACGGAAAAAAACTAGTTTCTCTTGGGAATTTTTTAACGGATATTAATTGTGGTTCTGTCGCAGTATCGGTGGTTTTCGGTAAAACGTTCTTCTAAAAATGGACGTTGTTTCTATTTTTGGGGTATTTTATAGTGCGGCTAGCCCTGTCTACAGCTTTGACACTGATGGCTGAGTTTCTTTTTCTGGGGGGTAGGGTAGGTGAATGCATTTACGCACACAGTGTTGGACTTCCGATTCGGTACGTCGTCGGACTACCAAGTAAACACCTCCCCATCGTCAGAGTGCTAGCCTGGAACCGTTTGTCACATTACTTCGGGCTAGTCCCTGAACTCTCCCGCCTTGCGGAGCCTTCAAATCAGGGAATTCCTTTCACCAACGGGAGGGGAGAGGAGGAAGGGAACTGTCAGTTCAAGGAAGCCCCTGCCATCCGGCTCCTCCACCAGTTGAGTTCTATCTTCTTAGCAAGGGCCCGAATGTAATGGGCAACATGGTTCCACCTGTCAGCAGTCCTCAGCATCTCTTCGACAATGTTGTCTGGAGGGAGATCCCCTGTGTTTAAATAGAGCTGCTGACGAACCCCATCCGACATTCCACAAGAAAAAAAAGTGTGGTGGGCGTCGTCCACAACTCCATTGCAAAACACACAATCCGGAGAACACGCCTTTCCAATCTTATGCAGGTGGGGGTAAGGAAATAGTCAGTCTCACCATGCTTCCGATTCAGCCACGCACCTAAGTTACCGATGAGCCGCGCAGTCCATCTGCCTCTAGTTTCATTTTGCCAAGACAGCTGCCACTCGTCTATAGTGTGTTGCCGTTCTTCGCAAGCAACCAACTCCCTTGGCTCAGCTCCCTTGCGCTTGTATATGGCCTGAGGCTCCCTAGCAAGAAGGGCAAGAGGAATCATTCCCGCGATCACCTTCACGGCCGTTTCAGAGACAGTGCGGTACGCACCCGCTACACGTAAAGCTCCTCGTCTCTGTACTTGCGCGAGACGTTTACGATATACCTCCTTATTAAGAGCGCCAGCCCATACCTCTGCGCCGTAGAGCAGGACAGACTGCGTTGAACTCATCAGGAGACGTCGCCTACTAGACGTAGGACCCCCAATGTTTGCCGTTAGTCTACTTAACTCCGAAACTCCAGCCGCAGCCTTGCTCGCTGCTGCTTTGATTTGCTCAGAAAAGCTCATCTTTGAGTCAAGAGTCAACCCGAGGTACTTTACCGCTGATTTTGACTTGATTATCGAGTCACCGAACGATATCGGACGCAGGGTCGGAATTCTCTTTTTAGTCAGGATGACACTTCGGTTCTTTCCAATGCAAGGTTGAAACCATCAGTAGTCATCCATCCGCTTACCCGTCGCATCAATATGCCGAGTCTGCTTTGCGCCTGTTCGACAGTGCATCCAGCAACAAGCGCTGCAACATCATCTGCATAGACGACCAGGCGCGACTCTTCTGGCATGTCCAGTTTAAGCAGACTGTCATAGGTAGCGTTCCAGAGGTCCGGCCCTAGGATGGATCCCTGTGCTACCCCCGACGTGACCTCCATCCACCTTTGACCCTCTAGTGTTTCCTCAGATAGTCCCCCCTGGCTGAGTTTAGGTCCAGGTTTCATAAACAATAGTAGCACCGTATCAGACAGTATCCCGTAGATGACTAGTTAGTTTTTCGCTGAATTTCACAACGTTTTCACTTTTTTTGGTGGGAAGTGTCCTTTGAAGGCAAACTACTTAAAACTGTGCTTGGATCTCTTGATGTCCTATCTCATAAGAGCAGCTTGCCGCATTTCGTTCGTGTATTGGATTTTTCGCATTGATCGGACCATAAAAATATAAATATTGTGTCAATTCGTTTCGGATTTTCGTTTGGTTTCCATTACCTTCCACAGAGGCTTCTAACATTTGGTTCGCAGCACTGTTGTTTTTTTATATTAAAGATAACAAATTTAATACCTTTTGAAGTTCGTCAGTACCTCAGTACTTCTTCTCATTTTCGATTACTTTTAAAAGATATGTTTCAATATTTTTCAATACAAACCAAAACGAAGTTAATATTTTATATCGATAATTTCAACTGGCAATGCTATACTACCTGTGGTTACATCTTTAAATAGGTCAAAATTTCTGTAAAATCATAAAAACAAAGTAGCAGTTGCAGTTAATGCAGTCCACCGCATTATGAAAGGAATAAAATAGCTGATTAAGGTGAACATAAAGTGGAATGACCCACTGCGGAAGCAGGCAGTTCAAAAACAACGCGACATTTTTCGCAATTCACAAAAAAGTCCGTTTTAAAACCCCACGACATTGAAGGAAGTGGTCGCGCCATGCACGGGCATGAAAAACAAGAGATTCAACTCACACAGCATTGTTCGAAATTGTATGATGGGGAAAAGTCAATGCGCATATTCGACTATCTGCGGTAAATCCACGATAAAAATTCCGCGCATATGATACATTAAATTGATGTGCAGTTGCTTATGTCCGACGTAGCCAAATGCTTCCGGCTGCCTCAGACAACAAGATAGACAAATATCTGTGGATGTTTCAGACATTAGACAGACAAATGTATGTGTCCATGTCAGACAAATGTCTACGTCGTATAAATGACTGTTTGAGACAAACGTTCGTGTCAGACAAACATCCGTGCTTGTGTCATTCAAATGCGTATGTCTGCTTCAGACATTAGACAGACAAATATCTACGGCAGACATATGTCTGTATGACAGAATCTTTTCTGGATCAGACAAATATCTGTGTCTGTCCCAGACATCAGACAGACATTTGTCAGGCAAAAGTCCGAGTCTGCCTCAGACATCTGTTGATCCGATCCGTTCCAAAGTTTACCTTCGAGTTTCGTGTTTCTAGGGTAAAGCCAGGAACGGTTGCCTACCTTCCGCTAGTATGTGAGAATGCAGCAGTAAGCGTCATGAAGAGGTGGCGGTTAGGTAGGTGTTCAAGTAATTCCAGAAGCTCTACTTGAAACTCTGTAGGGCCACCTCTATTTAATCACAATTTGAAGTTGTAGACATATGGTCGACACGTATAGGACTTTTCCAAAATACTGAATCCATCTCGTTTTTATTTCGATTACGTGGCTAATAATATTTCCACCCTAGGCGTTAGAATATCGCTTTTTATTCAGATTTAATCTTTGTTGCATTTAGTGTTCGGACTTCGATCGATTCCGCCGTTTTTCTCGATAATAGGCATGTTCTGGATGGGGTCAAGTCACCATCTAGCGTATCAAACCATCATTGTTTAAGTCGGCCTTGTGAACTTTCCCCATATCTGAATTCTCGCTCACGCGAATTATATGTGCGTACAAGATGCGCCTCTCACGATCGGTACAACCCCATATCGCTCAAGAATTTTCTCAATACGTCTTACGTCACTGGTCCAACGCAACATCTTTGTCTCCATCACCGCAAGACGTCCGTTCACTGCTTTGATCATTTCTGTAATGATGTTGAATGCGTTTCCTTGATCGGCCTGTATTGGGACCTGTCACCAAGAGAAATGATATTTTATCAACTAATAATCGGTAGACATCATTTCTCTCGATGATCGTACTTGACATTCCTCCTGGAGTCAATCAAGCTGGCTGAAGATTTCATCCGTTAACGAATCATTCAACTGTACCTCTGAATAGAGATCAGCCTTCAGTTTCTGCGTATTGAACTTTGGGGCCCAATTTCTTTCTGTGCGGCTGCTTTTATTATAAGACATGGCTTTTCACCCTCAAATCGCAACTTGCGCCATATGGGGTCTAGATATCCAACAGAAGAATTTGATTGAATGTTCAGTCATCTTAAAAGCTCATGTCATTCAGGTTTCCGCTAACCAAATCAATATCTCAGGTACGATGTCAAAATCAAAGATATCATCAAGAGGAGATTTGAACAGCCAAGTACTGACGCAACCAGTGCGTGAAAGCGCCGGACTGAGGATTATTCACTTAGTAGTACCGCACAACATGGTTGCTGGAAATACCTAGTTTGCGCAGAAAGCGATCCACAAGCAAACGTGAGCCTGTCCAGATGGGAGATGTGGGGATGTGTTCACTGAACGTCGCGACCCTTCAGCCTTGATAAATGTCAGAACATATAAGGCATCTAATTAGAATTATAGCACCGCCTAGAATCCCTTCTGACAATTAGGTGAAAGTAAATACCGAAGCCATCCACAACAAAACTCTACGTAATACCTATAACGGGAAATTAGATGCCGCAATAAACACATTTAACAGGGGTCCTGGAGATCCATAAACGATCTTCCCAACCACCTGAAGAGGATTATATTTGACCTCAGTTGGCAAAATGCTGCATACCGGGCAAGAACATGGAGATGCGCAGAGACCTTTCCCGAACTTCGTCGAGTAGAGAAGCGACTTTACAGGCATAAAACGAAAGCCCTGGATAATCAACAAGTCTGCAAACTCGAAACGTATAGGGAAGAACTACACCAGCCGCCAAATTTTTTTCCGAAAAGTCGGCAGGATGAATCGTTATACACTGCAATGCTCATCCTGCCGAGAAAAAGAGAGAAATCTGATTTCCGACCGAATGGGCATATTGAAACGATGGGTTGAGTAAAATACTCATAAAAAATAAAATGCTGAATAACCAGAATATCATCGAGTTGGAGGTGCCGCCAAGTGAAGACGATGGACAATAGCTGCCACAACCAAGTATGGAACAAACAGTTCGTGCAATTCATCACCTTAAAAATCATAAGTCTCCAAGAGCGGATGAAATTACAGCCGAACTAGTTAAATATGCAGGCGATCAACTACACCACGACATACATCAACTGATGCTCAAGGTACGAAACAGCGAATCAATGACCGGCGACTGACAGCAAGGCATTAAATTTCCCAGTTAGTGCAACAATTATAGAGGTACCACGTTACTGAGTGCCATCTATATCCTCCGCTATCTTGCGATGTCGGATAGTCCCATACACCCAAAACAGCATCGGTCAATACAAAGGAGGCTTCATTCCGGGCAAATCAACACAAAAAGAGTCTAAGACAAGGAGATGCCCTATCATGTATCCTCTTTAATCTGGCCCTAGAAAAAGTAGCCCGTAACGCTGATATAAATGCACCATCCTCGTAATCCGTGACGCTGACGCAAATACACGAGGCTCAATCCTTGTCAAATTACCCAATTATTTGCCTATACTGAGGATGTTACCATTATAAGAAGAACACTCCAAGATGCGCAGTCTACTTTCATCCGCATCGGACAGGCGGCGCGAGATCTTGGACTACATCTTAATGAAGTACACCGTGGAAATGTCAGCACCAAAAACCAAAGAACCAACAGAATCAAATTGTATTGATCAAATGGGAACAGTAAAGATAGGAGACTACAACTTTGAGACCGTTGATAACTTCTTCCATGCAGGGCCGAAAAACACAAGCGATAACAGCTACGACGACGAAATCTGCGCACAGTTGTTGACAGCCAACAGAGCCTTACTGTGCAAATGATTTTCCCATCCCTCTTGTATTCGTCGGAAACTTCGGATTTGCTAGCTCTGTGAGGCTTAACAATGCACTCAAGATCTTCCGTACTTATCGTAAAATGCAACTAAATGGGATAAAAATTGGTGGGCTAGCAACCTAGAAACTTCGAGACTTTACTGTTTAGCTAGGAGCTGACCAGCAGGGCTATTGAAAATAGACTATGATTAGCTTCTGAACATGCGCACGCTCCTCGACAACAAATTCGAGGATCTCCAGAATACTCGTTCTTTCCAATGCGAACGGGTATTCCAACGATATAATCTGGACATTCTGTGCTGAAGCGAAGTAAGATGATAAGACTGTGGAACTTCTCTTCCGGCCAAATTACATGGCCGCAAGAGAAGTTCCACTCTAGAGAGCCGAGCGGTAACAGATGCGAATCCTGTGTCGAATTTTTCTCGACAATGCGCAAAGTGCGTTCTCTTCACCTAGAAGCGGGTTTCAGACAGACTTCTGACTGCATGATTCTGGTCTAGATTAATGAGTATCACAATTGTACAGTGCCATTCACCACCGGCGACCTCCGACATAGTGTAGAAGGATTACACGCGATTCAAATTAGCCTTCCTAAAGGTAACATTGTAATCATGATGGGTGATCTGAATGCCAAGGTGGGCTCTGACAACACCATGCTTGGACATGTGCTGGGAAAACCGGTCTTTGCGACCATAACGATAATGGTGAGAGGGTTGTGGGCTTCTACGGTTTTCAAGGTGTTAACTGATCAACACCATACTAGCAATTAGATCGAAGACCTTGCAATCAGCAGTAGATTTAACAGTTGTCTCTGGGATGTGCGTAACAACAAAGGTGCTGCCATCGGCCTCGAAAGGTATCATCACATGTGATGGTCGCTTACGTTCGCTCGCGTGTTGCGCCCGCCACTTCTCGCAAGGTTAGAGAGCTGCGACGCTCCAAGTTGAACATCGATCGCCTGTTTGATCCAACTGTCACTCAACAATAGGAGAACTATCTTACTGGCAGATACACTGAGTAACCCGCCTGAGAATATCGATAAGCACTAGGTCGCCACCAAGAATGCTCTTTTCTCAGGTGCTACGCAAGTCATCGACTATCTCCCGAAGGCGGGTCACAAGATCTGGCTGACTGCGGAATCGTGGAATCGGATCGATGAACGGCTTTCAGAAGTGTATACCGTATATGTAGTAGTATATGGCTAGTCACCGTAACATGTGGATACAGTCTGGTCCTCCAAGCAGAAGAGAAATCACTTTGGGAGTCAATGCACTCAAACGGAGTAAAGCCGCTATGTTCACCGGTCTCCCCGCAATTACTGCACATCTGCTACTTCTACTCTTGCGGAAAGCTTGGGAATCCAAGACCTTTCCTATAGACTCGAAGAACGGGATGATATTGAAGAAAGGCAGCCGTTTCGAATATGACAGCTGGAAGTGTATCAACATGATCCCTTCCGTCGCAAAGATAATAGCTAAAATAATCCTGAAACGCATCAAACAACATCTCAAAAACTTGATTGACAGAGAACAGACTAGTTTCCGCTCCGGATCCTCCTGCATAGACCACATCAACACCCTACTGGTCATTTTGGGACAGTGCGCGGAGTTTACATCTTCATCGATTTCGAAAAAACGTTCGGCAACGTGAACAGAGAGTGCATCTTGCGTGCTCTACAAGGGAGCGCATTTCAAAGAAACTAATAATTATCATCTGAGCGACATATGATGGTGAATAATGTCACATGCAGCATCGAGATAAAATCTAAGAGTAATTGAAAGTCTAAAACGGAATCCGCCTTCTTCTTATCGATGACATTCCTCATGCTGCCTTGTCCAGAGGATGTGAAGGAGTTCAACGGACCATGACATCTTTCCAAACATCTCGACTGTGCTGACGACATCTATTTGTTCTCTCACTGGGTCATGGACCTTTTTTTGGGAGTAGGGTAGCTGAATGCGTTTACGCACAGAGTGTTGGACTCCCGCAACAGCGCAACAACGCTGGCGGACTACCAACTAAACACCTCCCTGTCATCAGAGAACTAGCCTGGAACCGTTTGACACATTACTTCGGGCTAGCCCTCTCACTCTCCCGGCTTTGGGAGCCTTCAAGTCAGGGAATTCCTTTCACCAACGGGAGGGAAGGGGAGGAAGGAAGTTGTTGTTAGTTCAGGGAACCCCTTACCGTCCGATCCCTCCGCCGGTCGAGTTCAATCTTCTTCGTAACAAGAAGAGCCGAACATAATGCGCAATACGATTCCAGTTGCCAGGACTCTTGAGAATCTCTCTGACAACGTTGTCTGGAGGGAGCTCCCCTGCGTCTGCATAAAGCTGCTGGCGATGTCCGTCCCACCTCTCACAAAAGAAAAAGGTGTGTTCAGCATCATCCGCCACTCCATTGCGCTCCTAAACCCGAACTGCCTTTCGGATAAGTCCCCGGCAGCACGGATCGCTTGATCGAGTCTACCCCTGATGAGCTTCTCGAGCACTTTTCCGGCCGTGTCAAGCATACACAGCGGTCGGTATGCAGACGGGAGCTCCGGGTCTCCTTTACCCTTACTGATCAACGCGAGTCTGGCCACTTTCCAGCGACAAGGAAAAATGTCCTCCTTCATGCAGGCGTTGAATACTTTAAGCAGCAATTCTGGCCGTTGGCGGAACACCAGTTTGTAAACTACCGCCGGGATGCCATCAGGGCCTGGCGCCTTCCTGTTTTTCATAGTGAGAACCGCTTCTCCGAGCTCTCTCATTGTGAAAAGGGGGCAATCCACGACGCTTTCCGCGCTATTTACATCAACCTGTACAGGGTGTCTGGGGAACAATGCCCGCACATCTGGTCGGTGCTCAGTAGGCAGAGCCCCGACTTTCCGAGTGACAAGCTTATAGCTAAGTCCCCACGGGTCCTCATTCACTTCATTAACCAGATTCTGCCAGCCGCGAGCTTTACTTTTATTTATAGAGCTGCGGAGTCTCCGTTCTGCTGATCTATATTGTGCCTTTATGGTACATGCCTCCTCGTTGGCGTGCAAACGTTGTGCCAAACGGCGGAGCTTATGACACTCCTTTCGTAGGTCGGCAATTTCTGCCGTCCACCAGTACATAGAAGGCTGGGGCCTCTCCAGGACATGGAAGCCTCACACGCCGTCGTTATCAGATTCAACACTGAATTTACGACGGTGTCAACGCGGCCCTACCTGCTCCAAAAGCTTCGACGAACTTTCCGATGTTTACCCTCGCGACATTCCACACGCAGGGGGAACGTCGTGTCGGTGCTCCCCGGCAAGTAGCGTCAAACACTTCGAACGCAATGTACTGATGATCACTTGCCGAGAAGTCTTCTAGGACTCGCCACCCGTCCACTGAGGTCATGGACTTTGGCTCTGGATTCGAAAAGAGAGGCAAGTAGAGTTTCACTTAAGATAAACACCGACAAGACCAAGGTTCTCAGTCTGACGAGTCATCTTACTCCCCCTACCTGCATTAATGATCACATCATCGAAGGCTTCGATCGATCTCTACGTCTAAGAAATGTAGTTTCGCTGCCTTGTCTAAAACTTGGAAAGGCAACACCTAAATCAAGCTGACGCTGTTCTGTGCTAGTGTTCTTTCTGTGTTGCTATGTAAGAGTAGCATATGGGAAGTAACCCCCATTTCACTCAAGCCTTCGTCAACACCTGTCTACAACATATTTTCGGAGGACGCTGTCCTTTTACGAACGAAGAATTTGGTCGGGGCACAGGGGGGCCCATACGGAATGTAATCGGAAGGCGGACATGGCAGTGGATAGGTCACATATAGTATTAAGGGGAGGCGGCAATTACATTGCTGACTACGACATGCAGTGGAATCCACTCTCCCAAAATGCTCGCGAGAGCATCTCCCCAAGTTGGGACTCTAGACGTCCCGGTTTGCAATTGATCGCAAAACTAAAACCTTCTTCGAAAATCACTAATCGATACCGTTCATTTGATACCCCCTTGCGGACAGGCGGGCAGACAATGAACCGACTTTAGTTAGGTTTTTCTCTGAAGAAAATGTTCAAAATAGCAGAGGGCTATCATCGTCTTATCATTATATTGCAGTTCAAGATCACCCAGGTCATCTGCCCGAAATAAGCAAACAAGTTTACACTCAGCCTGTGTATCTACAAACATTATTTTTTATCTTTTAATCATCCAGGATCAATAGTGAGTACTTTAGGTTCGAAATCAACACCATTCCAAGATTTGCGCTATCGCAAATGCTGACCCATATATTCCCCAGCTTGAGACCTATCATATCTTGCGGAACAATTTAATACATACAAGTGCATTTCAAAGGTTGAAGTTTCTATTGATTTACACCTTGCCGCAGCTGTACGTTTCAGCACGTATGGTCGCACATGAAAGCGATTTCACCTTTATCCCTAATGTCCTGTATCTAGTCGCTTGAATAGAGTTGTCGAACATGTCACTGTGGATATACTACGGGCGCAGGAGTTTTACATCCCTGATACTGAAATTTACACTTGAATGGATTATGATGATGGTATCATAATTGCTTTATGAGAGGTTCCCTGGATGTTAAAATATGAACGCATTTTCCGACCCTTTCAGTAAATTTTGTATGCACCGATCTTATCTTATATACACGTAGGATACCCTCAGATTCAATTTGAGCATAGTATATATCCCCATGGATTAATTGATTAATTAATATCATCGTTAGGGAGTATGCGATAGGGTGAATCATGTAATAACCTACCTCATCAATATGTTGATGCTCCAAGTCCATGGAACATGGCTCGTTAAAATCAACGTATTGAATTTTTAAATGAAAGACAAACAAGGATCCAGCCCTTTAGTAAAACATATGATCCCCAAGCAATAATCATAATTGAAATCAAAAGTTAAGTTGTTGACAGTGACTCCACTCTACAACTCGTATGCTTAGGATTATATGTAAGAAGACCTTCTCAAAAAAACACCAGGAGTACCTGGGTGTATGCACTGCATTTGCAGGTGACTGAATGCCTTCGGCCAGGAATACTTTAACGAATACTTGAAGAACCCAGTCTAGTGGATGCATTTCACTAGCTCACAGCCCCGGGGAATGCCTCAACGATTGTCACAGATAAAATCCTCCACTGATATATGCATATATCCCTCAAACTTTTAAAAAAGGATGTCATAGGCAAATATACACATCAGAGCAAAAAGTTTCTACCTTTGGAATTGTAAAAGTTAAGGTATTCACTGGAAAAAAATGTAATGGGGTTCTGTGGAAAACATGAACGACAGCAAACCATTTAAAGGCATAAGTAAGTCATTATACGATTAAGCTCACCCTGTAAGCCATCATACAATTGACATGCTTTATACAATATGTTCCTCGCAGGCATGAAACCACCATTCACCATTTCGTACTTTCTGGATGGGAGACGAAAGCGCAGCATATTAATTTATATGCATAGGAATCGAGATATGTAACATGATTATCGCATTTTCTAATTATGCAATCTTCTTGGAGTTTCTATTGTTTGTGTAGTGTCAACTATATTGCAGACTAGCCCTCTTCGTCAAGTAGCAAGTCGGAAAATCGGAAGCTGGACGCTTCAGTTATGCAAGAGTTTATATTTCTTCTGTGAGGAACTTTAAGTGCATGAAAGTTCCACGTGCACAAATGTAGTCAAAAAATCAATGGTGGAAGCTCGATGCTTCAGGTATAAAAGTTTTATGTTCATCTTATGTGAGAAACTTTCTATGAATATTATTAACAAAACTTCCGTTTAGAGCGTTTGAATAAACCGTATTTATTAGCTTTCCTGGAGCTTCCCTAATTTCCTTCCTTCACCAACATTGAATTTGGGGTAGATAACAGGATCATCGTACTTCTCCTAAATGGGCCCAGCACTAGTTCCTGCAACATCTCCCGACCTGGTGTAATCACCCCACTGTAAGCTGACAAATGACCAGCTCATGAAGCATCTTTCCGTGGGAGTGATGTACTTCTTTTAGGTGCCTCTTTCTCCAGGCTACTTGTAGTATTTGACGCAACGGTGGCCAAGTAATCCACCACCGAGGGATATGAACGGAAGCCTGCCTGCGTCCTCCCAAAGCCGCGGCACTGAGGTTCCGAGCCCCTAGACGTACATTTTTCTCTCGTTTCTTCCACAATATTGATTTTTTGCTCTAGGTGTCCCTCCCATAGCCTTTTTTGACCACGGGTGAGTATTTTTCTCCCACCTACACGACCTGCGCGTAAACATGCCCACGCACGCACACCTCTAAATACGCACAAGTACATGTTAATATGCATCCGCCGAGCATTCCCTTGTCCGCACGAAGGAGGGATCTGGCAACTCCACACAGTCTGTCTATCTGTCTATCTATCACACGCACTTCTGAGAAGCACTTCCAGCGATTGACATCAAATTTGGTAGAAAGTGTGAACACCCACGCATGTGGTGAGTTATATCGTTCTCTGTGGAACTTAAGACAGTCTCCATACATGCAAAAGGCGGATGTAAATTTTTTTCAACAAAAATATTCATATGGATATCAACTGAAAGGTCTCGATTAGTACTTTTCAATGCTGTAGTTCCAACATTTAATGGGAAGTGGGGGTAGGACGGCACCTGGAAAGTTCATTTCTTTCACGGATCCATTCTCTTAGTTGCCTGGGTGTCCGAAACACCCTCCATGCCGACCCCGGGCAACTAATAGTGGCAGCTTTGTGATTTTTTTTCAGATTTTACGATTCCATAGGTTTTGAGAATGGGTCCGCGAAAGAAATGAACACTTTCCAGGCCCCACCTTCCCCCCATTTTCCATTAAATGTTGGAACTACCAACATTGAAAGCTACTAATCAAACCTATCAGTTGATATCCATATAAATAATTTTGTTGAAAAAATCGTACTAATCTGTTAAAATCAAGTTAATAATACTATATTACTATAATTTTGAACAATTAACTGTAAAACCCCCCTTAAGTTCAGCCTAATATCGTAAAATTTTGCAATAATATAGGTTACAATATAAAGCAGCAGGACCATTCCAAATTTGGTGGAAATAGCACTATTACTAACAAAATTATAGTAGATCAAAGTTGTCGCTTCAGTGAAAATTCTAAGACGTCAGTACGGCGCTAAAGTGAATATTTTTACATAATAATTACGTATACATTACGTGGAACAAATCAGCGTCATCATCAACGGCGCAACAACCGGTATCCGGTCTAGGCCTGCCTTAATAAGGAACTCCAAACCTCCCGGTTTTGCGCCGAGGTCCACCAATTCGATATCCCTAAAAGCTGTCTGGCGTCCTGACCTACGCCATCGCTCCATCTTAGGCAGGGTCTGCCTCGGCTTCTTTTTCTACCATAGATATTGCCCTTATACACTTTCCGGGTGGGATCATCCTCATCCATACGGATTAAGTGACCCGCCCACCGTAACCTATTGAGCCGGATTTTATCCACAACCGGACGGTCATGGTATCGCTCATAGATTTCGTTATTCTGTAGGCTACGGAATCGTCCATCCTCATGTAAGGGGCCAAAAATTCGTCGGAGGATTCTTCTCTCGAACGTGGCCAAGAGTTCGCAATTCTTCTTGCTAAGAACCCAAGTTTCCGAGGAATACATGAGGACTGGAAAGATCATAGTCTTGTACAGTAAGAGCTTTGACCCTATGGTGAGACGTTTCGAGCGGAACAGTCTTTGTAAGCTGAAATAGGCTCTGTTGGCTGACAACACCCGTGCGCGGATTTCATCATTGTAGCTGTTATCGGTTGTGATTTTCGACCCTAGATACGAGAAATTGTCAACGGTCTCAAAGTTGTATTCTCCTATCCTTATTCTTCTTCGTGTTTGACCAGTGCGGTTTGATGTTGTTGGTTGATTCGCCTTCGGTGCTGACGTTGCCACCATATATTTTGTCTTGCCTTCATTGATGTGCAGCCCAAGATCTCGCGCCGCCTGCTCGATCTGGATGAAGGCAGTTTGTACGTCTCGGGTGGTTCTTCCCATGATGTCGATATCGTCAGCATAGGCCAGTAGTTGGGTGGACTTGAAGAGGACCGTACCTCTTGCATTTACCTCAGCATCACGGATCACTTTCTCGAGGGCCAGATTAAAGAGGACGCATGATAGCGCCTCCTTGTCGTAGACCGTTGTTGATGTCGAATGGTCTTGAGAGTGATCCTGCTACTTTTATCTGGCGTCGCACATTGGTCAGGGTCAGTCTAGTTAGTCTTATTAATTTCGTCAGGATACCGAATTCTCTCATGGCCGTGTACAGTTTTACCCTGGCTATGCTATCATAGGCGGCTTTAAAGTCGATGAACAGATGGTGCAACTGTTGTCCATATTCCAACAGTTTTTCCATCGCTTGCCGCAGAGAGAAAATCTGATCTGTTGTTGATTTGCCTGGAGTGAAGCCTCTTTGGTATGGGCCAATGATGTTCTGGGCGTATGGGGCTATCCGGCCCAGCAAGATAGTGGAGAATATCTTATAGATGGTACTCAGCAACGTGATACCTCTATAATTGCTGCACTGTGTGATATCTCCCCTTTTATGTATGAGACAGATAATGCCTCGTTGCCAATCGTCAGGCGTTGATTCGCTGTCCCATACTTTGAGCACAAGTTGATGAACCACTTGGTGTAACTGGTCGCCTCCATATTTAACCAATTCGGCTGTAATTCCATCGGCTCCTGGCGACTTATGATTTTTTAGCCGATGAATTGCACGGACTGTTTCTCTCAAACTTGGTGGTGGCAGTATTTCTCCGTCGTCTTCAGTTGGCGGGACCTCCAACTCGCCGATGTTCTGGTTGTTCAGTAGCTCATCAAAGTACTCAACCCATCGCTCTAATATCTCATCTCTTGTGGCCATATCCATGATAACGTTCTTGAGGTGATTGTGAAGATCATTTTTTGATGCTTCATCTCCAGGTCCTCTGTTGACTGCGGTTATTGCGGCATCCATTTCCCTCTTATAGGTGTCGCGGAGGGTTGTGTGTGTGGATGGCTTCAGTGTTCACTCTCACCTGATTGTCAGAGAGGATTCTAGGTGGTATTGTTATTCGAGCTCGGAGCACCATGCCAACGAGATAGTGATCCGAGTCTATATTGGCCCCGTGTATGTTCTGACATTCATGAAGGCTGAGAAATGGCGGCGTTCGATCAACACATGGTCAATTTGGTTGAAAGTGGCCCCGTCTGGAGAGGCCCACGTATGTTTGTGGACCGCTTTCCGCGCAAACCAGGTACTTCCAACAACCATTACGTGTGACCCTGCTAATTGAATAATCCGCAGTCCGTTATCATTTGTTTTTTCGTGTAAGCTATGCTATGCTATGAGCCAACCTATCGCCTGAATACGGGCTCCTTCCCTACTTGGCTGCTAAAATCCCCAAGTATGATTTTGATATTATATCTGGGACAGGCTTCGAGGGTTCATTCTACTGCCTCGTAGAAGATATCCTTCTCCGACTCTGCAGTCTCCTCTGTAGGGGCGTGAACGTTTATGAGGCTTATATTTCTAAACTTGGCTCGCAAGCGCAGAGTGCATAGCCGTTCGCTTATGTTTTCAAAGCCGATAACAGCAGGTTTCATTTTTTGGCTGACTAAGAAACCTACTCCGAGCACATGGTTTACTGGATGACCGCTATAATATATGGTGTAGTGGCTCTTCTCCAGGAAACCGGTCCCTGTCCATCGCATCTCTTGTAACGCGGCTAGCTGCTTATCAGCTTCATCTCTGTACAGGGGGCGCACGTTCAATGAGAAAATGCGCAAATCGTTGATCCGTTGTCGTTGCCGGGTCCATTGTTTTAAAGTCCGTCCTGTCCGAGGCTCCTGTTGTGGCTTCGTAACTAGTTGTTTTCCGTGTAAGGTTGTCAGCCCTACCCAACCCCCAACCTGGAGGACCAGTTGGTACAATTTGTCCCGTTCTTAGGCGCAGGAGACTCGCCTTCATCCTTCTCCGTCTGCAGCTTTTCGTTAAGAAAGAGCTCCCAGCGGTCACCACGTGGAGGTGGAGGGGTTTGGTAGTAGAGCTGTTGGTGTTGGTTTAGCAGGCATTTCCCAGGTTTTATGCTCCATCGTGAGTACCAATCCACGTTTCGCCCTGGGATCTATACTACCCTTTGACCACCACCACCTGGAACTAATGTCCACACAAATATTTTTATATAAGAAACACACAAAACAATAGAAAAATGACCAGCTTACAAGTAATTATCTAATACTTATTACTTTAAGAATGCAACGTGACCGGAAGCTGCACAGATGCAAGCTGCAAATATTCCCAGTATCAAATGACAAGCAATAAGAAGTCTGAAATTCCTAAAATTAGTCCAGTCATTAAAGCTTTCAACATCCGAATTCTTTCAGTCAAGACCGTTTGACATGATATTTGCGTGGGGGTAGAAATAAGAAACAAAAGTTATATAGCGCCGATATGCGCCCGGATGGGTGCCGATTTTTTTTCCAAATAATCACAGAAATCGATTAAATGGTCGATTCTAAGCAAAAATATTTCATGAAAATTTTTCGTATTGTACAATTAGTACGTTTCGAGTTATTATGTTCAATAATATGATTTTTTCATCGAAAAAAAAATGCATGTTTTTCAGCAGAATTTTTATTTTTTTTGTTGGTACAATATGGACGAAGTTATGGCTCGTCAAACGTAAATTCGTAATTAAAAAAAAAGTCGGGATTTAGGAAACTGGGTGCTTTGGGTATAAAGGTTTTGTGTTCATCTTATGTGAGAAACTCTGTATGCAGGTAAAATAAAATAAAACTATGTAGCTTCTCCTACTACAATATATTTTTAAGGTTTTGTGTAAAACAAAACCTTATTAAAATCGGTTTACTGTCTGTCTGCCTGTCTGTCTTTTTTGTTTTATGCATGGAGGTGGAAACCTTACAAAGACACAGCAGCAGCGCGGATTCTCACTTAGTAAAACCACCCCCACTTTTTCCTTCTTCCTTCCCGACGGACCCGCCACAAAGCATTACTTCGCGGGGTAGACTACGCTTTAAGCGACCAAGCCTTCCGTTCTTCGCGTCCTCCTTGAGCGCTCCGCTCTTCCAAGTTCCTCCTGAATTCTTTTGATTGCGGAATTCACTGCACCCCAGTTTCCCTCCGACTTCAACATTTCCCCGATGATGTTCTGCGAGCTTAGGTTGGTTTTCAGGGAGTCTTCCAGACTCCTACTTTCTGAGAAAAATCCTGGGCAGTGGAACATAACATACTTCGGGTCTTCAGGTGTGCAACCACATTCAGGACGAAAGGGAGAATCATCCAGCCTGAATTGGTGCAGGTACTTCCTGTAACCACCATGTCCTGACAGGAATCGTATCAGATGATAGTTAATCCCGCCGTGTCATCGCTGGATCCACTGCTCCATATGGGGAATTAAAGTGTGGGTCCAGCGACCCCTCTGCGAGTCATCCCACCGTTGTTGCCACTTCTCCAGCGACTCTCGCCTTGCCGCTTTCGGTATTCTGCATCCTTTTCATGTGGATTCATTTTCCTTTTCTCGTATAGGCAGCGTGTCTCACTTGCCAGAATGTCTATCGAGATCATTCCCGCAATAACGCTGCCTCGCCTAAAATTGTTCTGAAGGCGCTGCACACGCTTAGCGCCACTAAGCGGTAAGTCATATTTACCCTCCTCCGATCACTCTCACACGTTAGTGCTTCCTCCCAAACTGGTGCCGCGTATAATAGTGTGGAGCAAACCACTCCGGCCACAAGTAATCCGGGACTGTATCTCCGGCCTCCAATGTTAGGCATCATCCGCGCTAATGATACGCTGGTATTTGCCGCTTTCTCACAGACATAGTCCAGATGTCCCTTGAAATTGATTTTACCGTCCATCATCACTCCTAGGTTTCTAGGTTTCTAAATGATGACGTGACCACCAAGACGAATATTGACCGTATTCCTCTTCCAACGATTGGTAATCAAGACCGCCTCCGTCTTTTGTTCCACAAGATCAAGCTGAACCATCTCCGACCACGCTTTTATGGCGCTAATGGTTTCGTTAGCGTACATTTCAACGTCTTCAGGTTGTTTCGCGACAAAAACCACAGCTAGATCATCTGCGCAACCGACTACCGTGGCCTCCTTTGGCACGGGAAGGACAAGGACCCCGTTGTACATCACGTTCCACAGAAGAGGGCCCGACACTGAGCCCTGTGGTACTCTTGCGGTGACGGTGTACTGCTTGGATCCCTGATCCGTGTCGTACCAAAGTGTTCTCTCCGAAAGGTAACTGTCGAGAAGTTTAGTCAAATAACTAGGGACAACCGTTTTAGCCAGTGAGCTTTTTATCCACTCCCAACTTGCGGAATTGAACGCATTTTTTATGTCCAACGTCACCACGGCATATCATTTTTTAGACGACATCGCGTCTCAAGCGAGCTTCAAAACAACGTCTATGGCATCGATCGACGAAATCCAAATTGTCGCTCCAATAGTCCATCTTTATATTCAATGATAGGGAGCAGTCTGTTGTGGATGACCCTTTGGAGCATCTTTCCTGCCGTGTCGATGAAGCAAATCTGTCGGTATGATGATGGGTGTCCTGGGTGCTTATTCGACTTCGGAAGCAAAACTAGTTTTTGCCTCTTCCACCGATCGGGGAAAACTCCTTCTACCATGCACGCGCTGATAAACCAGTCGGGTATGGTCTTGACAGCGAGTTTAAGGGCTCTATTGGAAACAGCATCCAGACCGGGTGCTTTGTTATCACCAATTCTCCGTCAAATTTGCGGAAGTTCCTCCTCAGGTATGCAGATATGGTGTAGTTCCAATGCTTGCTTGTGTTCTTTGTGCTCCCCTTTATCCGGGGAGACGAGTGTCATCACGACATCGAGCAGAAGATGCGGACAGGTCAGTTGTGGTGTTCGCCCTCCCATCTTCTTCATGACCATCCTGTACCCTGTTCCTTGAAGCATTCTCCCTTGCTGGTCCGTATAGCCTGCTTAAGCCTACCTAACACCGCAATCTCTTTATTCCGCCAATAGTTTGAGCGCCTTTTTACGAGAACTCGTCGCCTCGGCATAGCAGCGTCGCATACTTTCGTTATGCGTCCGATCATTTGCTCTACCTTTTCTGTAGCCTCACTACCGGGATTTTGACCTCCCAATACATCTCTATGAATGTTTCATCTTCAAACTTTTTCACGGACCAGCCCTGGTTTCGAGCTTCACGGGGACGCATATCGTCACATGGCCCATACCCGATCTGGGGAAAAATTGTCTGGTGGTTGCTGTGAGTATAATGCTCACTGACAAACCATGTCATTCTCCTCACATAAGTCAGATCCACTATTGAGCCCGATCCTGTCCCACGAAAAGTGGAAACATTTCCCGTATTGGCAAGCACCAAATCTAGCTCCGCGAAAGCCTCGAGCAGGATACGGCCCCTGGTGTTCGTAGTGCCACTACCACAATCCACAGCCCACGCGTTAAAATCACCCGCCATGATCTTGGGATTTCAACTTATTGCATCTAAGACTAGCATACCTAGCATTCCTTCGAATTCCCTGACGAATCCAACTTCTGGAAACTCTATCACTTCTTGAATGGCTTGATTTGCACACACCCATATTGCCGCCTTGCCAGTTACATCTGCAGTCCAGGCACCGCTCTTATTATTGAGATAAGGCTCGTTGATTATGGCAGCTTCGATTCCCTTCTCATAAATGGTCTGCAAGAGAAGGTCTTGCGCTGCCTCGCAATGGTTGAGGTTGATTTGTATCAACCTAATTTTTTTACTGCATTCAAGGCTCTCCTAAACACTGGGCATCTGCTGCTGCCTGCAACGTGCCGACAGTCGATGCCCTTTTTCTCCTTGGAAAGCATACATTCAGGCTCAGCCTTGCACTCCCTGAACATATGGCCTTCCCTCCCCCCACATTTTCTGCAACTTGTTGACCTGTCTCAGTCACCGCTGCATTTCGCCGCTATGTGGCCAAATTCCAAGAATCTAAAGCAACGACCCAACCTATTTTTAATTTACCAGCCGCCAGCAGTTTGAACGCTGCTTCAGCTGGTAAGCTTATGATTGCTCTATGTAAATTAAACACCTTTGGTAACCAGGTACACACATATCTATTATATTGGTTACTACCCGCAAGCTTTATTAGCATATACATATACATATTCATGTCTGCCTCGAGTAATTGACATTGAAACGCAAATAACTAAAAAAAGCCAAAAAAGGAAAACTTAAACGCCCCATCGACACCGTCGTTCATATGAGTTCACTTTATGTAATGATGACGTCATACATGTCTTGGATGTCATAAATTTACCTGAAATGCGAAACTTTAGCCTTCTTTAACTTTGTTAATAGTAGTCAGATTGCCTTCAAACTTTCCAGAATTACGTACTATATTATCGTCTATGCTCCCCTTAAAATTTAACACAAAATGGCGCCACTGGCTGCATGTAAAGGGACATATAGCCCACATGTTCTCACCAAATTTCGTACCAATCGTTTTAGCCGCTTCCGATAAATTTGGTGTGGCAGATAGAGAGACAGACGTTGCACCTACCGAACAACATCTTATGAGTCGGCAAGCGTGATTGCAGGCATGATCCCGGTGGATATTCTAACCGATGAGGCAAGTCGTCTGTACGATAATCAGGAAGCGAGCCTAAACAAGCAAACTGGGCGAATGTGGTCATTGGCTGCATGGCAAACAGCATGGTACCAGGAAGCTTATCCCAGACATAAATATGTGGACTATGCGGAACCACGGTAAGACGAGTTACAATCTGACTCAGTTCTTAACCGGACATGGTGGATACAGGAATTACCTCTATAAGTTCGGTCTAGATGAATCGCCCGATTGTCCTACGTGTGAAGATACAGCCGAACATGCAGAACACGTCCTCATCGCTTGCCCTAGATTTAAAAGCTCAAGGAGAAAGCTTGAAACAGAGTTAAACACACGTTTACTGGTGGAAGATCTGATAAGATACATGGTGCACTCAAATACAGCATGAGACGCGGTAGTCATAATGCTGAAAGGATCTAAAAACAACTAAAAGTAGCAGAAGCGCACCTGGGACATAGAAGGGAAGTCACTGCAATTAACGCCACGCAAAGCGGTAGCAGCTCGTTTAGAGTGAACAGCTAAAAACTGAACAGCCCCGCGAAGCAATACCAGAACGGTGGTCCCGCGGGGAGTGTGGAGAAAATGTGGGAGGTTTTAGTCGATAAGAGTCCTAGATTCCAGATGCATATCCATGATGAATTTCCCCCAGCCAAAAAAAAAGACAGGCAGATAGAGGGACAGACAATACTGGCAAAAGTGCCAATGAATGAAAATCAAGTGCTAGGCAGACTCACCACTAGCTTTAAAATCAAAGGTGTCTTTAGATTGGTTGATTAACGTTAGGTTTATTTTTCGCACAAACTTACTTAAATACAAAAATTTTGTTTACGCGGTAAATTACTCATTTACCTAGGCAAACATAATCATGTCCGGATAGCTAAGTGGTTAGAGCACAAGGCTATCGTAAGCAAGGTCGCAGTTCAAATCTCATTGGTGGCAGTGGGATTTGTATCGTGATTTAACGTCGGACACCAGTCGACTCAGCTGTGAATGAGTACCTGGGTCAAATCATTGCCTTCTACAGGGTACTATAATCCTGTAGTGTACCGTTACGGTCTTGAGTGAAGTGCTCTAACACACTTCAAGACCCTGATATTCCTCATATGCATTAAGTGCTGTGGACATGGTGTTTTGTTGAACCGGTCGTAGATTTCGTCCAAAATACAGTTCAGATGATGATGATGATCATCATCAACGGCCCAACAACCGGTATCCGGTGTAGGTCTGCCTCAATAAGGAACTCCAGACACCCCGGTTTTGCGCCGAGGTCCACCAATTCGATATCCCTAAAAGCTGTCTAGCGTCCTGACTTATGTCGCGATCGCTTCATCTCAGGAAGGATCTGCATCGTCTTCTTTTTCTACCATAGATATTGCTCTTATAGACTTTCCGGGCTGGATCATCCGCATCCATGCGGATTAAATGACCCGCCCACCGTAACCTATTGAGCCGGATTTTATCCAGCTCCTTATCTGTTCGATCTACGTATTAACCACCCCGAAACAAATCAAACTCAAACTACCAAATAATTTTTATTGCATTTGGACTTCCTTTCAGATAATATAAAAAATTACAATAAAAATTATAAGTAAATAGTTGATAATAATAAATATTCATGGTTTTCAGGTTGATCGAGTTTTTCGGAAGCTAGACCTAAATCAAGACGGTGTAATCACTATAGAAGAATTTCTTGAAGCATGTTTAAAAGATGACCTAGTTACGAGATCTTTACAAATGTTCGACACAGGGCTTTGATGACCACCAGATGAACCAAATATTAGCAATAAGAATAAAAATTCAATTTCACTAATTGATCTTTAAACTAGTTTTAAGGTTAGTCATCTTAAATCAGAAAACAGAAGAAAAACAAGAAAAAAATTCAAAAACATACCCATTCAAGAAAAACAGGAGCAGCAACATGTTAACATGAAATAAAAAACTAAAAAATATTAAAAAAAAATAAAAAAAACTATCCACAAAAATAAAAGCAAAACTAGGAAACTTGAACATATTACAGAATCCTTGGGAAATCTTCACCCGATTGTTGATGATAACTTCATATGATACGTTCCATTGAGAATAATTGAATTCTTTACGCTTATATGAATACTTATGTGAATGAATAGTATGAAATTATGAAATGGTTTTATTTCCTTTTGGCTAACATGAGATTATTATATATATATGTATAGATAATGGGAAAAAATAGTTTCGTAAGCTTACTTTAAATTATTCGTCGTTTATAAACAGGGTGTGAAGCGAGTCTTAGTTTTCTATCAAGGAAACATTTCGTACTAGAAACATTAAGGAAAAAGGAAAAACAATTACAAAACATTGGAAGAGTAAACAAAACAAACAATTTTTAAAATACATTTTTAGTGTTATATAGAAATTAATTATTATTTAATTTTTAGAAAATACATTTAATATTGACATCGGCACTACATTACACCGTATTCGATTAAAATCAAATTAAATATTATTAATTAAAAATGAAATTATGAAATTTACTATCAAATTCGAAAATGATATATTCCTTTTTCTATTCAATATAAACATAATACGTTCAGGTTAGTGATTAAATCGCTCTGTTTGAATAGCATAAAATTAATCTCCACATTTCAAAATGTTATAATCGAATGTCTTCCAAATGTAAATAAATATTCAATTGTATTTGCTTTTTTCCTTTTACTTAAAAATTTGGTTAGCATATTCTAAAAATGAAACTACGCAGTTATTGTTATTATATTCCAAAAATAGTATTGCTAAAGGTATGGTTTAAATATAAATTCTTTAAAGTAGATTCAAAATTTCCTTCGGGAAAACTGCACGATTTTGTTTTAATTTCTCTAAATTTTCATAATTAGCACTTCACTTTTTAAATTTGCTATTTGTTAATTTTCTATCATTTCTATTTATTCATGATTTATAAATCTTATTTTCTACACCCAAAATTAAATAAAGAAGTAAATAATTACATAATATTATCCAGATTATCGAGATTGTGAAGAATTTATTGTCATTTCTTTGTATATTTTTTAAATTATAATTTCGATATGAACGCGATAGTATGGAAATAAAGCATATATATCTGTTGTTATAAAAATTCGATATTAATATTGAATTTCAATAATAAAATAATAAAACCGCCAACATATTTTCCCGAATACCTCAAATCAACGAGCTTCTTTAAATAAATCATTTATGCCTCCAAAAGCTTAAGAAATATTTGAACCATATTGATAATACAGATTTCTAATAACATAAACAATGCATGTTAAATGAAACACTTTATTTACAATGATCCTTCTATTGCAGGGACAATTCACTATTCATACCCCCAAAAATGAAGGAAAACAACGAATGAGGACTAGGAAAATGTGCGAAAAATCGTAAAATTACCACAATACCATGAAACAAATATAAATTCGAACTCCTTGGTAGCAATAATGATTTTGAAATATGCCTATCTAAAGATATCCAATCCAACTCAAATTGAAATGTATGTGGGGCTGTGAAAATCGGATAGAAATTTATGATTACCACTCCTCTAAAGCCCGTAGCTGCCTCACAAAAGCTGATACAACGATCCCAAAAAGCGGAAAAATAACTTTTCCTGGTTTATTTTTTCCGTAAATTTACTAGAATTCCAATGAAGAAAAAATCTAAAATTCTTCTCGCCTCACCAACCGGCTATATACAGACTTGGTTCGTAACTAAATCTTCGTTATTACCCACTCTCTGATTTCTGGCTTCTCCCATGAAGGGAATTTTTAATTGGTGTCCTCCGTATGTCTCCTGATGAACTTGAAAAGCCAGAAATATTCGTTGCTTTTATCTTTTTAAGATGTTAATCTTTATCTTCATACTTTGGGTTACGTCTCACTTCCTTGTTTCCCTTATGTGTCTCAATAATTTTACGTCTTCCTTGAAATGGTGTGGTTCGCCATGACGATATTCATTCTCGTCTTTGATCTGAAGTCCGTCAAACCTCCTTGTTCCACCAACATTTCCTCGTTCAGTTGTCCGTGAGACACATTTCAATGCCCCTTCTAGCCTGTCTGATGTACATTTTGTTGCAATGTGCCATTCAATCGATTGAATTCTTGGTTGATCGCAAAAGAGTCTTAAGCTGGCTGTTTCTGCTACTGAAAATGAAGTCCAAACCTTGTTTCGTTTCAGCGATAAGAAATGTACGAAGACTGTTCAAAAAGTAATGATGATGGTCGCAGCAAGGGAAATGCATACCATCATGTTCAGCATTCTTTTAGTCATCTATGCTTACGGTTTCACACATTGGTTCACAGGTCGGAGGTGTTTAGTGCAACCGTACCCCACCTAAGCTAAAGGCCGAACCTAGACCCGGGTGGCTGTTACCAGAAGTGAAATTTTGCCTAAGAGGATGAAAATTCAAGACAAACAGACGGTTGGTACAAGCTATGGAGGCGCAATGAAAGTCGCTGAGGATCGATTTAAAAAAAAAACCTCATTCAGATCTAGATGATCAAAAGGAGAACTGGCAATAAAGTGCACCTGCACAGCCAACAGTACCCAAAACTAATGAAAATTGTATAGTCTGGCTCTGAACTTCACACACAGCTCCCGAGTTCTAGGAAAAGAGGCGCCTGTTTTAACTCCTCGAGATTCACCCATGGGTAGCCGCATATGAAGTGCAGGACCCTTTCTTCCTCCTCCTCACATCCTCACATCCAGACACTTGGCGAGCCAGTTTGTCAGCTTTCTCACTACGAGCGATGATCGAATGCCGTGGCACCCACATCAGGAATGTTTCCTTTAGTCGGGCAAGTTTCAGCAACAACTGGTTGCAACTCCACACCAACTAGCTAGACGAATCCACCTAATGTTCGTCAAGTAATTTCCAGATAGATACATGCCCGTATGATTGACCGCCTTTACAGGCGCTAATATGCAACTTTTCATTTCACCTCTAAATGAATGATTAGATTTTGGATAGCTTCGAGTGTCGAGGTCGTCGTAGTACTCATTACTGCAATAATAACATACTTAGCCAATCGAGTCTCTTAGCCTCTGTTAGCAAAGTTCAGTCCCGACCACCAAACGATGCGCGCTTGCACGAAAATGGGTTTTGTTATGGATGTATACATGTAATGAATCCGTTTTAGGGACAGTTGCCTGGTCTTAGCTTTCGCAGTCCTACAGCCCCAGAGCAATCTGCGGGATTTGTCATATTACTCTTATATAGCTTGGAGCCAAAATCTACTCCTAAATATTTGACCGTTCGGAACAGCAGTATTTCCGCCCTGATACAGTGGATAGCGTGTAGCCGCCCCAACTGACGTTCCTAATGAACATCACTAGTCCAGTCTTCCTTTCATTCACCATAAGTCCGTTACGGAGGCGTGTACGTGTACATGCAAATTTGCATTTCAACAGTCACATACTCAGCCCGCAAACTTACCGATAATTATTACGGTTCGACAAAGCTTTGGAGAAGACTTTTGTGTCTTCCACGAATCATCGCAAGGCGACTTTTGGAATAAGGACGAGGTAGCTAACTGGCCCGTCACCCATGTGGTCAATGTATTGCGTGTGTGCCTGTTTTCCCATCCCATGTGACAAGCCATAAGCAGCTGTACCATGCCACATGCTCGCAACCATGTGAGCACTGCATACACAACACCAACATCAGACCTTATGCGCGGAATTTTTCTCTCGCCATTACCGTCGCGGTGGAAGATGCGTAACGATTTTTTCTCTAATATAAAATTTCGAATAATGTGCGGGGAATTGAATCTTCTGTATACAGTCTTCTTGATCTGACCTTACGATTCTCTCTCTCCGTCCTAATTCATCGTCTATACTGTCGTAACATTGAACACGCCATATATTGTGAGCTTCGTTTTCCAGTGTACATTTTTATTTTTTACAGTTAACAGTACGAGGTAAAATATTTTGTAGACAAGCATTATGCGCCTGTTGATTTAGCTTCACCAGGATCTACAAGACTACATACATCAGGCTCAAATCAAGTTTCAAGCGGCATGGAATGTCATTGCATATATGCGGGTTAGGTACGAGGAGGCGCGTGTATCGAAGATGCCTAGATGGTTTTCTTGGGTACGTTTCTTCATCCCATGCATCACATACACGACACTAACACCACATGCGCGGATTTTTTTATGCGCTAGTGATTGAAGGACGTCGAACATGCGCAACACTTTTCTCCCACTATACAAATTCAAATAATGCACCGGGGGACGAATCTCCTGCATGTAGTCCTCTTAACTAGAGTCTTCTTCGCGCTCTGTTTCGATGGTACCATATAAGCCACTATCTTGAATAATTTATACAGTAGCATGACATCAAAGCTATATTCACAGCGCTTCTTCAGTATCTGATTTACTGAGTTGATTTTCCACTTTGAAACGCTCCTTGACGTTCGCCTACAATATTGACAGCACTTTGTAACCCGTACACAACAGCGACATTCCTCTATAGTTCTCTCAATATCTTCAAGAAGGCCTCCTTATAAAATATGATTTTGGGCTGGTATCGCTGTCATTCTCTTAATCAAGTTAGAAATGGATCTTACACTATTTCTAGCAGATTTTGCCAACGGCACGTCTTAATTATCGTCTGGGTCGCTCCTGGTATGTATATGTAGCGCTTTTTTCCTCAATTGCCTGCTGGTACTTTTCGTCAAACCATATTTATTCCTTTTGCATTTAAGTTCGCGTCCAATGGTTTTCTCTGCAGCAATTGCGTCTGCAGGATTTGTTCTTCTCCGACATATTTCAATACCATTTCTTCATTAGAGAGCTCGAATCTGATGGCTAGTATGAACCTGGTGCTCCCATTATTTTCTATCTGGCACAGCTATCTTGACCTGACGTAATGGTGGTCGATGCGGGAATTTACCCCGCAGTATGAACGCGTGATCGATTTGGTTGAACATCGTTCTCTTGTGAATCCTACGGTGTGGGAAATAAATTGATCCGATTGACACAATTCTACTGCAAACTAGTTCTGCTTCCGTTTTCGTTAGTTATATGGTGAAGACTATAGCCCAAGATTTTGCTATCCTTACGTTGAAAGCAATGAGTCGTTCCCGATTTCCACTGAAGATTATGCAAATGTTGAACATGGAGTTTTCACTCGTAGCACACCAATTCTTTCTAAGTTCTAAACTCGTAGTTGTCCTTGTATATTCAATCCGATCCGAAGCTCAATTTCGCATTCCAATATAATAGTATATTGTGAACAGGTTGTCACCCTGGAGGACCAGTAACTCTCAACTCCATAAACCTTCAAAAACCCCCTCATAAAATATTTTGGCTAAAAATTTAAATGTTAAAATAATATAAAAGGATTTTAAGCATGAACGCCTTTTCGACTTTCGCAGCTGCTCTCACAGCCTCTATTGTGTGTCTCTTCTTTCTCAAATAAGGATATTTCCTTACTTTTATATGGCTCAAGGATAGCAGATTACGAATGAAAAACTCGTTTCCAAGATATTCAACAAATAAAACGCAAAAAACTTTAAATTTTGTTCAACTGACCGCTAATTTGTCTCAGGATCTGCTCAACCGATTTTAATAACTCTTAGTGAATTTTCTTTGCTAACATATTATTCTTCATGACAACTCACCACAATTAATAATAATCGTGAAAACACAAGAATCCATATTGGAAGTGTGTTGGAGCAGTTCATTAAAGACCATAACGGTACACTACAGTAAGCAGTAGGAGGTAATGTGGTCAGCATTGAACTCGCCCGAGATTATTACCCTGATTTGACTCAGGTGCTCATTCACAGCTGAGTCGACTGGTATCCGATTTCCAGTCACGATAACAAATCCTTCTGCCGCCAGTGAGATTTGGACCGCGGCCTTCCGCTACAACAGCCTAGCGCTCTAACCACTTGAGCCATCCGCCACCACAATTAGGCAGGTAGTTATTGAATACTGAACTGCCGATTCTGCAAACCCCGCTAAGACACATACTGCGCTTCCACCACCAGCTTATGCCATTGGAATTTTCGCCCATAACGAAGATTTAAGGGGCCCTCGATGTTCGTCTTCTAGTGATAGTGATAATCCTCAGATCAATCCCTATAGGAGACATTATTGACATCTCGCTAGCAAGAGAATTTGTTATTCGTTTTTTATGACAAATGGGGGATACTTTAAAGGTGGGACCCATATTAGAAGGGCTTTTTTTCACATACTTTTTGATATTTTTTAGTGGGGTTGTGGTATCGTTCATAGATTTCGTCGTTATGTAGGCTACGGAATCTTGTAGAGAGCCAAAAATTCTTCGGAGGATTATTCTCTCGAACGAGCCAAAAATTCGCTATTTTTTGGCTAAGAACCCAGGTTTCCGAGGAATACATGCGGACTGGGGATGGTGCCTCTCGCACTTACGTCTCCATCGCAAATTACTATCTTCACGGCCAGGTCGAAGAGGACGCATGATAGGGCATCCTCTTCTCTTAGACCGTTGTTGATGTTGAATGGTCTCGAGAGTGATCCTGCTGCTCTTATTTGGCCTCGCACATTGGTCAGGGTCAGCCTAGTCAGTCTTATTATTTTCATCGGGATATCGAATTCTCTCATGGCCGTGTACAGTTTTACCCTGGCTATGCTGTCATAGGCGACTTTAAAGTCGATGAAAAGATGGCGCAACTGATGTCCATATTCCAACAGTTTTTCCTATCCTATATTTCCATCGCTTCCCGCAGAGAGAAAATCTGATCTGTTGCTGATTTGCCTGGAGTGAAGCCTCTTTGGTATGGGCCAATGATGTTCTGGGCGTATGGGGCTATCCGGCCTAGCAAGATAGAGGAGAATATCTTATAGATGGTACTTAGCAACGTGGTACATCTATAATTACTGCACTGCGTGATATCCCCCTTTTTATGTATGGGACTGATAATGTCTCGTTGCTAGTCGTCAGGCATTGATTCGCTGTTCAACACCTTGAGCATCAGTTGATGAACCACTTGGTGTAGTTGATGAACCACTTGGTGTAGTTGATCGCGTCCCTATTTAACCAATTCGGCTGTAATTCAATCGATTTCTGACGACTTATAATTTTTAAGAAGATGGATTGCACTGACGATATTTTGGTTGTTGAGCAGCTCATCAAAACACTCAACCCATCGCTCCAAAATGCCCATTCTGTCGGAAATCAGATGAACCTCAATGCAACTGAAAATATTCAAAATTGGAAATTTTACAGGTGTTTAAGGAAAATATTTCGATTTTCAGCTTTGTTTTGTTCACTAATTACGCAAAAAATTAAAAATATGATTTCTTCCCAAATGTTGGTTCATATTCTTGGTAATTTTGTAAAGAATCATACCTCCAAATTTCATAATGATTGATTTATTATTTTCTGAACTAGAATTCCCGCAAATGTGAAACATATCTTTTTGAGAAAAACGCCCCTGAAAAAACTGTTTGAATAATCCCAATTGGGATATGAAGACATTTATCACTCTTAATTACGAACAAAATACGGTGACAACAAACCAAAATAAACACTCTGTTTCCATAACGCTGGTGGATTTCGTAAGGACATAAAGCGACTACCGCCTGTATCCGATAATCGTTCGCTTCTACCCCTATAAAATCCAAAATTTCTACAGCGTATTCTGGGATAGCTAGGCTAACAATCTATGCAATAAGTCGATTTTCAAAAACCTCTCAGTGTGGTTTCCTCCCTTAAGTGCAATCTTGAACTCCAACTCACTGGATCACAAAATAATGCTGGTTGGTTGTTCTTATACTTTCACATGTTTTGTTTAGGAATACTCATCGCAACTTTCTTTCAGATTTAAGTTGAACATCGCCCTTGAGCTAGATCATTCCAATTTAGTTGAGCGCGTGCAAACTGTAATGAAAAGCATTCTTATTTCTTTTTGTCCTGCACCGTTAAATTTTGCCTATTATGGTTTCCATGATAAGGGTGTATTATGGTTAATCATGTTTCATATGCAGCACACTACTTCTAGGTAAGGTTCCTTTTTTGCAGTCGACGATAGAAACATCGATATCCAACCCTTTTGATCGATTTTCAAAGTTTAGTTAACAGCCTTCAATTTTTGAATCTCCTTCATATTGGGTTGGGAAAAAGAAATGTCGTATTTGTGATCGAATTTTGACGCTTTATTTAACATACTTAGAATTATCCGATTTAAGTCAAATATGCACCGTTTTGTTCGCAAACTTGTTGCCACTTAGAAGGCAACTTCATTATCCCCCCTTATAAACGCCCCCCCCCCCCCCTTCCTTATTTGAAACTCAGACAGCCAGTTTTCGCAAGCCTTTTTTGAGGCGAACTTAGTAGCACCTAGAGCGTTTTGCATGGACCGGAAGAGATGGTAATCACTTGATGCCAGGTCCGAACTATACGGTGGGTGCGATAGGACATCCCATCCGAGCCCCCGTAGCTTCTTGCGAGTCATCAAAAATGTGTGAGGCCGAGCGTTGTCCTGGTGGAACCCAACGCCAATTCTATTGACCAATTCTGGCCGCTTCTGGTCAATCTCCTGCTTCAAACGGTCGAGTTGCTCACAGTAGAGGACCAAATTGAGGGTAGTTGAGCAGCTCATAGTGGATGATTTCCTTCCAATCCCACCAAACAAACAGCAAAACTTTCCTGCCCGTCAATCCGCGCTTGGCGATGACTTGATCCGACTCGCCGCGCTACTTTTTCGCTTGCGGTTGCCGTACATGATCCACTTTTCATCACCAGTCACCATCCGCTTCAAAAATGGGTCGAATGCGTTCCGTTTCAACAGTGCATCGCAGGCGTTGATTCGGTCCAAGAGATTTTTTGCGTCAACTCGTGTGGCCAAACATCCAGCTTCTTTGGAATCCAATCTTCTGCAAATGGTTCCAAACGGTTTTATGGTCTATACCCAGTTCCTGACCAATCGAGCGAATGCTCACATGCTGGTTTACTTGGATGATTTCGAAGATTTTATCGGTTTCTACGACGATTGGGCCTACCAGTACGGGGTGTATCTTCGACATCCACTACACCAGAACGAAATCGATCGAACCAACGCTGTGCTGTGCGAATCGTTACAGTATCGGACTTATAAACTTCACAAATTTTTTCGGCCACCTTCGTTGCATTTTTATCTCTCAGGCAGTAAAAGCGTGAAAGATGACGAATTTCTTGCTTGGTGGACTCCATCTTTGACGCGCTATAACTTGAGACTGAAACGTACGATCACAACACTGTCAAAAAGACACTTGTAGCGCAGATTCTCGTCTTCAAATCGTCGTATAGTATGACTCGATGCAATAAGTACAACACAAGATATATTTAAGTGTCGCCTTCTATTGGCAAAATACGACATTTCTTTATCAAAGTCACATTTTGAAATTTCCGAGACTGCTTTTGGCAACTGGTTCTCAATGGAGTGTACAAAATGTGTTATTGAACCAGAACTTCTGATAAACATTGCTTTGTAGGCCGTACGCATAATTTCCAATCGAATAAGAGATTATTTTCAATCTTGCAAAAAAGAGATGGAATTTAAATTTCCTAAATTATTCTGTTCCCAATTGAATGTTCTGAACATTACATCGCAACTTCAAAGTTTCACACTTCACATAACTTCCAGACTACATGATTTCATTAACACAATTTCCCTGCATTGTCAGTATATCAGGTTTTTTATCTCCTTCTATATTTTCCGCACCGATTCTTACTTTCATTAAATATTGCTTCCCTTAACTGCTTCTAATAATTAATCAAAATAATTTTAAATCATAAATAAGACTAATTCAAACAGAGTATAGAAAATTAGAAGAAGGTAGCGAGCAAAATTTAACAATTTATTGATACATTTTCAATAATACATCTTTTCTTACTTATTGATTGGTAAATTTTATAAAAATATAAGATAAGCGTTGAACATTTTGAATGAAAGATACAAAACGATTTCTTAATTTTCATCCCTTCTCCATGGGTATTTATCGCAAGGCATTGATAATATATGTATGTACATGACTGGTCCCCTGCAAAATTCCAAATAGTTACTTCGAAATGTTATTTATTATAATATTAATTTTGGCAAATTTGTCCAGTGGAAATTAATTATATTTATCTACATTCAGGGTTCTAGTCTACATTAAAAATATCAAAAAATCCTTTTTTTTTTTACATTTTTCAACTCCATCCTTTAAAAATAACCTCTTAAAATATTTCGGAAACACTTGATGGTTAAAATAGTTTAAAACGGTTTTAAACGTGAGCCCGCTCTTCGCAGTTGCTCTCGCAGCCGCATGCCCCCTTCTTCCTAAAATTCGGATTTCTTGGATTCATTGGCTTACATAGATAGATCCAAAGATATTCAAAAAATCAAACATTAAAACGTCTAAATGCGTTTTGAAAAAGCATCAATTTTTCATTACCGCTGGCCAATTTTCAGGCGAAGGACCTTACACTTTAAAACCGAATTTGAATTTTCTGTTTTAAACTTTTGTCCATCATGGGATGAGATACTTTTCAAGGTGTCAACTTTGAGGCTCCCTATAAAATAACAAACTGATGAAAATTAAAAGAATATTTTTTTTGTACCCTCAAAAGAGAAATTAATTAGTAAGAAAAGGAGCTCAGATAAAAAAAAATTGTAAAATTTGGTTTCTTGGGCTTCTAATGTAGACTTTTACCTTAAAGTAGCTCAATTACAAAGGTTTTCATTTTGGTTTGAATGGTCAATTTGAAACTTTGTATTCCAACGAATTCTATTTGTAATGTCTGCCATCATTTTAAAAATAAGATGCATCTTTACCATATATTATACTCTGTTAAGTGGTAGGACAACTATTCAGTTTCGCAATACCTTTTTCATCTTCTCCATATTCAAAGAACCCCATTCATCCCCTAAGCTTCGAAAATATTCTGCTAAAAATATGATATTATATAAATGGCTAAAATTTGAAAAATGTCGAGAAAATCTTTGGAAAATGGAAATGCGTCAAACTCGACGAAAAGTAAATTGTCCAAAATATAACTACTTACTCAATTTTTCAAAATTTCAGCTATAAGTTTCCCATACTTTTATAATTGGCATAATCTTTCATTATTTCACCACAAAGCAATAAAAAAGTCAAAAAATATATGTAAAAACAAAAAAGATCGAACAAACAATAGAAAAATCAGTATTTTTCTTAATCGGAAAGGAAAAGTATTAGAATTAACGGTAAAATACCCTAGTCTATATGATAGAAACTAGATAATAACGTCGTAAGTTCTTAAAACCAAAAACACCAATCTCGTAGATAGAACAAACAACAAAACAAAAAAATTAATTGAAGACGTTTATTAAAAAGCATACACAAAAAAGGATATGAACAAAACATGTTCGATTTAGTCAAATTAGAGAAATAAATTGATATAAAATGAATTGATAACAATTCAGTGTGAAAGTAACAAAAAACGCAACTTACATAGTTAACTCAAACAAAAGTGAAACAAAATAAAAATAAAAACAACCCACATGAAATGTTACGGATAATTTAAAAATATACAAAAGATATAAAGTAAAAGTGTTGCGAATTAGAGTGTTGAAAAAATGAGAGGAACGAAAAGAAAACGCGTAGGGTAAATAAGCTGACGAGGATTGAGTCAATCAATTGTTTTACTTATTAAATATTTGCCAAAAAAATTAATAAATTACCACAAGAATACAAATTGATAGAGAATATTAAATAAAATATATGAAAAGTCCAGTATGGATGCATATGTGACTACTCAATTTCTGAGTAATCTGAAATGAAAAACGTAACTGTCTGCAAAACATTATGATTGTAATATTTGTGAACAAAATGAACAAAATATAACTTTGTAAAAGAAATCAATGTTAAAATGTGATCCTTTTATTTTTCCTAGGAATGGGAGAAAGTTATTTTTGCAAAAAAAAACGAAGATCCAATCTTGTAGATAGAGTTTTTAAGAACACGGCCTACGATCTCTACGTCTCTACGTTCAATACTTTGACCTACTTATAACTCTTCTTCTTCTTTTCCTTCAGCCTCTGTTCCGTTCTTTTATAGTTGGCCAACACTGAGAGCCATAGAGGGCGACAGGATGGACGACATTGCGGTAAATTTTAGATTTGAGACGTTCGTTGATACGTCGATCACAAAAAACCCCAGTTGTGGAACGTCACTTGATCCAGGTTGCGTTAATGCGTGAAGCAATTTCATAACGCATTTCTCCATTGACTGATAGCGTTGACCAGAGGTATTTAAATCGCTCAGTTCTGGGCAGATCACTGCCGCTGACAATGATTGTGCCTGTTTCATGGGGATCGGTCAAAAATTCAGTTTTACTCAAATTCAATCTGAGACCGTGTTGCATGAGGCGATCATTCCATTTTTGCACAAGTTGCTCGAGGTCATTTTTGCTATCAGATGCTAGGAAAACATCATCTGCATAAAGCAGTCTGTAGGGCGCTGGACGTTGGATATCCCGTGGGACGGTGTCCATAACAAGAAGAAAGAGGAGTGGTGAGAGGGCGCTTCCTTGATGAACACCAACAGAGACAGGAAGTGGTTTTGATACACCCGCCATACTTCGAACTTTACTTTTCGGATCGTGGTAGAGCAATTGAACCCAGCGCACGAGTTCTTCTGGGACTAAGTATTATCGTAAAGCATACCAGATGAGTTGGTGTGGCACACGGTCAAAGGCTTTCTCTAGATCCAGAAATGCAATGTAAAGAGGGCGATCCTGCTCACGGTGTTTCTCCATGAGTAACCGCGCAGCGTGTATTACGTCAGTAGTTCCGCAGTTTTTGACAAATCCGGCTTGATTCACGGTTATTTCAACAATTTCGCGAATACGGTTGTCAAGGATGCGTTCAAACATCTTCATGGTATGGGAAAGTAACCGGATCGGACGGTAATTTGAACATAATACTAGGCTACCTTTCTCCATATTGGAACAGGGGTACTTTCTTGCCAGCCAGATGGTGTTCTTCCTTTCTCAATAACCCGATTAAAGAATTCACTGAGCCAAAGTGTTGGGTCCCAGCTCTTCGTTTTCCAGAGCTCAGATGTGATGTCGTCAGGTCCTGTGGCTTTCCCCAATTTCATTCGTTTTATTGCCTCATCGATTTCAGTTGCGCTGACAGTTAAGTCCTTGGGGTTTTAACGTAAGTACCTGTCGTGGAGACTTAATCCTACGGTCTACTTAAGACACGAATTGATTTTTTCACCACAATCAGAGCCCCGCTGTGACAAGCCACAACGGTACCAGTCTATACCAAGTACATGGCTTAGCATTCATACTGGTGGATGCAAGACCTACCTAAATCTCTACCGAACTAAGGAGTACGCCACCCGTGTTGAAACCGAACACCACGCCGAGGCCCGAAGGTCTCTTCTCGCTTGAGCATCACCAACAACCCCCATGAAGCTCCCACTAGGGGGCCAATCGCAAACAACCGAGCTGTACTCATATACGACAGGAATTCTCCCGAAGTATATGAGTCCAGGGGCTACCCCGGTTCCCATGGTACCAGTATACCCCTGGTAAGGTTTCGTGACCGAGGTACTAGGGCACAGTAGACCTACTATAGGCAGTACCCTTACAAAAATGACCCCACTTGCAAATGTGCTTGCAGAAGCTTATCTGTACACATCAGAGACGCTAAACAAGGAAAAGGCATAATCTTCGTCAAATCGTATTGGTAAGAGAGAGATCGGTGAGCTTTTGCTATTCTGGTACTACGGCGTGCTCACCCATATGGCAAAAAGTTGTTTCACGTATTCACTTATACATAAGCAAAAACTTGCCAATCTCACCAATACATTGGCAAGTCCGGGCGGTATGTCAAACGCAGCTGATCGGGTTTTCGGTACATCTCGCTCATGCTCAAGGGCAAAACAATTTGAAATCGTGTGTACTCGCACTGATTTCCCTACTTGAGGAGCAAGGGGGAGTGAGGTTGCTGTCTAGTATCTAACTGTGCACTAGGGTGTGACGGCACATCAAAGGCACGAACTTCGAACGCCATAGAGAATTCGCCTCCGCTGATATATTGGAGGACCGCTGAAACAGCTGACGGCGTGACAGGGTCAAAGTTGCCACGTTGGCAACTTTAATAAAAAAAGCAGAATCAAATTTTTACCAAGTCAGCCACACTTACATTAAAAATATATTCTAATTTTTGTGTTTTATAACTAAGACGTAATTGTTCGGATAAAATAGATTAAATTAGCAAATATAATAAAAGCATATTCTTTTATTTAATGGAATAAAATCCCAAAATTCGATTGAGGAAGTCGCAACGGTTTATTGGGTAAACGATACCCTGAAGTGGTGACCCCAACAGTTGAACAAACGAAGGACAACAGTTCAACTAGCGGAATCAATCGCCAAGAAAGCTTAACTTGGTCGTGAACAAAGGTTTTCCCGTGTTACCAGGTTCTGATACAGAGAACCGTGATAAAGAGATTCCAGCTGTGGTTGGAATTTCTAGAGCGTTGTGCAGTTTAACACCAAAGCGGCCACAAATCCAGTAATACATTATAACAGCGAGCAACGGGCTTAGCCGACATTACCCAGTGTCAATTTTACACCGAAACGGCGCACCTTCCGTTAAATTAAGCTACAGGAACGCAAGCAGTCTTGACAGAATAATACAAAGAATAACCCCAATTCGTCAAATGGACATCCGGCTGACACAACAAATCTTGTGGGTTCCTCGAGATACTTGGAGCAACGCCAGAAAACAGGCAACCACATCATTTTAATTTCGTTGTTTATTTATCTTTTCATTTTAATTTCAATTTTTCATTTCATATTTATTTTTTTTTTTCACTGGCTTATGCATTCGGAATATTGCCGTGGACGAAGACTGATCTGGAAAACATCCAACGGCGGATACCGACAACTATGTCCAAACTCCGAATGCATCATCCAAAGTCTGCCGTGGAGCGGATGAACCTGCCTCGTGCCATCGGAGATAGGGGCGTGGTTGACGTGGCGGCACAACATCATCGCCAAGTGGACTCGCTACGCGCTTATTTTTTCAACAAAGAGCAGGCGAGTCCCTTGCGTGCGGCTGTCTGTAAGGCAGACTGTAAACTGACTCCACTTAACTTGAAGGATCGATCTTTCAATCCTCTGAGTGGGGTGAAGTTGGACCAAGAGCGGATCGATGAATGGAAGTCGAAGGCAATGCACGGCAAACACGTGAATTGTCTTTGGCAGCCATTTGTCGAACAAATGACTGTGTTGGGGAGCCTTTTGATAAGACGGAGGGGTTCATATGTGCCATTCAGGATGGCGTGGTCGCCACCCGAGCTTATAAAAAGCTCATCATGAAAGAACGGATGGCGAACGACCAGTGCAGAATGTGTGGTTCGGCGTTAGAGATGTTGGACCATCTCATTTCTGGCTGTTCTGTTATGGCACTGGTGCAATACATCACCAAGCATGTTTGTTGACAAGACCCTATACATCAGTTTACCCATACCCATAATATACGCTCCGCGTATATTATGGGTATTGTACCTAAATCCCTCACGGTTTTTCTTGATGTCCTGGGACTTTCGCACAGTCTGGTTCAAACCATGCAGAAGTACACCATTCTGCATACGTGCTCGATGTTGCGGGGAGTTCTCGACGGATTCTCCCACTGACCTACCACCGGCCACTACCACCAGCGCACCTTCAGTTTTTAAGTAGGCAGGTTCGTCCGAGCCTAAATGATGCTTAGTGCTAGTATTAGGTAAAATCCGGCATCTGCTGAGATTGTGATAACTCGGAAATAATAAGAATACTTCGGAACGGTGTATAGAAATATACAATGCGCCGTTATGCATTTCCCTAACACCACGTTTCTGCTAGTGCACCTTATCGGGGGAATCATCATTGAAGTTTGTTGGGCTTCCTTATAGACGCGCCCTTTTGGTACCTGGTCAGTTCTATATAGCCTAATATTCTTCCCGGCTTTGCAGATGCTGGTTTCCTAAAATTTGACTCTCTCCATGGTCCGAAAATAGCAAAAATAATATAAAAAATAAATAATAATTTAGTGAACCAGCAAAAGGCAGTCATATTTTGAGTCGTGAAGATCGACTCACGCAAATAAGACATCAGAAGCCTTTTCCAGGATATATCCTGGGCAGCACAATTTCATTCAATGTTCTAACAAAAGAAAAACCATTTATTATCCCATGCAATATGCACATTGATCAGTCCAAAAAGAAGCAAAATATAATAATTTAAAATCTGTTTCCACTGAAACAACATGAAAATCCAATCTCAATCCAATAACCCTCTTTTATCAAAACTTGGCAGATGCTTTTGGATTATCGTCTTTATTCGTGTTTGATTATAAACAGCTTCCTTGGACTTCATAGTGTTATCATCATTTTCTAAAAGGTCGGCACTGTCTGACTTTTGTTCGTTTAGAATCAAAGGCACAACTATACAAACAGACGTTACTTCTGAAACCGAATAAAAACAAAAATTGTTAATAAGAGCTTCCCAATACTTCCCTAAGATCTACCATTAAAACTGTTGTCCAAAAACTGCGACCAAAAATCCTGAAAGGTTGGAATCCTCCCTTTGAACTGCAACGCATTCAAATCTTCCGCTAAATGGTTATGATAGTATCGTACAAGCTCCTGTTCATGATCCCACTTGAGGTCCTCATTTACGGATGTTTTAAGGAAGTAGTGAAGATCGATGGCAGGTGATGTCCAACTATTGAACTGAAAGTCGATAAGGACATTTTCGATTGGCTGATCGTTCGCATCATATCTGAACATCATGTTATTTATCCAAAAGTCTCCATGAATGAGAGTATTGAAGTGATGACTTTTGGGCTCGAATAACCTCCGTCCGTATTCCATGATTTTCGGAGCGAGAGCCAGTAATTTATCTCCATATCCTTCAAAGCCTTTCCATTTTTGAACAGCGCGTCCGCAGGCTTCCATTTGGCTAGTGAAAAACGGTTCCAAACCACTGTCAGAGAAGCAGCATCGGTTGAACTTTTGCAGGGAACCTTCCTCGATTTCATTCAGTTTTGCTGCAGCAGCGTTGAAAGCAGCTAATCTTTTTAATGCAAGTTTGATGTGCTCCAAATCTAAGCCCACCATCTTGTCGCACATTTTAAACCTGCGATAACACAGATCTTCGAAAATGATGCAGCCTTTCCGATAATCAACCCTTATTATCTCTGGAACGAGTTGAGCTTTTTGTCCGATATCTGCCAATATGCTGGATAATTTCGGCAGCACCGAGCTGTACATAAACATTTCTCGGCCCAGAACATCTTGTGTTTCGAGTGCATCGTTGAGCGTCTGATTTTCCTTATTCTCGAACCGTGCTTTCACAACGTAGCTTACTCTCTGCGCATCACTGTCTTCCGCCCGCTTATACTCCAGTTGAATCCGATAAATGGCGCAAAGGAAATGCTCTCCTTTCTCTGCAGCCGGTGCGACATCAATGCGCGTGATAACAATCGAATCATCACAAAGTTTCTCACGAACGACACTCTCAAAGTATTCACGACTCAACCACGACGGGAACGACTCTGCACACTCTTCAGTATGACTAGACACCTCAGCCATTTTCCACAGATCTCGAACCGGTTAGCCTGGCACGAAGCAACAGAGAATGATTATGGCACTCCCCCGCTATAAGTAGAGAAATTTCAATTAATTTCATCACTAAAGCAAATTGCCTAGCGTGGTTCCGACTGATACCGAAGAGAAAGAGAATAAGCTAACCGTTTGGAGGAGACAGAACGTTCCTGCTTACCTGTGAAAACTATTTGGATTCGTGAACGGAAAACGTGCGTGATAACTCCTTATCATTCGTTATCTGTATTCATACAAACTACTGTGCTTAGTATATTATGTGATTTTACGTCAACTCTTTGAAATGATTAGCGATTTACATTAAAAGCTCACTTATTGAGGTAGAGCTGGCTACGTGAAAATCAACATGACCCATTGCGCGAAAAAAAATTTCTGGAAATGGTTGGATTGTTGTCGGTGAAGCAACTGCCGGACAGTCAGAAGACCTGCTGTCAAATTTGTCAAATTTTCGTCAAAAAAGCTGACTTCTTGCGCGTCTGAATTTGCAGAGATACAAATACAACATAGAGTTATAAAAAGCACGGACAATTTGCATATCATTAAGTGCTTCTGACAATTCAGATTTATATTCTTTACGTATAGAGAAAACTGCGTGCAACATGTTAGAGAGCAAAACTGAATAGCTCCCGAAAATTTGAGAGTGCTGGTTGTAAAAGTAGTGCAGCGCTAAACGAGTGCTTGCATTTTTCTCAACCCTACATATATTTTAAAGATATGATCACTTTCAACCCCTTGCACTCCCCACCTTTCCAACAAATATTAAAACTAAGACCGGCTTCGAAAAGTACTAACATCATCATAAACGGCGGAACAACCGGTATCCAGTCTAGGCCTGCCTTAATAAGGAACTCCAGACATCCCGGTTTTGCGCCGAGGTCCACCAATTCGATATCCCTAAAAGCTGTCTGGCGTCCTGACCTACGCCATCGCTCCATCTTAGGCAGGGTCTGCCTCGTCTTCTTTTTCTATCATAGAGATTGCCTCACAGGCTTTCCGGGCTGGATCATCCTCATCCATACGGATTAAGTGACCCGCCCACCGTAACCTATTGAGCCGGATTTTATCCACAACCTGATGTCATGATATCGCTCATAGATTTCGTCATTGTGTAGGCTACGGAATCGTCCATCCTCATGTAGGGGGCCGAAAATTCTTCGGAGGATTCTTCTCTCGAACGCGGCCAAGAGTTCGCAAATTTTCTTGCTAAGAACCTAAGTTTCCGAAGAATACATGAGGACTGGCAAGATCATAGTCTTGTACAGTAAGAGCTTTGACCCTATGATGAGACGTTTCGAGCGGAACAGTTGTTGTAAGCTGAAATAGACTCTGTTGGCTGACAACAACCGTGCGCGAATTTCCTCATTGTAACTGTTATCGGTTGTGATTTTCGACCCTAAATAGGAGAAATTATCAACGGTTTCAAAGTTGTATTCTCCTATCCTTATTCTTCCTGTTTGACCAGTGCGGTTTGATGTTGTTGGTTGGTTGGATTTCGATGCTGACGTTGCCACCATATACTTTGTCTTGCCTTCATTGATGTGCAGCTCAAGATATCGCGCCAATTGCCGCCTGCTCGATCTGGATGAAGGTAGTTTGTACAGCTCGGGTGGTTTTTCCCATGATGTCGATATCATCAGCATAGGCCAGTAGTTGGGTAGACTTAGATAGGATCGTACCTCTTGCATTTACCTCAGCATCACGGATTACTTTCTCGAGGGCCAGGCATGATAGGTCAGTAGTAGTACTAACCTTTAATTTGATAACCCACATGACTATATTTGATGAAAAAAAATTGTACAACCCCCTTTTGCATGTATGGGCACCCCCCTTAAATTCAACTTAAAAGAAAGTGACTTACTGTATGTGTGAGAGTTCACAGTTCCCACCCTTCTATCAAATTTGGTATCAATCGCTATAACCGTCTCGGAGAAAAATGCGTGTGACGGACAGACAGACAGACAGACGGACAGAAAGGCCATATTGCCAAAGCGTGCAATAAGGACCCCAAATGCTTATTATGCGAAGGAAGTGAGGGACGGGATTACCGGCATATTGCCGGAAGTGGTAAATACCCGGAATTTAAGAGGTTTATTCAAATAAACCTCAATCATTGTATAGTCTCCCAAGATTTACTCGAGCAGACCATCTACAAATCCCAGGTGGAAATTGCCATCATTAGCGAACCCTATAGAAACCGTCATGGTGGTGTATGGGTTACAAACTCGACTGGTGGAGCGGCGATATGGGCATGTGGTCGACAAGCCATACAATGTACTGGGGGTCAGACATGCAGTGGCTTTGTGTGAGCGAAAATAAACGCGGCATATGTGTCCAGCTGTTACGCCAGCTGTTACGCCCCACCAAGCCTAACACTGTCCGAATTCGAGGAAATGCTTGACAGTCTTATTCTCGACGCAAGGGGTCGTAGTCCAAGGGTGACTGCTGGTGACTTCAATGCTTGGGCCCGTGAGTGGGGTAGCAGAGAGACAAATGCAAGGGGCCGCAGTCTATTAGACGCTTTTGCACAGTTGGATATCGTTCTGGCCAACGAAGGATATGTAAACACCTTTCAGAAAGGGGGGTCTGACTCAATCGTAGACCTAACTTTTGTCAGCCCTGCACTGGTGCGTCAGCAAGAACTACACCCACAGCGATCACCAGGCAATCTTCTTTGGGCTATGGGTAGAGTCACCGGGCAAAAGACCATCATGCCCTAAACTGAGAAAGATGTCAGGCTGGTCCGCTAAAGCTCTAGATGAGCAGACCTTCATAGAGGTGTGGTTAGACCAACTTAATAAAGCAGGCGCCTCTACGGAAAGAGCTGCCCATGTGGGCCAACGCATCGCCAAAGCGTGTGACGCGTCCATGCCTAGGAGGTGCTCATTCCCCAGTAGAAGACCAAACTACTGGTGGAGTACTGAACTGGCCAGCCTTCGATTAGCCTGTCATCGAGCAAGAAGAGCGGCTCAGAGAGCGGTAGGCAGAATCAACCAAGGGCAAAAAGAGCCCGCCTATAAGGAAGCCCGCCAAACCCTCAAGCTCGCCATCCAACGGAGTAAGAGGCAAAGCTTTAAGGAGCTCTTTTTGGAAGTGGACGTAAACCCGTGGGGGAGCGCCTATAGAATCGTGATGGGGCGATTCAAAGGCCGATCATCACCGCAGATCACGTGCCCTTCACTCTTGTTAAAAGTTATCCAGGGGTTATTCCCACAGCAAGAGGAGGGCATGGACAGCTTCCAGCGACCTCTGAACGACACGGCAATACCGCCAATCACCAGTGACGAGCTGCTGGAGATCTGCGCTAGGATAGGAGATAACAAAGCTCCGGGTCTGGATGGCGTTCCGAATAAGGCCCTTAAGCTTGCCGTGAAATCCAGACCGGACATGTTCGCTGAGTTGTTCGAAGCGTGCATGTCCGAGGGGATATTTCCTGCATCATGGGAACGACAGAAGTTGGTGCTACAGCCTAAGGCTGGCAAACCTCCAGGTGAGCCAACCTCCTACAGACCTATTTGTCTTTTGAACACGGTTTGCAAAATGCTAGAGCGAGTCATCTATAATAGATTACTCCCGGTTGTTGAGCCAGGGAGGTCTCTCAGATCAGCAGTATGGGTTCTGTAAAGCCAGATCAACCATTGATGCCATCAAAATGGTTACTGGCTTGACCGAAGACGCAATCCACGGAAAGGGCAGTACTAGCAAATATTGCATAGTAGTGACCCTGGATGTGAGAAATGCATTCAATTCGGCCAATTGGAACCTAATACGGGAATGTCTGCCGAAGATTGGTATTCCCGCTTATCTTGCAGCTATTGTCAACAGCTATTTACAAAAACGGAAGCGGTCCTCATCACCAAGCGCGTAAAAGAAATTTTGCCCGTATTCAAATTGGGAATCATATCATCACTTGGAAGCCTGCCATCAAATACTTGGGAGTGATGATAGACGGGAAGCTGAACTATAAGCCACACGTGCAGTATGTTTATGCTAAAGCATCAACTGCGGGTGTGGCCCTGGCAAGGATGATGCCAAGCGTGGGAGGACCACGGCATGCTTCCAGGTTGCTTATAGCTAGGGTAGTGAGTTCGATCCTGCTCTATGCAGTTCCAGTTTGGGAAAAGGCATTGCAGGTTGCATGTAACGCTAACAAACTGAGTTCCGTCTACAGAAGAACAGCCCTAAGGGTGTGCTCCGCATTCAGGACTGTCTCAGATGATGCAGCATTCATCATCTCTGGAATGGTGCCCATTGACATCTTGGCAGATGAGATGACGAATATATACATATTTGTGAAAAAAATTTAACGGTTTCTGCACAAACATCCTTTTTCAAGTCGTTTTGCACTATATTTTTCAATTCATTTGCCGGTAAGAATTATTTTTATGAACCTTTTTTTAGAAAACGCTGCTCACCATGATCTTCGATTTTTTTCCTGTAAAATAAGAGCGGAACTGCTTCCGCTCTTATTTTGAATTTAAAAATGTTTGTTTGTAACGTCTAAAGAGTGAAGTTTCCTACACAAACAATTTTTCCTATGGTTCGCACAGTTTTGCTCCCCTCCATGAAGCTTTGTTATTAGATGACGTATTTCAAGAGTTGTTTTGGCACCAACAGGTATTGGTTCTATATTCTTTTCCTTTGGAAGAAGACTTGAATAAAGCTTTTAAATTTCAACTTATGCAAATTTTTACCTCCCAATAACAAATAATTCCGATAAGAAAGTAACGTTAATAATAATAATCATTGGCGCAACAATCCATGTTGGATCAGGGCCTTGAAGTGTGTTAGAGCATTTCATTCAAGACCGTAACGGTACACTACAATACACTCTAGGAAGCAATGTGGTTAGCATTGCGCTCGCCCGAGATTATTACCCTGATTTGACTCAGATACTCATTCACAGCTGAGTCGACTGGTATCCGACGTCGTTGTAAGTAACGTTGTATAGCGAAATTTTGCTGATTTGTCTGGTTTTCCGATTATTCGTTTGACGCGAATTTTTGCCTATTTCTTTTCATTTTTTATAATAATGCTGAAGTCAGATGCATTTTGTTATATACATCTCTTGAAGGGTAAGCTTATCTTCTAAAAGTTCCATTTAAATTTTGAGAAAAAACTTATTATTTAATGCATGAACATTTTCAAAACATGGTACTCTTGGTTTGACCTACTCTATATTACGGGAAACGCACAAATGAGATAATTCCGCACTCAATATGTGAAACGATATGATAATCGCTTTTCTGAAAGTTCACTCTTACTTAAATAAATTAAATTAAGATCGTTGGAATTTAGAATGTCCTTCACATCTGCAGTGCAATGTCGAGCATCATCAAATATTTCGCGGTTCAAACATTCGCTAAGTATTGCCCGAGCGAACGCGGGCAAAGCCTCCCCTTAAGGCGGAAATCGAGTAGCCGGCGCACACAACTGACAATCGAATCCTCTCGAAAACAAAACACAGACCCTAGCATCTGCTAAAAATTTCAACGCGTCATATTTCTAAGATTCTAAAATATGTTTTAATTCATTGCATAAATCCGTAAGCTTTTAATTATTGCAGATAATTTAATTCGTCCCTACATAGAATAAGAAGTACAAATTCCAGTGCCAGCGAAGGGTATTTTTTATACATCTGGCATCCACATAGAGTAGGACCGGAATACTTCCAGAAAGTTACACCGTCGTCACCTACACAAACACACCGCACACAGTGCCCGTGCTAATCTTCCGGAGAGCGGAGCAGTGGTCAGTGGAAAAGTACAGTTTTGTGTGACATTTTCCCGTCAATCGTTAATAAAGCTTGATTTTTGCGTTTAACAGCTACCCAGGTGTGCGTCTCGAACAGACCGTAAAAGCGGAAAACTGACCGGGTCAGAACCAATCAGCAACAAGCCAACAAATATACGTGTTGGGTAAGCCCATTCGCGGAACCCGAATCGGCTCCGATTCCGCCCGCTCCGCTGGCCATGTACGTCCACGAGTGAGTCACGTGTAGTGGTGTTCGTATTCCCGTAGTGTATGTGAGCGATGATAAAGACAAAAGAATAACTTTTTAGAACAGGTCGTAGGAAATTTACGGGACGCGTTTTGTTCGAGCTCTGTGGTGAAAACTAACGAAAAATCACTGAATAAGCATCGAAGCTACACAAATAAACTGTTTCAAACGCTACGCAAACCAGACTTGAGAATTCTTGTGAAATAGACAGGCGTGAGGAGTGCAATCAGCCGCGAAAATCGCGCGACAGCCGCCAGTGAACAAAGTGATCTCGGCAACGAGCAATTTCCCTTGTGCAGTTCAGCGTGTGTGCAGGACTTATTGAAGCATCTCAGAAACGAAATTCGCAGCAGGACCCATTTGTTTCGACGAAGCTCAAAAAATAAAACCAGTTTCTGACTGGAAGTAATATGAGTAATGCTATCAACCAAAATGGTACAGGTCTAGAGCAGCAGGTAAGTGCCCCGGAAGTGGCCTGGCCGCTGTCACCGATCAAGCAGTTTTCCGCCTGCGGATCGCCGAGATCCCGCACAAAAAGTTCTGTGGAAAATTGCCTGAAAAGATGTCGGCGGTGCGGTCGTTCATTAGCCAGAAATCAATTTTTCCGTCACACGTCTGACATTGCGCGAGTGTAATTCGCGCTGTTCATGTGATTGGGCGGATGTATGCGTGCGTGTCAGTTGTGTGTAGGTGTGTGCGCGCGCTCTTTCTCCCTGTCAAGTTGCCTTGCTTGAGATCGCAGGGCCCCAAAGCCCCACAAATTTCCTTCGAATGGCGGCCGCCACTACAATTGGTGATGTTAGAATTTGGACATTGTGCAAACTGCGAACGGGAAGGTTGTAACGAGTCAATGGCTAACTAGGACGCGAGTTGTTTTGTTAAGGTTTGGCCATAATAGCGCCAAGCGCATGCATTGTTGGCTATTGTGTGAATCTGATTGGAAAAAATAGTAATTGGGAAAATCTTCCTGGACCATGCTGCTCCTCGCGGGCTAGTTCAACTGTTACAAGAAAATTCTATTCCTTGATGCAGCGACGTTTGTTTTCGTTTAATGTGATTTCCCCCTTTTCATTTCGCCACAAGCTGCAAATATGAGTGTTGATTTGCAAATGGAAAAACACGTTTGGATGACTAATGATGGGGGGAAAATAGAACTACATCCATTCTTTACAAAACTACGAGAACGTATCTTTTAATATAAATTTGATTTCATTTTTTTGTTTGATTTCTTGTTAGATACGTTTATTAAGCGAATGGAATTCATTTCAAAGACCGTACATGGGTAAAATACCGGTCGAAATTTCACCGAAAGCAGGACCCACTTCAGACAGTTATTTAAAGATTCTGTCGTAGAATCCCACCCAAATCGCTTCAATGAATGGTAACCAACTCGTACCCACTTCAGAAATTTTCCTTGCGTTCTGCAGTCTCCTTTGGCATCAGCGAAATTAGACAGCACTTTATCCGTAATTATTATTTTTAGGCAAATTAAACTAGCAAAAGCTGTAGTTTCCACTTTAATTCTTCGTCAAGTTGGACATAACTAAAGAATGAAACATGCAAATAAAGATCCGCCATCTATAAAATCCGAAAATAAATCAACGCAATTAACTGCATCTTTTTTCCAACGGTACTCTAACAAGACACCCTTGGAAAACTCTTCGGCAAAAATCTATTGTAATTAGATTTCGGCATCCAATTAGACCATCTGCAGATGCTTCGACTGGATTGATTATTAGATAATCCGCCATCTTCGCGTATATTTTTTTCATCTCAAAGTATCCAAGTAAAGATTGGTGTGCATATCAACTGTTTCGTCTATTTAACTACTTTAACCAAAGCCTCATTGCTTGTGAAAAATAAATTTTAGTTTTCAACTTGGTTGTTGTTAAAATAATGGATGTCATACAGTTTGGGTATCTGTCAGTATTACGTTAGAGGAACAGCTGATTCGCGCCTATGATGGAGTAGGTAGGTATCAGTGGTCGCTCCGAGGAGCCCAATTAGCGCTGTGGTGCGCCGTTTTGATGTCACAAACTCCTAAGATCGTGACTGCTGTTATAAGAGCAAGGAGGCAGAGTCTAGCCGGCTTGGATCTTCAGAGCCAGTCCGTAGCATTCACAAAGGAAAGCAGCTCTCCCACCCTGCACCTAGAAATCTCCCTGAGGTTCCTAAAGAATGGTTTACCCAGTGTCTGTAGCCTGACAATCGCAGAGAAAGTGTATGAGAGTTTCCCTTCTTTCTGCGCAGCTTCGGCAATGCGGATTGTAGGGTATGCCGAGTCTGGTGGCATGATCCCCTATGGGCCAGTGCCCCGTGTAGATCGCCGTAATCTTGAATGCATTTGCACGCGTCTGGCACAGGAACTCTCGTGATCGGGCTATATTATAAACGAGCCAAATTCTCTTTTCTTGGCACAACAGCCCGCGGCTGCTAGGTAGTGCGAGTAGACTCCGCCCCTGACTGCTCCACTGCCAAGGGCAGAGCCTGTCCTGGCCTGGTCAATCCGTCAGCCCGCTTGTTCCCCTCTATGTTCCTATACCCAGGAACCCAGAGAAGGGTAACCTTGAGCGTGCCGCTCAGACAGTTCAGCGCGTCTCTACAGTGAGCGCAATTTCTATATACGTAGTCACATTTTTCCTTTTTTTCCTAGAAAATGCATAGAATGCGAAGATTGTGTGATACAATTTCTATATACGCAGGTAGCTAAAACGTCTATAAAATTACTTTTGAAAAATTTTTTTTGTAGTTAAAAGGTGTGACGTGAAATGTTGTAGTGTTCTACGTAAAACAATGCACAACTTTAACTTTTTTAGCTGAGATTATAGCGATGCCTCGTGGAAAAGTGTTAACCGAAGAAGAAAAAGCCCAACTTGCCAGAATGGAAAATTCGGGCTGGACAATGAGAGCGATGTTGAGGGAAATTAGTAACTCCGACGGAGTTGTGCGGAATTTCTTTAGATTAAAGGGAAAATATGGTACAAAAAACCATTGGTGTGAAAATAAAAAAATCGGGAAAAGAGAAATCGCCCTGATTAAAGAGGAAGCTACTAGAAATAAAATTTGGTTCGTTCCAGATCATGCCGAAATTACTTCTTCCTATTAAAAGGGGACGGTTGCAACAGATTTTCCTTACTGATAACAGCATTAACTATAAAAAACCTGCTAAAGTAGCTCATTTAACACCAACAAATAATAAAGCTTGTCTCAAATTAGATAGATCGTAGATGAATTGGGAAGAAAAATGGAAGGTAGTAATTTTTTCGGAAGAGAAGAAATTCAAGCTTTACGGCCCAGCTGGATTTAGCGCATTTTGGCACGATCTAAAAAAAATGAAGCTCCTCGAATGAGTCGCAACTTTGGAGGCGAAGTGTTATAGTTTGTGCGGCATTTTCTTTTCTCTGTAACCTTCGACAGGGGATCGTACCAACCAAAATGAACTCAGTAATTTATACTGAGCTTCTGGAAGCCATTTTGATGCGGCATTTATAATAGATGAGAACAATAGCATTGACTGGAATTTCAAACATGACAACGCCGCGGTACACGCTACTGCATACACGAAATCATTTTTAAATGACAAACAAATAAAAAATTTGCAGTGGTCCCATCGAAGTCCTGATCTTAACCCCATAGAGAATATATGGGGGGATACTTGCAAGGAAAATCTATGCGAATGAACGCCAATTTAGCTCCGTACTTGAGTTAGAATGCTGGGACCAAATTGAAGAAAATACTTTAAAAATTTAATAACCTCAATGCCAAATCGAATTTTCGAAGAAATAAGGTCCAATGAGGGCAAAACAAAATATTAGTGACTAGTCAATATGCGTTTATTTGTTTCAATAAGCTTAAAAGTGCAAGTGCGTATATAGAAATTGTGCAGTAAAAATGTCATTTTTGGCAATTTAAAAAAAATTAAAACGTATTTTGTTAATTTTTTTTATTATTCTAAACTTAAATAAAGATACATTTACTATCATATAAACTTTATATTTCTCAAGGCTTCTAAATAGTCACAACGAGCAATATACAGAAATTGTGCGCACTCTACACTACCTCATCAGCCTGGAAGATGTCGTCGCTGAGTACAAGACCTTGATGGCCGCTTGGCTGTCAGTCAGAAAAGCTATGTTGCGCTTGGGGCTCGAATCTCGCTCCAGCCATCGACAGACTTCCAATATCGCTAGTACTTCCGCTTGGAATACACTGGCGAAACCTGGTAGATGCCTATGATATAAATTAATCTGTCGAAAATGCCAGTCTACTGGCTGAATTCTCGTCATTTGTCGGAGGTTTTGATTATCTACTCCAATATGACCAAATATGCGGCTACCGCAAGGCACGCTCTTTTGACTTGGAAAGCGGTTTCTGACAGACTTCTTACTGCAAAATTTCGGTCCAGGTTAATGAGCATCACAATTGTACAATGCTATGCACCAGCGGAGACTTCCGACATAGCGGAAAAGGATACTTTCTACGAGCAGTTAAACGCAGTTCAAGGGAGGGTTGCTAAAGCTGGCATTGTGATCGTGATGGGTGATCTGAATGCCGAAGTGGGATCTAATGACACCTTGCTTGGACATGTGATGGAGAAATACGGTCTTGGCGGTCGTAACGGTAATGGCGGGAGGTTCGTAGATTTCTGCAAGTTTCACGCTCGTCATTGGTGGCACATTGTTCGAGCCTGTCATAAGGTCAGTTAGGTTTTAATTGACGCCCGCGATCACCAGTAGATTTACAAGTTGTCTGCTGGATGTGCGTAACAAGAGAGGCGCTGACTTCAGCTTCGAAAGGGATCACTATTTTATGATGGCTTACGTTCACTTGCGTGAAGCGTCCGCCACTTCTCGCAGGGTTGGGGAGTTTAACATCGACCGATTGTATGATCCAGCTGTCGCTCGACAGTGGGAGAGTTATGTTACTGATCGAATGTCAGATATACTGAGTAACCCGCTTGAGAATATAGATGAGCATTAAGCTGCCATCAAAAATGCTCTTTTCTCGGATGCTACACAGATCATCGGCCACGTCCCGAAGGGGCATCATAAGATCTGGCTGACAGCGGATCAGTGACCGGAAGGCTCTACTGACACTGCGAATGGTGGCGGACTGGACGCGCTCGAACTTCGATATCGGGCGAAATCCTGAGAATTTCAACGTAGTGTACGCCATGACAAGAGAGAGAACGTGCTATTACTCTGATAAACAAGTCGGAATACCGGAAGCTCGCGCTTCGGGTATAAAGGTTTTGTGTTCATCTTATGTGAGAAACTTCAACGCACATTTTTCTGTCCGTATATAGCTACAAAGCCAACATAATCCTTCATATTTTTCCAAACTACGAGACATACGTACATATTACAGCCATAGATATCACGCTCACCCTAAACAAACAAACTGCTTATTACCGAATACTGTGCACATATATGCACGTATATAAATTGATCGTACCCATATTTCCGATTTACTTCTTATATCTATTTGAATTAGGCACTACCCGCAAAGTTCATTAGCACGCATATATTATATACCTACATACACACATGTCTGGCTGACAAATAACTAAAAAACTAAAACAAAATAATTCTTTTCCACCCAATTCATAAGAACTCATTTCGTTGTGGTATTGACGAATTGATATGTCATGATGACGTCATGCAGGTTGTAGAGTGCACGAAATTCACAAAAAATTGTAAAGTTTCACCCCCTATAACTTTGTTAATAATAGTTGGATTTTCTTCAAACTTGACCAAACTGTGCATTATATTCTTCATTACACGCATGCCAAATTTTGTACTTCTGGAATGAACATAAGGGGGGGTGCCGGGTCAATTTCTAAAATGTGAAAATATACTATTATTAACTTTATTTGTGCAGATATCGGAACCGGATATATTTTGAGGCCTAGATTTCGTAGAGATGCACCACTGTGATTTTTTTCAGATTTTTCGGTTGGATAGGTTCTGAGAACGAGACCTGTTACACTTTTTGTGGGTCATATTTTGAACCCTCACTCCCCTATGTTTCATCTAATATCAAATATTGAACCAGATTCGAAAAGTACTAATTGAGACCTTTCATTTGATACCCTACATGGCTATATTCTGTGAAAAAAAAATGTGCACCCTCCATTCACATGTATGGGGAGCCCCCCCTTAAACTTAACACAAGATGGCGCCACTTACTGCATGTAAAGGGATCACCAGATTACATACTCTCACCAATTTTCGTGACAATCGGTCAAGTCGTTTCCGAATATATCGGGTGTGACAGACAGACAGACAGACAGACACCGTCTCGATTCTAATAAGGTTTTGTTTCACACAAAACCTTAAAAAAGCTGATGTTGCTGTAGATTGCAATGATTTTAGAAATGTATACCGCATCACGAAAGAGCTTACATGTGGTCGAAATCTGACGTAAGGGTAGACTTTTAACATTAATAGTCCAATTCTTTGCAAACCACAATTTTTAGGTACACCGGAACATAGACTAGGTTTTTACAATCAATACTCGATAGATTTAACAATTAGACTTTATTAATTAATTTATTTAAAGAATGAAGAAAAAGTGCTCGTTAGAGGCAGAAGAGAATTATCTCGCTTCATGTGTTTCTTTTCTGCCCCTAACTCATGGCACCCTTTTCTCGCTAGTCTTCCACTCCCGTGGCGAGCTCTACAAAGTGGATAGTTCCGCGCCATCAAAGTGGATAGTTCCGCGCCATCTATTTGTTCGCATTCGCAATATTCGAAATAAATTTCGAATGCTGCGAATCCTGCCGCGCCACATCACTCCGCCCCCAGATGAAACCTAGGGGTTTCGGCGACTGATCCCGGAACTTCGTTCATCGTCAATCCACAAAATGAACACGACGCTGCTTCGGGGCGGACACGGGTTTCAGCCTGGACAGAGAGACCGCCTTCCTGTGTCCACCGATCTCGAGCTGGAAGAAATGTTCTCCCCGCTCGAGAACGCGGTACGGGCCCTCATATGGAGGCTGCAGCGGCTTCCGGACGGCATCCGTCCTGACCAGAACGTGCGTGCACGTGTCCAGTTCCTTGGGCGAACAGGCAGGTGTGGACGAGTGTCGGGTGGGTGGTGTGGCTTTTATGCGTCGGAGATTGTCTCTCAGCAGGCGCACCAACCCCGACTCTGTGAGACCCGATCTCTTGTAGAAGACCGGATCGCTTGGGAGTCTCGAGTTCTCCCCGTATACCAGCTCTGCTGGGCTGGCAGCAAATTCCTCTCGTCGGGTTGTACGTAGGCTAAGTAGGACGAGAGGCAAGACTTGGGACCAGGACGGATCGTCACGTGCCATAATGGCGGCTTTCAGCGTCCGGTGCCAACGTTCTAGCATCCCATTGGATTGCGGGTGGTATGCAGTAGTCCGCTGGCGTTTAAAACCAAGGAGTTTGCCTAACTTGGAGAAAAGGGTGGACTCAAATTGCATTCCCTGGTCAGTGATGACCACTGCTGGGACGCCAAAGCGAGGTATCCATTCTCGACAGAGGGCTTCGGCACATGATTGCGCCGTAATGTCTTTCAGAGGTATTGCCTCAGGCCACCGCGTAAACCTGTCGATGATTGTGAGACAATACCTATAACCGTGCGAGTCTCGCAAAGGCCCTACTATGTCGAGGTGTATTGTGTGGAACCGCTTGGTAGTGCGGGGGAATGAGCCCACTTCTTTCCTTACATGCCTGGAGACTTTACACTTCTGGCATGCGATGCACTCTCTAGTCCAGGAATTGACATCCTTATTCATAGAGGGCCAGAAGTATTTCTCGGTGACTAGCCGATTTGTTGTCCTGATGCCTGGATGCGCTAAGTCGTGAACTGCGTGGAACACTTCCTTGCGAAAGGTGGCCGGAATGTATGGCCGAGGTCCCTTTTCCGAGTCTTCGCAGCAGAGAGAGGGGTTTGAGCCGAAGATGGGCAACTCCCGAAATTTGTATTTGGGGTTGGATTTGAGGCTCTGAAGTGCTGCGTCATCCTCCTGCGCCTTGGCAATAGCCGAGAAATCGAGTGAGGCGGGGATGTTAACACGAGACAAAGCGTCAGCAACTATGTTGTCCTTGCCGGACACGTGCTGGATATCTGACGTAAACTGGCTTATAAAGCTCAGATGTCGAAGCTGACGAGGGGACGCTTCTGTTTCAAAGCATACGTGAGAGGCTTATGGTCCGTGAACACTGTGAACGGCCTGCCTTCTAGGGAGAAACGGAAGTATTTTATGCTCAAGTACGCGGCGAGCAGTTCGCGATCGTAGGTACTGTACTTCCGTTGAGCGGAATTCAACTGCTTCGAGAAGAAGCTCAACGGCTGCCAAACTTGATCCACCTTTTGGTGAAGGGCAGCACCTACTGCGATATCAGAGGCATCAACAAAAACGACTAGGGGTGCATCTTGCAGAGGGAATGCCAAGAGTGTAGCGTCGGCCAGTTGTTGACGGGATTTGTCAAACGCGCGGATAGCCTCTTCAGACCACACGATCTCTCGTGTGTCCTTAATTTTGGGGCCAGACAAGTACGCGTTCAAAATGGACTGGTGATGGGCGGCCTTGGGCAGGAAACGACGGTAGAAGTTTCGCATGCCCAAGAACCTCCTCAACTCCCTCACTGTCTTTGGACGCGGGAAGCTTGTTATCGCTTGCACCTTCGGGTCGGGCTGTATTCCTTCAGGGGAAATGAAATGGCCGAGGAATCTCACCTGTTTTGGCAACTCCCGTGGGGAGCTCTACAAAGTGGATAGTTCCGCGCCATCTATTTGTTCGCATTCGCAACATTCGAAATAAATTTCGAATGCTGCGAATCCTGCCGCGCCACAGACTTCTCATTCATGATTATGAATAACTGAAGAAGTGAAAAGAACACTTCACCACAGATCCTAACCGTATCACATGAGTATGAAATGGCTAGTCACCGTAACATGCAGATGCGGACTGCGCCTCCAAGCAGAAGGGGAATCACTTCGGCCGTCAATGTACTCAAACGTCGTGGTAAATCCGCTGGGCTTGACGATCTCCCCCCACAGTTATTTAGCGCTGCACCTGCAGATCTGTTGCACTAGTGTGATAATCTTGGGAATCCAAGACTTTTCCCAGAGAGTGAAAGAATGGGATTATCGTGAAGATTCCAAAGAGGGAAACCCACTTTGAATGTTATATATGTTTTTTTACGCCAAAATAGTAGTTTAATCTGCCAAATTACCATTACCAGTTTAAAAAAAAAAACAATTTGGAACGCTCGTTTGTTAATTATAATGGTTTAAAAATTGAATTCTCACAAGGCGGAAAAGATAACGCGGTGACGTCATCGAGCGTGCAATTTGAATCTTATCTATGTGAAAACATCCAGTTTAGTGTCTGTTTCTTTTCAAGTTTTCTTCTTCTTCTTTTTAAGTTTTTAACAGGGAAGTGGGAAATTGATGCGTGCATGGACAATTCTTCAAGTTACTTTATGTTTAGGTTAGTAATGGTGATAAGCTATATAGCAAATTTTGACATTTTTGCCTGAGAGGCCATAAAACGTACGTTTCTGGAAAATTCACAGGCCGCAAAAAAAAACATGAATTCGCACTGAGCGGGATTGGGCAGGCTGGATATTCTGCGGTATCTCTTCTCTTGTGACTTGATTTGAATTTGACTACTGACACAATTCTAACGCATTGGATTCCGTCGGACGATGGCGATCCACTTCTTCCGAAAATCTCCTTTCGGAACAGCCAAAAAGCTTTCTGCTGGATTTTATGGATTTATTTGTGCAGCAAGGCACAAAACATTTCATCGTCGTTGACAGTTTTATATTTTTATGAAAAACTTCCGGTTGCCGGGCTATTGAGGTTTCTTGGCTCGAGTTGTGACATCAGACAGCATGGCGCGGGCTTTTCAGTCTGTTTGCATTTTTTTGAAATTTAAAATGCTGATAATTTGAAACACAAAACAATCTGAGAGTTTTGTTAGATTGTACCATAGAAATTACGGGGGAGGCGAGTACAATGGGCCGACACGGCCTGAGTGCTCAGAAGCTGTAGCTTCTCCCCCACCATACACACACACACACACACCATAGAAATTATTTCCGTCATTAGTGAAAATAAGGCGGGGAGTCTATTGGAGAGATATCTGCGCGCTCCCTACCGTCGCAAAGATAATAGATAAAACATTTCTGGAACACATCTAGAAAGCAGACAGATTTCCGCTCCGACTTACATTGACTCCATCAACATCCTATGGGTCATTTTGGAACAGTGCGTGGAGTTTAGATCTTTGCTGCATCTGCTCTTCATCCACTTCAAGAAAGCTTTCAATAGCGTGAACCGGAAGTGTTTCTGAAGAGAAGGAGTATTCCGGGGAAACTTATAGCTAATATCAGAGCCACATATGATGACGCAAAATCTCACGTGCTGCAGCGAGGTAAAATCTCGGAGGATTTTGAGGTCCAAAGCGAATTCAATGGACAATGACATTTTTCCTCACACACCTCGACTAGTCCGATGACATCTGTTTGCTCTCTCACCGGAGTATAGAACATGGCCAAATGGCACTGGATTTGGTAACAGAGGCAAGTAGAGTTGGTCTAAAGACAAACACCAATTTGAGAGGTGTCACCGAACTGGATGTCGCCCGACGGGTTAGCAGCACTAGATCCGCTTTCGCTGCACTGTCTAAAATCTGTAAATGCTGTTACCTTAACGCGAAAATCAAGTTGAGACTGTCCTGTGCTAGTGTTGTTTCTGTGTTACTATATAGGAGTAGCACATGGAAAGTGAATTCCACTGTTACCTAAAAGCTCCCAAGCTTTCGCCAATACCTGTCTGCGTCATATCATCGGAGTGCGCTGGCTGACCCTATCTTAAACGAAGAATTCGGCGGGCGCATAGGCCTGACTCTAGCACAGTGCGTGCGAGAAGACGGAAGTGGTAGTGGAGAGATCATTACATTGCTGAATAAACCATGCAGTGGGATCCACTCTCCCAAAATGGCCAACGATACTTGGCTCAAAATAGTAGAGGAGGAGTGCGAACATCTCTTTTTTTAATTTGGGTATATAGCCCAAAGGTCACTCTATGATTTGTCCGGTTTGCCATGGATGACGGACGCACTTTTTTCGGAGATGGGGAAAATGTTCAAATATTTTCTACTGAGCTGGTATCAGATCTCAATCTTATACAATTTGTTGTACGACCTCATAGCTTCCAATTGATTCGTCTATACACCCGACGAACAATCATTAACGACAACTTTGAGGGAATCCCAGGGTTTTTATTTTGCCGTTTTGAGATAACGTCCTATATAACGCGTTCGCGGCGAAATAGAAAATTATTGGAGATCCCCGAGAATAGTTCCGAAAGTACTCGTTTATGTCGGAAATGATATACTCCCTATTGATGGTTGTATTCAGCATTCCTCTTGATAGCTTTTTCGTTCTTCTGCGAACACATTAAATAGAACGTCGATCTGAGTGTTGTTAGTGTAAAAAATAGAAGCTTTTTTAAAAAGTAGCTTAGCTTAGCTAGTTATATAAATGAAAAAATCATGTTTTTTTTTGTTAATCAAAAAAAAAAAAATGGGTGGCATCCGATTTTCAACGTGCTGTTTCGAGCAAAACGCATTCAGAAATTACAATGTTGAATTAGTTTCAATTCCTCCGTTATGTTATTTTAGATTCGATTTTCGGATCAATATCACAATCTAAATATTTCGGGGAGTGTCTAAAACATTTTTTTAGGAATAAGAGGTTTCGATAAGGGAAGTGGGGAAAGCAAAATGTTGAATTCTTAGGAAATTGATATGATTTTGGAATTATTGACAGCAGTTGAAAGGTCCTTATGGGTTTGATTGCGAATGCGGAGTTTACCCAAGCGATCTCTTCACGCAGAAAGCGAATTTGGAAGGTGGCTTTGAATTCTGCTCCCGCTCCGAGTATAAAAATGGAATTCAAAAGTCGCCGTTCATTAATATTGAGTTATTTTGTTTGAGGATTAATTTTTTTTTCCTGATACCCACGTAAAACATCATAGTTGCCTCTGCTTATTTACCCTATGATTCTTTGTGTCCTCCGTCGGGGCAAGAGCTAAGGGTATGCAGAATTAAGTGATCTCCGACAACCTATTAAGGTTGCGATGCAGACGCTTAACATATTTCTTGGGGTAGTGGCAAATGCAGTTTCAGAGAAAAGAATCTAATTGACTTTATCACTTCAGCTGGTCACATGGCTGCAAACGTAAGGTGCCTCTACGTTTATGGGAAGAAGTGAAGTAATTGATTTAACAATCTGTACTTCAAAGTTGATTAAGAGACCGGCGGTGCTAGACGAATTCTCACTGTCAGATAACTGATACCTAGAATTCAATCTAACTATTGCGAACGAACAATCTTTAATACAAAGACGGAACCCTAGGAAAACGGATTGGACAAAGCTCAATCAACTTCTTGGCAATAGTGCAGCTCCATGCTAGGACTCCTTTGTCGCTTGAGGGAGAGTTTTCAACTCCTCTTGAAAGCTCTGAATTGCACACTTTTAAAGTGCAGTGTCCTATTTTCCGAGACCAAAGCGGTAAAACGATTGCTTGGTAGAACCGTCAACCGCAAAGGCTTAGGAAATCAACCAGGCGACATCTGAACCGTACTTATAAAAGGAATATGAGTGCAAACTGTTTAAAATTCCGGAACTAACAGCGTGAATATAAGAGGCTCGATAAGTGTTCGAAACGAAACTCCCTTAGAGCGTACTGTGAGGAAGTGAGAAAGATTTTAAGCTTGGGCAGAGTCCTTAAAAGGGACGAGTTGGACTCTTTTAGAAACCCCGATAATACTTTCACGAACTCCAGACTGGAATCAGTATCCTTTTGAAAGTACAAGGTCCTTTGAATATTTCAAAACACCTGGCATAGATGGAAAGAAGGTATAACACAATTAGAACGACTGCTAAGAACTATTTTTCTAGCATGTCTTGCTGCCCTCAAGATGGTGCACCATCGTCAATCCTGTCGAGTATGTTGATCATATGGTATTATTTAAAAAACGAGAACGAGAAACGAGGATGGACTTTGTCTCAAAGAGATGAGGGATAAAACCCTTCAACTCTCCGAAGAAGTGAAATATCTGGGAGTCACTTTAGATAAAAAGCTTCTTTGGAACAAAGTTAGAAATTTACAGAAGTCTATGGGCTGTGTAGACGGACCTTTGCCTCGACATGAGGACTCAGGCCTCATGTGATAATGTGGACATACATTGCTATCATTAGGTCGATGTTTGCTTATGCAGCTGTAGTGTGGTGAATTGAGATCAAACAAAAAAATTTTCACCGTAAACAAATCGCACTGCCAAGAACTGTGTCAGGGTATTACCGGTGCCATGAGCACAACATCCAGCACAGCTTATAGACTAATTCGCTTAGATCTGAGAGCAATTGCAGTGCTTCTAATTGGAAGACTACTGGCATAATTGAATCCAGTTCTTACAATATACTTTCCGATTCTCGGGTCTCCATACATCTGTTTGGTAGAAGATACGAAGTTACCCTGAAACGTGGAGAGAACTGGGAAATCGCAGAGGAGTATGTGGTGGAATATACGCAAGTCCTCTACACCGATGGCTCAAGTCTACCTTTCGAATAAAAACGAGTATGTTAGAGTATCAGTAGCTTTGGCTAAGGCTGTCTTCATAAACTGGGAACAAGTGGTAGGGCCTAAATGCTGCTAGAACACACCAGACTTTCCCTGTCAGAAACTAACATGTATACCGCAAAGTTGTTGTGTTCAGAGTAGGAATTATACAGGATACGCGTCCCATCCCCCATTCAAACAAATCGGTTAATTTGTTAATTCAAAGTGAAAAATATTAACAAATTCAAAAAAAACTCTCCAGCATTATTGAATATTATTAATTTTGTAAATTATGTACAGAAATAGTGTTCACAATTTCAAAAGGATCGGTGTAGTAATTTTGGAGTTATGAGGGGCACCGACTTTGAAAACGTGAATTGCAGGAAAAACGCTTTGAAGTTTAGGACACTAAACTAAAATTGGAATAAACCGAAAGAATTGTAAAACTCCATGATGGAACTCGGATTTGGCAAAGCAGAAGCGAACGACAAGGATGCTCCTCATTCGAGCTCTCTGATTCAGCCGCTGGAGACGGGGAAAGGGACTCAAAAAGTTTTAAAGCATAAAGTCGGTCAAACGATCATCATGTAGACGCTTTTGCAAGATACCAATTCTTTTGAGGCAACCTCAAAACTAAAGCGGATCCTTGTGAAAAAACGCAGCCAGCCGTTGGGTCATCTACGTTTATAGAGCTGGAGGTACACAGAAAGTGATGAAAAAACGGCAACCCACTTTCCAGGTAGCATCCAAAATCTCATCTCAGGGCCGACAGTACATACAGCCCTCAACCGGAAGATTGGGCTCTGGCATGCGAAGTCATTTCACTGGAACGAGTGAAATGGGCGTTTAACTCGTTCCACAGGTGCAAGTTTGGGGGTCCGGATGGCATTATTCTGCTCTAGTAATAGAGGGAATTGACGCCTTCGGTCTACACATTCGGAATATATACCGTGTTCGCCTAGCACACGCTTATATTCCAACCAACTGGCGTGATGTGAAGTTAATATTTCTTCCCAAATTAGGGAACCCACCGATCAGCCTTTCTTTCTGCTAAAAGGACTGGAAAGGCTAGTAAATCGGTTCATGAGGGATACAAATATTCCTAGGTGGGCACTTCCTTTTAGGCAAAATGCCTACCAAAAAGGCGAATTCACGGAGACAGCATTCCATAATCTACCGGCAAAAATCGAGACGGCGGTGTCCGATAAAAAATACGCCTTAGGTGCATTCATGGACATTCAGGGCGCCTTCAATTATACCCCATTCGCAACGATATGTAACGCGGCAAAACAGCATGGAGCAGTTGGATTCTTTACATGCTAGAGTGGATAAACATCCACATATTGGTCGAACAGAAGCCTATTAAGATAGGACATCTTAGTTGTTGCCCACAGGGAGGGATCCTCTCTCCTCTGTTATGGCTCCTAGTTATGGACACCTTGCTATGGCTACACGCTACCCACCTTAGCAAGAGCGGAAATCCAGGTACAAACAGTCAAATATTTAGGAGTACATCCCCACTCCAAGTTAACGTGGAAACACCATATCCACGAACAATACCAGAAATCCTGCAGATTGCCCCGGTGCTGCAGGACTGCGATAGATAAGACCTGGGGACTTTCATCAAACCGGATTCCTTGGATGAATACATCAATAATAAAACCTATTTTGATGTATGAATGCATCGTCCGGTGGCCGAAACTGAACTTCGCTAATAGGAAGCTGCTAACGTAGATTCAGAGGCTCAGTTGCCTAAGTATTATTGGAGCAATAAGTAGTACGCCGCCCGCGGAACTAGAACCTATTCTACGGGCAGGCGAAAATCTTCGTGAAGGAACCCGGGCTAGCGGCCTTTTTGTTGTCCCTTAAGAAGTGGGGCATGAAAAACCGAAGTAGGGTTGGAAAAAGTCGGAGTGGTGGTCTCGGCCATATGCAGTTACCCCACCTCCTCAGACGAAGATATCTTGGTAAGATTTTCTTCAACGAAAAGTCTGCCCATTTTCTGTTTCTAGAGAATGTTCTCGCGAAAGTTTACGAACGCCGTAGGGGATATTACAATGGGTCTAACAAAGGTCTGAGTGCTTGGAGCTGCTGTTCTGGAATTACCCACTCTTTTCTTTACCACGATTCGGTACAGGAAACGTTGCTTATATCCACGTGTCACTCGTAGGCAGGCAAGATATTGAGCGGCATTTAAAGACTGCTCTCTTTGTTCTCTTCGTTAGGCACCCATGTTCCCAATTTTTTCGCAAATACCATCGAATGAAGATGGTTGAACAGTGTCAGATAACCACAGCTTTTCACGATTTTTGAGTAGAAAAGTTTAGCTCGAATGACTATAAATATACCAACATCGAAAGAAATTGCTCTAAAATAAAAGAAAACACAAAACGCTACGGACCACAATATGTTGCAATATTTTTTCGATAAAAAGTAAATATATTTGTTAACCATTTCCTGCTCACTTTTTTGAGCCGTGTCAATGCTTCACTAGAAGTCATCCTGTTCGCAGCCTGCATGTTCCAACTTCGGTATGGTCGTTTTCATCGATGTAGGTTTATTTTTTCATCTCGTTTTCGCTTACATCTTATTTTACAAAAGCTTAAATTCCGCATCCTAGGCCCAAGGTCGGAAAAATTATCATCTTTTGCCAAATTTCGCTATGATCTACGTCCTACGGTACACAATGAACGAAAATAAAATTAGACTTCATTCGCAACAAACCCTAATGGAATTCTTCAAAAATAAAACATGTGAAATCTAAGTTAATTGTCAAGTTTGTAGCTCGCTAATATCCTCCCATTTGAACTTGAGGTCCGCCACTTATATGAATGTATTTGATTCATTCAAGATGTTTTTAATAATTCTACAATTTTTTCCGATTTACAGATTGCTGGTCTGGACTTGAAAGGCGGAAGAGCCGATAACGGCAGCCCCGTTAATAATTTTTCGTCTAATTCGAATTCAACTGCTCGTTATATTCCACCTCATTTGAGAGGAGGAACGACTAATAATAACCCGCCATTGACGGCAGAAAAGGACCGTGAATTTACTCGGGACAATAGAGACTATCGCAACGATAGGGATCGAGATTATAGAGGAGACAGAGATTTCCGTGGCAACAACAGTGACTTCCGAGGGTAAATATGCAAGTAATAAGTGATCGATGGTCTATTGAACTGATTTTCCTTTCTAGAAATAACTCAAGACGATTCAACAATCGAGATCAACGAATAGATCGCGGGGGAGACTTTGGTAATTTTACAAGACGTCGGAACGACGAAAATTATCAAAACGGTGACGCATTCGATTCCAGACGTGGGGAGGATTGGTACCGTAGCGGTGGACCCCGTGCTGGGTCGCGTGGCGGTGATCGCGATAGGGAGCGTGACAGAGGAGAACGTGATCAATTGCCTCCACAACGTACTAATGACCGCTGGGTTGAACCAACGGAAAAACGGAGTGATACTGGTAGTGTCAACAACTTTGGAGGGAAGTGGAAGGACGAAAGACGCAATGAAGTCGATTACACAGTTCTCGGACCGCGCGATGAACGCTTGGAACTTGAGCTTTTTGGCACAGCCAACACCGGTATCAATTTTAGCAAATACGAAGACATACCCGTGGAGGCGACGGGCAATCAGGTGCCTCCACATATCACATCCTTCGATGACGTCAAGCTGACAGAGATTATTACCAACAATATAATTTTGGCAAGATATGATAAACCGACACCGGTTCAAAAGTATGCAATTCCGATCATTATCAATGGTCGCGATCTGATGGCATGTGCTCAAACGGGTTCCGGTAAAACGGCTGCGTTCTTAGTACCAATACTAAACCAGATGTATGAGCATGGTATCAAGGGTGCACCTCCAAACAACCGTTCATATCGTCGCAAGCAATATCCACTGGGATTAGTTCTTGCACCCACTCGCGAATTGGCTACACAGATATTCGAGGAAGCTAAAAAATTCTCGTATCGTTCGCGCATGCGTCCGGCAGTTCTGTATGGTGAGTTGACTCGTAATCTAGTGAGAAACACATGAATGATAAAAATCATTTGAAATTTTCAGGAGGAAACAATACTAGCGAACAAATGCGGGAACTAGACAAAGGTTGTCACCTGATTGTTGCTACCCCCGGACGTCTCGAAGATATGATAACAAGAGGAAAAGTATGTCTAGATAACATACGATTTTTGGTGCTAGACGAAGCTGACAGGATGTTGGATATGGGTTTCGAACCACAAATTCGTCGTATTGTGGAGCAGAGCAATATGCCGCCGACCGGAGAAAGACAAACACTTATGTTCTCAGCAACTTTCCCAAAAGCCATCCAAGAGTTGGCCAGCGATTTTCTGCACAATTACATTTTCTTGGCTGTTGGTCGTGTTGGCTCAACATCCGAAAATATAACACAAACTATTCTACATGTTTCCGAACAGGACAAACGTTCATATTTATTAGATCTTTTGAATAACATAAAGAACGGAAGCCCCGAGTATTCGAAAGATTGTCTGACCCTGATCTTTGTTGAAACCAAGAAAGGAGCCGACGCTCTCGAAGAATTCTTGTACAAATGCAACCACCCGGTAACTAGCATTCACGGTGACAGATCTCAGAAGGAACGCGAAGAAGCATTGCGTTGCTTCCGATCGGGTGATTGCCCCATTCTAGTAGCAACAGCTGTTGCCGCTAGAGGACTTGATATTCCTCATGTTAAACATGTCATTAATTTCGATTTACCGTCAGACGTCGAAGAATATGTGCATCGTATTGGCCGTACAGGTCGTATGGGTAATCTCGGAGTGGCGACGAGCTTCTTCAACGAGAAAAATCGTAATATTTGTGCAGACCTAATGGAACTTCTGATTGAAACAAAGCAGAAAATCCCTGAATTTCTCGAAGACATTATGGCACAGGAACGATCGTATGGTGGAGGCAAGCGTATGAATCGCGGTGGTGGCGGATCTCGATACTCCAATTCAGGTGGATTCGGTTCACGAGATTATCGTCAACAGTCGAGCGGCGGTGGAAATAGAGGGTCGAGTAATCGAAGTGGAGGCGGCGGCGGAGGCTATCGGAATAATGGCAACGGCTATGGAGGTCGGGGTAAGTTTATTTATGTTTCTTTAAACCATCTTCATACGATGAGTCAGAAATTATGAGAGTTTAAAGTTTAATATGGTCAGTTATATTAATCTACAAAAGGTACTGGTCCCAATCACATTTTCCCTTTACCAACTGTTTGCATGATAATTCCACATTCCTACTCTCAAACAATTTTGATTTATCGTTGTCTTGATGGTAAAGATTTGAATATGGAAGAAAGGGAACTGCAACTAAGGAAATTTTATAAACGATTCTCATAAAGGAAACATTTCTCTATAGGAGCGAAGAACCTTAGAAATGTCCCATCTGCTTCAAAAGAAATCATTTAAGAAGTTTTCATGAAAAACAAAATTTTTTAAAAATCAAAATATGTATGTAAGTATACATATTTGTTGGACGCATATTTTGAGTTACTTTTGTTTTCGTTGGTTTTCTCGTTACTTTTGTTGAATTTAATGTTACTTTGTTATAGTTTTCTGTCGTTAATCCACCGAAGATTGCTTCTCCCCTATCTCTTGTCTAATTTATTGGACCTGTAGAAATGACTTATTTTTAACGACTTCCCAACAGTAGTACATTTCCGAAGACGATATCACCAATACCAGATCAAAACTTTCCCCTCCACTTTTAATTATGTTGAATTTATTGCCAGGGGTTTTGGATTAAGTATCAAATAACACTGTTTGATAATGACCTTGGGTACCATGGAGTTTAGCGTACCTGTCATGTAGGCACAATCCCACGGTCCACTTCGGGAGCTTATCTATCTGCCCCAACTAAGGGGTAAGGCGCCTGATTTGTACAGTGCAACTCCAGGCTTGAGCCTCAAGAAGCTCTACCGACGATATGGGCATAACCACCATGAAGCTTCTGAAATAACCGAGCCTGGAGCCCGAAGAACCCTCGGAGCATGTACTCTCAGAGGGCCATCCCGATTTCCATTGTATCAGATAACCTCCGATGAATTTTCCTGGCAAGAGCCACTTAAGATGAGTCCCATTGCAAACTCGGGTTTGATTGCCTTCTTCGAATACATGAGGACGGCGCTCATTAACGACTTGACTTTGACTTTAAGAAATGGATTGATTTTGTGACGACAATCAGAGTCCCGCTGAGGCAAGCAACAACAGTACCAGTCTATGCTGAGTGCATGATTTAGCATTCATAATGGTGGATGCGAGACCTACCCAAATCTCTATGATCTAAGAAGAACTACGGCACCCGAGTTGTAAACGCAACTGCACGCTTGAGGACCGAAGGTCTCTTGTCCGTTTTGATGTAACCACAACCCCCATGAACCTCTCACTATGGAGTTGCTGCCCCGTCTCCCTCCTCGACACCTCAGAGTACCATTAACTTGGAGCAATGGAATTCCCAGAATGGACAATTTTATGTTGTAAAATTAAAATTTTTTGCGATCACAATTGGGAAGGTTTTACCATAAATAGTTCAGTGTAAACTGCAAGGCCGCGGTAGTGTAATTAAGGTTTAATGACAAAAACTCAGCAAGATAGGAAGCAAAGGCCTTTTGAATCTGCTTAAAGCATACATATATAGTTTGAGCCGACAACTTTAGATCTCCATTGATGATTGTAGTGTGTTCCATTAGCTGAACCGATAATCATTGCGTATAGAATGGTGACCGTTGAAGAGCCGTCTCAGATCTCCAAACTACAATTTTTCAATGTAGATATGTGTCCGGATAGCTCAGTGGTTAGAGCACTGGGTTGTTATACGGAAGGCCGCGGTTCAAATCTCGCTGGTGGCAGTAGGATTTGCATCGTGACTTGACGTCGGATACCAGTCGACTCAGCTGTGAATGAGTACCTGAGTCAAATCAGGGTAATAATCTCGGGCGAGCGCAATGCTGACCACATTGCCTCCTACAGTGCTCTGTAGTGTACCGTTACGGTCTTGAATGAAGTGCTTTAACACACTTCAAGGCCCTGATCCAATATGGATTGTTGCGCCAACGATTATTATTATTATTAATGTAGATATATATTTCTTCAGCAACCCACCCCCTTCATGAGTACAAAGCTACCTAGGGGTAGTTTGGAGGAAGCTACTGGTGTATCAATTTTATCGTAAACTACAAATAGCAGACGATATATAATCTCTTAGTAAATTAGGGCTTGTCGATGAGTGTAGTGATTTCGCTTTTATTGAAACTGCATTTGATTGTTCCATCCCAGACCTCTTCATCATACAAATGAAACATTGCACGTAAATAGACTGTATAATTGAGAAGTTCTCGCTCTCTCTTTTTAAATCCCACATATTCCGCCGCATGTGGTAAAGAAAAAGTGTATTAGGTAGCCATTGGAGTAGTCATTTGGTAACATCTTGTTTCTTGGGGTAAACGGCTTTGGAATGACATCAGGGGGCAACCTATTACTATGAAGAACATCATTCTGCACTGCCACTTTGCCTTCCAACCCCACTGGCCTGGAGCCCAGAGTGCCCCGATCTTATTGAGCGAGCCGAGCGTATTCAATTTCTTAAGGCATTTCCATACCTGTTTAGAGTTCATTTGGTTGGCCCTAAGTCCCTTGAAGCTGTAATTCCTTGTGTGATTAAAGGAGGCACATCTGTCTATTACTAGTTCGCTTACCCATTGGCTATAAGTAAATTCTCCTTGAACCAATGACCTCGGCATCTGCTCCGTCTACTGTGAAAGATCCGTCAGTGTACCAAGTAATTGCTGGTTTAAGCCGTATGTTGCAGCCATGCTCTCCCAGTTTGCCTTGTTACTCCAACGTGTTTCAAACTTCTTATCGAAGCGAAACCTCGTCATGTTATTCCTTGGTATTAATAATTCAGGGCATCGCCTAGAACGAATATCAATCTTCCTTTGATTTAGGCGGCTCACCGATATTTCCGGCCATCCTGGAAATTGCCCTTCTTGCCTGCATCTGTATGTGCAGATGGAGAGGGGTTATCCCCAGAAGGACTTCCAAAGATGCCATTGAGCATGTCTTCATTGCCCCACTGATACACCCGCAATCCAGTCTTTGGAATTTGTGAACTTCATGGCTTGAATGCTGAGTTCTGAGCTGGGGCCAAGTATGTTTGTGGCCGTAACAATGATAACACTATTCAGGTGGTTGTGAAGATCATTTGTTGGTACTTCATCTCCAGAAAATTTGTTTATTGCGGCATCCATTTCCTCTTATAGGTGTTAAGAAAGACTGTGTTGTGAATGCTTCAGTATTCACTCTTACGTGATTATCAGAGGGTATTGTAGATGGTGTTGTAATTCGAGCTCGAGTCCGTATCGCCTGAGTACGGGCTCCGTCGCTACTTGATTGTTGAAATCTTCAAGTATGAATCGCATATCATACTTGGGACAGGCTTCGAGGGTCTGCTCAACTACTTCGTAGAAAGTATCCTTGCGGATCAGGGCATCTTGTATCTCTGCGAAGCGTTACCGAATGCTCCAATATCCAAAAACGCACACAGTGCTATTTCTTTTGTTTCATCCCGTAATATATCCATCAGCTGATTCAGATCAGTTTCGATAGACCGTCCTGCCTGATAAGCGTGTCGACACTGATGCGGGGGATTACAATTTAGAACGTTAGTTCTAATATAGTTGTCTATGACCTTCTCCACCGTTTTCAATACGAACGATGGTTATGCAAATAGGCATGCAAGATTTAGGGTGAAAAGGATTCCTTTAACCCGCTTTCGGAATGAAGACCACTTTTGCCAGGGATATGCTGTCCATTATCACCCCTAGAATAGTTCTTCGCTCTCTCTGGATTAGTGCCAAGAAGATGCCATCTACTCCGGGTGATTCCAATGGTTTAAAAGTTCAAACTACCCACCTTACCCTAGCTTCCGAGGATACCTCTTTTGGTAGTCTCCAGTTCTCCTTTCTTCCCCTTTTATTCGTTGTCAGTTTTTTCTAGTATCTCTTGTCTAGTGCTGGTCACGAATGTTGGAGTGGTCCCTATGTTATATAGTTCTAACTTATTGCTAAGAATAAATTAAGAAGGTACTTTACCAGTTTAGCAACTAGCTCCTGTGAGACCCGGATGTCGTCTCCTGGGAAGTAGCCCGGAACCACGACTGCCTCCCGGCTTCCAGTGAGACCTGAATAGCCACAAGGTCCCCGGTCAGGAACTCTGAAAAACATATATATTTTAAATTTTTCGCAAGAGGAGTACCAAATTACGTGCACGCTTCCTCGCTGCTTGTCTGAAGCTCTTCTCCACTGTTGAAGTATCACTCTCCTACAAGGAAAGCGCCATTCTTGCACGTCGCTGTCCACTCTAAGCCCCAGAAGATCTAGGTCGTTCAGCTTCTGAAATTTGGACTGATTTGGTCTTTAGATCGTTATTTTAGCCAGATGATTTATGAATTAAATTATTTGATTGTAGAGGATATACGGTCGGTGTTACTCAAAAGTTGGATGTAATTGTATCAAAAGGCTTTCATAAATCAAGAGTCAAGCCAAGCTTAAGGTGATTGTGACTTTGGGATTGTATGGCAGCGAAAGCTATCGTTGGTATTAGTATGTTAAATATCGTCTGCAAATATCAGACGCAGAAACCCTTCGAACGTCTTCGTATCAGGCGTTAATAAAGCGATAAAATTCACCTAGTGTTCCATTCTTCCCCGATTCGAACTCGAATTTAGGAAATAATCAGAGACGACATCGAGAGGAGTTTAGGGTGATCCTTAGGTGGTCTATCGAATTTCCTGAGCGTTATAGAGTCTGCCAGGCTGTATGGCTTTTGTAATATTGGTTCTTTTGATGACTGAAGCAAATTCAACAGAGGTGAATTAAAGCATGTTGTCAGCTGTTAGGTTGCGTTGCATACTACATGTTAAAGTATCAGGCACATATCCAGCGGCCGCTAGCAGTGTTATTGTCGGATTTTATTGCAATATTTTCTTTATGTTGAATTGGTTCACCGAGGACTCTTAACAGTGGACAAGAGCTTACTGATGCAAAATGTGTGATTGGAGTTATGCATTCTATATAGATGTTCTATGCTTGAGAGTAGCATGGTTTTTGGGTCGTCGGAGTTAATATCGTCTGCCAATCCGACGATTGAACTAAAGAAAATTTGCCCGGTTTTTGAGAGTTAACTCTACTAAAATATATTTTGCAGTCACTTTTAATGAGACACGTCTAAAGGTTTTTCCAGCATTGTGCACTAAATGGTGGTAGTGCAAAGAAACGCAATTAGTATGATTTCTGAAGCTATTCTGATCGGCTTTATTATAATTGATGAAAGTGCGATGCTGAACTTGTTGTAAATTAATCAGTCTGTCGAGTCTTGTAATGATAGGGAGATGACCAGAAGAGAACATGAAAATGGATTGCTATTAAATTTCGTTAATATGGCTAACATTAGCAATCGGCATTTCAAGAGAGGTGATGAAGCTGGTGGCGTATGCATGTTGCTATGTGACGCCTGGGGCTCACGCTCCAGTCATCGACAGACTTCCAATATCGCCTGGAATACACTGGCGAGACCTGGGAGACCATATGACTTGGATACACCGTGTGTATTCGACAAAACCCCCGCGTCGACTCCATAGGCCATCTTTGATCCGTCCGTAAAGAATACTGTATCATAGTCTTGCAACACGCCGCCGGTCCTCCACTTTGCCCTGGTTGGAAGGTCCGCGGCAAAGTTTCTCGTGAAGTTCAGCTTGCGTGTGACATAGTCCGTGGGGGATGCCTAAATTTCCCGAGGTATTTCGTCTAGGATGTTGCTGTGGCCGTAGGACTTCACTGCCCAACATCCGAATTCACGTAGTTTGACGGCACTGCACATTGCAACGTATTTAATGTGGAGGTCTAGGGGAAGGAGATGCAGGACTACATTGAAAGCATCTGCCGGACAGGACTGCAGAACCCCAGTAGCACCCGCACATCCTATCGTTCTATTGTATTTTTTCTTCAAAACCTGCCACCATACAATAGAGCCGAACGTTAGGATCGGACGCACTACAACACACTACAGAGAACCATCCTCGGCCGGAGATCCCATTTCTCTGCAAAGGTTCTCTTGCAGGAATAGAAGGCTATACAGGCCTTCTTAACCCTCAGTTCTATGTTCAACCTCCAATTTAGTTTAGGATCCAGGATTACATTCAGATACTTTACATTAGAGGAAAGTACCAATCTTTGTTCATTCAGCCGTGGTAGATGGAATTCAGGTATCCTTGTCTTGGTGGTGAATAGCATCAGTTGCGTTTTGGTTGGGTTTGTGCTGAGTCCGCATCTTGCGGCCCACAGGCACACCTTTCGCAACGCTCTTTCCATGATGTCGCTCATAATGGACAGAAACATCCCTGATACTAATATTACCAAGTCGTCGGCATACGCCACCACCTTCACCCCGCTGCTGTCCAATGTACGTAAAATTTTGTTCATTACTATTAACCAGAGCACCGGTGAGATGGCGCCACCCTGAAGCGTGCCTCTGTTCGCAGCTCTGGTCAAGTGGTTGCCTCCCAAATCCGACTGGATTATCCTGGTACTCAGCATGGATATAATCCAATGCGTGAGATACCCCTCCAATCCAATACCGGGTCAAGGCATCCTTGATGACGTTGTTAAAATCTCCCTCTATATCCAAGAAGGTAGCAAGGGTATACTGCTTGTACTGCAGCGACCGCTCAACCGTGCCAATTACCTCGTTGAGGGCGATTTCTGTGGATTTTCCTTTGAGGTAGGCAGGCATGCTGGGACTTAGAAAAAGTCGTTCTCTCCATAATTGTCCTTAAGTGAATGTCCAGGACGCGTTCTAGGATCTTCAGCACGAAAGAGGTCAGGCTGATTGGTCGTCGAAAGTCCTTCGCGGACTCATGACCACGCCTGCCCGCTTTCGGTATGAAAACCACTCGTGCGCGCGTCCAGGACTGCGGTACGTATCCTAAAGAGATGCAGCTCCGGTAAATCTCAACAAGCCGCGGCACAACCCTTTCCTGCTGCTTCTATAGCATGACTGGCAGCATTAAACGTTATGATAGTGAAACTGAAACACAGTCTCCATGAAAACTAAAATTAGGTGGATGCTCTATACTCCATAAAGGAGTAAATGAGAGGCAGGAAACGATCAAATGGATTTTTATGATATTTTTCAGTTTGATGGCCATTAGAAAACAATGTTTTATGAAAAAAAAACCAAATCAGTTTAGTAAAAATGCGGTTTTCTTCATTTTTTCACACCGTCGAGAGAGATTCCGTTCCCTTCCATAAATCTACAAAATCTTTCCACATTTTATAACTACTAATTTTTCATTCTTATTTCACAGGAAATTCTGGTGGCTATTATGGAAATGGTGGCAATTACGGCGGAAGTTACAGCCAATCATACTCTAACAATTCGTCAGCTCCAGATTGGTGGGAAAACTAAATATCCAGTACGAGAAAAGAAACAGATCGAGCATCAATACAACTTTTTATGTAGCAGTTAATGTATGCAATCCTTATTATTAAAGCAGAAACTTTCCGTCTAATGTTGACAACAGGTTTAAAATAGCAGAAAAAACATGAAAAAAACAAAAGATAATATAAATATTTATTCTTTCTTAAAAAATGATAATTTCCATATAAAAACCTTGTTAGGATTCTTATGTGCACTTTTTATTTGAAATTTATTCAAAATGTTCTTAATTATTACAAACCAAGTAAAAGAAAAATAACAAAAAAATAAAACCTATAAAAACTCTATTAAACTTTTCCTCATCTAGAACCAGCACACATGAATTCTCGTTTATGATTTCTCTTTCCTTGTCCGCTCTCCGCCACACTCAACTTGAAAGTCGTTAAAAGATGAAATATATAAAATTTGTTCTTTTTAATTTATTATGCTTCCCCTAGAAGAAATAAACTATAACAGTACTTTAATGAAATAGAAGAAGTGTTATTGCTCTACAATAAAGAGAATATTTCCAAAACAACAGAATACCCAACTATTCTTATATAGCGAGTGATTATGGAAACGGAAAGTATGAATCTTACACTTATGGACCGTTCCGAATTTTTTAATTCACGTGTTGTTTTCATCGTAGTAAATTGCCAGCCCGCTGAGGCGCTTGATAGGGCAAAGAAGGGACAGAAAATATATTTACACTGGTAAAAGTACATTTTTTCCTGATGAAAATCTTTTATTCCAGTTACGAATTTCATAATTTATTTAGAATAGAGAACTTTGTAAAAGAAATTCTTAAGAATTATATAATATGAGACCCATAATCACTTATGAAGGAGTTTGAATTGAATGGACAAAATATATAAATGATCAGTATTAAGGAAACCCCCGCGGAGACTCTGGTCTTCGTTTCCTGCATACAATGGTTATCATCGTTCTACGTTATGTTTAAAAAGGAGTCTCCATACATGCGAGAAGGGGGGTGTAAATATTTCTCACCGAATATAGCTGCAATGGGGTATCGAATGAACGATCCTGATTGGTACTTTCTAATATGATTTGTGACGCTAATCTCACAGGGGGAAGTGCGGAGTCTAGAAAACGATACATTTCTTTCATGGACCCACTTATATGGTGTCTAGGCCTCAAAATATCACATATCGAAGAGTTGTTCAAATAAAGTTAAGTAATTACTATATTTGTTCGGTTCCTTGTATATGATCGTATACAATTTTTAAATAACATTTATTTTAATGAAAACCAGCAGTCGTATTTTGCTTGAAATATCTGAATTTGCCACCAACAGATTTCGCAGAAAGTGGTGTTGTCCTAGTAGAAATAGTTGCGATCCGTCCCTTGCGTATACAATCAGATACAGTATAGCCATAAGCTCTGTCAGTAATTTGAAAAGTTATTACAGCAAAACTAAAATAGATACAAAGCTGAAATTATGCCAGAAGGTACAAAGTAGTCTAATAAATAAGCGTACATAATGGTCATTCGAAATGATCCCACGTTCGCCAGACAACACTTCAGACGTTTGGGCCACTCATCGATCGCTGCATGAACTGTTTCACGCGCGGCTCTCACTATACTAGCCTTCAAAGTTGCCAAATTAGAGTGCCGATGACGATAGGCGTCCGCTTCAGGCTTATTCCAGTTTTTTTTCAGTTTTTTGCGTCGCTGAAGGCAGATTTCTTTTCATTTACGTGTAAGTAAATAGCTTTCACAGCGTCTATATGCCCCTAACTGGAGATAGTCGCATAAAATACGACTCATGGTACGCGTGGGGACATACATTTCACTCGCTAAATGCGGATTCCGTTAAACTTTTTTACGAACCCCCTGCACAACATTCGGCTGTCGTACAGACCTCGGACGCTCCTCCCTTGGTACGACGTTATTTGTTTCTCTATATCATTGAAGCGCTCGGTACACGAATCGTTCGGATATTGGTTTAAGCGTTTGGCTCTTTGGCGGTCTTTCCACACTCATATAAGGCAACAATTGCCGCGCGTTTCTCGTATTTGCCGAACCTAATCGTTACGCGCTACGCGAACAACTAGCTGTGGTGGTCTGAAACTTAAGTGGGGTTAATAGGGGATGCTATATTACACGTTCACAGTGTTTCCACGATTTTCCCTTCTTATTTCTCTCGCTACGACGTTTCGCAATTTGCTGACAGAACTAATGGCTATACTGTGTACAGTGCCGTGGAAAATTATAGACTCAAACACATATTTTCATGTTTGTCGTGAAACATAATGGACATCTTTCATTGGCTTTGTCTTCTCAGGGAAAGGGTTTTTCTCCCGAATGGCTTCTATTGGGGACATATATGATTTAAAAAAGGGCAAAACTCAAATTTTTCTAAGGAGCTAGTTATATTTAATATGAGGGTTTTTTCAGCTATAAGTTATAATTTGAAGTAATCATGTAAACTTGAAATCAGGCTGAAATGGGGTTTCTGGTAGGTTTGTCTATGCTTCTACGACTCTTTTCTTAAGTTCATTTATATTTCCAATTGCCTCTTCTTTATCAAAAGCTGTCCTGCTAAAACGGTCGTCTATGAATTTTCACTGGTGCTTACATCAAACCATGCAATTTTAGTCAGAGAGAGAAATAATATACGGGACTTCTTTTATTGTAATAAATGAAAGAAGATCGCCTTAACACATTCTGATACTTTACTGAGTGGATTCTATCAGAAGAAAGACAATATCAGTTTTTCGATGAATACTGCACAAACCATAACTCTATCTTCTCTTAAAGGTCTCTGTGATATTATTCTCTGTCTAAAACCACATTAATAATATTTAAGCCGTGTGAGTCGATTAGGCTGAATCTCTTTTCGTTACTGAAAATTATATGGGACCATATTTCACTATACTGAATGTGTGTTTTAGTAAATTGGACTCGCGCCACCATCTATCGCTTTTTGGGAACTTTCAGTTGTCCAGAAAATGTAGCCCACTTTCTAGCAAGAATGGAATCGCGATCCAAATTAAAACGTCGAATCATTTGTAACGAAGAAGCGCCTGTTCTCGACATTTCCCGTAAAACGACTCGCTTCACTACCGGGGAAATTTTACTCGGCCTTCCAGATCGCCTTTTTCTTCCATGATGTTCAGTCCCGATCCGTAGGAAATTTTTTACTGCACTTTAAGCACAATTTATTCCTCTAGCAATTTGTCTCTGTGTCATTCCACTTTATTTCAAATCCTATATTCACCCTTTTCTTAATATCCGTTCATTGTTTTTCATAGGGAATGATTAAAAATTTCAATAAACTCACTTTGCAACGGTACTATCACTGAACCGTGCTTTGCTTGTTTTTTCACCAATTGATACCGCGATACGACTCACGGCGTCATCGAACAGGGCCCTGAAAAAGCATGAATTTACCAAAAATGTACCAGTATATGAACAGTTGATTCCAAACTGTGGGAAACGTCTGTTTAAGCTAATTATTAAAATCGATTCACTGTTTTCTCCAAAACGGCTGTACCGATTCAAACCAAATTTGGTGAACATATGGGAACTATGAAACCCACGGGTACAGTAACATAAATTTACGTAGAGTTTGAAAGGAGGTTCCCCATACATGCAAAGGTGGATGTAAAAATCTTTTACACCGAATATAGTCATGTGGGGTGTCAAATGATCAGGTACTTTCCGGAACTGATATTAGTTTTAACGTGAATTGTAAAGTGTGAGAATAACGAGTCAAAATGTGTACACTTAAAGTCAGAGAGGACCACCCAAAAGGGTCTTAAAATATGTCCCATTCTGAGATCTGCTCAAATCAACTAACTAATAGTATACTACCATCTTTTAGAAGTTGGCTGAAAAACTCCCTTTAAGTCCATCGTAGGAGTGGTAAATTGCACCAGCATTGAGGACATCGCGCATACGCATGCCAAGTTTCATGGAAATCCAGATATTAGTGTCGCGGAATAAGTTTGAACTTCTAAAAAGAAGTTCAAACTTATTTCGCGCGAATTTACTGCATCTTAAGCCAGGCAAATAAGATGCGGACGTAATAATTAACGAGTTTTTTTTTTTCCTAGAGGAAAGCCATTATGGATACGCATCTAGAATCCAGGATGCACATGTCGGACTTTTACTTCCCATATTTTCTACGAGACCACAGTTCTGGTATTGCCTCGCCGGGCTATTCAGTTTATTAACTGTTCATGGAATAGTTGCTTCTGCTTTATGGGGTATTAGTTGCATTAGCTTGGCTTCTTTCTATGCCTCCGTTCAGTTTCTGCTTCTTTAACCATTGGTGCATCCGTTTCACCGCTCCAACTACTGCATTCTACGCGGTATCCGATCTCACCAGACGAAGAAGACGTATTATGCATCTTCTGCAGCACCTTCACATGTTCGACAATCTGACGATTCATCCAAACCGAACCTTCACCACCCACCACGCCCACTTAAGAATTAGGTCAAGTCGTAACTCGTCTCATCATGGTTCCGTGTAGTCCACATCCTTATGTTCGGGATTAGCTTGTATGTTCACTGATTTCTTCGCCCGGTCCCATGCTGTTTGCCAGCAGCCAATGACATCATTGGCTCAGTTTGCTTGCTAAGGCTTGCTTCCTGCTACTCGTAAAAGCGGCTTGCTTCATCGGCTAAAATATCCACTGGAATTATCCCCGTAATTACGCATGCTACCTGATGCGATGTTGTGCGATATGCGGACAATGTGCGGAGAGTACTTAGCCGATATGCAGCTTGAAACTGTTTGCGATTTTCTACAATTTTTATCGCAGATGCTCACACTGGTGCTGCTTATAAAAAACAGACCCGAAGACTCACGATAAAAATAATCTGCGGCTGTGTTTCTCCCCCTTGTATTTGGAAGTATCCTTGCTGATGGTCGCTGCTTTTCGCCCAGTGAGTTTTAACTGGAGTTTACAACTAAGCTTTGAGTTGAAAGTTACTCCCAGATATTTTAGCGGTATGTGAGCCGATGCAGATCTAAAAGGTTCTTCGTTTTCGTCGCTTCGTAAAAATACTAGCTTCGTTTTCTGTTCCGCAAGCTTCAGTTCGAAGTTTTCAAGCCAAGACTTGATCGTACAGTTAGCCTCACTCGTATAAATTTCTACTTCGTCAAGGTGATTGGATGTTATGGCCACCCCAGCGTCATCCGCGAATTCCACAACAGCCTGCTTAAGTATTAGGAGCCGTAGAATACCATCATACAATATGGTCCACAGCAGAGGACCCAGAACTCCTGCCGTCATATCTCCTAACCTATCTAACCGAAAAATCACAATGGTTCATCAATACGAAGTCTAGGCCTCAAAATATCTCCTATTCGGATATCTAATTAAATAAAGTTAATAGTATTATATTACCATATTTTGGAAATTTACCCGAAAACCCCCTTAAGATCATCCTAGAAGTACAAAATGTGCTGCGATTATGAATAATATGATAACATCGTGCACAATTCTGAAAAGACAAAAATTCAACTATTATTAACAAAACTATAGAAGGTCAAAATTGTGTATTTTACGTGAATTTATCACACTGTAAGATGTGCATGACGTCATCACCATATAAAGTGAACTCATATAAACGGCTTAGTTGGAGTTTGGAAATAGATGTATATATCAAGGAATATTTTGATTGAAGTATCGACGAATAGAAAATTTCTCACACAAGATGAACACAAAACCTTTATACCCGAAGCGTCTGTTTGTATCTATGGGAGGTTAACTTCTTCACATTTGCTAATAATATTGAACTCCTATTGTGAAGCGTATGAGCTTGACTATTCTTGATGGAATGACGACCCGTTCAAGAAGGCTATAGTATTTTTCTTGGCGCATGATGCCAACTATTATTTTGATCAGTTCAATGACACCAACAGATCAATGCTATGTATTCTGGATTGAATCGCTCTTCCGCTTTTCGGCGAACATATTAGCGCCGGTTTTTTTTTTTCAAATAACTCGAAATTCGACTCGTGCGATCAAGCAACCAATTGCCATTGTTCAATGAAAGACTACAAACGGTACATCGTTCACGACTTATCAATCACCAACCTCAATTTTATATTATACAACTGTAAGAAAGATACAATCAGTACATAGCACCTACATACCATCTCTAATATAAGTATATTCCGTGTGAAATTTTAACGAGTCTTACATTAGGCGCTGAAGAGCTCGATCCTAAGGCTCGGACTAAACATCGAGATGCAAAAAGATGTCTTCATTTGAATTTGCGCTATAGTCCAAAAAGTCCTATCTGGTATCGGCTCAGCGCCGCTATCAACAAAAAGAACGCTCACTATATATATGAAAGTTAGGTGGCTTCCATTGTTGCCAATAAGCGGAAAAAAGAGCCGGAAAATAAATTTTTGAAAGTTTTTTTCTGATACTGCAAGAAGAAAAAGAAATTTTGTCACAAAACGCCATTAGAAGCAAAACTTTTCGAGTTATAGACAATGACCATCATTAAGAAGACGAAAATTGCATATGGAAAGCAGAACACAAAACTCAGGCTACTACTCAAGAATGAGAGAATTCATCATAGGATGAAATAAAAGGATCTTTCGGAGTATACAGCAGCTGCAGCTGAGATCGACTATTCTATTCTTACACAAAACCTTAAAAACGACTTTTTTCAGTTGCAAGTAGGGTCAACGACTTAATGTAAATAGAAAGGGTATAATGATCCGTCAGACCGGCCATCAGTCATTTTATTAGTATTTATTTTCAGGCCGACTATACTTACCTCCCTTTTCAAATAAAGAACCATTTGGCCAAAGTCTACGACTCGTCCATTGAACTCTTCCACGTCCTCAAGATAAGGAAATAGAAAGGACGGTTGAATTATGAGTGACTGAAAAAATAGGGAGAAGCTATTAACGCTATTAAGAAAAGCTGGTAAGGCAGGGTTTTTCTTATACTGACTCACAGATGCAACCTATATTATTGCTTTGTTCAATGCGTTCCAAGATTATTTTAACCATTATCTTTACAATAGGAGCATTTTGTCGCACTAAAGAAAGATTTGTACAGTGCAACTCCAGGCTTGAGCCTCAAGAAGCTCTACCGACGATATGGGCATAACCACCATGAAGCTTCTGAAATAACCGAGCCTGGAGCCCGAAGAACCCTCGGAGCATGTACTCTCAGAGGGCCATCCCGATTTCCATTGTATCAGATAACCTCCGATGAATTTTCCTGGCAAGAGCCACTTAAGATGAGTCCCATTGCAAACTCGGGTTTGATTGCCTTCTTCGAATACATGAGGACGGCGCTCATTAACGACTTGACTTTGACTTTAAGAAATGGATTGATTTTGTGACGACAATCAGAGTCCCGCTGAGGCAAGCAACAACAGTACCAGTCTATGCTGAGTGCATGATTTAGCATTCATAATGGTGGATGCGAGACCTACCCAAATCTCTATGATCTAAGAAGAACTACGGCACCCGAGTTGTAAACGCAACTGCACGCTTGAGGACCGAAGGTCTCTTGTCCGTTTTGATGTAACCACAACCCCCATGAACCTCTCACTATGGAGTTGCTGCCCCGTCTCCCTCCTCGACACCTCAGAGTACCATTAACTTGGAGCAATGGAATTCCCAGAATGGACAATTTTATGTTGTAAAATTAAAATTTTTTGCGATCACAATTGGGAAGGTTTTACCATAAATAGTTCAGTGTAAACTGCAAGGCCGCGGTAGTGTAATTAAGGTTTAATGACAAAAACTCAGCAAGATAGGAAGCAAAGGCCTTTTGAATCTGCTTAAAGCATACATATATAGTTTGAGCCGACAACTTTAGATCTCCATTGATGATTGTAGTGTGTTCCATTAGCTGAACCGATAATCATTGCGTATAGAATGGTGACCGTTGAAGAGCCGTCTCAGATCTCCAAACTACAATTTTTCAATGTAGATATGTGTCCGGATAGCTGAGTGGTTAGAGCGCAAGGCTATCGTACGGAAGGTCGCGGTTCAAATCTCACTGGTGACAGTGGAATTTGTATCGTGATTTGACGTCGGATACCAGTCGACTCAGCTGTGAATGAGTACCTGAGTCAAATCAGGGTAATAATCTCGGGCGAGCGCAATGCTGACCACATTGCCTCCTAGTGTACCGTTACGGTCTTGAATGAAGTGCTCTAACACACTTCAAGGCCCTGATCCAATATGGATTGTTGCGCCAACGATTATTATTATTATTAAAGAAAGGTCCCCTTTGGAATTTCAGCGATCACCCCCTGCATCCAATCTCATGCTTTCAAACTGATTGCTAGGAACATAATCAAAAGTTCTTCTTTTTTTTTGAAAAAAATAACATGTGATTACAGCACCATCTTTCTCAATAACAATGTAGGCTCCTATCCGTCATCCCAAACAACTGAACATTTAACCGTAATTTGATAGCCCATCCATCCTCGCTACAGTGTCGATAATTCTACAATTTTGAACTAATGCCCACATTAGTTCCAAATTGCAAAATTAGTTCCTTGCGAATGGACAAAAACCATATGGGTTCGATATAAGACAACTTCTGAAATCGCGAAATATGAGAACATAGTGCAGTCACGGGATGTAAGAAGCTCTCACCCATGTTATTCTTAGGTTCCGGCTTAACTTCCACTCTATCGTCGGTGAAAGGATTGGACATTCACGACAAAAATTAAAACAAATTGAATCCATATTTCGTTACTTAAACCTTTATTCAGTAAAATGTCTGCAAGTTTACTTCAACTAGAAGTCTAATATTAAATTTCTTAAAAAAAACCAAAATACATGTACAAAGTTAGTTTCCCTCTATCGACTCAACAAATCCGCAACATGTTTCTGGATCAAAAAGGAAAACATTATGATGTGGTGCTTCCTTCTGTGAAACTGTTTTGATTATTTCCTGTGCCAACTCTCCACCAACCACAGCTGCCGCCGGTGATATTTGAGCAAAAACATGTCCGAAAGCATTGTCTCCAACAATATTTGGAGCGATTTGATCGCGAATTCTCAAAAGGTCTTTCATTGCTTCAGCACGCTTTTTATAGTCAGGGTCACTGTTGAATTCATCGCGATATGCTTGCAATATTCTTAGTATTAAGAAAGCTGGACCAGTGCGTTTGAGTTTTTTTATGAATGCAGGACTCTTAACATCGAAGTCTAATACCGTTTTCAAAGGTGGGAAGCTTAATGTTCGCTTAGCTGTTGTTGTGACAAGCTCCGTTTTGAGTTTTTCGTTCGGTTTCGACACGACTTTATGTTTGAAGACATCTCTGAAATAAAAAAAAAAGAATCGAATTATTTTATTATTTTGAATTTCAGTAAATTTTCAGAATGGTTGGGGTTGTCTCAGAAGGTTTGAAAGCTGCCATTTCTGTTGCTCTGAAATGGTTCGTTGGTGCCAGTGTTCTAAATATCAGGTCTTTCCCGAACGCTAACTGCAACTGAGGCCACTATCTAATAAAGACGCAATACCATTGTGGCAGACTCGAAAATTCGAAGTAAAGAATTTAGTTAGCAACACTATGGACAAATACGGATCAGTATTATCGACACTCTGCAACGACAGTGGTTACTATGAAAAAAGAAATCCCAACGACATCCGAAATAGATGAATATAGACTATGAACATGGACTACTAAACCCCAACTTCACAACTAAGTCCTCAAGTTCAGAATATGACATGGAGAGAGAAGCAATCGGCTTTACAAAACTTCCAAGAAAAAGTCGAAGGGACGCTCTATGCACCAAGAATAGCAGATTGATTGTATGCAAAAATTTCATGATGTAATTTACACGTAGGAACTAGAATTTTTACAAAATATTAAACCACTTTTTGTGCAGATAAAAAATAGCGAAATCATGCGATTTTAAGTTATAATTTTTAAACGCATGCGAAAAATTGAATTTTTAATATTTTCAAAAAGGAATGGAACAGTCCATGATGATCACGGGGGGATACGAACCCAAGCGAAAAGATTGTTTAAACCACGCCAGAGACTCCAGAGCATAGTAGAAATTCTCACTGGTCACAGCAGGCTGAGCCACCACCTGGGGAAGCTAGGAATATCGACAGACAGTCTATATATTGTTCTAGGTGTCCGGTGCTCGTGTTGGGGAGATTACTTAATATCAGATTTGGCATGGATTTGGTTGAAACACTTGCAGATGATGAATATATTAAAATTCCTACCGATTAAATATATATAACGATATTCTATAGTTAATAGGGATGCTCTTCTTTTTCTTCAGCCTTTGTCCCGTTCACAAGCGGGGTCGGCCCGTCGTGATCGGTTTCGCCATTTTACTCTATCGAATGCCTGATCTGGGTGCAATCTCGAGACTTTTAAATCCCCATCCCCGTATCAAGCCACCGTTGTTTCGGCCTGCCTTTCGGTCGTTTACCATCGACTTCGATGTTCAGACCAATCTTCGCAAGTGAATTCTCGTTAGCACGAATTGCATGACCATACCATCGAAGATGCCTCTTTTATAGTTGGCCAACACTCAGAACCGTAGAGGGCGGCAGGATGGACGACATTGCGGTGAATTTTAGATTTGAGACGTTCGTTGATACGTCGATCATAAAGAACACCAGTTGTGGAACACCACTTCATCCAGGTTGCATTAATGCGTGAAGCAATTTCATAACGCACTTCTCCATTGGCTGATAACGTTGACCCGAGGTATTTAAATCGCTCTATTCTGGGCAGGTCAGTGCCGCTGACAGTGATTGTCCCTGTTTCATGGGGATCGGTCGTCAAAAATTCAGTTTTGTTTAGATTCAATCTGAGACCGTGTTGCATGAGGCGATCATTCCATTTTTAGACAAGTTGCTCGAGATCATTTTTGCTATTAGATGCTAGGAAAACATCATCTGCATAAAGCAGTGTATAGGGCGCTGGATATCCCGTGTGGCGGCGTCCATAACAAGAATAAAGAGGAGTGGTGAGAGGGCGCTTCTTTGATGAACACCATCAGAGACACGAAGCGGTTTTGATACACCCGCCGTACTTCGAACTTTACTTTTCGGATTGTGGTAGAGCAATTGAACCCAGCGCACGTGTTCTTCTGGCAATTAGTATTGTCGTAAAACACGGCACACGGTCAAACGCTTTCTCTAGATCAAGAAATGCAATGTAAAGAGAGCGATGCTTCTCATGGTGTTTCTCCATGCGTAACTGCGCCGCGTGTATTGCATCAGTAGTTTTTGTCAAATCCGGCTTAATTCACGGTTACTTCAACAATTTCCCGAACACGGTTGCCAACAATGCATTCAAAATCTTCATGGTATGGGAAAGTAACCGGATCGGACGGTAATTTGAACATTCTGCTGGGCTACCTTTCTTTTTCCATATTGGAACTGTGGTACTTTCTTGCCAGTCAGATGGTGTTCTTTCTTCCTGAATAACCCGATTAAAGAATTCACTGAGCCAGTGTTGGGTCCCAGCTCTTCGCTTTCCAGAGCTCAGATGCGATGTCGTCAGGTTCTGTGACTTTTCCCGATTTCATTCGTTTTATTGCCTCCTCAACTTCAGTTGCGCTGACAGGTGGAACTAGTACAAATGTCGGCAATGATTGTGGAAGTGGAGGATGAGCAAATTCTTCAGTTGAAATCTGCTCGAAGTATTCTCGGCATCTATTCGTTGCGGCTCGACGATTGGTAAGCAAAGTACCGTGTTTGTCATTAACGCAACAGAAGTGTTCGATATCCTGTGTACGTTCGTTACGACTCTTAGCAAGATCTCTCTCGCCATCCCGAGTGTCCAGTTTAATCGTAATCGGTAATCGTGTGGGTGAGATCATTTCTTCTTCCTTCCCACGAAATCGCCACCATTTAATGTGCTGCGGGCCAGTGCGTTTCTCACGCTGTTTTATCGGTGGTTTAATTCGCAGGACGGCAATCAATGGCCGATGTTGAGATGCGATGGTCTCATAGGGAACGACTTTGCAATCAGTGACAGTGGTAAAGTTTTCGCGTCTTATGAGAATATAGTCGATTTGCGTTTTACTTAGAAAGTAAGTTTTAATTTAGAAAGATGGGACAATCGTTTCATGAACCATGTATTCATAACTACAAGGTGGTGGGTGTCCGCAAAATCGATTATACGCTTGCCACCCTCACTGCGTGCTCCGAACCCCATTCCCCCACGGCACCTATTACCGCTTGCCTTTTCACCCACATGACCATTAAGGTCGCCGGCAATGATGATATAGTCGTCAGCAGGCACGTGACCAGTCTTTTCACCGAGAAGTTGCCAGAAGGCATCTTTATCGGCATCAGGTCGACCTGTCTGCGGTGCGTACACGGTAAAGAACTGAATAGTGCGATCAGCTGATATAAGGATGACGTTCATCAGCCGATCAATAAACCGTGCGACTTCTTTAATAATGCATAATCACTAAATTCACATGACAATTGCTGGATTAGACTTTTGTAAGGAGAATAATATTGCAGTGTTAACTCTACCTCCGCACACCAGCCATCGCATGCAGCCTCTCAATAGAGAAATATTTGGGGCTCTCAACCTATTTTGGCCATTCGTTCAAGGCTTGAATGTTGAACCACCCTGGTGTTCCTATTACTATCGACCTCTTAGCTAAACTGGTCGCTGAGCTATTGTTTAAAGGTGCTTCCAGTATTAATATCATCGTTGGATGCAGATCAAATGGCATTTGACATTTATTCAAAAGATGATTTCATGCCGACATTTCTAACTGTACGAGGACGAAGCTGATCAAAAGGGTAGTCCATCGAATACCCAACAAGAAGCTACTCCATCAAATGTCCATTCATCGTATGCCGATCAAGAGCCCGGTCGACCAAATCTCGACCAATTAATTTCAGTTGAAGGCATTCGACCACCGAATCGAGGCGGGAAGCGATGTACAGCTGCACTTCTTACGGATTCGGTGATGCTAGAGTTATTACGAGCAGAGCAAGCCGCTGGAGATAAAAAAAATCAGTCGTTTTCCAATCGTATATGGCTAAAAATCCAAAATATTCCTTAATATTTTTTTCCAAACTACAATAAATACGTACATATTACAGACGTAAATATTATCCTCACGCTAAACAAACAAACATTGTCTATTTCCGAATTCTGTATTCAATATGCATATATATAGATTGAGCATACACCTATTTTTGATTTACTTCGTGCATGAAAGTATACATATGTACATTGAATACCGCTTGTTCAATGTACAAATATATCTATCTGAATTAGGCACTACCCCGAAGCTTCATTTACATATACATATAAACACATACATATGTCTGCGTCGAGCGTCGATGACCATCAATCATTAATATATGATTAAAAAGCTCACTTTGGTGTGGTATTGACGAATTGATATGTATGATGACGTCATACACGTTTTAGAATGCAGGAAATTCACACAAAATGTATTTCACCTTCTATAACTTTGTTAATAGTTGGATTTCCTTCAAATTTACCAAAGTTATCATCATCAACGGCGCAACAACCGGTATCCGATCTAGGCCTGCCTTAATAAGGAACTCCAAAAATCCGGGTTTTGCGCCGAGGTCCACTAATTCGATATCCCTAAAAGCTGTCTGGCGTCGTGACCTACGCCATCGCTCCATCTCAGGCAGGGTCTGCCTCGTCTTCTTTTTCTACCATAGATATTGCCCTTATAGACTTTCTGGGCTGGCAAGATCATTGTCTTGTACAGTAAGAGCTTTGACCCTATGGTAAGACGTTTCAAGCGAGACAATTTTTGTAAGCTGAAATAAGCTCTGTTGGCTGCCAACAACCGTGTGCAGATTTCATCGTCGTAGCTGTTAACGGTTGTGATTTTCGATCCTAGATAGGAGAAATTATCAACGGCCTCAAAGTTGTATTCTCCTATCTTTATTCTTTCCGTTTGACCAGTGCGGTTTGATGTTGCTGGTTGGTTGGTTTTTGTTTCTGACGTTTCCACCATAAATTTTGTGCAGCCCAAGATCTCGCGCCGCCTGCTCGATCTGGACGAAGGCAGTTTGTACGTCTCGGGTCGTTCTTCCCATGATGTCGATATCGTCAGCATAGGCCAGTAGTTGGATGGACTTGAAGAGGATCGTATCCTTTGCATTTACCTCAACATCACGGATCACTTTCCCCAGGCCCAGGTTAAAGAGGACGCATAATAGGGCACCCCCTTGTCGTAGACCGTTGTTAATGTCAAATGGTCTAGAGAGTGATCTTACTGCTTTTATCTGGCCTTGCACATTGGTCAGGTTTAGCCTAGTCAGCCTTCAGTTTTACCGTGGTTATGCTATCGTAGGCAACTTTAAGGTCGATGAATAGATGGTGCAACTGTTGTCCATATTCCAACAGTTTTTCCATCCCTCTCATACGGTTTTACCCTGGCTACGCTATCATAGGCAGCTTTAAAGTCGATGATTCCATATTCCAACAGTTTTTTCATCGCTTGCCGCACAGAGAAAATCTTATCTGTTGCTGATTTGCCTGGAGTGAAGCCTTTTTGGTATGGGCCAATGATGTTCTGGGCGTAGGAGGCTATCCGGTCCAGCAAGATAGAGGAGAATATCTTATAGATGGTAATCAGCAACGTGATACCTCTATAATTGCTGCACTGTGTGATATCTCCCTTTTTATGTATGAGACATGCCAATGCATCGTTGCCAATCGTCAGGCATTGATTCGCTGTCCCATACCTTGAGCACAAGTTGATGAACCACTTGGTGTAACTGGTCGCCTCCATATTTAACTAATCCGACTGTAATTCCATCGGCTCCTGGCGGCTCATGATTTTTAAGCCGATGAATTGCACGGACTGTTTATCCTATACTTGATGGTGGCAGAATTTGTCCGTCTTCAGTTGGCGGGACCTCCAACTCGCCGATGTTCTGGTTGTTCAGTAGCTCATCAAAGTCCCTCAACCCATCGCTCCAACATTCCCATTCTGTCGGAAATCAGATTTCCCTCTTTGTCTCGGCAGGATGAGCATCGAGGTGTGCTGATTTGTTGGTAAAACTTCCCCGCCTGGTGCGGTTGCTCCCTGTACTTTTCTAGTTTACAGACTAGTTGGTTCTCCCAAGCTTTCTTTTTCTGTCTGTGAAGTCGCTTCTTCGCTCGATGGAGTTCGTGATAAGTCTCTGAGCGTGTCCGCGTTCTTTGAGAATGCAACATTACTCGGTATGCAGTATTCTTCCGTTCCGTTGCTAGCTTACATTCCTCGTCAAACCAGCCGTTCTGACTTTTCTTGCGGCTGAGGCCAAGTATCTTTGTGGCCGAATCAATGATAACGTTCTTCAAGTGGTTGTGAAGATCATTTGTTGATGCTTCATCTCCAGGACCTCTGTTGACTGCGGTTATTGCATCTATTTCCATCTTATAGGTGTCGCAGAGGGCTGTGTTGTGGATGGCTTCAGTATTCACTCTCACCTGATTGTCAGAGGCGATAGTAGGTGGTGTCGTAATTCGAGCTCGGAGCAGCATGCCAACCAGATTGTGGTCCGAGTCTATATTTGCCCCCTATATGTTCTGACATTCATTAAGGCTGAGAGGTGGCGGCGTTGAATCAGCACGTGGTCAATTTGGTTGAAAGTGGTCCCGTCTGGAGAGGTCCACGTATGTTTGTGAACCGCTTTCCGCGCAAACCAGGTACTTCCAACACTCATTTCGTGTGATAACTGGATAATGCGCAATCCGTTATCATTGGAATTTATGTATATATGTAAGCAATGGGAGCCGGCGTGAATACGGGCTCCGTCCCTACTTGACTGTTGAAATCTCCAAGTATGATTTTATTATCATACTTGGGACAGGCTTCGAGGCTCCGCTCAACTGCCTCGCAGAAGGTATCCTTCTCCGATTCTGCAGTCTCCTCTGTAGGGGCGTGAACGTTTATCAGGCTTACATTTCTAAACTTGCCTCGCAAACGCAGAGTGCACAGCCTTTCGCTTACATTTTTCAAGCCGATGACAGCAGGTTTATTTTTTTGGTTGACTAAGAAACCTACTCCGAGCACATGGTTTACTGGATGGCCACTATAATATATGGTGTAGTGGCTCTGCTCCAGGAAACCGGTCCCTGTCCATCGCATCTCTTGTAAAGCTGTTACATCAGCCTTATATTGGGACAGGTATCGACTAGCTGCTCAGCAGCATTCGGTTCGTACAGGTTCCATGAGAAAATGCGCAAATAGTGAATCCATTGTCGTTGCCGGGTTCGTCGTTCTAAGGTCCACCCTGTCCGAGGCTCCGTAACATCGATTTTCCGTGTAGGGGTGTCAGCCCTGCCCAACCCCCAACCCGGAGGACCAGTAGGTACATTTTGTTCCGTTTTTAGGAGCGGTAGGCTCGCCTTCATACTTCTCCGTCTGCAGTTTTTCATAAAGAAAGAACTCCCAGCAATCACCACGTGGAGGTGGAGATAGGGTTTGGCAGTAGAGCTGTTGGTGTTAGTTCAGCAGGCGTTTCCCAGGTTTTATGCTCCATCGTGGATACCAATCCACGTTTCGCCCGGAAACCTATACTACCCTTTCACCGCGATTTTAAGACAATAAACCGCCTCTAGAAAATTCACAGGTACAGTAACCATTTCCGTAGAAAGATGAGCGACCTGGCTAGGAAAATAGTGGCCACATCATATTCAAATGGCTTACGCATGAAACCACGAGTAACAAGTACCCATGGAGTAGAAACTATGACTCATTGATTTTTTTTAACAAAAATCTGATCGTATTGACGAGCTAGCTGATTTCGATGCCGCAGCGCAAGTAGAGCTCTTGTACTTTACAATGATTATTCACTTTCCCGGTAATCAATAATCACCTTCCCAAAGTAATTCTAAATAGTTGAGACGAAGCGTCCTTTTTTTCGTTTATGAACACTCTATAGATATCATAAAACAAGTCCTAAATACCATAACGCAGGTCAAGCAATCTGAACCATCGCAACATCCAAGAAGCAGAATTGATTACCAAAGGCTGCTTATCGACATCACTGGCGTCACAGAAAATTTCCTGCCATCCTTTTCACTGAAGTTACCGGTAATAATTATCCCTCTCAACAATTTCGTGATAAGAAAATTAACTTAAAATGTACTCACTCCACAAATTCATGTTCCTGGAGATCCGCAAATGTATATCCAAACATTCCCCAAACATCACCGGCGAAAAATTTGATCCTTTTCTCTCTGCAAATCTCGTTGATTGCCACCAATGAACGTGTCGGCAAACCGGTGACAACGACAACATCAAATTCGCTAAAATAATCGTCACCCACATAGTTTTCCGCAGAAACATTAGCCGACTTCGTATCAGCGCGGATTTCAACCATTGGATTGAGTGCGCGGGCACGCTGCAGGCAAGCCTCAGCACGGTTCGAACCAAGAGCTGTCGTTGGGGCAAGAAACTGCGAGCATCGATCGGCTTCCGACACAACTGCATCATCCAATAAAACCACTGACTTGACGCCCGCCAAAATAATATTTTTTGCTATTTCTGCTCCCAATCCTGAAACGCCGGCAATCAAAATTCGAGCAGCACGTAACCTAGAAAACAAGTGTCGTTTGATTCTATTCAATATAAAATGGGAATACAAGTATACCTCTTCTGAGATTCAAGCCCCCACAGGCGAATTTGTCTATCGTACAACTCAGCTTCATGTTCAGTTAATTCAGGATCGCTCAGTCCAACCATCTTAAAGTATTCTCACTACCACTTTGCTACGAGGAACACAAACAACTATGCGAATTCGAAAAATGCACTCGCAGGCGTTCCTGCTCTTCTTCTTTTCTTCCAAAAGAAATAGAGCTTCTAACAAAGCCTCAGCATAAGATGTTCTTCGTTTGATTTCAAATTTGTATGGCAATTTTCAAATAGTACCAAGTTTTAGGGAAATTTGCAATATTGTCTCGCATTATGCATAGCTTAAATCTACCAGACTTCATTATTTTTTTTCAAATAAATGAAAAACTTTCAACATGCACAGCTCTAGTCAACTTTTTAATAATTATGTCGATTGCCGGAAGGCGATTTATGGTAACCCCAATCGGAATTTTATGACAATTATCAGTACCGGCCATTTGAATTTGAAGTTTTCCTTTAATTGCGGTTTAGTTAAGTATTTCTTAACGCCTCGTATTTGTTAGTATGTCCTCCGCCCCAATAAGATCATTCATTCAGGCGCGAGATCCAAGTGTCGACCGAAGATTTCGACCAAGACCAATGCGGCGTGTTAACTTAATAAAACTGATTAGTGAAGATGAAGAGGAAAACGACAGTTGGAGTGATACAGAAAGTGAACATGGAAGTGAAACAACTGAATCAATTAGCACTAGCAGCAATAGTACTCAAACTGACGGTGCTCTAGTTTATCTACGACTGCGTCCAACCACAGATGGGGTAGTATCAAGCTCATATACGACCGATAAGAATGTTTTCATTACAAGGAACAGCTCTGACAGAGTTGGCAAGAATTTAACCGAGAAACATTTCACCTTCTCCGATATTATCAGTAGTTCTGTGCCCCAGGCGAGTGTATACGATACTTGCATCCGAAAGTCCATTGAAACTGAGGAGAATCTAACAATACTTACGTACGGTACATCAGGATCAGGAAAAACATACACCCAAATTGGTAAATCCCGTTATTACTGTTATATTTGGAATTGTTTTTTTTTTCATTTTACGATATCTTTTCTACTTTAAAGAATTTTTCCTATTTTATATAAGATGAATAAATGACTCGATCTTACCCCAGATCACTGGAAGGTCGTTTGCCCCATCTAAATAATTGAAATACTTCCAAATGGGAGGGATTTAGCCCTCACATATAAGATGTGTTTCGATCTATGTACGTATCGTATTGTCAGGTCTGCCGAGAGAAGAACGAAAGAGGGGAAATGCCCCGGGCCAAAGCTTCATCGGGGGTTCTACATGAAAATTTCAATGATTTCAACGCGGGCTCGGTTTTTTTCGCGTAATTTTCACCCTTATTTTTCTCTCTATAACCCTGCATATTATGGTGACTATTGATGAGTAATATCTTCCTTAATATAGAAAAACATGCTGACGCAGTGCTGCTTTGATTATGCATTGATTAAAAACGCAGTCAAAGAAAAATATCTATACAGTCTAAGCCGCCCTTTGTAAGGGTTTTGATTTCGTTGAACACTACCTAATTTCTCTTAGTTGTATTGGGTTCCAAAAGTTTTAAATGAAATGCTAAGATCTAGTAGTATATACCTTATCAACCGAATCTACAGATGTCGTGCTTTCTTCTCCTTTTCCTTTATTGCTTCAACACTATCAATTACTCATCATCATGATCAAGTCCACCAATTCATTATCCCTAAAAGGTGTGCTGCCGAATTAGCCTCACCCCTACGGAATAAGTGACCCGCCCACCGAAAACTATTGAGCCACAAAAAAAAATTCAGGCGATGACGGCTTTACGGTTTCTTACCACGGCAGAGGCCAATCGTCAGACGCTGCCTCACCTCTGCCGTGGGAGCAGCGTGACTGAAGCGGCTCGAAGATGTAGCGTGCTCCTTTATATAATTCGCAGAACACAACATCACTACGAATTATATTGAGAGAATCCGCCAATTCTATTGACCAAAGCTTGGCCAGAGCTGAAAATATTTTTTTGATGAAGGACAAAGATGAGGCAGCGCGTGATGATTTGCCTCTGCCCTGGTAAGAGACCGTAAAGTCGTCATCGCCTGATATTTTTTTAAAGTTTGGGTGCTAAGCCATAAACGAAAGGTCCGGGGACCGAAAAAAGAGGGAGGAAGTTGCTTCCTTTTTGGTCCGGTGCGACATCAAGTTGATGCGGACTTAGGACCCCACGATTTTCAAAAAACTATTGAGCCAGATTTTATTCACAACCAAAGGATGAAGGCAGATCCCTGGTTGTTTTTCCCATAATGTGAATATCGTCAACATAGACCGGTAGTTGGGTGAACTTGAAGAGGATAATGCATCTCGCATTTACATTAGTATCACGGATCACTTTCTTCAGGATCAGGTTAAACAGGATGCATGATATACCATCCCCTTGTCTTAGACCGTTGCGTTGATGGTAAATGGTCTCGAGAGTGGTGCTGCTGTTTTTATCTGACTTCGCACATTGGTCAAGACGGCCTAGTCAGTCTTATCGATTTCGTCATGTCGAATTTTCTCATGTCTGGATAGTTTTACCCTAGTTATGATGTAATAGACGACCTTGAAGTCAAGGAAAAGAGATTGCAACTGATGGCTATATTCCAACAGTTTTTTCATCGCTTGCCGCAGAGAAAAAATCTAAACTGTTGCTGTTTGCTTGGAGTGAAGCCTCTTTGGGAAGGGCCAATGACTTTCTAGACGTAGAAGCTCTCCAGCTTAGCAAGATAGCGGAGAATATCTTATAGATTATACTAAGCTACATGATATCTCCATAATTTCTGCACTAAAGAGATAATATCTCGCTGCCAGTCGTCAGGCATTGATTCGATGCCCCAAACCTTGAGCATCAGTAAATGAACTGCTTGCTATAGTTGGTCGCCTCCACATTTTACCATCTTATGATTTTTAAGCCGATGAATTGAACGGACTGTTTCTTCAATGCTTGGTGATGGCAGCATTTGTCCGTCTGCAGTTGGGGGGACCTCCAACTCGCCCATATTTTGTTTGTTGAGCAGTTCAACAAAGTAATTCAAATGAGTCGGGAATCAGATTTCCCTCTGCGCCTGGTCCTGTTGCGCCCTATACTTCTCGAGTTCACAGACCGGTTGATTCTCCCAACCTCCCTTTTTCTGTCTGCGAAGTCACTTCTCCACTCGACGGAGTTGGTAATAAGTCTCTTAGCTTCCGTACGTTCTTTGGGAATTGCAACATTGCCCGATGTGCAACATTTTTTTGTTCTGTTGCTAACTTGCATTCATCGTCGAACCAGTCGTTTCAATTTTTCTCGCGATCGAGTATGTTTGTGACCATATCAATAGTAATATTCTTCAGTTGGTTGTGAATATCATTTGTCGACGCTTCATCTCCAGGATCTCTTCTAAATGGGGTTATTGCAGCATCTATTTCCCTCTTATAGGTGTTATGGAGCACTTTGTTATAGATGGTTTCAGTATTCGGTCTCATCAGTTTCTCAGAGGCTACAATCCTCCGGGGTTGTAATTCGAACCCGAAGCATTATGCAAACGGGATATTGATCCGAGTTAATATTGTCGCCCGCATATGTTCTGACACTCCTCAAGACCGATAGCTGTCCGCATTCAATCCACACGTTTGTTTTTGGGCCGCTTTCCGCGCAAACCAGACACTAACAACAACCATCTCGGGTGATGCTGCTAATTGGATATTCCGCAATCCTTTACCATTGGTGTTTCTATACAAGCTATGAGAGCCAAAGTATCGCCTGCTTACGGGCTCTATCCCTACTCGACTGTTAAAATCTTCAAGTATGGTTTTAATATAATACCTGGGACAGGCTTCGAGGGTTCGATCTACTGCCTCGTAGAAGGTACCCTTCTCCAATTCTGTAGTCTGCTTTGTGGGGGCATGATCGTTAATGAGGCTAATATTTCGAAATTTGCCTCGTAAACGTAGAGTACATGGCCGAACACTAATGTTTTTGAAAACGATAACAGCAGGTTTCAGTTATTGGCTGACTAGATTTACGAATTTACGAGCACATGGTTTGCTTGATGGCACCTATAATATATAGTGTAATTGCTCTTCTCCAGCAGATCGGTCTTTGTCAAACGCATCTCATGTAATGCAAGTACGGTTAACTGAAAATCCCTTGAAAATCCCCAAATCGTTGATCCGTTTTCTTTGCCGGACCCAACGTCTTAGAATCCGCCCAGGCCGACGATCCTTGCCTAACTTTGGTTTTCCGTGTAAGGTGACAACCTCACCCTCAACATTTTTAGACGCGGAGGACTGGTCCCCATCGTTCTCCGGCTGCAGTTTTTCAATAAGAAAGAACTACCAAGATCACCACGTGGAGATAGGGTTTGGTAGTAAAGCTATTAAGGTTTTTCCCAGATTTTTTACTCCATCGGGAGTATGGATCAATGTTTCACTCTTGGACCTATACTACCCTTTGACCGCCATCAATTATCCTTCGAATTGCAGAAAGCACGTAAATAACCCTTCAACATATACATTCAAAACGGGCGTTACTTTATTCGATATTTTAGCAATAAATTTTCCAATCCTTCGACAAGATTTTAGTTGTCTACAAAATAAGAACGTAGAACATCGAAACTGCTATAAATAGCTTCGTGGAGAGGCCGAAGTCAAGTCCACTTTTAGTCCGCTCAATGCTTGGCCGAGAAGTTCCGTCTTATTTATTTTAGGGTACTGTAATACTGTAAAATTATAGTTCCGTAGTCTTAGAAACTGATAATCTCATACACCTAATTTTGAGCGAAGAATAAGTTGAAGTTTCTTGCGGAAACTGGCGCTTCGTATAAAGGTTTTGTCTTCACTTTATGTGAGAAAATTTCTATGCATATTTTTCCATTCGTATATAGCTAAAAACCCAAAATATTCCTTTTTTCAAACTACAAGGTATACGTATATATTACAGACGTATTACAACGCGGCGAGACCATAAACTGCATTGCCTGTCAAAATATCTTTATATGGCTTTGTAGGGAGCAATACACAATTGAGCGGCACTACGCGACGCGACATTCAGCCAAGATGCGCGAAGCGGCCAAGTTGCCTGGTACAGCATATTTTGCAGTGTCGTATTTCATTTCTATATCATGAACTCAGTTAACTGCTACGATTTTTCAGTTTTGGTTTATATCCACCTGTTAAAATGTCAAAATATTCACTTGTCTGCAGTTGGCTGGCGCAATATAGGGATGCCGTGTCAAAACACATACTACCTATTCTGATACCTGCTTAGTATATTATTTTTTTCAGCAGCCGTCTGGAAATACACCCCTTAATTTCACACTAGATTAATAAAACAATAGTAAAGGCTATTAATGTGGAGTATTATACTGTCCAGTTTGGTGGACGTCCTACTATTATTATTATGTGGTTGTTTCCGCCCTTTGATTTGGTGTAGCGCGTCAAATCCACCTGCTTGCCATTATACCCGAACTTCTGAAAACGCTCGCTGCTCTATTGTTCTGTGTCAAGTGCTCTTCGGAAAAATATTTTATTGGCAGGATTTCCGTACAAGTGGAGGTAGAATGTCTGCAAAAATTGCAGCGATGAATAGCTCTGTGGGGAGACCGTTAAGCTCACGCGCAAGCGTTGAGCGCACTGATGATCAAACCATGTTTTCTATTTAGAGGAACAGTCGGTATCCGCATATCAGGATGACTAGTCATTTTGTTCACAATAGGCAGAACTTCGCCGAATGTGATGCAGTTAATCACAGTGGTGAAATGTTTCTTCCACTTTTTCAGCTGCTCGTCATCATGAATGAGGAGTCGACCGCAAATGTTCCTCACAGGACCATCGAAAAGTTTGCGACCACATGCAAGTTCTACTATTACTATATTAACACAGTTATAATATGTGTAAATTGTCTTTCCCGAAAATTTTCTGCACCCTAGAATACCTTAAAGTGTGTCCGGATAGCTGAGTGGTTAGAGGACAAGGCTATCGTACGGAAGGTCGCGGTTCAAATCTCACTGGTGGCAGTGGGATTTGTATCGTGATTTGACGTCGGATACCAGTCGACCCAGCTGTGAATGAGTACCTTACTCAAATCAGGGTAATAATCTTGGCCGAGAGCAATGCTGACCACATTGCCTCCTACAGAATACTGTTGTGTACCGTTACGGTCTTGAATGAAGTGTTCTAACACACTTCAAGGCCCTGATCCAATATGGATTGTTGCGCCAACGATTATTATTATTATTAGAATACCATATTAACATACATAGGGTTCCTTATTAAGGCAGGCCTAGACCGGATACCGGTTGTTGCGCCGTTGATGATGATGAAATTTAATAGAAATAGAACTACTGAGCACTCAAATGCCAAATATGCTTAAATCCACAAAACCTTTTGCACCTGAATCGCCGAGCTTCCGGTTTCCGCTTGTTTCTTTTTGATTTATGGCGTTACAACACGATAACTGCTCGTATCTTACCAAAGTCTTCGCCTCCACTTAATCCTCGAGTGACCGCGTTCTGCAGTAGCGGGAACGTTCATAACTCGCGTTCTCCAGCTCTTCTCTTGTCCTTCTACTTTGTCTTTAAATAAATAGCCGGAAATTTTCCTACGGTTCAGCCGCGTTACATGACCTTCCCAACGGGGTTTTCAAATTTGGATTTGGATGGTGGCTTCCGGCTCGTCTTATAAAAGATATTCCTGTATCTGGTCCATCATCGGCCATTCTCCCAGGCGAGATTTGTATCGTAACTGGATGTCGGGTACCAATCGACTCGCTGTGAACGAGTAAGTACCTAAGTCAAATCGGGGCAATAATCTCGGGCGAACACATTTTTTATCACTGACTTTGTCTCCTACTGTACTATCACGGTCCTGAATGAAGTGCTCTAACATACTTCGAGGTCTGGATCTAACTGGATTGTTGCGCCAAAGATAATTATTACACATCAACGTTGTGTTTCCACTATGTTTCAAATATTTATATACTTCACCAAGAAAATCTGGTTAATCGTTTATTTACAATGTCCTCTTGGCATTTGCCGACTATATTTCTTGCGGAAGGCTCTAGCTTCGTTTTGATAGTGTTTGACAGCAGTTTATAGCCACAAGAAGAAACACAGTTATTAATTTTTTAACTCTATTTTGGCGCATTTCCCTGAATAGAAACAGTGCCGCTACTACTCTTTGTAATTTTAATAATGAATATTTGTAACCTTGTGCAATACCAACCTCCGGGATGTCAAAGTAATTCTACTTAGATTAATGTCTATGAATGCATGTGATATACGCATATGATATACAACGGCGTCGCCATTATCCACCACAAAAAGGGATTAAGAAAGTATTCAACTATCTAAGACAAAACAAAAGATACCCTCGTACATGTGATACTATTTTATTTATTCTTATGTTTGGAAAAATTCCAGTTATATATTGGGAATTGGTCATGAATTTAAACAAGATCCTCACTCGACATCTAACTGATATTTCACAATAATTTTTAGGTAATACTGAGAATCCTGGACTTATTCCGCGTGCCCTAGAGCACATCTTCACATTCTACGGAAGCCAAGTACAAGATTATCCTTGCGTTAGTATTGTTAACGCTGCAATCAACTTTTTAAACGTTAACGAAATAGAAGACCATGTTAAGCTGAGAAGAAAAGTGCTAGTCGCCACTAACACGGAACGCTGCAATCATGAGCGGCTGAAAGATCTTGTATTGAGTGAACATGGGTTTGAGTCAAACGATTCGGAGGAGAAGAGGGTATTTGTTTGGGTTTCATTCGCTGAAATTTATAACGAAATGGTTTACGACCTCCTAAATCCGTCCTACGAGCAACAGCTTTCAAAGAAAAAGGGTTTAACAATTGTTTCAAATAAAGGACAAGTGTTCATAAAGAATCTCACATCGATTTGCGTTCGGAATAGTTTTGAAGCTCAGTTGCTGCTTCGTGCTGGAACCCAACGAATCACTTTTGGCTCCACCGCAGTTAATAATCATTCTAGCCGTTCACACTTTGTATTTTTCATTGACGTTATCACAGTTTCGCCTCCCGATGTCGTTGAATTTCATTCTTATAAATTTTGTGATCTGGCTGGTTCAGAGCGCCTACATAAAACCCAAAACGTTGGCAATCGCTTGAAAGAAGCTCAACGCATCAATACGTCACTTTTAGTCCTTGGACGTTGCTTGGATGCTGTATATCATAATCAGCAAAAGAAAAATGCTGACGTCGTGCCTTATCGCGAATCAAAACTCACAACACTCCTACAGGCACCACTAGTTGGAAAAGAGAAAATGACTATGATAGTCAACATCAATCCGTTAGATGAATACTTTGAAGAAAATTTGAATGTCCTCAGTTTTGCTTCGATTGCAAAAAATATTATATTCAAGCAAAAACCTAAAAAGCTCGTGAAGCGATCGCGATATTCTTGGCTGGCGTGCAACGTGCCATTAAACCAATCACTAAGCACAAATGAGAATACCGAATATTTGCGAGAAGAGATCAAGATGTAAGTGATTTTATTTAAAAGTTTTACCTCAAATATAAATTGAATTGTTCTGCCTTTCAGACTTAATAATGAAGTTGAAAATCTGACTAACGAAGTGGCGAGATTAGAACGGGAACTAACTACACAAGAAATGAGTCTAAGAAAGGAATTGATTAGCGGGAATGAAGCAATAGTTCAGCGTATCGAGGAGAATTGGAGAAGACGTTTAGATCAACAAAAGAATTATTATGAAGGAAGAGTAAGTTTCATGTCAGATATAAGTGCATTCCACATTCAATTCCTAGAAGGGAAGGATTCTGAGCTTATGTCGAAGAGCTTAGAAATCTTACTTTATTATCTGTCATATGTCTCTGTATTGTTCACTTAATATTTCCAGATCCAAATACTGCAAGATCAACTTAAAAATCAAAGGAATTTCTACGAAGAGAAGGTAACTGTTATAACTAATCGAGTCAGTGCATTTGAAATAATTTGTCCAACTGTATATTCAGGCTTTCATTTTCGATTTCTATATATTTTTTTAACATCACTAAATGCCTTGGAAAAAATTGCAGATACGTACACAACAGCTCCATAACAAAAGCAACGGTAGCCCAAAGGATGGTTCAATATATGTTACAGATTCAGGGAGTGATGCGGATGCCGATGATTCTGATCTCAATTAAGACCTGAGCACAACGATTTCAATAAAAATGAAAGTAATTTTAAGACGATAATTTATTTAAATAAAGGTCGGTTTAGAAAAAATGTTCAAAGCATTCTTTATTCCCTCCATTGAAGCTGAAAACAAAATAATAATAACATAAACAATAAAACTGCCTTGAATTTGACTTTCTTTGCAAAAACGGATACACATTACGAAGGGGTACATTTCAGACATGCGCTTTAAAATTTGTTTGGGTTTTGCAGCGTTATAGGCATGTATGTATTCTATTTTGTCAGTACCGAGTATGAATCTACAATATTTGATATTAGCGTATTTCTGTGTGGAAATTGAATGTACTTGTAATATTGCTCAAAGTTTTCAAAAAATTCATCGATGGGCTTTAGACCGGAAAAGTTTTTCTTCAGACGTTTACTTTGGTCTTTTCATTGCAAAAGGTATTTATGTACCGTTTCACGTGCAAACTTTCCTACATATCATATTTCGTGCCAATTTATAGGAGTTTTGTCAAGCACAAATCACTCTATTGACGAAGGATTTATGAATAACTTATTTTTGAAAGTACCCAGAATGGAAACCAATATATACAAAAGGATCGGTAATAAAATAACAAGTTGTAGACCATATGTTTGCACCGTTTATTTACAGCGCTCGATGGCCTGGGAGAGGATTATCTCCAATTGGAGGGGCACCTGTTGCATGATATGTTGCTTGCAGAACCTCTGGAGGGGAAATTAACTACTTTAACAAACTATCTTGAAGGCATTGATACCGGAGTGCCAAGTCGGGAACTTTCAGGTCTGTTACTTCATTATCACAGACATTTTATAAAGTTTTTATTGAAAACGGAGTAAATGAATACTGAAACTTATAGATATTTGCATAGCCCAAGCTTTATCATCATCATCTTGCATGATTAGCAGTGAGTGCATGAGTCTAATTACATCCAATGATGCCTCTAAAGGATATCACAAAACGCATCAGTATGTAAGTAAATTATTCATAGCGCACATAACGCTAATTTTGTCTACTTCTAGAATTTTATTTGCGTTGATGCTAAGAGGCCGATGCCGTGAGTCTCGATTAATGCACAACATATCCATGCGAGTTATCTTAGCTAACTTATGTTCTTCCGTATTGAATGAATTGAGATGGGTGGCTTTCCTTCAGTATCCAACATTTCTGCGTGATTTGATCGTAGAACAAAGTAAGTCGAGGTGGGAATGCAGACTGTCCTCGCATTGATCAGCTCTTGTTTTAGCTTTGTTTTGTAGTTTGGCAGGTTTTACAGAATTCTACAACCAACATCTCATCGCTGATATATTATCGTGGCAAACAAAGTTAGGATGTTTCACAACGATTGATATTGGTAACGTGAATTCATGCTCAGGACATTTATCAGGTTTAGCGATATCTTACTTAGGCTTACTGATGAAGCATTGTTACATGTGAAAAGTGATAACTAGACAGAGCACAAGTATATGTACATGAAATAATGAAAACTTCGACTGATCTTTTAATTTGGATATTGCGTATTTATTTGAAGTTTTAACTTCAAACCTGAGGTCGAAGGTAATAAATATGATAATCCATTTTCCTAAAATCCCATAAGAACATCCAAAGCAGACATCGGTCCTGTGTTCCGAATTTCGGTACCACTTTGTGAAAAGTTTTTATTCCTTCTAAAGTGGTTCATGTCTTATAGCGGTAAAAGTATTTGTGTGTACTTTCCAATTAATAAACTCACAGAGTAGGAGAAGTACAAATATCCATGACGTGGGATGCGAACTTAAAGCATGATATCGAAATATTCTTGTTCTTCAACTTTTGTCCCATTCAGACGAGGGGTCGGCTGATCTGGATGGAGTTACAAAGTCGAATCATCACCCAGCGCCTCAAGACATCGTTGTTTCAGCCGGCCTTTCGGTCTTTTCCCATTGACTTCGATGTTCAGACCAGAATTCTCGTCAATGCGACTTATATATTCATATCAGCGGAAACGGCCCTCGTATTTTTCCCACGATCGGCGCAACCCCATATCGATCGCGAATATCCTCATTTCGGATGTGATTACAATACGGTATTCAATGTGTGATATTACCATCATCAACGATATCCGGCCCTAGTAACAAAAATCTAGACATCCCCATTTGCTTCAAATACCACTAATTCGATATCATTAGCAGCTTCCTTGCGTCTTGGCCGACACCATCTAAGACAGAGTCTGCTAGGTGTTTTTTTCTGCTCTATAGATTTTCGAAGCTGGATCATCTCATCATCACCCTCTTGAGCCCGATCTTGGGCATAACTGAGTGGTTTTGATACTGTTTCTATATTTCTTCGTTGTAAATGCTATGGTATCGTCCATTCTACTGTGAATTATAACGAAGTCCATGCTGTGACATTTCGAGCGAAGCAGTTTTTGTAAGCTGAAATAGACTGACTGCCAACAACGCGGATTTCGTTAAAATACAGATATTTTGAACTTCCTATCTTTCTTGTTTTCAATTGATTTGTGTTGTTAGATATTGTGGTTATCGTGGTTTTGTGGTGCCGACATTACCAATATAATCTGTTTTGGCTTCATTGATGTAGAACCCAAAATATCGCACCATCTGCTCGATCTGAAAGAAGCCACTTTGTATATCTACCCTCTGGCGCTCACCTCAACATCATGTCTTAGGCTATTAGTGATGGCCAAAGGTCTCGAAAATGTTCATGCTACTTTTATCTGGACTCGCACATTAATCAAGTTCAGTCTGGTCACTATTACTAATTTTGTCGAGATACTGAATATTCTCAAATTACAACAGTATAGTTTAACTTGGCTGTGTCATCAAAGGAAACCCTAAAGTCTATAAAAAAATGCCACCACTGAAAGCCAGATTCTAGCAGCTTTTTCATCGACTACAGCAGAGAAAAGACCTGCTCGCTTGTTGATTTGCCTGGAATGAGGCTTCGCATATGGGGCGCGCTATAATTTCTGCATTGAATGATTTTCTGTGAAACGGGCAAATAATATCTCGCTGCCAGCATTGGGCATAATTTGATAAACTTCTCAGTGTAGTTTGTTCCCTTCATACATATTCAACGAGTTCGCGCTGGAATTCTATCGGCTCCGACATCATCCATGTTTGCTAATGGTAGCTTTTGGTGAACAATTCGTCAAAATACACAACCCATCGCTCCAATATATCTATATGGACGCAAATTAGATTTTGCTTCTTGTAATGGCACGATGGATATCAAGTTCTGGTTTTATCGTGTTAAAATTTCAGCGCTTGATGTCGTTGTTCCCTGTACTTGTCAAGCTGTAATTCCATCGGTTCCTGACAACTTATGATTTTTACTCCGATTATAAATGATGAAAATATATGGTGACAACTCCAGCACCAAAAACCAACCAACTAGCAACATCAAACCACACAGGTCAAAGTGGAAGAATAAAGATAGGAGACTACAACTTTGAGATTGTTGATAATTTCTCCTATCTAGGGTTGAAAATTACAACCGATAACAGGTACGACGGTGAAATCCGCGCAGCGAACAGAGCCTATTTCAGCTTACAAAAACTGTTTCGCTCGAAAAATCTCACCATAGGGTCAAAGCTCTTACTGTACAAGACAATGATTTTGCAGTCCTCATGTATTCCTCGGAGACTTGCGTTCTTAGCAAGAAAAATTGTGAACTCTTGGCCGCGTTCGAGAAAAGAATCCTGTGAAGAATCGTTGGCCCCCTACATGAGGATGGACGATTCCGTAGCCTACATAACGACGAAATCTATGACCGTCTAGTTGTGGATAAAATCCAGCTCAACAGGTTACTGTGGGCCGGTCCTTAATCCATATGGATGAGAATGATTCAGCCCGGAAAGCCTATAAAGACAATATCTATGGTAGAAAAAAAAGATGAGGCAGACCCTGCCTAAGATGGAGCGATGGCGTAGGTCAGGACGGCAGTCAGCTTTTAGGGATATCGAATTGGTGGACCTCGACGCAAAAGCCAAGATGTCTGGAGTTCCTTATTAAAGCAGGCCTAGACCTGATACCGGTTGTTGCGTAGTTAATGATGATGATGAAAATCATATGGACTGTTTTTTCATACTAGCTGGAGGCAGCATTTGTCCGTCGTTTTCAGTTAACGAGACCTCCAATTGGTCAATATTCTGGTTGTTGAGCAGTTTATCAAAATACTCAACCCATTGCTTTAATTTACCCATACGATCAAGAATCTTATTTCCTTCTTTATGTCGACAGGCTGAGCATCAAGTGTATATGGCTTAAGACTATTGAGTTCTGGGTAAAACTCCAGACCTTGGTGCGATTGCTCCCTGCACTGCTGAAGTTCACAAATCTATTAATTCGCCCAACCTTCCTTTCTTAGTCTGTGAAGTCACCTTACGTTTTTTATCGTTCCCGCTTTTTTGGCGATTGGTGCATTGTCCGTTATGCAGCATTTTTCCGTTCCGTTGCTAATTTACAATCATAATTAAATCAGTCGTTCCGACTTTTTTGCAACTAGGGCCAAATAGATTTGTGGATGTACCTGCGATAAGTCGTAAAGATTATTTGTGACAGTCATTTCCCCATTGTAAGTGTTACGGAGGACTTCATTATTGATAACTTCAGTGTTTACTCTCACCTGATTGTTAGAGAGTATTCGAAGTAGTAGTTGTTATTGAGGTCCGGAGCATGGGATCCATTTGACCAACATTTGTTTGTGAATGTCTTCCTGCGAAGACCATGTAATTCCATCAACCATTTCGTGTGACACTACTAATAAATAATGTTGTTAACATTAATAGTAATTTATAATATGGTTCTAAATGCATCAAATATGCGTCTTTATAGTTTATAGCTTAGTTCTCTGAGTTCTCCCGTAAGTCGAATAATCAAAATTCATTATTCACTTAATGCTTGTATCTAAAATTAATAAAAGGGAATTACACTTTGTAGACTAGCTATTTATGATTTCCTGAATGCTCCTCGATAAACAAAATAAGAAAATTGGAGTCTGGAAAAAATTCCTCATCATCCTCAACGATTTTGAATTAATACCTAAAGACATGCTTTTGTGATCAACCACACAAAAGGCTCTCACATTATAGAGACTGTGCAATTTCGGGTCAAATGTGAAAAACCGTTTTCGGTGCTCCCCAAAATGACATAGTCAACATTCAAGTTATTTTCCAATAAGCTATTTTACATCAACTGAATTAATTCAAAAGGAATATAAACTCAACTGCTTTCAGTAGCTCATAATTGACCGAAAATTCCACGGTCCTGCAATTTATAGCCTTTGTTCATATGGCATTACTTTTTTACATATTGAGCACAGGCAGATTTTGAAGTTTGTTGTAGTCCCGACTGGCCAACCCTCTTTCCTCGTGTCAGCGGTGCATCTACAGCGGATCTCGGAGGCAGTGAATTGTCATCGGGAATTTCCTGCGTTTAAAATCAAAAATTCACACCGGAGAAAAGTTATATTAATAATAACTTCAATCAGGTAGGTTTGAGCCGATTTGTCAGTCAAGTAAATGTCGATTCAGCAGAAAATCTCTTTAAAAAAAAATGTCACTGCCACGTTTTGCGAGGAAGGGGATTTGTAAAATCGATAACGAGGAAGAAAATATTTCGAACTATGAAACACTAACTGCGTGTTAATTATTTTTAGCAATGGCCTGTCCTCTTCAGACTGAGAAAATCTGGGTGCAGAAGAATCTCTACAATGAAGCTGAGAAGAATTATATGATTCACTTGGCGAAGGTAAGTCATCTTCCTAATTGGTCACATTGTCCTGCAGGGAAATATTGAATATTGAAATCTATTGAGAATAATTAAAATTCGCAAGCTGCCTAACGGATCTGAATTGAAGCAAGCAAAGGTCCAAGCGAAAATCGTGAAGCCGGTGGTTGAGTTGAGTGAAGTGACCAAGCCAAATTCGGATACTAGTGCACCACCGCAAAGTGATGCTGCGCCGTCGTTGCTAAGCGATACAAAGAAAGAGAAAAAGAAGAAAAACAAACGGATCAATAAAAGCAGTGAAACTGCACGTACGACCAGTGCGGAAACCAACATGGAAGTGCAGCAGGAAACTCAAGCGCGAACTCAGACTGTAAGTCCACCGAAGCTTGTCAGGGAGACAGAAGAGAAAGACAAGGAGGAGGCTTCCGCGAGCGTTCAAAGCGCAAAGAAATCGAAGAAAGATCGTTGGCGGAATCGTCGCAACAAGAATGCAAATAGCAAAGATGAACAGCTCGTGAGTGAAGCAACTAATCAAGCTCTCAACGGAGACTCTGAGGGAAACGATCATTCACAAGATGAGAAAAAAGTAGATATCGTAGTAGAGTTTCTGTTTGCTTCGCTATCATTTTGCGTTCCTCTTTTGAACTTTATCCGATTAAGTTACTCTTGGAAAAAATTAGATTCTTTTCGTAGATTATGCATGTACTTTCTGTGTGATGTGTTTAGTTATGGACGCTCAATATCCCGTCTCCCTGGAAATTCAAGCTATTTATTTTACAGGTCGGTTCGGGAGCCAACCAAGGCACTCTTGTATCAGAGATCGCTAAAGCCAGACAGCATATTAAAAACTCTCTGGAACGGGTGAGTGTTTCCATAACTGTAATGCATGTTATCTGTAAGACTATTTAGTGACACCGCAGTTATCCCAATGTAACGGCTCAGTAATAGTTCACTCGCTTGTGATCTTTCGCCCAGTGCTCCAATAAGCAGTTTCACTTCCAGTTTACAGTGGTGGATACGAATAGTGTTTGAATAACTGTGTGCGTAATTGTATCAGTAATTAAATGATAATCAGATTTTAACCTCCAACCGACTTCCGGAACCCGTTAGCTTCTATCAACCGTTTACCATCCTTCAATTAGCATCGACGTTCATTGTTCAAGGTCCATTTTACATCAGAATACAAGTTTCTTAATTGTTTCATTTGAAAATAATTTGTGCCAAAATTGGAGATTTTTATTGAACACATTAAACTCCTCTATTTGTTTGTGGAGTTATGAGGACTCAAATTTTCTTTGCTTCTGAAATCATGTTTATATGACCAAAGTTTGTTTACTAAGGTATTTACTTCATAAGCCCTCCAATGAAAATATAATGACTGCCGACTTGTCTCCTTAGATTTTCCATATTTTTCATAAATCATTCTACATATAGTGGATACCAGCTGACCCGGCGAACTTCGTATCGCTTCAGAATCAATGAACAACCGAACTAATACATGATGTTCATGGATTAGTATTTTTCATTGCATAATTGATGGTTTGGTACCATTGGTCCTCTATGTTGCACGTGAAGCAAATATGGATGAATTTATCCTATGCGTTTTCAAGCGGTTGCAAAAATCCAAGTCTATGGTGAATTTGGCATTTGAATCTGTAAAATTGAAGACGAAGTCAGAATTGCATTTATATGATTGATATGATTTATGATAACCAATAGATGGCGTGTTGCATTCGAATGCCAGTCGTCATGGACATTTGAATTCGTATTTTTTTAAGGTTTTGTGTGAAACAAAATCTTATTAGAATTGAGACGGTGTCTGTCTGTCTGTCTGTCACACCCGGTTTATTCGGAAACGGCTAGACCGATGGTCACGAAAATTGGTGAGAGTATGTAATCTGGTGTTCCCTTTATATGTAGTAAGTGACGCCATTTTTTGTTAAGTATAAGAGGGGCTCCCCATACATGTGAATGGAGGGTGCAATTTTTTTTTCACAGAATGTAGCCATGTGGGGTATCAAATGAAAGATCTCAATTAGTACTTTTCGAAACTGGTTCAATATTTGATATTGGATGAAACATAGGGGAGTGAGGGCTCAAAATATTACCCCCAAAAAGTATAACAAGTCTCGTTCTCAGAACCTATTCAACCGAAAAATCTGAAAAAATCACAGTGGTTCGTCTCTAAGAAATCTAGGTCTCAAAATATATCCGGTTCCGATATCTGCACAAATAAAGTTAATAATAGTATATTTCCACATTTTAGAAATTTACCCGGCAACCCCCCCTTATGTTCATCAGAGAAGTAAAATTTGGCATGTGTGTAATGAAGAACGTAATGCACAAGTCAAGTTTGAAGAAAATCCAACTATTATTAACAAAATTATAGGGGGTGAAACTTTACAATTTTTGGTGAATTTCGTGCACTCTACAAACTGCATGACGTCATCATCACATATCAAATCGTCAATATCACAACGAAATGAGTTCTTATGAATTGGGTCGCAGAGAATTATTTTGTTTTAGTTTTTTAGTTATTTGTCAACCAGACATGTGTGTATGTAGGTATATAATATATAGAATGAATGGCTGAAAGCAAATAAATAGTGAATTCAAATTGAATTAAGAATGAGTCCGCTTGGAGATCACCGGTTTGACATCGACGAACAATGACAATCATTCATAATGTCGACTTTCACACGGAAATCACTTCTTGCTGATGACTCTCAGTGAAAGTCGTTAGAAAAAAATACAAAATATATGGGAAAATGGATTTTCTACATTTTTTTTTCAATGTCTTAATCTCCATTCTGCTATTTGGAACGAAATCCAACAGATCAAATATCAAGAAAATCGGGACAGCCGTTCTTGAGTTGTGGATGGTATAACTAGCTTGACTTCGTTTCATATACTATATCTTCCCGTTGTCCTGGCCAGCTATCCCCTCCGTCCATTAAATTCTCTGGCTCCTCAGCTAACTCCCCTACAACTGGTGCTCTGGTTCCTTTGTGCTCTGCTAATGGTTGAACGCTAAACGTTAGAAAGTGTCACTCTATGTGCTACTCGCTTAAATTCTCACCCACTTCCTGCTCTTACTCTCTTAACGAACGTTCCTTATCATATCTAAATTCCACTCAAGACTTCCACCACTTCGACACCCATTGCCTCGAAGTCACCAATCGAGCAGCAAAATTGTCAGGCTTTATACGTCACTCCTCCTCCGGTTTTGACTCCATCCAACCCTCCAGCTCTCTTCAATTCCCTCGTGAGGAACATTCTCGAGTACTGCTTCGTGATCTGATCACCTGTCTTGGACTTCAAAATGTGCAACGTAAATTCACCCGTTCCCCCTTCAAGAAAAACTTCCCTCGTGTGAACTACTATGCATTTTTTAAACTTTCCTCGGGTCTGATGGACCACTCTGCCTCTAACGACATCACCTGTCGTCCTGCGTCTCATAATACACGTAACGCAGAAATGGAAGTTTACTCTCATCCCTCGGCTCTGCTGAAGTTAAAACGCACAAAAGCTTGGTCCTTTTAATTTCTCTTCCTTAAGAAGTTTTAAGCATGGGATAAGATTATTGCTTTCTCCGCCTCCTGAGGGCAATAAGTAATTAGAGTTCTGTTTACTGTCCGTAAAATAAATAAATATACACACCTACGCAAAATAATAGATGTGAGCGTTTTTGTTTTCAAACAAGCTTGGTTTCCATATCCTAATATATAATATTATCCTTCAAAAATTAGATTAGTTAGAGAATTTGCCTTCCTGCAGGTTAATTTCACTAATCTTTATGTTTGTAGATATAAGTGTAGTTTAATATGAAAACCGGCGCTTAGTGAAAAGTCTGCTGCGTTCAGTTTGGTTTTCACCGGGGTTACCAGCTTGTCCTCACGTCGAAACTTTCGCATTCTTGCGTCCGATTCCTCTGGATATCGCAACACTTGGTGGTGTATCAACGCACATGTCTTTATTCTCAAGAAACTTCGCCTTCCTCCGTTGTCGTTGGCTGTGGCCCCTCCTAGGTTCACGGTGTCGGAACTGCATGGATTTGTTTTCACATACCGAAATTAGACCAGTTGTGTCCACATCGCCAGCTTCCCTTTCTATCGTTTTCCTGGTATAGGCGGAGGAGAAGGTTCTGACAGGTAAGCATGTTGCCCCTTCTCCTGTGCGACTCAAGTTTGCTTCTGCCGAGTTTTTCTCTCCCGTTTTTTGGAAGAGTTAGGCAACAGTGTCTTCGACAGGCTGGTCGTAGTCAGTTTTCCAGTTTCTCTCATTAAGGGAGTTGCTGTACTGTCCTTTCTGGCTGACCGCGTCGTAGACATCGGGTGCAGGTTTTCCACTGAAGTCGAGAGCCTGTCTATGTTTCTCGGAGCCGACCGTAGTCAGGTTTCTAGTTTCTCTCATTAAGGGAGTTGCTGTACTATCCTTTCTGGCTGACCGCGCCGTAGACATCGAGTGCGGGTTTTCCAATGGAGTGGAGAGCCTATCTACAACAGATTTCTCTGTGGGAGAACATGCATCTGGTGAGATCTCCAAAATCCGTGCCTCGTCCATGACCTAACTTCTCAAAATCGCGGCACAACCTCACATTAGCTAAAATCACAAAAAGAATCCCCAAACAGGTCGCAAAAAATCTCCCGAAATCAACGCTGTTCAGTTTGCCCGGTAAGCCGAAGACATCGCTACTGCCCAGCTCTTCAACAGCAGAAGGTATACGCATCGCCGTAGACTTTCCACTTGGAACAAGAATTTATTTATGGGTAAAGCTATTTGGATAAACACCGTATAAAGAAGTGTCGATGTAGACACAGCCTACCGACAAGGGGTTAAACGCACCTAAAAGTCCTAGTAGCGAATAGTAATTACTATCCAGACCACTAAGTATGTTATAGTCTCCGTATTTGTTGTCAGACTCTTGTATCGGGTTTGTAAGGGCCTCATGTTATAGTGACTGACATGTTGTCAACCTTAAAAACTGTTTCCCTCGAAACGTCTCAGTATAGAGTCAAAGCTCTTACTGTACAAGACAATGACTTGGCAGGCTATATATATTCCTCGGAAACTTGGGTTCTTAGCAAGAAAAATTACGAACTCTTGGCCGCGTTCGAGAGAAGAATCCTCCGAAGAATTTTCGACATGTTGCCAACGTGTCTGGAGTCAATATGCACGCAGGCCTCAATCTTGATAGGGTAGATTCTCGTCAATCTTTATTTTAGCACATATTGATCATATTATATCCTCGTTGAAGCAAACTCAACTGATATCGTGCGAATTGGTAATCCAAATCGCATTCTACAGAGGTCCTAACTTTATTGACTACTTCCTTTGTTCTTTACCTAGACGTTCGCAGTTTTCTGATTGTGAGTTAAACCAGCAGACTCGGACTTCCTTGATCCACGACTTAAACAAAGTTTCAGTGGCACATCCTGGAATATCTGACGCATATGCAAATGAAAAATATACCCTTGTCAAAAACCTTGAAAAAAATTACTTATTTTTTCGTTTTCAAAAGTGCCTCTAATTTTCACAATATCAAAATGGCACCAAGATAAGATAGTCGTTCGCTCATCAAGACTTCGTCGTGAAGTATCCTTGTTCAAGTTGATTTTTAAGCGGTATTGAGTGTATGTTCGAAATGGAGGACGGCCACTTGCTGATGTCATTTCCTCGATGTCAGTGTTTTTGTATTTCTTGAAAATACCAATCGTTGTACCTCATTTTATCCCAGGTTCCTTTGTACGATGTATGCTCCATTACAAGCGAGTATCGGCATTGCTTTGTTGTTTGTATTACCATTTGGGCACTTTCTGTTGTCTAAGTCTTTTAGAATTCCTTAGGCACGAGACAAACTAGCAAACTAAGATATATTATTGATAAAATTATTGTAATGGAATACAAAATATAGTTTAATTTATTTGCATTCCCTAAAAATAAATTAATAAAATTTATAAATTTTCTAAATTCGCAGATGGATGGCATCGCTGCTCTAGCTGCTGCCTCGCCTGGAGGTGATGTCCTTCAACGATTGGCAAATTTGGAGATCGAGAACAAGAATTTGGTCGAACGTAAGTTGTTTGATTTTTTCTAGTCAAATGCTCTTACTACTTCATCAAATTACAGTTACCACCTTACTTAAAAAGACTCTAACCGAGACACAAAATCGTGTTGAAACACTCGAAAATCGCTTGAAGACCCTTAGCATTTCGGGACCGGCAGAAGCAACAAAACAACCAATCAAAAATGGAGCACCTCCAGCACCAAAGAAGGAAGAAGACGCAGATGATGATGATGGTGTCGATTTGTTTGGATCTGACTCCGAAGTATATAGTTGATTAATTTATGTATTTATATCGTATATAACTGAGTCATTTCATATTATTAGGAAGACGAAGCAGCAGCTAAAGTACGAGAGCAACGTTTGGCTGAATATGCAGCAAAGAAATCGAAAAGTAATATTTGTCAAAAGTTAACAAGAGCATCGAATGATAGAATATTCTCAGGACCTTATAGAAGTTCGAAAAAGGATTAGACTGAATTCTTTCAAATTATTATATATTTGTTTCTGTTCTTGAATATTTTGGGACTTGATAAACCCGTTCGTTCGATACTCCACTAACTTTCATATGCCGATTTTATTAATTTTGCTTACTCCAATCTATTGGGTGATAATTTTCAGAGCCGGCGTTGATCGCTAAGTCAAGTTTAGTACTTGATATCAAACCCTGGGACGATGAGACTGATTTGAAGTTAATGGAAGCAGAAGTCCGAAAAATTACTTCAGATGGTCTACTGTGGGGTGCATCGAAATTCGTACCGGTTGCTTTTGGCATTAAAAAATTGACTATTTCATGTGTAGTCGAAGATGAAAAGGTCTCTATAGATTGGCTTACAGAGCAAATTGAACTGATTGAGGATTACGTTCAGAGTGTTGATGTTGCAGCATTCAATAAAATTTAAAGCGAGTGTGTTAGACATATTGGATAAATTTGTTCTTACTATATTCAAATTTACGCATCTATGCCATTTCAAAATAAAAAACAACTAGAGTACTCATAAAAATCCCAGTGTCGTTTTTTTTGAGTTATGACTTCTTATTGGTTTGTTGGTTTGTCAGATTGGTAAAGCACGGAAGTGTGATATTTATTTTTAGCAATCACGATCATCTCAGCCGGAGTCCTCTACAACTCAAAAGACTAGTCATTTTTAAGGCACGTGCATTATTAATTGTTATGAACTCCAACGATGTAAAGTGGACATTTTGTGCCTAAGCGAAGTGAGATGGCGGAACTCTGTGGAGAGCTTCTCTACCTATCGCGACACTGTGTTTTTACACCCTTGGAAGTTTAGTGGTAGCAGGCATAACTTCGGTATTGGACTGTTGCTTCCGATTACCGGAAAGGAATCTCTCCTAATTTGGATACCATTTCTTGACAAAACCTTAACTGCAAGATTCTGGTCCAGGTTAAAAATCATTACAATTGTACAATGCTACGCATCGACGGAAGCGCACAATATAGTGCAGAAGGATGCTTTATATTGCCAAATACACGCAGTTCAGAAGAGGCATCCAAAAATTGATGTGATCGTGGTGGGTGGTCTGAATGCTAAGGGCGCTCCGGCTATCCTCCAGCACAGGTTTTCTTGCTGATTTAAACAACCCGCTCAAAAATATTGATAAACCCTGGACCGCTGGAAAGTGCGTCATTACAAAAGGAATTTCACCATTGGGCTAGTAAGGGGAGGAGAAACTACTGCAAATAGCAACGATTTCGCCAACGGTTTCAAGTTGTCAGACTTAACGATGGTCCTATGAGGGTAGGTACTGAGGAGGTAGAAGGAACACTTCACAACGATGATCAAACAGAGTGAAGCCGTCGTTCTTGACGGTCTCCCTGAGGGACTTTTCCGTGCAACTTCAGATGTATCTGCAGAATGTTTACTTCCACTCATTTGTAAATGCTGGGAAATTGGGATCCTTCTCAGTGAGTGGAAGAATGGTCGTTAAGATTTTGAAGACCGCCCGTCTTAAATGCCACAACTAGAGGGGTATTTGGGTATTTCCTGCCGCCGCGGAGATGTTGGCTAAAATCATCCTGAAATGCATCAGTGAGCACCACGGAAGCTTGATCGACAGAGAGCAGGTTGGTTTCCCTCTGAATCCTTTGCTGATGATATCGACTTGCCCTTCATCGGATTTCGAAAAGGAGGCAACCAGAGTTAAGACTGGAGGTAAACACTAATAAAACCAATGTTGTTTGTCTGACTGCTCATCATATTTTTCCTATTTGCATTAATGGGCAGAACGTCGACCAATGACCAATTTGTATATCTAGGAAGTGTTATTTCTGGGAGCGGCGTTACCGAACTCGATGTTGCCCGACGGATTAACAGCGCTAAATGCGCCTTCAAAATTTGGAAATCCAACTATCGTAACACTTACGTCAAGTTGAAACTGTTCCGAGCCAGTATTACCTCTGTGCTATCTATTAAATGAGAGTTGAACATGAACAGTAACTAACGAATAACTTGGCCAGGTACCCATTAACGTGTTGATTAGGAAACGAAACCGGCAGTAGATAGGTCATACAGTAAGAGAGGGGGATAACTCCATTGCCGATTATGACATGCAATGGAACTCATTATCGCAGGACCGCCGGTGAATGGGTCGTCCTAGAACTACCTAGTGTAGAACAGTGGAAGATTGCCATTTTCTCTGAAAATCGTGAAGGGAGGTAAAGTGGATTGCCGGAAATCGATAGCGATGGAGCGTAGGTGTGCTTGACGCGCTATGCTTCACATAGTGTACCATGACAACCATTATATTCAAATGGTTCCAAACAGTTTATCTAAAGATTTTATGAACATCTTGAGTAATTGGCCTTCCAGATCGTGGCGTGTCTTTCACATTGAAATTGCCGGATGGGAATTGATGAAAACAAGTTTATGCGTAATTGGCTTCTACAGTATCAGGATCAAAAACACTATTTAAATTTTCAGGCACCAACTTTGCGTCTCTATCGAGGAAAAACTAAAATATGAGGCATTTTCGCTTTGTTGGTGTCATCTCTGGTGGACGTTAAGAGAAAATTAAATCAAAACAAACAAACAGGTGATCTTAAAATAGGAAAGTGTGGGACAGGTCTAACTTAGGGAGCCAAGATCAAATGATATGGTCTTGTAGCTTAGCTGATGGACCTGTGTCAATTTTTGTTTCAAAGAACTCAATAGTTAAAAAAAATAGATCATTTATATTTAGTAATTACTAATTAGCTTGTAAGTGGCTAGGATTACTTCAACCAACGCATACTATCACGTAGCTATGCGAGAGTTTGCACCATCTGTGTAAACAATTCAGGTTTTTCCCTATTGCGTTACCTAAGTGGTTTCGGGCCGATCATAGTTGTGTGCTTGATATAGGACGAAACGCTTGATCTGGTGAGCGGCTTTTATGAAGTAATATTTTGGATAAGTGTGTTTGATATTGTATTGTGCTTCCCGGATTAATGGAGTTAGTTCCCCAAGCCCTCTGAATGCGGGATGTGTTCCGGGAATAGCGGGATTTGTTCCCTAGGAAATGGGATATGTTCCCGGTTTCCCTCAACGCAGAAGGGATGTGTTTCCTTTACTGTGTGTGTATGAGGCTACTCACTGAGTGTTATGTATGCTCATCTTTCCATGTAGCGACTCGAATGACGCGAGCAACTCATCCCGGGCAACCAACGCCTCCATAAACACAATGAATTAGTGTTCTTGTGTAAACGTGTCATTTGTTGTCTTCAAATTTAGTAAAGTCGGTCTATTTGAAAACTGCACAGGTATTATTTTTTTTTATTTCATATTCTTTTTTTTCTTCAGCCTTTGTCCCGTTCACAAGCGAGGTCGGTTTCGCCATTTGGCTCTACCAAATGCCTGATCTGGGTGCTGTCTCGAGGCTTTTAAATCCCCAAGCCACCACTGTTTCGGCCTGCCTTTTGGTCAGACCAATCTTGACAAGTGAATTTTCGTTAGCGCGAATTGCGTGACCATACCATCGAAGACGCCTCTCTCGCAGTTTTTCCACGATCGATGCAACCCCATAACGATCGCGGATATCCTCATTTCGGATGTGTTCAAAACGTGCCACGCCACTAGCCCAACGAAACATCTTCGTCTCCATTACCGCAAGACGCCGTTCATTGTCTTTTATAGTTAGACAACACTCAGCACCACAGAGGGTGAAAGGACGGACGACATTGTGATAAATTTTAGATTTGCGACGTTCGTTGATACGTCGATCACAAAGAACACCAGTTGTGAAACGCCACGTCATCCAGGTTTCGTTCGTCGTGAAGCAATTTCATAACGCAGTTCTCCATTGGTTGATAGCGTTGACCCGAGGTATTTAAACCGCTCAGTTCTGGGCAGATCACTGCCGCTGACGGTGACTGTGCCCGTTTCATGAGGATCGGTTGTCAAAAATTCAGTTTTGTTTAGATTTGTTTATTCCATATTATAAGTACAATTGAAAGCTATATATGAGTAACGGATAAATGTAGCTTTTCCCACTATGAAAACAGTTTCCATCCGAATAGCTTTGTTGAAAACCTTGATAGATATGAATCAATGTATTTTGTTGACGGAACTATGAACAGCGTCCAGTGTGATGAAATGATTGGTCGATGAACACTATTATACGTAACCACCAAAAACATATTGAAACTCAGATTTTGCTTTGACCATAAACTTGTTGAGAATACCTGAAGCCTTTTAAAATCAAAGGTTTATTCCGCTCCCAACCCTACCCTAGATGTTCCAAATAAAAGTAAAGTAAAGTAAAGACCATATTCTATGGAGATGTTCTTCTCTAATATTAATACTGATGAAACTAGAAGAAGTAGGAGGAGAAGGGGCATCTTCAATTAAAGCCCACCAAAAAACAACTCCAAATTTTCGGATTCTTATGCTCCAACACATGTTGAAGCTTCTTAATCGCACAGCCACAAAGAATTGTATGTTGAGTATTAATGTGAGTAAGCTATATGGCTTGAAGTTGCGTATTTATTCATGGCATTCACTGCCCAGTGTCCGGATAGCTCAGTGGTTAGAGCACTAGGCTGTCATACGGAAGGTCGAGATTCAAATCTCACTGGTGGCAGTGGAATTTGCATCGTGATTTGACGTCAGATACCAGTCAACTCAGCTAAGAATAAGTACCTGAGTCAAATCAGGGTAATAATCTCGGGTGAGCGCAATGCTGACCACATTGCCTCCTAGTGTACCGTTACGGTCTTGAATGAAGTGCTCTAACACACTTCAAGGCCCTGATCCAATATGGATTGTTGCGCCAACGATTATTATAAAAGTATTACAAACATGGTAAAATAACTACAATAGATTCCCGATTATGCGTATGGTCAAGTAAATTAATTCTGGGGAGCGGAAAACTTGTGCGAATTAGCCAGAAATACGAATTACCGTGATTCAAATGTACAGAGTTAAGGGAGGCGTCTGGTATTTTTTTTTCATAAACTCGATTTTCTAGAAGCACTTTCTTCTTATAATATATATGTACCTGCAGAACTATATGTGAGACGCTTATTTGGAGAGCAAGTCATGTATACAGCAGCACACATTCCATTTAAAGAAAAGAAGAAAACTATTACGTCAGCATTCTTACCACCGGATGTTGAAACACTAGAATATTACTATCTTTCGCGTGATGCTGACATTCAAAGTCATGAATTTGCACACAAACGACAACTTTGCCCTATTATAACTTTGTTAGTAACAGTCCGATTTCCACCAAACTTAGGATAGGTAGGATCATGCTCTATGTTGCCGCAGAATTTCGTGATTTAGGGTGGACTTAAGGGGGTTTTGCAGGCAATTATTAAAAATTATACACTCCCCAACTTTCCCAACAAATTTCGAAAACTACTAACCGAGACCCTTCATTTAGTACCCCACATGACTATATCTGGTGAAAAAAAATTACACCCCGCTTTTAAAAGTGGGGGGACTCCACTTAAATTCGACGTAAATCGATTTTAATAAGGCTTTGTTCTACACAAAACCTTAAAAGGGTGTCAAAATATTAAAAATGTCGCACTTTCGTTTTTCTTTTAAAATTATTGATTCTGGTATGGGTTTTAACGAATACTTTATACTTTGGTTTCCAGTTCGTTTTTCGTCGAGGTTCCCAGAGTGTTTTTATAGACAGTCATACCGCCACTATATTTAAGCCACAAACTACAAGACGGCCCCTTAAAAAATTAAAAACATACATATTTTGAAACTATGCCAAAGCACTCATCAAGCTAATGGCAGTCTTATCAAATATTGAGTAGGTAGGTAGGTATCAGTGGCTGCTCCGAGGAGCCCAATTAGCGCTTTGATGCGCCGTTTTGATGCCACATACTGACTTTTGCGAAGAAATTATCATGTCCACTTTATGCTATTTCAAGATGTATTTTGTATTTTGTATGACCTTAAAAACCCTTTCAATATCAATTCCCTTTATTAATTAGCAAGAATTCATGGAAAGTTATTTTGCGGCCTGAGGGCTTTTGCTTTTATCTTGCAAAAACGATGGAAATTATATTCATGATTCTTCGGACTGAAAGTTGCAAATAGCTTGGGTTTAAAGAACTGTGATGGACACGATCGCTTCTAAGTTCATATTCGATGAACAGAAAAACAAACAAGAGATTTAATAGTGAAAGTCCAACCTTTGATTAATTTATTGTGCACATGTTGACATTCCAATATTACATACTTCGATTGCAATGTAAATTAAATGCCTTTTTATTCTCATCATTAAAAAAGTTTCGTGATTTCCCCGACATTAACCAAAAACGTACGTATGTTTGAAGAAGTTGTGAACGATGTGATTCTGAAATTTACAGTGAAAAGTTTATCCAACTCAACACAAGTATGCAGCCGACCTATAGATGTCTACAATTCCAGTCTTTTCTGGGTATTCTGAATAGTCCACCGTGTAAACTTTTTAAAAACAATTTAAATATTTATAAACGTTGGAGAAAATCTCCAATGAGAATCCATTATTAAAAAAATAATGTTTCAACAATAATTCCAAGTTTTACCGTAGACATCGGAAAAAAATTAAACCAATTCAATACCACTTAAAAATTTAGCGTCTTTTTGATTCTTAGAAATTTAACGTATTATGATCAAAGTAGTACTTGTAAAAAAAACTTTGGATATAATCAATTCTTAATGTTTCACTAATATATTGTTTTCAGTTCGCTTTGTCAATTGATTGCATAAGTTTTGAACATAATCTTCGTCTGCAATGTTTTAAAATTATCAGGAACATAATTTTTTGTTACATTCTAAGTGACATAATCAATTATAGTTAACAATTGCATGAGGATGACATCATTTACATTTAGATTCGGACAAAATGATTATACTCTATTCTCCTCTAGAACCAATAAAAACCTCTTCTAATAGTCATTTATTTAGGCCACAAATATAATTGCTTGTTAAACAATATTTATAATATTCAATCAATTGTAATGAATTGTAATAGTATGATGTGACACTGCCGCTTACAAGACAAAATTATGTGTGCATCGATTACTTTATTTTGTAATCACCCGAAGGATAACGTGATTTCGACAAAAATCAAGCTTTCAAAACATAGTTTTGTTCACGGAGGTAAGCTTGATTTTTGCCTAATTCAGGCATCTGCGAAAGAAAAACTGATGAATTCATTAAATAGAAATGGCATTCTCTCAGCCACCACGCACGCAAACTGAGTTTTATATCATCTAACGAAATTTTTACTAATCAACAGATCGCAGTCAAAACTACGATAATCATATGAGTAAGCAGCTTTTGCTAAGGAATTTCTATTTCTATTCATACGTTTTGCTTCACTGAATGGATTCGAAAGGATTAATACGGAATAGCACCATCCCGGAAAGCAAAAAAAAGTTTGGGAATTACCTGAGCATATGGCAATGAATTCTAAACATGATAAAAATAATCAGTTGATTCGTATAAATATCCTTTCAGGACTCAAAATTATACTGGAAGTTTCATATGCCCGGAACCTAGCCTTTTCATAGTTTTGTCAAACGTTGCGTTATTGTCACATGCATAAAACTTAAAGATGAATATGTACAACAGATTTGTATTCGTGTTCTATTACACTACAGTTAAACGTTCTACTTTACAACTAACGATTCTTTTAAATGTCGTATCATATGAGCGCCGATATCTCTCAAATCAGGCCATTGACGTATCACAAATATCACCACAAATATTGAGAAAACGGTCGTTAAAACACGAACTCTGTTAGAAAGGGAAAAAACCATTAAGATTGACTCGTCCAAATTAAACTTGCTCCATTTTTAAATTACCTGGTTTTTAAGAAAGGCATAATAATACCGGCAGCCGTAGCCACGAGTAACAGTATTACTTGTAATATGGTTAATACTACATTAATTAACTTTACAACAAGTGCTCGTGCATTTGAATTATCTATTCCTTCTACAGTCACGTACTGTTGCTGGGAAAGATGTTCTATTTTAGAAATCTGAAAAATACAAATTTTTAAAGGTTATTTCTTTCAAACGGCAAAGATTCTAGAAAACAAAAGGCATACTCGTGTCTGACAATTTTCCAACACTTCATTGACATCTCTTAGCCTCTCGTCACTTTGGTATTGAACTTTTTCCTCCATGTCTGCGATAGTTTGTTTTAGATTTTCGATTTCATTTTGGTGCAGTTCCGTCAAGTCGTTTATTTGTTCCTCTAACCTTTCAGCACGATATCGTTCACTTTCTAAAACTACAGTCAAGTCTTGGTACTCCTTTTGCGCGGTCTGGATAGTATGATTCTAATTAATTTAAATTCTTGCATTTAATTGAAGCATTCTAATTTTCACTTACCTCTAACCGTTCGATTCGTTCACGCAACTTATCAATGTCATCCTTCCGCTCTTGTATTTCTGTTAGAATTGCTTTAAGCATCAATTGACTAGTGCCAGACTGGCTTTTCCCAGAACTGTAATTCATATTCATACAAATCAGATATACAGTGATAACCTTATCATTATTATCACCTAAAACTAGAGTATGTACGTATCAAATCAGTTTGAAATGGCAAGAAATGTTAGTTAAATTTAAACGAGCGAACTTGAATACGCCATTTTAGTAAAAAGTTTCTGAGAATATTTCCAGTTTGTCAGTGTGTTGAAGACTGTCAAGTATTTCTACTGCATTTTCGAACCGCTTCTTATTGCTCATACGCACTTTAAGTTAACCGCCTAGGCATCTAGCAGCACCGCCAAACGCTTTTTGGCTCTAATATGCAACCGCACATACTTGTACGCACTAGACCGCAACAGAATTTTAAACGGGGCGATCGAATAAACAGCTGCCGCCAGTCGCTTGGCTATACGCACTAGACGATCGTAGTACGCGTTCACCCTCGACATTGGGACAGTAGTTGATGTTCAACAGCGGACAGCAATTTGAATTGTATGACGACAGTATATAGGGACAGGGACTTGAAACAGCAGCAATTGGAAGAAGTTCGCACATTTTGAGAAGGGATGAAAAAGGATGGAATAAAACTCTTGGTAAGCATTTCTGATATACAATAATATAATAAACAGTAGCCGGTCCTAAGCCCGGTTGTGAAAGGAGGAGGGATGGATTGCTTCAGTCTGAATGGCTGTATGCAGCGTCTTAGGGGGTAGGTGAGGAAAGTGCAGGAATTTTGCAGTCTTGGAGATTACTCACTGAGCAATTTATCCCCACATCTGGTATGCACATCCAAAAATGAGAAGAAGAAGGAATTTAAGGTCCAGTACGGATAACCGGCGGGAGTCGTCTGACTTGGTGACTGGGTCCGGCTCTCGTAATGGACAGCACGGCGTCGAAACCGCTAGTCGTGGGGCGGTTCGACGTCTAGGCGCCACGACGACCAGGGGCATTTCTCCGCCTGCTGCAACTATTTCGCCACAATTTTTGGTGACCACTTCAACAGGTTCGCGTAGGCAGCGGATGAAGAAATGAATCTCTTCATCATCCGCTCCTACTACGAAATAACGGCGGAGTACAACATCTTATCGCCCCTTGTTGCACCAGAGATTCGTCGAGCGTTTCCCGCAATTCGCACACGTGACTGTGCAGCGAGTCGCAGACCAGTACCGCTTTATATCTCAATGATGAGATTGCATCTCGACTGTGTGCTGATATGTCGCTGCTTCAACCACATTCACTTGTGTATTATGATGCAGTTGCGGCTATCAGATTGCACGGTCAGAAGATTCGCTTTCCTGTTATTGGTTTGAGTGAAAAAAGAAATCCACCATGGAAAATTCGTCTGGAACGTCGATGGGATTCACTAAGACAGGACATTGCTAGGCTGATCCAGATGAGCACTGGCTATACCAGCAGACGGGTGAGGAATAAAGTGAAGAGGGTTTACAGAAAGTATTCCATCCCCAGTGAGACACCCGTAGTTGAAATTCTGGACACACTAAAGCAGAAACATTCTGTCATATGCAGTCGGTTACGAGGGTATGGCGAAAGTCATTCCAGACGTGTCCAGAATGCAACATACGCGAGGAACCAGCGGAGCTTTTTCAGATCTCTCAACGAATCCTAACAAAGCGTCCAGACAGTACAGTTTTCAGTGACGGAAGCGAAAGAGTATTGGGGTGAACTTTGGGGGTTACCCGCCCAGCATGTTGAGTGGTTCACCGCCAAAGACACCCGCCATGCCATACGGCTGGTATGAACTTTGCGGATGTTACCGAAGAGGAAGTTCAACGAGCCATAAACAGCTCGAAGAACTGGAGGGGCCCAGGTCTGGATCGGGTGGAGAATTTCTGATATAAGAAATTTACCATCGCACACAGTCGGTTGGCACGCAATATAAATGAGGTCATGAGTTGGCCGGAGGAATTTCCACCCTTCCTCACTGCGGGGATTACCTACCTTATCCCTAAGAAGGACACGGTGCAGGACCCCGCAGACACAAGACCGATTACCTGCTTACCAACCCTCTACAAATTCATCACGTCCATTATTAATAGAAGGATCAATGCGCACCTCGAGACCAACAACATTCTGTCCAAGGAGCAGAAGGGTTGCAGAGTTGGTTCAAGGGGTTGCAAAGAGCAACTCATTATCGATTCGGTAGTTGTAGCACAAGCAACTAGAGGCCAAAGAAATCTCTTTAGTTGCTATATCGATTATGCCAAGGCTTTTAATAGCGTTCCGCATAGCTGACTAATCGATATCCTACATCTGTATCGCATTGATCCGAAATTAATAAAGTTTTTGGCGACAGTCCTGGAAGGGTGACATACTACCTTATCAGTGCGTACATTTGTGGGTGCTAATACCTCAGAGTCCATCCGTATACGAAGGGGCATCTTCCAGGGGGATTCGTTGAGTCCCCTTCGGTTTTGTATGGCACTGAGCCCCCTTTCAAAGCTACTGAATGATGCTAGAGGGTATGGTTTTGCAATTATATATGGCCTACGAGCTAAGTGCGAACTGACACACTTGATGTACTTAGATGACATCAAGCTGTAGGCTGGTGTTGATGACCATCTTAGAAGTCTATGGTGACTAGTAGAAATGTTCAGCCGTGATATTCGTATGGAGTTTGGATTAAACAAGTGTCGAATCCAAGTCATCCGCAAAGGTCATCACGAGCCGCATGCCGGACATAGCATAGGTGACCTCCACATCGAAGCTATCACCGAGACAGACTTCTCTAAGTAAGTAAGTAGTGATCTGAAGGATGCTCTGTTGTCCGAATTCCTGCGACGTGTAAAGCTGGTGCTGGTAATCGCATCTCTCGGGGAAGAATAAAATAAGCGCATTGAATGTATTCGCTATTCCTTAACTGGCTTATGCATTCGGAATATTGCCGTGGATGAAGACCGATCTGGAAACGGCGGATACGGACCAATGCATCATCCAAACCTGCCGTGGAGCGTATGAACCTGCCTCGTGACGGCACAACATCATCGCCAAGTCGATTCGCTGCGCGCTTATTTTTACAGCAAAGAGCAGGCGAGTCCCTTGCATGCGGCTGTCTGTAAGGCAGACTGTGGGCTGACTCCACTTAAATTGAAGGATCGATCTTTCAACCCTCTGAATGGGGTGAAGTCTGACCAAAAGCGAATCGATGAATGGAAGTCGAAGGCAATGCACGGTAAACACGTGAATTGTCTTTGGCAGCCATTTGTCGAACAGATGGCTATCTTCTGGAGAGCTCTTTGCTGAGACTGAGGGGTTTATGTGTGCCATTCAGGGCAGCATGGTCGCCACCCGAGCTTATAAAAAGCTCATCATGAAAGAGCGGGTGGAGAACGACCAGCGCATAATGTGTGGTTCGGCGTGAGAGACGTTGGACCATCTCATTTCTGGCTGTACTGTTATGGCACCAGTGGAATACATCACCAGGTATAATGCTGTATGTAAGGTTATTCATCAAAACCTTGCATATAAGCATGGGCTGATCATGGGAACATGTCCGGTTTACCGATATGAGCCGCAAGCAATACTTGATAGTTCTGCTTACAGCATGTATTGGGACCGGCAAGTTCTGTCTGATCGCCATACTGTACATAACAAGCCTGACGTACTGTTAGTTGACAAGACGGGTCGCTCCGCGTATATAATTTAATAATAATAACGGCAACATCGAACGGAAATACGTGGAGAAGAAGGTGAACTATGAGCCACTGGCTCCGGAAATCAAAGAAATTTGGCGTCTCGAGCGGATGGTTGTAGTTCCCATAATATTGTCAGCTACAGGTATTGCACCTAAATCCTTCACGGCTTCCCTTGATGTCCTGGGACTTTCGCTCAGTCTGGTTCAAACCGTGCAGAAGTACACCATTCTGCATACGTGCTCGATGTTGCGGGGAGTTCTCGACGGATTCTCCCATTAACCTACCACCGGCCACCACCATCAGCGCCCCTTTAGTTTTTAAGTAGGTAAGATCATCCGAGCCTAAATGCTTGGCACTTAGTGCTAGTGTTAGGTAAAATCCGGCATTTGCCGAGATTGTGATAACTCGGAAATAATAATCGTTGGCGCAACAATCCATATTGGATCAGGGCCTTGAAGTGTGCTAGAGCACTTCATTCAAAACCGTTACGGTACACTACTACATTAATACTGTAGGAGGCAATGTGGTCAGCATTGTGCTCGCCCGAGATTATTACCCTAATTTGATTCGATTAGTATCCGACGTCAAATTGCGATACAAATCCCACTGCCACCAATGAGATTTGAACACTCTCTCTCAAATTTGAAACACTCAGCTATCCGGACATATATACACAATACATATTCAAAATTCTAATTCAATTTCTAGTATATCATAGAATCTTATAACATTCATTCCCACTATATTTGATTCTTGCAATTGCAAATTTATCCAATTTCATTAGTTGTATTTTTTATGATATCCGACTTTCGTGAGATTAGTTCATTTAGAGTTTTTGTATATTGAGTGTCTGCAAAGTAAACAAATATCGTGAGAAGCCAGCAAGTTGAACTTGTTAATTAGTATTCTAGGAACATTAGTAAAGTAATCCTAATTGGTTTCATACTTTGCATGATGTAGACTTGGCTAGGAATCCGCTTGCCTTATTTTGTACACAAATAAGAAATTTTTTCGCGGATTTTGGTTACTACATTTAGAGACACCAACTTCCACTGAAATCTGCCGATGCGTTTTGTCCTCCTCCATTCCCGTGCAAATGTTATTGCTTAGGGTCTTGTACTCTTATCCCATATCTATTTGAATTTATTTCCAGGTTTTACCTTTATACTTATGTATTATTTTTAATTTGATACCTTTTCGCAACGCGAACACAGCTGTCAACCACACAACTTTAGTCCACATGAGAAACAAAATTGATCACGCGATCATTTCTCAAACAAGCCAAAATCAATATACCGTTAGTTCTGACTAAACTCAGGAATATGTTGATAAAGGAAGTTCAAACACTAAGCAACAAAATCACGAAATACGATTTACAGATTTGTACATATTAAAGCTACTACATTAAAAGCATAACTAATGCGGTTGTGATCAATTTTGTGAGTCACTGCATCTTTTTTTCAACATAGTTAACTTTGCAGTATGTTTGTTTAGTTTCTGCAAGTTGTCCTTAGGTTTTAGAGAGCAGCATTTGCCATAGGTTAATCGGGCTTGGAAAGATGGGTCTTTGAAATCTGGTGGGTATGGGCTTATACCAGGATGGATTTCAAAATTCATACTCATCTTACGAAATCGCGGAAAGTTAAAGCCAGAAGGAAGCTAAAAACGGCACAAAAAAGACGGCTTAATAGCATGTGTACAGTCAGAAAACTTGAGAAGGCACATCATGTCTCCTAGTTCAGATAAAGAGAAGGCAGCCTTTGGGAATCCCCTTACCTCGGCACTTCTAAGACCATATTCTATGGAGATGTTCTTCTCTAATATTAATACTGATGAAACTAGAAGAAGTAGGAGGAGAAGGGGCATCTTCAATTAAAGCCCACCAAAAAACAACTATAAATTTTCGGATTCTTATGCTCCAACACATGTTGAAGCTTCTTAGTCGCAAAGCCACAAAGAATTGTATGTTGAGTGTTAATGTGAGTAAGCTATATGTCTTGAAGTTGCGTATTTATTCATGGCATTCACTGCCCAGTTCCAAATCGTACAAAATATTTTAGTCCATCAGCTCGATATTTAGTTTTTTATAAGTCACACTTCCATCGTTATCATTCATTTGAGCGGTCAACTTTTCTACTTTCACTAAATTTTGTTTAAACGCCATCTAAAATAATCCACACAAGCCCAAGTTCTAATTTTTCAGATTCTAGATATATAGATAGATATTTTTCACACATTGTGAACTAATAGCCGAGAAGTATTAAGATTTTTTGACTGATATCTTCGGTGCATATTTTTTTAAAGAAACATAGACTTACAGCATCTCTATTTAAAAATGTTTAACGGCGGACAAACTTAATGGTTTGATGTGTCATGTTTCCTATGCCAAATTTGGATGTTTGCCTTCAAGATCTTCCCATTTGTATATCAGATAATTAAATATTCTTTAGGTTTCATGGAGAAGAAGCAAAATATATTAAATAATACAATTCGTCTACTGTCCAGCGAATGGTGATTTGGAAATTCCCATGGATGGAATGTTAATCACTAAACCCTTCTCTGTCAAAGCAGGATACATGTTTCTTCCCCCTTTAACAATTCAAAGCTTTATATAGCATGTTGTTTAAGAAAGATTTTGCTTGTTGCTACTTTCAAACCTATTTCTTCTCAGATCTCGAAAGATTAATATATTTAGCCAAGACTATTTGTATCTAGCTCAAGGCTGCAAGTGGTCGTTTTCACTTTTCTCTCATGGAAGCAGCTATTGGATAGTTTTCATACAACAATTTGGAATTTTCCTGTGATATACACTGCTCTCTTAAAAGATAGGAATAGAAAAATTGTATTTTTCTCAATTGGAGGTTCACTTCGACATGATTAGGCTCAAATTTTCTATTAGGGATATTGATATGCTAGTCGTGGGTGCGCTTAGTTTATTTTTCTTTAGTAAATAAATCTTCGAAAAACTATGCCGCAATCCAACTTACCCAGCTGGTATGCTCTCACTCGTCACGCTGCTGCATTCACTACCATTATCACTGTTGAATTTCCCACTTCCAGCACCACCTGTATTTCCAGAACTCATAGAAGCAGCATGAATGGTGTTATTCGGTGTTGATACGCTGCCAACATGTAACTCTGATTGGTTTGCCGAGACGTTTAAGGCTGAAAGGTCCGTTTCTAGTAATTACAGATTTCTATAGGATATTTTCATTTTTTCATTTATTTTTGAAACTTTACCTCCCATTTCGTTTATATTATCTGCGCTGCCAAATTTATTTTTGATTAAATGAGCAAATTCTCTAGGTTTAGACATAACCGACCCCGAAAATCCTGTTATACCATCTCTAATGTTGCCACCAACATTTCTGAATAAGATAATATCAATAAAATATAACAATACTGAAACTTGCAGCGATTTTTGATTTTGATTTATCACCTTAACCCCTGGCCCACATCGCGTAACACTTCTCTGGGTTGCCTGTGTTGAGTTCTATTGTTGTATTGATGAGATTGCAGATCTTTTACGCGTTTTGTGTAATTTTCTAATTTTTTTTGAAGTTGAGATATACTGTGTGCGCTTTTCTGATTTTTCTTCTCAAAGACGGCCTGAAAACATGAAATGTAATTAGTGATTTTAACTCATGCCATTGGTGAATTAGATTAAATACTTTTATACGTTGAATTTGTTGCTTGTCGGCATTTGCTGCCAATTTTAAATATTCATTTACGTTATCTGAAACATGGCAATAGTTGTAGCGAAGTTGGTCGTTCAGGTGTGAATTGTCATTATTTCTTACCATCTCGCGCTGTTTGTTCCTTCCTAATTGATTCTTTCGTGCATTGGATTTTGGTGTTTAATCGATCAAGTTCCTGAGCACTATAAGTTCTTTCATGACGATATTTTTTCCTTTGTGTTGATGGGTGGCTACCCATATTCCCGTCGCAATCATCTTCAAAAAAAATACAAATTATCATTCGTCTCTATAAAAACCTACATTCGAGATCACTAACCTGACAATCTTGAATCTTCAAGAGATCCCGAGATGTCTGCACTCATGTCGCTGTACATTAATGCGGCACCTTGATCTGAGCTTCGGCCTTTTTGAAGGTCGCGCCTATTCCTTTCTCTGCTTTGCCGACTTGTGGACGGACTTTGACTTCTGTATCGCAAGTTCCCAATGGCCTCGCCAGAATCTCGATCTTGTACTTCTCGAGACACTGTAGTAAAAATTAATTTATGTTATATTGGTGGCAGTTCCGGCAATTGGATGGAAATTACTATGAGAAAGGTTTCCTACAATATAAATGAAATATTTTTAGGTTTATCATACCATAATCAACATACTCCCTGACCAATGTTTTGGAAACAACACAATTATTTTTTTTTTCGCGGGCCACAATGTAAATTGGCATATGTATATCCCAAAAATCACCTTAAAACTAGAACCACTTGAAAAGGGAAAATATTGGTTGCTTTCAATTCCCAATCAACAATTCAGGCATAACCAATTGTAGGTTCTACTTGGTACTCCACTGTGATTACTAATATCCAAAAGCCTACTTGGATTGGTTAGATCAAAAGACTCAAGTGTTGATTAGAATTCTGTTAATTCTCCGACAGTTTTTATTAAAAACTTACTTTTTAGGCATGCTACCATTCACAGGGAATACTATGTAAAATGATGGAAAGTTTTCAATTTACCCACGGACTGGGTAGCTGCAACTGATCCTCCAATCATGCTTCTCACAAGAACCTAATGGGTTCTCGGAAATACACCACTTTTAAGAATATTTGTGGGTTCTTTAGGATACATTCGACATGTTTACCTCCTTTATCCTTTACTACCTGTTAACTCCGTCAGCTCTAGGGTTGGAAAAGCCCTATTGAAAGAGATCGTTAAGTAGGAGTAGTTGATCGTTAGTCTCATTCTTGAATGAACTGCGATGTTTTCAACATGGAAGTAAATAAAATTTAAGGTTTAAGAGCCCGGAATCATAGAGTAAATTCCGGGCTCTTTGGGTGCAATTTGCGGTGACAACATTGTAACTGAATGTATGTATATAAAATGAAGTCATGATCTGTAATTTTGTTGAATTTCTCTTCGTCCGAATAGCAGAATAGCTACTAAAATATTGGAAAAATTCAGAAAAAAAATATGGATAAAATTCATTTTCCGAACGATTTTTTGATATTTTGAGAATAAATTCTCTTTCAGCCTTGTCAAAGGCTATGTTTTTGCCATTGTGCATGCATCGACAAAGAATCAGTGGATTTGATCTGCGTGTTTGACTTTCCAGGCGATTTCGTTTGTAATTCAATTTGAATTCACTACTCATTTCATTCCGGCCATCCATTTTGGTGTGAAATTATTCTTCTTTTGATTGTGATTTTCAAACGTTTCCTTTGTAAATGTATGACATTTGTGATTATGTGTGTATTAATAATAACTAAATAAGTAAATAAATTCTGTTATGGGAAATTGCACTGCATCCTAGAAGAACTATTGTGCCCCCTTTACTGGTCATAGTGTACCTATTAAATATAGTATGTCAAGCAAGTCTATAACCGAAAAGAATTTTAATATATTCCCTACTTCGGGATCTGGTATTAAGTATTCTCGCAGGTGCCTCAACCTATTTTGCACAAGTACACAGATTTCGTCACCATTCACACAGAACCGGCAGACATTGCCCGTAGATATCTCTAGTTTGCCCAGGTGATAGTTTAGGCGGCAGCGAGAAATTATGATATGATATGATTCGGAGACTCTTTTTAGTGAGGTTTAAGCAATTCTTTAATCGCTTGGGTACGTATTTCCCGTTAGCAACCTGGGCTACTCTATTGGTAGTAGTTCGCTCAGCTGTTCCTCTTCATTTTACAATGCCGGAGCCATCAATCCGTTTCCAATTCCATAGGATTCTGTTCGGTGTAGAGACGCCCCTGCTCCATTCTTGGCCAGTTCGTCCGTGGCCTTATTGCCTTTTAACCCAACATGGCCTGGAACCCAGAGTATTCAGACCTTGTTGTGCAAACTAAATGTATTCAGTCTCTGAAGGCATTCCTTATCAATTTGGAGTTCACCTTTTGGGCGTAAGTGCCTTGATTGTCGCTCGGCTGTCGGTCGTAATTGCAGATGGAATATTCTAGTGTGATTTCCCATTGACTCAAAGTGCGTTTACCTTGGACCAATGATCCCGGCGCCTTTTCCCCTGCTGTGAATGATCATCAGTGTACCAGGTAATCAGTTGCCAATTCAAGCACATCTGTTTCAAACATATTATCGAAGTGAGAACTGATTTGAAAATTCCTGTCGATGGAATATTAATCATTAAACCCTTCTCTGTTAAAGCAGAATACATATTGTTTCTTTCAAACACATTGCAGAAAAGCCGTTCTGCATGTCCTCATTCCTTCACTGATACTCACGCAAACCAGTCTTTGAAGTTTATGAAACTCAATAGCTGTTGCGCTGAGTTCAGTTCTTTTTGCCTAGATTACCGTCCCAAAGGTAATCATTGGCCTTACTATTGCAGTGTATCTCCAAAGTATTACTTTTTTTCCTGCTATGAACCTGTAAGCGGAGCCTTCGTAGCTTTCCGACATGTTTTCAAGACCCCCCATGCAGAGTAATATTTGTTTAACATCCAAGCCCTATAACCTAATGATTTTCAGGTAATCAAGCTTACAACTCCTAGTGAATGGTAATGTGCCAAAGGGCACAGCTCCGCCGTCCTGCATCAGGTACTAGTAATTCTTAATCCAGTTTGGATTCTATCACGTAGAATAAATCAATGCCGTCAGCGTAACCCTGAACGTATTCCAGTATTCTAGGGGTATATCAACTATTATGCTTCGCACATTCTGTAATACATTTGTCAGCTGATACAGGGCAGTTTTGGTTGACTATTCTGCCTGGTAAGCGTGTTGGCACTGATGTAGGGGTTCACGTATTAAAATGTAAGTTCTAATATACAGTGACTCACGAAATTAATCACGGTCGGATTAGTTACCGATTTTAAGGCTTTGTGTGAAACAAAACTTTATAAGAAGCGATTCGAGGTCTGTCTGTCTGTCATAGCCGATTTATTCGGAAACGGCTAGACCGATTATCACGAAAGGGCTTGATTAGCACTTTTTCGAAACTGGTCCCATATTTTATATTGGGTGAGATGTAGAGGGTTCAAAATATGACCATCAAAGAGGGTGTGAGGAGATGCTTCATAATGATGAAATACATTGGCAGATTTCACTGGAACTTCAAATCTTTGTTGGCATAGTAAACAGAATCCGTCGAAGAATTTCCGATTCACTTGTAAAAAATAAACAAACCGGATTCTAAGGCAAGTCCAGGATCGGGGCTTGTAAGGGCTATAAAAAGCAATAAATACAGAAGAAATATGCCACAACCTTCAACACATCCACAAATTGAAACTATTCTCAGGAACTGTTCAACGAACACTACAAAATGGTCTTAAGGCGAGCAAAAGTTGATAAATCTTTGCTAAAAGCGAGACACTAAAAACTGGAATTGACGCTCGAAAAAAATATATAACCTGGACTGCAGATGACGGCGAAGAGACTATATGATCAGATGAGAAACAAATAAACCGTTTTGGTTCGGATGGCCGCGGATTAGTGTAGAGGACAACCACACAATGTAGCGCCCACACTGAATTGTGGACCAGGCTCGTTTATGGTATAAGGCTGTATTACAAGAAAAGGATTTGGCAAGTTGGAGAAGATTAAAGGAAGAGTGACAACAGACTCTTATGGAAGATTAAAGCGTTAATGCTTCAGACAATGTCTTTCAACAGGACAATGATCTGCAGCGCATAGAAAAATCGACCACAAAATGGCGCCAGCAATATGGAACAAAAATTTTGGACTAACCTCTCCCAATATCCAGATCTAATTCCACCTCTGGACTGTTTCTAGTATGACTGTGAGTATCCAGGACGAACTGGATGACAGGGTGTTACTATTGCGATACATTGAGGCCTGGTTTATGCTATCCCAGTGGTAAAGTGAAATTTCCATTATTATTTCTGCAATGCGCCAGAATCACGAAATTTTCTATTGGGTGCTCAAAATACAACCGATGAATCCAAATGACTTCATTTGTAGCCCACATTATCGAAGAATGTGGCTTCAATCCAACATTCAAATTAATTTCTGCTTGAGAGAGTAAACGTGATCATAAATCTGTAATTCTGACTTTGAACTTACACATCCAAGCCCAAATTCACCAGCAAATTGAATTATGCGATTGCTTAAAGATGCACAGTATAAAATCATCCAAATTTATTGTATGGGTAATAGGGAAGATAAATTTGATTGGCGTCTCACAATCAAAGGTGTAGTTCTTCAAGATCGACAGTAACTACTTCATGAATATCATGCATTGTTTCGACTTTTCGAAACTTCGTTAGATGCCTACAAAGTATAAAAAATTGGCTTTAATTTAGCAGATTATATAGCACAACATTCATTGATTCTAAGCCGGTATGGAATTTCGAAACCACCAAGATATATACATATTGAAGACACAATGAATATAATGATCGTTGGCACTACAATCTATATTGGATCAGGGCCTTGAAGTGTGTTAGAACACTTCATTCAAGACCGTAACGGTGTGCGCTCGCCCGGGATTATTACCCTGATTTTACTGAGCTTAGTCGACTGGAATCCGACGTCAAATCATGATACAAATTCCACTGCCCCCAGTGAGATTTGAACCCCCTTGTGCTCTAACCACTCAACTATCCGGACACGATGAATATGCTCATCTTTAAGAAACATTGTCCATTGCCGCTTTTAGTGCCTCATATATATGTACGCATGTAAACTGCTCGTATGGACTTGAATTTTTCCTTTTCTTCATACACAAAAGCCAGCATCACTTGCACTGAAAACATGTATATTTATCCGAATTGGATATTATGCGTAAATTCGGTATGCATATATAGTATGTATGTCTCATCTCGAGAAACTGAGACTAATATACAATTTTATAACATATAATCATATAACTAAAAAGAACTTAAAAAAGGCGAAGTGAGATGTTAGCATACAAGGCTCCCCTTAAATTCAACATAAAATCATGCCACGCAATGATGTAAAGACACTCACAGACTACACGCTCTCACCAAAGAATAGGCTCAGACGCTTCGGATTAATAGGGTGTGACAGATCGAGAAACAGACTATACATTGTCACCAAAATTTGTTAAAATAGGCTCATCCGTTTCAGATTAAATTCGGTGTGCCACAGATGGAGAGACATTAATTCGACTTTCATAGCAGAACCCGTTTCACACAAAACCTTAAAAACGTTGAATTTAAGATCAATGTTTAGAGACACCCAAACAGATGATTCTCACCCAAATATGCAAACTAAATTAGATATTGCCTTTAATGCGTTTAGGCGATCCTATGAAGCCTTCATAGTAAAGTAACTAATTAGCGCTGCCTTTATTTTTATCTCTACGCAAAAACTGAGCAATGAAACAAAACAATGCCTTAATTTTACTTGATGTTGGTATCATCTATACAGTTGTACATTAATAAATTAAACTATTATTACTTTGTTTGTAATGACTTGGAGATGGTGAACGGCTGAAATATTCTTTTGATCTAGATGTAGTTCGCGTTTCTGAAGACACCTTCAGTGTGTCCATCACTTGGGGCGTAGATCTTCCGAAACCTAAAGTACCAATACAGTAGAAGTCATTATTTTGAAGTCATTTTCTGTTATATATCTAAATATGCTCCATACAAATCTAAATCTGCAGTGCTTGAATTGAGATTATAGCCTTAAACTAAAAGTAAAACAAATTATATACGATATTTTCAAACAAGCAAGCTTTATTAAAACATAAATAGAGTTAAAACATTATGATTTATAAATTAGCAACAAAAACATGCTTTTTGTATCACTCTTCAGTCTTAACAATGCACTCTATAGAAGATAAATCATATCTTCAAACAGTATCTTGAATCTAATGATTAAAGCAACAAAATTACGTTGATTCGATAAATTGAATAATCGCCAAGTTGAGAATATTTTTGTTTATCGTAGCTACAGACGAAAAAGCTACATATCTATTATAGCTAGCAACATATGAGATATCCACCTCAAGATTATATCTAACAGACAATCTGATTCGATTAAGCGACAAAAGGTGCAGAAATTAGGGTCACCATGTGGATAATGTACGTGAACCAATAAAGGGAAAAATAAGTCTTGTTATGCTTGTGACAAAAGCGAGCTTGCTTATTGGAAGAGGAAGTATATTAAATTGTAAGGACTTTTGCTTAATTCATATGAATACAAACTGTTCAACAATCTAGAATTCATCAATACTCAACTCCTACATATGAAAAATAACTGAATGGATTTTTATAAAGTAGCGTTTTACATAACACTAACTAGATTTCCAATACAACAAAGAAATCGTTCAACTACTCCTATGCAAACAATGGTATATACTCCAATTATTATCGTCAAAACAAAAATAAAAAAAATCAATGTGCTAGTAATGATCAGAATTCTAATGACTTTGAAATTTTCTACAGATAATGAAAACAACATGTTAGTCTTCAAATGAAAAAAGCTTGTCCGTTTAATGTTTCTATCTCAACTAAGATAATATTGAGTCGTTCGATTTAGAAGAAACACGACTAACAACCAAGAACAGAGTTGCAAAATTAGATTATAATGTAGACTTTACCGATGGTTACAAAATTGGTACACCTATGCGAATCAGTTATGCTGAAGTGATAAGATTATGAATATTCGTTTTCCATAAAATCAAATTTACCAACATATTTTTTTTTTTTAATTTAGGCAATGGTTTACGTGGATGTAAATGATTCCAAAGGCAGTTCGTAAAAAAATAACACATACAGTGGAGAAACAAAAAAATGATTTATGTAGTCAATAATCCAAATGGGCACCGAAAGTGGACTATGGATTAAATACTCAATTTTCATTTACGATGTTTTCGTTTATCGTTAAAGGCGACTAAAAGTAAGGAAACATCGATGTTCCAACAAAGTGGAACTTTCGGAAAGAAATTGGTCCAGTAACATTATTCAGTTCATGTCTTATTGGTAACAATAACAAAGACCGACTTGGAAATACTTCTTGATAATCGGGTCAAAGGTCCTCCAAAATATATGCTTTCTTTACATGGAGCGAGGATTCCACTCTCCATGCAACTCGAGAGTGTAATCAAAATCTTCTCAGTAATTATTGGCATGGTTGTTTAGACACAAAGTGGTACGGATACTGGCTGCAGGGCCTAAGGTTGGATTTAGATTTTACAACATCAACAAATCAAAATTTGGATATATACTTCCATTTTACCAGTACCATTGGGACTCTTCCTTCCCCATAAAGTATAACATTGGTAAATTTTCATTGGAAAAACCATTCACCTTCGTCCTAAAAATGATTGCATTTACTCTGAAATGTTCCGCTATCCTTGAAATTATTGAGTGAGAAATTGCAATTGGACGATTCCGTACCATTGTACTATAGGAAACTATCCGGAGAGAAACGTGAATTTCGTTTTATATAAATACTATCAACGCCTGCACGAGGAAAATACATTGTGGACAACAGCTTTTTCGGAAGTGTCATGATGATCGTATTAACGAGTGACAACGCAAAGGTTTTGGTTTTTTGTAACTCTAATCGCTCATTATTTGTTTATTCATTTAACAAATAACGATAAACTCCAATTGCATGCTGGTGCATATAACAGCACTCTACAAATCTAAAAGTCTTTTTTAACGCCACCGGTGAGAGTTGATCCATAGCACTGCAGCATCAATTACCGTCGTGAAATTTTAGGAAACTGAATTTAAATGCGGCCGTATTAGCTTAGATGCCAATTAACGATCTGAACAGACGAAAACTACAACTACTAACGATACAATTGCCAAAGAGCAGAGATAGCAAAGCATATGAGCATGTCCAAAAGGACGTTACGGGTTTTGTCCCTCCGGACCAAAAAAATTCTTGATCTTGATTTTTGGGAAGTACTTCACTAAGAAGTTATCTCTGCTTTACATAGTTAAAAGTTTGTCTATCACAAACCAAAATCCCAGGAAAAAAAACAATAGCAATCTTCGTGACACCCCAACAACGAACAGAAGGGGAAAAAAGGTGAATTGGAAACTAGCCGAAACCGAAGTAGGATGAGGTGTGTGAACCATTAAACCGCTGAAATCACCCTGAGTGGATGGCATTTTCCCAGCACTACTCTAGAGAGGTCTAGAAATCATCTTGGTATCTCTCCTAAAGTAGTAAGGGGCAGCATGGCCTTTTGATAGATAAAAAGGGCATTGAAACAGGCAAGAGTGACTTTTTTCCGAAAGCGGATAAAAAAGAGATTCCTTTTCGTTCCTACTTAAGACGACAGAGAAGGTCGACAACTATGGTAGAACTAACAATCTAATATGCAATCGCCTACATCCATGTCAGCACCCTTACCGAGCAGGACGGTCAACCGAAACTGCTCTGTATCAGTTGACGGATATATTACGGGATTCCATAGAAACGAAGGAAATAACACTGTGTGCGTTTTTGGACATCGGAGGAGCGTTCGATAACACATTGAACACAGAAATACGAGATGCCCTAATCCGCAAAGGAGAGGGAAACACCCTGGCCTTCTAGATAGGCAGAATGCTAGAGAGTAGACAAATAGAAGTACTGACAGGCACAAACTCTATTGTCATCAACACTAGTCAAGGTTGTCCACAAGGTTGTATATTATTCTATTTTAGCTTACAAAAACTGTTTTGCTGGAAACGTCTCAACATAGGATCAAGACTATGATCTTGCCAGTCCTTATGTATTCCTCGGAGACTTATGTTCTTAGCAAAAAAACTGCGAACCTTTGGCCGCGTTCGAGAGAAGAATCCTCCGAAGAAGGCCTGAAGGCCGAAGAAGGATGGACGATTCCGTGGCCTACATAACGACGGAATCAATGAGCGATATCACAACCGTCTGGTTGTGGATAAAATCCGGCTCAACAGGTTGCGGTGGGCGGGTCACTTAATCCGTATGGTTGAGGATGATCCAGCCCGGAAAATCTATAAGGGCAATATCTATGGTAGAAATAGAAGACGAGGCAGATCCTGCCTGAGATGGAGCGATGGCGTAGGTGAGGACGCCAGACAGCTTTTATGGATATCGAATTGGTAGACCTCGGCGCAAAACCGGGGTGTCTGGAGTTTCTTATTAAGGCAGGCCTATATGTATACCGGTTGTTACGCCGTTGATGATAATAATGATGGTAATTGATGATGATATCATATGTGACAGAATTCAAACCGGACTGCGAATCATTAGTAATTGGTGCAGAAAGGCGGGACTGCGCATAAATACAGCCAAAGCCAATATAGCACCATTCACTAGAAAACGGAAGCTTGACCACCTGAGAGCCATTAGATTACATGGCATAGAGCTAAAATGAGTAACAGAGGTCAAATATTTGGGAATCACAAAAGACTAAAAACATATGTCGGAAAGTGACAAGGATTCTGATAACTTACAAGACCCCGAAAATGCTTCACTGGATATACAATGAAATAGTAAGGTCATTGATTACCTATGCGGGCGGTAATTTGGGTAGAAAGAGCGAAACTCAGCACAACAGCCAGGACACTGTAGGGGGCAGAACATTGCTATTCTAACCGACAGCCAAGTGGGTATTAAAGCACTTAGGTAGTGTAAGTGGAAATTATTTATACGCACGTACTGTGTGGGCCAATTGCTCAACCACCTGTTTGCTTCATACACAGACATCTCTCTGCCTGTTGTTTGATACAGACTGGCTGATGTCTGAAACAGACTCATGCCTAACAGTGGCTGCAACTAAGCGGTAATCGAAACCTAAGCCATGGTACAACTAACGTCGGGTTGTATCAGTTGTGCAGGTCAAGGGAAAATGATCTTCCGATACATTTGCGGGTGCGGGACAGTCGAAGCTGCAGTGACCCTCTGGCAAACCCAACTCGTCAACACAAATGGCAACAAGCAAAAAAGGTTGAACTGCAGGGGTTAAATCTTAATTTATACTCAGTTATTGAGGCGGATGGATGCGAATCATATAACACCAATCTATTAAATTACGATAGTGAGTGATGCGAAAAACTCAAGAGGAAACTATCTATGAGCATCGGAAAGGACATCAAGGCTTGCTTCGATTCGGCAGGTTTACACCGTAAAATGTTACGACTAATAATAATAATGCTAAGCCAGTCGGTTGTGAAATGAGGAGGGGTAGATAGCTTCAGTTTGAATGTACACCACCGCAACGTCTCAGTGGGTAGGTGAGAAAAGTGCGGGAACTTTGAAGACTTGTAGATTACTCACTGAGGAAGCTATCACAATACCTGGCAATTAGCTATAAAATTCAAACCCAAAAATGAGGAGAGGATGAAATTTAAAATCCGGTACGGATAAGTGACGGGAGTCGTCTGACTTGGCGACTGGGTCGAGCTCCCGTAATGGACAGGGCTCGAAACCGCTAATCGTGGGGCGGTTCGAAGTCTAGGCGCCACGATGACCAGGAGCATTGCTCCGCCCGAGCTGGTACTCAAATCGGATCTCTCGGGGAAGAATAAAATAAACGCATTGAATGTATTCGCTATCCCTTCACTGGCGTATGCATTCGGAATTTTGGCGTAGACGAAGACCAATCTGGAGAACATCCAACGGCGGCTACAAACTAATATGTCCTAATTTCGAATGTAGCATCTAAACTGTACCGTGGACATCATACAAGAAGCATGCGTTTTGGTGTGAAAATGTGAGGTACTAGCATCAACACAAGGGGATCCGGACTATTAAAATTCTCAACTTAGGTGGTGAACCCACTTCATTTCACTTTTTGACAGGCGGCTTTTGTGGGACAGTGGCGGATGTCCAACGAAATTACGCTCTCCGATTACAGGCGCATTGTTTTCATAATGGGCGCCTTCAATCGCTTCATTTCGGAATCCGAGAAAGATAAATTGATTGATGTTCAAATAAATACTGAACGCCTGGTTCCCAATCCTTGGGAGACGAATCAAAACGACTATTGGAATTAAGAAAAAAAAAACAGATGGTCACAGATAATATAAGTCTAAAATATAGAAGTTTGATCCCGACGTCTATTTATTTTACAATTCCATATTTTCGGAAATTAAATGTTCATTTTTCTAAGTAAACCGTGTGTTCCATTCATCTTGGGGAGATTAGAAGCAAGACTCTTTCTTCGGATTCACTGCAGGGTTCCAAAAAAAGGAAAGATCGTGAATATTGCTTTGCTCTGATGATCTCACACACAAAATCAAATCATTAATCCCCAAACAAAACTCGATGCAATGAAGCTCTATACCTTCAACTTAAGCCTAAATAAATTTTGTGCATTTTTTTAAGAATGCGGTATACTTATATGGGTATATAAACAGGGCAATGTTTGCTGGCCATCAGTTCACTATCAATTTTCCGGGTGAAGACCTAGAATCAACGATCACCCAAACAAATATAATTTTACTATTTGAACAGCGTAAGCGTATCCTACTCCTATCGTTAGGATACAGGTTTTTACATACATCCCTACACCGGATTATGTAGCATCGCTGCAATCCAACCTTTTTTGCTGCCATTTGAGTTGACAGTTTGTATGCAACAGAGAAAATTGTTAGTTAACCAAGGTCAATTCAGAATCAAACATCTCAGTGCATTAGCACTTGGCAATCATCAACTAGTGTTGTCCTCAATACCATTGTAAACATGATTGCATTATCTGTTTGCCACCCATCAAATTTACATTTCCCGCCGCACTCAGCACGGGCATTCAATCAAATACGTCGATCTTAGAACGTCTGAATTCATCCTGCGGCAAATGACTTCTGCTATCGTTGAGATCAGCAAGGCCTTTATCAGCCATTCAGTAAGCATGATTCTTTCCTCCTAAATTATTTCCAAGAAGCTGTTTAGTGACTCAGTGCTGTTTTTCTGCCGGAATGCCTATTATTGCTCGACTGACGAATAACTACTTGATCACCTCGGCTACTCAACACGCACACGTAAGGTCGTATTAATCGCTTTCGCTCTTTGTGCATGGGCAATGTTCGAATACCAACGGGGCAAGATTAATTGAACCCTGAAAGGGCGAAAAAAAAGTCGCAAAATTGGGTGTAATCGCCAGACTTTCAATGAATTTCACATTTGAAACTGAATCGGAGAAATGCAGGTTTTTATTTTTTGCGATTGGCTTTGTTGGTACACTTTTATCACTATACTTTGAAGCATAATCGGCGCATAGTTTTGTTTTTTTTTTAATCGAAACCAAAATATTTAAACCTAGTTCCCGGTTCATTTGCGGTTCAACGGAATTTGTTTTTCAGGAACATATTTTTGTAATAAAGGCGTTTGCGTCACTAAGCGATAAAAACAAATAACATTTGCTTGTTGTCATCAAGCGAGATTATCCATAAGAATTAGCAGCAAATCAACGAAATATCGGCGCGGACATGGAAATCTTTGCAAAATAAACGATGGAAAAAGGAATTCTCTACAAAGTGCATATCGAAAATTTGTGCAGGCATGCAATGCACACAAATCAATCTCAATACTTACATTTATCTAGTCAAGAATATCATTGACTGTAACATTATCCTTAGCAACTCATTTGATGTTCAATGCACATAATTTTCGTTTAATTAGAAGTTTACAGGCGGTACAGAATGTTACACGTAACTTTCCTTTCGCGAGTAACCGCATTTACTTTTCACTTTAACGAAAGACGCTTGCAATGTAATAAACGCATTCAATAAAAACACACAGCCTTAAAAGTACACTCCACTTAAAATTAATGCTGAGACCGCCCCATCATTTTCACTACAACAAATTTCACTACAAAACAAAAAAAGTTTGGGACGACAGAACGACGGATCTGAAAGATTTGAGAATGACATTTATATTGATGGGAACTGTTCAGCAACGATGGTTGTACAGTTCGTTATGGAAGAACTGTTCGTTTTATGATTTGATTTTGAGTGACTAAATTCAAACGAGTTTCTTCTAATTTAATTTGTAATCGGCTAAATTTTAACTAAAATTAACTGAAACTTTGTACAGGACAATAAGCCAAACTTTTGTTATTTGTAAAATTGTATAGAATTTATTAAAAATTCCCTACTTAAAGCCAACATGTCAATGAAAAAAGCAATTCCAATTTAATATTTCATTTGTTCCCTTTTTTCTGTTCAGTTACGTCGTATCAAGTAATTAAATAATGAATACTTTAAACCAAATATTTACTTAATGCGCATACCTTTAGGCGAAGAAATTGCCAGCATGATCCATTCGAATCATCTGAATATTCTTCTCCCCGTCCATTGAACTGAAACTTTAGGAAAAGTAGTGACGTTAACCAATCATAAATCGCCAAGTTTTGTATTTAAGTGATGTGTCACAAAACCGAATCCAGTGCCGGTTGTCAAATACTTAAGTTCCCTCTTTTCACTAGCTTTATAACAGAAATCGTGAATTGTTCTAAGCACTGTTAATTCCTAATCACCTTCGGCAAACGAAGAGATCGAAAGTGAGTTGGATTTCATTGGTTTAACGTTAGTTGGTGGATTGAGTGAATACGTGGTCTTACAATATATTGAACGGGCATTCCTAATTACAGAACAATGGAGAAGTACATTTTCGCATTAGTGGTCCTTGTATTAGCAACAAGTTCTTCGGGATTGAAGGAGGAAGATTGTGAAGGTAACACCATCTAAGATTATAGAGACTTTTCAATATTAACTATATTTTTCCACAGTTTGCGTGAAGACTGTAAGAAAATTCGGCGAATCATTAGATGATAGCACGCGGAAAAATCCTAAATTAATCGAGGAGGAATTTAAGAAGTTTTGTAAAACGTCTAAAAATAAGGAGCATAGATTTGTAAGTAGAGCGAAAGATTGGTTTATAATCAAATTTCATTGATGCATTGCTTTGGTTTTTGGTGGGTGGCGGTTTCTCGAGATCCGATGGTGGAATACGCTTATTGAATTTTAATTAGGTCCCAATGTGCAAGTGCTTATTTAAAGAGATATGTAAAAGAACGGTCAGTCGTGTCTAATTTAAAGCCAAGTGAAGTGTAATTAAGTCTTATCATTTAGAAATATATCCAACTTGTATCGCTTCAGAATTACACAAGTGAACTGATGAAGTGCAGAACCACAACATCATTCCTCATGTCTTGATAATTTGAGGTCATCAACATCTTGCACTGAACCTTTTTCAATTTGTTAGGCCAGAACAAAAAGTCAAGGCCCGAAGTTTCATTTGATAAGAAAGTTTTATTTTAAGTAACTCGTCTGTAGCTATTAAATGGTCACTTTACAAGCTTTACACGACACAAAGTTCGCTTTTTGGTAATGGAAATGCAATCCTCTAACAAAATATTTGTAAAAACTTCAAGATCGTCTCGCTTTCCATGGTGTTCACTATGTTTCAGACGATAATTTTCCGCAAGCCATTTTTAGTATAGTCCTACAGGCTTGGGTGATTCTGAAATATTGAGTTATTATTTTTGTTCAAAATGTCGAATTTTTCTTATTTCCAATTGAAATGGGAAAATTTTTCACTGTAGCCGTGCACCGTGAGCCCTCTCTAGGTAGTAGAATGATTCCCATCAGCTGATGGGAACTCTTTCGGAGAAGCTGTTATTTATGACTGTAATGACTAAAAGAAAATTCGTGTGAATGCTACTTAACAACGCCGAATCATTATTTCTGCATTTGCCTGTATTTTCGTCTTCGCAATTCGGTGCAATTCCACCTCAGTCAACGCGTTTGGACGCAAACAAGTTAATCCGAACAAAACGAGCAAAAGAAATTCGTGTCTGCACGCTAAATGTTGATACCCTAACTGGAAAGATCGAAGCACTCGCAAGAGCCCTTCAGAAAAGGCGCATTGCTATCTGCGCTCTGCAAGAAACCCAATGGTCTGGTGCCAAAACCTACGATATTGAACGCGAACGCGGTAAAAATGGCTATAAACTTCTCTATTTTGGTAGCCCTCACACTCAATATGATGTTGGCATTGCCATCTCAGAGGGTTTCCGTGATGTCATTAAAGAAGTCGAACGATTTGATGATCGGCTGATGAAGCTCATCATTATATCAGCTGATCGCAATATTCACTTCTTCACCGCGTATGCACCAACCACAGACAGGTCGACCTGATGCCGAGAAAGATGCCTCCTGGCAACTTCTCGATGAAAAGACTTGTCACGTGCCTGCTGACGATTATATCATCATTGCCGGCGACCTTAATGGCCATGCGGGTGAAAAGGCAAACGTTAACAGCTGCTAATAAAACAACAAACAACAACAAAATGGTGGCGATTTCGTGAGAAGCAAGAAGAAATGATCTCACTCACACGATTACCGACCATTACGATCCACAATGTGGCCTCTGCAACCCTCGGGGTTACCAAGCCGGGCAACCGATACATCAACCGGTATACTCGGCTTTGGAATGATGATGTTGAAATGAAGGTCCGCGAAGACAAACGCCTCTACCACAAATTTCTCGACGATAAAACGCTGCCCAATTGGCAAAATTATAAGAATGCCAACCGAGAAGCAAAGAAAGCAATCGCTGTCACCCGAGCGGACCATTACAAAAATCTTAACGATAAACTGGACACTCGAAATGGCGAGAGAGATCTGTATCGACTTGCAAAAATCCGTAACGAATGTACACAGGATATCGAACACTTCTGTTGCGTTAATGAGAAGAACGGTACTTTGCGTACCAACCGTCGAGCCGCAACGGATAGATGGCGAGAATTCTTCGAGCGCTTCGTGTCTCTGTTGGTGTTCATCAAGGGAGCGCCCTCTCACCTCACTCCTCTTTGTTCTTGTTGTGGACACCGTCACACGGGATATCCACCGTCCAGCGCCCTATACACTGTTTTATGCAGATAATGTTTTCCGAGCATCTGATAGCAAAAATGATCTCGAGCAACTTGTCCAAAAATGGAATGATCGCCTCATGCAATACGGTCTCAGATTGAATCTAAACAAAACTGAATTTTCGACGACCCTTATTTATTAAAGTAGCGTATGAAAAGCAAAATGTTCTGCGAGAGGTTTTAACATTACCGGAACTTCCCGTTCATTTGACTTTCGACGTAGCATAATTATTTGCAACTTTAGTTACCAATTAAATATGTCTCCTCTTTAATCTTTTGCTTTTCTTTCTAATTAGATTTTGTTTGGGAATTGGGAGGTAGTCTTAACTTTACTATCCACTTGGCGGACCGAAGCAGTTGAAAAGCAAGTTACTTTCACGGTTGTGGTCCACGGACCCCTCGGTCTTGAGCTAGCACCCAAGTTGCAAAATTAGATCTGCGGTTTCGTCCATGCTTATTGTTCAAATTATTTCCTGCCTTTTTATTTCAATGAGGTTGTAACTTGGTCTCATTATCATCAGATTTAATTCTGTGCAAGAAATAGGCTTACCGCAGGACACACGCAAAAAGATGAACACATCTCTCGATATTTAGAAGCTGACACTCGACCAATTCAATTAACGGTGTATTTACCCTTATGACTAAAATGATTTAAAGTGTCCTCCTATCCAACAAGAAACTCAAACCCTTTACACCTTTGGAAACATTCTAGAATGATTCAGAGTAAGTTTGCTTAATATTGTTTGCTTTCGATTCCCATCCCACAATTTTCAATAGTTACCAGATTTTAACTAACTTCTAAAGAAGGTCTTAGTGAATTTTGAAACAACATTCTCACAGATGGTTGAAACGAGGAGTAATATGTGTGTCAGCAGCTATTATTTTTCTTACTTCAAGGGGCGGATAGCTGCTGGTTTGGTAACAAATTACCCTGGACTGAACGCTGATCTCAAGTACCGACGATTGAAACTGCACCTTTGGTATAAAGTCCGGTAAAGTTTTTCTATATTATTGTGTTTTACTATTGAACTTCATTTGGAGTTTGGTTCAATAGTCCCATTGAAGCGCTGCTCTTCTTATTTAATCATACGATCGGTATGAGCATTGACGAAATAGCAGTAGAATTTCTAACAGCAGTAGCAGTTTTAGTTGGATTTATTTATTCTCCGATAAAAATTGAAAACAATTGTTTTCTAAAATTTCTTTCTGCAATTTTTTTTTCTGTGATACCCTTTTTTCTTCCGCAGTTCCTTTCTACTGTTAATGATTTTGCCGTTTCTTAGATGTTTTCGATTTAAATTTGACTATCGACAGACAAACTTACATTACAACCTACCGCATAGGGAGTCTCTTTTTACTCAACTGGGATTGAGATCCAAATTCCGGTAATTCCTAATTGTTCTTTCGTGATTTTTAGTCTTTAGATGCGATGATAGTCGCTGTTCCAGGTGTTATTTTTAACAATGTGGAGGTTTCACGTGTGTTCACCATGTTTACAGGGAGGATATAAGGTTATTATATATTTTCGTTCTAGCTCTTTGTTAAAGTTCACACGGTTCGATGAGTATTTTACTTTGGGGTGACTTGAACCTTTGTATGGCTTTCGCCAAATGAGCAATCTTGTGTATTTAATTCAAAATAATAATATTGTAATAAGATCGACTAAAATGTAATTTTTGCATTTTGAATGAAGCTGGTTATGATTCTGTGATTCTGTGAAATTTGGAAAAGATTAGCCAACTTCAAACTTCCTGCACCATTACTACTTTCCTCTGATCGTTGCATATTTTAACAATGATCTGATAATTAATCCCCTCTGGCCAAATGCTTCGAATAGATCCGATGATATAGTCCCAATTTTTACCAAGGATTTGTTGTACGACTCGTTGATATTCTATTGATAACTTTGGTAGTGGTGGCTTTAACACTGATGTTGCTAAACTAGGGTGTTCTTGGCAGATTGTTTTATGTCGTTTGTGATGCAATTTGCTTTCGAACTAATTTTTTGTTTCCTAAAATGCATCAACCTTTGCCACAGGTGCTACATGTAATTGGTAACGTCTCTATGAAGTGAGCTTAGTTGTATAGGATATTTTTGCAATGAGCTGTAGTCCATAGGATATGGCACTCATTAAGGAGGGAATTGATTAATTTAGATGGGATTCATCATTTTAGCACATTGCAGACATGCAGGAATCTGTGCTAAAAGATAAGTCATATATGCTTTTTTTGGGCATCTATGGGCTGCCTATCCGTGAAGAACAGCTCATCGACGATCTTAATCGTGAGCTTACCATGGCTTCGTTAATTGTTAGTTTCTTTTTCAAATCACGATATTTTATGATGTTCGCGATCTGCGATACTTCTGTAGGTTTCAATTATCCGGGGTTCTAATCTCTTTCCCCCATTAAGGTCCAGCGGATTACGATTTCGAATAATGAATTTATGAATGAAATTTTCTGCATATCCGATATATATTGCAACTTCTATTTTCCACTTCTACTAGTTTAAATTTATTTCGAAAAGTATATTATAGCGTTTTCATAATATTTGAGTGCATCATATTTATTATGCTAGTGTTAAAAATATTTATATTACTTAGACTTGATACAAGCATTATCTTAGTTTGATGTTTATGGAACGAAAAAGAATACCTCTTACTATACATCGCTATCTTCCGACTTAATTTTGGGACAAACCAAAAAAACATAATGAAAT